>NC_090371.1:241459334-242659334 GCF_036365525.1 Heterodontus francisci
GGTTAGAATCAAGAAGGAGGTGGATTCAATTGCCACACAATGAGAGTATCATATTACGCTGGGGAGAATGGGGGTACTCCAAATGGTTTAGCAACCATAATATTAGGAATGCTGCTCATTAAACATGAGGATGTCAGATGTGTTCAGCATTCAATCCATAGGAATCACGCAAAAGAGCCACCATGTGAAATGCTTGGAGCACCCTGCATTGTTACTCCATCAGGAGAATATGTGGGTAGCTGGAAGCCTGGGCTGTTGTGACATGATGAAGGAAGTATATTTATGTAGATGTGATGTTACTCGGGTAAAAACACACATATGCCGGTTTATGTCAGAAGGAAAATCACCATTATGCAAAATTGAGGTCAAGGAGGTTATTGTGTGAGCATGTCGGCTTCCCTTATGATGGTGGGAGCAATCAAGTGTGCCACCTTCCATTTCAGCCTAACACACACCACCCTATTAGGAAGTGAATGATTATATCCGGTCCTGGTTCATAATGTAACTGAGCTTAGCGTTAACTTTAGTAAGCAGCAAGAGGCTCAGGGAGTGGTAGCAGCCCTTGGTCATCCCATAACGCCATTGTACCTAATTTTGAAAAATAAAATAGCCAGAACTCACACTTTGCAAAACGCTGACAAGAGATTAAGGAGTTGAGTGCTAGTAATTTGTAGGATATTGGGTTAAATATTGAAATAGCTCCTTGGATCAGGATTATTTCCCATGTCTTAATGATTGTGTACTTGGTGATAATTCTGATTTTAACATGTACCTTAAGACAAATCAGGAGCATGATAAAGAAAATAAGAATTAGACAGGAGACCATGAAAGGGTATGCCCTCCTTAAGAAGTAATGTATGAGGTCATCCAGCATCTCACCCTCACAATGGGGACTATAGAAACTAAGGTGTTAACAAACTGCCATGCTAATTTATTGCTTGAATTGGGGGAATTGACACCGTTCTCTACAGCAAAGAGCAAGAGTCCAGACGGCTGTGTTGCCTGCCTGGTGCCAGGGTTCGGGACATCTGTTCAGGGCTGGAGAGGAACTTACAGTGGGAGGGGGAGGATCCAGTCGTCATGGTCCGCATAGGTACCAACGACATAGGCAGGACAAGGAAAGAGGCTTGGCATAGTCAGTATGAGGAACTAGGTGCCAAATTAAGAAGCATAACCTCAAAGATAATAATCTCTGGATTATTACCTGAACCATGTGCAAATTGGCATAGGGCAAATAAGATTAGAAAAGTTAATGCGTGGCTCAAAGACTGGTGTGGCAGAAGTGGGTTCAGGCTTGTGGGACACTGGCACCAATACTGGGAAAAGTGGTGGCTGTACCACTGGGTTCTAGCGAGCTGCATAAATTAAACTGAATAGTGGGAGCAAGGGATCCAATCTGGGAAGATATGGTAAATCAAGGAGTAGAGGCAAGGCAAGAGAAAAAGGTATTAATATGGGAAATGATAGACTGTGACAGGAAGGGACAGAGCGTACAAATCTAAGAGTAAATCAACAGATAAGGCTAGAGGTTACAAAAATAATAAAAGGACAAAACCAAAGGCTCTGTATCTGAATGCACGTAGCATTCAAAACAAAACACATGATCTGAGAGTGCAAATAGAAATAAATAAGTATGATCTGAAAGCCATTACAGAGACTTGGCTGCAGGACAACATAGATTGGGACCTGAATATTGAAGGGTATATGGCATTTAAGAAGGACAGGAAGCTAGGACAAGGTGGAGGGGTAGCTCTGTTAATTAATGATGGTATTAGCGCAATAGAGAGGGATGACCTAAGTTCAGGAGACCAGGATGTCGAAGCAGTTTGGGTAGAGATGAGAAATCATAAAGGCAAGAAGTCACTTGTGGGCATGGTGTACAGGCCACCTAACATTAACCACACTGTAGAGCGGGGTATAAAGGAAGAAATAATGGCAGTTTGTCAGAAAGGTACAGCATTAAGTATGGGGGATTTTAACCTACATATAGACTGGAAAAATCAGATGGGCAGAGGTAGCCTAGATGAGGAGTACATAGAATGTTTTCAGGATAATTTCTTGGAACAATATGTTCTGGAGCCAACCAGAGAGCAGGCTATACTAGACCTGGTATTGTGCAACGAGATAGGATTAATTAATGACCTCGTAGTTAAGGTGCCCCTAGGTAGTAGCGATCATAATATGGATGAATTTTACGTTCAGTTTTTGGGAGAGAAGAGTGGGTGCAAGACTAGTATTTCAAACTTAAATAAGGGCAATTATGAGGGCATGAAAGCAGAGCTCGCTAAAGTGAACTGGCAAATCAGGTTAAAGGATGGGTCTATAGAGATGCAGTGGCAGACATTTAAGGGGATATTTCAGAATACACGGAATAGATACATTTCAATGAGAAAGAAAGATTCCAAAGGGTGGGACTTGTCATCTGTAATTAGCTAAAACAGTTGAAGATATTATCAAACTTAAAGAAAGAGCCTATAATTGCGCAAAGATGGGAGGCAGGTCAGAAGATTGGACGGAATCTAAAAAACAATAAAGAATGACTGAAAGATTGATTAGGAAGGTAAAATTAGAGAAAGCTAGCTAGAAATATAAAGACAGATAGTAAGAGTTTCTATAGATATTTAAAAAAGAAAAGAGTTAACAAACTAAGCATTGGTCCTACAGAAAGCGAGTATGGGGAATTAATAATGGATAATCAGGAGCTGGCAGATGAATTGAACATATATTTTGCATCGGTCTTCACTATTGAGGATACAAGTAACATCCCAGTATTAGCTGTAAGTCAGGAAATGCAAGGGAGGGAGGAACTCAAGAAGATTACAATCACCAGGGAAGTGGTACTGAACAAATTGTTGCATCTGCGGGCTAACAAGTCTCCGGGTCCTGATGGACTTCATCCTAGGGTGTTAAAAGAAGTGGCTAGTGAGATAGTTGATGCGTTAGTTTTAATTTTCCAAAATTCCCTAGATTTGGGGAAGGTTCCGTTCGATTGTAAAATAGCAAATGCAACTCCTTTATTCAAAAAGGGAGGAAGACAGAAAGCAGGAAACTACAGGCTAGTTTAGCTTAACATCTGTCTTAGGGAAAATGTTAGAAGCTATTATTAAAGATGTTATAACAAGGCATTTAGAAAAATTCAAGGTAATCAGGCAGAGTCAACATGGTTTTGTGAAAAACCAAATTATTGGAGTTCTTTGAGGAAATTTCATGTGCTGTGGATAAAGGGGAACCAGTGGATGTACAGTACTTAGATTTCCAGAAGGCATTTGATAAGGTGCCACATCAAAGATTATTGCAAAAAATAAAAGCTCATGGTGCAGGGGGTAACATATTGGCATGGGTAGAAGATTGGCTAGCTAACAGGGCGGCACAGTGGCGCAGTGGTTAGCACCGCAGCCTCACAGCTCCAGGGACCTGGGTTCGATTCCGGGTACTGCCTGTGTGGAGTTTGCAAGTTCTCCCTGTGTCTGCGTGGGTTTTCTCCGGGTGCTCCGGTTTCCTCCCACAAGCCAAAAGACTTGCAGGTTGATAGGTAAATTGGCCATTATAAATTGTCACTAGTATAGGTAGGTGGTAGGCAAATATAGGGACAGGTGGGGATGTTTGGTAGGAATATGGGATTAGTGTAGGATTAGTATAAATAGGTGGTTGATGTTCGGCACAGACTCGGTGGGCCGAAGGGCCTGTTTCAGTGCTGTATCTCTAATCTAAAAATCTAATCTAACAAGAAACAGAGTAGGCATAAATGGATCATTTTCTGGTTGGCAAGATGTAATGAGTGGTGTGCCACAGGGATCTGTGCTGGGGCCTCAACGTTTTACAATTTATATAAATGGCTTAGATGAAGGGACCGAAGGTATGGTTGCTAAATTTGCTGATGATGCAAAGATAGGTAGGAAAGTAACTTGCGAAGAGGACATAAGGGGGCTACAAAGGGATATAGATAGGTTAAGTGAGTGGGCAAAGACCTGGCAAATGGAGTAGATAATGTGGGAAAGTGTGAAATTGTCCATTTTGACAGGAAGAATAAAAAAGAAGCATATTATCTAAATGGTGAGAGATTGCAGAGCTCTGAGATGCAGCGGGATCTGGGTGTCCTAGTGCATGAATTGCAAAAGGTTAGTATGCAGGTACAGCACGTAATTAGGAAAGCTAATAGAATGTTATCATTTATCATGAGGGGAATTGAATACAAAAGTAGGGAGGTTATGCTTCAGCTATACAGGGCATTGGTGAGACCACATCTGGAGTTCTGTGTACAGTACTGGTCTCCTTATTTAAGGACGGATGTAAATGCGTTGGAGGCAGTTCAGAGAAGGTTTAGATTAGATTAGATTAGATTAGAGATACAGCACTGAAACAGGCCCTTCGGCCCACCGAGTCTGTGCCGAACATCAACCACCCATTTATACTAATCCTACACTGATCCCATATTCCTACCAAACATCCCCACCTGTCCCTATATTTCCCTACCACCTACCTATACTAGTGACAATTTATAATGGCCAATTTACCTATCAACCTGCAAGTCTTTTGGCTTGTGGGAGGAAACCGGAGCACCCGGAGAAAACCCACGCAGACACAGGGAGAACTTGCAAACTCCACACAGGCAGTACCCAGAATCGAACCCGGGTCCCTGGAGCTGTGAGGCTGCAGTGCTAACCACTGTGCCACTGTGCCGCCTAATACCTGAAATGGGTGAGTTGTCTTATGAGTAAAGGTTGGACGGGCTAGGCTTGTATCCGCTGGAGTTTCGAAGAGTAAGAGGCGACTTGATTGAAACATGTAAGATCCTGAAGGGTCTTGACAGGGTGGATGTGGAAAGGATGTCTCTTCTTGTGGGACAATCTAGAACTAGGGGTCACTATTTGAAAATAAGGGGCCACCCATTTAAGACAGAGATGAGAAGAATTTTTTCTCTCGGAGGGTCGTGAGTCTTTGGAATTCTCTTCCTCAAAAGGTGGTGGAAGCAGTCTTTGAATATTTTTAAGGCAGAGATAGATAGATTCTTGACAAGCAAGGGGGTGGAAAGTTATCAGGGGTAGGTGGAAATGTGGGGTAATCACTTCAGCCATGAACTTATTGAATGGCACAGCAGGCTCTAAGGGCCGAGTGGCCTACTCCAGTCCATATGTTCCTATGAATGAAACTGTGCAAGTTATGGCCTGCTGCAGTTTACATGAGGTATTATGTTTTCAAGTGGAAAATGATATGGTTTGCGAGGGAATAGTTATACTTTGTATGTGTATCAATGCATTATATTAGGATTAAGTTGTGTACCTCATTTCTGGAATCATGTTTGTTATATGAAATGTATATTCGTATGCTGCATTGGAACGATGGTGAAAGGCAATGTGTCTGCTGTAGGACAAAGGCAAAAAATGGTTTTGTGATGATACAGGATATCTGATGACCGTCCCTCTTCATTTCAATGAAGAGACTCAGGTCGGAATTTTATGCCACCCCAACGCACCGGATAGTGGTGGTGGGGGGGGGGGTGGTCATAAAGTGGGGTGGGAGTCTCTGGGAGGCTTTCCCGACCTGCTCCCGCCTCTGCCTCCCTTGACGTAGGGGTGGTGGGCGGGGGTGGTGAAAAATGGCCCGCCCACCCCAGGCCTTGATCAAGGCCCTTAAGTGGCCACTTAACTCCTGGAACTGGGAAAAGCCGCCTGGGAAAAACAGGCTGCTTCCCAGCATCTCAGGGAGCCCTGCTCATTAGGCACTGGGTGCTCGATGGAGGGCCTCCCCTGCTTCCCCAACCACCCCCAAGACACAACACGCACCCCCCCCTTCCCCCCAAATGACCACCTTTGCCTCGCTGGGGCCCAACCAACACCTCCAGCGAGGCAACCAAAACCTACCTGTCTTCTTGGCTCCATGTCTTTGGCTGGACTGCAGTCCCAGCAATGGCTATCACTCCCGGTGACACTGCTGGGACTAAGAGCTGCTGGCCTGGAACAATTAAAGCCTGGGGACCCATAAAATGCGGGTCGATTCCCAGGCGAGGCGGAAGCGGGTTCACCAATGACTTTTCAGTTGGTGGTCAGCTCCCCTCTGCCCAACGTGAAATCCAGCCCTCAGAGTAACAACAACTGATAACCTTGCAGGCCTCATGGGGATGAAAATATAAATAAAGATATTTGGAGGCCATTCATAACTGGAATGCTTATGGGGATATCAAACATTCCTATGGTGTGAAAATTACTTAGGCTATCTGACCATTTGTAGAGACAATGTATGCAAAATGAGGTCATACCTAACCAATCAAAAGGATAAATTTGGAATATGACCTAATATGGCATGAAGAAACCCTCAGAGAGGGATAAAATGGGGTTGAGAGACATCGGAACATGCACAGATTTGAAGAAGGAACCAGACCACAGTCAGCAGAACTTTGGAAAGACATGCAGTGGTTTTTGTCAAGGTTCATCCCAAGCAGCTCTGTAACACAGGAGTCTGTGATTTATGGACTGTTCCCAGGGATGCACACCGAAATAAGCATCAACTGCTGCTGCAGGACCATCAAGTTGGTGAAAGATGTTCTTTGGTCTGCCTGAAACATGCTGGTCTTCCAGTGCAAAGAGTTGTCCGCGACTGAGTGTTGCAGACTGGCACATTCCAAGGTCCAGGACTACGTGCTGAGAGACGCACTCAAGCTTGGGGCAGCCGCTGCAAAGGCTCAATGGGCAAAGACCTCTTGCCATAGTGAATCAAGGGGCTGACCTATGGAAAACCCCTCTGGCTGTATGCACCAAATATGGGTTTGCTGTAAAATGTACATTACATGTAAAATGGAATGTAAGGGTTGTGAGGCAACTCACTTCTGTATTGAAGAAAACTGATTTCCAGTGCACTTTCTGGAATGTCAGCTTGGTGCTGTTTTGAACTGTATTTTGTTTTTACAGATTTTTATGAATAAAGTATATTTTTTGGGGAAAAAACTTTTAAAGAGATAAGACTGCGCCACAGCAGCTCAGGAAGCAAGAACTGAGACACTGTGCACTCTGCTCTACAACTACTGTCATTGTAAATTATTGCTTTGCAAATCCTTGCTGTGCATAATAAGCTCTCTATCTTGATTTAAGAATACCAGAGTCTGTAGCTAGCATGCCCAAATCTAGTCAATGTCCACCTCGCCCCCCTCCCCCCAAACACAAAAAAAACTTACAACACCACCACGATGCAGGAGATCCTTGACAGCCTGTATTGGAGGGTGCCCCCCACCCCTGACCGGTCAAAGTACCAGAACTGCATTTTAAGAAAGCCAATGGTCTGCTCTGTGGTCACCCTAGTCGTCAGATGGCAGTGATTGTATATATCGTGTGCCTCTGTGATGGGGTTCTGGACTGGTGTTATCAGCCCTGGTTTCAGCAGGTACCCCTTGTTGCCCTGAAGCTATCCACTGAGGCTGCCCAGTGGGGTGAAGAGTTGAAGCACCTGAGACTGCTCAGTATGAAAATGTTATGGCAGCTTCCTGGCAACCTGACATGCACTTGCATGATCATTTTGCCGTGGTCACAAACCAGCTGCACGTTGAATGAATGGAATCCCTTCCTGTTGACAAATACATCTGTCTGCTCTGAAGGAACCTTGATCGCCAAATGTGTACAGTCTATTACACCCTACACCTGAGGGAATCCTGCCAAGAAAGCAAAGCTGCCTCGAGCCTATGGAGGCACTGCTACTCGGAGAGGTTCGAAAAGCTGTCCCTCGGCCCATAGACCCTGTATTGAGTGTATCGCCTTCTTCTATGTTCTGCCCTGCTGTATCTCCTCTCTTATGTCCATACGTATGTGTCTGTATTGCGTGCTGCAACCACTGCTACTCCTGCAGTTGCTGCCCTCCCACTCTGGTTGCTGAGGTTTTTGATGCTGCAACTTCTCCTCAGTGGTCCATCCTACCTTGGAATAGGTGGGCCCCATGACCCTGTGTTAGCTCACAGACACAAAGATCAGTTGCCCAAGTGAGGTGTGCAAGTGTCCTGAAGGAGGAGGCACCAAGGGCTGAATTTTCATTTTGGAGTGAGAAACAGGAGTCAGGGCTGTTTCTGGGTTCCGCACATGACTCTGGGAGGAAACAGAAATGATTCATGATGTTCACGGGGAGGGGTGGGGCGTGTGGAGAAGCAACCCCTTAATTGATGTGGAGACAGGTTCACCATTCGAAATAGGGGCCATGAGGGTGGGAATGGAGGTGGGACATCTAAAGCTTAGGCCTGTGTTAAATAGACCATGGCAGCCATTCATGTGGATGCTGTTTAAATCAGTTTGCTTATCTTTGGAAGATGTCCCAGGAGATTCTCAGGTCTGGAACCCGGGGCAGGGCTGTTTCCAGGCTCTTCGATGCTATAAAACACATTGTCTTCGATCAGTTGAGAGGTGAAAAGTGGAAATCATCCCTATCATCTCCCAACTGTCCATAACACTACATGAATTTTTCTGCCC
Organism: Heterodontus francisci; assembly: GCF_036365525.1. Taxonomy (NCBI): domain Eukaryota; kingdom Metazoa; phylum Chordata; class Chondrichthyes; order Heterodontiformes; family Heterodontidae; genus Heterodontus; species Heterodontus francisci. Next base: position 241,467,779 of record NC_090371.1, read on the forward strand.
GCAGTCTCCAACAGATGATCCCTTTCAGTCCTTACTTCAATTAGCAAAACCTTCACGATATATCAGAGAATCTGGGGACCTTTGCTTCCTTTCAAGCTTAGCAGTCTCACCTCCACTCAGAATTCATAATGACACACTTTCCCTGTTCTCGCTATCAAGCTGGTACTTTCACTTCCCACTCCATTACATTTTCTTTCCCATGCAGAACAGCTCCCTCAGCTTCACTCCTGTGCCATTCCCAGCTTCTGTCATCTACCCTCTTCTTTTCCTTAATGTCCATTTCTTCCTTTGCTCTATTGCCAAATATTTTCCATTCCTTCATAGAACCATAGAACCATGCACAGGAAGAGGCCATTCAGCCCATGGTGTCTGTGCCGGCCAAAAAAATTAGCCACCCAATCTAATTCCACCTTCCAGCACCTGGTACATAGCCTTGCAGCTTACAGCACTTCAGGTGCACGTCCAAGGACCTTTTAAAAGAATTGAGGGTTTCTGCCTCCACCACCATTCCTGGCAGTGATTCCAGACACCCACCACCCTCTGGGTGCAAAAGTCTTTCCTCATGTCCCCTCTAATCCTTCTACCAATCACCTTAAATCTGTGTTCCCTGGTAACTGACCTTCCTGCCAGGGGAAACAGGTCCTTTCCGTCCACTGTATCTAGGCCCTTCATAATTTTGTACACCTCAATTAAGCCACCTATCAGCCTCTATTTTCCCTTTCTCATCCTCTTTCTTTTCTCCTTTCCTGTCCCCTCCATTGTCATACATTCCCTTCCTTCATTGTTATCCATTTCTTCCTTTTCATTGCGATTCACTTCCTGTTTCTGTTGCCCTCCAGTAATCCCCTCCTTTAATTATATTCAATGCTGGCAGCAGTGAGTCTGCTGGTGAGGGAGATGGTACAAGATAGCCTGGTGGTGACGGAGATGGTAGCAGTAAGTCTGATGGTGCAAGAAACAGTAGAAGTTAATCTGGTGGTCAGGGAGAAGGCCTAAGTTAGTCTGGTGGTAACAGAGATTCTAACAGAGAGTCTAGTGGTGAGGGAGATGATAGCAGTGAGTCTGGTGAACAGGGCAATAGAGGCAGGGAGTCTGGTGGTGAGGGAGATGATAGTGGTGAGTCTGGTGATGAGGGAGTTAAATGCAGTGAGTCAGTTGCTGAGAGTGATCGTAGCAGGTTGTCTGTTGGTGAAGGAGAAGGTATTAGTTTGTCTGGTGGTCAGGGAGAAGGTAGCAGTTCACTTGATGGTGAAGGAGATGGTAGCAGTTTGTCTGGTGGTGAGGGAGATGGTTGCAATTAGTTTGGTAGTGAGGGAGATGGTAGGAGTGCATCTGGGGGTGAGGGAGATGGTAGTGAGTCTGGTGGTGAGGGAGATGGTGGCAGTTAGTCTGGTTGTGTGGGAGATGGTAGCAGTGATTCTGGTGGTGAGGGAGATGATAGCAGTGATTCTGGTGGTGAAGATGATGGTACCAGTTGGTCTGGTATAAGGATCATCATAGCATTTAATCTGGTGGTGAGTGAGTTGCTAGCAGTGAGGCAGGTAGTGAGGGAAATGGTAGCAGTGAGTCTGGTGGTGAGGAAGAGGGTAACAGTTTGTCTTTTGGTCAGGGAGTTGGTTCCAGTGCTTCTGAGGTCAGTGTGATGGTAGCAGTCAGTCTGATGGTAAGGGAGATAGTAGCAGTGAGTCAGATGATGAGGAAGATGATAGCAGTGAGTCTTGTGGTCAGAGATGGTAGCAGTGAGTATGATGGTCAGAGAGTTGGTAACTGTGTGTCTGGTGGTCAGAGAGATTTTAGCTGTTAGCTTTGTGCTAATAGAAATGGGAGCAGTAAGTCTAATGGTGAGGGAGATGCTAACGGTGAGTCTGTTGGTGAGGGAGATGATAGCAATTAGTTTGGTGGTGACAGAGATGGTAGCAGTGAGCCCAGTGGTGAGGGCGTTGGTAGCAGTAAGTCTGCTGTTCAGGGAGATGCTAACAGTGAGTCAGGAGGTGAATGAGTTGGCAATTATTCTGGTGGTGAGGGAGATTGTAACTGTTAGTCTGCTGGTGAGGTTGTGGTAGCAGTGACTCAATGGTGAGGGAGATGGTAACAGTGAGTTTGGTGGTGAGAGTGATGCAGCAGTAATTCTGGTAGTTCGGGAGATGGTAGCAGGTCATCTGGTGGTGAGGGAGATGGCTGAAGTGAATCTGGTGGAGTGGGAAATGGTAGCAGTTCGTCACATGGTGACTGAGATGGTTGCAGTTAGTCTGATGGTGAGGGAGAGGATAGCAGTGAGTCTAGTGAACAGGGAGGTAGAAGCAGAGTGTCTGGTGCACGGTGAGACATGAGCAATTGTTAAGAAAGTGTTTTCATTTTTAAAAATACTTTTATTTTTTGACAACTTGTGTTAAAACTGAAAAGATTCCTTCGATGTGTTTTCTTTTACCAAGTTCACTAAAAGGACACAAGATGTTGTTTGAAACCACCTGTGCCAGAGGCCACCTGTGATTTGGACTCAGTAAACAACAGAACCCTTGGTGACTTGGGGAAAAATGGTTACGAGAAGCCACATATCAAGGTTTATGGAGGTCAGGAGGTCAACTCTCTGGGGTTTGGACATTGTTTTCAGTTTTAGTTGGGGTGTGAACTGTTTGAAGACAGTTGTTGTTTTCCTGCCAAGGAAAAAGAAACTACCCAGCTCACTTCCTTCTCGACCTCTTTGAAGACATCCTGCAAAAAAAACAGTGTGGGACAGCTAAAATCCCTGGTTCTGCAGAACTTCTGAGAAGCTGAATAAATCCTATGATTCAAGTGCGTGCTAATGGAAAATTCCTGAGGCCACCTTTCCCTTGGAAAGCCTGCGAGAATAATTTTCTACATCTCCAGAACGGACTGCTTCTGAAATGATTCCAGAGACCCATATCCGTATACCAGGATGCCAGACCAAAAAAAGGGACAACTGACTTCCTGCCATACCTTTTTTTGGTCAGGAAATTAGCAAGTAGTTGTCCAAAGTAGTATTTTTTGTTTGTCTTTTTTGCAACAGAACTCTGCAGGGACAATTTCTGTTTTTTTTTCAGTGCATGTGTGAGTGTATTTGGGGAACTTAAAAAGGGAACATTCATATTTCAATCTGTGTTTTAATGTTTTGCTTCATTACTGGATACATCCTGTTTTATAGTAAAATGATAATTTTGTACATTATTAAAGAAATCAGGTTACAGTATTTTATTCTGGGATAAAAAATAGAGTGTATGATTTGCTGTCCCGGTAACTGGGTAAAAACTTGTTGTGACCTGTGGAGAAGTGGAACTAGAAAAGACTGTGCACTCCTCCTGCCTCAGTCATAACACAATGAATGAAGTGGTGAGGGTGATGAAGCAGTGAGTCTGATGATGTGGAACATGGCAGCAGTTTGTCTGGTGGCGATAGAGATGCAAGCAGTGAATCTGGTGGTCAGGGAGATGATGGCACTGATTGTAGTGGTGAGGGAGATGGTAGATGTGAGTCTGGTGGTGAAGGGAATGGCAGCAGTAGGGCAGGTGGAGAAGAAGATGATGATTGTTAGTTTCATGGTCAGGGAGATTGGTAGCAGATAGGCTGATGGTGAGGGAGATGGGACCAGTGATTCTAGTGCTGAGGGAGATGGTGGCAATGAATCTGGTGATGAGGGAGATGGTAGCAGTGATTCTGCAGGTGAGGGAGATGACAGCAGTTCTCTGGTGGTGTGGGAGATGCCAGCAGTAAACCTGATGATGAAAGGGATGTTAGTAGTGAGCATGGTTGTCTGGCTGCTGGTACCAGTATGTCTGCTGTTCGGGGGGATGCGGACAGTGATTCTGGAGATAAGGGAGATGGTAGTGTGATTCTGGTGATGAGGGAGTTGGTAGCAGTGATTCTGATGGTGAGGGAAATGCTAGCCAGGATTCTAGTAGTTAGGGATATGGGAGCAGTGAATCCGGTGGTCAGGGAGATGATGGCAATGATTCTAGTGGCGAGCGAGATGGTAGATGTGAGTCTGGTAGTGAAGGGAATGGCAGCAGTAGGGCAGGTGGAGAAGAAGATGATAGTGGTTGTTTCACGGGCAGGGAGCTTGGTAGCAGAAAGGATGATGGTGAGGGAGATGGTACCAGTGATTCTGGTGATGAGAGAGATGGTAGGAGTGATTCTGGTAGTGAGGGAGACGGAGGTCATGAATCTGGTGATGAGTGAAATGGTAGCATTGATTCTGGTGGTGAGGGAGATGGCAGCAGTGATTTTGGTGGTGAGGGAGATGGCAGCAGTGATTCTGGTGATGAGGGAGATGGTAGCAGTGATCTTGGTGATGAGGGAGCTGGTAGCAGTGATTCTGGAGGTGAGGAAGATGGTGGCAGTGGTTCTGGTGCTGAGGCAGGTGGCAGCAGTGATTTTGGTGATGAGGGAGCAGGTAGCAGTGATTTTGGTGATGAGGGAGATGGTGGCAGTGCTTCTGGTGCAAAGGGAAATGGTTGCAGTAATTCGAGTGATGAGCAAGATGTCAGCAGTGATTCACGTGTTGAAGGAAATGATAGCCGTGATTCTGATGGTGAGGGAGCTGCTAGCAGACATTCTAGTGGTGAGGCAGACGGTTACCAGTGATTCTGGCGATGAGGGATTTGGTACCAGTGATTCCGGTGGTGAGGGAGATGATAGCCATGATTCTGGTGATGAGGTAGATGGTAGCAGTGATTTCGGTGATGAGGGAGATGCAGCAGTGACTTAGATGGTGAGGCAGTTGGTAGCAGTGATTCTGGTGATGAGGGAGATGGCAGCAGTGATTCTGGTGGAGAGGGAGCTGGTAGCAGTGATTCTGGTGGTGAGGGAGATGGTAGCAGTGATTCTGGTGATGAGGGAGATGGTAGCACTGATTCTGGTGGTGAAGGAGGTGGCGACATTGATTCTGGTGATGAACAAAGATAATTACAGCACAGGAACAGGCCCTTCGGCCCTCCAAGCCTGCGCCGATCCAGATCCTCTCTCTAAACATGTCGCCTATTTTCTAAGGTTCTGTATCTCTTTTCTTCCTGCCCATTCATGTATCTGTCTAGATACATCTTAAAAGACTCCATCGTGCCCGCATCTACCACCTCCGCTGGCAATGCGTTCCAGGTGCCCACCACCCTCTGCGTAAAGAACTTTCCACGCATATCCCCCCTAAACTTTTCCCCTTTCACTTTGAACTCGTGTCCTCTAGTAATTGAAACCCCCACTCTGGGAAAAAGCCTCTTGCTATCCACCCTGTCTATACCTCTCATGATTTTGTACACCTCAATCAGGTCCCCCCTCAACCTCCGCCTTTCTAATGAAAATAATCCTAATCTGCTCAACCTCTCTTCATAGCTAGCGCCCTCCATACCAGGCAACATCCTGGTGAACCTCCTCTGCACCCTCTCCAAAGCATCCACATCCTTTTGATAATGTGGCGACCAGAACTGTACGCAGTATTCCAAATGTGGCCGAACCAAAGTCCTATACAACTGTAACATGACCTGCCAACTCTTGTACTCAATGCCCCGTCCGATGAAGGAAAGCATGCCGTATGCCTTCTTGACCACTCTATTTACCTGCGTTGCCACCTTCAGGGAACAGTGGACCTGAACACCCAAATCTCTCTGGACATCAATTTTCCCCAGGACTTTTCCATTTACTGTATAGTTCACTCTTGAATTGGATCTTCCAAAATGCATCACCTCGCATTTGCCCTGATTGAACTCCATCTGCCATTTCTCTGCCCAACTCTCCAATCTATCTATATTCTGCTGTATTCTCTGACAGTCCCCTTCACTATCTGCTACTCCACCAATCTTAGTGTCGTCTGCAAATTTGCTAATCAGTCCACCTATACTTTCCTCCAAATCATTAATGTATATCACAAACAACAGTGGTCTCAGCACGGATCCCTGTGCAACACCACTGGTCACACGTCTCCATTTTGAGAAACTCCCTTCTACTGCTACTCTCTGTCTCCTGTTGCCCAGCCAGTTCTTTATCCATCTAGCTAGTACACCTTGGACCCCCAGCGCCTTCACTTTCTCCATCAGCCTGCCATGGGGAACCTTATCAAATGCCTTACTGAAGTCCATGTATATGACATCGACAGCCCTTCCCTCATCAATCAACTTTGTCACTTCCTCAAAGAATTCTATTAAGTTGGTAAGACATGACCTTCCCTGCACAAAACCATGTTGCCTATCACTGATGAGCCCATTTTCTTCCAAATGGGAATAGATCCTATCCCTCAGTATCTTCTCCAGCAGCTTCCCTACCACTGACGTCAGGCTCACCGGTCTATAATTACCTGGATTATCCCTGCTACCCTTCTTAAACAAGGGGACAACATTAGCAATTCTCCAGTCCTCCGGGACCTCACCCGTGTTTAAGGATGCTGCAAAGATATCTGTTAAGGCCCCAGCTATTTCCTCTCTCGCTTCCCTCAGTAACCTGGGATAGATCCCATCCGGACCTGGGGACTTGTCCACCTTAATGCCCTTTAGAATACCCAACACTTCCTCCCTCCTTATGCCGACTTGACCTAGAGTAATCAAACATCTGTTCCTAACCTCAACATCCGTCATGTCCCTCTCCTCGGTGAATACCGATGCAAAGTACTCGTTTAGAATCTCACCCATTTTCTCTGAGTCCAAGCATAACATTCCTCCTTTGTCCTTTAGTGGGCCAATCCTTTCTCTAGTTACCCTCTTTCTCCTTATATATGAATAAAAGGCTTTGGGATTTTCCTTAACCCTGTTTGCTAAAGATATTTCATGACCCCTTTTAGCCCTCTTAATTCCTCGTTTCAGATTGGTCCTACATTCCCGATATTCTTTCAAAGCTTCGTCTTTCATCAGCCGCCTAGACCTTATGTATGCTTCCTTTTTCCTCTTAGCTAGTCTCACAATTTCACCTGTCATCCATGGTTCCCTAATCTTGCCATTTCTATCCCTCATTTTCACAGGAACATGTCTCTCCTGCACGCTAATCAACCTCTCTTGAAAAGCCTCCCACATATCACATGTGGATTTACCTTCAAACAGCTGCTCCCAATCTACATTTCCCAGCTCCTGCCGAATTTTGGTATAGTTGGCCTTCCCCCAATTTAGCACTCTCCCTTTTGGACCACTCTCGTCTTTGTCCATGAGTATTTTAAAGCTTACGGAATTGTGATCACTATTCCCAAAGTAGTCCCCTACTGAAACTTCAACAACCTGGCCGGGCTCATTCCCCAACACCAGGTCCAGTATGGCCCCTTCCCGAGTTGGACTATTTACATACTGCTCTAGAAAACCCTCCTGGATGCTCCTTACAAATTCTGCTCCATCTGGACCTCTAACACTAAGCGAATCCCAGTCAATGTTGGGAAAATTAAAATCTCCTATCACCACCACCCTGTTGCTCCTACATCTTTCCATAATGAGGGAGCTGGTAGCAGTGATTCTGGTGGTGAGCGAGATGGTAGCAGTGATTCTGGTGATGAGGGAGATGGTAGCACTGATTCTGGTGGTGAGGGAGAAGATAGCAGTGATTCTGGTGATGAGGGAGATGGTAGCAGTGAATCCGGTGATGAGGGAGATGTAGCAGTGATTTAGAAGGTGAGGCAGTTGGTAGCAGTGATTCTGGTGACGAGCGAGATGGTAACAGTGATTCTGGTGATGAGGGAGATGGTAGCACTGATTCTGGTGGTGAGGGAGAAGATAGCAGTGATTCTGGTGATGAGGGAGATGGTAGCAGTGAATCCGGTGATGAGGGAGATGTAGCAGTGATTTAGATGGTGAGGCAGTTGGTAGCAGTGATTCTGGTAACGAGGGAGATGGTAGCACTGATTCTGGTGGCGAAGGAGATTGTGGCAGTGATTCTGGTGGTGAAGGAGGTGGCGACATTGATTCTGGTGATGAGGGAGCTGGTGGCAGTGATTCTGGTGGTGAGCGAGGTGGCAGCAGTGATACTGGTGATGAGGGAGACGGTAGCATTGGTTGTGGAGATGAGGGAGATAGTAGCAGTGATTCTGCTGAGGGCTGAGCTGTTGGTAGTGATTCTGGTGATGAGGGAGATGGTAGCAGTGATTCTGGTGATGAGGGAGATGGCAGCAATGATTCTGGTGATGAGGGAGCTGGTAGCAGAGATTCTGGTGATGAGGGAGATGGTAGCAGTGATTCTGGTGGTGAGGGAGATGGTCGCAGTGATTCTGGTGGTGAGGTAGAAGGCATCAGTGATTCTGGTGATGAAGGAGATGGTAGCAGTGGTGCTGGGGATGAGGGAGATGCAGCAGTGAATCCGGTGATGAGGGAGATGCAGCAGTGATTTAGATGGTGAGGCAGTTGGTAGCAGTGATTCTGGTGGAGAGGGAGATGGTAGAAGTGATTCTGGTGATGAGGGAGATGGTAGCAGTGAATCCGGTGATGAGGGAGATGCAGCAGTGATTCTGGTGGTGAGGTAGAAGGCATCAGTGATTCTGGTGATGAAGGAGATGGTAGCAGTGGTGCTGGGGATGAGGGATATAGTAGCAGTGATTCTGGTGATGAGGGAAATGGTAGCAGTGAATCTGGTGATGAGGAAGGTGGCAGCAGTGGTTCTGGGGATGAGGGATATAGCAGCAGTGATTCAGGTGATGAGGGAGATGGTAGCAGTGGTTCTGGGGATGAGGGATATAGCAGCAGTGATTCAGGTGATGAGGGAGATGGTAGCAGTGATTCTGGTGATGAGGGAGATGGTAGCAGTGAATCTGGTGATGAGGAAGGTGGTAGCAGTGATTCTGGTGGTGAGGGAGATGGTGGCAGTGATTCTGGTGAAGAGGGAGATGGTAGCAGTGATTCTGGTGATGAGGGAGATGGCAGCAGTGATTCTGGTGGTGAGGGAGATGGTAGCACTGATTCTGGTGGTGAGGGAGATGGTGGCAGTGATTCTGGTGATGAGGGAGATGGTAGCAGTGATTCTGGTGATGAGGGAGATGGCAGCAGTGATTCTGGAGATGAGGGATCTGGTAGGAGTGATTCTGGTGGTGAGGGAGATGGTAGCACTGATTCTGGTGGTGAGGGAGAAGGTAGCAGTGATTCTGGTGACGAGGGAGATGCAGCAGTGATTTAGATGGTGAGGCAGTTGGTAGCAGTGATTCTGGTGACGAGCGAGATGGTAACAGTGATTCTGGTGATGAGGGAGATGGTAGCACTGATTCTGGTGGTGAGGGAGAAGATAGCAGTGATTCTGGTGATGAGGGAGATGGTAGCAGTGAATCCGGTGATGAGGGAGATGTAGCAGTGATTTAGATGGTGAGGCAGTTGGTAGCAGTGATTCTGGTAACGAGGGAGATGGTAGCACTGATTCTGGTGGTGAAGGAGATGGTGGCAGTGATTCTGGTGGTGAAGGAGGTGGCGACATTGATTCTGGTGATGAGGGAGCTGGTGGCAGTGATTCTGGTGGTGAGCGAGGTGGCAGCAGTGATACTGGTGATGAGGCAGACGGTAGCATTGGTTGTGGAGATGAGGGAGATAGTAGCAGTGATTCTGCTGAGGACTGAGCTGTTGGTAGTGATTCTGGTGATGAGGGAGATGGTAGCAGTGATTCTGGTGATGAGGGAGATGGCAGCAATGCTTCTGGTGATGAGGGAGCTGGTAGCAGAGATTCTGGTGATGAGGGAGATGGTAGCAGTGATTCTGGTGGTGAGGGAGATGGTCGCAGTGATTCTGGTGGTGAGGTAGAAGGCATCAGTGATTCTGGTGATGAAGGAGATGGTAGCAGTGGTGCTGGGGATGAGGGAGATGCAGCAGTGAATCCGGTGATGAGGGAGATGCAGCAGTGATTTAGATGGTGAGGCAGTTGGTAGCAGTGATTCTGGTGGAGAGGGAGATGGTAGAAGTGATTCTGGTGATGAGGGAGAGGGTAGCAGTGAATCCGGTGATGAGGGAGATGCAGCAGTGATTCTGGTGGTGAGGTAGAAGGCATCAGTGATTCTGGTGATGAAGGAGATGGTAGCAGTAGTGCTGGGGATGAGGGATATAGTAGCAGTGATTCCGGTGATGAGGGAGATGTTAGCAGTGATTCTGGTGATGAGGGAAATGGTAGCAGTGAATCTGGTGATGAGGAAGGTGGCAGCAGTGGTTCTGGGGATGAGGGATATAGCAGCAGTGATTCAGGTGATGAGGGAGATGGTAGCAGTGGTTCTGGGGATGAGGGATATAGCAGCAGTGATTCAGGTGATGAGGGAGATGGTAGCAGTGATTCTGGTGATGAGGGAGATGGTAGCAGTGAATCTGGTGATGAGGAAGGTGGTAGCAGTGATTCTGGTGGTGAGGGAGATGGTGGCAGTGATTCTGGTGAAGAGGGAGATGGTAGCAGTGATTCTGGTGATGAGGGAGATGGCAGCAGTGATTCTGGTGGTGAGGGAGATGGTAGCACTGATTCTGGTGGTGAGGGAGATGGTGGCAGTGATTCTGGTGATGAGGGAGATGGTAGCAGTGATTCTGGTGATGAGGGAGATGGCAGCAGTGATTCTGGAGATGAGGGATCTGGTAGGAGTGATTCTGGTGGTGAGGGAGAAGGTAGCAGTGATTCTGGTGACGAGGGAGATGCAGCAGTGATTTAGATGGTGAGGCAGTTGGTAGCAGTGATTCTGGTGATGAGGGAGATGGTGGCAGTGATTCTGGTGGTGAAGGAGGTGGCGACATTGATTCTGGTGATGAGGGAGCTGGTAGCAGTGAATCCGGTGATGAGGGAGATGGTAGCACTGATTCTGGTGGTGAGGAAGAAGGTAGCAGTGATTCTGGTGACGAGGGAGATGCAGCAGTGATTTAGATGGTGAGGCAGTTGGTAGCAGTGATTCTGGTGATGAGGGAGATGGTAGCACTGATTCTGGTGGTGAGGGAGATGGTAGCACTGATTCTGGTGGTGAGGGAGATGGTAGCAGTGATTCTGGTGATGAGGGAGATGGTAGCACTGATTCTGGTGGTGAGGGAGATGGTAGCAGTGATTCTGGTGATGAGGGAGATGGTTGCAGTGATTCTGGTGCAAAGGGAAATGGTTGCAGTAATTCGAGTGATGAGCAAGATGTTAGCAGTGATTCACGTGTTGAAGGAAATGATAGCCGTGATTCTGATGGTGAGGGAGCTGCTAGCAGACATTCTAGTGGTGAGGCAGATGGTTACCAGTGATTCTGGAGATGAGGGAGTTGGTACCAGTGATTCCGGTGGTGAGGGAGATGGTAGAAGTGATTCTGGTGATGAGGGAGATGGTAGCAGTGAATCCGGTGATGAGGGAGATGCAGCAGTGATTCTGGTGGTGAGGTAGAAGGCATCAGTGATTCTGGTGATGAAGGAGATGGTAGCAGTGGTGCTGGGGATGAGGGAGATGTTAGCAGTGATTCTGGTGATGAGGGAAATGATAGCAGTGAATCTGGTGATGAGGAAGGTGGCAGCAGTGGTTCTGGGGATGAGGGATATAGCAGCAGTGATTCAGGAGATGAGGGAGATGGTAGCAGTGGTTCTGGGGATGAGGGAGATAGCAGCAGTGATTCAGGTGATGAGGAAGGTGGTAGCAGTGATTCTGGTGGTGAGGGAGATGGTGGCAGTGATTCTGGTGAAGAGGGAGATGGTAGCAGTGATTCTGGTGATGAGGGAGATGGCAGCAGTGATTCTGGTGGTGAGGGAGATGGTAGCATTGATTCTGGTGGTGAGGGAGATGGTGGCAGTGATTCTGGTGATGAGGGAGATGGTAGCAGTGATTCTGGTGATGAGGGAGATGGCAGCAGTGATTCTGGAGATGAGGGATCTGGTAGGAGTGATTCTGGTGGTGAGGGAGATGGTAGCACTGATTCTGGTGGTGAGGGAGAAGGTAGCAGTGATTCTGGTGACGAGGGAGATGCAGCAGTGATTTAGATGGTGAGGCAGTTGGTAGCAGTGATTCTGGTGATGAGGGAGATGGTGGCAGTGATTCTGGTGATGAAGGAGGTGGCGACATTGATTCTGGTGATGAGGGAGCTGGTAGCAGTGAATCCGGTGATGAGGGAGATGGTAGCACTGATTCTGGTGGTGAGGAAGAAGGTAGCAGTGATTCTGGTGATGAGGGAGATGCAGCAGTGATTTAGATGGTGAGGCAGTTGGTAGCAGTGATTCTGGTGATGAGGGAGATGGTAGCACTGATTCTGGTGGTGAGGGTGATGGTAGCACTGATTCTGGTGGTGAGGGAGATGGTAGCAGTGATTCTGGTGATGAGGGAGATGGTAGCACTGATTCTGGTGGTGAGGGAGATGGTAGCAGTGATTCTGGTGATGAGGGAGATGGTTGCAGTGATTCTGGTGCAAAGGGAAATGGTTGCAGTAATTCGAGTGATGAGCAAGATGTTAGCAGTGATTCACATGTTGAAGGAAATGATAGCCGTGATTCTGATGGTGAGGGAGCTGCTAGCAGACATTCTAGTGGTGAGGCAGATGGTTACCAGTGACTCTGGCGATGAGGGAGTTGGTACCAGTGATTCCGGTGGTGAGGGAGATGACAGCCATGATTCTGGTGATGAGGTAGATGGTAGCAGTGATTTCGGTGATGAGGGAGATGGTAGCAGTGAATCCGGTGATGAGGGAGATGCAGCAGTGATTTAGATGGTGAGGCAGTTGGTAGCAGTGATTCTGGTGATGAGGGAGATGGCAGCAGTGATTCTGGTGGAGAGGGAGCTGGTAGCAGTGATTCTGGTGGTGAGGGAGATCGTAGCAGTGATTCTGGTGATGAGGGAGATGGTAGCACTGATTCTGGTGGTGAGGGAGATGGTGGCAGTGATTCTGGTGGTGAAGGAGGTGGCGACATTGATTCTGGTGATGAGGGAGCTGGTAGCAGTGAATCCGGTGATGAGGGAGATGGTAGCACTGATTCTGGTGGTGAGGGAGAAGGTAGTGGTGATTCTGGTGACGAGGGAGATGGTAGCAGTGATTCTGGTGACGAGGGAGATGGTAGCACTGATTCTGGTGGTGAAGGAGGTGGCGACATTGATTCTGGTGATGATGAGCTGGTGGCAGTGATTCTGGTGAGGAGTGAGCTGTTGATAGTGATTCTGGTGAGGAGGGAGATGGTAGCAGTGATTCTGGTGATGAGGGAGATGGCAGCAGTGATTCTCGTGATGAGGGAGCTGGTAGCAGAGATTCTGGTGATGAGGGAGATGGGAGCAGTGATTCTGGTGGCGAGCGAGATGTTCGCAGTGATTCTGGTGGTGAGGTAGAAGGCATCAGTGATTCCGGTGATGAGGGAGATGGCAGCAGTGATTCTGGTGATGAGGGAAATGGTGGCAGTGAATCTGGTGATGAGGGAGATGCAGCAGTGAATACGGTGATGAGGGAGATGTAGCAGTGATTTAGATGGTGTGGCAGTTGGTAGCAGTGATTCTGGTGGAGAGGGAGATGGTAGCAGTGATTCTGGTGATGAGGGAGATGGTAGCATTGATTCTGGTGGTGAGGTAGCAGGCATCAGTGATTCTGGTGATGAAGGAGATGGTAGCAGTGGTGCTGGGGATGAGGGAAATGGTAGCAGTGAATCTGGTGATGAGGAAGGTGGTAGCAGTGGTTCTGGGGATGAGGGATATAGTAGCAGTGATTCCGGTGATGAGGGAGATGTTAGCAGTGATTCTGGTGATGAGGGAAATGGTAGCAGTGAATCTGGTGATGAGGAAGGTGGTAGCAGTGGTTCTGGGGATGAGGGAAATAGTAGCAGTGATTCTGGTGATGAGGGAGATGGCAGCAGTGATTCTGGTGATGAGGGATCTGGTAGGAGTGATTCTGGTGGTGAGGGAGATGGCAGAAGTGATTCTGGTGGTGAGGGAGATGGCAGCAGTGATTCTGTAGATGAGGGAGATGGTAGCAGTGATTCTGGTGATGAGGGAGATGGTAGCACTGATTCTGGTGGTGAAGGAGATGGTGGCAGTGATTCTGGTGATGAGGGATATAGGAGCAGTGATTCCAGTGATGAGGGAGATGTTAGCAGTGATTCTGGTGATGAGGGAAATGGTAGCAGTGAATCTGGTGATGAGGAAGGTGGTAGCAGTGGTTCTGGGGATGAGGGATATAGCAGCAGTGATTCAGGTGATGAGGGAGATGGTAGCAGTGGTTCTGGGGATGAGGGATATAGCAGCAGAGATTCTGGTGATGAGGGAGATGGTAGCAGTGAATCTGGTGATGAGGAAGGTGGTAGCAGTGATTCTGGTGGTGAGGGAGATGGTGGCAGTGATTCTGGTGAAGAGGGAGATGGTAGCAGTGATTCTGGTGATGAGGGAGATGGCAGCAGTGATTCTGGTGGTGAGGGAGATGGTAGCACTGATTCTGGTGGTGAGGGAGATGGTGGCAGTGATTCTGGTGAAGAGGGAGATGGTAGCAGTGATTCTGGTGATGAGGGAGATGGCAGCAGTGATTCTGGTGGTGAGGGAGATGGTAGCACTGATTCTGGTGGTGAGGGAGATGGTGGCAGTGATTCTGGTGAAGAGGGAGATGGTAGCAGTGATTCTGGTGATGAGGGAGATGGCAGCAGTGATTCTGGTGATGAGGGATCTGGTAGGAGTGATGCTGGTGGTGAGGGAGGAGGTGGCAGTTATTCTGGTGATGAGGGTGTTGGCCGCAGTGATTCTGGTCATGAGGGAGACGGTAGCAGTGATTCTGGTGATGAGGGAGATGGTAGCACTGATTCTGGTGTTGAAGGAGATGGTAGCAGTGATTCTGGTGACGAGGGGGAGGGTAGCAGTCATTCCGGTGATGAGGGAGATGGCAGAAGTGATTCTGGAGGTGAGGGAGATGGCAGCAGTGATTCTGTAGATGAGGGAGATGGTAGCAGTGATTCTGGTGATGAGGGAGATGGTAGCACTGATTCTGGTGGTGAAGGAGATGGTAGCAGTGATTCTGGTGACGAGGGAGATGGTAGCAGTGATTCCGGTGATGAGGGAGATGGCAGCAGTGATTCTGGTGATGAGGGATCTGGTAGGAGTGATTCTGGTGGTGAGGGAGAAGGTGGCAGTTATTCTGGTGATGAGGGTGTTGGCCGCAGTGATTCTGGTCATGAGGGAGATGGCAGCAGTGATTCTGGTGATGAGGGAGATGGCAGCAGTGATTATGGTGATGAGGGAGATGGTAGCAGTGATTCTGGTGGTGAGGGGGAGGGTAGCAGAGATTCTGCTGATGAAGGAGATGGCAACATTGATTCTGGTGATGACTGAGATGCTGGTCGTGATTCTGGTGATGAGGTAGATGACATCAGTGTTTCTGGTGATGATTGAGATGCTGCTATTGATTCTGGTGATGAGGGAGATGGTAGCACTGGTTCCGGTGATGAGGAAGATTGTTGCATTGATTCTGGTGGTGAGGCTAATGGTCGCAGTGATTCTGGTGATGAGGGAGATAGTAGCAGTTGTTCCGGTGATGAGGGAGATGGTTGCATTGATTCTGGTGGTGAGGGAGAAGGTAGCAGTGATTCTGGTGGTGAGGCAGATGGCAGCAGTGTTTCTGGTGGTAAGAGAGAGAGGAGCAGTCATTCCGGTGATGAGGGAGATGATAGCATTGATTCTGGTGGTGAGGGAGGTGGAAGCAGTGATTCTGGTGGTGAGGGAGATGGCAGAAGTGGCTCAGGTGATGAGGGAGATGGTAGCATTGATTCTGGTGATGAGGGAGAAAGTAGCAGTGATTCTGGTGATGAGGGTGATGGTAGCACTGATTCTGGTGGTGAGGGAGGTGGTCGCAGTGATTCTGGTGACGAGGGAGATGGCAGCAATGATTCTGGTGATCAGGGAGATGGCAGCAATGATTCTGGTGATAAGGGATCTGGTAGGAGTGATTCTGGTGGTGAGGGAGAAAGTGGCAGTTATTCTGGTGATGAGGTTGGTGGCAGCAGTGATTCTGGTCATGAGGGAGATGGTAGCAGAGATTCTGGTGGTGAGGGAGATGGGAGCAGTGATTCTGGTGGTGAGCGAGATGGCAGCAGTGATTATGCTGATGAGGGAGATGGTAGCAGAGATTCTTGTTTTGAGGGAGATGGTAGCAGTGATTCTGCTGATGAAGGAGATGGTAACATTGATTCTGGTGATGACTGAGATGCTGGTAGTGATTCTGGTGATGAGGTAGATGGCATTAGTGTTTCTGGTGATGATTGAGATGCTGGTATTGATTCTGGTGTTGAGGGAGATGGCAGCAGTGGTTCCGGTGATGAGGGAGATGGTTGCATTGATTGTGGTGGTGAGGCAGATGGTAGCAGTGATTCTGGTGATGAGGGAGATGGTAGCAGTGGTTCCGGTGATGAGGCGGATGGTTGCATTGATTCTGGTGGTGAGGGAGATGGTAGCAGTGATTCTGGCTGTGAGGCAGATGGCAGCAGTGTTTCTGGTGGTAAGAGAGATGGGAGCAGTCATTCCGGTGATGAGGGAGATGATAGCAGTGATTCTGGTGGTGAGGGAGATGGAAGCAGTGATTTTGGTGGTGAGGGAGATGGCAGCAGTGATTCTGGTGATGAGGGTGACGGTAGCAGTGACTGAGGAGGGATATGGCAGAAGTGGTTCAGGCGATGAGGGAGATGGTAGCAGTGATTCTGGTGATGAGGGTGATGGTAGCACTGATTCTGGTGGTGAGGGAGATGGTAGCAGTGATTCTGGTGACGAGGGCCATAGCAGCAAAGATTCTGGTGATAAGGGATCTGGGAGGAGTGGTTCTGGTGGTGAGGGAGAAGATGGCAGTTATTCTGGTGATGAGGGAGATGGCAGCGATGATTCTGGTGATAAGGGATCTGGTAGGAGTGATTCTGGTGGTGAGGGAGAAGGTGGCAGTTATTCTGGTGATGAGGTTGGTGGCAGCAGTGATTCTGGTCATCAGGGGATGGTTGCAGAGATTCCGCTGGTGAGGAAAATGGCAGCAGTGATTATGGTGATGAGGGAGATGGTAGGTGAGATTCTGGTGGTGAGGGAGATGGTAGCCGTGATTCTGGTGGTGAGCGAGATGGCAGCAGTGATTATGGTGATGAGGGAGATGGTAGCAGAGATTCTGGTGGTGAGGGAGATGGTAGCAGTGATTCTGCTGATGAAGGAGATGGTAATATTGATCCTGGTGATGAGCGAGATGCTGGTAGTGATTCTGGTGATGAGGTAGATGGCATCAGTGTTTCTGGTGATGATTGAGATGCTGGTATTGATTCTTGTGATGAGGGAGATGGTAGCAGTGGTTCCGGTGATGAGGAAGATTGTTGCATTGATTCTGGTGGTGAGGCAGATGGTAGCAGTGATTCTGGTGGTGAGGGAGATGGCAGTAGTGATTATGGTGATGAGGGAGATCGTAGCATTGATTCTGGTGATGAGGGAGATGGTAGCAGTGATTCTGGTGATGAGGGTGATGGCAGCACTGATTCTGGTGGTGAGCGAGATGGCAGCAATGATTCTGGTGATGAGGGATCTGGAAGGAGTGATTCTGGTTGTGAGGGAGATTGTGGCAGTTATTCCGGTGATGAGGTTGGTGGCAGCAGTGATTCTGGTCATGAGGGGAATGGTTGCTGTGATTCTGGTGGTGAGGGAGATGGCAGCAGTGATTATGGTGATGAGGGAGATGGGAGGAGAGATTCTGATGGTGAGGGAGATGGTAGCCGTGATTCTGGTGGTGAGCGAGATGGCAGCAGTGATTATGGTGATGAGGGAGATGGTAGCAGAGATTCTGGTGGTGAGGGAGATGGTAGCAGTGATTCTGCTGATGAAGGAGATGGTAACATTGATTCTGTTGATGAGCGAGATGCTGGCAGTGATTCCGCTGATGAGGGAGATGGCATCAGTGTTTCTGGTGATGACTGAGATGCTGGTATTGATTCTTCTGATGAGGGAGATGGTAGCAGTGGTTCCGGTGATGAGGGGGATGGTTGCATTGAATCTGGTGGTGAGGGAGATGGTAGCAGTGATTCTGGTGGTGAGGCAGATGGCAATGTGTTTCTGGTGGTAAGGGAGATGGGAGACAGTCATTCCGGTGATGAGGGAGATGATAGCATTGATTCTGGTGTTGAGGGAGATGGAAGCAGTGATTCTGGTGGTGAGGGAGATGGCATCAGTGATTCTGTTGATGAGGGAGATGGCAGCAGTGACTGAGGAGGGATATGGCAGAAGTGGTTCAGGTGATGAGGGAGATGGTAGCATTGATTCTGGTGATGAGGGAGATGGTAGCACTGATTCCGGTGGTGAGGGAGATGGTAGCAGTGATTCTGGTGATGAGGGAGATGGCAGCAATGATTCTTGTGATTAGGGATCTGGGCGGAGTGATTATGGTGGTGAGGGAGAAGGTGGCAGTTATTCTGGTGATGAGGGAGATGGCAGCAATGATTCTGGTGATAAGGGATCTGGTCGGAGTGATTCTGGTGGTGAGGGTGAAGGTGGCAGTTATTCTGGTGATGAGGTTGGTGGCAGCAGTGATTCTGGTCATGAGGGGGATGGTTGCAGTGATTCTGGTGGTGAGGGAGATGGCAGCAGTGATTATGGTGATGAGGGAGATGGTAGGAGAGATTCTGGTGGTGAGGGAGATGGTAGCCGTGATTCTGGTGGTGAGCGAGATGGCAGCAGTGATTATGGTGATGAGGGAGATGGTAGCAGAGATTCTGGTGGTGACGGAGATGGTCACAGAAATTCTGCTGATGAAGGAGATGGGAACATTGATTCTGGTGATGAGGGAGATGGCATCAGTGTTTCTGGTGATGATTGAGACGCTGGTATTGATTCTGGTGATGAGGGAGATGGTAGCAGTGGTTCCGGTGATGAGCAAGATTTTTGCATCGATTCTGGTGGTGAGGCAAGTGGTGGCAGTGATTCTGGTGGTGAGGGAGATGGCAGGAGTGATTATGCTGATGAGGGAGATGGTAGCAGAGATTCTGGTTTTGAGGGAGAGGTTAGCAGTGATTCTGCTGCTGAAGGAGATGGTAACATTGATTCTGGTGATGGCTGAGATGCTGCTAGTGATTCTGGTGATGAGGTAGATGGCATCTGTGTTTCTGGTGATGATTGAGATGCTGGTATTAATTCTGGTGATGAGCGAGATGGTAGCAGTGGTTCCGGTGATGAGGGAAATGGTAGCAGTGGTTCCAGTGATGAGGGAGATGGTTGCATTGATTCTGGTGGTGAGGGAGATGGTAGCAGTGATTCTGGTGGTGAGGCAGATGGCAGCAGTGTTTCTGGTGGTAAGACAGATGGGAGCAGTCATCCCGGTGATGAGGGAGATGATAGCATTTATTCTGGTGGTGAGGGAGATGGAAGCAATGATTCTGGTGGTGAGGGAGATGGCAGCATTGATTCTGGTGATGAGGGAGATGGTAGCAATGATTCTGGTGATATGGGATCTGGGAGGAGTGATTCTGGTGATGAGGGTGATGGCAGCACTGATTCTGGTGATGAGGGAGATGGTAGCATTGATTCTGGTGATGAGGGAGATGGTAGCAGTGGTTCCGGTGATGAGGGAGATGGTTGCATTGATTCTGGTGGTGAGGCAGATGGGAGCAGTGATTCTGGTGATGAGGGAAATGGTAGCAGTGATTATGGTGGTGGGGCAGATGGCAGCAGTGTTTCTGGTGGGATGAGAGATGGGAGCAGTGATTATGGTGGTGAGGCAGATGGCAGCAGTGTTTCTGGTGGGAAGAGAGATGGGAGCAGTCATTCCGGTGAGGAGGGAGATGATAGCATTGATTCTGGTGGTGAGGGAGATGGAAGCAGTGATTCAGGTGATGAGGGAGATGGTAGCAGTGACTGAGGAGGGATATGGCAGAAGTGGTTCAGGTGATGAGGGAGATGGTAGCATTGATTCTTGTGATGAGGGAGATGGTAGCAGTGATCCTGGTGATGAGGGTGATGGTCGCACTGATTCTGGTGGTGAGGGAGATGGTAGCAGTGATTCTGGTGACGAGGGAGATGGCAGCAGTGATTCTGGTGATGAGGGAGATGGCAGCAATGATTCTGGTGATAAGGGATATGGTAGGAGTGATTCTGGTGGTGAGGGAGAAGGTGGCAGTTATTCTGGTGATGAGGGTGGTGGCAGCAGTGATTCTGGTCATGAGGGGGATGGTTGCAGTGATTCTGGTGGTGAGGGAGATGGCAGCAGTGATTATGGTGATGAGGGAGATGGTAGCAGAGATTCTGGTGGTGTGGGAGATGGTAGCAGTGAATCTGCTGATGAAGGAGATGGTAACATTGTTTCTGGTGATGTGCGAGATGCTGGCAGTGATTCTGGTGATGAGGTAGATGGCATCAGTGTTTCTGGTGATGATTGAGAAGCTGGTATTGACTCTGGTGATGAGCGAGATGGTAGCAGTGGTTCTGGTGATGAGCAAGATTGTTGCATTGATTCTGGTGGTGAGGCAGATGGTAGCAGTGATTCTGGTGATGAAGGAAATGGTAGCAGTGGGTCCGGTGATGAGGGAGATGGTTGCATTGATTCTGGTGGTGAGGGAGATGGCAGCAGTGATTACGGTGGTGAGGCAGATGGCAGCAGTGTTTCTGGTGGGAAGAGAGATGGGAGCAGTCATTCCGGTGAGGAGGGAGATGATAGCATTGATTCTGGTGGTGAGGGAGATGGAAGCAGTGATTCTGGTGGTGAGGGAGATGGCAGCAGTGATTCAGGTGATGAGGGAGATGGTAGCAGTGACTGAGGAGGGATATGGCAGAAGTGGTTCAGGTGATGAGGGAGATGGTAGCATTGACTGAGGAGGGATATGGCAGAAGTGATTCTGGTGAGGAGGGAGATGGTAGCACTGATTCTGGTGGTGAGGGAGATGGTAGCAGTGATTCTGGTGATGAGGGAGATGGCAGCAGTGATTCTGGTGATGAGGGAGATGGCAGCAATGATTCTGGTGATAAGGGATATGGTAGGAGTGATTCTGGTGGTGAGGGAGAAGGTGGCAGTTATTCTGGTGATGAGGTTGGTGGCAGCAGTGATTCTGGTCATGAGGGGGATGGTTGCAGTGATTCTGGTGGTGAGGGAGATGGCAGCAGTGATTATGGTGATGAGGGAGATGGCAGCAGAGATTCTTGTTGTGTGGGAGATGGTAGCAGTAAATCTGCTGATGAAGGAGATGGTAACATTGATTCTGGTGATGGCTGAGATGCTGCTAGTGATTCTGGTGATGAGGTAGATGGCATCTGTGTTTCTGGTGATGATTGAGATGCTGGTATTGATTCTGGTGATGAGCGAGATGGCAGCAGTGGTTCTGGTGATGAGGGAGATGGTTGCATTGATTCTGTGGGTGAGGGAAATGGTAGCAGTAATTCTGGTGGTGAGGCAGATGGCAGCAGTGTTTCTGGTGGGAAGAGAGATTGGAGCAGTCATCCCGGTGATGAGGGAGATGATAGCATTTATTCTGGTTGTGAGGGAGATGGAAGCAGTGATTCTGGTGGTGAGGGAGATGGCAGCAGTGTTTCTGGTGGGAAGAGAGATTGGAGCAGTCATCCCGGTGATGAGGGAGATGATAGCATTTATTCTGGTTGTGAGGGAGATGGCAGCATTGATTCTGGTGATGAGGGAGATGGTAGCACTGATTCTGGTGATGAGGGAGATGGCAGCAATGATTCTGGTGATAATGGATCTGGTAGGAGTGATTCTGGTGATGAGGGTGATGGCAGCACTGATTCTGGAGATGAGGGAGATGGTAGCATTGATTCTGGTGATGAGGGAGATGGTAGCAGTGGTTCCGGTGATGAGGGAGATGGTTGCATTGATTCTGGTGGTGAGGCAGATGGTAGCAGTGATTCTGGTGATGAGGGAAATGGTAGCAGTGGTTCCGGTGATGAGGGAGATGGTTGCATTGATTCTGGTGGTGAGGGAGATGGTAGTAGTGATTATGGTGGTGAGGCAGATGGCAGCAGTGTTTCTGGTGGGAAGAGAGATGGGAGCAGTCATTCCGGTGAGGAGGGAGATGATAGCATTGATTCTGGTGGTGAGGGAGATGGAAGCAGTGATTCTGGTGGTGAGGGAGATGGCAGCAGTGATTCAGGTGATGAGGGAGATGGTAGCAGTGACTGAGGAGGGATATGGCAGAAGTGGTTCAGGTGATGAGGGAGATGGTAGCATTGATTCTGGTGACGAGGGAGATGGCAGCAGTGATTCTTGTGATGAGTGAGATGGTGGCAGTTATTCTGGTGATGAGGTTGGTGGCAGCAGTGATTCTGGTCATGAGGGGGATGGTTGCAGTGATTCTGGTGGTGAGGGAGATGGCAGCAGTGATTATGGTGATGAGGGAGATGGTAGCAGAGATTCTGGTGGTGTGGGAGATGGTAGCAGTGAATCTGCTGATGAAGGAGATGGTAACATTTATTCTGGTGATGATTGAGAAGCTGGTATTGATTCTGGTGATGAGCGAGATGGTAGCAGTGGTTCCGGTGATGAGGAAGATTGTTGCATTGATTCTGATGGTGAAGGAGATGTTAGCAGTGATTCTGGTGTTGAGGGAGTTGGTAGCAGTGATTCTGGTGGTGAGGCAGATGGCAGCAGTGTTTCTGGTGGTAAGGGAGGTGGGAGCCGTCATTATGGTGATGAGGGAGATGGTAGCAGTGGTTCCGGTGATGAGGAAGATTGTTGCATTGATTCTGATGGTGAAGGAGATGTTAGCAGTGATTCTGGTGTTGAGGGAGTTGGTAGCAGTGATTCTGGTGGTGAGGCAGATGGCAGCAGTGTTTCTGGTGGTAAGGGAGGTGGGAGCCGTCATTATGGTGATGAGGGAGATGGTAACATTGATTCTGGTGGTGAGGGAGATGGCAGCAGTGATTCTGGTGATGAGGGAGATGGTGGCAGTGACTGAGGAGGGATATGGCAGAAGTGGTTCAGGTGATGAGGGAGATGGTAGCATTGATTCTGGTGTTGAGGGAGGTGGTAGCAGTAATTCTGGTGATGAAGGATCTGGTGGGAGTGATTCTGGTGGTGAGGGAGAACGTGGCAGTTATTCTGTTGATGCGGTTGGTGGCAGCAGTGATTCTGGTGATGAGGGAGATGGCAGCAGTGATTCTGGTGGTGACGGAAATGGTAGCAGTGAATATGTTGATGAGGGAGATGGTAGCAGAGATTCTGGTGGTGAGGGAGTTGGTAGCAGTGATTCTGGTGGTGAGCGAGATGGTAGCAGTGATTCTGGCGACGAGGGAGATGGCAGCAGTGATTCTGGTGATGAGGGAGATGGCAGCAGTGATTCTGGTGATGACGGATCTGGTGGGAGTGATACTGGTGGTGAGGGAGAAGGTGGCAGTTATTCTGTTGATGCAGTTGGTGGCAGAAGTGATTCTGGTCATGAGGGAGATGGCAGCAGTGATTATGGTGATGAGGGAGATGGTAGCAGAGATTCTGGTGGTGACGGGAATGGTAGCAGTGATTATGTTGATGAGGGAGATGGTAGCAGAGATTCTGGTGGTGACGGGAATGGTAGCAGTGATTATGTTGATGAGGGAGATGGTAGCAGTGATTCTGGTGGTGCGCGAGATGGTAGCAGTGATTTTGGTGATGAGGGAGATGGTAGCAGAGATTCTGGTGGTGAGGGAGATGGTAGCAGAGATTCTGCTGATGAAGGAGATGGGAACATTGATTCTGGTGATGACTGAGATGCTGCTAGTGATTCTGGTGATGAGGTAGATGGCATCAGTGTTTCTGGTGATGATGGAGATGCTGGTATTGATTCTGGTGATGAGGGAGATGGTAGCAGTGGGTCCGGTGATGAGGGAGATGGTTGCATTGATTCTGGTGGTGAGGCAGATGGTAGCAGTGATTCTGGTGGTGAGGCAGATGGCAGCAGTGTTTCTGGTGGTAAGACAGATGGGAGCAGTCATCCCGGTGATGAGGGAGATGATAGCATTTATTCTGGTGGTGAGGGAGATGGAAGCAGTGATTCTGGTGGTGAGGGAGATGGCAGCAGTGATTCTGGAGATGAGGGAAATGGTAGCAGTGACTGAGGAGGGATATGGCAGAAGTGGTTCAGGTGATGAGGGAGATCGTAGCATTGATTCTGGTGATGAGGGAGATGGTAGCAGTGATTCTGGTGATGAAGGTGATGGCAGCACTGATTCTGGTGGTGAGGGAGATGGCAGCAATGATTCTGGTGATAAGCGATCTGGTAGGAGTGATTCTGGTGGTGAGGGAGAAGGTGGCAGTTATTCTGGTGATGAGGTTGGTCGCAGCAGTGATTCTGGTCATGAGGGGGAAGGTTGCAGTGATTCTGGTGGTGAGGGAGATGGCAGCAGTGATTATGGTGATGAGGGAGATGGTAGGAGAGACTCTGGTGGTGAGGGAGATGGTCGCCGTGATTCTGGTGGTGAGCGAGATGGCAGCAGTGATTATGGTGATGAGGGAGATGGTAGCAGAGATTCTGGTAGTGAGGGAGATGGTAGCAGTGATTCTGCTGACGAAGGAGATGGTAACATTGATTCTGGTGATGAGCGAGATGCTGGTAGTGATTCTGGTGATGAGGTAGATGGTAGCAGTGGTTCCGGTGATGAGGAAGATTGTTGCATTGATTCTGGTGGAGAGGCAGATGGTAGCAGTGATTCTGGTGATGAATGAGATGCTGGTATTGATTCTGGTGATGAGGGAGATGGTAGCAGTGGTTCCGGTGATGAGGAAGATTGTTGCATTGATTCTGGTGGAGAGGCAGATGGTAGCAGTGATTCTGGTGATGAGAGAGATGGCAGCAGTGATTATGGTGATGAGGGAGATGGTAGCAGAGATTCTGGTGGTGAGGGAGATCGTAACAGTGATTCTGGTGGTGAAGCAGATGGTAGCAGTGATTCTGGTGATGAGGGAAATGGTAGCAGTGGTTCCGGTGATGAGGGAGATGGTTGCATTGATTCTGGTGGTGAGGGAGATGGAAGCAGTGATTCTGGTGATGAGGGAGATGGCAGTAATGATTCTGGTAATGAGGGAGATGGTAGCAGTGACTGAGGAGGGATATGGCAGAAGTGGTTCAGGTGATGAGGGAGATGGTAGCATTGATTCTGGTGGTGAGGGAGATGTAAGCAGTGATTCTGGTGGTGAGGGAGATGGCAGCAGTGATTCAGGTGATGAGGGAGATGGTAGCAGTGACTGAGGAGTGATATGGCAGAAGTGGTTCAGGTGATGAGGGAGATGGTAGCATTGATTCTGGTGGTGAGGGAGATGTAAGCAGTGATTCTGGTGGTGAGGGAGATGGCAGAAGTGGTTCAGGTGATGAGGGAGATGGTAGCATTGATTCTGGTGATGAGGGAGATGATAGCAGTGATTCTGGTGATGAGGGTAATGGTAGCACTGATTCTGGTGGTGAGGGAGATGGTAGCAGTGATTCTGGTGACGAGGGAGATGGCAGCAGTGATTCTGGTGATGAGGGAGATGGCAGCAATGATTCTGGTGATAAGGGATATGGTAGGAGTGATTCTGGTGGTGAGGGAGAAGGTGGCAGTTATTCTGGTGGTGAGGGAAATGGCAGCAGTGATTATGGTGATGAGGGAGATGGTAGCAGAGATTCTGGTGGTGAGGGAGATGGTAGCAGTGAATCTGATGATGAAGGAAATGGTAACATTGATTCTGGTGATGAGCGAGATGCTGGTAGTGATTCTGGTGATCATGTAGATGGCATCATTGTTTCTGGTGATGATTGAGATGCTGGTAGTGATTCTGGTGATGAGGTAGATGGCAACAGTGTTTCTGGTGATGATTGAGATGCTGGTAATATTTCTGGTGATGAGGGAGATGGTAGCAGAGGTTCCGGTGATGAGGAAGATTGTTGCATTGATTCTGGTGGTGAGGCAGATGGTCGCAGTGATTCTGGTGATGAGAGAGATTGTAGCAGTGATTCTGGTGGTGAGGGAGATGGCAGCAGTGATTTTGGTGGTGAGGCAGATGGCAGCAGTGTTTCTGGTGGTAAGGGAGGTGGGCGCCATCATTATGCTGATGAGGGAGATGGTAGCAGTGGTTCCGGTGATGAGGAAGATTGTTGCATTGATTCTGGTGGTGCTGCACATGGTAGCAGTGATTCTGGTGATGAGAGAGATGGTAGCAGTGATTCTGGTGGTGAGGTAGATGGCAGCAGTAATTTTGATGGTGAAGGAGATGTTAGCAGTGATTCTGGTGCTGAGGGAGTTGGGAGCAGTGATTCTGGTGATGAGGGAGATGGTAGCAGTGTTTCTGGTGATGAGGGAGATGCTAGCATTGATTCTGGTGGTCAGTGAGATGGTAGCAGTGATTCTGGTGGTGAGGGAGATGAGAGCAGTGATTCGAGTGATGACGGAGATGGTAGCAGTGACTGAGGAGGGATCTGGCAGAAGTGGTTCAGGTGATGAGGGAGATGGTAGCATTGATTCTGGTGATGAGAGAGATGGTAGCAGTGATTCTGGTGTTGAGGGAGATGCTAGCAGTGATTCTGGCGACGAGGGAGATGGCAGCAGTGATTCTGGTGATGAAGGATCTGGTAGGAGTGATTCTGGTGGAGAGGGAGAAGATGGCAGTTATTCTGTTGATGCGGTTGGTGGCAGCAGTGATTCTGGTCATGAGGGAGATGGCAGCAGTGATAATGTTGATGAGGGAGGTGGTGGCAGTGATTCTGGTGGTGACGGAAATGGTAGCAGTGATTATGGTGATGAGGGAGATGGTAGCAGAGATTCTGGTGGTGAGGGAGATGGTAGCAGTGATTCTGGTGGTGAGCGAGATGGTAGCAGTGATTATGGTGATGAGGGAGATGGCATCAGTGTTTCTGGTGATGAATGAGATGCTGGTATTGATTCTTGTGATGAGGGAGATGGTAGCAGTGGTTCCGGTGATGAGGAAGATTGTTGCACTGATTCTGGTGGAGAGGCAGACGGTAGCAGTGATTCTGCTGATGAGGGAGATGGCAGCCGTGATTATGGTGATGAGGGAGATGGTAACAGAGATTCTGGTGGTGAGGGAGATGGTAGCAGTGATTCTGGTGGTGAGGCAGATGGTAGCAGTGGTTCTGGTGATGAGGGAAATGGTAGCAGTGGTTCCGGTGATGAGGGAGATGGTTGCATTGATTCTGGTGGTGCGGGAGATGGTAGCAGTGATTATGGTGATGAGGCAGATGGCAGCAGTGTTTCTGGTGGGAAGAGAGATGGGAGCAGTCATTCCGGTGATGAGGGAGATGATAGCATTGATTCTGGTGGTGAGGGAGATGGAAGCAGTGATTCTGGTAGTGAGGGAGATGGCAGCAGTGATTCAGGTGATGAGGGAGATGGTAGCAGTGACTGAGGAGGGATATGGCAGAAGTGATTCTGGTGATGTGGGAGATGGTAGCAGTGATTCTGGTGATGAGGGTGATGGTAGCACTGATACTGGTGGTGAGGGAGATGGTAGCAGTGATTCTGGTGACGAGGGAGATGGCAGCAGTGATTCTGGTGATGAGGGATATGGCAGCAATGATTCTGGTGATAAGGGATATGGTAGGAGTGATTCTGGTGGTGAGGGAGAAGGTGGCAGTTATTCTGGTGATGAGGTTGGTGGCAGCAGTGATTCTGGTCATGAGGGGGATGGTTGCAGTGATTCTGGTGGTGAGGGAGATGGCAGCAGTGATTATGGTGATGAGGGAGATGGGAGCAGAGATTCTGGTGGTGAGGGAGATGGTAGCAGTGATTTTGATGGTGAAGGAGATGTTAGCAGTGATTCTGGTGGTGAGGGAGATGCTGGTAGTGATTCTGGTGATGAGGTAGATGGCAGCAGTGATTCTGGTGGTGAGGCAGATGGCAGCAGTGTTTCTGGTGGTAAGGGAGGTGGCAGCTGTGATTCTGGTGATGAGAGAGATGGTAGCAGTGATTCTGATGGTGAGGCAGATGGCAGCAGTGATTTTGATGGTGAAGGAGATGTTAGCAGTGATTCTGGTGGTGAGGGAGATGATAGCAGTGATTCGAGTGATGCCGGAGATGGTAGCAGTGATTCTGGTGGTGAGGGAGATGGCAGCAGTGTTTCTGGTGGTAAGGGAGGTGGGAGCCGTCATTATGGTGATGAGGGAGATGGTAGCATTGATTCTGGTGGTGAGAGATGGTAGCAGTGATTCTGGTGTTGAGGGAGATGCTAGCAGTGATTCTGGTGATGAAGGATCTGGTAGGAGTGAATCTGGTGGTGAGGGAGAAGGTGGCAGTTATTCTGTTGATGTGGTTGGTGGCAGCAGTGATTCTGGTCATGAGGGAGATGGCAGCAGTGATTATGGTGATGAGGGAGATGGCAGCAGAGATTCTGGTGGTGACGGAAATGGTAGCAGTGATTATGGTGATGAGGGAGATGGTAGCAGAGATTCTGGTGGTGAGGGAGATGGTAGCAGTGATTCTGGTGGTGAGCGAGATGGTAGCAGTGATTATGGTGATGAGGGAGATGGTAGCAGAGATTCTGGTGGTGAGGGAGATGGTAGCAGTGATTCTGGTGATGAGGGAGATGGTAGCATTGATTCTGGTGATGAGGGAGATGGTAGCAGTGATTCTGGTGATGAGGGTGATGGTAGCACTGATTCTGGTGGTGAGGGAGATGGTAGCAGTGATTCTGGTGACGAGGGAGATGGCAGCAGTGATTCTGGTGATAAGGGATATGGTAGGAGTGATTCTGGTGGTGAGGGAGATGGCAGCAGTGATTATGATGATGAGGGAGATGGTAGCAGAGATTCTAGCTGTGAGGGAGATGGTAGCAGTGATTCTGCTGATGAAGGAGATGGTCAAATTGTTTCTGGTGATGAGCGAGATGCTGGTAGTGATTCTGGTGATGAGGTAGATGGTAGCAGTGGTTCTGGTGATGAGGAAGATTGTTGCATTGATTCTGGTGGTGAGGCAGATGGTGGCAGTGATTCTGGTGATGAGGGAGATGGTAGCAGTGATTCTGGTGCTGAGGGAGTTGGTAGCAGTGATTCGAGTGATGACGGAGATGGTAGCAGTGATTCTGGTGGTGAACGAGATGGTAGCAGTGATTATGGTGATGAGGGAGATGGTAGCAGAGATTCTGGTGGTGAGGGAGATGGTGGCAGTGATTCTGGTGGTGAGCGAGATGGCAGCAGTGATTCTGGTGGTGAGGGAGATGGTAGCAGTGATTCTGCTAATGACGAAGATGGCATCAGTGTTTCTGGTGATGATTGAGATGCTGGTATTGAATCTGGTGATGAGGGAAATGGTACCTGTGGTTCCGGTGATAAGGGAGATGGTTGCATTGATTCTGGTGGTGAGGCAGATGGTAGCAGTGATGCTGGTGATCAGGGAAATTGTAGCTGTGTTTCCGGTGATGAGGGAGATGGTTGCATTGATTCTGGTGGTGAGGGAGATGGCAGCAGTGATTCTGGTGGTGAGGCAGATGGCAGCAGTGTTTCTGGTGGTAAGAGAGATGGGAGCAGCCATTCCGATGATGAGGGAGATGATAGCATTGATTCTGGTGGTGAGGGAGATGGAAGCAGTGATTCTGGTGGTGAGGGAGATGGCAGCAGTGATTCAGGTGATGAGGGAGATGGTAGCAGTGACTGAGGAGGGATATGGCAGAAGTGGTTCAGGTGATGAGGGAGATGGTAACATTGATTGTGGTGATGAGGGAGATGGTAGCAGTGATTCTGGTGATGAGGGTGATGGTAGCACTGATTCGGGTGGTGAGGGAGATGGTAGCAGTGATTCTGGTGACGAGGGAGATGGCAGCAGTGATTCTGGTGATAAGGGATATGGTAGGAGTGATTCTGGTGGTGAGGGAGATGGCAGCAGTGATTATGATGATGAGGGAGATGGTAGCAGAGATTCTAGCTGTGAGGGAGATGGTAGCAGTGATTCTGCTGATGAAGGAGATGGTCACATTGATTCTGGTGATGAGCGAGATGCTGGTACTGATTCTGGTGATGAGGTAGATGGCATCAGTGTTTCTGGTGATGATTGAGATGCTGGTATTGATTCTTGTGATGAGGGAGATGGTAGCAGTGGTTCCGGTGATGAGGAAGATTGTTGCATTGATTCTGGTGGTGAGGCAGATGGTAGCAGTGATTCTGGTGGTGAGGCAGATGGTGGCAGCGATTCTGGTGATGAGGGAAATGGTAGCAGTGATTCTAGTGCTGAGGGAGTTGGTAGCAGTGATTCGAGTGATGACGGAGATGGTAGCAGTGATTCTGGTGGTGAGGGAGATGGTGGCAGTGATTCTGGTGTTGAGGGAGATGGCAGCACTGATTCTGGTGATGAGAGAGATGGTAGCAGTGATTCTGGTGTTGAAGGAGATGGTAGCACTGATTCTGGTGGTGAGGGAGATGATAGCAGTGATTCTGGCGAAGAGGGAGATGGCAGCAGTGATTCTGGTGATGAGGGAGATGGCAGCAGTGATTCTGGTGATGAAGGATCTGGTAGGAGTGATTCTGGTGGGCGAGGGAGATGGTGGCAGTTATTCTGTTGATGCGGTTGGTGGCAGCAGTGATTCTGGTGATGAGGGAGATGGCAGCAGTGATTATGGTGATGAGGGAGATGGTAGCAGAGATTCTGGTGGTGACGGAAATGGTAGCAGTGATTATGGTGATGAGGGAGATGGTAGAAGAGATTCTGGTGGTGAGGGAGATGGTAGCAGTGATTCTGTTGGTGAGCAAGATGGTAGCAGAGATTCTGGTGGTGAGGGAGATGGTAGCAGTGATTCTGGTGGTGAGCGAGATGGCAGCAGTGATTCTGGTGGTGAGGGAGATGGTATCAGTGAATCTGCTGATGAAGGAGATGGTAACATTGATTCTGGTGATGAGCGAGATGCTGGTAGTGATTCTGGTGATGAGGTAGATGGCAGCAGTGTTTCTGGTGGTAAGGGAGGTGGTAGCTGTGATTCTGGTGATGAGAGAGATGGTAGCAGTGATTCTGGTGGTGAGGCAGATGGCAGCAGTGATTTTGATGGTGAAGGAGATGTTAGCAGTGATTCTGGTGGTGAGGGAGATGATAGCAGTGATTCGAGTGATGACGGAGATGGTAGCAGTGATTCTGGTGGTGAGGGAGATGGCAGCAGTGTTTCTGGTGGTAAGGGAGGTGGGAGCCGTCATTATGGTGATGAGGGAGATGGTAGCATTGATTCTGGTGGTGTGGCAGATTGCAGCAGTGTTTCTGGTGGTAAGGGATGTGGGAGCCGTCATTATGGTGATGAGGGAGATGGTAGCATTGATTCTGGTGGTGAGGGAGATGGCAGCAGTGATTCTGGTGATGAGGGAGATGGTGACAGTGACTGAGGAGGGATCTGGCAGAAGTGGTTCAGGTGATGAGGGAGATGGTAGCATTGATTCTGGTGATGAGAGAGATGGTAGCAGTGATTCTGGTGTTGAGGGAGATGCTAGCAGTGATTCTGGCGATGAGGGAGATGGCAGCAGTGATTCTGGTGATGAAGGATCTGGTAGGAGTGATTCTGGTGGTGAGGGAGAAGGTGGCAGTTATTCTGTTGATGCAGTTGGTGGCAGCAATGATTCTGGTCATGAGCGAGATGGCAGCAGTGATTATGGTGATGAGGGAGATGGCAGCAGAGATTCTGGTGGTGACGGAACTGGTAGCAGTGATTATGGTGATGAGGGAGATGGTAGCAGAGATTCTGGTGGTGAGGGAGATGGTAGCAGTGATTCTGGTGGTGAGCGAGATGGTAGCAGTGATTATGGTGATGAGGGAGATGGTAGCAGAGATTCTGGTGGTGAGGGAGATGGTAGCAGTGATTCTGGTGGTGAGCGAGATGGCAGCAGTGATTCTGGTGGTGAGGGAGATGGTAGCAGTGATTCTGCTAATGAAGAAGATGGTAACATTGATTCTGGTGATGACTGAGATGCTGGAAGTGAGTTTGGTGATGAGATAGATGGCATCAGTGTTTCTGGTGATGATTGAGATGCTGGTATTGATTCTGGTGATGAGGGAGATGGTACCTGTGGTTCCGGTGATAAGGGAGATGGTTGCATTGATTCTGGTGGTGAGGCAGATGGTAGCAGTGATTCTGGTGATCAGGGAAATTGTAGCTGTGGTTCCGGTGATGAGGGAGATGGTTGCATTGATTCTGGTGGTGAGGGAGATGGCAGCAGTGATTCTGGTGGTCAGGCAGATGGCAGCAGTGTTTCTGGTGGTAAGAGAGATGGGAGCAGTCATTCCGGTGATGAGGGAGATGATAGCATTGATTCTGGTGGTGAGGGAGATGGAAGCAGTGATTCTGGTGGTGAGGGAGATGGCAGCAGTGATTCAGGTGATGAGGGAGATGGTAGCAGTGACTGAGGAGGTATATGGCAGAAGTGGTTCAGGTGATGAGGGAGATGGTAGCATTGATTCTGGTGATGAGGGAGATGGTAGCAGTGATTCTGGTGATGAGGGTGATGGTAGCACTGATTCGGGTGGTGAGGGAGATGGTAGCAGTGATTCTGGTGACGAGGGAGATGGCAGCAGTGATTCTGGTGATAAGGGATATGGTAGGAGTGATTCTGGTGGTGAGGGAGATGGCAGCAGTGATTATGATGATGAAGCAGATGGTAGCAGAGATTCTAGCTGTGAGGGAGATGGTATCAGTGATTCTGCTGATGAAGGAGATGGTCACATTGATTCTGGTGATGAGCGAGATGCTGGTAGTGATTCTGGTGATGAGGTAGATGGCATCAGTGTTTCTGGTGATGATTGAGATGCTGGTATTGATTCTTGTGATGAGGGAGATGGTAGCAGTGATTCTGGTGATGAGGGAGATGGTAGCATTGATTCTGGTGATGAGGGAGATGGTAGCAGTGATTCTGGTGATGAGGGTGATGGTAGCACTGATTCTGGTGGTGAGGGAGATGGTAGCAGTGATTCTGGTGACGAGGGAGTTGGCAGCAGTGATTCTGGTGATAAGGGATATGGGAGGAGTGATTCTGGTGGTGAGGGAGATGGCAGCAGTGATTATGATGATGAGGGAGATGGTAGCAGAGATTCTAGCTGTGAGGGAGATGGTAGCAGTGATTCTGCTGATGAAGGAGATGGTCACATTGTTTCTGGTGATGAGCGAGATGCTGGTAGTAATTCTGGTGATGAGGTAGATGGTAGCAGTGGTTCTGGTGATGAGGAAGATTGTTGCATTGATTCTGGTGGTGAGGCAGATGGTGGCAGTGATTCTGGTGATGAGGGAGATGGTAGCAGTGATTCTGGTGCTGAGGGAGTTGGTAGCAGTGATTCGAGTGATGACGGAGATGGTAGCAGTGATTCTGGTGGTGAACGAGATGGTAGCAGTGATTATGGTGATGAGGGAGATGGTAGCAGAGATTCTGGTGGTGAGGGAGATGGTGGCAGTGATTCTGGTGGTGAGCGAGATGGCAGCAGTGATTCTGGTGGTGAGGGAGATGGTAGCAGTGATTCTGCTAATGACGAAGATGGTAACATTGATTCTGGTGATGATTGAGATGCTGGAAGTGAGTTTGGTGATGAGATAGATGGCATCAGTGTTTCTGGTGATGATTGAGATGCTGGTATTGAATCTGGTGATGAGGGAAATGGTACCTGTGGTTCCGGTGATGAGGGAGATGGTTGCATTGATTCTGGTGGTGAGGCAGATGGTAGCAGTGATGCTGGTGATCAGGGAAATTGTAGCTGTGTTTCCGGTGATGAGGGAGATGGTTGCATTGATTCTGGTGGTGAGGGAGATGGTAGCAGTGATTCTGGTGGTGAGGCAGATGGCAGCAGTGTTTCTGGTGGTAAGAGAGATGGGAGCAGCCATTCCGATGATGAGGGAGATGATAGCATTGATTCTGGTGGTGAGGGAGATGGAAGCAGTGATTCTGGTGGTGAGGGAGATGGCAGCAGTGATTCAGGTGATGAGGGAGATGGTAGCAGTGACTGAGGAGGGATATGGCAGAAGTGGTTCAGGTGATGAGGGAGATGGTAACATTGATTGTGGTGATGAGGGAGATGGTAGCAGTGATTCTGGTGATGAGGGTGATGGTAGCACTGATTCGGGTGGTGAGGGAGATGGTAGCAGTGATTCTGGTGACGAGGGAGATGGCAGCAGTGATTCTGGTGATAAGGGATATGGTAGGAGTGATTCTGGTGGTGAGGGAGATGGCAGCAGTGATTATGATGATGAGGGAGATGGTAGCAGAGATTCTAGCTGTGAGGGAGATGGTAGCAGTGATTCTGCTGATGAAGGAGATGGTCACATTGATTCTGGTGATGAGCGAGATGCTGGTACTGATTCTGGTGATGAGGTAGATGGCATCAGTGTTTCTGGTGATGATTGAGATGCTGGTATTGATTCTTGTGATGAGGGAGATGGTAGCAGTGGTTCCGGTGATGAGGAAGATTGTTGCATTGATTCTGGTGGTGAGGCAGATGGTAGCAGTGATTCTGGTGGTGAGGCAGATGGTGGCAACGATTCTGGTGATGAGGGAAATGGTAGCAGTGATTCTAGTGCTGAGGGAGTTGGTAGCAGTGATTCGAGTGATGACGGAGATGGTAGCAGTGATTCTGGTGGTGAGGGAGATGGTGGCAGTGATTCTGGTGTTGAGGGAGATGGCAGCACTGATTCTGGTGATGAGAGAGATGGTAGCAGTGATTCTGGTGTTGAAGGAGATGGTAGCACTGATTCTGGTGGTGAGGGAGATGATAGCAGTGATTCTGGCGAAGAGGGAGATGGCAGCAGTGATTCTGGTGATGAGGGAGATGGCAGCAGTGATACTGGTGATGAAGGATCTGGTAGGAGTGATTCTGGTGGCGAGGGAGGTGGTGGCAGTTATTCTGTTGATGCGGTTGGTGGCAGCAGTGATTCTGGTGATGAGGGAGATGGCAGCAGTGATTATGGTGATGAGGGAGATGGTAGCAGAGATTCTGGTGGTGACGGAAATGGTAGCAGTGATTATGGTGATGAGGGAGATGGTAGAAGAGATTCTGGTGGTGAGGGAGATGGTAGCAGTGATTCTGTTGGTGAGCAAGATGGTAGCAGAGATTCTGGTGGTGAGGGAGATGGTAGCAGTGATTCTGGTGGTGAGCGAGATGGCAGCAGTGATTCTGGTGGTGAGGGAGATGGTATCAGTGAATCTGCTGATGAAGGAGATGGTAACATTGATTCTGGTGATGAGCGAGATGCTGGTAGTGATTCTGGTGATGAGGTAGATGGCAGCAGTGTTTCTGGTGGTAAGGGAGGTGGTAGCTGTGATTCTGGTGATGAGAGAGATGGTAGCAGTGATTCTGGTGGTGAGGCAGATGGCAGCAGTGATTTTGATGGTGAAGGAGATGTTAGCAGTGATTCTGGTGGTGAGGGAGATGATAGCAGTGATTCGAGTGATGACGGAGATGGTAGCAGTGATTCTGGTGGTGAGGGAGATGGCAGCAGTGTTTCTGGTGGTAAGGGAGGTGGGAGCCGTCATTATGGTGATGAGGGAGATGGTAGCATTGATTCTGGTGGTGTGGCAGATTGCAGCAGTGTTTCTGGTGGTAAGGGATGTGGGAGCCGTCATTATGGTGATGAGGGAGATGGTAGCATTGATTCTGGTGGTGAGGGAGATGGCAGCAGTGATTCTGGTGATGAGGGAGATAGTGACAGTGACTGAGGAGGGATCTGGCAGAAGTGGTTCAGGTGATGAGGGAGATGGTAGCATTGATTCTGGTGATGAGAGAGATGGTAGCAGTGATTCTGGTGTTGAGGGAGATGCTAGCAGTGATTCTGGCGATGAGGGAGATGGCAGCAGTGATTCTGGTGATGAAGGATCTGGTAGGAGTGATTCTGGTGGTGAGGGAGAAGGTGGCAGTTATTCTGTTGATGCAGTTGGTGGCAGCAATGATTCTGGTCATGAGCGAGATGGCAGCAGTGATTATGGTGATGAGGGAGATGGCAGCAGAGATTCTGGTGGTGACGGAACTGGTAGCAGTGATTATGGTGATGAGGGAGATGGTAGCAGAGATTCTGGTGGTGAGGGAGATGGTAGCAGTGATTCTGGTGGTGAGCGAGATGGTAGCAGTGATTATGGTGATGAGGGAGATGGTAGCAGAGATTCTGGTGGTGAGGGAGATGGTAGCAGTGATTCTGGTGGTGAGCGAGATGGCAGCAGTGATTCTGGTGGTGAGGGAGATGGTAGCAGTGATTCTGCTAATGAAGAAGATGGTAACATTGATTCTGGTGATGACTGAGATGCTGGAAGTGAGTTTGGTGATGAGATAGATGGCATCAGTGTTTCTGGTGATGATTGAGATGCTGGTATTGATTCTGGTGATGAGGGAGATGGTACCTGTGGTTCCGGTGATAAGGGAGATGGTTGCATTGATTCTGGTGGTGAGGGAGATGGTAGCAGTGATTCTGGTGATCAGGGAAATTGTAGCTGTGGTTCCGGTGATGAGGGAGATGGTTGCATTGATTCTGGTGGTGAGGGAGATGGTAGCAGTGATTCTGGTGGTGAGGCAGATGGCAGCAGTGTTTCTGGTGGTAAGAGAGATGGGAGCAGTCATTCCGGTGATGAGGGAGATGATAGCATTGATTCTGGTGGTGAGGGAGATGGAAGCAGTGATTCTGGTGGTGAGGGAGATGGCAGCAGTGATTCAGGTGATGAGGGAGATGGTAGCAGTGACTGAGGAGGTATATGGCAGAAGTGGTTCAGGTGATGAGGGAGATGGTAGCATTGATTCTGGTGATGAGGGAGATGGTAGCAGTGATTCTGGTGATGAGGGTGATGGTAGCACTGATTCGGGTGGTGAGGGAGATGGTAGCAGTGATTCTGGTGATGAGGGAGATGGCAGCAGTGATTCTGGTGATGAGGGATATGGTAGGAGTGATTCTGGTGATGAGATAGATGGCATCAGTGTTTCTGGTGATGATTGAGATGCTGGTATTGATTGTGGTGATGAGGGAGATGGCATCAGTGTTTCTGGTGATGATTGAGATGCTTGTATTGATTCTTGTGATGAGGGAGATGGTAGCAGTGGTTCCAGTGATGAGAAAGATTGTTGCATTGATTCTGGTGGTGAGGCAGATGGTAGCAGTGATTCTGGTGGTGAGGCAGATGGTGGCAGTGATTCTGGTGATGAGGGAAATGGTAGCAGTGATTCTGGTGCTGAGGGAGTTGGTAGCAGTGATTCGAGTGATGACGGAGATGGGAGCAGTGATTCTGGTGGTGAGGGAGATGGTTGCAGTGATTATGGTGATGAGGGAGATGGTAGCAGAGATTCTGGTGGTGAGGGAGATGGTAGCAGTGATTCTGGTGGTGGGCGAGATGGCAGCAGTGATTCTGGTGGTGAGGGAGATGGTAGCAGTGATTCTGCTGATGAAGGAGATGGTCACATTGATTCTGGTGATGAGCGAGATGCTGGTAGTGATTCTGGTGATGAGGTAGATGGCATCAGTGTTTCTGGTGATGATTGAGATGCTGGTATTGATTCTGGTGATGAGGGTGATGGTAGCACTGATTCGGGTGGTGAGGGAGATGGTAGCAGTGATTCTGGTGACGAGGGAGATGGCAGCAGTGATTCTGGTGATGAGGGATATGGTAGGAGTGATTCTGGTGGTGAGGGAGATGGCAGCAGTGATTATGATGATGAAGGAGATGGTAGCAGAGATTCTAGCTGTGAGGGAGATGGTAGCAGTGATTCTGCTGATGAAGGAGATGGTCACATTGATTCTGGTGATGAGCGAGATGCTGGTAGTGATTCTGGTGATGAGGTAGATGGCATCAGTGTTTCTGGTGATGATTGAGATGCTGGTATTGATTCTTGTGATGAGGGAGATGGTAGCAGTGGTTCCGGTGATGAGGAAGATTGTTGCATTGATTCTGGTGGTGAGGCATATGGTAGCAGTGATTCTGGTGGTGAGGCAGATGGTGGCAGTGATTCTGGTGATGAGGGAAATGGTAGCAGTGATTCTGGTGCTGAGGGAGTTGGTAGCAGTGATTCGAGTGATGATGGAGATGGTAGCAGTGATTCTGGTGGTGAGCGAGATGGTAGCAGTGATTATGGTGATGAGGGAGATGGTAGCAGAGATTCTGGTGGTGAGGGAGATGGTAGCAGTGATTCTGGTGGTGAGCGAGATGGCAGCTGTGATTCTGGTGGTGAGGGAGATGGTAGCAGTGATTCTGGTGGTGAGCGAGATGGTAGCAGTGATTATGGTGATGAGGGAGATGGTAGCAGAGATTCTGGTGGTGAGGGAGATGGTAGCAGTGATTCTGGTGGTGAGCGAGATGGCAGCAGTGATTCTGGTGGTGAGGGAGATGGTAGCAGTGATTCTGCTAATGAAGAAGATGGTAACATTGATTCTGGTGATGATTGAGATGCTGGAAGTGAGTTTGGTGATGAGATAGATGGCATCAGTGTTTCTGGTGATGATTGAGATGCTGGTATTGATTCTGGTGATGAGGGAGATGGCATCAGTGTTTCTGGTGATGATTGAGATGCTGGTATTGATTCTTGTGATGAGGGAGATGGTAGCAGTGGTTCCGGTGATGAGGAAGATTGTTGCATTGATTCTGGTGGTGAGGCAGATGGTAGCAGTGATTCTGTTGGTGAGGCAGATGGTGGCAGTGATTCTGGTGATGAGGGAAATGGTAGCAGTGATTCTGGTGGTGAGCGAGATGGTAGCAGTGATTATGGTGATGAGGGAGATGGTAGCAGAGATTCTGGTGGTGAGGGAGATGGTGGCAGTGATTCTGATGGTGAGCGAGATGGCAGCAGTGATTCTGGTGGTGAGGGAGATGGTAGCAGTGATTCTGCTAATGAAGAAGATGGTAACATTGATTCTGGTGATGATTGAGATGCTGGAAGTGAGTTTGGTGATGAGATAGATGGCATCAGTGTTTCTGGTGATGATTGAGATGCTGGTATTGATTCTGGTGATGAGGGAGATGGTACCTGTGGTTCCGGTGATGAGGGAGATGGTTGCATTAATTCTGGTGGTGAGGCAGATGGTAGCAGTGATTCTGGTGATCAGGGAAATTGTAGCAGTGGTTCCGGTGATGAGGGAGATGGTTGCATTGATTCTGGTGGTGAGGGAGATGGCAGCAGTGATTCTGATGGCGAGGCAGATGGCAGCAGTGTTTCTGGTGGTAAGAGAGATGGGAGCAGTCATTCCGGTGATGAGGGAGATGATAGCATTGATTCTGGTGGTGAGGGAGATGGAAGCAGTGATTCTGGTGGTGAGGGAGATGGCAGCAGTGATTCAGGTGATGAGGGAGATGGTAGCAGTGACTGAGGAGGTATATGGCAGAAGTGGTTCAGGTGATGAGGGAGATGGTAGCATTGATTCTGGTGATGAGGGAGATGGTAGCAGTGATTCTGGTGATGAGGGTGATGGTAGCACTGATTCTGGTGGTGAGGGAGATGGTAGCAGTGATTCTGGTGGTGAGCAAGATGGTAGCAGAGATTCTGGTGGTGAGGGAGATGGTAGCAGTGATTCTGGTGGTGAGCGAGATGGCAGCAGTGATTCTGGTGGTGAGGGAGATGGTATCAGTGATTCTGCTAATGAAGAAGATGGCATCAGTGTTTCTGCTGATGATTGAGATGCTGGTATTGACTCTGGTGATGAGGGAGTTGGTAGCAATGGTTCTGGGGATGAGGGAAATAGTCGCAGTGATTCCAGTGCTGAGGCTGATGGGAGCAGTGATTATGGTTTTGAGGGAGATGGTAGCATTGATTCTGGTGATGAGGGAAATGGTAGCAGTGATTCAAGTGATGAGGAAGATGTTAGCAGTGATTCTGGTGATGAGGGAAATGGGAGCAGTGATTCTGTTGATGAGGGAGATGGTAGCAGTGATTTAGGTGATGAGGAAAATGGTTGTAGTGATTCGAGTGATGAGAGAGATAGTAGCACTGATTCTGGTGATGAGGGAAATGGTGGCAGTGATTTTGGTGATGAGAGAGATGGTAGCAGTGATTCTGGTGATGAGGGAGATGGGAGCAGTGAATCCGGTGATGAGGGAGATGCAGCAGTGATTTAGATGGTGAGGCAGTTGGCAGCAGTGATTGTGGTGTCGAAGGAGATGGTAGCTGTTATTCTGGTGATGAGGGACATGGCAGCAGTGATTCTGGTGACGAGGGAGCTGGTAGCAGTGATTCTGGTGGTGAGGGAGATGGTAGCAGTATTTCTGGTGATGAGGTAGATGGTAGCACTGATTCTGTTGATGAGGGAGATGATAGCAGTGATTCTGGTGATGAGGGAAATGGTAGCATTGATTGTGGTGATGAGGGAGATGGTAGCAGTGATTCTGTTGGTGAGGGAGACGGCAGCAGTGATTATGGTGATGAGGGAGATGGTAGCAGAGATTGTGGTGGTGAGGGAGATGGTAGCACTGATTCTGGTGACGAGGGAGATGGTTGCAGTGATTCTGGTGATGAGGGAGATGGCAGCAGTGATTCTGGTGATGAGGGAGCTGGCAGCAGAGATTCTGGTGGTGTGGGCGATGGTGGCAGTGATTCTGGTGGCGAGGGAGATGGTAACAGTGATTCTGGTGGTGAGTGAGATGGCAGCAGTGATTATGGTGATGAGAGAGATGGCAGTAGAGATTCTGGTGGTGAGCGAGATGGCAGCAGTGATTATGGTGATGACGGAGATGGCAGCAGAGATTCTGGTTTTGAGGGAGAGGGTTGCAGTGATTCTGCTGATTAAGGAGATGGTAACATTGATTCTGGTGATGGCTGAGATGCTGGTAGTGATTCTGGTGATGAGGTAGATTGCATCAGTGTTTCTGGTGATGATTGAGATGCTGGTATTGATTCTGGTGATGAGGGAGTTGGTAGCAGTGGTTCCGGTGATGAGTGAGATGGTTGCATTGATTCTGGTGGTGATGCAGATGGAAACAGTGATTCTGGTGATGAGGAGATGGCAGCAGTGGTTCCGGTGATGAGCGGGATGGTTGCATTGATTCTGGTGGTGAGGCAGATGGCAGCATTGTTTCTGGTGGTAAGAGAGATGGGAGCAGTCATTCAGGTGATGAGGGAGATGATAGCATTGTTTCTGGTCGTGAGGGAGATGGAAGTGGTGATTCTGTGGTGAGGGAGATGGCAGCAGTGATTCTGGTGATGAGGGAGATGGTAGCAGTGGCTGAGGAGGGATATGGCAG
This sequence comes from Heterodontus francisci, assembly GCF_036365525.1. Lineage (NCBI taxonomy): Eukaryota > Metazoa > Chordata > Chondrichthyes > Heterodontiformes > Heterodontidae > Heterodontus > Heterodontus francisci. Next base: position 241,508,683 of record NC_090371.1, read on the forward strand.
AAGTGGATCAGCTGATGAGGGAGATGGTAGCATTGATTCTGGTGATGAGGGAGATGGTAGCAGTGATTCTGGTGATGAGGGTGATGGTAGCACTGATTCTGGTGGTGAGGGAGATGGTAGCAGTGAATCTGGTGACGTGGGAGATGGCAGCTGTGATTCTGGTGATGAGGGAGATGGCAGCAATGATTCTGGTGATAAGGGATCTGGTAGGAGTGATTCTGGTGGTGAGGGAGAATGTGGCAGTTATTCTGGTGATGAGGTTGGTGGCAGCAGTGATTCTGGTCATGAGGGGGATGGTTGCAGTGATTCTGATGGTGAGGGAGATGGCAGCAGTGATTATGGTGATGAGGGAGATGGTAGGAGAGATTCTGGTGGTGAGGGAGATGGTAGCCGTGATTCTGGTGGTGAGCGAGATGGCAGCAGTGATTATGGTGATGAGGGAGATGGTAGCAGAGATTCTGGTGGTGAGGGAGATGGTAGCAGTGATTCTGCTGATGAAGGAGATGGTAACATTGATTCTGGTGATGAGCGAGATGCTGGTAGTGATTCTGGCGATGAGGTAGATGGCATCAGAGTTTCTGGTGATGATTGAGATGCTGGTATTGATTCTGGTGATGAGGGAGATGGTAAAAGTGGTTCTGGTGATGAGGAAGATTTTTGCATTGATTCTGGTGGAGAGGCAGATGGTAGCAGTGATTCTGGTGGTGAGGGAGATGGCAGCAGTGATTATGGTGATGAGGGAGATGGTAGCAGAGACTCTGGTGGTGAGGGAGATGGTAGCAGTGATTCTGGTGGTGAGCGAGATGGCAGCAGTGATTCTGGTGGTGACGGTGGTGGCTACAGTGATTCTGGTGACGAGGGAGATGGTAGCAGTGATTCTGGTGATGAGGGAAATGGCAGCAGTGATTCCGGTGTTGAGGCAGACGGTAGCAGTGGTTCTGGGGATGAGGGAGATGGTAGCATTGATTCTGGTGGTGAGGGGATGGTAGCAGTGATTGTGGTGATGAGGGAGGTGGTAGCAGTGATTCCGATGATGATGGAGGTGGTAGCAGTGATTCTGGTGGTGAGGGAGATGGTAGCTGTGATTCTGGTGATGAGGGAGGTGGTTGCAGTGATTCTGGTGATGAGGGAAATGGTAGCACTGATTCTGGTGATGCGGGAGATGGTAGCAGTGATACGTGTGATGAGGAAGATGGCAGCAGTGATTCTGGTGATGAGGGAAATAGTAGCAGTGATTCTGGTGATGAGGGAGATGGTAGCAGTGATTCTGGTGATGAGGGAGGTGGTCGCAGTGATTCTGGTGATGAGGGGTTGGTAGCAGTGATTCGAGTGATGAGGAAGATGGTGGCAGTGATTCTGTTGATGAGGGAGATGGTAGCAGTGACTCCGATGATGAGGGAGGTGGTAGTAGTGATTCTGGTGGTGAGGGAGATGGTAGCTGTGATTCTGGTGATGAGGGAGGTGGTAGCAGTGATTCTGGTGGTGAGGCAGATGGTAGCATTGATTCTGGTGGTGACAGAGATGGTAGCAGTGATTCTGCTGATGAGGGAAATGGTAGCAGTTATTCCAGTGATGAGGGAAATGGTAGCAGTGATTCTGGTGCTGAGGGAGATGTTAGCAGTAAATCTGGTGATGAGGAAGGTGTTAGCAGTGATTCTGATGGTGAGGGAGATGGTGGCAGTGATTCTGGTGATGAGGTAGATGGCATCAGTGTTTCTGGTGATGATTGAGATAGTGGTATTGATTCTAGTGATGAGGGAGATGGTAGCAATGGTTCTGGGGATGAGGGATATTGTAGCAGTGATTCCAGTGATGAGGCTAATGGCAGCATTGATTCTTGTGGGGAGGCAGATGGTAGCAGTGATTCTGGCTGTGAGGGAGATGGTAGCAGTGGTTCCGGTGATGAGGGAGATGGTAGCATTGATTCTGCTGGTGAGGCAGAGGGTAGCATTGATTCTGGCTGTGAGGGAGATGGTAGCAGTGATTCTGGTGATGAGGGAAGTGGCAGCAGTGATTCTGGTGGTGTGGGTGGTGGTGGCAGTGATTCTGGTGGTGAGTGTGTTGGCTACAGTGATTCTGGTGACGAGGGAGATGGTAGCAGTGATTCTGGTGATGAGGGAAATGGTAGCAGTGATTCCAGTGATGGGGCAATCGGTAGCAGTGATTCTGGTGATGAGGGAAATGGTAGCAGTGATTCTGGTGATGTGGGAGATGGTAGCAGTGATTCGTGTGATGAGGGTGATGGTAGCACTGATTCTGGTGGTGAGGGAGATGGGAGCAGTGAATCTGGTGACGTGGGAGATGGCAGCAGTGATTCTGGTGATGAGGGAGATGGTAGCAGAGACTCTGGTGGTGAGGGAGATGGTAGCAGTGATTCTGGTGGTGAGCGAGATGGCAGCAGTGATTCTGGTGGTGACGGTGGTGGCTACAGTGATTCTGGTGACGAGGGAGATGGTAGCAGTGATTCTGGTGATGAGGGAAATGGCAGCAGTGATTCCGGTGTTGAGGCAGACGGTAGCAGTGGTTCTGGGGATGAGGGAGATGGTAGCATTGATTCTGGTGGTGAGGGGATGGTAGCAGTGATTGTGGTGATGAGGGAGGTGGTAGCAGTGATTCCGATGATGAGGGAGGTGGTAGCAGTGATTCTGGTGGTGAGGGAGATGGTAGCTGTGATTCTGGTGATGAGGGAGGTGGTTGCAGTGATTCTGGTGATGAGGGAAATGGTAGCACTGATTCTGGTGGTGAGGGAGAATGTGGCAGTTATTCTGGTGATAAGGTTGGTGGCAGCAGTGATTCTGGTCATGAGGGGGATGGTTGCAGTGATTCTGATGGTGAGGGAGATGGCAGCAGTGATTATGGTGATGAGGGAGATGGTAGGAGAGATTCTGGTGGTGAGGGAGATGGTAGCCGTGATTTTGGTGGTGAGCGAGATGGCAGCCTTGATTATGGTGATGAGGGAGATGGTAGCAGAGATTCTGGTGGTGAGGGAGATGGTAGCAGTGATTCTGCCGATGAAGGAGATGGTAACATTGATTCTGGTGATGAGCGAGATGCTGGTAGTGATTCTGGCGATGAGGTAGATGGCATCAGAGTTTCTGGTGATGATTGAGATGCTGGTATTGATTCTGGTGATGAGGGAGATGGTAGCAGTGGTTCTGGTGATGAGGAAGATTTTGCATTGATTCTGGTGGAGAGGCAGATGGTAGCAGTGATTCTGGTGGTGAGGGAGATGGCAGCAGTGAATATGGTGATGAGGGAGATGGTAGCAGAGATGCTGGTGGTGAGGGAGATGGTAGCAATGATTCTGGTGGTGAGCGAGATGGCAGCAGTGATTCTGGTGGTGACGGTGGTGGCTACAGTGATTCTGGTGACGAGGGAGATGGTAGCAGTGATTCTGGTGATGAGGGAAATGGCAGCAGTGATTCCGGTGTTGAGGCAGACGGTAGCAGTGGTTCTGGGGATGAGGGAGATGGTAGCATTGATTCTGGTGGTGAGGGGATGGTAGCACTGATTGTGGTGATGAGGGAGGTGGTCGCAGTGATTCCGATGATGAGGGAGGTGGTAGCAGTGATTCTGGTGGTGAGGGAGATGGTAGCTGTGATTCTGGTGATGAGGGAGGTGGTAGCAGTGATTCTGGTGATGAGGGAAATGGTAGCAGTGATTCTGGTGATGTGGGAGATGGTAGTAGTGATTCGTGTGATGAGGAAGAGGCAGCAGTGATTCTGGTGATGAGGGAAATGGGAGCAGTGATTCTGGTGATGAGGGAGATGGTAGCAGTGATTCAGGTGATGAGGGAGGTGGTAGCAGTGATTCTGGTGGTGAGGGGATGGTAGCAGTGATTCGAGTGATGAGGAAGATGGTAGCAGTGATTCTAGTGATGACGGAGATGGTAGCAGTGATTCTGGTGATGAGGGAGATGGTAGCAGTGATTCTGGTGATGAGGGAGGTGGCAGCAGTGATTCGAGTGATGAGGAAGATGGTAGCAGTGATTCTGGTGATGAGGGAGATGGTAGCAGTGATTCTGGTGGTGAGGGAGATGGTAGCAGTGATTCTGGTGATGAGGGAGGTGGTAGCAATGATTCTGGTGGTGAGGCAGATGGTAGCATTGACTCTGGTGGTGACGGAGATGGTAGCAGTGATTCTGCTGATAAGGGAAATGGTAGCAGTTATTCCGGTGATGAGGGAAATGGTAGCAGTGATTCTGGTGCTGAGGGAGATGTTAGCAGTGAATCTGGTGATGGGGAAGGTGTTAGCAGTGATTCTGATGGTGAGGGAGATGGTGGCAGTGATTCTGCAGATGAGGTAGATGGCAGCAGTGTTTCTGGTGATGATTGAGATAGTGGTATTGATTCTAGTGATGAGGGAAATGGTAGCAGTGATTCTGGTGACAAGGGAGATGGCAGCAGTGATTCTGGTGATGAGGGAAATGGTAACAGTGATTCCGGTGATGAGGCAGACGGTAGCAGTGATTCTGGTGATGAGGGAAACGGTAGCAGTGATTCTGGTGATGTGGGAGATGGTAGCAGTGATTCGTGTGATGAGGAAGATGGCAGCAGTGATTCTGGTGATGAGGGAAATGGTAGCAGTGATTCTGGTGATGAGGGAGATGTTAGCAGTGATTCTGGTGATGAGGGAGGTGGTAGCAGTGATTCTGGTGGTGAGGGGATGGTAGCAGTGATTCGAGTGATGAGGAAGATGGTTGCAGTGATTCTGGTGATGAGGGAGATGGTAGCAGTGATTCTGGTGATGAGGGAGGTGGAAGCAGTGATTCTGGTGGTGAGCGAGATGGCAGCAGTGATTCTGGTGGTGACGGTGGTGGCTACAGTGATTCTGGTGACGAGGGAGATGGTAGCAGTGATTCTGGTGATGAGGGAAATGGCAGCAGTGATTCTGGTGATGAGGGAAATGGTAGCAGTGATTCTGGTGATGAGGGAGATGTTAGCAGTGATTCTGGTGATGAGGGAGGTGGTAGCAGTGATTCTGGTGGTGAGGGGATGGTAGCAGTGATTCGAGTGATGAGGAAGATGGTTGCAGTGATTCTGGTGATGAAGGAGATGGTAGCAGTGATTCTGGTGATGAGGGAGGTGGAAGCAGTGATTCTGGTGATGAGGGAGATGGTAGCAGTGATTCTGGTGATGAGGGATGTGACAGCAGTGATTCGAGTGATGAGGAAGATGGTAGCAGTGATTCTGGTGATGAGGGTGATGGTAGCAGTGATTCTGGTGGTCAGGGAGATGGTAGCATTGATTCTGGTGGTGAAGGAGATGGTAGCAGTGATTCTGCTGATGAGGGAAATGGTAGCAGTTATTCCGGTGATGAGGGAAATGGTAGCAGTGATTCTGGTGCTGAGGGAGATGTCAGCAGTGAATATGGTGATGAGGAAGGTGTTAGCAGTGATTCTGATGGTGAGGGAGATGGTGGCAGTGATTCTGGTGATGAGGCAAATGGCAGCAGTGTTTCTGGTGGTAAGAGAGATGGGAGCTGTCATTCCGGTGATGAGGGAGATGATAGCATTGATTCTGGTGGTGCGGGAGATGGTGGCAGTGATTCTGCAGATGAGGTAGATGGCATCAGTGTTTCTGGTGATGATTGAGATTGTGGTATTGATTCTAGCGATGAGGGAGATGGTAGCAATGATTCTGGGGATGAGGGATATTGCAGCAGTCATTCCAGTGATGAGGCTGATGGCAGCATTGATTCTGGTGGTGAGGCAGATGGTAGCAGTGATTCTGGCTGTGAGGGAGATGGTAGCAGTGGTTCCGGTGATGAGGGAGATGGTAGCATTGATTCTGGTGGTGAGGCAGAGGGTAGCAGTGATTCTGGCTGTGAGGGAGATGGCAGCAGTGATTCTGGTGATGAAGGAGATGGTAGCAGTGATTCTGGTGATGAGGGAAATGGCAGCAGTGATTCTGGTGGTGTGGGTGATGGTGGCAGTGATTCTGGTGGTGAGGGTGGTGGCTACAGTGATTCTGGTGACGAGGGAGATGGTAGCAGTGATTCTGGTGATGAGGGAAACGGTAGGAGTGATTCTGGTGATGTGGGAGATGGTAGCAGTGATTCGTGTGATGAGGAAGATGGCAGCAGTGATTCTGGTGATGAGGGAAATGATAGCAGTGATGCTGGTGATGAGGGAGATGTTAGCAGTGATTCTGGTGATGAGGGAGGTGGTAGCAGTGATTCTGGTGGTGAGGGGATGGTAGCAGTGATTCGAGTGATGAGGAAGATGGTAGCAGTGATTCTGGTGATGAGGGAGATGGTAGCAGTGCTTCTGGTGATGAGGGAGGTGGTAGCAGTGATTCTGGTGATGAGGGAGATGGTAGCAGGGATTCTGGTGATGAGGGAGGTGGTAGCAGTGATTCGAGTGATGAGGAAGATGGTAGCAGTGATTCTGGTGATGAGGGAGATGGTAGCAGTGATTCTGGTGGTGAGGGTGATGTTAGCAGTGAATATGGTGATGAGGAAGGTGTTAGCAGTGATTCTGATGGTGAGGGAGATGGTGGCAGTGATTCTGATGATGAGGCAGATGGCAGCAGTGTTTCTGGTGGTAAGAGAGATGGGAGCTGTCATTCCGGTGATGAGGGAGATGATAGCATTGATTCTGGTGGTGAGGGAGATGGAAGCAGTGATTCTGGTGATGAGGGTGATGGCAGCAATGATTCTGGTGATAAGGTATCTGGTAGGAGTGATTCTGGTGGTGAGGGAGAATGTGGCAGTTATTCTGGTGATGAGGTTGGTGGCAGCAGTGATTCTGGTCATGAGGGGGATGGTTGCAGTGATTCTGGTGGTGAGGGAGATGGCAGCAGTGATTATGGTGCTGAGGGAGATGGTAGCAGAGATTCTGGTGGTGAGGGAGATGGTAGCCGTGATTCTGGTGGTGAGCGAGATGGCAGCAGTGATAATGGTGATGAGGGAGATGGCAGCAGAGATTCTGGTGGTGAGGGAGATGGCAGCAGTGATTCTGCTGATGACGGAGATGGTGACATTGATTCTGGTGATGAGCGAGGTGCTGGTAGTGATTCTGGTGATGAGGTAGATGGCATCAGTGTTTCTGGCGATGATTGAGATGATGGTATTGATTCTGGTGATGAGGGAAATGGTAGCAGTAGTTCCGGTGATGAGGAAGATTGTTGCATTGATTCTGGTGGTGAGGCAGATGGTAGCAGTGATTCTGGTGGTGAGGGAGATGGCAGCAGTGATTATGGTGATGAGGGAGATGGTAGCAGAGATTCTGGTGGTGAGGGAGATGGTAGCAGTGATTCTGGTGATGAGGGAGATGGCAGCAGTGATTATGGTGTTGAGGGAGATGGTAGCAGAGGTTCTGGTGATGAGGGAGATGTTAGCACAGATTCTGGTGGTGAGGGAGTTGGTAGCAGTGATTCTGGTGATGAGGAAGATGGCAGCAGTGATTATGGTGACAAGGGAGATGGTAGCAGAGATTATGGTGATGAGGGAGATGGTAGCAGTGATGATAGTGATGAGGGAGATGGTAGCAGAGATTCTGGTGGTGAGGGAGATGGCAGCAGTGATTATGCTGATGAGGGAGATGGTAGCAGTGATTCTGGTGGTGAGCGAGATGGCAGCAGTGATTACGCTGATGAGGGAGATGGTCGCAGAGATTCTGGTTTTGAGGGAGAGGGTAGCAGTGATTCTGCTGATGAAGGAGATGGTAACATTGATTCTGGTGATGACCGAGATGCTGGTAGTGATTCTGGTGATGAGGTAGAAGGCATCAGTGCTTCTGGTGATGATTGAGATGCTGGTATTGATTCTGGTGATGAGGGAGATGGTAGCAGTGGTGCCGGTGATTAGGGAGGTGTTTCCATTGATTCAGGTGGTGAGGCAGATGGTAACAGTGATTCTGGTGATGAGGGAGATGGTAGAAGTAGTTCCGGTGATGAGGGAGATGGTTGCATTGATTCTGGTGGTAAGGGAGATGGTAGCAGTGATTCTGGTGATGAGGGAGATGGTAGCAGTGATTCTGGTGATGAGGGAGGTGGCAGCAGTGATTCTGGTGGTGAGGGGATGGTAGCAGTGATTGCGGTGATGAGGGAGGTGGTAGCAGTGATTCTGGTGATGAGGTAGATGGCATCAATGTTTCTGGTGTTGATTGAGATATTGGTATTGATTCTAGTGATGAGGGAGATGGTAGCAATGGTTCTGGGGATGAGGGATATTTTAGCAGTGATTCCAGTGATGAGGCTGATGGCAGCATTGATTCTGGTGGTGAGGCAGATGGTCGCAGTGATTCTGGCTGTGAGAGAGATGGTAGCAGTGGTTCCGGTGATGAGGGAGATGGTAGCATTGATTCTGGTGGTGAGGCAGAGGGTAGCAGTGATTCTGGCTGTGAGGGAGATGGCAGCAGTGATTCTGGTGAGGAGGTAGATGGCATCAGTGTTTCTGGTGATGATTGAGATGCTGGTATTGATTCTGGCGTTGAGGGAGATGGTAGCAGTGGTTCCGGTGATGAGGAATATTGTTGCATTGATTCTGGTGGTGAGGCAGATGGGAGCAGTGATTCTGGTGGTGAGGGAGATGGCATCAGTGATTCTGGTGATGAGGGAGATGGTAGCAGTGATTCTGGTGATGAGAGAAATGGCAGCAGTGATTCTGGTGGTGTGGGTGATGGTGGCAGTGATTCTGGTGGTGAGGGTTGTGGCTACAGTGATTCTGGTGATGAGGGAGATGGTAGCCGTCATTCTGGTGATGAGGGAGGTGGTAGCAGTGATTCTGGTGGTGACAGAGATGGTAGCAGTGATTCTGCTGATGAGGGAAATGTTAGCAGTTATTCCGGTGATGAGGGAAATGGTAGCTATGATTCTCGTGCTGAGGGAGATGTTGGCAGAGAATCTGGTGATGAGGAAGATGTTAGCAGTGATTCTGATGGTGAGGGAGATGGTGGCAGTGATTCTGGTGATGAGGTAGATGGCATCAGTGTTTCTGGTGATGATTGAGATAGTGGTATTGATTCTAGTGATGAGGGAGATGGTAGCAATGGTTCTGGGGATGAGGGATATTGTTGCAGTGATTCCAGTGATGAGGCTGATGGCAGCATTGATTCTGGTGGTGAGGCAGATGGTAGCAGTGATTCAGGCTGTGAGGGAGATGGTAGCAGTGGTTCCGGTGATGAGGGAAATGGTAGCAGTGATTCTGGTGATGAGGGAAATGGTAGCAGTGATTCCGGTGATGAGGCAGACGGTAGCAGTGGTTCTGGGGATGAGGGAGATGGTAGCAGTGATTCTGGTGATGAGGGAGGTGGTAGCAGTGATTCTGGTGGTGAGGGGATGTTCGCAGTGATTCGAGTGATGAGGAAGATGGTAGCAGTGATTCTGGTGATGAGGGAGATGGTAGCAGTGATTCTGGTGATGAGGGAGGTGGCAGCAGTGATTCTGGTGGTGTGGGGATGGTAGCAGTGATTGCGGTGATGAGGGAGGTGGTAGCAGTGATTCTGGTGGTGAGGGAGATGGTAGCAGTGATTCTGGTCGTGAGGGAGATGGTAGCAGTGATTCTGGTGATGAGGGAGGTGGTATCAGTGATTCTGGTGGTGAGGCAGATGGTAGCATTGATTCTGGTGGTGACGGAGATGTTAGCAGTGATTCTGCTGATGAGGGAAATGGTAGCAGTTATTCCGGTGATGAGGGAAATGGTAGCAATGATTCTGGTGCTGAGGGAGATGTTAGCAGTGAATCTGGTGATGAGGAAGGTGTTAGCAGTGATTCTGATGGTAAGGGAGATGGTGGCAGTGATTCTGGTGATGAGGCAGATGGCATCAGTGTTTCTGGTGATGGTTGAGATGCTGGTATTGATTCTAGTGATGTGGAAGATGGTAGCAATGGTTCTGGGGATGAGGGATATTGTAGCAGTGATTCTGGTGATGAGGGAGATGGCAGCATTGATTCTGGTGATAAGGGAGATGGTCGCAGAGATTCTGGTGGTGAGGGAGAATGTGGCTGTTATTCTGGTGATGAGGTTGGTGGCAGCAGTGATTCAGGTCATGAGGGAGATGGTAGCAGTGATTCTGGTGATGGGGGAGGTGGCAGCAGTGATTCTGGTGGTGAGGGGATGGCAGCAGTGATTGCGGTGATGAGGGAGGTGGTAGCAGTGATTCTGGTGATGAGGTAGATGGCATCAGTGTTTCTGGTGTTGATTGAGATATTGGTATTGATTCTAGTGATGAGGGAGATGGTAGCAATGGTTCTGGGGATGAGGGATATTGTAGCAGTGATTCCAGTGATGAGGCTGATGGCAGCATTGATTCTGGTGGTGAGGCAGATGGTCGCAGTGATTCTGGCTGTGAGAGAGATGGTAGCAGTGGTTCCGGTGATGAGGGAGATGGTAGCATTGATTCTGGTGGTGAGGCAGAGGGTAGCAGTGATTCTGGCTGTGAGGGAGATGGCAGCAGTGATTCTGGTGATGAGGTAGATGGCATCAGTGTTTCTGGTGATGATTGAGATGCTGGTATTGATTCTGGTGTTGAGGGAGATGGTAGCAGTGGTTCCGGTGATGAGGAAGATTGTTGCATTGATTCTGGTGGTGAGGCAGATGGTAGCAGTGATTCTGGTGGTGAGGGAGATGGCAGCAGTGATTCTGGTGATGAGGGAGGTGGTAGCAGTGATTCTGGTGGTGAGGCAGATGGTAGCATTGATTCTGGTGATGACAGAGATGGTAGCAGTGATTCTGCTGATGAGGTAAATGTTAGCAGTTATTACGGTGATGAGGGAAATGGTAGCTGTGATTCTGGTGCTGAAGGAGATGTTGGCAGTGAATCTGGTGATGAGGAAGGTGTTAGCAGAGATTCTGATGGTGAGGGAGATGGTGGCAGTGATTCTGGTGATGAGGTAGATGGCATCAGTGTTTCTGGTGATGATTGAGATAGTGGTATTGATTCTAGTGATGAGGGAGATGGTAGCAATGGTTCTGGGGATGAGGGATGTTGTTGCAGTGATTCCAGTGATGAGGCTGATGGCAGCAATGATTCTGGTGGTGAGGCAGATGGTAGCAGTGATTCTGGCTGTGAGGGAGATGGTAGCAGTGGTTCCGGTGATGAGGGAAATGGTAGCAGTGATTCTGGTGATGAGGGAAATGGTAGCAGTGATTCCGGTGATGAGGCAGACGGTAGCAGTGGTTCTGGGGATGAGGAAGATGGTAGCAGTGATTCTGGTGATGAGGGAGGTGGTAGCAGTGATTCTGGTGGTGTGGGGATGGTCGCAGTGATTCGAGTGATGAGGAAGATGGTAGCAGTGATTCTGGTGATGAGGGAGATGGTAGCAGTGATTCTGGTGATGAGGGAGGAGGTAGCAGTGATTCTGGTGGTGAGGGGATGGTAGCAGTGATTGCGGTGATGAGGGAGGTGGTAGCAGTGATTCTGGTGGTGAGGGAGATGGTAGCAGTGATTCTGGTCGTGAGGGAGATGGTAGCAGTGATTCTGGTGTTGAGGGAGGTGGTAGCAGTGATTCTGGTGGTGAGGCAGATGGTAGCATTGATTCTGGTGGTGACGGAGATGTTAGCAGTGATTCTGCTGATGAGGGAAATGGTAGCAGTTATTCCGGTGATGAGGGAAATGGTAGCAATGATTCTGGTGCTGAGGGAGATGTTAGCAGTGAATCTGGTGATGAGGAAGGTGTTAGCAGTGATTCTGATGGTAAGGGAGATGGTGGCAGTGATTCTGGTGATGAGGCAGATGGCATCAGTGTTTCTGGTGATGATTGAGATGTTGGTATTGATTCTCGTGATGTGGAAGATGGTTCTGGGGATGAGGGATATTGTAGCAGTGATTCTGGTGATGAGGGAGATGGCAGCATTGATTCTGGTGATAAGGGAGATGGTCGCAGAGATTCTGGTGGTGAGGGAGTTGGTAGCCGTGATTCTGGTGGTGAGCGAGATGGCAGCAGTGATTATGGTGATGAGGGAGATGGTAGCAGAGATTCTGGTGGTGAGGGAGATGGTAGCAGTGATGCTGCTGATGAAGGAGATGGTAACATTGATTCTGGTGATGAGCGAGATGCTGGTTGTGATTCTGGTGATGAGGTAGATGGCATCAGTGTTTCTGGTGATGATTGAGATGCTGGTATTGATTCTGGTGATGAGGGAGATGGTCGCAGTGGTTCCGGTGATGAGGAAGATTGTTGCATTGATTCTGGTGGTGAGGCAGATGGTAGCAGTGATTCTGGTGGTGAGGCAGATGGTGGCAGTGATTATGGTGATGAGGGAGATGGTAGCAGAGATTCTGGATGTGAGGGAGATGGTAGCAGTGATTCTGGTGGTGAGGGAGATGGTAGCAGTGATTCTAAAGGTGAGCGAGATGGCAGCAGTGATTATGCTGATGAGGGAGATTTTAGCAGAGATTCTGGTTTTGAGGGAGAGTATAGCAGTGATTCGGCTGATGAAGGAGATGGTAACATTGATTCTGGTGATGACTGAGATGCTGGTTTTGATTCTGGTGATGAGGGAGATGGTAGCAGTGGTGCCGGTGATGAGGGAGGTGTTTCCATTGATTCTGGTGGTGAGGCAGATGGCAGCAGTGCTTCTGGTGATGAGGGAGATGGTAGAAGTGGTTCCGGTGATGAGGGAGATGGTTGCATTGATTCTGGTGGTGAGGGAGATGGTAGCAGTGATTCTGGTGGTGAGGCAGATGGCAGCAGTGTTTCTGGTGGTAAGAGAGATGGGAGCAGTCATTCCGGTGATGAGGGAGATGATAGCATTGATTCTGGTGGTGAGGGAGATGGAAGCAGTGATTCTGGTGGTGAGGGAGATGGCAGCAGTGATTCAGGTGATGAGGGAGATGGTAGCAGTGACTGAGGAGGTATATGGCAGAAGTGGTTCAGGTGATGAGGGAGATGGTAGCATTGATTCTGGTGATGAGGGAGATGGTAGCAGTGATTCTGGTGATGAGGGTGATGGTAGCACTGATTCGGGTGGTGAGGGAGATGGTAGAAGTGGTTCCGGTGATGAGGGAGATGGTTGCATTGATTCTGGTGGTGAGGGAGATGGTAGCAGTGATTCTGGTGGTGAGGCAGATGGCATCAGTGTTTCTGGTGATGGTTGAGATGCTGGTATTGATTCTAGTGATGTGGAAGATGGTAGCAATGGTTCTGGGGATGAGGGATATTGTAGCAGTGATTCTGGTGATGAGGGAGATGGCAGCATTGATTCTGGTGATAAGGGAGATGGTCGCAGAGATTCTGGTGGTGAGGGAGAATGTGGCTGTTATTCTGGTGATGAGGTTGGTGGCAGCAGTGATTCAGGTCATGAGGGAGATGGTAGCAGTGATTCTGGTGATGGGGGAGGTGGCAGCAGTGATTCTGGTGGTGAGGGGATGGCAGCAGTGATTGCGGTGATGAGGGAGGTGGTAGCAGTGATTCTGGTGATGAGGTAGATGGCATCAGTGTTTCTGGTGTTGATTGAGATATTGGTATTGATTCTAGTGATGAGGGAGATGGTAGCAATGGTTCTGGGGATGAGGGATATTGTAGCAGTGATTCCAGTGATGAGGCTGATGGCAGCATTGATTCTGGTGGTGAGGCAGATGGTCGCAGTGATTCTGGCTGTGAGAGAGATGGTAGCAGTGGTTCCGGTGATGAGGGAGATGGTAGCATTGATTCTGGTGGTGAGGCAGAGGGTAGCAGTGATTCTGGCTGTGAGGGAGATGGCAGCAGTGATTCTGGTGATGAGGTAGATGGCATCAGTGTTTCTGGTGATGATTGAGATGCTGGTATTGATTCTGGTGTTGAGGGAGATGGTAGCAGTGGTTCCGGTGATGAGGAAGATTGTTGCATTGATTCTGGTGGTGAGGCAGATGGTAGCAGTGATTCTGGTGGTGAGGGAGATGGCAGCAGTGATTCTGGTGATGAGGGAGATGGTAGCAGTGGTTCTGGTGATGAGGGAGGTGGTAGCAGTGATTCTGGTGGTGAGGCAGATGGTAGCATTGATTCTGGTGATGACAGAGATGGTAGCAGTGATTCTGCTGATGAGGTAAATGTTAGCAGTTATTACGGTGATGAGGGAAATGGTAGCTGTGATTCTGGTGCTGAAGGAGATGTTGGCAGTGAATCTGGTGATGAGGAAGGTGTTAGCAGAGATTCTGATGGTGAGGGAGATGGTGGCAGTGATTCTGGTGATGAGGTAGATGGCATCAGTGTTTCTGGTGATGATTGAGATAGTGGTATTGATTCTAGTGATGAGGGAGATGGTAGCAATGGTTCTGGGGATGAGGGATGTTGTTGCAGTGATTCCAGTGATGAGGCTGATGGCAGCATTGATTCTGGTGGTGAGGCAGATGGTAGCAGTGATTCTGGCTGTGAGGGAGATGGTAGCAGTGGTTCCGGTGATGAGGGAAATGGTAGCAGTGATTCTGGTGATGAGGGAAATGGTAGCAGTGATTCCGGTGATGAGGCAGACGGTAGCAGTGGTTCTGGGGATGAGGAAGATGGTAGCAGTGATTCTGGTGATGAGGGAGGTGGTAGCAGTGATTCTGGTGGTGTGGGGATGGTCGCAGTGATTCGAGTGATGAGGAAGATGGTAGCAGTGATTCTGGTGATGAGGGAGATGGTAGCAGTGATTCTGGTGATGAGGGAGGAGGTAGCAGTGATTCTGGTGGTGAGGGGATGGTAGCAGTGATTGCGGTGATGAGGGAGGTGGTAGCAGTGATTCTGGTGGTGAGGGAGATGGTAGCAGTGATTCTGGTCGTGAGGGAGATGGTAGCAGTGATTCTGGTGTTGAGGGAGGTGGTAGCAGTGATTCTGGTGGTGAGGCAGATGGTAGCATTGATTCTGGTGGTGACGGAGATGTTAGCAGTGATTCTGCTGATGAGGGAAATGGTAGCAGTTATTCCGGTGATGAGGGAAATGGTAGCAATGATTCTGGTGCTGAGGGAGATGTTAGCAGTGAATCTGGTGATGAGGAAGGTGTTAGCAGTGATTCTGATGGTAAGGGAGATGGTGGCAGTGATTCTGGTGATGAGGCAGATGGCATCAGTGTTTCTGGTGATGATTGAGATGTTGGTATTGATTCTCGTGATGTGGAAGATGGTTCTGGGGATGAGGGATATTGTAGCAGTGATTCTGGTGATGAGGGAGATGGCAGCATTGATTCTGGTGATAAGGGAGATGGTCGCAGAGATTCTGGTGGTGAGGGAGTTGGTAGCCGTGATTCTGGTGGTGAGCGAGATGGCAGCAGTGATTATGGTGATGAGGGAGATGGTAGCAGAGATTCTGGTGGTGAGGGAGATGGTAGCAGTGATGCTGCTGATGAAGGAGATGGTAACATTGATTCTGGTGATGAGCGAGATGCTGGTTGTGATTCTGGTGATGAGGTAGATGGCATCAGTGTTTCTGGTGATGATTGAGATGCTGGTATTGATTCTGGTGATGAGGGAGATGGTCGCAGTGGTTCCGGTGATGAGGAAGATTGTTGCATTGATTCTGGTGGTGAGGCAGATGGTAGCAGAGATTCTGGATGTGAGGGAGATGGTAGCAGTGATTCTGGTGGTGAGGGAGATGGTAGCAGTGATTCTAAAGGTGAGCGAGATGGCAGCAGTGATTATGCTGATGAGGGAGATTTTAGCAGAGATTCTGGTTTTGAGGGAGAGTATAGCAGTGATTCGGCTGATGAAGGAGATGGTAACATTGATTCTGGTGATGACTGAGATGCTGGTTTTGATTCTGGTGATGAGGGAGATGGTAGCAGTGGTGCCGGTGATGAGGGAGGTGTTTCCATTGATTCTGGTGGTGAGGCAGATGGCAGCAGTGCTTCTGGTGATGAGGGAGATGGTAGAAGTGGTTCCGGTGATGAGGGAGATGGTTGCATTGATTCTGGTGGTGAGGGAGATGGTAGCAGTGATTCTGGTGGTGAGGCAGATGGCAGCAGTGTTTCTGGTGGTAAGAGAGATGGGAGCAGTCATTCCGGTGATGAGGGAGATGATAGCATTGATTCTGGTGGTGAGGGAGATGGAAGCAGTGATTCTTGTGGTGAGGGAGATGGCAGCAGTGATTCAGGTGATGAGGGAGATGGTAGCAGTGACTGAGGAGGTATATGGCAGAAGTGGTTCAGGTGATGAGGGAGATGGTAGCATTGATTCTGGTGATGAGGGAGATGGTAGCAGTGATTCTGGTGATGAGGGTGATGGTAGCACTGATTCGGGTGGTGAGGGAGATGGTAGAAGTGGTTCCGGTGATGAGGGAGATGGTTGCATTGATTCTGGTGGTGAGGGAGATGGTAGCAGTGATTCTGGTGGTGAGGCAGATGGCAGCAGTGTTTCTGGTGGTAAGAGAGATGGGAGCAGTCATTCCGGTGATGTGGGAGATGATAGCAGTGATTCTCGTGATGAGGGAGATGGCAGCAATGATTCTGGTGATAAGGGATCTGGTAGGAGTGATTCTGGTGGTGAGGGAGAATGTGGCTGTTATTCTGGTGATGAGGTTGGTGGCAGCAGAATTCTGGTCATGAGGGGGATGGTTGCAATGATTCTGGTGGTGAAGGAGATGGCAGCAGTGATTATGGTGATGAGGGAGATGGTAGCAGAGATTCTGGTGGTGAGGGAGATGGTAGCCGTGATTCTGGTGGTGAGCGAGATGGCAGCAGTGATTCTGCTGATGAAGGAGATGATAACATTGATTCTGGTGATGAGCGAGATGCTGGTAGTGATTCTGGTGATGAGGGTGATGGCAGCAATGATTCTGGTGATAAGGGATCTGGTAGGAGTGATTCTGGTGGTGAGGGAGAATGTGGCTGTTATTCTGGTGATGAGGTTGGTGGCAGCAGTGCTTCTGGTCATGAGGCGGATGGTTGCAGTGATTCTGGTGGTGAGGGAGAAGGCAGCATTGATTATGGTGATGAGGGAGATGGTCGGAGAGATCCTGGTGGTGAGCGAGATAGTAGCCGTGATTCTGGTGGTGAGCGAGATGGCAGCAGTGATTATGGTGGTGAGGGAGATGGTGGCAGAGATTCTGGTGGTGAGGGAGATGGTAGCAGAGATTCTGCTGATGAAGGAGATGGTAACATTGATTCTGGTGATGAGCGAGTTGCTGGTAGTGATTCTGGTGATGAGGTAGATGGCATCAGTGTTTCTGATGATGATTGAGATGCTGGTATTGATTCTGGTGATGAGGGAGATGGTAGCAGTGATTCTGGTGGTGAGGGAGACGGCAGCAGTGATTATGGCGATGAGGGAGATGGTAGCAGAGATTCTGGATGTGAGGGAGCTGGTAGCATTGATTCTGGTGGTGAGCGAGATGGCAGCAGTGATTTTGGTGATCAGGGAGATGGAAGCAGTGATTATGGTGATGAGGGAGATGGTAGCAGAGATTCTGGTGGTGAAGGAGGTGGTAGCAGTGATTCTGGTGATGAGGGAGATGGCAGCAGTGATTATGGTGATGAGGGAGATGGTAGCAAAGTTTATGGTGATGTGGCAGATGGTAGCAGTGATTCGAGTGATGAGGAAGATGGTAGCAGTGATTCTGGTGATGAGGGAGGTGGTAGCAGTGATTCAGGTGATGAGGGAAATGGCTGGAGTGACTCGAGTGATGAGAGGGATGGTAGCACTGATTCTGGTTATGAGGGAAATGGTGGCAGTGATTTCGGTGATGAGGGAGATGGTAGCAGAGATTCTGGTGTTGAGGGAGATGGGAGCAGTGATTCTGGTGATGAGGGAGATGGTAGCAGTGATTCTGGTGATGAGGGAGATGGCAGCAGTGATTCTGGTGGTGTGGGCGATGGTGGCAGTGATTCTGGTGGTGATGGTGGTGGCAGCAGTGATTCGGGTGATGAGGGAGATGGTAGCAGTCATTCTGGCGGTGAAGGAGATGGCAGCATTGATTCTGGTGATGAGGGAGATGGTAGCAGATATTCTGATGATGATGGAGATGGTAACATTGATTCTGGTGATGATTGAGAATCTGGTAGTGATTCTGGTGATGAAGTAGATGGTATCAGTCTTTCTGGTGATGATTGAGATGCTGGTAATGATTCTGGCGGTGAGGGAGATTGGAGCCGTGATTCGAGTGATGAGGCAGATGGGAGCTGTGATTCGAGTGATGAGGGAGATGGTAGCTGTGGTTCTGGGGATGAGGGAGATGGTAGCAGTGATTATGGCTTTGAGGGAGATGGTAGCATTTATTCCGGTGATGAGGGAGATGGTAGCATTGATTTTGGCGGTGAGGGAGATGAGAGCCGTGATTCGAGTGATGAGGGAGATGGGAGCAGTGATTCTGGTGATGAGGGTGACGGTAGCAGTGATTCTGGTGATGAGGGAGATGGTGGCAGTGATTCTGGTGATGAGGAAGATGGTGGCAGTGATTCTGGTCATGAGAGAGATGGCAGCAGTGACTTTAATGGTGAAGGAGATGGTAGCAGTGATTCTGGTGATGAGGGAGGTGGTAGCAGTGATTCTGGTGCAAAGGGAAATGGTTGGAGTGATTCGAGTGATGAGGGAGATGGTTGCATTGATTCTGGTGGTGAGGGGATGGGAGCAGTGATTGCGGAGATGAGGGAGATGGTAGCATTGATTCTGTGGTGACGGAGATGGTAGCAGTTATTCTGCTGATGAGGGAAATGGTAGCAGTTATTCCGGTGCTGAGGGAGATGTTAGCAATGAATCTGGTGATGAGGATTGTGTTAGCAGTGATTCTGATGGTGAGGGAGATGGTGGCAGTGATTCTGGTGATGAGGTAGATGGAATCAGTGTTTCTGGTGATGATTGAGTTGCTGGTATTGATTCTAGTGATGAGGGAGATGGTAGCAATGGTTCTGGGGATGAGGGATATTGTCGCAGTGATTCCAATGACGAGGCTGATGGCAGCATTGATTCTGGTGGTGAGGCAGATGGTAGCAGTGATTCTGGTTGTGAGGGAGATGGCAGCAGTGATTCTGGCTGTGAGGGAGATGGTAGCAGTGGTTCTGGTGATGAGGGAAATGGCAGCAGTGATCCTGGTGGTGAGGCAGATGGTAGCAGTTATTCTGGCTGTGAGGGAGATGGCAGCAGTGATTCTGGTGATGAGGGAGATGGTAGCAGTGATTCTGGTGATGAGGGAAATGACAGTAGAGATTCTGGTGATGAGGCAGATGGTAGCAGTGGTTCTGGGGGTGAGGGAAATGGTAGCAGTGATTCTGGTGATGTGGGAGATGGTAGCAGTGATACGAGTGATGAGGAAGATGGTAGCAGTGATTCTGGTGATGAGGGAAATAGTAGCAGTGATTCTGGTGATGTGGGAGGTGGCAGCAGTGATTCTGGTGGTGAGGGGATGGTTGCAGTGATTGCAGTGGTGAGGGGATGGTAGCAGTGATTCGAGTGATGAGGAAGATGGAAGCAGTGATTCTGGTGATGAGGGAGATGGTAGCAGTGATTCTGGTGATGAGGGAGGTGGGAGCATTGATTCTGGTGGTGAGGGGATGGTAGCAGTGATTGTGGTAATGAGGGAGGTGGTAGCAGTGATTCTGGTGGTGAGGGAGATGGCAGCAGTGATTCTGGTGGTGACGGAGATGGCAGCAGTGATTCTGCTGATGACGGAAATGGTCGCAGTGTTTCCGGTGATGAGGGAAATGGTAGCAGTGATTCTGGTGCTGAGGGAAATAGTAGCAGTGATTCTGGTGATGAGGGAGGTGGCAGCAGTGATTCTGGTGGTGAGGGGATGGTTGCAGTGATTGCGGTGGTGAGGGGATGGTAGCAGTGATTCGAGTGATGAGGAAGATGGTAGCAGTGATTCTGGTGATGAGGGAGATGGTAGCATTGATTCTGGTGGTGAGGGGATGGTAGCAGTGATTGTGGTAATGAGGGAGGTGGTAGCAGTGATTCTGGTGGTGACGGAGATGGCAGCAGTGATTCTGCTGATGAGGGAAATGGTCGCAGTGTTTTCGGTGATGAGGGAAATGGTAGCAGTGATTCTGGTGCTGAGGGAGATGTTAGCAGTGAATCTGGTGATGAGGAAGGTGTTAGCAGTGATTCTGATGGTGAGGAGATGGTGGCAGTGATTCTGGTGATGAGGTTGATGGCATCAGTGTTTCTGGTGATGATTGAGATGCTGCTATTGATTCTAGTGATGAGGAAGATGGTAGCAATGGTTCTGGGGATGAGGGATATTGCAGCAGTGATTCCAATGATGAGGCTGATGGCAGCATTGATTCTGGTGGTGAGGCAGATGGTATCAGTGATTCTGGCTGTGAGGGAGATGGCAGCAGTGATTCTGGTGATGAGGGAGATGGTAGCAGTGATTCTGGTGATGAGGGAAATGGCAGCAGTGATTATGGTGGTGTGGGCGATGGTGGCAGTGATTCTGGTGATGAGGGAGATGGTAGCAGTGATTTTGGTGATGAGGGAAATGGTAGCAGTGATTCCGGTGATGAGGCAGATGGTAGCAGTGATTCTGGGGATGAGGGAGATGGTAGCAGTGATTCTGGTGATGAGGGAAATGGTGGCAGTGATTACGGTGATGAGGGAGATGGTAGAAGTGATTCTGGTGTTGAGGGAGATGGGAGCAGTGATTCTGGTGATGAGGGAGATGGCAGCAGTGATTCTGGTGGTGTGGGCGATGGTGGCAGTGATTCTGGTGGTGATGGTGGTGGCAGCAGTGATTCTGGTGATGAGGGAAATGGTAGCATTGATTCAGGTGATGAGGGAGATGGTAGCAGTGATTCTGGTGGTGAAGGAGATGGCAGCATTGATTCGGGTGATGAGGGAGATGGTAGCAGATATTCTGCTGATGATGGAGATGGTAACATTCATTCTGGTGATGATTGAGAATCTGGTAGTGATTCTGGTGATGAGGTAGATGGCATCAGTGTTTCTGGTGATGATTGAGATGCTGGTATTGATTCCGGCGGTGAGGGAGATTGGAGCCGTGATTCGAGTGATGAGGGAGATGGTAGCCGTGGTTCTGGTGATGAGGGAAATGGTAGCAGTGATTCTGGTGATGAGGCAGATGGTAGCAGTGGTTGTGGGGATGAGGGAGATGGTAGCAGTGATTCTGGTGATGAGGGAAATGGTAGCAGTGATTCTGGTGAAGTGGGAGATGGTAGCAGTGATTCGAGAGATGAGGAAGATGGTAGCAGTGATTCTGGTGATGCGGGAGGTGGTAGCAGTGATTCAGGTGATGAGGGAAATGGCTGGAGTGATTCGAGTGATGAGAGGGATGGTAGCACAGATCTGGTGATGAGAGAAATGGTGGCAGTGATTTCGGTGATGAGGGAGATGGTAGCAGTGATTCTGGTGGTGAGGGAGATGGGAGCAGCGATTCTGGTGATGAGGGAGATGGCAGCAGTGATTCTGGTGATGAGGGAGGTGGTAGCAGTGATTCGAGTGATGAGGAAGATGGTAGCAGTGATTCTGGTGATGAGGGAAATAGTAGCAGTGATTCTGGTGATGAGGGAGGTGGGAGCAGCGATTCTGGTGGTGAGGGGATGGTTGCAGTGATTGCGGTGGTGAGGGGTTGTTAGCATTGATTCGAGTGATGAGGAAGATGGTAGCAGTGATTCTGGTGATGAGGGAGATGGTAGCAGTGATTCTGGTGATGAGGGAGGTGGGAGCATTGATTCTGGTGGTGAGGGGATGGCAGCAGTGATTGTGGTAATGAGGGAGGTGGTAGCAGTGATTCTGGTGGTGAGGGAGATGGTAGCAGTGATTCTGGTGGTGACGGAGATGGCAGCAGTGATTCTGCTGATGAGGGAAATGGTCGCAGTATTTCCGGTGATGAGGGAAATGGTAGCAGTGATTCTGGTGCTGAGGGAGATGTTAGCAGTGAATCTGGTGATGAGGAAGGTGTTAGCAGTGATTCTGATGGTGAGGAGATGGTGGGAGTGATTCTGGTGATGATGCAGATGGTATCAGTGATTCTGGCTGTGAGGGAGATGGCAGCAGTGATTCTGGTGATGAGGGAGATGGTAGCAGTGATTCTGGTGATGAGGGAAATGGCAGCAGTGATTATGGTGGTGTGGGCGATGGTGGCAGTGATTCTGCTGGTGAGGGTGGTGGCAACAGTGATTCTGGTGATGAGGGAGATGGTAGCAGTGATTCTGGTGATGAGGGAAATGGTAGCCATGATTCCGGTGATGAGGCAGATGGTAGCACTGGTTCTGGGGATGAGGGAGATGGTAGCAGGGATTCTGGTGATGAGGGAAATGGTGGCAGTGATTACGGTGATGAGGGAGATGGTAGCAGTGATTCTGGTGGTGTGGGCGATGGTGGCAGTGATTCTGGTGGTGATGGTGGTGGCAGCCGTGATTGTGGTGATGAGGGAAATGGTAGCATTGATTCGGGTGATGAGGGAGATGGTAGCAGTGATTCTGGTGGTGAAGGAGATGGCAGCATTGATTCGGGTGATGATGGAGATGGTAGCAGGTATTCTGCTGATGATGGAGATGGTAACATTGATTCTGGTGGTGATTGAGAGTCTGGTAGTGATTCTGGTGATGAGGTAGATGGCATCAGTGTTTCTGGTGATGATTGAGATGCTGGTATTGATTCTGGCGGTGAGGGAGATTGGAGCCGTGATTCGAGTGATGAGGGAGATGGTAGCCGTGGTTCTTGTGATGAGGGAAATGGTAGCAGTGATTCCGGTGATGAGGCAGATGGTAGCAGTGGTTCTGGGGATGAGGGAGATGGTAGCAGTGATTCTGGTGATGAGGGAAATGGTAGCAGTGATTCTGGTGATGTGCCAGATGGTAGCAGTGATTCGAGAGATGAGGAAGATGGTAGCAGTGATTCTGGTGGTGAGGCAGATGGTAGCATTGATTCTGTGGTGACGGAGATAGTAGCAGTTATTCTGCTGATGAGGGAAATGGTAGCAGTGATTGTGGTAATGAGGGAAATGGTAGCAGTGATTCTGGTGCTGAGGCTGATGGCAGCATTGATTCTGGTGGTGAGGCAGATGGTAGCAGTGATTTTGGCTGTGAGGGAGATGGTAGCAGTGGTTCCGGTGATGAGGGAGATGGTAGCATTGATTCTGGTGGTGAGGCAGATGGTAGCAGTTATTATGGCTGTGAGGGAGATTGCAGCAGTGATTCTGGTGATGAGGGAGATGGTAGCAGTGATTCTGGTGATGAGGGAAATGGCAGCAGTGATTCTGGTGATGAGGGAAATGGCAGCAGTGATTCTGGTGATGAGGGAAATGGTAGCAGTGATTCCGGTGATGAGGCAGATGGTAGCATTGATTCGGGTGATGAGGGAGATGGTAGCAGATATTCTGCTGATGATGGAGATGGTAACATTGATTCTGGTGATGATTGAGAATCTGGTAGTGATTCTGGTGATGAGGTAGATGGCATCAGTGTTTCTGGTGATGATTGAGATGCTGGTATTGATTCTGGCGGTGAGGGAGATTGGAGCCGTGATTCGAGTGATGAGGGAGATGGTAGCCGTGGTTCTGGTGATGAGGGAAATGGTAGCAGTGATTCCGGTGATGAGGCAGATGGTAGCAGTGGTTCTAGGGATGAGGGAGATGGTAGCAGTGATTCTGGTGATGAGGGAAATGGTAGCAGTGATTCGAGTGATGAGGAAGATGGTAGCAGTGATTCTGGTGATGAGGGAGGTGGCAGCAGTGATTCAGGTGATGAGGGAAATGGCTGGAGTGACTTGAGTGATGAGAGGGTTGGTCGCACTAATTCTGGTTATGAGGGATATGGTGGCAGTGATTTCGGTGATGAGGGAGATGGTATCAGTGAATCTGGTGTTGAGGGAAATGGCAGCAGTGATTCCGGTGATGAGGGAAATGGCAGCAGTGATTCTGGTGATGAGGGAAATGGCAGCAGTGATTCCGGTGATGAGGGAAATGGCAGCAGTGATTCTGCTGATGATGGAGATGGTAGCAGTGATTCTGGTGATGAGGGAGATGGTAGCATTGATTCTGGTGGTGACGGAGGTGGGAGCATTGATTCTGGTGTTGAGGGATATGGTGGCAGTGATTCTGGTGATGTGGGAGATGGTAGCAGTGATTCGAGTGATGAAGAAGATGGTAGCAGTGATTCTGGTGATGAGGGAGATGGTAGCAGTGATTCTGGTGATGAGGGAAATGGTAGCAGTGATTCTGGTGATGTGGGAGATGGTAGCAGTGATTCGAGTGATGAAGAAGATGGTAGCAGTGATTCTGGTGATGAGGGAGGTGGTAGCAGTGATTCTGGTGATGAGGGAAATGGTAGCAGTGATTCTGGTGATGAGGGAAATGGTAGCAGTGATTCTGGTGATGTGGGAGATGGTAGCAGTGATTCGAGTGATGAAGAAGATGGTAGCAGTGATTCTGGTGATGAGGGAGGTGGTAGCAGTGATTCAGGTGATGAGGGAAATGGCTGGAGTGATTCGAGTGATGAGAGGGATGGTAGCACTGATTCTGGTGATGAGGGAGATGGTAGCAGTGATTCTGGTGTTGAGGGTGATGGGAGCAGTGATTCTGGTGATGAGGGAGATGGCAGCAGTGATTCTGGTGATGAGAGAGATGGCAGCAGTGATTCTGGTGGTGTGGGCGATGGTGGCAGTGATTCTGGTGGTTATGGTGGTGGCAGCAGTGATTCTGGTGCTGAGGGAAATGGTAGCATTGATTCGGGTGATGAGGGAGATGGTAGCAGATATTCTGCTGATGCTGGAGATGGCAACATTGATTCTGGTGATGATTGAGAATCTGGTAGTGATTCTGGTGATGAGGTAGATGGTAGCAGTGATTCGAGTGATGAGGAAAATGGTAGCAGTGATTCTGGTGATGAGGGAGTTGGTAGCAGTGATTCAGGTGATGAGGGAAATGGTAGCAGTGATTCTGGTGATGTGGGAGATGGGAGCAGTGATTCGACTGATGAGGAAGATGGTAGCAGTGATTCAGGTTATGAGGGAAATGGCTGGAGTGATTCGAGTGATGAGAGGGATGGTAGCACTGATTCTGGTGATGAGGGACATGGTGGCAGTGATTCTGGTGATGAGGGAGATGGTAGCAGTGATTCTGGTGTTGAGGGAGATGGGAGCAGTGATTCTGGTGATGAGGGAGATGGCAGCAGTGATTCTGGTGGTGTGGGCGATGGTGGCAGTGATTCTGGTGATGAGGGAAATGGTAACATTGATTCTGGTGATGATTGAGATGCTGGTATTGATTCTGGCGGTGAGGGAGATTGGAGCCGTGATTCGAGTGATGAGGGAGATGGTAGCCGTGGTTCTGGTGATGAGGGAAATGGTAGCAGTGATTCCGGTGATGAGGCAGATGGTAGCAGTGGTTCTGGGGATGAGGGAGATGGTAGCAGTGATTCTGGTGATGAGGGAAATGGTAGCAGTGATTCGATTGATGAGGAAGATGGTAGCAGTGATTCTGGTGATGAGGGAGGTGGCAGCAGTGATTCAGGTGATGAGGGAAATGGCTGGAGTGATTTGAGTGATGAGAGGGATGGTAGCACTGATTCTGGTTATGAGGGAAATGGTGGCAGTGATTTCGGTGATGAGGCAGATGGTATCAGTGATTCTGGTGTTGAGGAAGATGGCAGCAGTGATTCTGGTGGTGTGGGCGATGGTGGCAGTGATTCTGGTGGTGATGGTGGTGGCAGCAGTGATTCTGGTGATGAGGGAAATGGTAGCATTGATTCGGGTGATGAGGGAGATGGGAGCAGTGATTCTGGTGATGAGGGAGATGGCAGCAGTGATTCTGGTGATGAGGGAGATGGTAGCACTGATTCTGGTGATGAGGGAGGTGGTAGCAGTGATTCTGGTGGTGAGGGGATGGTCGCAGTGATTCGAGTGATGAGGAAGATGGTAACAGTGATTCTGGTGATGAGGGAGGTGATAGCAGGGATTCAGGTGATGAGGGAAATGGCTGGAGTGATTCGAGTGATGAGAGGGATGGTAGCACTGATTCTGGTGATGAGGGAAATGGTGGCAGTGATTTCGGTGATGAGGGAGATTGTCGCAGTGATTCTGGTGTTGAGGGAGTTGGGAGCAGTGATTCTGGTGATGTGGGAGATGGTAGCATTTATTCCGGTGATGAGGGAGATGGTAGCATTGATTTTGGCGGTGAGAGAGATGAGAGCAGTGATTCTGGTGATGAGAGAGATGGCAGCAGTGATTCTGGTGGTGTGGGCGATGGTGGCAGTGATTCTGGTGGTGATGGTGGAGGCAGTAGTGATTCTGGTGATGAGGGAAATGGTAGCATTGATTCGGGTGATGAGGGAGATGGTAGCAATGATTCTGGTGGTGAAGGGATGGCAGCAGTGATTGTGGTAATTAGGGAGGTGGAAGCAGTGATTCTGGTGATGAGGGAAATGGTAGCAGTGATTCTGGTGCTGAGGGAGATGTTAGCAGTGAATCTGGTGATGAGGAAGGTGTTAGCAGTGATTCTGATGGTGAGGGAGATGTTAGCAGTGAATCTGGTGATGAGGAAGGTGTTAGCAGTGATTCTGATGGTGAGGGAGATGGTGGCAGTGATTCTGGTGATGAGGTAGATGGTAGCAGATATTCTGCTGATGATGGAGATGGTAACATTGATTCTGGTGATGATTGAGAATCTGGTAGTGATTCTGGTGATGAGGTAGATGGCATCAGTGTTTCCGGTGATGATTGAGATGCTGGTATTGATTCTGGCGGTGAGGGCGATTGGAGCCGTGATTCGAGTGAGGAGGGAGATGGTAGCTGTGGTTCTGGGGATGAGGGAGATGGTAGCAGTGATTATGGCTTTGAGCGAGATGGTAGCATTTATTCCGGTGATGAGGGAGATGGTAGCATTGACTTTGGCGGTGAGGGAGATGAGAGCCGTGATTCGAGTGATGAGGGAGATGGTAGCAGTGATTCTGGTGATGAGGGTGACGGTAGCAGTGATTCTGGTGATGAGGGAGATGGTGGCAGTGATTCTGGTGATGAGGAAGATGGTGGCAGTGATTCTGGTCATGAGAGAGATGGCAGCAGTGATTTTAATGGTGAAGGAGATGGTAGCAGTGATTCTGGTGATGAGGGAGGTGGTAGCAGTGATTCGGGTGCTCAGGGAAATGGTTGGAGTGATTCGAGTGATGAGGGAGATGGTAGCAGTGATTCTGGTGATGAGGGAGGTGGTAGCAGTGATTCGGGTGCTAAGGGAACTGGTTGGAGTGATTCGAGTGATGAGGGAGATGGTAGCATTGATTCTGGTGGTGAGGGGATGGTAGCAGTGATTGCGGAGATGTGGGAGATGGTAGCATTGATTCTGGTGGTGAGGCAGATGGTAGCATTGATTCTGTGGTGATGGAGATGGTAGCAGTTATTCTGCTGATGAGGGAAATGGTAGCAGTTATTCCGGTGATGAGGGAAATGGTAGCAGTGATTCTGGTGCTGAGGGAGATGTTAGCAATGAATCTGGTGATGAGGAAGGTGTCAGCAGTGATTCTGATGGTGAGGGAGATGGTGGCAGTGATTCTGGTGATGAGGTGGATGGCATCAGTGTTTCTGGTGATGATCGAGATGCTGGTATTGATTCTAGTGATGAGGGAGATGGTAGCAATGGTTCTGGGGATGAGGGATATTGTAGCAGTGATTCCAGTGATGAGGCTGATGGCAGCAATGATTCTGGTGGTGAGGCAGATGGTAGCAGTGATTCTGGCTGTGAGGGAGATGGTAGCAGTGATTCTGGTGATGAGGGAAAAGGTAGCAGTGATTCTGGTGATGCGGGAAATGGTAGCAGCGATTCCGGTGATGAGGCAGATGGTAGCAGTGATTCTGGCTGTGACAGAGATGGTAGCAGTTATTCTGCTGATGAGGGAAATGGTAGCAGTTATTCCGGTGATGAGCGAAATGGTAGCAGTGATTCTGGTGATGAGGGAAATGGTAGCAGTGATTCTGGTGTTGAGGGAGATGTTAGCAGTGAATCTGGTGATGAGGAAGGTGTCAGCAGTGATTCTGATGGTGAGGGAGATGGTGGCAGTGATTCTGGTGATGAGGTAGATGGCATCAGTGTTTCTGGTGATGATTGAGATGCTGGTATTGATTCTAGCGATGAGGGAGATGGTAGCAATGGTTCTGGGGATGAGGGATATTGTAGCAGTGATTCCAGTGATGAGGCTGATGGCAGCAATGATTCTGGTGGTGAGGCAGATGGTAGCAGTGATTCTGGCTGTGAGGGAGATGGCAGCAGTGATTCTGGCTGTGAGGGAGATGGTAGCAGTGATTCTGGTGATGAGGGAAATGGTAGCAGTGATTCTGGTGATGCGGGAAATGGTAGCAGCGATTCCGGTGATGAGGCAGATGGTAGCAGTGATTCTGGTGATGAGGGAAATAGTAGCAGTGATTCTGGTGGTGAGGCAGATGGTAGCATTGATTCTGGTGGTGACGGAGGTGGGAGCAGTGATTCTGGTGGTGAGGGGATGGTAGCAGTGATTATGGTAATGAGGGAGGTGGTAGCAGTGATTCTGGTGGTGAGGGAGATGGTAGCAGTGATTCTGCTGATGAGGGAAATGTTAGCAGTTATTCCGGTGATGAGGGAAATGGTAGCAGTGATTCTGGTGCTGTGGGAGATGTTAGCAGTGAATCTGGTGATGAGGAAGGTGTTAGCTGTGATTCTGATGGTGAGGGAGATGGTGGCAGTGATTTTGGTGATGAGGTAGATGGTAGCAGATATTCTGCTGATGAGGGAAATGGTAGCAGTTATTCCGGTGATGAGGGAAATGGTAGCAGTGATTCTGGTGATGACGGAAATGGTAGCAGTGATTCTGGTGTTGAGGGAGATGTTAGCAGTGAATCTGGTGATGAGGAAGGTGTCAGCAGTGATTCTGATGGTGAGGGAGATGGTGGCAGTGATTCTGGTGATGAGGTAGATGGCATCAGTGTTTCTGGTGATGATTGAGATGCTGGTATTGATTCTAGTGATGAGGGAGATGGTAGCAATGGTTCTGGGGATGAGGGATATTGTAGCAGTGATTCCAGTGATGAGGCTGATTGCAGCAATGATTCTGGTGGTGAGGCAGATGGTAGCAGTGATTCTGGCTGTGAGGGAGATGGCAGCAGTGATTCTGGCTGTGAGGGAGATGGTAGCAGTGGTTCTGGTGATGAGGGAAATGGTAGCAGTGATTCTGGTGATGCGGGAAATGGTAGCAGCGATTCCGGTGATGAGGCAGATGGTAGCAGTGATTCTGGTGATGAGGGAAATAGTAGTAGTGATTCTGGTGGTGAGGCAGATGGTAGCATTCATTCTGGTGGTGACGGAGGTCGGAGCAGTGATTCTGGTGGTGAGGGGATGGTAGCAGTGATTATGGTAATGAGGGAGGTGGTAGCAGTGATTCTGGTGGTGAGGGAGATGGTAGCAGTGATTCTGGTGGTGACGGAGATGGTAGCAGTGATTCTGCTAATGAGGGAAATGGTCGCAGCTATTCCGGTGATGAGGGAAATTGTAGCAGTGATTCTGGTGCGGAGGGAGATGTTAGCAGTGAATCTGGTGATGAGGAAGGTGTTAGCTGTGATTCTGATGGAGAGGGAGATGGTGGCAGTGATTCTGGTGATGAGGTAGATGGTAGCAGATATTCTGCTGATGATGGAGATGGTAACATTGATTCTGGTGATGATTGAGAATCTGGTAGTGATTCTGGTGATGAGGTAGATGGCATCAGTGTTTCTGGTGATGATTGAGATGCTGGTATTGATTCTGGCGGTGAGGGAGATTGGAGCCGTGATTCGAGTGATGAGGGAGATGGTAGCCGTGGTTCTGGGGATGAGGGAGATGGTAGCAGTGATTATGGCTTTGAGGGAGATGGTAGCATTTATTCCGGTGATGAGGGAGATGTGAGCTTTGATTTTGGTGGTGAGGGAGATGAGAGCCGTGATTCGAGTGATGAGGGAGATGGCAGCAGTGATTCTGGTGATGAGGGTGACGGTAGCAGTGATTCTGGTGATGAGGGAGATGGTGGCAGTGATTCTGGTGATGAGGAAGATGGTGGCAGTGATTCCGGTCATGAGAGAGATGGCAGCAGTGATTTTAATGGTGAAGGAGATGGTAGCAGTGATTCTGGTGATGAGGGAAGTGGTCGCAGTGATTCGGGTGCAAAGGGAACTGGTTGGAGTGATTCGAGTGATGAGGGAGATGGTAGCATTGATTCTGGTGGTGAGGGGATGGGAGCAGTGATTGCGGAGATGAGGGAGATGGTAGCATTGATTCTGGTGGTGAGGCAGATGGTAGCATTGATTCTGTGGTGACGGAGATGGTAGCAGTTATTCTGCTGATGAGGGAAATGGTAGCAGTTATTCCGGTGATGAGGGAAATGGTAGCAGTGATTCTGGTGCTGAGGGAGATGTTAGCAATGAATCTGGTGATGAGGAAGGTGTCAGCAGTGATTCTGATGGTGAGGGAGATGGTGGCAGTGATTCTGGTGATGGGGTAGATGGCATCAGTGTT
Source organism: Heterodontus francisci (assembly GCF_036365525.1). Lineage (NCBI taxonomy): Eukaryota > Metazoa > Chordata > Chondrichthyes > Heterodontiformes > Heterodontidae > Heterodontus > Heterodontus francisci. Next base: position 241,538,979 of record NC_090371.1, read on the forward strand.
TCTGGTGATGATTGAGATGCTGGTATTGATTCTAGTGATGAGGGAGATGGTAGCAATGGTTCTGGGGATGAGGGATATTGTCGCAGTGATTCCAGTGATGAGGCTGATGGCAGCAATGATTCTGGTGGTGAGGCAGATGGTAGCAGTGATTCTTTCTGTGAGGGAGATGGCAGCAGTGATTCTGGCTGTGAGGGAGATGGTAGCAGTTGTTCTGGTGATGAGGGAAATGGTAGCAGTGATTCTGGTGATGAGGGAAATGGTAGCAGTGAATCCGGTGATGAGGCAGATGGTAGCAGTGATTCTGGTGATGAGGGAAATGGTAGCAGTGATTCCGGTGATGAGGCAGATGGTACCAGTGATTCTGGTGATGAGGGAAATAGTAGCAGTGATTCTGGTGATGAGGGAGATGGTAGCAATGATTCTGGTGATGAGGGAGGTGGTAGCAGTGATTCTGGTGGTGAGGGGATAGTCGCAGTGATTGCGGTGATGAGGGAGATGGTAGCATTGATTCTGGTGGTGAGGCAGATGGTAGCATTGATTCTGGTGGTGACGGAGGTGGGAACAGTGATTCTGGTGGTGAGGGGATGGTAGCAGTGTTTGTGGTAATGATGGAGGTGGTAGCAGTGATTCTGGTGGTGAGGGAGATGGTAGCAGTGATTCTGGTGGTGACGGAGATGGTAGCAGTGATTCTGCTGATGAGGGAAATGGTCGCAGTGTTTCCGGTGATGAGGGAAATGGTAGCAGTGATTCTGGTGTTGAGGGAGATGTTAGCAGTGAATCTGGTGATGAGGAAGGTGTTAGCAGTGATTCTGATGGTGAGGGAGATGGTGGCAGTGATTCCGGTGATGAGGTGGATGGCATCAGTGTTTCTGGTGATGATTGAGATGCTGGTATTGATTCTATTGATGAGGAAGATGGTAGCAATGGTTCTGGGGATGAGGGATATTGCAGCAGTGATTCCAATGATGAGGCTGATGGCAGCATTGATTCTGGTGGTGAGGCAGATGGTAGCAGTGATTCTGGTGGTGAGGCAGATGGTATCAGTGATTCTGGATGTGAGGGAGATGGCAGCAGTGATTCTGGTGATGAGGGAGATGGTACCAGTGATTCTGGTGATGAGGGAAATGGCAGCTGTGAGTCTGGTGGTGTGGGCGATGGTGGCAGTGATTCTGGTGGTGAGGGTGGTGGCAACAGTGATTCTGGTGATGAGGGAGATGGTAGCAGTGATTCTGGTGATGAGGGAAATGGTAGCAGTGATTATGGTGATGAGGCAGATGGTGGCAGTGGTTCTGGGGATGAGGGAGATGGTAGCAGTGATTCTGGTGATGAGGGAAATGGTAGCAGTGATTCTGGTGATGTGGGAGATGGTAGCAGTGATTCGAGTGATGAGGGCGATGGTAGCAGTGATTCTGGTGATGAGGGAGGTGGTAGCAGTGATTCAGGTGATGAGGGAAATGGCTGGAGTGATTCGAGTGATGAGAGGGATTGTAGCACTGATTCTGGTGATGAGGGAAATGTTGGCAGTGATTTCGGTGATGAGGGAGATAGTAGCAGTGATTCTGGTGTTGAGGGAGATGGGAGCAGTGATTCTGGTGATGAGGGAGATGGCAGCAGTGATTCTGGTGATGAGAGAGATGGCAGCAGTGATTCTGGTGGTGTGGGCGATGGTGGCAGTGATTCTGGTGGTGATGGTGGTGGCAGCAGTGATTCTGGTGATGAGGGAAATGGTAGCATTTATTCGGGTGATGAGGGAGATGGTAGCAGTGATTCTGCTGATGATGGAGAATCTGGTGGTGATTCTGGTGATGAGGTAGATGGCATCAGTGTTTCTAGTGAAGAGTGAGATGCTGGTATTGATTCTGGCGGTGAGGGAGATTGGAGCCGTGATTCGAGTGATGAGCGAGATGGTAGCCGTGGTTCTGGGGATGAGGCAGATGGTAGCAGTGATTCTGGTGGTGAAGGAGATGTCAGCATTGTTTCAGGTGATGAGGGAGATGGTAGCAGATATTCTGCCGATGATGGAGATGGTAACATTGATTCTGGTGATGATTGAGAATCTGGTAGTGATTCTGGTGATGAGGTAGATGGCATCATTGTTTCTGGTGATGATTGAGATGCTGGTATTGATTCTGGCGGTGAGGGAGATTGGAGCCGTGATTCGAGTGATGAGGGAGATGGTAGCCGTGGTTCTGGGGATGAGGGAGATGGTAGCAGTGATTCTGGTGATGAGGGTGACGGTAGCAGTGATTCTGGTGATGAGGGAGATGGTGGCAGTGATTCTGGTGATGAGGAAGATGGTGGCAGTGATTCTGGTCATGAGAGAGATGTCAGCAGTGATTTTAATGGTGAAGGAGATGGTAGCAGTGATTCTGGTGATGAGGGAGGTGGTAGCAGTGATTCGGGTGTGAAGGGAAATGGTTGGAGTGATTCGAGTGATGAGGGAAATGGTAGCATTGATTCTGGTGGTGAGGGGAATGGTAGCAGTGATTCTGGTGCTGAGGGAGATGTTAGCAATGAATCTGGTGATGAGGAAGGTGTCAGCAGTGATTCTGATGGTGAGGGAGATGGTGGCAGTGATTCTGGTGATGAGGGAAATGGTAGCAGTTATTCCGGTGATGAGGGAAATGGTAGCAGTGATTCTGGTGCTGAGGGAGATGTTAGCAATGAATCTGGTGATGAGGAAGGTGTCAGCAGTGATTCTGATGGTGAGGGAGATGGTGGCAGTGATTCTGGTGATGAGGGTGACGGTAGCAGTGATTCTGGTGATGAGGGAGATGGTGGCAGTGATTCTGGTGATGAGGAAGATGGTGGCAGTGATTCTGGTCATGAGAGAGATGGCAGCAGTGATTTTAATGGTGAAGGAGATGGTAGCAGTGATTCTGGTGATGAGGGAGGTGGTAGCAGTGATTCGGGTGCGAAGGGAAATGGTTGGAGTGTTTCGAGTGATGAGGGAAATGGTAGCAGTGATTCTGGTGGTGAGGGGATGATAGCAGTGATTGCGGAGATGAGGGAGATGGTAGCATTGATTCTGGTGGTGAGGCAGATGGTAGCATTGATTCTGTGGTGACGGAGATGGTAGCAGTTATTCTGCTGATGAGGGAAATGGTAGCAGTTATTCCGGTGATGAGGGAAATGGTAGCAGTGATTCTGGTGCTGAGGGAGATGTTAGCAATGAATCTGGTGATGAGGAAGGTGTCAGCAGTGATTCTGATGGTGAGGGAGATGGTGGCAGTGATTCTGGTGATGAGGTAGATGGCATCAGTGTTTCTGGTGATGATTGAGATGCTGGTATTGATTCTAGTGATGAGGGAGATGGTAGCAATGGTTCTGGGGATGAGGGATATTGTAGCAGTGATTCCAGTGATGAGGCTGATGGCAGCAATGATTCTGGTGGTGAGGCAGATGGTAGCAGTGATTCTGGCTGTGAGGGAGATGGTAGCAGTGGTTCCGGTGATGAGGGAGATGGTAGCATTGATTCTGGTGGTGAGGCAGATGGTAGTAGTGATTCTGGATGTGAGGGAGATGGCAGCAGTGATTCTGGTGATGAGGGAGATGGTAGCAGTGATTCTGGTGATGAGGGAAATGGCAGCAGTGATTCTGGTGGTGTGGGTGATGGTGGCAGTGATTCTGGTGGTGAGGGAGATGGCAACAGTGATTCTGGTGATGAGGGAGATGGCAGCAGTGATTCTGGTGATGAGGGAAATGGTAGCAGTAATTCCGGTGATGAAGCAGATGGTAGCAGTGGTTCTGGGGATGAGGGAAATGGTAGCAGTGATTCTGGTGATGTGGGAGATGGTAGCAGTGATTCGAGTGATGAGGAAGATGGTAGCAGTGATTCTGGTGATGAGGGAAATAGTAGCAGTGATTCTGGTGATGAGGGAGATGGTAGCAGTGATTCTGGTGATGATGGAGGTGGTAGCAGTGATTCTGGTGGTGAGGGGATGGTCGCAGAGATTGCGGTGATGAGGGAGATGGTAGCATTGATTCTGGTGGTGAGGCAGATGGTAGCAGTGATTCTGCTGATGAGGGAAATGGTAGCAGTTATTCCGGTGATGAGGCAGAATGCATCAGTGTTTCTGGTGATGATTGAGAGGCTGGTATTGATTCTAGTGATGAGGAAGATGGTAGCAATGGTTCTGGGCCTGAGGGATATTGGAGCAGTGATTCCAGTGATGAGGCTGATGGCAGCATTGATTCTGGTGGTGAGGCAGATGGTAGCAGTGATTCTGGCTGTGAGGGAGATGGTCGCAGTGGTTCCGGTGATGAGCGAGATGGTAGCATTGATTTTGGTGGTGAGGCAGATGGTAGCAGTGATTCTGGCTGTGAGGGAGATGGCAGCAGTGATTCTGGTGATGAGGGAAATGGTAGCAGTGATTCCGGTGATGCGGCAGATGGTACCAGTGATTCTGGTGATGAGGTAAATAGTAGCAGTGATTCTGGTGATGAGGGAGATGGTAGCAGTGATACTGGTGATGAGGGAGATGGTAGCAGTGATTCTGGTGATGAGGGAGGTGGTAGCAGTGATTCTGGTGGTGAGGGGATGGTCGCAGTGATTGCGGTGATGAGAGAGATGGTAGCATTGATTGTGTTGGTGAGGCAGATGGTTGCATTGATTCTGGTGTTGACGGAGGTGGGAGCAATGATTCTGGTGGTGAGGGGATGGTAGCAGTGTTTGTGGTAATGAGGGAGGTGGTAGCAGTGATTCTGGTGGTGAGGGAGATGGTAGCAGTGATTCTGCTGATGAGGGAAATGGTCGCAGTGTTTCCGGTGATGAGGGAAATGGTAGCAGTGATTCTGGTGTTGAGGGAGATGTTAGCAGTGAATCTGGTGGTGAGGGAGATGGTAGCAGTGATTCTGCTGATGAGGGAAATGGTCGCAGTGTTTCCGGTGATGAGGGAAATGGTAGCAGTGATTCTGGTGTTGAGGGAGATGTTAGCAGTGAATCTGGTGATGAGGAAGGTGTTACCAGTGATTCTGATGGTGAGGGAGATGGTGGCAGTGATTCTGGTGATGAGGTGGATGGCATCAGTGTTTCTGGTGATGATTGAGATGCTGGTATTGATTCTAGTGATGAGGAAGATGGTAGCAATGGTTCTGGGGATGAGGGATATTGCAGCAGTGATTCCAATGATGAGGCTGATGGCAGCATTGATTCTGGTGGTGAGGCAGATGGTAGCAGTGATTCTGGTGGTGAGGCAGATGGTATCAGTGATTCTGGATGTGAGGGAGATGGCAGCAGTGATTCTGGTGATGAGGGAGATGGTACCAGTGATTCTGGTGATGAGGGAAATGGCAGCTGTGAGTCTGGTGGTGTGCGCGATGGTGGCAGTGATTCTGGTGGTGAGGGTGGTGGCAACAGTGATTCTGGTGATGAGGGAGATGGTACCAGTGATTCTGGTGATGAGGGAAGTGGTAGCAGTGATTCCGGTGATGAGGCAGATGGTGGCAGTGGTTCTGGGGATGAGGGAGATGGTAGCAGTGATTCTGGTGATGAGGGAAATGGTAGCAGTGATTCTGGTGATGTGGGAGATGGTAGCAGTGATTCGAGTGATGAGGGAGATGGTAGCAGTGATTCTGGTGATGAGGGAGGTGGTAGCAGTGATTCTGGTGGTGAGGGGATACTCGCAGAGATTGCGGTGATGAGGGAGATGGTAGCATTGATTCTGGTGGTGAGGCAGATGGTAGCAGTGATTCTGCTGATGAGGGAAATGGTAGCAGTTATTCCGGTGATGAGGGAAATGGTAGCAGTGATTCTGCTGATGAGGAAGGTGTTAGCAGTGATTCTGATGGTGAGGGAAATGGTGGCAGTGATTCTGGTGATGAGGCAGAATGCATCAGTGTTTCTGGTGATGATTGAGAGGCTGGTATTGATTCTAGTGATGAGGAAGATGGTAGCAATGGTTCTGGGCCTGAGGGATATTGGAGCAGTGATTCCAGTGATGAGGCTAATGGCAGCATTGATTCTGGTGGTGAGGCAGATGGTAGCAGTGATTCTGGCTGTGAGGGAGATGGTCGCAGTGGTTCCGGTGATGAGCGAGATGGTAGCATTTATTTTGGTGGTGAGGCAGATGGTAGCAGTGATTCTGGCTGTGAGGGAGATGGCAGCAGTGATTCTGGTGATGAGGGAAATGGTAGCAGTGATTCCGGTGATGCGGCAGATGGTACCAGTGATTCTGGTGATGAGGTAAATAGTAGCAGTGATTCTGGTGATGAGGGAGATGGTAGCAGTGATACTGGTGATGAGGGAGATGGTAGCAGTGATTCTGGTGATGAGGGAGGTGGTAGCAGTGATTCTGGTGGTGAGGGGATGGTCGCAGTGATTGCGGTGATGAGAGAGATGGTAGCATTGATTGTGTTGGTGAGGCAGATGGTTGCATTGATTCTGGTGTTGACGGAGGTGGGAGCAATGATTCTGGTGGTGAGGGGATGGTAGCAGTGTTTGTGGTAATGAGGGAGGTGGTAGCAGTGATTCTGGTGGTGAGGGAGATGGTAGCAGTGATTCTGGTGGTGACGGAGATGGTAGCAGTGATTCTGCTGATGAGGGAAATGGTCGCAGTGTTTCCGGTGATGAGGGAAATGGTAGCAGTGATTCTGGTGTTGAGGGAGATGTTAGCAGTGAATCTGGTGATGAGGAAGGTGTTACCAGTGATTCTGATGGTGAGGGAGATGGTGGCAGTGATTCTGGTGATGAGGTGGATGGCATCAGTGTTTCTGGTGATGATTGAGATGCTGGTATTGATTCTAGTGATGAGGAAGATGGTAGCAATGGTTCTGGGGATGAGGGATATTGCAGCAGTGATTCCAATGATGAGGCTGATGGCAGCATTGATTCTGGTGGTGAGGCAGATGGTAGCAGTGATTCGGGTGGTGAGGCAGATGGTATCAGTGATTCTGGATGTGAGGGAGATGGCAGCAGTGATTCTGGTGATGAGGGAGATGGTACCAGTGATTCTGGTGATGAGGGAAATGGCAGCTGTGAGTCTGGTGGTGTGGGCGATGGTGGCAGTGATTCTGGTGGTGAGGGTGGTGGCAACAGTGATTCTGGTGATGAGAGAGATGGTAGCAGTGATTCCGGTGATGAGGCTGATGGTGGCAGTGGTTCTGGGGATGAGGGAGATGGTAGCAGTGATTCTGGTGATGAGGGAGATGGTAGCAGTGATTCTGGTGATGATGGAGGTGGTAGCAGTGATTCTGGTGGTGAGGGGATGGTCGCAGAGATTGCGGTGATGAGGGAGATGGTAGCATTGATTCTGGTGGTGAGGCAGATGGTAGCAGTGATTCTGCTGATGAGGGAAATGGTAGCAGTTATTCCGGTGATGAGGGAAATGGTAGCAGTGATTCTGCTGATGAGGAAGGTGTTAGCAGTGATTCTGATGGTGAGGGAAATGGTGGCAGTGATTCTGGTGATGAGGCAGAATGCATCAGTGTTTCTGGTGATGATTGAGAGGCTGGTATTGATTCTAGTGATGAGGAAGATGGTAGCAATGGTTCTGGGCCTGAGGGATATTGGAGCAGTGATTCCAGTGATGAGGCTGATGGCAGCATTGATTCTGGTGGTGAGGCAGATGGTAGCAGTGATTCTGGCTGTGAGGGAGATGGTCGCAGTGGTTCCGGTGATGAGCGAGATGGTAGCATTGATTTTGGTGGTGAGGCAGATGGTAGCAGTGATTCTGGCTGTGAGGGAGATGGCAGCAGTGATTCTGGTGATGAGGGAAATGGTAGCAGTGATTCCGGTGATGCGGCAGATGGTACCAGTGATTCTGGTGATGAGGTAAATAGTAGCAGTGATTCTGGTGATGAGGCAGATGGTAGCAGTGATACTGGTGATGAGGGAGATGGTAGCAGTGATTCTGGTGATGAGGGAGGTGGTAGCAGTGATTCTGGTGGTGAGGGGATGGTCGCAGTGATTGCGGTGATGAGAGAGATGGTAGCATTGATTGTGTTGGTGAGGCAGATGGTTGCATTGATTCTGGTGTTGACGGAGGTGGGAGCAATGATTCTGGTGGTGAGGGGATGGTAGCAGTGTTTGTGGTAATGAGGGAGGTGGTAGCAGTGATTCTGGTGGTGAGGGAGATGGTAGCAGTGATTCTGGTGGTGACGGAGATGGTAGCAGTGATTCTGCTGATGAGGGAAATGGTCGCAGTGTTTCCGGTGATGAGGGAAATGGTAGCAGTGATTCTGGTGTTGAGGGAGATGTTAGCAGTGAATCTGGTGATGAGGAAGGTGTTACCAGTGATTCTGATGGTGAGGGAGATGGTGGCAGTGATTCTGGTGATGAGGTGGATGGCATCAGTGTTTCTGGTGATGATTGAGATGCTGGTATTGATTCTAGTGATGAAGAAGATGGTAGCAATGGTTCTGGGGATGAGGGATATTGCAGCAGTGATTCCAATGATGAGGCTGATGGCAGCATTGATTCTGGTGGTGAGGCAGATGGTAGCAGTGATTCTGGTGGTGAGGCAGATGGTATCAGTGATTCTGGATGTGAGGGAGATGGCAGCAGTGATTCTGGTGATGAGGGAGATGGTACCAGTGATTCTGGTGATGAGGGAAATGGCAGCTGTGAGTCTGGTGGTGTGCGCGATGGTGGCAGTGATTCTGGTGGTGAGGGAAATGGTAGCAGTGATTCCGTTGATGAGGCAGATGGTGGCAGTGGTTGTGGGGATGAGGGAGATGGTAGCAGTGATTCTGGTGATGAGGGAAATGGTAGCAGTGATTCTGGTGATGTGGGAGATGGTAGCAGTGATTCGAGTGATGAGGGAGATGGTAGCAGTGATTCTGGTGATGAGGGAGGTGGTAGCAGTGATTCTGGTGGTGAGGGGATGGTCGCAGAGATTGCGGTGATGAGGGAGATGGTAGCATTGATTCTGGTGGTGAGGCAGATGGTAGCAGTGATTCTGCTGATGAGGGAAATGGTAGCAGTTATTCCGGTGATGAGGGAAATGGTAGCAGTGATTCTGCTGATGAGGAAGTTGTTAGCAGTGATTCTGATGGTGAGGGAAATGGTGGCAGTGATTCTGGTGATGAGGCAGAATGCATCAGTGTTTCTGGTGATGATTGAGAGGCTGGTATTGATTCTAGTGATGAGGAAGATGGTAGCAATGGTTCTGGGCCTGAGGGATATTGGAGCAGTGATTCCAGTGATGAGGCTGATGGCAGCATTGATTCTGGTGGTGAGGCAGATGGTAGCAGTGATTCTGGCTGTGAGGGAGATGGTCGCAGTGGTTCCGGTGATGAGCGAGATGGTAGCATTGATTTTGGTGGTGAGGCAGATGGTAGCAGTGATTCTGGCTGTGAGGGAGATGGCAGCAGTGATTCTGGTGATGAGGGAAATGGTAGCAGTGATTCCGGTGATGCGGCAGATGGTACCAGTGATTCTGGTGATGAGGTAAATAGTAGCAGTGATTCTGGTGATGAGGGAGATGGTAGCAGTGATACTGGTGATGAGGGAGATGGTAGCAGTGATTCTGGTGATGAGGGAGGTGGTAGCAGTGATTCTGGTGGTGAGGGGATGGTCGCAGTGATTGCGGTGATGAGAGAGATGGTAGCATTGATTGTGTTGGTGAGGCAGATGGTTGCATTGATTCTGGTGTTGACGGAGGTGGGAGCAATGATTCTGGTGGTGAGGGGATGGTAGCAGTGTTTGTGGTAATGAGGGAGGTGGTAGCAGTGATTCTGGTGGTGAGGGAGATGGTAGCAGTGATTCTGGTGGTGACGGAGCTGGTAGCAGTGATTCTGCTGATGAGGGAAATGGTCGCAGTGTTTCCGGTGATGAGGGAAATGGTAACAGTGATTCTGGTGTTGAGGGAGATGTTAGCAGTGAATCTGGTGATGAGGAAGGTGTTACCAGTGATTCTGATGGTGAGGGAGATGGTGGCAGTGATTCTGGTGATGAGGTGGATGGCATCAGTGTTTCTGGTGATGATTGAGATGCTGGTATTGATTCTAGTGATGAGGAAGATGGGAGCAATGGTTCTGGGGATGAGGGATATTGCAGCAGTGATTCCAATGATGAGGCTGATGGCAGCATTGATTCTGGTGGTGAGGCAGATGGTAGCAGTGATTCTGGTGGTGAGGCAGATGGTATCAGTGATTCTGGATGTGAGGGAGATGGCAGCAGTGATTCTGGTGATGAGGGAGATGGTACCAGTGATTCTGGTGATGAGGGAAATGGCAGCTGTGAGTCTGGTGGTGTGGGCGATGGTGGCAGTGATTCTGGTGGTGAGGGTGGTGGCAACAGTGATTCTGGTGATGAGGGAGATGGTAGCAGTGATTCTGGTGATGAGGGAAATGGTAGCAGTGATTCCGGTGATGAGGCAGATGGTGGCAGTGGTTCTGGGGATGAGGGAGATGGTAGCAGTGATTCTGGTGATGAGAGAAATGGTAGCAGTGATTCTGGTGATGTGGGAGATGGTAGCAGTGATTCGAGTGATGAGGGAGATGGTAGCAGTGATTCTGGTGATGAGGGAGGTGGTAGCAGTGATTCAGGTGATGAGGGAAATGGCTGGAGTGATTCGAGTGATGAGAGGGATGGTAGCACTGATTCTGGTGATGAGGGAAATGGTGGCAGTGATTTCGGTGATGAGGGAGATAGTAGCAGTGATTCTGGCGTTGAGGGAGATGGGAGCAGTAATTCTGGTGATGAGGGAGGTGGTAGCAGTGATTCAGGTGATTAGGGAAATGGCTGGAGTGATTCGAGTGATGAGAGGGATGGTAGCACTGATTCTGGTGATGAGGGAAATGGTGGCAGTGATTTCGGTGATGAGGGAGATAGTAGCAGTGATTCTGGCGTTGAGGGAGATGGGAGCAGTAATTCTGGTGATGAGGGAGATGGCAGCAGTGTTTCTGGTGATGAGAGAGATGGCAGCAGTGATTCTGGTGGTGTGGGCGATGGTGGCAGTGATTCTGGTGGTGATGGTGGTGGCAGCAGTGATTCTGGTGCTGAGGGAAATGGTAGCATTGATTCGGGTGATGAGGGAGATGGTAGCAGTGATTCTGCTGATGATGGAGATGGTAACATTGATTCTGTTGATGATTGAGAATCTGGTAGTGATTCTGGTGATGAGGTAGATGGCATCAGTGTTTCTGGTGAAGATTGAGATGCTGGTATTGATTCTGGCGGTGAGGGAGATTGGAGCCGTGATTCGAGTGATGAGCGCGATGGTAGCAATGGTTCTGGGGTTGAGTGAGATGGTAGCAGTGATTCTGGTGATGAGGGAAATGGTAGCAGTGATTCGAGTGATGAAGAAGATGGTAGCAGTGATTCTGGTGATGAGGGAGGTGGTCGCAGTGATTCAGGTGATGAGGGAAATGCCTGGAGTGATTCGAGTGATGAGAGGGATGGTAGCACTGATTCTGGTGATGAGGGTAATGGTGGCAGTGATTTCGGTGATGAGGGAGATGTTAGCAGTGATTCTGGTGTTGAGGGAGATGGGAGCAGTGATTCTGGTGATGAGGGAGATGGCAGCAGTGATTCTGGTGATGAGGGAGATGGCAGCAGTGATTCTGGTGGTGTGGGCGATGGTGGCAGTGATTCTGGTGGTGATGGTGGTGGCAGCAGTGATTCTGGTGATGAGGGAAATGGTAGCATTGATTCGGGTGATGAGGGAGATGGTAGCAGTGATTCAGGTGGTGAAGGAGATAGCAGCATTGATTCGGGTGATGAGGGAGATGGTAGCAGATATTCTGCTGATGATGGAGATGGTAACATTGATTCTGGTGATGATTGAGAATCTGGTAGTGATTCTGGTGATGAGGTAGATGGCATCAGTGTTTCTGGTGATGATTGAGATGCTGGTATTGATTCTGGCGGTGAGGGAGATTGGAGCCGTGATTCGAGTGATGAGGGAGATGGTCGCCGTGGTTCTGGGGATGAGGGAGATGGTAGCAGTGATTATGGCTTTGAGGGAGATGGTAGCATTTATTCCGGTGATGAGGGAGATGGTAGCATTGATTTTGGTGGTGAGGGAGATGAGAGCCGTGATTCGAGTGATGAGGGAGATGGTAGCAATGATTCTGGTGATGAGGGAGATGGTGGCAGTGATTCTGGTGATGAGGAAGATGGTGGCAGTGATTCTGGTCATGAGAGAGATGGCAGCAGTGATTTTAATGGTGAAGGAGATGGTAGCAGTGATTCTGGTGATGAGGGTGACGGTAGCAATGATTCTGGTGATGAGGGAGATGGTGGCAGTGATTCTGGTGATGAGGAAGATGGTGGCAGTGATTCTGGTCATGAGAGAGATGGCAGCAGTGATTTTAATGGTGAAGGAGATGGTAGCAGTGATTCTGGTGATGAGGGAGTTGTTAGCAGTGATTCGGGTGCGAAGGGAAATTGTTGGAGTGATTCGAGTGATGAGGGAGATGGTAGCATTGATTCTGGTGGTGAGGGGATGATAGCAGTGATTGCGGAGATGAGGGAGATGGTAGCATTGATTCTGGTGGTGAGGCAGATGGTAGCATTGATTCTGTGGTGACGGAGATGGTAGCAGTTATTCTGCTGATGAGGGAAATGGTAGCAGTTATTCCGGTGATGAGGGAAATGGTAGCAGTGATTCTGGTGCTGAGGGAGATGTTAGCAATGAATCTGGTGATGAGGAAGGTGTCAGCAGTGATTCTGATGGTGAGGGAGATGGTGGCAGTGATTCTGGTGATGAGGTAGATGGCATCAGTGTTTCTGGTGATGATCGAGATGCTGGTATTGATTCTAGTGATGAGGGAGATGGTAGCAATGGTTCTGGGGATGAGGGATATTGTAGCAGTGATTCCAGTGATGAGGCTGATGGCAGCAATGATTCTGGTGGTGAGGCAGATGGCAGCAGTGATTCTGGCTGTGAGGGAGATGGTAGCAGTGGTTCCGGTGATGAGGGAGATGGTAGCATTGATTCTGGTGGTGAGGCAGATGGTAGTAGTGATTCTGGATGTGAGGGAGATGGCAGCAGTGATTCTGGTGATGAGGGAGATGGTAGCAGTGATTCTGGTGATGAGGGAGGTGGTAGCAGTGATACAGGTGATGAGGGAAATGGCTGGAGTGTTTCGAGTGATGAGAGGGATGGTAGCACTGATTCTGGTGATGAGGGAAATGGTGGCAGTGATTTCGGTGATGAGGGAGATAGTAGCAGCGATTCTGGTGTTGAGGGAGATGGGAGCAGTGATTCTGCTGATGATGGAGATGGTAACATTGATTCTGGTGATGATTGAGAATCTGGTAGTGATTCTGGTGATGAGGTAGATGGCATCAGTGTTTGTGGTGAAGATTGAGATGCTGGTATTGATTCTGGCGGTGAGCGACATTGGAGCCGTGATTCGAGTGATGAGCGAGATGGTCGCCGTGGTTCTGGTGATGAGGGAGATGGTAGCAGTGATTCCGGTGATGAGGGAGATGGTAGCAGTGATTCTGGTGATGAGGGAAATGGTAGCAGTGATTCGAGTGATGAGGAAGATGGTAGCAGTGATTCTGGTGATGAGGGAGGTGGTAGCAGTGATTCAGGTGATGAGGGAAATGGCTGGAGTGATTCGAGTGATGAGAGGGATGGTAGCACTGATTCTGGTGATGAGGGAAATGGTGGCAGTGATTTCGGTGATGAGGGAGATGGCAGCAGTGATTCTGGTGTTGAGGGAGATGGGAGCAGTGATTCTGGTGATGAGGGAGATGGCAGCATTGATTCTGGTGATGAGGGAGATGGTAGCAATGGTTCTGGGGATGAGGGATATAGTATCAGTGATTCCAGTGATGAGGCTGATGGAAGCAGTGATTATGGTTTTGAGGGAGATGGTAGCATTGCTTCTGGTGGTGAGGGTATGGTAGCAGTGGTTCCGGTGATGAGGGAGATGGTAGCATTGATTCTGGTGGTGAGGCAGATGGTAGCAGTGTTTCTGGTGGTGAGGGAGATGGTAGCAGTGATTCTGCTGATGAAGGAGATGGTAACAGTGATTCTGGTGATGAGTGAGATGCTGGGAGTGATTCTGGTGATGAGGTAGATGGCATCAGTGATTCTGGTGATGATTGAGATGTTGGTATTGATTCTGGTGGTGAGGTAGAAGGCATCAGGGATTCGGGTGATGAGGGAGATGGTAGCAGTGATTCTGGTGATGATTGAGATGTCGGTATTTATTCTGGTGGTGAGGTAGAAGGCATCAGTGATTTTGGTGATGAGGGAGATGGTAGCAGTGAATCTGGTGGTGAGCGGATGGTAGCAGTGGTTCCGGTGATGAGGGAGATGGGAGCATTGATTCTGGTGCTGAGGCAGATGGTAGCAGTGATTCTGGTGGTGAGGGAGATGGTAGCAGTGATTCTGCTGATGAAGGAGATGGTAACAGTGATTCTGGTGATATGTGAGATGCTGGTAGTGATTTTGGTGATGAGGTTGATGGCATCAGTGATTCTGGTGATGATTGAGATGTTGCTATTGAATCTGGTGGTGAGGTGGAAGGCATCAGTGATTCGGGTGATGAGGGAGATGGTAGCAGTGATTCTGGTGGTGAAGGCGATGCTGGCAGTGATTCTAGTGGTGAGGGTGGCATCGGCAGTGATTCTGGTGATGAGTGAGATGGTGGCATTGATTCTGGTGATGAGGGAGATGGAAGCAGTGATTATGGTGATAAGGGAGATGGTAGCAGAGATTCTGGTGATGAGTGAGATGCTGGTAGTGATTTTGGTGATGAGGTAGATGGCATCAGTGATTCTGGTGATGATTGAGATGCTGGTATTGATTCTGGTGGTGAGGTAGAAGGCATCAGTGATTCTGGTGATGAGGGAGATGGTAGCAATGGTTCTGGGGATCAGGGAAATAGTAGCATTTATTCCAAAGATGAGGCAGATGGTAGCAGTGATTCTGGTGATGAGGGAGATGGTAGCAGTAATTCTGGTGATTAGGAAGATGAGAGCATTGATTCTGGTGGTGAGGCAGATGGTTGCCCTGATGTTGGTGGTGCGGGAGATGGTAGCAGTGATTCTGGTGATGAGGGAGATGCTAGCAGTGAATCTGGTGATGAAGAAGGTGGTAGCAGTGATTCTGATGGTGAGGGAGTTGGCAGCAGAGATTCGAGTGTTGAGGGAGATGGTAGCAGTGATTCTGGTGATGAGGGAGATGGTAGCAGTGATTCTGGTGATGAGCAGGATGGTAGCAGTGATTCCGGTGATGAGGGAGATGGTAGCAGTGATTCTGGTGGTGAGGGAGACGGTGGCAGTGATTCTGGTGGTTAGGGAGATGGTGGCAGTGATTCTGGTGACTAGGGAGATGGTAGCAGTGATTCTGGTGGTGAGGGAGATGGCAGCAGTGATTATGGTGATGAGGGAGATGGTGGCAGAGATTCTGGTGGTGAGGGAGATGGTGGCAGTGAATGTGCTGATGAAGGAGATGGTAACAGTGATTCTGGTGATGAGTGAGATGCTGGTAGTGATTCCAGTGATGAGGTAGATGGCATCAAATGTTCTGGTGATGTGGGAGATGGTAGCAGTGATTCTGGTGATGATTGAGATGCTGGTAGTGATTCTGGGGTGAGGTAGAAGGCATCAGTGATTCTGGGGAAGAGGGAGATGGCAGCATTAATTCTGGTGGTGAGGGAGATGGAAGCAGTGATTATGGTTTTGAGGGAGATGGTAGCATTGATTCCGGTGGTGAGAGAGATGGTAGCAGTGATTATGGTTTTGAGAGAGATGGTAGCATTGCTTCTTTTGGTGAGGGAGATGTTAGCAGTGATTCCGGTGATGAGGGAGATGGTAGCAGTGATTCTGGTGGTGAGGGAGATGGTGGCAGTGATTCAGCTGGTGAGGGAGGTGGCGGCATTGATTCTGATGATGAGGGAGCTGGTGGCAGTGATTCTGATGGTGAGGGAGATGATAGCCTAGATTCTGGTGGTGAGGGAGATGGTAGCAGTGATCCTGGTGATGAGGGAGATGGTCGCAGTGATTCTGGTGGTGAGGGTGGTGGCAACAGTGAGTCTGGCGATGAGGGAGATGGTAGCAGTGATTCTGGTGATGTGGGAGATGGTAGCAGTGATTCGAGTGATGAGGAAGATGATAGCAGTGATTCTGGTGATGAGGGAAATGGTAGCAGTGATTCTGGTGATGAGGGAGATGGCAGCAGTGATTCTGGTGATGAGGGAGGTGGTAGCAGTGATTCAGGTGATGAGGGAAATGGCTGGAGTGATTCGAGTGATGAGAGGGATGGTAGCACTGATTCTGGTGATGAAGGAAATGGTGGCAGTGATTTCGGTGATGAGGGAGATGGTATCAGTGATTCTGGTATTGAGGGAGACGGGAGCAGTGAATCCGCTGATGAGGGAGATGCAGCAGTGATTTAGATGGTGAGGCAGTTGGTAGCAGTGATTCTGGTGCTGAGGGAGATGGTAGCTGTGGTTCCGGTGATGAGGGAGATGGTAGCATTGAATCTGGTCGTGAGGCAGATGGTAGCAGTGATTCTGGTGGTGAGGGAGATGGTAGCAGTGATTCTGGTGATGAGGGAGATGGTAGCAGTGAATCTGGTGATGAGGAAGGTGGTCGCAGTGATTCTGATGGTGAGAGAGTTGGCAGCAGAGATTCGAGTGATGAGGGAGATGGTAGCAGTGATTCTGGTGATGAGGGAGATGGTGGCAGTGATTCTGGTGATGAGGGAGATGGTGGCAGTGATTCTGATGGTGAAGGAGATGGGAGCAGAGATTCTGGTGGTGAAGGAGATGGTAGCAGAGATTCTGGTGGTGTAGGAGATGGTAGCAGTGATTCTGGTGGTGAGGGCAATGCTGGCAGTGATTCTCGTGGTGAGGGTGGCGGCAGCAGTGATTCTGGTGATGAGGGAGATGGTAGCAATGGTTCTGGGGATGAGGGATATAGTAGCAGTGATTCCAGTGATGAGGCTGATGGGAGCTGTGATTATGGTTTTGAGGGAGATGGTAGCATTGCTTCTGGTGGTGAGGGGATGGTAGCAGTGGTTCCGGCGATGAGGGAGATGGTAGCATTGATTCTGGTGGTGAGGCAGATGGTAGCAGTGATTCTGGCGGTGAGGGAGATGGCATCAATGATTCTGGTGATGATTGAGATGTCGGTATTTATTCTGGTGGTGAGGTAGAAGGCATCAGTGACTTTGGTGATGAGGGAGATGGTAGCAGTGAATCTGGTGGTGAGCGGATGGTAGCAGTGGTTCCGGTGATGAGGGAGATGGGAGCATTGATTCTGGTGGTGAGGCAGATGGTAGCAGTGATTCTGGTGGTGAGGGAGATGGTAGCAGTGATTCTGCTGATGAAGGAGATGGTAACAGTGATTCTGGTGATAAGTGAGATGCTGGTAGTGATTTTGGTGATGAGGTAGATGGCATCAGTGATTCTGGTGATGATTGAGATGTTGGTATTGATTCTGGTGGTGAGGTAGAAGGCATCAGTGATTCGGGTGATGAGGGAGATGGTAGCAGAGATTCTGGTGGTGAAGGCGATGCTGGCAGTGATTCAAGTGGTGAGGGTGGCATCGGCAGTGATTCTGGTGATGAGGGAGATGGTAGCATTGATTCTGGTGATGAGGGAGATGGTAGCAGTGATTATGGTGATGAGGGAGACGGTAGCAGAGATTCTGGTGATGAGTGAGATGCTGGTAGTGATTCTGGGGATGCGGTAGATGGCATCAGTGATTCTGGTGAGGATTGAGATGCTGGTATTGATTCTGGTGGTGAGGTAGAAGGCATCAGTGATTTTGTTGATGAGGGAGATGGTAGCAGTGATTCTGGTGATTAGGAAGATGGGAGCATTGATTCTGGTGGTGAGGCAGATGGTTGCAGTGATTTTGGTGGTGAGGGAGATGGTAGCAGTGATTCTGGTGATGAGGGAGATGCTAGCAGTGAATCTGGTGATGAAGAAGGTGGTAGCAGTGATTCTGATGGTGAGGGAGTTGGCAGCAGAGATTCGAGTGATGAGGGAGATGGTAGCAGTGATTCTGGTGATGAGGGAGATGGTAGCAGTGACTCTGGTGATGAGTGAGATGGTAGCAGTGATTCTGATGATGAGAGAGATGAGAGCAATGATTCTGGTGATGAGGGAGATGAGAGCAATGATTCTGGTGATGAGGGAGATGGTAGCAGTGATTCTGGTGATGAGGAAGGTGGTCGCAGTGATTCTGATGGTGAGAGAGTTGGCAGCAGAGATTCGAGTGATGAGGGAGATGGTAGCAGTGATTCTGGTGATGAGGGAGATGGTGGCAGTGATTCTGGTGATGAGGGAGATGGTGGCAGTGATTCTGATGGTGAAGGAGATGGGAGCAGAGATTCTGGTGGTGAAGGAGATGGTAGCAGAGATTCTGGTGGTGTAGGAGATGGTAGCAGTGATTCTGGTGGTGAGGGCAATGCTGGCAGTGATTCTCGTGGTGAGGGTGGCGGCAGCAGTGATTCTGGTGATGAGGGAGATGGTAGCAATGGTTCTGGGGATGAGGGATATAGTAGCAGTGATTCCAGTGATGAGGCTGATGGGAGCAGTGATTATGGTTTTGAGAGAGATGGTAGCATTGCTTCTGGTGGTGAGGGGATGGTAGCAGTGGTTCCGGTGATGAGGGAGATGGTAGCATTGATTCTGGTGGTCAGGCAGATGGTAGCAGTGATTCTGGTGGTGAGGGAGATCGTAGCAGTGATTCTGCTGATGAAGGAGATGGTAACAGTGATTCTGGTGATGAGTGAGATGCTGGTAGTGATTCTGGTGATGAGGGAGATGGCATCAATGATTCTGGTGATGATTGAGATGTCGGAATTTATTCTGGTGGTGAGGTAGAAGGCATCAGTGATTTTGATGATGAGGGAGATGGTAGCAGTGAATCTGGTGGTGAGCGGATGGCAGCAGTGGTTCCGGTGATGAGGGAGATGGGAGCATTGATTCTGGTGGTGAGGCAGATGGTAGCAGTGATTCTGGTGGTGAGGGAGATGGTAGCAGTGATTCTGCTGATGAAGGAGATGGTAACAGTGATTCTGGAGATAAGTGAGATTCTGGTAGTGATTTTGGTGATGAGGTAGATGACATCAGTGATTCTGGTGATGATTGAGATGTTGGTATTGATTCTGGTGGTGAGGTAGAAGTCATCAGTGATTCGGGTGATGAGGGAGATGGTAGCAGTGATTCTGGTGGTGAAGGCGATGCTGGCAGTGATTCTAGTGGTGAGGGTGGCATCGGCAGTGATTCTGGTGATGAGGGAGATGGTAGCATTGATTCTGGTGATGAGGGAGATGGTAGCAGTGATTCTGGTGGTGAGGGAGATGGCAGCAGTGACTTTGGTGATGAGGGTGATGGTAGCAGTGATTCTGATGATGAGGGAGATGGTAGCAGTGTTTCTGGTGGTGAGGGAAATGGTAGCAGTGATTCTGGTGATGAGGGAGATTTTTGCAGTGAATCTGGTGATGAGGAAGGTGGTAGCAGTGATTCTGGTGGTGTGGGAGATGGTAGCAGTGATTCCGGTGATGAGGCATATGGCAGCAGTGATTCTGGTGGTGAGGGAGCTGGTAGCATTGATTCTGGTGGTGAGGGAGATGGGAGCAGTGAATCCGGTGGTGGGAGATGGTAGCCATGATTTTGGTGATGAGGGAGGTGGTAGCAGTGATTCTGGTACAAAGGGAAATGGTTGGTGTGATTCGAGTGATGAGAGAGATGGCAGCACTGATTCTGGTGATGAGGGAAATGGTGGCAGTTGTTCTGGTGATGAGGGAGATGGTTGCAGCGATTGTGGTGCTAAGGGAAACGTTTGCAGTAATTCGAGTGATGAGGGAGATGGTAGCAGTGATTCCGGTGATGAGGCATATGGCAGCAGTGATTCTGGTGGTGAGGGAGCTGGCAGCAGTGATTCTGGTGGTGAGGGAGATGGGAGCAGTGAATCCGGTGGTGGGAGATGGTAGCCATGATTTTATGATGAGGGTGATGGTAGCAGTGATTCCGGTGATGAGGCATATAGCAGCAGTGATTCTGGTGGTGAGGGAGCTTGTAGCAGTGATTCTGATGATGAGGGAGATGGTAGCAGTGATTCTGGTGATGAGGGAGATGTTAGCATTGATTCTCGTGGTGAGGGAGATGGCATCAGTGATTCTGGTGATGAGAGATATGGTAGCACTGATTCTGGTGGTGAGGGAGATGGCAGCAGTGATTCTGGTGATGAGGGAGATGGTGGCTGTGATTCTGGTCATGAGGGAGATGGCAGCAGTGATTCTGGTGGTGAGGATGGTGGCAGCAGTGTTTCTAGTGGTGAGAGAGATGGTAGCATTGTTTCTGGTGATGAGGGAGATGGTCGCAGTGATTCTGGTGGTGAGGGAGATGGTAGCAGTGATTATGGTGATGAGGGAGATGGTCGCAGAGATTCTGGTGGTGAGGGAGATGGTAGCAGTGATTCTGATGATGAGGGAGATGGCAGCAGTGATTCTGCTATTGAAGGAGATGGTAACAGTGATTCTGGCGATTAGTGAGATGCTGGCAGTGATTCCGGTGATGAGGCAGATGGTAGCAGTGGTTCTGTGGATGAGGGAGATGGCAGTATTGATTCTGGTGGTGAGGGAGATGGGAGCAGTGATTCAAGTGATGAGGGAGATGAGGGATACAAGATGGCCAGGAAGGATCTGAAGAAAGGGATTAGGAGAGCTAAGAGAGGGCATGAAAAATGCTTGGCGGGTAGGATAAAAGAAAACCCCAAGGCCTTTTACGCGCATGTCAGAAATATGAGGATGACTAGGGGGACCATAGGTCCGGTCAAGGACAATAGCGGGAGACTGTGTGTTGAGCCGGAAGAGATAAGTGAGGTTTTGAATGAGTACTTCTCTTCGGTATTTACGAATGAGAAGGGGTGTATTACTGAAGAGGACAGTGTGAAACAGACTGGTAAGCTCGAGGAAGTGCTCGTTAGGAGGGAAGATGTGTTGGGGTTTTTGAATAACTTGAAGATAGACAAGTCTCCCGGGCCTGACGGGGTATATCCAAGGATGTTATGGGAAGCAAGGGATGAAATTGCAGAGCCGCTGGCAATGATCTTTTCATCTTCTCTGCTGACGGGGGTGGTACCAGGTGATTGGAGGGTGGCAAATGTTGTGCCCCTGTTCAAGAAAGGGAATAGGAACAACCCTGGGAATTACAGGCCAGTTAGTCTTACTTCGGTGGTAGGCAAGTTGATGGAAAAGGTGCTGAGGGATAGGATTTATGAGCATCTGGAAAGACACTGCTTGATTCGGGACAGTCAGCACGGTTTTGTGAGGGGTAGGTCTTGCCTCACAAGCCTGATTGAATTCTTTGAGCAGGTGACCAAGCAAGTGGATGAGGGTAAACCAGTGGATGTGGTGTACATGGATTTTAGTAAGGCATTTGATAAGGTCCCCCATGGTAGACTTATGGAGAAAGTCAGGAGGCATGGGATAGTGGGGAATGTGGCCAGTTGGATTAAGAATTGGCTAACTGATAGAAGGCAGAGAGTGGTCTTAGATGGTAAATACTCAGCCTGGAGCCCAGTTACCAGTGGCGTGCCGCAGGGATCAGTTCTGGGTCCTCTCCTGTTTGTGATTTTTATTAACGACTTGGATGAGGAAGTCGAAGGGTGGGTCAGTAAATTTGCAGATGATACAAAGGTTGGTGGAGTTGTGGATACCGAGGAGGGCTATTGTCGTCTGCAAAGGGACTTGGATAGGTTGCAGTGCTGGGCTGAAAAGTGGCAGATGGAGTTTAACCCTGAAAAGTGTGAGGTCGTCCATTTTGGAAGGACAAACATGAATGCAAAATACTGGGTTAACGGTAGGGTTCGTGGGCATGTGGAGGAGCAGAGAGACCTTGGGGTCTATGTGCATAGATCATTGAAAGTTGCAACTCAAGTGGATAGGGCTGTGAAGAAGGCATATGGGGTGTTAGCGTTCATTAGCAGAGGGATTGAATTTAAGAGCCGTGAGGTGATGATGCAGCTGTACAGGACCTTGGTAAGGCCTCATTTGGAGTACTGTGTGCAGTTCTGGTCGCCTCATTTTAGGAAGGATGTGGAAGCCTTGGAGAGGGTGCAGAGGAGATTTACCAGGATGTTGCCTGGAATGGAGAATAAGTCTTACGAGGAAAGGCTGAACATTCTAGGCCTCTTCTCATTAGAAAGGAGAAGGATGAGGGGTGACATGATAGAGGTTTATAAGATGATCAGGGGAATAGATAGGGTAGACAGTCAGAAACTTTTTCCCCGGGTGGAGCAAAGCGTTACAAGGGGTCATAAATTTAAGGTGAAGGGTGGGAGATATAAGGGGGATGTCAGGGGAAGGTTCTTTACCCAGAGAGTGGTCGAGGCATGGAATGCCTTGCCCGGGGAAGTTGTTGAGTCAGAAACTTTAGGGACTTTCAAAAGGCTTTTGGATAGGTATATGGATAATGGAGAATGATGGGGTATAGATTAAATTGTCCTTGACAGAGGACAAAGGATCGGCACAACATTGTGGGCCGAAGGGCCTGTTCTGTGCTGTATGTTCTATGTTCTATGATAGCAGTTATTCTGGTGATGAGGGAAATGTTAGCAGTGAATCTGGTGCTGAGGGAAATGGGAGCAGTGATTCGAGTGATGAGGGAGATGATAGCAGTGATTCTGGTGATGAGGGACATGGTTGCACTGATTCTGGTGCCACGGGAAATGGTAGCAGTGATTCTGGTGATGAGGGAGATGGAAGCATTGATTCTGGTGATGAGGGAAATGGTTGCAGTAATTCGAGTGATGAGGGTGATGGTCGCAGTGATTTCTGTGGCGCGGGAGGTGGCGGCATTGATTCTGGTGATGAGGGAGCTGGTGGCAGTGATTCTGGTGGTGAAGGAGATAGTAACAGAAATTCTGGTGATGACGGAGATGTTAGCAATGGTTTTGGGGACGAGGGATATAGTAGCAGTGATTCCGGTGATGAGGGAGATGGTAGCAGTGATTCTAATTATGAGGGAAATGGTAGCTGTGATTCTGGTGATGAGGGAAATGTTCGCCGAGTGTTTGGTGATGAGGGAGATGGTAGCAGACATTCCAGTGGTGAGGCAGACGGTTACCAGCGATTCTGGCAATGAGGGAGTTTTTAGCATTGCTTCTTTTGGTGAGGCTGATGGTAGCAGTGATTATGCTTTTGAGGGAGATGGTAGCATTGATTCTGGTGGTGAGGGGATGGTAGCAGTGATTCGAGTGATGAGGGAGATGGCAGCATGGATTCTGGTGATGAGGGAGATGGTAGCTGTGATTCCGGTGATGAGGGAGATGGTAGCAGTGATTCCGGTGATGAGGGAGATGGTAGCAGTGATTTCTGTGTGCAGAAGATGGTAGCCGTGATTTTGGTGATGAGGGAGATGGTAGCAGTGATTCTGTTGATGAGGGAGATAGTAGCAGTGATTCCGGTGATGAGGGAGATGGTAGCCGTGATTTTGGTGATGAGGGAGATGGTAGCAGTGATTCTTTTGATGAGGGAGATAGTAGCAGTGATTCCGGTGATGAGGGAGATGGTAGCAGTGATTCTGGTGATGAGGGAGATGGTAGCAGTGATTCCGGTGATGAGGCATATGGCAGCAGTGATTCTGGTGGTGAGGGAGCTGGTAGCAGTGATTCTGGTGGTGAGGGAGATGGGAGCAGTGAATCCGGTGGTGGGAGATGGTAGCCATGATTTTGGTGATGAGGGTGATGGTAGCAGTGATTCCGGTGATGAGGCATATAGCAGCAGTGATTCTGGTGGTGAGGGAGCTTGTGGCAGTGATTCTGATGATGAGGGAGATGGTAGCAGTGATTCTGGTGATGAGGGAGATGTTAGCATTGATTCTCGTGGTGAGGGAGATGGTATCAGTGATTCTGGTGATGAGAGATATGGTAGCACTGATTCTGGTGGTGAGCGAGATGGCAGTAGTGATTCTGGTGGTGAGGGAGATGGTGGCAGTTATTCTGGTCATGAGTGAGATGGCAGCAGTGATTCTGGTGGTGAGGACGGTGGCAGCAGTGTTTCTGGTGGTGAGGGAGACGGTAGCATTGTTTCTGGTGATGAGGGAGATGGTAGCAGTGATTATGGTGATGAGGGAGATGGTCGCAGAGATTCTGGTGGTGAGGGAGATGGTAGCAGTGATTCTGATGATGAGGGAGATGGCAGCAGTGATTCTGCTATTGAAGGAGATGGTAACAGTGATTCTGGCGATTAGTGAGATGCTGGCAGTGATTCTGGTGATGAGGTAGAAGCCATCAGTGATTCCGGTGATGAGGCAGATGGTAACAGTGGTTCTGTGGATGAGGGAGATGGCAGTATTGATTCTGGTGGTGAGGGAGATGGGAGCAGTGATTCGAGTGATGAGGGAGATGATAGCAGTTATTCTGGAGATGAGGGAAATGTTAGCAGTGATTCTGGTGCTGAGAGAAATGGGAGCAGTGATTCGAGTGATGAGGGAGATGATAGCAGTGATTCTGGTGATGAGGGACATGGTTGCACTGATTCTGGTGCCACGGGAAATGGTAGCAGTGATTCTGGTGATGAGGGAGATGGAAGCATTGATTCTGGTGGTGTGGCAGACGGTAGCAGTGATTCTGGTGATGAGGGAAATGGTTGCAGTGATTTCTGTGGTGCGGGAGGTGGCGGCATTGATTCTGGTGATGAGGGAGCTGGTGGCAGTGATTCTGGTGGTGAAGGAGATAGTAACAGAAATTCTGGTGATGACGGAGATGTTAGCAATGGTTTTGGGGACGAGGGATATAGTAGCAGTGATTCCGGTGATGAGGGAGATGGTAGCAGTGATTCTAATTATGAGGGAAATGGTAGCTGTGATTCTGGTGATGAGGGAAATGTTCGCCGAGTGTTTGGTGATGAGGGAGATGGTAGCAGACATTCCAGTGGTGAGGCAGACGGTTACCAGCGATTCTGGCGATGAGGGAGTTTTTAGCATTGCTTTTTTTGGTGAGGCTGATGGTAGCAGTGATTATGCTTTTGAGGGAGATGGTAGCATTGATTCTGGTGGTGAGGGGATGGTAGCAGTGATTCTGTTGATGAGGGAGATAGTAGCAGTGATTCCGGTGATGAGGGAGATGGTAGCCGTGATTTTGGTGATGAGGGAGATGGTAGCAGTGATTCTGTTGATGAGGGAGATAGTAGCAGTGATTCCGGTGATGAGGGAGATGGTAGCAGTGATTCTGGTGATGAGGGAGATGGTAGCAGTGATTCCGGTGATGAGGCATATGGCAGCAGTGATTCTGGTGGTGAGGGAGCTGGTAGCAGTGATTCTGGTGGTGAGGGAGATGGGAGCAGTGAATCCGGTGGTGGGAGATGGTAGCCATGATTTTGGTGATGAGGGTGATGGTAGCAGTGATTCCGGTGATGAGGCATATAGCAGCAGTGATTCTGGTGGTGAGGGAGCTTGTGGCAGTGATTCTGATGATGAGGGAGATGGTAGCAGTGATTCTGGTGATGAGGGAGATGTTAGCATTGATTCTCGTGGTGAGGGAGATGGTATCAGTGATTCTGGTGATGAGAGATATGGTAGCACTGATTCTGGTGGTGAGCGAGATGGCAGTAGTGATTCTGGTGGTGAGGGAGATGGTGGCAGTGATTCTGGTCATGAGGGAGATGGCAGCAGTGATTCTGGTGGTGAGGACGGTGGCAGCAGTGTTTCTGGTGGTGAGGGAGACGGTAGCATTGTTTCTGGTGATGAGGGAGATGGTCGCAGTGATTCTGGTGGTGAGGGAGATGGTAGCAGTGATTATGGTGATGAGGGAGATGGTCGCAGAGATTCTGGTGGTGAGGGAGATGGTAGCAGTGATTCTGATGATGAGGGAGATGGCAGCAGTGATTCTGCTATTGAAGGAGATGGTAACAGTGATTCTGGCGATTAGTGAGATGCTGGCAGTGATTCTGGTGATGAGGTAGAAGCCATCAGTGATTCCGGTGATGAGGGAGATGGTAGCAGTGATTTCTGTGTGCAGAAGATGGTAGCCGTGATTTTGGTGATGAGGGAGATGGTAGCAGTGATTCTGGTGATGAGGGAGATGGTAGCAGTGATTCCGGTGATGAGGGAGATGGTAGCAGTGATTCTGGTGATGAGGGAGAAGGTAACAGTCATTCTGGCGATGAGGGAGCTGGTAGCAGTGATTCCAGTAGTGAGGGAGATGATAGCCATGATTCTGGTGATGAGGTAGATGGTGGCAGTGATTCTGGTGGTGAGGGAGATTAGATTAGATTAGAGATACAGCACTGAAACAGGCCCTTCGGCCCACCGAGTCTGTGCCGAACATCAACCAACCATTTATACTAATCCTACACTAATCCCATATTCCTACCAAACATCCCCACCTGTCCCTATATTTCCCGACCTACACCAGTGACAATTTATAATGGCCAATTTACCTATCAACCTGCAAGTCTTTTGGCTTGTGGGAGGAAACCGGAGCACCCGGAGAAAACCCACGCAGACACAGGGAGAACTTGCAAACTCCACACAGGCAGTACCAGGAATCGAACCCGGGTACCTGGAGCTGTGAGGCTGCGGTGCTAACCACTGCGCCACTGTGATGGGAGCAGTGAATCCGGTGGTGGGAGATGGTAGTAGTGATTTTGGTGATGCGGGAGATGGTAGCAGTGATTCTGCTGATGAGGGAGCTGGTAGAAGTGATTCTGGTGCCGAGGGAGACGGTGGCAGTGATTCTGGTGGTTAGGGAGATGGTAGCAGTGATTCTGGTGCTGAGGGAGACGGTGGCAGTGATTCTGGTCATGAGGGAAATTGCACCAGTGATTCTAGTGGTGCGGGAGATGGTGGCAGAGATTCTGGTGGTGAGCGAGATGGTAGCAGTCATTCTGGCGACGAGGGATATGGTACCAGTGATTCTGGTGGCGAGGGAGATGGCAGCAGTGATTCTAGTGATGAGGGAGATGGTAGCAGTGATTCTGTTGGTGTGGGAGATGGTGGCAGTGATTCTGGTCATGTGGGAAATTGCAGCAGGGATTCTGGTGATGAGGGAGATGGTAGCATTGTTTCTGGTGATGAGGGAGATGGGAGCAGTGATTCTGGTGGTGAGGGAAATTGCAGCATTGATTCTAGTGGTGAGGGAGATGGTGGCAGAGATTCTGATGGTGAGGGAGATGGTAGCAGTGATTCTGGTGGCGAGGGAAATGGCAGCAGTGATTCTGGTGATGAGGGAGCTGGTAGCAGTGATTCTGTTGGTGAGGGAGATGGTAGCAATGGTTCTGGGGATGAGGGAGATGGCAGCATCAATTCTGGTGGTGAGGGAGATGGGAGCAGTGATTATGGTTTTGAGGGAGATGGCAGCATTGATTCTGGTGGTGAGGGAGATGGTAGCAGTGATTCCGGCGATGATGGAGATGGTAGCAGTGATTCTGCTATTGAAGGAGATGGTAACAGTGATTATGGCGATTAGTGAGATGCTGGCAGTGATTCTGGTGATGAGGTAGAAGCCATCAGTGATTCCGGTGATGAGGCAGATGGTAACAGTGGTTCTGTGGATGAGGGAGATGGCAGTATTGATTCTGGTGGTGAGGGAGATGGGAGCAGTGATTCGAGTGATGAGGGAGATGATAGCAGTTATTCTGGTGATGAGGGAAATGTTAGCAGTGATTCTGGTGCTGAGAGAAATGGGAGCAGTGATTCGAGTGATGAGGGAGATGATAGCAGTGATTCTGGTGATGAGGGACATGGTTGCACTGATTCTGGTGCCACGGGAAATGGTAGCAGTGATTCTGGTGATGAGGGAGATGGAAGCATTGATTCTGGTGGTGTGGCAGACGGTAGCAGTGATTCTGGTGATGAGGGAAATGGTTGCAGTGATTTCTGTGGTGCGGGAGGTGGCGGCATTGATTCTGGTGATGAGGGAGCTGGTGGCAGTGATTCTGGTGGTGAAGGAGATAGTAACAGAAATTCTGGTGATGACGGAGATGTTAGCAATGGTTTTGGGGACGAGGGATATAGTAGCAGTGATTCCGGTGATGAGGGAGATGGTAGCAGTGATTCTAATTATGAGGGAAATGGTAGCTGTGATTCTGGTGATGAGGGAAATGTTCGCCGAGTGTTTGGTGATGAGGGAGATGGTAGCAGACATTCCAGTGGTGAGGCAGACGGTTACCAGCGATTCTGGCGATGAGGGAGTTTTTAGCATTGCTTTTTTTGGTGAGGCTGATGGTAGCAGTGATTATGCTTTTGAGGGAGATGGTAGCATTGATTCTGGTGGTGAGGGGATGGTAGCAGTGATTCGAGTGATGAGGGAGATGGAGGCAGTGATTCTGGTGATGAGGTAGATGGTAGCTGTGATTCTGGTGACGAGGGAGATGGTAGCAGTGATTCCGGTGATGAGGGAGATGGTAGCAGTGATTTCTGTGTGCAGAAGATGGTAGCCGTGATTTTGGTGATGAGGGAGATGGTAGCAGTGATTCTGGTGATGAGGGAGATGGTAGCAGTGATTCTGGTGATGAGGGAGATGGTAGCAGTGATTCTGGTGATGAGGGAGATGGTAACAGTCATTCTGGCGATGAGGGAGCTGGTAGCAGTGATTCCAGTAGTGAGGGAGATGATAGCCATGATTCTGGTGATGAGGTAGATGGTGGCAGTGATTCTGGTGGTGAGGGAGATTAGATTAGATTAGAGATACAGCACTGAAACAGGCCCTTCGGCCCACCGAGTCTGTGCCGAACATCAACCAACCATTTATACTAATCCTACACTAATCCCATATTCCTACCAAACATCCCCACCTGTCCCTATATTTCCCGACCTACACCAGTGACAATTTATAATGGCCAATTTACCTATCAACCTGCAAGTCTTTTGGCTTGTGGGAGGAAACCGGAGCACCGGAGAAAACCCACGCAGACACAGGGAGAACTTGCAAACTCCACACAGGCAGTACCAGGAATCGAACCCGGGTACCTGGAGCTGTGAGGCTGCGGTGCTAACCACTGCGCCACTGTGATGGGAGCAGTGAATCCGGTGGTGGGAGATGGTAGCAGTGATTTTGGTGATGAGGGATCTGGTAGAAGTGATTCTGGTGGCGAGGGAGATGGTGGCAGTGATTCTGGTGGTTAGGGAGATGGTAGCAGTGATTCTGGTGCTGAGGGAGACGGTGGCAGTGATTCTGGTCATGAGGGAAATTGCACCAGTGATTCTAGTGGTGCGGGAGATGGTGGCAGAGATTCTGGTGGTGAGCAAGATGGTAGCAGTCATTCTGGCGACGAGGGATATGGTACCAGTGATTCTGGTGGCGAGGGAGATGGCAGCAGTGATTCTAGTGATGAGGGAGATGGTAGCAGTGATTCTGTTGGTGTGGGAGATGGTGGCAGTGATTCTGGTCATGTGGGAAATTGCAGCAGGGATTCTGGTGATGAGGGAGATGGTAGCATTGTTTCTGGTGATGAGGGAGATGGGAGCAGTGATTCTGGTGGTGAGGGAAATTGCAGCATTGATTCTAGTGGTGAGGGAGATGGTGGCAGAGATTCTGATGGTGAGGGAGATGGTAGCAGTGATTCTGGTGGCGAGGGAAATGGCAGCAGTGATTCTGGTGATGAGGGAGCTGGTAGCAGTGATTCTGTTGGTGAGGGAGATGGTAGCAATGGTTCTGGGGATGAGGGAGATGGCAGCATCAATTCTGGTGGTGAGGGAGATGGGAGCAGTGATTATGGTTTTGAAGGAGATGGCAGCATTGATTCTGGTGGTGAGGGAGATGGTAGCAGTGATTCCGGCGATGATGGAGATGGTAGCAGTGATTATGGTTTTGAGAGAGATGGTAGCATTGATTCTTTTGGTGAGGGAGATGTTAGCAGTGATTCCGGTGATGAGGGTGATGGTAGCATTGATTCTGATGGTGAGGGAGATGGGAGCAATGATTCGAGTGATGAGGGAGATGGCAGCAGTGATTATGATGGTGAGGCAGTTGGTAGCACTGATTCTGGTGACGAGGGAGATGGTAGCAGTGATTCTGGTGATGAGGGAGATGGCAGCAGTGATTCTGGTGATGAGGGAGCTGGTAGCAGTGATTCTGGTGGTGAGGAAGATGGCAGCAGTGATTCTGGTGTTGAGGGAGATGGTGGCAGTGATTCTGGTGGTGAGGGAGGTGGTAGCAGTGATTCTGGTGCAAAGGGAAATGGTTGGAGGGATTCGAGTGATGAGAGAGATGGTAGCATTGATTCTGGTGATGAAGGAAATGGTGGCAGTGATTCTGGTGGTGAGGGAGATGGTAGCAGTGATTTCTGTGGTGCAGGAGATGGTGGCAGTGATTCTGGTGGTGAGCAAGATGATAGCAGTGATTCACGCATTGAAGGAAACGATAGCCACGATTCTGATGGTGAGGGAGCTGCTAGCAGACATTCTAGTGGTGAGGCAGACGGTTACCAGTGATTCTGGCGATGAGAGAGTTGGTACCAGTGATTCCGGTGGTGAGGGAGATGATAGCCATGATTCTGGTGATGAGGTAGATGGTGGCAATGGTTCTGGTGATGAGGCAGATGGCAGCAGTGAATCCGGTGGTGGGAGATGGTAGCCGAGATTTTGGTGATGAGGCAGATGTTAGCAGTGATTCTGATGATGAGGGAGATGGTCGCAGAGATTCTGGTGGTGAGGGAGATGGTAGCATTGATTCTGGTGGTTAGGGAGATGGTAGCAGTCCTTCTGGAAAAAGGGGAGATGGTACAAGTGATTCTGGTGGTGAGGGAGATGGCAGCAGTGATTCTGGTGATGAGGGAGATGGTAGCAGTGACTGTGAGGAGGGATAAGACAGAAGTGGTTCTGGTGATGAGGGAGATGGTAGCATTGATTCTGGTGATGAGGGAGATGGTAGCAGTGATTCTGGTGATGAGGGAGATGGTCGCACTGATTCTGATGGTGAGGGAGATGGAGGCAGTGATTCTGTTTGTGAGGGAGATGGAGGCATTGATTCTGATGATG
This sequence comes from Heterodontus francisci, assembly GCF_036365525.1. Classification (NCBI taxonomy): domain Eukaryota; kingdom Metazoa; phylum Chordata; class Chondrichthyes; order Heterodontiformes; family Heterodontidae; genus Heterodontus; species Heterodontus francisci. The sequence continues at coordinate 241,569,822 of NC_090371.1, forward strand.
AGGGAGCTGGTGGCAGTCATTCTGGTGATGAGGGAGATGATAGCAGTGATCCTGGTGATGAGGGAGATGGTAGAAGTGATTCTAGTGGTGACGGAGATGGTAGCAGTGATTCTGCTGATGAGGGAAATGGTAGCAGTGATACTGGTGCTGAGGGAGATGTTAGCAGTGAATCTGGTGATGAGGAAGGTGTTAGCAGTGATTCTGATGGTGAGGGAGAGGGTGGCAGTGATTCTGGTGATGAGGTAGATGGCATCAGTGTTTCTGGTGATGTTTGAGATGCTGACATTGATTCTAGTGATGAGGGAGATGGTAGCAATGGTTCTGGGGATGAGGGATACAGTAGCAGTGATTCCAGTGATGAGGCTGATGGTAGCAGTGATTCTGGTGATGAGGGAGATGGTAGCAGTGACTGTGAGGAGGGATAAGGCAGAAGTGGTTCTGGTGATGAGAGAGATGGTAGCATTGATTCTGGTGATGAGGGAGATGGTGGCAGTGATTCTGGTGGTGAGGGAGATGATAGCAGTGATCCTGGTGATGAGGGAGATGGGAGCAGATATTCTGGTGATGACGGAGATGTTAGCAATGGTTCCAGGGATGAGGGATATAGTAGCCGTGATTCCGATGATGAGGCTGATGGTAGCAGTGATTATGGTTTTGAGGGAGATGGTAGCATTGATTCTGGTGGTGAGGCTGATGGTAGCAGTGATTCTGGTGGTGAATGAGATGGTAGCAGTGATTCTGCTGAGGAGGGAAATGGTAGCAGTGATTCTGGTGCTGAGGGAGAAGTTAGCAGTGAATCTGGTGATGAGGAAGGTGTTAGCAGTGATTCTGATGGTGAGGGAGATGGTGGCAGTGATTCTGGTGATGAGGTAGATGGCATCAATGATTCTGGTGATTTGGGATTTGGTAGCAGTGATTCTGGGGATGTGGGAGATGGCAGCATTAATTCTGGTGGCGAGGGAGATGGTAGCATTGATTGTGGTGGAGGGAGATGGGAGCAGTGATTCGAGTGATGAGGGAGATGGCAGCAGTGATTCTCGCAATGAGGGAGATGGTCGCAGTGATTCTGGTGGTGAGGGAGATTGTAGCAGTGATTCTGGTGGTGAGGGAAGTGGCGGTATTGATTCTGGTGATGAGGGAGCTGGTGTCAGCGATTCTGGTGACGAGGGAGTTGGCAGCAGTGATTCTGGTGATGAAGGAGATGGTAACATTGATTCTGGTGATGAGCGAGATGCTGGTAGTGATTCTGGTGATGAGGTAGATGGTGGCAATGGTTCTGGTGATGAGGCAGATGGCAGCAGTGAATCCGGTGGTGGGAGATGGTAGCCGAGATTTTGGTGATGAGGCAGATGGTAGCAGTGATTCTTATGATGAGGGAGATGGTCACAGAGATTCTGGTGGTGAGGGAGATGGTAGCATTGATTCTGCTGACGAGGGAGATGTTAGCATTGATTCTGGTGGTTAGGGAGATGGTAGCAGTCCTTCTGGAAAAAGGGGAGATGGTACAAGTGATTCTGGTGGTGAGGGAGATGGCAGCAGTGATTCTGGTGATGAGGGAGATGGTAGCAGTGACTGTGAGGAGGGATAAGGCAGAAGTGGTTCTGGTGATGAGGGAGATGGTAGCAGTGATTCTGGTGATGAGGGAGATGGTCGCACTGATTCTGATGGTGAGGGAGATGGAGGCAGTGATTCTGGTTGTGAGGGAGATGGCGGCATTGATTCTGATGATGAGGGAGCAGGTGGCAGTCATTCTGGTGATGAGGTAGATGGCATCAATGATTCTGGTGATGTGGGATTTGGTAGCAGTGATTCTGGTGATCATTGAGATGCTGGTAGTGATTCTGGTGGTGAGGTAGAAGGCATCAGTGATTCCGGTGATGAGGGAGATGTTCGCAGTGGTTCTGGGGATGTGGGAGATGGCAGCATTAATTCTGGTGGCGAGGGAGATGGTAGCATTGATTGTGGTGGTGAGGGAGATGGTCGCAGTAATTCTGGCAATGAGGGAGATGGTCGCAGTGATTCTGGTGGTGAGGGAGATGGTAGCATTGATTCTGGCAATGAGGGAGATGGTCGCAGTGATTCTGGTGGTGAGGGAGATTGTAGCAGTGATTCTGGTGGTGAGGGAGGTGGCGGCATTGATTCTGGTGATGAGGGAGCTGGTGTCAGTGATTCTGGTGGTGAGGGAAATGGTAGCAGTGATTATGATGATGAGGGAGAAGGCAGCAGTGATTATGATGGTGAGGCAGTTGGTAGTAGTGATTCTGGGGACGAGGCAGTTGGTAGCAGTGATTCTGCTGATGAGGGAGATGGCAGCAGTGATTCTGGTGATGAGGGAGCTGGTAGCAGAGATTCTGGTGTTGACGGAAATGGTGGCAGTAATTCTGGCAATGAGGGATATGGTCGCAGTGATTCTGGTGGTGAGGGAGATGGTGGCAGTGATTCTGGTGGTGAGGGAGGTGGCGGCACTGATTCTGGTGATGAGGGAGCTGGTGTCAGTGATTCTGGTGGAGAGGGAAATGGTAGCAGTGATTCTGGTGAGGAGAGAGCTGGTAGCAGTGATTCTGGTGGTGATGGAAATGGTAGCAGTAATTCTGGCAATGAGGGATATGGTCGCAGTGATTCTGGTGGTGAGGGAGATGGTGGCAGTGATTCTGGTGGTGAGGGAGGTGGCGGCACTGATTCTGGTGATGACGGAGCTGGTGTCAGTGATTCTGGTGGTGAGGGAAATGGTTTCAGTGATTCTGGTGATGAGGGAGATGGTAGCAGTGATTCTGGTTGTGAGGCAGATGGCAGCAGTGAATCCGGTGGTGGGAGATGGTAGCCGAGATTTTGGTGATGAGGGAGATGGTAGCAGACATTCTAGTGGTGAGGCAGACGGTTACCAGCGATTCTGGCAATGAGGGAGTTGGTAGCAGAGATTCCAGTTTTGAGGGAGATGATAGCCATGATTCTGGTGATGAGGTAGATGGTAGCAGTGATTCCGGTGATGAGGGAGATGGTAGCAGTGATTCTGGTGGTGAGGCAGATGGCATAAGTGAATCTGGTGGTGGGAGCTGGTAGCCGAGATTTTGGTGATGAGGGAGAAGGTAGCAGTGATTCTGATGATGAGGGAGATAGTAGCAGAGATTCTGGTGGTGAGGGAGATGGTAGCAGTGATTCTGGTGACGAGGGAAACGGTAGCATTGATTCTGGTGGTGAGGGAGATGGTAGCAGTCATTCTGGCGAAGAGGGAGATGGTACCAGTGATTCTGGTGGTGAGGGACATGGCAGCAGTGATTCTGGTGGTGAGGGAGATGGCAGCAGTGATTCTGGTGGTGAGTGAGATGGTAGCAGTGACTGTGAGGAGGGATAAGGCAGATGTGGTTCTGGTGATGAGGGAGATGGTAGCATTGATTCTGGTGATGAGTGAGATGGCAGCAGTGATTCGAGTGATGAGGGAGATGGTCGCAGTGATTTCTGTGTTGCAGGAGATGGTGGCAGTGATTCTGGTGATGAGCAAGATGGTAGCAGTGATTAACGTGTTGAAGGAAATGCGAGCCGTGATTCTGATGGTGAGGGAGCTGCGAGCAGGCATTCTAGTGGTGAGGCAGACGGTTACCAGTGATTCTGGCGATGACGGAGTTGGTAGCGGTGATTCCAGTGGTGAGGGCGATGATAGCCATGATTCTGGTGATGAGGTAGATGGTAGCAGTGATTCTGGTGGTGAGGCAGAAGGCAGCAATGATTCTGGTGGTGAGGGAGATGGGAGAGTGAATCCGGTGGTGGGAGATGCTCGCCGTGATTTTGGTGATGAGGCAGATGGTAGCAGTGATTCTGATGATGAGGGAGATGGTAGCAGAGATTCTGGTGGTGAGGGAGATGGGAGCAGTGAATCCGGTGGTGGGAGATGGGAGCCATGATTTTGGTGATGAGGCAGATGGTAGCAGTGATTCTGATGATGAGGGAGACGGTAGCAGAGATTCTGGTGGTGAGGGAGATGGTAGCATTGATTCTGGTGGTGAGGGAGATGGCAGCAGTCATTCTGGCGACGAGGGATATGGTACCAGTGATTCTGGTGGTGAGGGAGATGACAGCAGTGATTCTGGTGATGAGGGAGATGGTAGCTGTGTTTCTGGGGATGAGGGAGATGGCAGCATCAATTCTGGTGGTGAGGGAGATGGGAGCAGTGATTCTGGTGATGAGGGAGATGGTAGCAGTGATTCTGGTGGTGAGGCAGATGGCAGCAGTGAATCCGATGGTGGGAGATGGTAGCCGAGATTTTGGTGATGAGGGAGATGGTAGCAGACATTCTAGTGGTGAGGCAGACGGTTACCAGCGATTCTGGCGATGGAGGAGTTGGTAGCAGAGATTCCAGTTTTGAGTGAGATGATAGCCATGATTCTGGTGATGAGGTAGATGGTAGCAGTGATTCCGGCTGATGAGGGAGATGGTAGCAGTGATTCTGGTGGCGAGGCAGATGGCATAAGTGAATCCGGTGGTGGGAACTGGTAGCCGAGATTTTGGTGATGAGGGAGAAGGGTGATTCTGATGATGAGGGAGATAGTAGCAGAGATTCTGGTGGTGAGGGAAACGGTAGCATTGATTCTGGTGGTGAGGGAGATGGTAGCAGTCATTCTGGCGAAGAGGGAGATGGTACCAGTGATTCTGGTGGTGAGGGACATGGCAGCAGTGATTCTGGTGGTGAGGGAGATGGCAGCAGTGATTCTGGTGATGAGGGAGCTGGCAGCAGTGATTCTGTTGGTGCGGGAGATGTCAGCATTGTTTCTGGTGATGAGGGAGATGGGAGCAGTGATTCTGGTGGTGAGGGAGATGGCAGCAGCGATTATGGTGATGAGGGAGATGGTGGCAGAGATTCTGGTGGTGAGGGAGATGGTAGCAGCGAATCTGCTGATGAGTTAGATGGCATCAATGATTCTGGTGATGTGGGAGATGGTAGCAGTGATTCTGGTGATCATTGAGATGCTGGTAGTGATTCTGGTGGTGAGGTAGAAGGCATCAGTGATTCTGGTGATGAGGGAGATGGTAGCCGTGTTTCTGGGGATGAGGGAGTTGGCAGCATCAATTCTGGTGGTGAGGGAGATGGCAGCAGTGATTCCGGTGATGATGGAGATGGTAGCAGTGATTATGGTTTTGAGAGAGATGGTAGCATTGATTCTTTTGGTGAGGGAGATGTTAGCAGTGATTCCGGTGATGAGGGTGATGGTAGCAGTGATTCTGGTGATGAGGGAGATGGTAGCAGTGATTATAGTTTTGAAGGAGATGGCAGCATTGATTCTGGTGGTGAGGGAGATGGCAGCAGTGATTCGAGGGATGAGGGAGATGGCAGCAGTGATTATGATGGTGAGGCTGTTGGTAGCAGTGATTCTGGTGACGAGGGAGATGGTTGCAGTAATTCGAGTGATGAGCAAGATGGTAGCAGTGATTCACGTGTTGAAGGAAATGCTAGCCATGATTCTGATGGTGAGGGCGCTGCTAGCAGACATTCTAGTGGTGAGGCAGACGGTTACCAGTGATTCTGGCGATGAGGGAGTTGGTCGCAGTGATTCCAGTGGTGAGGGAGACGAAAGCCATGATTCTGGTGATGAGGTAGATGGTAGCAGTGGTTCTGGTGATGAGGGAGATGGTAGCAGTGATTCTGGTGGTGAGGCAGAAGGCAGCAATGATTCTGGTGGTGAGGGAGATGGGAGCAGTGAATCCGGTGGTGGGAGATGGTAGCCGTGATTTTGGTGATGAGGGAGATGGTAGCAGTCATTCTGGCGACGAGGGAGATTGTAGCAGAGATTCTGGTGACGAGGGAGATGGTAGTATTGATTCTGGTGGTGAGGGAGATGGGAGCAGTGATTATGGTTTTGAGGGAGATGGTAGCATTGATTCTGGTGATGAGGGAGATGGTAGCAGTGATTATGGTGATGAGGGATTTGGTAGCAGAGATTCTGGTGGTGCGGGAGATGATAGCAGTGATTCTGCTGATGAAGGAGATGGTAACAGTGATTCTGGTGATGAGTGAGATGCTGGTATTGATTCTGGTGATGAGGTAGATGGCATCAGTGATTCTTTTTTTTTTAGAACATTACAGCGCAGTACAGGCCCTTGGGCCCTCGATGTTGCGCCGACCTGTGAAACCATCTGACCTACACTATTCCATTTTCATCCATATGTCTATCCAATGACCACTGAAATGCCCTTAAAGTTGGAGAGTCTACTACTGTTGCAGGCTAGGCGTTCCACGCCCCTACTACTCTCTGAGTAAAGAAACTACCTCAAACATCTGTCCTATATCTATCACCCATCAACTAAAAGCTATGGCCCCTCGAGGTTGTGCGGGAGAAAGTAGCAATGATTCTGGTGATGAGGGAAATGGTGGCAGTGATTCTGGTGATGAGGGAGATGGTTGCAGTGATTCTGGTGGTGAGGGAGATGGGAGCAGTGATTTCAGAGGTGCGGGAGATGGTGGAAGTGATTCTGGTGATGACGTAGATGGTAGCAGTGATTCTGGTGATGAGGGAGATGGCAACAGTGATTCTGGTGATGAGTGAGATGGTAGCAGTGACTGTGAGGAGGGATAAGGCAGAAGTGGTTCTGGTGATGAGGGAGATGGTCGCATTGATTCTGGTGATGAGTGAGATGGTAGCTGTGATTCTGGTGATGAGGGAGATGGGAGCAGTGAATCCGGTGGTGGGAGATGGTAGCCATGATTTTGGTGATGAGGGTGATGGTAGCAGTGATTCTGGTGATGAGGCCGATGGTAGCAGTGATTCCGGTGATGAGGCAGATGGCAGCAGTGATTCTGGTGATGGGTGAGATGGTAGCAGTGACTGTGAGGAGGGATAAGGCAGAAGTGGTTCTGGTGATGAGGGAGATGGTCGCATTGATTCTGGTGATGAGTGAGATGGTAGCAGTGATTCTGGTGATGAGGGAGATGGTCGCACTGATTCTGATGGTGAGGGTGATGGAGGCAGTGATTCTGGTGCTTAAGGAAATGGTTGCATAATTCGAGTGATGAGGGAGATGGTAGTATTTATTCTGGTGGTGAGGGAGATGGGAGCAGTGATTATGGTTTTGAGGGAGATGGCAGCATTGATTCTGGTGATGAGGGAGATGGTAGCAGTGAATATGGTGATGAGGGATTTGGTAGCAGAGATTCTGGTGGTGCGGGAGATGATAGCAGTGATTCTGCTGATGAAGGAGATGGTAACAGTGATTCTAGTGATGAGTGAGATGCTGGTATTGATTCTGGTGATGAGGTAGATGGCATCAGTGATTCTTTTTTTTTTAGAACATTACAGCGTAGTACAGGCTCTTGGGCCTTCGATGTTGCGCCGACCTGTGAAACCATCTGACCTACAGTATTCCATTTTCATCCATATGTCTATCCAATGACCACTTAAATGCCCTTAAAGTTGGAGAGTCTACTCATGTTGCAGGCTAGGCGTTCCACGCCCCTACGACTCTCTGAGTAAAGAAACTACCTCTAACATCTGTCCTATATCTGTCACCCATCAACTAAAAGCTATGTCCACTCGAGGTTGTGCGGGAGATGGTCGCACTGATTCTGGTGATGAGGGAAATGGGAGCAGTGACTCTGGTGGTGAGGGAAATGGTGGCAGTGATTCTGGTGGTGAGGGAGATGGGAGCAGTGATTTCAGAGGTGCGGGAGATGGTGGAAGTGATTCTGGTGTTGACGTAGATGGTAGCAGTGATTCCGGTGATGAGGGAGATGGTAGCAGTGATTCTGGTGGTGAGGGAGATGGTAGCAGTGACTGTGAGGAGGGATAAGGCAGAAGTGGTTCTGGTGATGAGGGATATGGTAGCATTGATTCTGGTGATGAGGGAGATGGGAGCAGTGATTCTGTTGGTGAAGGAGATGGTGGCAGTGATTCTGGTGATGTGGGAAATTGCAGCAGTGATTCTGGTGATGAGGGAGATGGTAGCATTGTTTCTGGTGATGAGGGAGATGGTAGCATTGTTTCTGGTGATGAGGGAGATGGCAGCAGTGATTCTGTTGGTGAGGGATATGGTACCAGTGATTCTGGTGATGAGGGAGATGGGAGCAGTGATTATGGTAATGAGGGAGATGGTAGCAGTGATTCTGTTGGTGAGGGAGATGTTGGCAGTGATTCTGGTCATGCGGGAAATTGCAGCAGTGATTCTGGTGATGAGGGAGATGGGAGCAGTGATTCTGGTGGTGAGGGAGATGGTGGCAGAGATTCTGGTGGTGAGGGAGATGGTAGCAGTGAATCTGCTGATGAAGGAGATGGTAACAGTGCTTCTGGTGATGAGTGAGATGCTGGTAGTGATTCCTGTGATGAGGTAGATGGCATCAATGATTCTGGTGATGTGGGAGATGGTAGCAGTGATTCTGGTGATCATTGAGATGCTGGTAGTGATTCTGGTGGTGAGGGAGATGGTACCAGTGATTCCGGTGATAATGGAGATGGTAGCAGTGATTCTGGTTTTGAGAGAGATGGTAGCATTGATTCTTTTGGTGAGGGGGATGTTAGCAGTGATTCCGGTGATGAGGGTGATGGTAGCAGTGATTCTGGTGATGAACGAGATGGCAGCAGTGATTATGGTTTTGAGGGAGGTGGTAGCATTGATTCTGGTGGTGAGGGGATGGTAGCAGTGGTTCTGGTGATGAGGGAAATGATAGCTGTGATTCTGGTGATGAGGGAAATGGTAGCAGTGATTCTGGTGATGAGGGAGATGGTTGCAGTGAATCTGGTGATGAGGAAGGTGGTAGCACTGATTTTGATGGTGAAGGAGACGGTAGCAGAGATTCTGGTGGTGAGGGCGATGGTGGCAGTGATTCTATTGGTGAGGGTGGCGGCGGCAGTGATTCTGGTGATGAGGGAGATGGTCGCATTGATTCTGGTGATGAGGGAGATGGTAGCAGTGATTATGGTGATGAGGGATTTGGTAGCAGAGATTCTGGTGGTGCGGGAGATGATAGCAGTGATTCTGCCGATGAAGGAGACGGTATCAGTGATTCTGGTGATGAGTGAGATGCTGGTATTGATTCTGGTGATGAGGTAGATGGCATCAGTGATTCTTTTTTTTAGAACATTACAGCGCAGTACAGGCCCTTCGGCCCTCGATGTTGCGCCGACCTGTGAAACCATCTGACCTACACTATTCCATTTTCATCCATATGTCTATCCAATGACCACATAAATGCCTTTAAAGTTGGAGAGTCTACTACTGTTGCAGGCTAGGCGTTCCACGCCCCTACTACTCTCTGAGTAAAGAAACTACCTCAAACATCTGTCCTATATCTATCACCCATCAACTAAAAGCTATGTCCCCTCGAGGTTGTGCGGGAGATGGTAGCACTGAATCTGGTGATGAGGGAAATGGTAGCAGTGATTCTGGTGGTGAGGGAAATGGTAGCTGTGATTAGGAAAGTGGTGGCAGTGATTCTGATGAAGAGGGAGATGGTAGCAGTGAATCTGGTGATTTTGGAGATGGGAGCACTGATTCTGGTGATGAGGGAAATGGTGGCAATGATTCTGGTGGTGAGGGAAATGTTTTCAGGAATTCGAGTGATGAGGGAGATGGCAGCAGTGATTCTGGTGGTGAGGGAGATGGCAGCAGTGAATCCGTTGGTGGGAGATGGTAGCCATGATTTTGGTGATGAGGGTGATGGTAGCAGTGATTCTAGTGATGAGGGTGATGGCAGCAGTGATTCTGGTGATGAGGTCGCTGGTAGCAGTGATTCCGGTGATGAGGGAGATGGTAGCAGTGATTCCGGTGATGAGGCAGATGGCAGCAGTGATTCTGGTGGTGAGGGAAATGGGAGCAGTGATTCTGGTGGTGAGCGAGATTGTGGCAGTGATTCTGGTGGTGAGGGAGATGGTTGGAGTGTTTCGAGTGATGAGAGAGATGGTAGCACTGATTCTGGTGATGAAGGCAATGGTGGCAGTGATTCTGGTGATGAGGGAGATTGTTGCAATGATTCTGGTGCTCAGGGAAGTGTTTGCAGTAATTCGAGTGATGAGGATGATGGCAGCAGTGATTCCTGTGGTGCGGGAGATGCTGCTAGTGATTCTGGTGATGAGCAAGATGTTAGCAGCGATTCAGGTGTTGAAGGAAATGATAGCCATGATTCTGATGGTGAGGGACCTGCTAGCAGACATTCTAGTGGTGAGGCAAATGGTTACCAGTGATTCTGGCGACGTGGGAGTTGGTAGCAGTGATTCCAGTGGTGAGGGAGATGATAGCCATGATTCGGGTGATGAGGCAGATGGTAGCAGTGATTCCGGTGATGAGGGAGATGGGAGCAGTGATTCTGGTGGTGAGGGAGATGGGAGCAGTGAGTCCGGTGGTGGGAGATGGAAGCCGTGATTTTGGTGATGAGGGAGATGGTAGCAGTGATTCTGATGATGAGGGAGAAGCTACCGTTGATTCTGGTGGAGAGGAAGATGCTAGCAGTGCTTCCGGTGGTGATGCGAGAGATGGTAGCAGTGATACTGGATGTGAGGGCATGGGACCGGGTAGTTTGGTCGTTAGTGAGACGGTAAATGAGATTATGCCAGTGAGGGAGTTGGTAGGAGTTGTTCTGGTGATGTGGGCGCTGGTGGTAGTGATTCTGGTGCTGAGGGATTTGGTAGGAGTGATTTTGGTGGTCAGGGAGATGATGGTTGTGCATCTGGTGATGAGGGAGATGGCAGCATTGATTCCGGTGATGTGAGAGATGGTAGCAGTGATTCCAGTGATGTGGGAGATGGTAGCAGTGATTCCGGTGGTGAGGGAGATGGGAGCAGTGAATCCGGTGGTGGGAGATGGTAGCCATGATTTTGGTGATGAGGGTGATGGTAGCAGTGATTCTGGTGATGAGGCCGATGGTAGCAGTGATTCCGGTGATGAGGCAGATGGCAGCAGTGATTCTGGTGATGAGTGAGATGGTAGCAGTGACTGTGAGGAGGGATAAGGCAGAAGTGGTTCTGGTGATGAGGGAGATGGTCGCATTGATTCTGGTGATGAGTGAGATGGCAGCTGTGATTCTGGTGATGAGGGAGATGGTCGCACTGATTCTGATGGTGAGGGAGATGGAGGCAGTGATTCTGGTGATGAGGGAAATGGTTGCAGTAATTCGAGTGATGAGGGAGATGGTAGTATTGATTCTGGTGGTGAGGGAGATGGGAGCAGTGATTATGGTTTTGAGGGAGATGGCAGCATTGATTCTGGTGATGAGGGAGATGGTAGCAGTGATTATGGTGATGAGGGATTTGGGAGCAGAGATTCTGGTGGTGCGGGAGATGATAGCAGTGATTCTGCTGATGAAGGAGATGGTAACAGTGATTCCGGTGATGAGTGAGATGCTGGTATTGATTCTGGTGATGAGGGAGATGGCATCAGTGATTCTTTTTTTAAGAACATTACAGCGTAGTACAGGCCCTTGGGCCCTCGATGTTGCGCCGACCTGTGAAACCATCTGACCTACAGTATTCCATTTTCATCCATATGTCCATCCAATGACCACATAAATGCCCTTAAAGTTGGAGAGTCTACTCCTGTTGCAGGCTAGGCGTTCCACGCCCCGACGACTCTCTGAGTAAAGAAACTACCTCTAACATCTGTCCTATATCTATCACCCATCAACTAAAAGCTATGTCCCCTCGAGGTTGTGCGGGAGATGGTAGCACTGATTCTGGTGATGAGGGAAATGGGAGCAGTGACTCTGGTGGTGAGGGAAATGGTGGCAGTGATTCTGGTGATGAGGGAGATGGTTGCAGTGATTCTGGTGGTGAGGGAGATGGGAGCAGTGATTTCAGAGGTGCGGGAGACGGCGGAAGTGATTCTGGTGATGACGTAGATGGTAGCAGTGATTCCGGTGATGAGGGAGATGGTAGCAGTGATTCTGGTGGTGAGGGAGATGGTAGCAGTGACTGTGAGGAGGGATAAGGCAAGATTTTCTGGTGATGAGGGAGATGGTAGCATTGATTCTGGTGATGAGGGAGATGGTGGCAGTGATTCTGGTCATGTGGGAAATTGTAGCAGTGATTCTGGTGATGAGGGAGATGGTAGCATTTTTTCTGGTGATGAGGGAGATGGGAGCAGTGATTCTGTTGGTGAGGGAGATGGTGGCAGTGATTCTGGTGATGTGGGAAATTGCAGCAGTGATTCTGGTGATGAGGGAGATGGTAGCATTGTTTCTGGTGATGAGGGAGATGGGAGCAGTGATTCTGTTGGAGAGGGATATCGTACCAGTGATTCTGGTGATGAATGAGATGGGAGCAGTGATTATGGTGATGAGGGAGTTGGTAGCAGTGATTCTGTTGGTGAGGGAGATGTTGGCAGTGATTCTGGTCATGCGGGAAATTGCAGCAGTGATTCTGGTGATGAGGGAGATGGGAGCAGTGATTCTGGTGGTGAGGGAGATGGCAGCAGTGATTATGGTGATGAGGGAGATGGTGGCAGAGATTCTGGTGGTGAGGGAGATGGTAGCAGTGAATCTGCTGATGAAGGAGATGGTAACAGTGCTTCTGGTGATGAGTGAGATGCTGGTAGTGATTCCTGTGATGAGGGAGATGGCATCAATGATTCTGGTGATGTGGGAGATGGTAGCAGTGATTCTGGTGATCATTGAGATGCTGGTAGTGATTCTGGTGGTGAGGTAGAAGGCATCAGTGGTTCTGGGGATGAGGGAGATGGCAGCATCAATTCTGGTGGTGAGGGAGATGGGAGCAGTGATGATGGTTTTGAGGGAGATGGCAGCATTGATTCTGGTGGTGAGGGGGATGTTAGCAGTGATTCCGGTGATGAGGGTGATGGTAGCAGTGATTCTGGTGATGAAGGAGATGGCAGCAGTGATTATGGTTTTGAGAGAGATGGTAGCATTGATTCTTTTGGTGAGGGGGATGTTAGCAGTGATTCCGGTGATGAGGGTGATGGTAGCAGTGATTCTGGTGATGAAGGAGATGGCAGCAGTGATTATGGTTTTGAGGGAGGTGGTAGCATTGATTCTGGTGGTGAGGGGATGGTAGCAGTGGTTCCGGTGATGAGGGAAATGATAGCTGTGATTCTGGTGATGAGGGAAATGGTAGCATTGATTCTGGTGATGAGGGAAATGGTTGCAGTGAATCTGGTGATGAGGAAGGTGGTAGCACTGATTTTGATGGTGAAGGAGACGGTAGCAGAGATTCTGGTGGTGAGGGCGATGGTGGCAGTGATTCTATTGGTGAGGGTGGCGGCGGCAGTGATTCTGGTGATGAGGGAGATGGTCGCATTGATTCTGGTGATGAGGGAGATGGTAGCAGTGATTATGGTGATGAGGGATTTGGTAGCAGAGATTCTGGTGGTGCGGGAGATGATAGCGGTGATTCTGCCGATGAAGGAGATGGTATCAGTGATTCTGGTGATGAGTGAGATGCTGGTATTGATTCTGGTGATGAGGTAGATGGCATCAGTGATTCTTTTTTTTTTAGAACATTACAGCGCAGTACAGGCCCTTCGGCCCTCGATATTGCGCCGACCTGTGAAACCATCTGACCTACACTATTCCATTTTCATCCATATGTCTATCCAATGACCACATAAATGCCTTTAAAGTTGGAGAGTCTACTACTGTTGCAGGCTAGGCGTTCCACGCCCCTACTACTCTCTGAGTAAAGAAACTACCTCAAACATCTGTCCTATATCTATCACCCATCAACTAAAAGCTATGTCCCCTCGAGGTTGTGCGGGAGATGGTAGCACTGAATCTGGTGATGAGGGAAATGGTAGCAGTGATTCTGGTGGTGAGGGAAATGGTAGCTGTGATGAGGAAAGTGGTGGCAGTGATTCTGATGAAGAGGGAGATGGTAGCAGTGAGTCGAGTGATGAGGGAGATGGTAGCAGTGAATCTGGTGATTTTGGAGATGGGAGCACTGATTCTGGTGATGAGGGAAATGGTGGCAATGATTCTGGTGGTGAGGGAAATGTTTTCAGGAATTCGAGTGATAAGGGAGATGGCAGCAGTGATTCTGGTGGTGAGGGAGATGGCAGCAGTGAATCCGTTGGTGGGAGATGGTAGCCATGATTTTGGTGATGAGGGTGATGGTAGCAGTGATTCTAGTGATGAGGGTGATGGCAGCAGTGATTCTGGTGATGAGGTCGCTGGTAGCAGTGATTGCGGTGATGAGGGAGATGGTAGCAGTGATTCCGCAGATGAGGCAGATGGCAGCAGTGATTCTGGTGGTGAGGGAAATGGGAGCAGTGATTCTGGTGGTGAGGGAGGTTGTGGCAGTGATTCTGGTGGTGAGGGAGATGGTTGGAGTGTTTCGAGTGATGAGAGAGATGGTAGCACTGATTCTGGTGATGAAGGCAATGGTGGCAGTGATTCTGGTGATGAGGGAGATTGTTGCAATGATTCTGGTGCTCAGGGAAGTGTTTGCAGTAATTCGAGTGATGAGGGTGATGGCAGCAGTGATTCCTGTGGTGCGGGAGATGCGGCTAGTGATTCTGGTGATGAGCAAGATGTTAGCAGCGATTCAGGTGTTGAAGGAAATGATAGCCATGATTCTGATGGTGAGGGACCTGCTAGCAGACATTCTAGTGGTGAGGCAAATGGTTACCAGTGATTCTGGCGACGTGGGAGTTGGTAGCAGTGATTCCAGTGGTGAGGGAGATGATAGCCATGATTCGGGTGATGAGGCAGATGGTAGCAGTGATTCCGGTGATGAGGGAGATGGGAGCAGTGATTCTGGTGGTGAGGGAGATGGGAGCAGTGAGTCCGGTGGTGGGAGATGGAAGCCGTGATTTTGGTGATGAGGGAGATGGTAGCAGTGATTCTGATGATGAGGGAGAAGCTACCGTTGATTCTGGTGGAGAGGAAGATGCTAGCAGTGCTTCCGGTGGTGATGCGAGAGATGGTAGCAGTGATACTGGATGTGAGGGCATGGGACCGGGTAGTTTGGTCGTTAGTGAGACGGTAAATGAGATTATGCCAGTGAGGGAGTTGGTAGGAGTTGTTCTGGTGATGTGGGCGCTGGTGGTAGTGATTCTGGTGCTGAGGGATTTGGTAGGAGTGATTTTGGTGGTCAGGGAGATGATGGTTGTGCATCTGGTGATGAGGGAGATGGCAGCATTGATTCCGGTGATGTGAGAGATGGTAGCAGTGATTCCAGTGATGTGGGAGATGGTAGCAGTGATTCCGGTGGTGAGGGAGATGGGAGCAGTGAATCCGGTGGTGGGAGATGGTAGCCATGATTTTGGTGATGAGGGTGATGGTAGCAGTGATTCTGGTGATGAGGCCGATGGTAGCAGTGATTCCGGTGATGAGGCAGATGGCAGCAGTGATTCTGGTGATGAGTGAGATGGTAGCAGTGACTGTGAGGAGGGATAAGGCAGAAGTGGTTCTGGTGATGAGGGAGATGGTCGCATTGATTCTGGTGATGAGTGAGATGGCAGCTGTGATTCTGGTGATGAGGGAGATGGTCGCACTGATTCTGATGGTGAGGGAGATGGAGGCAGTGATTCTGGTGCTTAGGGAAATGGTTGCAGTAATTCGAGTGATGAGGGAGATGGTAGTATTGATTCTGGTGGTGAGGGAGATGGGAGCAGTGATTATGGTTTTGAGGGAGATGGCAGCATTGATTCTGGTGATGAGGGAGATGGTAGCAGTGATTATGGTGATGAGGGATTTGGTAGCAGAGATTCTGGTGGTGCGGGAGATGATAGCAGTGATTCTGCTGATGAAGGAGATGGTAACAGTGATTCTGGTGATGAGTGAGATGCTGGTATTGATTCTGGTGATGAGGGAGATGGCATCAATGTTTCTTTTTTTTAGAACATTACAGCGTAGTACAGGCCCTTGGGCCCTCGATGTTGCGCCGACCTGTGAAACCATCTGACCTACAGTATTCCATTTTCATCCATCTGTCTATCCAATGACCACTTAAATGCCCTTAAAGTTGGAGAGTCTACTCCTGTTGCAGGCTAGGCGTTCCATGCCCCGACGACTCTCTGAGTAAAGAAACTATCTCTAACATCTGTCCTATATCTATCACCCATCAACTAAAAGCTATGTCCCCTCGAGGTTGTGCGGGAGATGGTAGCACTGATTCTGGTGATGAGGGAAATGGGAGCAGTGACTCTGGTGGTGAGGGAAATGGCGGCAGTGATTCTGGTGATGAGGGAGATGGTTGCAGTGATTCTGGTGGTGAGGGAGATGGGAGCAGTGATTTCAGAGGTGCGGGAGACGGCGGATGTGATTCTGGTGATGACGTAGATGGTAGCAGTGATTCCGGTGATGAGGGAGATGGTAGCAGTGATTCTGGTGGTGAGAGAGATGGTAGCAGTGACTGTGAGGAGGGATAAGGCAGAAGTGTTTCTGGTGATGAGGGAGATGGTAGCATTGATTCTGGTGATGAGGGAGATGGTGGCAGTGATTCTGGTCATGTGGGAAATTGTAGCAGTGATTCTGGTGATGAGGGAGATGGTAGCATTGTTTCTGGTGATGAGGGAGATGGGAGCAGTGATTCTGTTGGTGAGGGAGATGGTGGCAGTGATTCTGGTGATGTGGGAAATTGCAGCAGTGATTCTGGTGATGAGGGAGATGGTAGCATTGTTTCTGGTGATGAGGGAGATGGGAGCAGTGATTCTGTTGGAGAGGGATATCGTACCAGTGATTCTGGTGATGAGGGAGATGGGAGCAGTGATTATGGTGATGAGGGAGATGGTAGCAGTGATTCTGTTGGTGAGGGAGATGTTGGCAGTGATTCTGGTCATGCGGGAAATTGCAGCAGTGATTCTGGTGATGAGGGAGATGGGAGCAGTGATTCTGGTGGTGAGGGAGATGGCAGCAGTGATTATGGTGATGAGGGAGATGGTGGCAGAGATTCTGGTGGTGAGGGAGATGGTAGCAGTGAATCTGCTGATGAAGGAGATGGTAACAGTGCTTCTGGTGATGAGTGAGATGCTGGTAGTGATTCCTGTGATGAGGGAGATGGCATCAATGATTCTGGTGATGTGGGAGATGGTAGCAGTGATTCTGGTGATCATTGAGATGCTGGTAGTGATTCTGGTGGTGAGGTAGAAGGCATCAGTGGTTCTGGGGATGAGGGAGATGGCAGCATCAATTCTGGTGGTGAGGGAGATGGGAGCAGTGATGATGGTTTTGAGGGAGATGGCAGCATTGATTCTGGTGGTGAGGGGGATGTTAGCAGTGATTCCGGTGATGAGGGTGATGGTAGCAGTGATTCTGGTGATGAAGGAGATGGCAGCAGTGATTATGGTTTTGAGAGAGATGGTAGCATTGATTCTTTTGGTGAGGGGGATGTTAGCAGTGATTCCGGTGATGAGGGTGATGGTAGCAGTGATTCTGGTGATGAAGGAGATGGCAGCAGTGATTATGGTTTTGAGGGAGGTGGTAGCATTGATTCTGGTGGTGAGGGGATGGTAGCAGTGGTTCCGGTGATGAGGGAAATGATAGCTGTGATTCTGGTGATGAGGGAAATGGTAGCATTGATTCTGGTGATGAGGGAAATGGTTGCAGTGAATCTGGTGATGAGGAAGGTGGTAGCACTGATTTTGATGGTGAAGGAGACGGTAGCAGAGATTCTGGTGGTGAGGGCGATGGTGGCAGTGATTCTATTGGTGAGGGTGGCGGCGGCAGTGATTCTGGTGATGAGGGAGATGGTCGCATTGATTCTGGTGATGAGGGAGATGGTAGCAGTGATTATGGTGATGAGGGATTTGGTAGCAGAGATTCTGGTGGTGCGGGAGATGATAGCGGTGATTCTGCCGATCAGTGATTCTGGTGATGAGTGAGATGCTGGTATTGATTCTGGTGATAAGGTAGATGGCATCAGTGATTCTTTTTTTTTTAGAACATTACAGCGCAGTACAGGCCCTTCGGCCCTCGATGTTGCGCCGACCTGTGAAACCATCTGACCTACACTATTCCATTTTCATCCATATGTCTATCCAATGACCACATAAATGCCTTTAAAGTTGGAGAGTCTACTACTGTTGCAGGCTAGGCGTTCCACGCCCCTACTACTCTCTGAGTAAAGAAACTACCTCAAACATCTGTCCTATATCTATCACCCATCAACTAAAAGCTATGTCCCCTCGAGGTTGTGCGGGAGATGGTAGCACTGAATCTGGTGATGAGGGAAATGGTAGCAGTGATTCTGGTGGTGAGGGAAATGGTAGCTGTGATGAGGAAAGTGGTGGCAGTGATTCTGATGAAGAGGGAGATGGTAGCAGTGAGTCGAGTGATGAGGGAGATGGTAGCCGTGAATCTGGTGATTTTGGAGATGGGAGCACTGATTCTGGTGATGAGGGAAATGGTGGCAATGATTCTGGTGGTGAGGGAAATGTTTTCAGGAATTCGAGTGATGAGGGAGATGGCAGCAGTGATTCTGGTGGTGAGGGAGATGGCAGCAGTGAATCCGTTGGTGGGAGATGGTAGCCATGATTTTGGTGATGAGGGTGATGGTAGCAGTGATTCTAGTGATGAGGGTGATGGCAGCAGTGATTCTGGTGATGAGGTCGCTGGTAGCAGTGATTGCGGTGATGAGGGAGATGGTAGCAGTGATTCCGCAGATGAGGCAGATGGCAGCAGTGATTCTGGTGGTGAGGGAAATGGGAGCAGTGATTCTGGTGGTGAGGGAGGTTGTGGCAGTGATTCTGGTGGTGAGGGAGATGGTTGGAGTGTTTCGAGTGATGAGAGAGATGGTAGCACTGATTCTGGTGATGAAGGCAATGGTGGCAGTGATTCTGGTGATGAGGGAGATTGTTGCAATGATTCTGGTGCTCAGGGAAGTGTTTGCAGTAATTCGAGTGATGAGGGTGATGGCAGCAGTGATTCCTGTGGTGCGGGAGATGCGGCTAGTGATTCTGGTGATGAGCAAGATGTTAGCAGCGATTCAGGTGTTGAAGGAAATGATAGCCATGATTCTGATGGTGAGGGACCTGCTAGCAGACATTCTAGTGGTGAGGCAAATGGTTACCAGTGATTCTGGCGACGTGGGAGTTGGTAGCAGTGATTCCAGTGGTGAGGGAGATGATAGCCATGATTCGGGTGATGAGGCAGATGGTAGCAGTGATTCCGGTGATGAGGGAGATGGGAGCAGTGATTCTGGTGGTGAGGGAGATGGGAGCAGCGAGTCCGGTGGTGGGAGATGGAAGCCGTGATTTTGGTGATGAGGGAGATGGTAGCAGTGATTCTGATGATGAGGGAGAAGCTACCGTTGATTCTGGTGGAGAGGAAGATGCTAGCAGTGCTTCCGGTGGTGATGCGAGAGATGGTAGCAGTGATACTGGATGTGAGGGCATGGGACCGGGTAGTTTGGTCGTTAGTGAGACGGTAAATGAGATTATGCCAGTGAGGGAGTTGGTAGGAGTTGTTCTGGTGATGTGGGCGCTGGTGGTAGTGATTCTGGTGCTGAGGGATTTGGTAGGAGTGATTTTGGTGGTCAGGGAGATGATGGTTGTGCATCTGGTGATGAGGGAGATGGCAGCATTGATTCCGGTGATGTGAGAGATGGTAGCAGTGATTCCAGTGATGTGGGAGATGGTAGCAGTGATTCCGGTGGTGAGGGAGATGGGAGCAGTGAATCCGGTGGTGGGAGATGGTAGCCATGATTTTGGTGATGAGGGTGATGGTAGCAGTGATTCTGGTGATGAGGCCGATGGTAGCAGTGATTCCGGTGATGAGGCAGATGGCAGCAGTGATTCTGGTGATGAGTGAGATGGTAGCAGTGACTGTGAGGAGGGATAAGGCAGAAGTGGTTCTGGTGATGAGGGAGATGGTCGCATTGATTCTGGTGATGAGTGAGATGGCAGCTGTGATTCTGGTGATGAGGGAGATGGTCGCACTGATTCTGATGGTGAGGGAGATGGAGGCAGTGATTCTGGTGCTTAGGGAAATGGTTGCAGTAATTCGAGTGATGAGGGAGATGGTAGTATTGATTCTGGTGGTGAGGGAGATGGGAGCAGTGATTATGGTTTTGAGGGAGATGGCAGCATTGATTCTGGTGATGAGGGAGATGGTAGCAGTGATTATGGTGATGAGGGATTTGGTAGCAGAGATTCTGGTGGTGCGGGAGATGATAGCAGTGATTCTGCTGATGAAGGAGATGGTAACAGTGATTCTGGTGATGAGTGAGATGCTGGTATTGATTCTGGTGATGAGGGAGATGGCATCAATGTTTCTTTTTTTTAGAACATTACAGCGTAGTACAGGCCCTTGGGCCCTCGATGTTGCGCCGACCTGTGAAACCATCTGACCTACAGTATTCCATTTTCATCCATCTGTCTATCCAATGACCACTTAAATGCCCTTAAAGTTGGAGAGTCTACTCCTGTTGCAGGCTAGGCGTTCCATGCCCCGACGACTCTCTGAGTAAAGAAACTATCTCTAACATCTGTCCTATATCTATCACCCATCAACTAAAAGCTATGTCCCCTCGAGGTTGTGCGGGAGATGGTAGCACTGATTCTGGTGATGAGGGAAATGGGAGCAGTGACTCTGGTGGTGAGGGAAATGGTGGCAGTGATTCTGGTGATGAGGGAGATGGTTGCAGTGATTCTGGTGGTGAGGGAGATGGGAGCAGTGATTTCAGAGGTGCGGGAGACGGCGGATGTGATTCTGGTGATGACGTAGATGGTAGCAGTGATTCCGGTGATGAGGGAGATGGTAGCAGTGATTCTGGTGGTGAGAGAGATGGTAGCAGTGACTGTGAGGAGGGATAAGGCAGAAGTGTTTCTGGTGATGAGGGAGATGGTAGCATTGATTCTGGTGATGAGGGAGATGGTGGCAGTGATTCTGGTCATGTGGGAAATTGTAGCAGTGATTCTGGTGATGAGGGAGATGGTAGCATTGTTTCTGGTGATGAGGGAGATGGGAGCAGTGATTCTGTTGGTGAGGGAGATGGTGGCAGTGATTCTGGTGATGTGGGAAATTGCAGCAGTGATTCTGGTGATGAGGGAGATGGTAGCATTGTTTCTGGTGATGAGGGAGATGGGAGCAGTGATTCTGTTGGAGAGGGATATGGTACCAGTGATTCTGGTGATGAGGGAGATGGGAGCAGTGATTATGGTGATGAGGGAGATGGTAGCAGTGATTCTGTTGGTGAGGGAGATGTTGGCAGTGATTCTGGTCATGCGGGAAATTGCAGCAGTGATTCTGGTGATGAGGGAGATGGGAGCAGTGATTCTGGTGGTGAGGGAGATGGCAGCAGTGATTATGGTGATGAGGGAGATGGTGGCAGAGATTCTGGTGGTGAGGGAGATGGTAGCAGTGAACCTGCTGATGAAGGAGATGGTAACAGTGCTTCTGGTGATGAGTGAGATGCTGGTAGTGATTCCTGTGATGAGGTAGATGGCATCAATGATTCTGGTGATGTGGGAGATGGTAGCAGTGATTCTGGTGATCATTGAGATGCTGGCAGTGATTCTGGTGGTGAGGTAGAAGGCATCAGTGGTTCTGGGGATGAGGGAGATGGCAGCATCAATTCTGGTGGTGAGGGAGATGGGAGCAGTGATGATGGTTTTGAGGGAGATGGCAGCATTGATTCTGGTGGTGAGGGAGATGGTACCAGTGATTCCGGTGATAATGGAGATGGTAGCAGTGATTCTGGTTTTGAGAGAGATGGTAGCATTGATTCTTTTGGTGAGGGGGATGTTAGCAGTGATTCCGGTGATGAGGGTGATGGTAGCAGTGATTCTGGTGATGAAGGAGATGGCAGCAGTGATTATGGTTTTGAGGGAGGTGGTAGCATTGATTCTGGTGGTGAGGGGATGGTAGCAGTGGTTCCGGTGATGAGGGAAATGATAGCTGTGATTCTGGTGATGAGGGAAATGGTAGCAGTGATTCTGGTGATGAGGGAGATGGTTGCAGTGAATCTGGTGATGAGGAAGGTGGTAGCACTGATTTTGATGGTGAAGGAGACGGTAGCAGAGATTCTGGTGGTGAGGGCGATGGTGGCAGTGATTCTATTGGTGAGGGTGGCGGCGGCAGTGATTCTGGTGATGAGGGAGATGGTCGCATTGATTCTGCCGATGAAGGAGGTGGTAACAGTGATTCTGGTGATGAGTGAGATGCTGGTATTGATTCTGGTGATGAGGTAGATGGCATCAGTGATTCTTTTTTTTAGAACATTACAGCGCAGTACAAGCCCTTTGGCCCTCGATGTTGCGCCGACCTGTGAAACCATCTGACCTACACTATTCCATTTTCATCCATATGTCTATCCAATGACCACGTAAATGCCTTTAACGTTGGAGAGTCTACTACTGTTGCAGGCTAGCCGATCCACACCCCTACTACTCTATGAGTAAAGAAACTACCTCAAACATCTGTCCTATATCTATCACCCATCAACTAAAAGCTATGTCCCCTTGAGGTTGTGCGGGAGATGGTAGCACTGAATCTGGTGATGAGGGAAATGGTAGCAGTGATTCTGGTGGTGAGGGAAATGGTAGCTGTGATGAGGAAGGTGGTGGCAGTGATTCTGATGATGAGGTTGATGGTAGCAGTAATTCGAGTGATGAGGGAGATGGTAGCAGTGAATCTGGTGATTTTGGAGATGGTAGCACTGATTCTGGTGATGAGGGAAATGGTGGCAGTGATTCTGGTGCTAAGGGAAATGTTTGCAGGAATTCGAGTGATGAGGGAGATGGCAGCAGTGATTCTGGTGGTGAGGGAGATGGGAGCACTGAATCCGGTGGTGGGAGATGGTAGCCATGATTTTGGTGATGAGGGTGATGGTAGCAGTGATTCTAGTGATGAGGGTGATGGCAGCAGTGATTCTGGTGATGAGGTCGATGGTAGCAGTGATTCCGGTGATGAGGGAGATGGTAGCAGTGATTCCGGTGATGAGGCAGATGGCAGCAATGATTCTGGTGGTGAGGGAAATGGTAGCACTGATTCTGGTGATGAAGGAAATGGTGGCAGTGATTCTGGTGATGAGGGAGATGGTTGCAGTGATTCTGGTGCTCAGGGAAGTGTTTGCAGTAAATCGAGTGATGAGGGTGATGGCAGCAGTGATTCCTGTGGTGCGGGAGATGCTGTTAGTGATTCTGGTGATGAGCAAGATGTTAGCAGCGATTCAGGTGTTGAAGGAAATGATAGCCGTGATTCTGATGGTGAGGGACCTGCTAGCAGACATTCTAGTGGTGAGGCAAATGGTTACCAGTGATTTTGGCGACGTGGGAGTTGGTAGCAGTGATTCCAGTGGTGAGGGAGATGATAGCCATGATTCGGGTGATGAGGTAGATGGTAGCAGTGATTCCGGTGATGAGGGAGATGGGAGCAGTGATTCTGGTGGTGAGGGAGATGGGAGCAGTGAGTCCGGTGGTGGGAGATGGAAGCCGTGATTTTGGTGATGAGGGAGATGGTAGCAGTGATTCTGATGATGAGGGAGATGCTACCGTTGATTCTGGTGGAAAGGGAGATGCTAGCAGTGCTTCCGGTGGTGATGCGAGAGATGGTAGCAGTGATACTGGATGTGAGGGCATGGGACTGGGTAGTTTGGTCGTTAGTGAGACGGTAAATGTGATTATGCCAGTGAGGGAGTTGGTAGGAGTTGTTCTGGTGATGTGGGCGCTGGTGGTAGTGATTCTGGTGCTGAGGGATTTGGTAGGAGTGATTTTGGTGGTCAGGGAGATGATGGTTGTGCATCTGGTGATGAGGGAGATGGTAGCATTGTTTCTGGTGATGAGGGAGATGGGAGCAGTGATTCTGTTGGTGAGGGAGATGGTGGCAGTGATTCTGGTGATGTGGGAAATTGCAGCAGTGATTCTGGTGATGAGGGAGATGGTAGCATTGTTTCTGGTGATGAGGGAGATGGGAGCAGTGATTCTGTTGGAGAGGGATATGGTACCAGTGATTCTGGTGATGAGGGAGATGGGAGCAGTGATTATGGTGATGAGGGAGATGGTAGCAGTGATTCTGTTGGTGAGGGAGATGTTGGCAGTGATTCTGGTCATGCGGGAAATTGCAGCAGTGATTCTGGTGATGAGGGAGATGGGAGCAGTGATTCTGGTGGTGAGGGAGATGGCAGCAGTGATTATGGTGATGAGGGAGATGGTGGCAGAGATTCTGGTGGTGAGGGAGATGGTAGCAGTGAACCTGCTGATGAAGGAGATGGTAACAGTGCTTCTGGTGATGAGTGAGATGCTGGTAGTGATTCCTGTGATGAGGTAGATGGCATCAATGATTCTGGTGATGTGGGAGATGGTAGCAGTGATTCTGGTGATCATTGAGATGCTGGCAGTGATTCTGGTGGTGAGGTAGAAGGCATCAGTGGTTCTGGGGATGAGGGAGATGGCAGCATCAATTCTGGTGGTGAGGGAGATGGGAGCAGTGATGATGGTTTTGAGGGAGATGGCAGCATTGATTCTGGTGGTGAGGGAGATGGTACCAGTGATTCCGGTGATAATGGAGATGGTAGCAGTGATTCTGGTTTTGAGAGAGATGGTAGCATTGATTCTTTTGGTGAGGGGGATGTTAGCAGTGATTCCGGTGATGAGGGTGATGGTAGCAGTGATTCTGGTGATGAAGGAGATGGCAGCAGTGATTATGGTTTTGAGGGAGGTGGTAGCATTGATTCTGGTGGTGAGGGGATGGTAGCAGTGGTTCCGGTGATGAGGGAAATGATAGCTGTGATTCTGGTGATGAGGGAAATGGTAGCAGTGATTCTGGTGATGAGGGAGATGGTTGCAGTGAATCTGGTGATGAGGAAGGTGGTAGCACTGATTTTGATGGTGAAGGAGACGGTAGCAGAGATTCTGGTGGTGAGGGCGATGGTGGCAGTGATTCTATTGGTGAGGGTGGCGGCGGCAGTGATTCTGGTGATGAGGGAGATGGTCGCATTGATTCTGCCGATGAAGGAGGTGGTAACAGTGATTCTGGTGATGAGTGAGATGCTGGTATTGATTCTGGTGATGAGGTAGATGGCATCAGTGATTCTTTTTTTTTTAGAACATTACAGCGCAGTACAAGCCCTTTGGCCCTCGATGTTGCGCCGACCTGTGAAACCATCTGACCTACACTATTCCATTTTCATCCATATGTCTATCCAATGACCACGTAAATGCCTTTAACGTTGGAGAGTCTACTACTGTTGCAGGCTAGCCGATCCACACCCCTACTACTCTATGAGTAAAGAAACTACCTCAAACATCTGTCCTATATCTATCACCCATCAACTAAAAGCTATGTCCCCTTGAGGTTGTGCGGGAGATGGTAGCACTGAATCTGGTGATGAGGGAAATGGTAGCAGTGATTCTGGTGGTGAGGGAAATGGTAGCTGTGATGAGGAAGGTGGTGGCAGTGATTCTGATGATGAGGTTGATGGTAGCAGTAATTCGAGTGATGAGGGAGATGGTAGCAGTGAATCTGGTGATTTTGGAGATGGTAGCACTGATTCTGGTGATGAGGGAAATGGTGGCAGTGATTCTGGTGCTAAGGGAAATGTTTGCAGGAATTCGAGTGATGAGGGAGATGGCAGCAGTGATTCTGGTGGTGAGGGAGATGGGAGCACTGAATCCGGTGGTGGGAGATGGTAGCCATGATTTTGGTGATGAGGGTGATGGTAGCAGTGATTCTAGTGATGAGGGTGATGGCAGCAGTGATTCTGGTGATGAGGTCGATGGTAGCAGTGATTCCGGTGATGAGGGAGATGGTAGCAGTGATTCCGATGATGAGGCAGATGGCAGCAATGATTCTGGTGGTGAGGGAAATGGTAGCACTGATTCTGGTGATGAAGGAAATGGTGGCAGTGATTCTGGTGATGAGGGAGATGGTTGCAGTGATTCTGGTGCTCAGGGAAGTGTTTGCAGTAAATCGAGTGATGAGGGTGATGGCAGCAGTGATTCCTGTGGTGCGGGAGATGCTGTTAGTGATTCTGGTGATGAGCAAGATGTTAGCAGCGATTCAGGTGTTGAAGGAAATGATAGCCGTGATTCTGATGGTGAGGGACCTGCTAGCAGACATTCTAGTGGTGAGGCAAATGGTTACCAGTGATTTTGGCGACGTGGGAGTTGGTAGCAGTGATTCCAGTGGTGAGGGAGATGATAGCCATGATTCGGGTGATGAGGTAGATGGTAGCAGTGATTCCGGTGATGAGGGAGATGGGAGCAGTGATTCTGGTGGTGAGGGAGATGGGAGCAGTGAGTCCGGTGGTGGGAGATGGAAGCCGTGATTTTGGTGATGAGGGAGATGGTAGCAGTGATTCTGATGATGAGGGAGATGCTACCGTTGATTCTGGTGGAAAGGGAGATGCTAGCAGTGCTTCCGGTGGTGATGCGAGAGATGGTAGCAGTGATACTGGATGTGAGGGCATGGGACTGGGTAGTTTGGTCGTTAGTGAGACGGTAAATGTGATTATGCCAGTGAGGGAGTTGGTAGGAGTTGTTCTGGTGATGTGGGCGCTGGTGGTAGTGATTCTGGTGCTGAGGGATTTGGTAGGAGTGATTTTGGTGGTCAGGGAGATGATGGTTGTGCATCTGGTGATGAGGGAGATGGCAGCATTGATTCCGGTGATGTGGGAGATGGTAGCAGTGATACCGGTGATGTGGGAGATGGTAGCAGTCATTCTGGTGGTGAGGCAGATGGTAGCAGTGATTCTAGTGGTGAGGCAGATGGTAGCAGTGATTCCAGTGATGTGGGAGTTGGTAGCAGTGATTCTGGTGATGTGGGAGATGGTAGTAGTCATTCCGGTGGTGAGGCAGATGGTAGCAGTGATTCCGGTGATGTGGGAGTTGGTAGCAGTGATTCTGGTGATGTGGGAGATGGTAGCAGTCATTCTAGTGGTGTGACAGATGGCAGCAGTGATTCTGGTGATGTGGGAGTTTGTAGCAGTGATTCTGGTGGTGAGGCAGATAGTAGCAGTGATTCCGGTGATGTGGGAGATGGTAGCAGCGATTCTGGTGGTGAAGGAGATGGTAGCAGTCATTCTAGTGGTGAGGCAGCTGGTAGCAGTGATTCTTCTGGTGAAGGAGATGGTAGCAGTCATTCTAGTGGTGAGGCAGATGGTAGCAGTGATTCTGGTGATGTGGGAGATGGTAGCAGTCATTCTGGTGGTGAGGCAGATGGTAGCAGTTATTCTGGTGGTGAAGGAGTTGGTAGCAGTCATTCTAGTGGTGAGGCAGATGGGAGCATTGATTCTGGTGGTGAGGGATTTGGGAGTAGTGATTCTGGTGATGCGGGAGTTGATAGCAGTGATTCTCGAGATGTGGGAGATGGTAGCAGTGATTCTGGTGATGTGTGAGATTTGTGCAGTGATTCAGGTGATGAGGGAGATTCTAACTGTGATCCTGGTGATGAGTGAGATGGTGGCAGTGATTCTGGTGATGAGGGGGATGGTAGCAGTGATTCTGGTGATGAGGGAGTGGGTAGCAGTAATTCTGGTGTTTCGGGAGATGGTAGCAGTGAATCCGATGGTGGGATTTGGTAACAGTAATTAGGTGATGGGCAGATGGTAACACTGATTTTGGTGGTGAGGGTCATGGTAGCAGTGGTTCTGGGCTGAGGGAGATGGTCGCAGTGATTCTGTTGATGTGGGAAGTGTTAGCAGTGATTCTATGATGAGGGAGATGGTAAAGGCAACTCTGTTTTTTTAGGTGGATAGTAGCGGTAGGTCTGCTCATTAGGGAGATTGTAGCAGTGATTCTGGTGATGCGGCAGATGGTAGCAGTGATTCTGGGAATGAGGGAGATGGTAGCAGTAATTTGGTGATGAGGGAGATGGTAGCACCGGTTCCGGTTGTGACGAAAATGGAAGCACTGTTTCTGGTGGTGAGGGAGATTGTAGCAGTGATTGTGGTGGTGAGGCAGATGGCAGCAGTGATTTTGGTTATGAGGGAGATGGTAGCAGTGATTCTGGTGATGTGGGAGATGGTGGCAGTGATTCTCGATGTGAGGGAGATGGGAGCAGTGATTCTGGTGTTTCGGGAGATGGTAGCAGTGAATCCGATGGTGGGATATGGTAACAGTAATTAGGTGATGGGCAGATGGTAACACTGATTTTGGTGGTGAGGGAGATGGTAGCTGTGATCTTGGTGGTGAGGGTCATGGTCGCAGTGGCTCTGGGCTGAGGGAGATGGTCGCAGTGATTCTGATGATGAGGGAGATGGTAACGGCAACTCTGTTTATTTAGGTGGATAGCAGCGGTAGGTCTGCTCATTAGGGAGATTGTAGCAGTTATTCTGGTGATGAGGCAGATGGTAGCAGTGATTCTGGGGATGAGGGAGATGGTAGCAGTGATTCTGGGGATGAGGGAGATGGTAGCACCGGTTCCGGTTGTGAGGAAAATGGAAGCAGTGTTTCTGGTGGTGAGGGAGATTGTAGCAGTGATTGTGGTGATGAGGGAATTGGTAGCAGTGATTCGGGTGATGAGGGAGACGGCAGCTGTGATTCTGGTGGTGAGGGAGATGGTGGGTGTGATTCTGCGATGAGGGGGATGGTTGCTGAGATTCTGGTGATGTGGGAGATGGTGGCCATGATTCTGTTGCTGAAGGAGGTGGTACTCGTGATTCCAGTGGTGCGGCAAATGGTATCAGTGATTCTGGTGAAGAGGGAAATGGTAGCAGTAATTCTGGTGATGAGAGAGAAGTGACAGTGATTCTGGTGAGGAGGGAGATGGTGGCAGTGTTTCTGGTGATGAGGGAGATGGTGGCAGTGATTCTGGTGATGAGGGAGATGGTTGCAGTAATTCGAGTGACGAGGGAGATGGTAGCAGTGATTCCTGTCGTGCGGGAGATGGTGGCAGTGATTCTGGTGATGAGGGCATGGGAGCAGTTAGTCTGGTCATTCGTGAGGTGGGAAATGTGATTCTGCCGGTGAGTGGGATGTTAGGAGTTGTTCTGGTGCTGCGGGGTATGGTGGCAGGAATTCTGGTGAAGAGGAAAATAGTAGCAGTGAGTCTGGTGAAGAGGGAGATGGTAGCAGCGATTCTAGTGATGTGGGAGATGGTGGCAATGATTCTGGTAATGAGGGAGACGGTAGCAGTGATTCTGGTGATGAGGGAGATGGTTGCAGTGATTCTGGTGGTGAGGCTGATGGCAGCAGCAATTCTGGTGATGTGGGAGATTGTGGCAGTAATTCGAGTGGTGAGGTGGATGGTGGAAGTGATTCTGGTGAGGAGGGAGATGGTGGCAGTGTTTCTGGTGATGAGGGAGATGGTGGCAGTGATTCTGGTGATGAGGGAGATGGTAGCAGTGATTCTGGTGATGAGGGAGACGGTTGCAGTGATTCTGGTGATGAGGGAGATGGTAGCAGTGATTCTGGTGATGAGGGAGATGGTAGCAGTGATTCTGGTGATGAGGGAGATGGTTGCAGTGATTCTGGTTGTGTGGGAGATTGTGGCAGTGATTCTGGTGATGAGGCATTGGTAGCAGTGATTTTGGTGATGTGGGAGATGGTCGCAGTGATTCTGGTGTTGAGGGAGATGGTTGCAGTGATTCTGGTGGTGTGGGAGATTGTAGCAGTGATTCTGGTGATGAGGGGGCTGGTTGATGTGATTCTGGCAGTGTGGGAGATGGTGGCAGTGATTCTCGAGGAGAGGGAGATGGTAGCAGTGATTCTGGTGATGTGGGAGATGGTAGCAGTTATTGTGGTGATGAGGAAGATGGTGGCAGTAATTCTAGTGGTGAGATAGATGGTTGCAGTAATTCGAGTGATGAGGGAGATGGTGGCAGTGATTCTGGTGATGAGGGCATGGGAGCAGTTAGTCTGGTCATTAGTGAGGTGGGAAATGTGATTCTGCCGGTGAGGGAGATGGTAGGAGTTGTTCTGGTGCTGCGGGGTATGGTGGTAGGGATTCTGGTGCTGAGGGAGATGGTGGCAGTGATTCTGGTGATGAGGGAGATGGTTGAAGTAATTCGAGTGATGAGGGAGATGGTGGCAGTGATTCTCGTGGTGGGATATGGCAGCAGTAATTAGGTGATGAGGCAGATGGTAGCAGTTATTCTGGTGATGTGGGAGATGGTGGCAGTGATTCTGGTGATGAGGGAGATGGTTGCAGTAATTCGAGTGATGAGGGAGATGGTAGCAGTGATTCCTGTCGTGCGGGAGATGGTCGCAGTGATTCTGGTGATGAGGGCATGGGAGCAGTTAGTCTGGTCATTCGTGACGTGGGAAATGTGATTCTGCCGGTGAGGGGGATGGTAGGAGTTGTTCTGGTGCTACGGGGTATGGTGGCGATGATTCTAGTGGTGAGGGAGATGGTAGCAGTAATTAGGTGATGAGGCAGATGGTAGCAGTTATTCTGGGGATGAGGCATTGGTAGCAGTGATTTTGGTGGTGAGGGAGATGGTAGCACTGATTCTGGTGATGAGGGAGATGCTGGCCATGATTCTGGTGATGAGGGGGCTGGTTGATGTGATTCTGGCAGTGTGGGAGATGGTGGCAGTGATTCCCGAGGTGAGGGAGATGGTAGCAGTGATTCTGGTGATATGGGAGATAGTAGCACTGATTCTGGTGATGAGGCAGATCATAGCAGTGATTCTGGTGATGAGGGATATTGTAGCAGTGATTCCGATTATGAGGGATATATTGGCAGTGATTCTGATGACGAGTGAGATGGTAGCTGCAACTCTGTTATTTTAGGTGGATAGTAGCGGTAGGTCTGGTCATTAGGGAGATTGCAGCAGTGATTCTGGTGATGAGGCAGATGGTAGCAGTGATTGTGGTGATGAGGGAGATGGTAGCAGTGATTCTGGTGATGAGGGATATTGTAGCAGTGATTCCGATTATGAGGGAAATATTGGCAGTGATTCTGATCACGAGTGAGATGGTAGCTGCAACTCTGTTATTTTAGGTGGATAGTAGCGGTAGGTCTGGTCATTAGGGAGATTGCAGCAGTGATTCTGGTGATGAGGCAGATGGTAGCAGTGATTCTGGTGAAGAGGGAGATGGTGGCAGTAATTCTAGTGGTGAGGTAGATGGTGGCAGTGATTCTGGTGAGGAGGGAGATGGTGGCAGTGATACTGGTGATGAGGGAGATGGTTGCAGTAATTCGAGTGATGAGGGAGATGGTGGCAGTGATTCTGGTGATGAGGGCATGGGAGCAGTTAGTCTGGTCATTAGTGAGGTGGGAAATGTGATTCTGCCGGTGAGGGGGATGGCAGGAGTTGTTCTGGTGCTGCGGGGTATGGTGGCAGTGATTCTGGTGCTGAGGGAGATGGTGGCAGTGATTCTGGTGATGAGGGAGATGGTTGAAGTAATTCGAGTGATGAGGGAGATGGTAGCAGTGATTCTCGTGGTGGGATATGGCAGCAGTAATTAGGTGATGAGGCAGATGGTAGCAGTTATTCTGGTGATGTGGGAGATAGTGGCAATGATACTGCTAATGAGGGAGATGGTAGCAGTGATTCTGGTGATGAGGGAGATGTTTGCATTGATTCTGGTGGTGTGGGAGATTGTAGCAGTGATTCTGGTGATGTGGGAGATGGTAGCAGTGATTCTGCAGATGAGGGAGATGGTCGCAGTGATTCTGGTGGTGAGGGAGTTGATAGCAGTGATTCTGGAGATGTGGGAGATGGTAGCAGTGATTCTGGTGCTGCGGGGTATGGTGGCAGTGATTCTGGTGATGTGGGAGATGGTAGCAGTGATTCTGGTGATGCGGCAGTTGGTAGCAGTGAGTCTTGTGATGTGGGAGATGATAGCAGTGATTCTGGTGATGTGGGAGATGGTCGCAGTGATTCTGGTGGTGAGTGAGTTGATAGCAGTGATTCTGGAGATGAGGGAGATGGTCGCAGTGATTCTGGTGGTGAGGGAGTTGATAGCAGTGATTCTGGAGATGTGGGAGATGGTAGCAGTGATTCTGGTGCTGCGGGGTATGGTGGCAGTGATTCTGGTGATGTGGGAGATGGTAGCAGTGATTCTGGTGGTGAGGCAGTTGGTAGCAGTGAGTCTTGTGATGTGGGAGATGATAGCAGTGATTCTGGTGATGTGGGAGATGGTCGCAGTGATTCTGGTGGTGAGGGAGTTGATAGCAGTGATTCTGGAGATGTGGGAGATGATAGCAGTGATTCTGGTGAAGAGGGAAATGGTAGCAGTAATTCTGGTGATGAGGGAGATGGTAGCAGTCATTCTGGTGATGTGGGAGATGGTAGCATTTATTCCGGTGATGAGGGAGATGGTGGCAGTAATTCTAGTGGTGAGGTAGATGGTGGCAGTGATTCTGGTGAGGAGGGAGATGGTGGCAGTGTTTCTGGTGATGAGGGAGATGGTGGCAGTGATACTGGTGATTAGGGAGATGGTTGCAGAAATTCGAGTGACGAGGGAGATGGTGGCAGTGATACTGGTGATGAGGGAGATGGTTGCTGTAATTCAAGTGATGAGGGAGATGGTAGCAGTGATTCCTGTCGTGCGGGAGATGGTGGCAGTGATTCTGGTGATGAGGGCATGGGAGCAGTTAGTCTGGTCATAATGAGGTGGGAAATGTGATTCTGCCAGTGAGGGGGATGGTAGGAGTTGTTCTGGTGCTGCGGGGTATGGTGGTAGGGATTCTGGTGCTGAGGGAGATGGTGGCAGTGATTCTGGTGATGAGGGAGATGGTTGCAGTAATTCGAGTGATGAGGGAGATGGTGGCAGTGATTCTGGTGGTGGGATATGGTAGCAGTAATTAGGTGATGAGGCAGATGGTGGCAATGATTCTGGTAATGAGGGAGATGGTAGCAGTGATTCTGGTGATGTGGAAGATGGTCACAGTGATTCTGGTAATGAGGGAGATGGTGGCAGTGATTCTGGTGATGAGGGAGATGGTTGCAGTAATTCGAGTGATGTGGGAGATGGTGGCAATGATTCTGGTGATGTGGGAGATGGTTGCAGTGATTCTGGTGGTGTGGGAGATTGTAGCAGTGATTCTAGTGATGTGGGAGATGGTTGCAGTGATTCTGGTGGTGTGGGAGATTGTAGCAGTGATTCTGGTGATGAGGGAGATGGTCGCAGGAATTCTGGTGATGAGGGAGATGGTGGCAATGATTCTGGTAATGAGGGAGATGGTAGCAGTGATTCTGGTGATGTGGGAGATGGTCGCAGTGATTCTGGTAATGAGGGAGATGGCAGCAGTGATTCTGGTGATGAGGGAGATGGTTGCAGTGATTCCGATGGTGTGGGAGATTGTAGCAGTGATTCTGGTGATGAGGGAGATGGCTGCAGTGATTCTGGTGGTGTGGGAGATTGTAGCAATGATTCTGGTGGTGTGGGAGATTGTAGCAGTGATTCTGGTGATGTGGGAAATGGTCGCAGTGATTCTGGTAATGAGGGAGATGGCATCAGTGATTCTGGTGATGAGGGAGATGGTTGCAGTGAACCTGGTGATGAGGGAGATGGTTGCAGTGATTCTGGTGGTGTGCGAGATTGTAGCAGTGATTTTGGTGGTGAGGGAGATGGTAGCACTGATTCTGGTGATGAGGGAGATGCTGGCCATGATTCTGGTGATGAGGGGGCTGGTTGATGTGATTCTGGCAGTGTGGGAGATGGTGGCAGTGATTCTCGAGGTGAGGGAGATGGTAGCAGTGATTCTGGTGATGAGGGAGGTGGTAGCATGATTTGGGTGTTGAGGGATATTGCAGCAGTGATTCCGATTATGAGGGAAATATTGGCAGTGATTCTGATGACGAGTGAGATGGTAGCTGCAACTCTGTTTTTTTAGGTGGATAGTAGCGGTAGGTCTGGTCATTAGGGAGATTGTAGCAGTGATTCTGGTGGTGAGGGAGATGGTGACAGTGATTCTGGTGATGTGGGAGATGGTAACAGTGATTCTGGTGGTGAGGGAGATGGTTGCAGTCAATCTAGGGTGAGGCAGATGGCAGCAGTGATTCTGGTGTTTCAGGAGATGGTAGCGATGAATCCGGTGGTGGGAGAGGGCAGCATTGATTCCAGTGGTGAGGGAATGGCTAGCGGTGAATCTGGTGATGAGGGAAATGGTAGCAGTGAATCCGGTGGTGGGATATGGTAGCAGTACATGAAGTCCTGTGACATTGATCACAAGTCGTGAGAGTCAGTTGCCAGTGATCGCCAGAGCTGGCGGGCAACCATAAAAGCGGGGCTAAAGCGTGGCGAGTCGGAGACTTTGCAGTTGTCAGGAAAAAAGACAGAAGCACATGGAGAGAGCCAACTGTGTAACAGCCCTGACAACCAATTTTATCTGCAGTACCTGTGGCAGAGTCTGTCACTCTGGATTTGGCCTTTATAGCCACTCAAGGCGCTGCTCCACAAACCACTGACCACCTCCAGGCGCTTACCCATTGTCTCTCGAGACAAGGAGGCCAAAGTGAATTAGGTGATAAGGCAGATCATAGCACTGATTTTGGTGGTGAGGGAGATAGTAGCAGTGATTCTGGTGATGTGGGAGATGGCATGTGTGATTCTAGTGGAGAGGCAGATGGGAGCAGTGATTCTGGTGGTGAGGCAATGGTAGCAGTGATTCTCGTGGTGATGGAGATGGTAGCAGTGATTCTGGAGATGAGGAAAGATTGTAGCATTGATTCAGGTGATGAGTGAAATGGTAGCAGTGATGAGGGAGATGACAGCAGTGATTCTGGTGATGTGTGAGATGGTAGCTGTGATTCTGGTGATGAGGGAGATGGTATCAGTGATTCTGGTAGTGAGGGAGGTGGTAGCAGTGATTCTGGTGATGAGGGAGATGGTAGCAGTGATTCTGGTGATGAGGGAGAAGGTAGCAATGATTCTGGTGATGAGGGAGATGGTATCAGTGATTCTGGTAATGAGCGAGATGGTAGCAGTGATTCTGGTGATGTGGGAGGTGGTAGCAGAGATTCTGGTGATGAGGGAGATGGTGGCTGTGATTCTGGTCATGAGGGAGGTGGCAGCGAAGGTTCTGGTGATGAGGAAGATGGTGGCAGTGATTTTGGTGATGAAGGAGATGGTAGCATTGATTTTGGTGGTGAGGGAGATGGTAGCAGTGGATGCTGGTGATGTGGAAGGTGGCAGCAGTGATTCTGGTGATGTCGGAGATGATATCAGTGCTTCCAGTAGTGAGGGAAGTGGTAGCAGTCACTCTAGTGGTGCGGCAGATGTTAGCTGTTATTCTGGTGATGTGGGAGAGGGTGGCAGTGATTCTGGTGATGAGGAAGATGGTGGCAGTGATTCTAGTGGATGAGGGAGATGGCAGCGAAGATTCTGGTGATGAGGGAGATGGTAGCAGTGATTCTGGTGATGAGGGAGATGGTAGCATTGATTCTGGTGATGAGGGAGATGTTAGCAGTGATTTTGGTGTTGACGGAGACGGTCGCAGTGATTCTGGTGATGAAAAGAGTTGATAGCAGTGATTGTCGTGATAAGAAAGATGGTAGCGGTGATTCAGGAGATGATGGAGAGGGTGGCAGGGAATGTGGTGATGAGGGAGATGGCAGCAGTGATTCTGCTGATTAGGGAGAAGGTAGCAGTGATTCTGGTGATGAGGGAGATGGTAGCAGTGATTCTGGTGATGAGGGAGGTGGTAGCAGTGATTCTGGTGATGAGGGAGATGGATTCAATGATTCTGGTGATGAGGGAGATGGTATCAATGATTCTGGTAGTGAGGGAAGGGGTAGTAGTAACTCTAGGGGTGAGGCAGAAGGTAGCAGTGATTCTGGTGATGAGGGATGTGTGAGCTGTGATTCTGGTGATGAGAGAGATGAGAGCAATGATTCTGGTGATGAGGGAGATGGTTGCAGTGATTCTGGTGATGAGGGAGATGGCAGCAATGATTCTGGTGATGAGGGAGGTGGTAGCAGTGATTCTGGCGATGAGGGAGATGGTAGCAGTGATTTTGGTGATGGGAGAGTTGGTAGCAGTGATTCTGGTGATGAGGGAGATGGTAGCAGTGATTCTGGTGATGAGGGAGATGGTAGCAGTGATTCTGGTAGTGAGGGAAGTGGTACCAGTGCCACAGGGGTGAGGCAGATGGGAGCAGCGAGTCTTGTGATGAGGGAGATGGTAGCAGTGATACTGGTAGTGAGGGAGATGGTAGCAAAAATTCTGGTGATGAGGGAGATGGGAGCAGTGATTCTTGTGATGAGGGAGGCGGTACCAGTGCCACAGGGGTGAGGCAGATGGTAGCAGTGATTCTGGTGATGAGGGAGATGGTAGCAATGATTCTGGTAGTGAGGGAGATGGTAGCAGTGATTCTGGTGATGAGCAAGGTGGTAGCAGTGATTCTGGTGATGAGGGAATTGGTATCAGCGATTCTGGTAGTGCGGGAAGTGGTAGCAGTAACACTCGGGTTGAGGCAGAAGGTAGCAGTGATTCTGGCGATGAGAGAGATGGTAGCAGTGATTCTGGTGATGAGGGAGGTGTTAGCTATGATTCTGGTGATGAGAGAGATGAGAGCAATGATTCTGGTGATGAGGGAGATGGTCGCAGTGATTCTGGTGATGAGAGAGATGAGAGCAATGATTCTGGTGATGAGGGAGATGGTAGCAGTGATTCTGGTGATGAGGGAGGTGGTAGCAGTAATTCTGGTGATGAGGGAGGTGTTAGCTGTGATTCTGGTGATGAGGGAGATGGTAGCAGTGATTCTGGTGATGAGGGAGATGGTCGCAGTGATTCTGGTGATGAGAGAGATGAGAGCAATGATTCTGGTGATGAGGGAGATGGTAGCAGTGATTCTGGTGATGAGAGAGATGAGAGTAATGATTCTGGTGATGAGGGAGATGGTAGCAGTGATTCTGGTGATGAGGGAGATGGTAGCAGTGATTCTGGTGATGAGGGAGATGGTAGCAGTGATTCTGGTGATGAGGGAGGTGGTAGCAGTGATTCTAGTAGTGAGGGAAGTGGTACCAGTAACTCTCGGGGTGCGGCAGAAGGTAGCAGTGATTCTGGTGATGAGGGAGATGGTAGCATTGATTCTGGTGATGAGGGAGATGTTAGCAGTGATTTTGGTGTTGACGGAGATGGTAGCAGTGATTCTGGTGATGAAAAGAGTTGATAGCAGTGATTGTCGTGATAAGAAAGATGGCAGCGGTGATTCTGGAGATGATGGAGAGGGTGGCAGGGAATGTGGTGATGAGGGAGATGAGAGCAATGATTCTAGTGATGAGGGAGGTGGTAGCAGTGATTCTGATGATGAGAGAGATGAGAGCAATGATTCTGGTGAAGAGGGAGGTGGTAGCAGTGATTCCGGTGATGAGAGAGATGAGAGCAATTATTCTGGTGATGAGGGAGATGGTAGCAGTGCTTCTGGTGATGAGGGAGGTGGTAGCAGTGATTCTGGTGATGAGGGAGATGGGAGCAGTGATTCTGGTGATGAGGGAGATGGCAGCAGTGATTCCGGTAGTGAGGGAAGTGGTACCAGTGCTACAGGGGTGAGGCAGTTGATAGCATTGATTCTGGTGATGAGGGAAGTGGAACCAGTGCCACAGGGGTGAGGCAGATGGTAGCAGTGATTCTGGTGATGAGAGAGATTAGAGCAATGATTCTGGTGATGAGGGAGATGTCAGCAGTGATTCTGGTGATGAGAGAGATGAGAGCAATGAATCTGGTGATGAGGGAGATGGTAGCAGTGATTCTGGTGATGAGGGAGATGGTAGCACTGATTCCGGTGATGAGAGAGATGTTAGCAGTGATTCTGGTGATGAGAGAGATAAGAGCAATGATTCTGGTGATGAGGGAGATGGTAGCAGTGATTCTGGTGATGAGAGAGATGAGAGCAATGATTCTGGTGATGAGGGAGATGGTAGCAGTGATTCTGGTGATGAGAGAGATGAGAGCAATGATTCTAGTGATGAGGGAGATGGGAGCAGTGATTCTGGTGATGAGGGAGATGGTAGCAGTGACTCTGGTGATGAGTGAGATGGTAGCAATGATTCTGGTGATGAGAGAGATGAGAGTAATGATTCTGGTGATGAGGGAGATGGTAGCAATGATTCTGGTGATGAGAGAGATGAGAGTAATGATTCTAGTGATGAGGGAGATGCTGGCAGTGACTCTGGTGATGAGGGAGTTGATAGCAGTCATTGTCATGATGAGAGAGATGGTAGCAGTCGTTCTGGTGATGAGGGAGATGGCAACAAAGATTCTGGTGATGAGGGAGATTGTTGCAGTGATTCTCTTGATGAGGGAGATGGCAGCGAAGATTCTGGTGATGAGGGAGATGGTAGCATTGATTCTGGTGATGAGGGAGATGTTAGCAGTGATTTTGGTGTTGACGGAGATGGTAGCAGTGATACTGGTGATGAGGGAGGTGGTAGCAGTGATTCTGGTGGTGAGGGAGATGGTATCAGTGATTCTGGTAGTGCGGGAAGTGGTAGCAGTAACTCTCGGAGTGAGGCAGAAGGTAGCAGTGATTCTGGTGATGAGGGAGGTGGTAGCAGTGATTCTGGTGATGAGGGAGATGGTGTCAATGATTCTGGTAGTGAGGGAAGGGGTAGCAGTAACTCTAGGGGTGAGGCAGAAGGTAGCAGTGATTCTGGTGATGAGGGAGATGGTAGCATTGATTCTGGTGATGAGGGAGATGTTAGCAGTGATTTTGGTGTTGACGGAGATGGTAGCAGTGATTCTGGTGATGAAAAGAGTTGATAGCAGTGATTGTCGTGATAAGAAAGATGGCAGCGGTGATTCTGGAGATGATGGAGAGGGTGGCAGGGAATGTGGTGATGAGGGAGATGAGA
Source organism: Heterodontus francisci (assembly GCF_036365525.1). Classification (NCBI taxonomy): domain Eukaryota; kingdom Metazoa; phylum Chordata; class Chondrichthyes; order Heterodontiformes; family Heterodontidae; genus Heterodontus; species Heterodontus francisci. Next base: position 241,608,371 of record NC_090371.1, read on the forward strand.
GCAATGATTCTAGTGATGAGGGAGGTGGTAGCAGTGATTCTGATGATGAGAGAGATGAGAGCAATGATTCTGGTGAAGAGGGAGGTGGTAGCAGTGATTCCCGTGATGAGAGAGATGAGAGCAATTATTCTGGTGATGAGGGAGATGGTAGCAGTGATTCTGGTGATGAGGGAGGTGGTAGCAGTGATTCTGGTGATGAGGGAGATGGGAGCAGTGATTCTGGTGATGAGGGAGATGGCAGCAGTGATTCTGGTAGTGAGGGAAGTGGTACCAGTGCCACAGGGGTAAGGCAGTTGGTAGCATTGATTCTGGTGATGAGGGAAGTGGAACCAGTGCCACAGGGGTGAGGCAGATGGTAGCAGTGATTCTGGTGATGAGAGAGATGAGAGCAATGATTCTGGTGATGAGGGAGATGTCAGCAGTGATTCTGGTGATGAGAGAGATGAGAGCAATGATTCTGGTGATGAGGGAGATGGTAGCAGTGATTCTGGTGATGAGGGAGATGGTAGCACTGATTCTGGTGATGAGAGAGATAAGAGCAATGATTCTGGTGATGAGGGAGATGGTAGCAGTGATTCTGGTGATGAGAGAGATGAGAGCAATGATTCTGGTGATCAGGGAGATGGTAGCAGTGATTGTGATGATGAGAGAGATGAGAGCAATGATTCTGGTGATGAGGGAGATGGTAGCACTGATTCTGGTGATGAGGGAGATGGTAGCAGTGATTCTGGTGATGAGAGAGATGAGAGCAATGATTCTGATGATGAGAGAGATGGTAGCAGTGATTCTGGTGATGAGGGAAGTGGTGGCAGTGATTCTGGTGATGAGTGAGATGGTAGCAGTGATTCTGGTGATGTGGGAGATGCTGGCAGTGACTCTGGTGATGAGGGTGTTGATAGCAGTCATTGTCGTGATGAGAGAGATGGTAGCTGTCGTGATGAGAGAGATGGTAGCTGTCGTTCTGGTGATGAGGGAGATGGCAACAAAGATTCTGGTGATGAGGGAGATTGTTGCAGTGATTCTCGTGATGAGGGAGATGGTAGCATTGATTCTGGTGATGAGGGAGATGTTAGCAGTGATTTTGGTGTTGACGGATATGGTAGCAGTGATACTGGTGATGAGGGAGGTGGTAGCAGTGATTCTGGTGGTGAGGGAGATGATATCAGTGATTCTGGTAGTGCGGGAAGTGGTAGCAGTAACTCTAGGAGTGAGGCAGAAGGTAGCAGTGATTCTGGTGATGAGGGAGGTGGTAGCAGTGATTCTGGTGATGAGGGAGATGGTGTCAATGATTCTGGTAGTGAGGGAAGGGGTAGCAGTAACTCTAGGGGTGAGGCAGAAGGCAGCAGTGATTCTGGTGATGAGGGAGGTGGGAGCAGTGATTCTGGTGATGAGGAAGACGGTATCAATGATTCTGGTAGTGAGGGAAGGGGTAGCAGTAACTCTAGGGGTGAGGCAGAAGGTTGCAGTGATTCTGGTGATGAGAGAGATGAGAGCAATGATTCTAGTGATGAGGGAGATGGTAGCAGTGATTCTGGTGATGAGGGAGATGGTAGCAGTGACTCTGGTGATGAGTGAGATGGTAGCAATGATTCTGGTGATGAGAGAGATGAGAGTAATGATTCTGGTGATGAGTGAGATGGTAGCAATGATTCTGGTGATGAGAGAGATGAGAGTAATGATTCTAGTGATGAGGGAGATGGTAGCAGTGATTCTGGTGATGAGGGAGATGGTAGCAGTGATTCTGGTGATGAGTGAGATGGTAGCAATGATTCTGGTGATGAGAGAGATGAGAGTAATGATTCTGGTGATGAGGGAGATGGTAGCAGTGATTCTGGTGATGAGGGAGATGGTAGCAGTGACTCTGGTGATGAGTGAGATGGTAGCAGTGATTCTGATGATGAGAGAGATGAGAGCAATGATTCTGGTGATGAGGGAGATGAGAGCAATGATTCTGGTGATGAGGGAGATGGTAGCAGTGATTCTGGTGATGAGGGAGGTGGTAGCAGTGATTCTGGTGATGAGAGAGATGAGAGCAATGATTCTGGTGATGAGGGAGATGGTAGTAGTGATTCTGGTGATGAGGGAGGTGGTAGCAGTGATTCTGGTGATGAGAGAGTTGAGAGCAATGATTCTGGTGATTAGGGAGATGGTAGCAGTGATTCTGGTGGTGTGGGAGATGGTAGCACTGATTCTGGCAATGAGGCATTGGTCGCAGTGATTTTGGTGGTGAGGGAGATGCTGGCCATGATTCTGGTGATGAGGGGGCTGGTTGATGTGATTCTGGCAGTGTGGGAGATGGTGGCAGTGATTCTCCAGGTGAGGAAGATGGTAGCAGTGATTCTGGTGATGAGGGAGGTGGTGGCATGATTTGGGTGTTGAGGGATATTGTAGCAGTGATTCCGATTATGAGGGAAATATTGGCAGTGATTCTGATGTCGAGTGAGATGGTAGCATCAACTCTGTTTTTTTAGGTGGATAGTAGCGGTAGGTCTGGTCATTAGGGAGATTGTAGCAGTGATTGTGGTGATGAGGGAGATGGTGACAGTGATTCTGGTGATGTGGGAGATGGTAACAGTGATTCTGATGGTGAGGGAGATGGTTGCAGTCAATCTAGGGTGAGGCAGATGGTAGCAGTGATTCTGGTGTTTCAGGAGATGGTAGCGATGAATCCGGTGGTGGGAGAGGGCAGCATTGATTCCAGTGGTGAGAGAATGGCGAGCGGTGTATCTGGTGATGAGGGAAATGGTAGCAGTGAATCCGGTGGAGGGATACGATAGCAGTAATTAGGTGAGAAGGCAGATCATATCACTGATTTTGGTGGTGAGGGAGATAGCAGCAGTGATTCTGGTGATGTGGGAGATGGCATGTGTGATTCTAGTGGAGAGGCAGATGGGAGCAGTGATTCTGGTGGTGAGGCAATGGGAGCAGTGATTCTCGTGGTGACGGAGATGGTAGCAGTGATTCTGGAGATGAGGAAAGATGGTAGCACTGATTCTGGTGATGCGGGAGATGGTAGCAGTGATTCTGGTGATGAGAGAGATGAGAGCAATGATTCTGGTGATGCGGGAGATGGTAGCAGTGATTCTGGTGATGAGAGAGATGAGAGCAATGATTCTGGTGATGAGGGAGATGGTAGCAGTGATTCTGGTGATGAGGGAGATGGTAGCAGTGATTCTGGTGATGAGGGAGATGAGAGCAATGATTCTGGTGATGCGGGAGATGGTAGCAGTGATTCTGGTGATGAGAGAGATGAGAGCAATGATTCTGATGATGAGAGAGATGGTAGCAGTGATTCTGGTGATGAGGGAAGTGGTGGCAGTGATTCTGGTCATGAGTGAGATGGTAGCAGTGATTCTGGTGATGTGGGAGATGCTGGCAGTGACTCTGGTGATGAGGGAGTTGATAGCAGTCATTGTCGTGATGAGAGAGATGGTAGCAGTCGTTCTGGTGATGAGGGAGATGGCAACAAAGATTCTGGTGATGAGGGAGATTGTTGCAGTGATTCTCGTGATGAGGGAGATGGCAGCGAAGATTCTGGTGATGAGGGAGATGGTAGCATTGATTCTGGTGATGAGGGAGATGTTAGCAGTGATTTTGGTGTTGACGGATAAGGTAGCAGTGATACTGGTGATGAGGGAGGTGGTAGCAGTGATTCTGGTGGTGAGGGAAGGGGTAGTAGTAACTCTAGGGGTGAGGCAGAAGGTTGCAGTGATTCTGGTGATGAGGGATGTGTGAGCTGTGATTCTGGTGATGAGAGAGATGAGAGCAATGATTCTGGTGATGAGGGAGATGGTCGCAGTGATTCTGGTGATGAGGGAGATGGCAGCAATGATTCTGGTGATGAGGGAGGTGGTAGCAGTGATTCTGGCGATGAGGGAGATGGTAGCAGTGATTCTGGTGATGAGGGAGATGGTAGCAGTGATTCTGGTAGTGAGGGAAGTGGTACCAGTGCCACAGGGGTGAGGCAGATGGGAGCAGCGATTCTTGTGATGAGGGAGGTGGTACCAGTACCACAGGGGTGAGGCAGATGGTAGAAGTGATTCTGGTGATGAGGGAGATGGTAGCAGTGATACTGGTAGTGAGGGAGATGGTAGCAAAAATTCTGTTGATGAGGGAGATGGTAGCAGTGATTCTGGTAGTGAGGGAAGTGGTACCAGTGCCACAGGGGTGAGGCAGATGGTAGCAGTGATTCTGGTGATGAGGGAGATGGTAGCAATGATTCTGGTAGTGAGGCAGATGGGAGCAGTGATTCTTGTGATGAGGGAGGCGGTACCAGTGCCACAGGGGTGAGGCAGATGGTAGCAGTGATTCTGGTGATGAGGGAGATGGTAGCAATGATTCTGGTAGTGAGGGAGATGGTAGCAGTGATTCTGGTGATGAGGGAGGTGGTAGCAGTGATTCTGGTGATGAGGGAGATGGTATCAGTGATTCTGGTAGTGCGGGATGTGGTAGCAGTAACACTCGGGTTGAGGCAGAAGGTAGCAGTGATTCTGGCGATGAGAGAATTGGTAGCAGTGATTCTGGTGATGAGGGAGGTGTTAGCTATGATTCTGGTGATGAGAGAGATGAGAGCAATGATTCTGGTGATGAGGGAGATGGTCGCAGTGATTCTGGTGATGAGAGAGATGAGAGCAATGATTCTGGTGATGAGGGAGATGGTAGCAGTGATTCTGGTGATGAGGGAGGTGGTAGCAGTAATTCTGGTGATGAGAGAGATGGCAGCAATGATTCTGGTGATGAGGGAGATGGTAGCAGTGATTCTGGTGATGAGGGAGATGGTAGCAGTGATTCTGGTGATGAGAGAGATGAGAGCAATGATTCTGGTGATGAGGGAGATGGTAGCAGTGATTCTGGTGATGAGGGAGATGGTAGCAGTGATTCTGGTGATGAGGGAGATGTTAGCAGTGATTTTGGTGTTGACGGAGATGGTAGCAGTGATTCTGGTGATGAAAAGAGTTGATAGCAGTGATTGTCGTGATAAGAAAGATGGCAGCGGTGATTCTGGAGATGACGGAGAGGGTGGCAGGGAATGTGGTGATGAGGGAGATGAGAGCAATGATTCTAGTGATGAGGGAGGTGGTAGCAGTGATTCTGATGATGAGAGAGATGAGAGCAATGATTCTGGTGAAGAGGGAGGTGGTAGCAGTGATTCCGGTGATGAGAGAGATGAGAGTAATTATTCTGGTGATGAGGGAGATGGTAGCAGTGCTTCTGGTGATGAGGGAGGTGGTAGCAGTGATTCTGGTGATGAGGGAGATGGGAGCAGTGATTCTGGTGATGAGGGAGATGGCAGCAGTGATTCTGGTAGTGAGGGAAGTGGTACCAGTGCCACAGGGGTGAGGCAGATGGTAGCAGTGATTCTGGTGATGAGGGAAGTGGAACCAGTGCCACAGGGGTGAGGCAGATGGTAGCAGTGATTCTGGTGATGAGAGAGATGAGAGCAATGATTCTGGTGATGAGGGAGATGTCAGCAGTGATTCTGGTGATGAGAGAGATGAGAGCAATGAATCTGGTGATGAGGGAGATGGTAGCACTGATTCTGGTGATGAGAGAGATGTTAGCAGTGATTCTGGTGATGAGAGAGATAAGAGCAATGATTCTGGTGATGAGGGAGATGGTAGCAGTGATTCTGGTGATGAGGGAGGTGTTAGCTGTGATTCTGGTGATGAGGGAGATGGTAGCAGTGATTCTGGTGATGAGGGAGATGTTAGCAGTGATTTTGGTGTTGACGGAGATGGTAGCAGTGATTCTGGTGATGAAAAGAGTTGATAGCAGTGATTGTCGTGATAAGAAAGATGGCAGCGGTGATTCTGGAGATGATGGAGAGGGTGGCAGGGAATGTGGTGATGAGGGAGATGAGAGCAATGATTCTAGTGATGAGGGAGGTGGTAGCAGTGATTCTGATGATGAGAGAGATGAGAGCAATGATTCTGGTGAAGAGGGAGGTGGTAGCAGTGATTCCGGTGATGAGAGAGATGAGAGCAATTATTCTGGTGATGAGGGAGATGGTAGCAGTGCTTCTGGTGATGAGGGAGGTGGTAGCAGTGATTCTGGTGATGAGGGAGATGGGAGCAGTGATTCTGGTGATGAGGGAGATGGCAGCAGTGATTCTGGTAGTGAGGGAAGTGGTACCAGTGCCACAGGGGTGAGGCAGTTGATAGCATTGATTCTGGTGATGAGGGAAGTGGAACCAGTGCCACAGGGGTGAGGCAGATGGTAGCAGTGATTCTGGTGATGAGAGAGATTAGAGCAATGATTCTGGTGATGAGGGAGATGTCAGCAGTGATTCTGGTGATGAGAGAGATGACAGCAATGATTCTGGTGATGAGGGAGATGTCAGCAGTGATTCTGGTGATGAGAGAGATGAGAGCAATGAATCTGGTGATGAGGGAGATGGTAGCAGTGATTCTGGTGATGAGGGAGATGGTAGCACTGATTCTGGTGATGAGAGAGATGTTAGCAGTGATTCTGGTGATGAGAGAGATAAGTGCAATGATTCTGGTGATGAGGGAGATGGTAGCAGTGATTCTGGTGATGAGAGAGATGAGAGCAATGATTCTGGTGATCAGGGAGATGGTAGCAGTGATTCTGATGATGAGAGAGATGAGAGCAATGATTCTGGTGATGAGGGAGATGGTAGCACTGATTCTGGTGATGAGGGAGATGGTAGCAGTGATTCTGGTGATGAGAGAGATAAGAGCAATGATTCTGGTGATGAGGGAGATGGTAGCAGTGATTCTGGTGATGAGAGAGATGAGAGCAATGATTCTGATGATGAGAGAGATGGTAGCAGTGATTCTGGTGATGAGGGAAGTGGTGGCAGTGATTCTGGTGATGAGAGAGATAAGAGCAATGATTCTGGTGATGAGGGAGATGGTAGCAGTGATTCTGGTGATGAGAGAGATAAGAGCAATGATTCAGGTGATGAGGGAGATGGTAGCAGTGATTCTGGTGATGAGGGAAGTGGTGGCAGTGATTCTGGTCATGAGTGAGATGGTAGCAGTGATTCTGGTGATGTGGGAGATGCTGGCAGTGACTCTGGTGATGAGGGAGTTGATAGCAGTCATTGTCATGATGAGAGAGACGGTAGCAGTCGTTCTGGTGATGAGGGAGATGGCAACAAAGATTCTGGTGATGAGGGAGATTGTTGCAGTGATTCTCGTGATGAGGGAGATGGCAGCGAAGATTCTGGTGATGAGGGAGATGGTAGCATTGATTCTGGTGATGAGGGAGATGTTAGCAGTGATTTTGGTGTTGACGGAGATGGTAGCAGTGATACTGGTGATGAGGGAGGTGGTAGCAGTGATTCTGGTGGTGAGGGAGATGGTATCAGTGATTCTGGTAGTGCGGGAAGTGGTAGCAGTAACTCTAGGAGTGAGGCAGAAGGCAGCAGTGATTCTGGTGATGAGGGAGGTGGTAGCAGTGATTCTGGTGATGAGGGAGATGGTGTCAATGATTCTGGTAGTGAGGGAAGGGGTAGCAGTAACTCTAGGGGTGAGGCAGAAGGTAGCAGTGATTCTGGTGATGAGGGAGATGGTAGCATTGATTCTGGTGATGAGGGAGATGTTAGCAGTGATTTTGGTGTTGACGGAGATGGTAGCAGTGATTCTGGTGATGAAAAGAGTTGATAGCAGTGATTGTCGTGATAAGAAAGATGGCAGCGGTGATTCTGGAGATGATGGAGAGGGTGGCAGGGAATGTGGTGATGAGGGAGATGAGAGCAATGATTCTAGTGATGAGGGAGGTGGTAGCAGTGATTCTGATGATGAGAGAGATGAGAGCAATGATTCTGGTGAAGAGGCAGGTGGTAGCAATGATTCCGGTGATGAGAGAGATGAGAGTAATTATTCTGGTGATGAGGGAGATGGTAGCAGTGATTCTGGTGATGAGGGAGGTGGTAGCAGTGATTCTGGTGATGAGGGAGATGGGAGCAGTGATTCTGGTGATGAGGGAGGTGGTAGCAGTGATTCTGGTGATGAGGGAGATGAGAGCAATGATTCTAGTGATGAGGGAGGTGGTAGCAGTGATTCTGATGATGAGAGAGATGAGAGCAATGATTCTGGTGAAGAGGCAGGTGGTAGCAATGATCCGGTGATGAGAGAGATGAGAGTAATTATTCTGGTGATGAGGGAGATGGTAGCAGTGATTCTGGTGATGAGGGAGGTGGTAGCAGTGATTCTGGTGATGAGGGAGATGGTAGCAGTGATTCTGGTGATGAGGGAGGTGGTAGCAGTGATTCTGGTGATGAGAGAGATGGTAGCAGTGATTCTGGTGATGAGAGAGATGAGAGCAATGATTCTGGTGATGAGGGAGATGTCAGCAGTGATTCTGGTGATGAGAGAGATGAGAGCAATGATTCTGGTGATGAGGGAGATGGCAGCAGTGATTCTGGTGATGAGGGAGATGGTAGCACTGATTCTGGTGATGAGAGAGATAAGAGCAATGATTCTGGTGATGAGGGAGAAGGTAGCAGTGATTCTGGTGATGAGAGAGATGAGAGCAATGATTCTGGTGATCAGGGAGATGGTAGCAGTGATTGTGATGATGAGAGAGATGAGAGCAATGATTCTGGTGATGAGGGAGATTGTAGCACTGATTCTGGTGATGAGGGAGGTGGTAGCAGTGATTCTGGTGATGAGAGAGATAAGAGCAATGATTCTGGTGATGAGGGAGATGGTAGCAGTGATTATGGTGATGAGAGAGATGAGAGCAATGATTCTGATGATGAGAGAGATGGTAGCAGTGATTCTGGTGATGAGGGAAGTGGTGGCAGTGATTCTGGTGATGAGAGAGATAAGAGCAATGATTCTGGTGATGAGGGAGATGGTAGCAGTGATTCTGGTGATGAGAGAGATAAGAGCAATGATTCTGGTGATGAGGGAGGTGGTAGCAGTGATTCTGGTGATGAGAGAGATGAGAGCAATGATTCTGATGATGAGAGAGATGGTAGCAGTGATTCTGGTGATGAGGGAAGTGGTGGCAGTGATTCTGGTCATGAGTGAGATGGTAGCAGTGATTCTGGTGATGTGGGAGATGCTGGCAGTGACTCTGGTGATGAGGGAGTTGATAGCAGTCATTGTCGTGATGAGAGAGATGGTAGCTGTCGTGATGAGAGAGATGGTAGCAGTCGTTCTGGTGATGAGGGAGATGGCAACAAAGATTCTGGTGATGAGGGTGATTGTTGCAGTGATTCTCGTGATGAGGGAGATGGCAGCGAAGATTCTGGTGATGAGGGAGATGGTAGCATTGATTCTGGTGATGAGGGAGATGTTAGCAGTGATTTTGGTGTTGACGGATATGGTAGCAGTGATTCTGGTGATGAGGGAGGTGGTAGCAGTGATTCTGGTGATGAGGGAGATGGTGTCAATGATTCTGGTAGTGAGGGAAGGGGTAGCAGTAACTCTAGGGGTGAGGCAGAAGGTAGCAGTGATTCTGGTGATGAGGGAGGTGGGAGCAGTGATTCTGGTGATGAGGAAGACGCTATCAATGATTCTGGTAGTGAGGGAAGGGGTAGCAGTAACTCTAGGGGTGAGGCAGAAGGTTGCAGTGATTCTGGTGATGAGAGAGATGAGAGCAATGATTCTAGTGATGAGGGAGATGGTAGCAGTGATTCTGGTGATGAGGGAGATGGTAGCAGTGACTCTGGTGATGAGTGAGATGGTAGCAATGATTCTGGTGATGAGAGAGATGAGAGTAATGATTCTGGTGATGAGGGAGATGGTAGCAATGATTCTGGTGATGAGAGAGATGAGAGCAATGATTCTGGTGATGAGGGAGATGGTAGCAGTGATTCTGGTGATGAGGGAGATGGTAGCAGTGATTCTGGTGATGAGTGAGATGGTAGCAATGATTCTGGTGATGAGAGAGATGAGAGTAATGATTCTGGTGATGAGGGAGATGGTAGCAGTGATTCTGGTGATGAGGGAGATGGTAGCAGTGACTCTGGTGATGAGTGAGATGGTAGCAGTGATTCTGATGATGAGAGAGATGAGAGCAATGATTCTGGTGATGAGGGAGATGAGAGCAATGATTCTGGTGATGAGGGAGATGGTAGCAGTGATTCTGGTGATGAGGGAGGTGGTAGCAGTGATTCTGGTGATGAGAGAGATGAGAGCAATGATTCTGGTGATGAGGGAGATGGTAGTAGTGATTCTGGTGATGAGGGAGGTGGTAGCAGTGATTCTGGTGATGAGAGAGATGAGAGCAATGATTCTGGTGATGAGGGAGATGTCAGCAGTGATTCTGGTGATGAGAGAGATGAGAGCAATGATTCTGGTGATGAGGGAGATGGTAGCAGTGATTCTGGTGATGAGGGAGATGGTAGCACTGATTCTGGTGATGAGAGAGATAAGAGCAATGATTCTGGTGATGAGGGAGAAGGTAGCAGTGATTCTGGTGATGAGAGAGATGAGAGCAATGATTCTGGTGATCAGGGAGATGGTAGCAGTGATTGTGATGATGAGAGAGATGAGAGCAATGATTCTGGTGATGAGGGAGATGGTAGCACTGATTCTGGTGATGAGGGAGATGGTAGCAGTGATTCTGGTGATGAGAGAGATAAGAGCAATGATTCTGGTGATGAGGGAGATGGTAGCAGTGATTATGGTGATGAGAGAGATGAGAGCAATGATTCTGATGATGAGAGAGATGGTAGCAGTGATTCTGGTGATGAGGGAAGTGGTGGCAGTGATTCTGGTGATGAGAGAGATAAGAGCAATGATTCTGGTGATGAGGGAGATGGTAGCAGTGATTCTGGTGATGAGAGAGATAAGAGCAATGATTCTGGTGATGAGGGAGGTGGTAGCAGTGATTCTGGTGATGAGAGAGATGAGAGCAATGATTCTGATGATGAGAGAGATGGTAGCAGTGATTCTGGTGATGAGGGAAGTGGTGGCAGTGATTCTGGTCATGAGTGAGATGGTAGCAGTGATTCTGGTGTTGTGGGAGATGCTGGCAGTGACTCTGGTGATGAGGGAGTTGATAGCAGTCATTGTCGTGATGAGAGAGATGGTAGCTGTCGTGATGAGAGAGATGGTAGCAGTCGTTCTGGTGATGAGGGAGATGGCAACAAAGATTCTGGTGATGAGGGAGATTGTTGCAGTGATTCTCGTGATGAGGGAGATGGCAGCGAAGATTCTGGTGATGAGGGAGATGGTAGCATTGATTCTGGTGATGAGGGAGATGTTAGCAGTGATTTTGGTGTTGACGGATATGGTAGCAGTGATTCTGGTGATGAGGGAGGTGGTAGCAGTGATTCTGGTGATGAGGGAGATGGTGTCAATGATTCTGGTAGTGACGGAAGGGGTAGCAGTAACTCTAGGGGTGAGGCAGAAGGTAGCAGTGATTCTGGTGATGAGGGAGGTGGGAGCAGTGATTCTGGTGATGAGGAAGACGCTATCAATGATTCTGGTAGTGAGGGAAGGGGTAGCAGTAACTCTAGGGGTGAGGCAGAAGGTTGCAGTGATTCTGGTGATGAGAGAGATGAGAGCAATGATTCTAGTGATGAGGGAGATGGTAGCAGTGATTCTGGTGATGAGGGAGATGGTAGCAGTGACTCTGGTGATGAGTGAGATGGTAGCAATGATTCTGGTGATGAGAGAGATGAGAGTAATGATTCTGGTGATGAGGGAGATGGTAGCAATGATTCTGGTGATGAGAGAGATGAGAGTAATGATTCTAGTGATGAGGGAGATGGTAGCAGTGATTCTGGTGATGAGGGAGATGGTAGCAGTGATTCTGGTGATGAGTGAGATGGTAGCAATGATTCTGGTGATGAGAGAGATGAGAGTAATGATTCTGGTGATGAGGGAGATGGTAGCAGTGATTCTGGTGATGAGGGAGATGGTAGCAGTGACTCTGGTGATGAGTGAGATGGTAGCAGTGATTCTGATGATGAGAGAGATGAGAGCAATGATTCTGGTGATGAGGGAGATGAGACCAATGATTCTGGTGATGAGGGAGATGGTAGCAGTGATTCTGGTGATGAGGGAGGTGGTAGCAGTGATTCTGGTGATGAGAGAGATGAGAGTAATGATTCTGGTGATGAGGGAGATGGTAGTAGTGATTCTGGTGATGAGGGAGGTGGTAGCAGTGATTCTGGTGATGAGAGAGTTGAGAGCAATGATTCTGATGATGAGAGAGATGAGAGCAATGATTCTGGTGATTAGGGAGATGGTAGCAGTGATTCTGGTGGTGTGGGAGATGGTAGCACTGATTCTGGCAATGAGGCATTTGTCGCAGTGATTTTGGTGGTGAGGGAGATGCTGGCCATGATTCTGGTGATGAGGGGGCTGGTTGATGTGATTCTGGCAGTGTGGGAGATGGTGGCAGTGATTCTCGAGGTGAGGGAGATGGTAGCAGTGATTCTGGTGATGAGGGAGGTGGTGGCATGATTTGGGTGTTGAGGGATATTGTAGCAGTGATTCCGATTATGAGGGAAATATTGGCAGTGATTCTGATGTCGAGTGAGATGGTAGCATCAACTCTGTTTTTTTAGGTGGATAGTAGCGGTAGGTCTGGTCATTAGGGAGATTGTAGCAGTGATTGTGGTGATGAGGGAGATGGTGACAGTGATTCTGGTGATGTGGGAGATGGTAACAGTGATTCTGATGGTGAGGGAGATGGTTGCAGTCAATCTAGGGTGAGGCAGATGGTAGCAGTGATTCTGGTGTTTCAGGAGATGGTAGCGATGAATCCGATGGTGGGAGAGGGCAGCATTGATTCCAGTGGTGAGGGAATGGCGAGCGGTGAATCTGGTGATGAGGGAAATGGTAGCAGTGAATCCGGTGGTGGGATACGATAGCAGTAATTAGGTGAGAAGGCAGATCATATCACTGATTTTGGTGGTGAGGGAGATAGTAGCAGTGATTCTGGTGATGTGGGAGATGGCATGTGTGATTCTAGTGGAGAGGCAGATGGGAGCAGTGATTCTGGTGGTGAGGCAATGGGAGCAGTGATTCTCGTGGTGACGGAGATGGTAGCAGTGATTCTGGAGATGAGGAAAGATGGTAGCACTGATTCTGGTGATGCGGGAGATGGTAGCAGTGATTCTGGTGATGAGAGAGATGAGAGCAATGATTCTGGTGATGCGGGAGATGGTAGCAGTGATTCTGGTGATGAGAGAGACGAGAGCAATGATTCTGGTGATGAGGGAGATGGTAGCAGTGATTCTGGTGATGAGGGAGATGGTAGCAGTGATTCTGGTGATGAGGGAGATGAGAGCAATGATTCTGGTGATGCGGGAGATGGTAGCAGTGATTCTGGTGATGAGAGAGATGAGAGCAATGATTCTGATGATGAGAGAGATGGTAGCAGTGATTCTGGTGATGAGGGAAGTGGTGGCAGTGATTCTGGTCATGAGTGAGATGGTAGCAGTGATTCTGGTGATGTGGGAGATGCTGGCAGTGACTCTGGTGATGAGGGAGTTGATAGCAGTCATTGTCGTGATGAGAGAGATGGTAGCAGTCGTTCTGGTGATGAGGGAGATGGCAACAAAGATTCTGGTGATGAGGGAGATTGTTGCAGTGATTCTCGTGATGAGGGAGATGGCAGCGAAGATTCTGGTGATGAGGGAGATGGTAGCATTGATTTTGGTGATGAGGGAGATGTTAGCAGTGATTTTGGTGTTGACGGAGATGGTAGCAGTGATTCTGGTGATGGGAGGTGGCAGCAGTGATTCTGGTGGTGAGGGAGATGATATCAGTGATTCTGGTAATGCGGGAAGTGGTAGCAGTAACTCTAGGAGTGAGGCAGAAGGTAGCAGTGATTCTGGTAATGAGGGAGGTGGTAGCAGTGATTCTGGTGATGAGGGAGATGGTGTCAATGATTCTGGTAGTGAGGGAATGGGTAGCAGTAAATCTAGGGGTGAGGCAGAAGGTAGCAGTGAATCTGGTGATGAGGGAGGTGGTAGCAGTGATTCTGGTGATGAGGGAGACGGTATCAATGATTCTGGTAGTGAGGGAAGGGGTAGAAGTAACTCTAGGGGTGAGGCAGAAGGTTGCAGTGATTCTGGTGATGAGAGAGATGAGAGCAATGATTCTAGTGATGAGGGAGATGGTAGCCGTGATTCTGGTGATAAGTGAGACGGTAGCAGTGATTCTGGTGATGAGAGAGATGAGAGCAATGATTCTGGTGATGAGGGAGATGGTAGCAGTGATTCTGGTGATAAGTGCGACGGCAGCAGTGATTCTGGTGATGAGAGAGATGAGAGCAATGATTCTGGTGATGAGGGAGATGGTAGCAGTGATTCTGGTGATGAGGGAGATGGTAGCAATGATTCTGGTGATGAGAGAGATGAGAGCAATGATTCTGGTGATGAGGGAGATGGTAGCAGTGATTCTGGTGATGAGGGAGATGGCAGCAGTGATTCTGGTGATGAGTGAGATGGTAGCAGTGATTCTGATGATGAGAGAGATGAGAGCAAGATTCTGGTGATGAGGGAGATGGTAGCATTGATTCTGGTGATGAAGGAGGTGGCAGCAGTGATTCTGGTGATGAGAGAGATGGTCGCAGTGATTCTGGTGATGTGGGACATGGTAGCAGTGATTCTGGTGATGAGGGAGACTGTTGCAGTGATTCGCGTGATGAGGGAGATGGCAGCGAAGATTCTGGTGATGAGGGAGATGGTAGCAGTGATTCTGGTGATGTGGGAGATGCTGGCAGTGACTCTGGTGATTAGGGAGTTGATAGCAGACATTGTCGTGATGAGAGAGATGGTCGCAGTCGTTCTGGTGATGAGGGTGATGGCTACAATGATTCTGGTGATGAGGGAGACTGTTGCAGTGATTCTCGTGATGAGGGAGATGGCAGCGAAGATTCTGGTGATGAGGGAGATGGTAGCATTGATTCTGGTGATGAGGGAGATGGTAGCATTGATTCTGGTGATGAGGGAGATGGTAGCAGTGATTCTGGTGATGAGGGAGATGGTAGCACTGATTCTGGTGATGAGGGAGGTGGTAGCAGTGATTCTGGTGATGAGAGAGATGAGATCAATGATTCTGATGATGAGAGAGATGGTAGCAGTGATTCTGGTGATGAGGGAAGTGGTGGCAGTGATTCTGGTCATGAGTGAGATGGTAGCAGTGATTCTGGTGATGTGGGAGTTGATAGTAGTCATTGTCGTGATGAGAGAGATGGTAGCAGTCGTTCTGGTGATGAGGGAGATGGCAACAAAGATTCTGGTGATGAGGGAGATTGTTGCAGTGATTCTCGTGATGAGGGAGATGGCAGCGAAGATTCTGGTGATGAGGGAGATGGTAGCATTGATTCTGGTGATGAGGGAGATGTTAGCAGTGATTTTGGTGTTGACGGAGATGATAGCAGTGATTCTGGTGATGAGGGAGGTGGTAGCAGTGATTCTGGTGGTGAGGGAGATGATATCAGTGATTCTGGTAGTGCGGGAAGTGGTAGCAGTAACTCTAGGAGTGAGGCAGAAGGTAGCAGTGATTCTGGTGATGAGGGAGGTGGTAGCAGTGATTCTGGTGATGAGGGAGATGGTGTCAATGATTCTGGTCGTGAGACAAGGGGTAGCAGTATCTCTAGGTGTGAGGCAGAAGGTAGCAGTGATTCTGGTGATGAGGGAGGTGGTAGCAGTGATTCTGGTGATGAGGGAGACGGTATCAATGATTCTGGTAGTGAGGGAAGGGGGAGCAGTAACTCTAGGGGTGAGGCAGAAGGTTGCAGTGATTCTGGTGATGAGAGAGATGAGAGCAATGATTCTGGTGATGAGGGAGATGGTAGCAGTGACTCTGGTGATGAGGGAGATGAGAGCAATGATTCTGGTGATGAGGGAGATGGTAGCAGTGACTCTGGTGATGAGTGAGATGGTAGCAGTGATTCTGATGATGAGAGAGATGAGAGCAATGATTCTGGTGATGAGGGAGATGGTAGCAGTGACTCTGGTGATGAGTGAGATGGTAGCAGTGATTCTGATGATGAGAGAGATGAGAGCAATGATTCTGGTGATGAGGGAGATGGTAGCAGTGATTGTGGTGATGAGGGAGGTGGTAGCAGTGATTCTGGTGATGAGAGAGATGAGAGCAATGATTCTGGTGATGAGAGAGAGGGTAGCAGTGTTTCTGGTGATGAGGGAGGTGGCAGCAATGATTCTGGTGATGAGGGAGTTTGTTGCAGTGATTCACGTGATGAGGGAGATGGCAGCGATGATTCTGGTGATGAGGGAGATGGTAGCATTGATTCTGGTGATGAGTGAGATGGTAGCAGTGATTCTGGTGATGTGGGAGATGCTGGCAGTGACTCTGGTGATGTGGGAGTTGATAGCAGTCATTGTCGTGATGAGAGAGATGGTAGCAGTCGTTCTGGTGATGAGGGAGATGGCAACAAAGATTCTGGTGATGAGGGAGATTGTTGCAGTGATTCTCGTGATGAGGGAGATGGCAGCGAAGATTCTGGTGATGAGGGAGATGGTAGCATTGATTCTGGTGATGAGGGAGATGTTAGCAGTGATTTTGGTGTTGACGGAGATGGTAGCAGTGATTCTGGTGATGAGGGAGATGGTATCAGAGATTCTGGTAGTGCGAGAACTGGTAGCAGTAACTCTCGGAGTGTGGCAGAAGCTAGCAGTGATTCTGGTGATGAGGGAGTTGATAGCAGTCATTGTCGTGATGAGAGAGATGGTAGCAGTCGTTCTGGTGATGAGGGAGATGGCAACAAAGATTCTGGTGATGAGGGAGATTGTTGCAGTGATTCTCGAGATGAGGGAGATGGCAGCGAAGAATCTGGTGATGAGGGAGATGGTAGCATTGATTCTGGTGATGAGGGAGATGTTAGCAGTGATTTTGGTGTTGACGGAGATGGTAGCAGTGATTCTGGTGATGAGGGAGATGGTATCAGAGATTCTGGTAGTGCGAGAACTGGTAGCAGTAACTCTCGGAGTGAGGCAGAAGCTGGAAGTGATTCTGGTGATGAGGGAGGTGGTAGCAGTGATTCTGGTGATGAGGGAGATGGTGTCAATGATTCTGGTAGTGAGGGAAGGGGTAGCAGTAACTCTAGGGGTGAGGCAGAAGTTAGCAGTGATACTGGTGATGTGGGAGATGGTAGCAGTGATTCTGGTGGTGAGGGAGATGGTATCAGTGATTCTGGTAGTGCGGGAAGTGGTAGCAGTAACTCTAGGAGTGAGGCAGAAGGTAGCAGTGATTCTGGTGATGAGGGAGGTGGTAGCAGTGATTCTGGTGATGAGGGAGATGGTGTCAATGATTCTGGTCGTGAGGGAAGTGGTAGCAGTAACTCTAGGGGTGAGGCAGAAGTTAGCAGTGATACTGGTGATGTGGGAGATGGTAGCAGTGATTCTGGTGATGAGGGAGATAGTTGCAGTGATTCCCGTGATGAGGGAGATGGCAGCGAAGACTCTGGTGATGAGGGAGATGGTAGCATTGATTCTGGTGATGAGGGAGATGTTAGCAGTGATTTTGGTGTTGACGGAGATGGTAGCAGTGATTCTGGTGATGAGGGGATTGTTCGCAGTGATTTTGGTGTTGACGGAGATGGTAGCAGTGATTCTGCTGATGAGGGAGGTGGTAGCAGTGAATCTGATGATGAGAGAGATGGTAGCAGTGATTCTGGTGATGTAGGAAGTGGTGGCAGTGATTCTGGTGATGAGTGAGATGGTAGCAGTGATTCTGGTGATGTGGGAGATGCTGGCAGTGACTCTGGTGATGAGGGAGTTGATAGCAGTCATTGTCGTGATGAGAGAGATGGCAGCAGTCATTCTGGTGATGAGGGAGATGGCAACAAAGATTCTGGTGATGAAGGAGATTGTTGCAGCGATTCTCGTGATGAGGGAGATGGCAGCGAAGATTCTGGTGATGAGGGAGATGGTAGCATTGATTCTGGTGATGAGGGAGATTTTAGCCGTGATTTTGGTGTTTATGGAGATGGTCGCAGTGATTCTGGTGATGAGGGAGGTGGTAG
Organism: Heterodontus francisci; assembly: GCF_036365525.1. NCBI lineage: Eukaryota > Metazoa > Chordata > Chondrichthyes > Heterodontiformes > Heterodontidae > Heterodontus > Heterodontus francisci. The sequence goes on from NC_090371.1 coordinate 241,626,299, forward strand.
CAGTGATTCTGGTGATGAGGGAAATGGTATCAGTGATTCTGGTAGTGCGGGAAGTGGTAGCAGTAACTCTTGGAGTGAGGCAGAAGGTAGCAGTGATTCTGGTGATGAGGGAGGTGGTAGCAGTGATTCTGGTGATGAGGGAGATGGTGTCAATGATTCTGGTAGTGAGGGAAGGGGTAGCAGTAACTTTAGGGGTGAGGCAGAAGGTAGCAGTGATTCTGGTGATGAGGGAGATGGTATCAATGATTCTGGTCGTGAGGGAAGGGGTAGCAGTAACTCTAGGGGTGAGGCAGAAGGTTGCAGTGATTCTGGTGAGGAGAGAGATGAGAGCAATGATTTAGTGATGAGGGAGATGGTAGCAGTGATTGTGGTGATGAGGGAGATGGTCGCAGTGATTCTGGTGATGAGAGAGATGAGAGCAATGATTCTGGTGATGAGGGAAATGGTAGCAGTGATTCTGGTGATGAGGGAGATGGTAGCAATGATTCTGGTGATGAGAGAGATGAGAGCAATGATTCTGGTGATGAGGGAAATGTTAGCAGTGATTCTGGTGATGAGGGAGATGGTAGCAATGATTCTGGCGATGAGAGAGATGAGAGCAATGACTCTGGTGATGAGGGAAATGGTAGCAGTGATTCTGGTGATGAGGGAGATGGTAGCAGTGATTCTGATGATGAGAGAGATCAGAGCAATGATTCTGATGATGAGAGAGAGGGTAGCAGTGTTTCTGGTGATGAGGGAGGTGGCAGCAGTGATTCTGGTGATGAGAGAGATGGTAGCAGTGACTCTGGTGATGTGGGAGATGGTAGCAGTGATTCTGGTGATGAGGGAGATTGTTGCAGTGATTCCCGTGATGAGGGAGATGGCAGCGAAGATTCTGGTGATGAGGGAGATGGTAGCATTGATTCTGGTGATGAGGGAGATGTTAGCAGTGATTTTGGTGTTGACGGAGATGGTAGCAGTGATTCTGGTGATGTGGGAGATGGTAGCAGTGATTCTGGTGATGAGAGAGATGAGAGCAATGATTCTGGTGATGAGGGAGATGGTAGCATTGATTCTGGTGATGAGGGAGATGTTAGCAGTGATTTTGGTGTTGACGGAGATGGTAGCAGTGATTCTGGTGATGAGGGAGATGGTAGCAATGATTCTGGTGATGAGAGAGATGAGAGCAATAATTCTGGTGATGAGGGAGTTGGTAGCAGTGATTCCGGTGATGAGGGAGATGGTAGCAGGACTCTGGTGATGAGTGAGATAGTAGCAGTGATTCTGATGATGAGAGAGATGAGAGCAATGATTCTGGTGATGAGGGAGATGGTAGCTGTGATTCTGGTGATGAGGGAGGTGGTAGCAGTGATTCTGGTGAAGAGAGAGTTGAGAGCAATGATTCTGATGATGAGAGAAATGAGAGCAATGATTCTGGTGATGAGGGAGATGCTGGCAGTGATTCTGGTGATGTGGGAGGTGGTAGCAGTGATTCTGATGATGCGAGAGATGAGAGCAATGATTCTGGTGATGAGGGAGATGGTAGCAGGGATTCTGGTGATGAGGGAGATGAGAGCAATGATTCTGGTGATGAGGGAGATGGTAGCAGTGATTCTGGTGATGAGGGAGATGGCAGCAGTGATTCTGGTGATGAGGGAGAAGGTAGCAGTGATTCTGATGATGAGATAGATGAGAGCAATGATTCTGGTGATGAGGGAGATGAGAGCAATGATTCTGATGATGAGAGAGATGGTAGCAGTGATTCTGGTGATGAGGGAGGTGGCAGCAGTGATTCTGGTGATGAGGGAGATGGTAGCAGTGATTCTGGTGATGAGAGAGATGAGAGCAATGATTCTGATGATGAGAGAGATGGTAGCAGTGATTCTGGTGATGAGGGGGGTGGCAGCAGTGATTCTGATGATGAGAGAGCTGAGAGCAATGATTCTGGTGATGAGGGAGATGGTAGCAATGATTCTGGGGATGAGGGAGATGGTAGCAGTGATTCTGGTGCTGAGAGAGATGAGAGCAATGATTCTGATGATGAGAGAGATGGTAGCAGTGATTCTCATGATGAGAGAAATGAGAGCAATTATTCTGGTGATGAGGGAGATGGTAGCAATGAGTCTGGTGTTGAGGGAGATGGTAGCAATGATTCTGGTGATGAGGGAGATGATAGCAGTGATTCTGGTGATGAGGGAGATGAGAGCAATGATTCTGGTGATGAGGGAGATGGTAGCAATGATTCTGGTGATGAGGGAGATGGTAGCAGTGATTCTGGTGATGAGGGAGATGAGAGCAATGATTCTGGTGATGAGGGAGATTGTAGCAGTGATTCTGGTGATGAGAGAGATAAGAGCAATGATTCTGGTGATGAGGGAGATGGTCGCAGTGATTCTGGTGATGAGAGAGATGGTAGCAGTGATTCTGGTGATGAGGGAAGTGGTGGCAGTGATTCTGGTGATGAGTGTGATGTTAGCAGTGATTCTGCTGTTGTGGGAGATGCTGGCAGTGACTCTGGTGATGAGGGAGTTGATAGCAGTCATTGTCGTGATGAGAGAGATGGTAGCAGTCGTTCTGGTGATGAGGGAGATGGCAACAAAGATTCTGGTGATGAGGGAGATTGTTGCAGTGATTCTCGTGATGAGGGAGATGGCAGCGAAGATTCTGGTGATGAGGGAGATGGTAGCATTGATTCTGGTGATGAGGGAGATGTTAGCAGTGATTTTGGTGTTGACGGACATGGTAGCTGTGATTCTGGTGATGAGGGAGGTGGCAGCAGTGATTCTGGTGATGAGAGAGATGGTAGCAGTGACTCTGGTGATGTGGGAGATGGTAGCAGTGATTCTGGTGATGAGGGAGATTGTTGCAGTGATTCCCGTGATGAGGGAGATGGCAGCGAAGATTCTGGTGATGAGGGAGATGGTAGCATTGATTCTGGTGATGAGGGAGATGTTAGCAGTGATTTTGGTGTTGACGGAGATGGTAGCAGTGATTCTGGTGATGTGGGAGATGGTAGCAGTGATTCTGGTGATGAGAGAGATGAGAGCAATGATTCTGGTGATGAGGGAGATGGTAGCATTGATTCTGGTGATGAGGGAGATGTTAGCAGTGATTTTGGTGTTGACGGAGATGGTAGCAGTGATTCTGGTGATGAGGGAGATGGTAGCAATGATTCTGGTGATGAGAGAGATGAGAGCAATAATTCTGGTGATGAGGGAGTTGGTAGCAGTGATTCCGGTGATGAGGGAGATGGTAGCAGGACTCTGGTGATGAGTGAGATAGTAGCAGTGATTCTGATGATGAGAGAGATGAGAGCAATGATTCTGGTGATGAGGGAGATGGTAGCTGTGATTCTGGTGATGAGGGAGGTGGTAGCAGTGATTCTGGTGAAGAGAGAGTTGAGAGCAATGATTCTGATGATGAGAGAAATGAGAGCAATGATTCTGGTGATGAGGGAGATGCTGGCAGTGATTCTGGTGATGTGGGAGGTGGTAGCAGTGATTCTGATGATGCGAGAGATGAGAGCAATGATTCTGGTGATGAGGGAGATGGTAGCAGGGATTCTGGTGATGAGGGAGATGAGAGCAATGATTCTGGTGATGAGGGAGATGGTAGCAGTGATTCTGGTGATGAGGGAGATGGCAGCAGTGATTCTGGTGATGAGGGAGAAGGTAGCAGTGATTCTGATGATGAGATAGATGAGAGCAATGATTCTGGTGATGAGGGAGATGAGAGCAATGATTCTGATGATGAGAGAGATGGTAGCAGTGATTCTGGTGATGAGGGAGGTGGCAGCAGTGATTCTGGTGATGAGGGAGATGGTAGCAGTGATTCTGGTGATGAGAGAGATGAGAGCAATGATTCTGATGATGAGAGAGATGGTAGCAGTGATTCTGGTGATGAGGGGGGTGGCAGCAGTGATTCTGATGATGAGAGAGCTGAGAGCAATGATTCTGGTGATGAGGGAGATGGTAGCAATGATTCTGGGGATGAGGGAGATGGTAGCAGTGATTCTGGTGCTGAGAGAGATGAGAGCAATGATTCTGATGATGAGAGAGATGGTAGCAGTGATTCTCATGATGAGAGAAATGAGAGCAATTATTCTGGTGATGAGGGAGATGGTAGCAATGAGTCTGGTGATGAGGGAGATGGTAGCAATGATTCTGGTGATGAGGGAGATGATAGCAGTGATTCTGGTGATGAGGGAGATGAGAGCAATGATTCTGGTGATGAGGGAGATGGTAGCAATGATTCTGGTGATGAGGGAGATGGTAGCAGTGATTCTGGTGATGAGGGAGATGAGAGCAATGATTCTGGTGATGAGGGAGATTGTAGCAGTGATTCTGGTGATGAGAGAGATAAGAGCAATGATTCTGGTGATGAGGGAGATGGTCGCAGTGATTCTGGTGATGAGAGAGATGGTAGCAGTGATTCTGGTGATGAGGGAAGTGGTGGCAGTGATTCTGGTGATGAGTGTGATGTTAGCAGTGATTCTGCTGTTGTGGGAGATGCTGGCAGTGACTCTGGTGATGAGGGAGTTGATAGCAGTCATTGTCGTGATGAGAGAGATGGTAGCAGTCGTTCTGGTGATGAGGGAGATGGCAACAAAGATTCTGGTGATGAGGGAGATTGTTGCAGTGATTCTCGTGATGAGGGAGATGGCAGCGAAGATTCTGGTGATGAGGGAGATGGTAGCATTGATTCTGGTGATGAGGGAGATGTTAGCAGTGATTTTGGTGTTGACGGACATGGTTGCAGTGATTCTGGTGATGAGGGATATGGTGTCAATGATTCTGGTGGTGAGGGAAGGGGTAGCAGTCACTCTAGGGGTGAGGCAGAAGGTAGCAGTGATTCTGGTGATGAGGGAGGTGGTAGCAGTGATTCTGGTGATGAGGGAGATGGTATCAATGATTCTGGTAGTGAGGGAAGGGGTAGCAGTAACTCTAGGGGTGAGGCAGAAGGTTGCAGTGATTCTGGTGATGAGAGAGATGAGAGCAATGATTCTGGTGATGAGGGAGATGGTAGCAGTGACTCTGGTGATGAGTGAGATCGCAGCAGTGATTCTGATGATGAGAGAGATGAGAGCAATGATTCTGGTGATGAGGGAGATGGTAGCAGTGATTCTGGTGAGGAGGGAGATGGTAGCAGTGACTCTGGTGATGAGTGAGATCGTAGCAGTCATTCTGATGATGAGAGAGATGAGAGCAATGATTCTGGTGATGAGGGAGATGGTAGCAGTGATTCTGGTGATAAGAGAGGTAGTAGCAGTGATTCTGGTGATGAGAGAGATGAGAGCAATGATTCTGGTGATGAGGGAGATGGTAGCAGTGATTCTGGTGATGAGAGAGGTAGTAGCAGTGATTCTGGTGATGAGAGAGATGAGAGCAATGATTCTGGTGATGAGGGAGATGGTAGCAGTGATTCTGGTGATGACAGAGGTAGTAGCAGTGATTCTGGTGATGAGAGAGATGAGAGCAATGATTCTGGTGATGAGGGAGATGCTAGCAGTGACTCTGATGATGAGAGAGATGAGAGCAATGATTCTGGTGATGAGGGAGATGGTAGCAGTGATTCTGGTGATGAGGGAGATGGTAGCAGTGATTCTGATGATGAGAGAGATGAGAGCAATGATTCTGGTGATGAGGGAGATGGTAGCAGTGATTCTGGTGATGAGGGAGATGGTAGCAGTGATTCTGGCGATGAGGGAGGTGGTAGCATTGATTCTGGTGATGTGGGAGTTGGTAGCAGTGATTCTGATGATAAGAGAGATGAGAGCAATGATTCTGGTGATGTGGGAGATGGTAGCAGTGATTCTGGTGATGAGGGAGATGGTAGCTGTGATTCTGGTGATGTGGGAGGTGGTAGCAGTGATTCTGATGATAAGAGAGATGAGAGCAATGATTCTGGTGATGAGGGAGATGGTAGCAGTGATTCTGGTGATGAGGGAGGTGGTAGCAGTGATTCTGGTGATGTGGGAGGTGGTAGCAGTGATTCTGATGATAAGAGAGATGAGAGCAATGATTCTGGTGATGAGGGAGATGGTAGCAGTGATTCTGGTGATGAGGGAGATGGTAGCAGTGATTCTGATGATGAAAGAGATGAGAGCAATGATTCTGATGATGAGAGAGAGGGGAGCAGTGTTTCTGGTGATGAGGGAGGTGGCAGCAGTGATTCTGGTGATGAGAGAGATGGTAGCAGTGATTCTGGTGATGAGGGAGATTGTTGCAGTGATTTGCGTGATGAGGGAGATGGCAGCGAAGATTCTGGTGATGAGGGAGATGGTAGCATTGATTCTGGTGATGAGGGAGGTGGTAGCAGTGAATCTGATGATGAGAGAGATGGTCGCAGCGATTCTGGTGAGGAGAGAGATGAGAGCAATGATTCTGATGATGACAGAGAGGGTAGCAGTGTTTCTGGTGATGAGGGACGTGGCAGCAGTGATTCTGGTGATGAGAGAGATGGTCGCAGTGATTATGGTGATGTGGGAGATGGTAGCAGTGATTCTGTTGATGAGGGAGATTGTTGCAGTGATTCCCGTGATGAGGGAGATGGCAGCTAAGATTCTGGTGATGAGAGAGATGGTAGCATTGATTCTGGTGATGAGGGAGATGTTAGCAGTGATTTTGGTGTTGACGGAGATGGTAGCAGTGATTCTGGTGATGTGGGAGATGGTGGTAGTGATTCTGGAGATGTGGGAGATGGTAGCAGTGATTCTGGTGATGAGGGAGATGGTAGCAGTGATTCTGATGATGAGAGAGATGAGAGCAATGATTCTGGTGATGAGGGAGATAGTAGCAGTGATTCTGGTGATGAGAGAGATGAGAGTAATGATTCTGATGATGAGGGAGATGGTAGCAGTGATTCTGGTGATGAGAGAGATGAGAGTAATGATTCTGATGATGAGAGAGATGGTAGCAGTGATTCTGGTGATGAGGGGGTTGGCAGCAGTGATTCTGATGATGAGAGAGATGAGAGCAATGATTCTGGTGATGAGGGAGATGGAAGCAGTGATTCTGGTGGGAAGGGAGATTTTAGCCATCATTCCGGTGATGTGGGACATGGTAGCAGTGATTCTGGTAGTGAGGGAGGTGGTGGCAGTGACTCTGGTGATGAGGGAGAGTGTAGCAGTGATTCTGGTGAAGAGGGAGATGGTAGCAGTGATTTTGGTAATGAGGGAATTGATAGAAGTGATGTTCGTGATGATAGAGATGGTGGCAGTGATTCTGGTGATGAGGGAGTTGACAGCAGTGATTGTAGTGATGAGAGAGATGGTAGCAGTGTTTCTGGTGCAGTGGGAGATGCTGGCAGTGACTCTGGTGATGAGGGAGTTGATAGCAGTCATTGTCGTGATGAGAGAGATGGTAGCAGTGTTTCTGGTGATGTGGGAGATGGCAGCAAAGATTCTGGTGATGAGGGAGATTGTAGCAGTGATTCTGGTGATGAGAGAGATGGTAGCATTGATTCTGGTGATGAGGGAGATGTTAGCAGTGATTTTGGTGCTGACGGAGATGGTAGCAGTGATTCTGGTGATGTGGGAGATGGTGGTAGTGATTCTGGAGATGTGGGAGATGGTAGCAGTGATTCTGGTGATGAGGGAGATGGTAGCAGTGATTCTGATGATGAGAGAGATGAGAGCAATGATTCTGGTGATGAGGGAGATGGTAGCAGTGATTCTGGTGATGAGAGAGATGAGAGTAATGATTCTGATGATGAGGGAGATGGTAGCAGTGATTCTGGTGATGAGAGAGATGAGAGTAATGATTCTGATGATGAGAGAGGTGGTAGCAGTGATTCTGGTGATGAGGGGGTTGGCAGCAGTGATTCTGATGATGAGAGAGATGAGAGCAATGATTCTGGTGATGAGGGAAATGGAAGCAGTGATTATGGTGGGAAGGGAGATTTTAGCCATCATTTCGGTGATGTGGGACATGGTAGCAGTGATTCTGGTAGTGAGGGAGGTGGTGGCAGTGACTCTGGTGATGAGGGAGAGTGTAGCAGTGATTCTGGTGAAGAGGGAGATGGTAGCAGTGATTTTGGTAATGAGGGAATTGATAGAAGTGATGTTCGTGATGATAGAGATGGTGGCAGTGATTCTGGTGATGAGGGAGTTGACAGCAGTGATTGTAGTGATGAGAGAGATGGTAGCAGTGATTCTGGTGCAGTGGGAGATGCTGGCAGTGACTCTGGTGATGAGGGAGTTGATAGCAGTCATTGTCGTGATGAGAGAGATGGTAGCAGTGTTTCTGGTGATATGGGAGATGGCAGCAAAGATTCTGGTGATGAGGGAGATTGTAGCAGTGATTCTGGTGATGAGGGAGATGGTAGCAAAGATTCTGGTGATGAGGGAGATTGTCGCAGTGATTCTGGTGATGAGGGAGATGACAGCGAAGGTTCTGGTGATGAAGCAGATGGTAGCATTGATTCTGGTGATGAGGGAGATGGTAGCAGTGATTCTGGTGATGAGGGAGGTGGTAGCAGTGATTCTGGTGATGAGTGAGATCGCAGCAGTGATTCTGATGATGAGAGAGATGAGAGCAATGATTCTGGCGATGAGGGAGATGGTAGCAGTGATTCTGGTGATGAGGGAGATGGTAGCAGTGACTCTGGTGATGAGTGAGATCGTAGCAGTCATTCTGATGATGAGAGAGATGAGAGCAATGATTCTGGTGATGAGGGAGATGGTAGCAGTGATTCTGGTGATGAGAGAAGTAGTAGCAGTAATTCTGGTGATGAGAGAGATGAGAGCAATGATTCTGGTGATGAGGGAGATGGTAGCAGTGATTCTGGTGATGAGAGAGGTAGTAGCAGTGAATCTGGTGATGAGAGAGATGAGAGCAATGATTCTGGTGATGAGGGAGATGGTAGCAGTGATTCTGGTGATGAGAGAGGTAGTAGCAGTGATTCTGGTGATGAGAGAGATGAGAGCAATGATTCTGGTGATGAGGGAGATGCTAGCAGTGACTCTGATGATGAGAGAGATGAGAGCAATGATTCTGGTGATGAGGGAGATGGTAGCAGTGATTCTGGTGATGAGGGAGATGGTAGCAGTGATTCTGATGATGAGAGAGATGAGAGCAATGATTCTGGTGATGAGGGAGATGGTAGCAGTGATTCTGGTGATGAGGGAGATGGTAGCAGTGATTCTGGCGATGAGGGAGGTGGTAGCAGTGATTCTGGTGATGTGGGAGGTTGTAGCAGTGATTCTGATGATAAGAGAGATGAGAGCAATGATTCTGGTGATGTGGGAGATGGTAGCAGTGATTCTGGCGATGAGGGAGATGGTAGCTGTGATTCTGGTGATGTGGGAGGCGGTAGCAGTGATTCTGATGATAAGAGAGATGAGAGCAATGATTCTGGTGATGAGGGAGATGGTAGCAGTGATTCTGGTGATGAGGGAGATGGTAGCAGTGATTCTGATGATGAAAGAGATGAGAGCAATGATTCTGATGATGAGAGAGAGGGGAGCAGTGTTTCTGGTGATGAGGGAGGTGGCAGCAGTGATTCTGGTGATGAGAGAGATGGTAGCAGTGATTCTGGTGATGAGGGAGATTGTTGCAGTGATTTGCGTGATGAGGGAGATGGCAGCGAAGATTCTGGTGATGAGGGAGATGGTAGCATTGATTCTGGTGATGAGGGAGGTGGTAGCAGTGAATCTGATGATGAGAGAGATGGTCGCAGCGATTCTGGTGAGGAGAGAGATGAGAGCAATGATTCTGATGATGACAGAGAGGGTAGCAGTGTTTCTGGTGATGAGGGACGTGGCAGCAGTAATTCTGGTGATGAGAGAGATGGTCGCAGTGATTATGGTGATGTGGGAGATGGTAGCAGTGATTCTGTTGATGAGGGAGATTGTTGCAGTGATTCCCGTGATGAGGGAGATGGCAGCTAAGATTCCGGTGATGAGAGAGATGGTAGCATTGATTCTGGTGATGAGGGAGATGTTAGCAATGATTTTGGTGTTGACGGAGATGGTAGCAGTGATTCTGGTGATGTGGGAGATGGTGGTAGTGATTCTGGAGATGTGGGAGATGGTAGCAGTGATTCTGGTGATGAGGGAGATGGTAGCAGTGATTCTGATGATGAGAGAGATGAGAGCAATGATTCTGGTGATGAGGGAGATGGTAGCAGTGATTCTGGTGATGAGAGAGATGAGAGTAATGATTCTGATGATGAGGGAGATGGTAGCAGTGATTCTGGTGATGAGAGAGATGAGAGTAATGATTCTGATGATGAGACAGGTGGTAGCAGTGATTCTGGTGATGAGGGGGTTGGCAGCAGTGATTCTGATGATGAGAGAGATGAGAGCAATGATTCTGGTGATGAGGGAGATGGAAGCAGTGATTCTGGTCGGAAGGGAGATTTTAACCATCATTCCGGTGATGTGGGACATGGTAGCAGTGATTCTGGTAGTGAGGGAGGTGGTGGCAGTGACTCTGGTGATGAGGGAGAGTGTAGCAGTGATTCTGGTGAAGAGGGAGATGGTAGCAGTGATTTTGGTAATGAGGGAATTGATAGAAGTGATGTTCGTGATGATAGAGATGGTGGCAGTGATTCTGGTGATGAGGGAGTTGACAGCAGTGATTGTAGTGATGCGAGAGATGGTAGCAGTGTTTCTGGTGCAGTGGGAGATGCTGGCAGTGACTCTGGTGATGAGGGAGTTGATAGCAGTCATTGTCGTGATGAGAGAGATGGTAGCAGTGTTTCTGGTGATGTGGGAGATGGCAGCAAAGATTCTGGTGATGAGGGAGATTGTAGCAGTGATTCTGGTGATGAGGGAGATGGTAGCAAAGATTCTGGTGATGAGGGAGATTGTCGCAGTGATTCTGGTGATGAGGGAGATGACAGCGAAGGTTCTGGTGATGAAGCAGATGGTAGCATTGATTCTGGTGATGAGGGAGATGGCAGCAAAGATTCTGGTGATGAGGGAGATTGTAGCAGTGATTCTGGTGATGAGGGAGATGGTAGCAAAGATTCTGGTGATGAGGGAGATTGTCGCAGTGATTCTGGTGATGAGGGAGATGACAGCGAAGGTTCTGGTGATGAAGCAGATGGTAGCATTGATTCTGGTGATGAGGGAGATGGTAGCAGTGATTCTGGTGATGAGGGAGGTGGTAGCAGTGATTCTGGTGATGAGTGAGATCGCAGCAGTGATTCTGATGATGAGAGAGATGAGAGCAATGATTCTGGTGATGAGGGAGATGGTAGCAGTGATTCTGGTGATGAGGGAGATGGTAGCAGTGACTCTGGTGATGAGTGAGATCGTAGCAGTCATTCTGATGATGAGAGAGATGAGAGCAATGATTCTGGTGATGAGGGAGATGGTAGCAGTGATTCTGGTGATGAGAGAGGTAGTAGCAGTGATTCTGGTGATGAGAGAGATGAGAGCAATGATTCTGGTGATGAGGGAGATGGTAGCAGTGATTCTGGTGATGAGGGAGGTAGTAGCAGTGATTCTGGTGATGAGAGAGATGAGAGCAATGATTCTGGTGATGAGGGAGATGGTAGCAGTGATTCTGGTGATGAGAGAGGTAGTAGCAGTGATTCTGGTGATGAGGGAGATGAGAGCAATGATTCTGGTGATGAGGGAGATGCTAGCAGTGACTCTGATGATGAGAGAGATGAGAGCAATGATTCTGGTGATGAGGGAGATGGTAGCAGTGATTCTGTTGATGAGGAAGATGGTAGCAGTGATTCCGGCGAGGAGGGAGGTGGTAGCAGTGATTCTGGTGATGTGGGAGGTGGTAGCAGTGATTCTGATGATAAGAGAGATGAGAGCAATGATTCTGGTGATGTGGGAGATGGTAGCAGTGATTCTGGTGATGAGGGAGATGGTAGCTGTGATTCTGGTGATGTGGGAGGTGGTAGCAGTGATTCTGATGATAAGAGAGATGAGAGCAATGATTCTGGTGATGAGGGAGATGGTAGCATTGATTCTGGTGATGAGGGAGGTGGTAGCAGTGATTCTGGTGATGTGGGAGGTGGTAGCAGTGATTCTGATGATAAGAGAGATGAGAGCAATGATTCTGGTGATGAGGGAGATGGTAGCAGTGATTCTGGTGATGAGGGAGATGGTAGCAGTGATTCTGATGATGACAGAGATGAGAGCAATGATTCTGATGATGAGAGAGAGGGGAGCAGTGTTTCTGGTGATGAGGGAGGTGGCAGCAGTGATTCTGGTGATGAGAGAGATGGTAGCAGTGATTCTGGTGATGAGGGAGATTGTTGCAGTGATTTGCGTGATGAGGGAGATGGCAGCGAAGATTCTGGTGATGAGGGAGATGGTAGCATTGATTCTGGTGATGAGGGAGGTGGTAGCAGTGAATCTGATGATGAGAGAGATGGTCGCAGCGATTCTGGTGAGGAGAGAGATGAGAGCAATGATTCTGATGATGACAGAGAGGGTAGCAGTGTTTCTGGTGGTGAGGGACGTGGCAGCAGTGATTCTGGTGATGAGAGAGATGGTCGCAGTGATTATGGTGATGTGGGAGATGGTAGCAGTGATTCTGTTGATGAGGGAGATTGTTGCAGTGATTCCCGTGATGAGGGAGATGGCAGCTAAGATTCTGGTGATGAGAGAGATGGTAGCATTGATTCTGGTGATGAGGGAGATGTTAGCAGTGATTTTGGTGTTGACGGAGATGGTAGCAGTGATTCTGGTGATGTGGGAGATGGTGGTAGTGATTCTGGAGATGTGGGAGATGGTAGCAGTGATTCTGGTGATGAGGGAGATGGTAGCAGTGATTCTGATGATGAGAGAGATGAGAGCAATGATTCTGGTGATGAGGGAGATGGTAGCAGTGATTCTGGTGATGAGAGAGATGAGAGTAATGATTCTGATGATGAGGGAGATGGTAGCAGTGATTCTGGTGATGAGAGAGATGAGAGTAATGATTCTGATGATGAGAGAGGTGGTAGCAGTGATTCTGGTGATGAGGGGGTTGGCAGCAGTGATTCTGATGATGAGAGAGATGAGAGCAATGATTCTGGTGATGAGGGAGATGGAAGCAGTGATTCTGGTGGGAAGGGAGATTTTAGCCATCATTCCGGTGATGTGGGACATGGTAGCAGTGATTCTGGTAGTGAGGGAGGTGGTGGCAGTGACTCTGGTGATGAGGGAGAGTGTAGCAGTGATTCTGGTGAAGAGGGAGATGGTAGCAGTGATTTTGGTAATGAGGGAATTGATAGAAGTGATGTTCGTGATGATAGAGATGGTGGCAGTGATTCTGGTGATGAGGGAGTTGACAGCAGTGATTGTAGTGATGAGAGAGATGGTAGCAGTGTTTCTGGTGCAGTGGGAGATGCTGGCAGTGACTCTGGTGATGAGGGAGTTGATAGCATTCATTGTCGTGATGAGAGAGATGGTAGCAGTGTTTCTGGTGATGTGGGAGATGGCAGCAAAGATTCTGGTGATGAGGGAGATTGTAGCAGTGATTCTGGTGATGAGGGAGATGGTAGCAAAGATTCTGGTGATGAGGGAGATTGTCGCAGTGATTCTGGTGATGAGGGAGATGACAGCGAAGGTTCTGGTGATGAAGCAGATGGTAGCATTGATTCTGGTGATGAGGGAGATGGTAGCAGTGATTCTGGTGATGAGGGAGGTGGTAGCAGTGATTCTGGCAGTGAGGGAAGGGGTAGCAGTAACTATAGGGGTGAGGCAGAAGGTAGCAGTGATTCTGGTGATGAGGGAGGTGGTAGCAGTGATTCTGGTGATGAGGGAGATGGTATCAGTCATTCTGGTAGTGAGGGAAGGGGTAGCAGAAACTCTCGGGGTGATTCAGAAGGTAGCTGTGATTCTGGTGATGAGAGAGATGCTAGCATTGATTCTGGTGCTGAGAGAGATGGCAGCAGTGATTCAGGTGATGAGGGAGATGGTAGCAATAATTCTGTTGATGAGGGAGGTGGCAGCAGTGATTCTGGTGATGAGAGAGTTGAGAGCAATAATTCTGGTGATGAGGGAGATGGTAGCAGTGATTCTGGTGATGAGGGAGATGATTGCAGTGATTCTGATGATGAGAGAGATGGCAGCAGTGATTCAGGTGATGAGGGAGATGGGAGCAATAATTCTGGTGATGAGGGAGGTGGCAGCAGTGATTCTGGTGATGAGAGAGTTGAGTGCAATGATTCTGATGATGAGAGAGATGGTAGCAGTGATTCTGATGATGAGAGAGATGAGAGCAATGATTCTGGTGATGAGGGAGATGGTAGCAGTGATTCTGGTGATGAGGGAGATGGTAGCAGTGATTCTGATGATGAGAGAGATGAGAGCAATGATTCTGGTGATGAGTGAAATGGTGGCAGTGATTCTGGTGATGAGGGAGGTGGTGGCAGTCATTCTGGTGATGAGAGAGATGAGAGCAATGATTCTGGTGATGAGGGAGATGGTAGCAGTGATTCTGGTGATGAGGGAGATGGTAGCAGTGATTCTGGTGATGAGAGAGATGAGAGCAATGATTTTGGTGATGAGGGAGATGGTAGCAGTGATTCTGGTGATGAGGGAGATGGTAGCAGTGATTCTGGTGATGAGAGAGAAGAGAGCAATGATTCTGGTGATGAGGGAGATGGTAGCAGTGATTCTGGTGATGAGGGAGATGGTAGCAGTGATTCTGGTGATGAGAGAGATGAGAGCAATGATTCTGGTGATGAGGGAGATGAGAGCATTGATTCTGATTATGAGAGAGATGGTCGCAGTGATTCTGGTGATGTGGGAGATGGTAGCAGTGATTCTGTTGATGAGGGAGATTGTTGCAGGGATTCCCGTGATGAGGGAGATGGCAGCTAAGATTCTGGTGATGAGAGAGATGGTAGCATTGATTCTGGTGATGAGGGAGATGTTAGCAGTGATTTTGGTGTTGCCGGAGATGGTAGCAGTGATTCTGGTGATGTGGGTGATGGTAGCAGTGATTCTGGTGATGTGGGAGATGGTAGCAGTGATTCTGTTGATGAGGGAGATTGTTGCAGTGATTCCCGTGATGAGGGAGATGGCAGTTAAGATTCTGGTGATGAGAGAGATGGTAGCATTGATTCTGGTGATGAGGGAGATGTTAGCAGTGATTTTGGTGTTGACGGAGATGGTAGCAGTCATTCTGGTGATGTGGGAGATGGTAGCAGTGATTCTGGTGATGTGGGAGATGGTAGCAGTGATTCTGGTGATGAGGGAGATGGTAGCAGTGATTCTGATGATGAGAGAGATGAGAGCAATGATTCTGGTGATGAGGGAGATGGTAGCAGTGATTCTGGTGATGAGCGAGATGAGTGTCATGATTCTGATGATGAGAGAGATGAGAGCAATGATTCTGGTGATGAGGTTGATGGTAGCAATGATTCTGGTGAAGAGGGAGATGAGAGCAATGATTCTGATGATGAGAGAGGTGGTAGCAGTGATTCTGGTGATGAGGGGGGTGGCAGCAGTGATTCTGATGATGAGAGCGATGGGAGCAATGATTCTGGTGATGAGGGAGATGTTAGCAGTGATTCTGGTGATGAGGGAGGTGGTATCAGTGATTCTGGTGATGAAAGAGTGAGAGCAATGATTCTGGTGATGAGGGAGATGGTAGCAGTGATTCTGGTGATGTGGGAGATGTTTGCAGTGATTCTGGTGGTAAGGGAGATGGTAGCCATCATTCCGGTGATGTGGGACATGGTAGCAGTGATTCTGGTAGTGAGAGAGGTGGTGGCAGTGACTCTGGTGATGAGGGACAGTGTAGCAGTGATTCTGGTGAAGAGGGAGATGGTAGCAGTGATTTTGGTAATGAGAGAGATGGTAGCAGTGATTCTGTTCGTGATGATAGAGATGGTGGCAGTGATTCTGGTGATGAGGGAGTTGATAGCAGTGATTGTAGTGATGAGAGAGATGGTAGCAGTGATTCTGGTGCAGTGGGAGATGCTGGCAGTGACTCTGGTGATGAGGGAGTTGATAGCAGTCATTGTCGTGATGAGAGAGATGGTAGCAGTGTTTCTGGTGATGTGGGAGATGGCAGCAAAGATTCTGGTGATGAGGGAGATTGTAGCAGTGATTCTGGTGATGAGGGAGATGGTAGCAAAGATTCTGGTGATGAGGGAGATTGTCGCAGTGATTCTGGTGATGAGTGAGATGACAGCGAAGGTTCTGGTGATGAAGCAGATGGTAGCATTGATTCTGGTGATGAGGGAGATGGCAGCGAAGATTCTGGTGATGAGCGAGATGGTCGCATTGATTCTGGTGATGAGCGAGATGTTAGCAGTGATTTTGGTGTTGACGGAGAAGGTAGCAGTGATTCTGGTGATGAGGGAGGTGGTAGCTGTGATTCTGGTAGTGAGGGAAGGGGTAGCAGTAACTCTAGGGGTGAGGCAGAAGGTAGCAGTGATTCTGGTGATGAGGGAGGGGGTAGCAGTGATTCTGGTGATGAGGGAGATGGTATCAGTCATTCTGGTAGTGAGGGAAGGGGTAGCAGTAACTCTAGGGGTGAGGCAGAAGGCAGCTGTGATTCTGGTGATGAGAGAGATGATTGCAGTGATTCTGATGATGAGAGAGTTCAGAGCAATGATTCTGATGATGAGAGAGATGAGAGCAATGATTCTGGTGATGAGGGAGATGGTAGCAGTGATTCTGGTGATGAGGGAGATGGTAGCAGTGATTCTGGCGATGAGAGAGATGAGAGTAATGATTCTGATGATGAGAGAGATGAGAGCAATGATTCTGGTGATGAGGGAGAAGGCAGCAGTGATTCTGGTGATGAGGGAGGTGGTAGCAGTGATTCTGGCGACGAGAGAGATGAGAGCAATGATTCTGGTGATGAGGGAGATGGTAGCAGTGATTCTGGTGATGAGGGAGATGGTAGCAGTGATTCTGGTGATGAGGGAGGTGGTAGCAGTGATTCTGGCGATGAGGGAGATGAGAGCAATGATTCTGGTGATGAGGGAGATGGTAGCAGTGATTCTGGTGATGAGGGAGGTGGTAGCAGTGAATCTGATAATGAGAGAGATGAGAGCAATGATTCTGGTGATGAGGGAAACGGTAGCAGTGATTCTGGTGATGCGGGATGTGGTAGCAGTGAATCTGATAATGAGAGAGATGGGAGCAATGATTCTGGTGATGAGGGAGACGGTAGCAGTGATTCTGGTGATGCGGGATGTGGTAGCAGTGATTCTGGTGCTGAGGGAGATGAGAGCAATGATTCTGGTGATGAGGGAGATGGTAGCAGTGATTCTGGTGATGAGAGAGATAAGAGCAATGATTCTGGTGATGAGGGAGATGGTAGCAGTGATTCTGGTGATGAGAGAGATGAGAGCAATGATTCTGGTGATGAGGGAGATGGTAGCAGTGATTCTGGTGATGAGGGAGGTGGTAGCAATGATTCTGGTGATGAGGGAGATGGTATCAGTGATTCTGGTAGTGAGGGAATTGGTAGCAGTAACTCTCGGTGTGAGGCAGAAGGTAGCAATGATTCTGGTGATGAGGGAGGTGGTAGCAGTGATTCTGGTGATGAGGGAGATGGTATCAATGATTCTGGTAGTGAGGTAAGGTGTAGCAGTAACTCTAGTTGTGAGGCAGAAGGTAGCAGTGATTCTGGTGATGAGGGAGGTGGTAGCAGTGATTCTGGTGATGAGGGAGATGGTATCAGTGATTCTGGTAGTGAGGGAAGGGGTAGCAGTAACTCTAGGGGTGAGGCAGAAGGTAGCAGTGATTCTGGTGATGAGAGAGATGAGAGCAATGATTCTGGTGATGAGGGAGATGGTAGCAGTGATTCTGGTGATGAGGGAATTGGTAGAAGTGATTCTGGTGATGAGGGATGTGGTAGCAGTGATTCTGGCGATGAGAGAGATGAGAGCAATGATTCTGGTGATCAGGGAGATGGTAGCAGTGAATCTGATAATGAGAGAGATGAGAGCAATGATTCTGGTGATGAGGGAGACGGTAGCATGATTCTGGTGATGCGGGAGATGGTAGCAGTGATTCTGATGATGAGGGAGATGGTATCAGTGATTCTGGTAGTGAGGGAAAGGGTAGCAGTAACACTAGGGGTGAGGCAGAAGGTAGCAGTGATTCTGGTGCTGAGGGAGATGAGAGTAATGATTCTGATGATGAGAGAGATGGGAGCATTGATTCTGATGATGAGAGAGATGAGAGCAATGATTCTGGTGATGAGGGAGATGGTAGCAGTGATTCTGGTGATGAGAGAGATAAGAGCAATGATTCTGATGATGAGCGTGATGGTAGCAGTGATTCTGGTGATGAGGGAAGTGGTGGCAGTGATTCTGGTGATGAGTGAGATGGTAGCAGTGATTCTGGTGATGTGGGAGATGCTGGCAGTGACTCTGGTGATGAGGGAGTTGATAGCAGTCATTGTCGTGATGAGAGAGATGTTAGCAGTCGTTCTGGTGATGAGGGAGATGGCAACAAAGATTCTGGTAATGAGGGAGATTGTTGCAGTGATTCTCGTGATGAGGGAGATGGCAGCGAGGTTTCTGGTGATGAGGGAGATGGTAGCATTGATTCTGGTGATGAGGGAGATGTTAGCAGTGATTCTGGTGATGAGGGAGATGGTAGCAGTGATTCTGGTAGTGCGGGAAGTGGTAGCAGTAACTCTAGGAGTGAGGCAGAAGGTAGCAGTGATTCTGGTGATGAGGGAGGTGGTAGCAGTGATTCTGGTGATGAGGGAGATGGTATCATTGATTCTGGTAGTGAGGGTAGGGGTAGCAGTAACTCGAGGGGTGAGGCAGAAGGTAGCAGTGATTCTGGTGATGAGGGAGGTGGTATCAATGATTCTGGTAGTGAGGGAAGGTGTAGCAGTTACTCTAGGGGTGAGGCAGAAGGTAGCAGTGATTCTGGTGATGAGAGAGATGAGAGCAATGATTCTGGTGATGAGGGAGATGGTAGCAGTGATTCTGGTGATGAGGGAGGTGGTAGCAGTGATTCTGGTGATGAGGGAGATGGTGTCAATGATTCTGGTAGTGAGGGAAGGGGTAGCAGTAACTCTAGGGGTGAGGCAGAAGGCTGCAGTGATTCTGGTGATGAGAGAGATGAAAGCAATGATTCTGGTGATGAGTGAGATGGTAGCAGTGATTCTGGTGATGAGGGAGATGAGAGCAATGATTCTGGTGATGAGGGAGATGGTAGCAGTGATTCTGGTGATGAGGGAGATGGTAGCAGTGACTCTGGTGATGATTGAGATGGTAGCAGTGATTCTGATGATGAGAGAGATGAGAGCAATGATTCTGGTGATGAGGGAGATGCGAGCAATGATTCTGGTGATGAGGGAGATGGTAGCAGTGATTCTGGTGATGAGGGAAGTGTTAGCAGTGATTCTGATGATGAGAGAGAGGGTAGCAGCGTTTCTGGTGATGAGGGAGGTGGTAGCAGTGATTCTGGTGATGAGAGAGATGAGAGCAATGATTCTGGTGATGTGGGAGGAGGTAGCAGTGATTCTGATGATGAGAGAGATGCGAGCAATGATTCTGGTGATGAGGGAGATGGTAGCAGTGATTCTGGTGATGAGAGAGATGAGAGCAATGATTCTGGTGATCAGGGAGATGGTAGCAGTAATTCTGGTGATGCGGGATGTGGTAGCAGTGATTCTGGTGCTGAGGGAGATGAGAGTAATGATTCTGATGATGAGAGAGATGGGAGCATTGATTCTGATGATGTGAGAGATGAGAGCAATGATTCTGGTGATGAGGGAGATGGTAGCAGTGATTCTGGTGATGAGAGAGATAAGAGCAATGATTCTGGTGATGAGGGAGATGGTAGCAGTGATTCTGGTGATGAGAGAGATAAGAGCAATGATTCTGGTGATGAGGGAGATGGTAGCAGTGATTCTGGTGATGAGAGAGATGAGAGCAATGATTCTGATGATGAGAGAGATGGTAGCAGTGATTCTGGTGATGAGGGAAGTGGTGGCAGTGATTCTGGTGATGAGTGAGATGGTAGCAGTGATTCTGGTGATGTGGGAGATGCTGGCAGTGACTCTGGTGATGAGGGAGTTGATAGCAGTCATTGTCGTGATGAGAGAGATGTTAGCAGTCGTTCTGGTGATGAGGGAGATGGCAACAAAGATTCTGGTAATGTGGGAGATTGTTGCAGTGATTCTCGTGATGAGGGAGATGGCAGCGAAGATTCTGGTGATGAGCTAGATGGTAGCATTGATTTTGGTGATGAGGGAGATGTTAGCAGTGATTCTGGTGATGAGGGAGATGGTGTCAATGATTCTGGTAGTGAGGGAAGGGGTAGCAGTAACTCGAGGGGTGAGGCAGAAGGTAGCAGTGATTCTGGTGATGAGGGAGATGGTAGCAATGATTCTGGTGATGAGGGAGATGGTATCAATGATTCTGGCAGTGAGGGAAGGGGTAGCAGTAACTCGAGGGGTGAGGCAGAAGGTAGCAGTGATTCTGGTGATGAGGGAGATGGTAGCAGTGACTCTGGTGATGATTGAGATGGTAGCAGTGATTCTGATGATGAGAGAGATGAGAGCAATGATTCTGATGATGAGAGAGATGAGAGCAATGATTCTGGTGATGAGAGAGTTGAGAGCAATGATTCTGGTGATGAGGGAGATGGTAGCAGTGATTCTGGTGATGAGGGAGGTGGTAGCAGTGATTCTGGTGATGAGAGAGTTGAGAGCAATGATTCTGATGATGAGAGAGATGAGAGCAATGATTCTGATGATGAGAGAGATGAGAGCAATGATTCTGGTGATGAGGGAGATGGTAGAAGTGATTCTGGTGATGTGGGAGGTGGTAGCAGTGATACTGATGATGAGAGAGATGCGAGCAATGATTCTGGTGATGAGGGAGATGGTAGCAGTGATTCTGGTGTTGAGGGAAATGTTAGCAGTGATTCTGATGATGAGAGAGAGGGTAGCAGCGTTTCTGGTGATGAGGGAGGTGGTAGCAGTGATTCTGGTGATGAGAGAGATGGTAGCAGTGATTCTGGTGATGTGGCAGATGGTAGCAGTGATTCTGGTGATGTGGGAGATGGTAGCAGTGATTCTGGTGATGAGAGAGATGGTAGCATTGATTCTGGTGATGAGGGAGATGTTAGCAGTGATTTTGGTGTTGGCGGAGATGGTAGCAGTGATTCTGGTGATGTGGGAGATGGTAGCAGTGATTCTGGTGATGTGGGAGATGGTAGCAGTGATTCTCGTGATGAGGGAGATGGCAGCGAAGATTCTGGTGATGAGGGAGGTGGTAGCAATGATTCTGGTCATGGAGATGGTATCAGTGATTCTGGTAGTGAGGGAATTGGTAGCAGTAACTCTCGGTGTGAGGCAGAAGGTAGCAGTGATTCTGGTGATGAGGGAGGTGGTAGCAGTGATTCTGGTGATGAGGGAGATGGTATCAACGATTCTGGTAGTGAGGGAAGGTGTATCAGTAACTCTAGGGGTGAGGCAGAAGGTAGCAGTGATTCTGGTGATGAGGGAGGTGGTAGCAGTGATTCTGGTGATGAGGGAGATGGTATCAACGGTTCTGGTAGTGAGGGAAGGGGTAGCAGTAACTCTAGGGGTGAGGCAGAAGGTAGCAGTGATTCTGGTGATGAGAGAGATGAGAGCAATGATTCTGGTGATGAGGGAGATGGTAGCAGTGATTCTGGTGATGAGGGAGGTGGTAGCAGTGATTCTGGTGATGAGGGAGATGGTGTCAATGATTCTGGTAGTGAGGGAAGGGGTAGCAGTAACTCGAGGGGTGAGGCAGAAGGTAGCAGTGATTCTGGTGATGAGGGAGGTGGTATCAATGATTCTGGTAGTGAGGGAAGGGGTAGCAGTAACTCTAGGGGTGAGCCAGAAGGCTGCAGTGATTCTGGTGATGAGAGAGATGAAAGCAATGATTCTGGTGATGAGTGAGATGAGAGCAATGATTCTGGTGATGAGGGAGATGGTAGCAGTGATTCTGGCGATGAGGGAGATGGTAGCAGTGACTCTGGTGATGATTGAGATGGTAGCAGTGATTCTGATGATGAGAGAGATGAGAGCAATGATTCTGGTGATGAGGGAGATGCGAGCAATGATTCTGGTGATGAGGGAGATGGTAGCAGTGATTCTGGTGATGAGGGAAGTGTTAGCAGTGATTCTGATGATGAGAGAGAGGGTAGCAGCGTTTCTGGTGATGAGGGAGGTGGTAGCAGTGATTCTGGTGATGAGAGAGATGAGAGCAATGATTCTGGTGATGTGGGAGGTGGTTGCAGTGATTCTGATGATGAGAGAGATGCGAGCAATGATTCTGGTGATGTGGGAGGTGGTAGCAGTGATTCTGTTGAGAGAGATGCGAGCAATGATTCTGGTGATGAGGGAGATGAAAGCAATGATTCTGGTGATGAGTGAGATGGTAGCAGTGATTCTGGTGATGAGGGAGATGAGAGCAATGATTCTGGTGATGAGGGAGATGGTAGCAGTGATTCTGGTGATGAGGGAGATGGTAGCAGTGACTCTGGTGATGATTGAGATGGTAGCAGTGATTCTGATGATGAGAGAGATGAGAGCAATGATTCTGGTGATGAGGGAGATGCGAGCAATGATTCTGGTGATGAGGGAGATGGTAGCAGTGATTCTGGTGATGAGGGAAGTGTTAGCAGTGATTCTGATGATGAGAGAGAGGGTAGCAGCGTTTCTGGTGATGAGGGAGGTGGTAGCAGTGATTCTGGTGATGAGAGAGATGAGAGCAATGATTCTGGTGATGTGGGAGGTGGTAGCAGTGATTCTGATGATGAGAGAGATGCGAGCAATGATTCTGGTGATGAGGGAGATGGAAGCAGTAATTCTGATGATGAGAGAGATGGTAGCAGTGATTCTGGTGATGAGGGAAGTGTTAGCAGTGATTCTGATGATGAGAGAGAGGGTAGCAGCGTTTCTGGTGATGAGGGAGGTGGTAGCAGTGATTCTGGTGATGAGAGAGATGGTAGCAGTGATTCTGATGATGAGAGAGATGCGAGCAATGATTCTGGTGATGAGGGAGATGGTAGCAGTGATTCTGTTGATGAGGGAAGTGTTAGCAGTGATTCTGATGATGAGAGAGAGGGTAGCAGCGTTTCTGGTGATGAAGGAGGTGGTAGCAGTGATTCTGGTGATGAGAGAGATGGTAGCAGTGATTCTGATGATGAGAGAGATGGTAGCAGTGATTCTGGTGATGAGGGAGATTTTTGCAGTGATTTCCGTGATGAGGGAGATGGCAGCGAAGATTCTGGTGATGAGAGAGATGTTAGCAGTGATTTTGGTGTTGGCGGAGATGGTAGCAGTGATTCTGGTGATGTGGGAGATGGTAGCAGTGATTCTGGTGATGTGGGAGATGGTAGCAGTGATTCTGGTGATGAGAGAGATGGTAGCATTGATTCTGGTGATGAGGGAGATGTTAGCAGTGATTTTGGTGTTGGCGGAGATGGTAGCAGTGATTCTGGTGATGTGGGAGATGGTAGCAGTGATTCTGGTGATGTGGGAGATGGTAGCAGTGATTCTGGTGATGTGGGAGATGGTAGCAGTGATTCTCGTGATGAGGGAGATGGCAGCGAAGATTCTGGTGATGAGGGAGGTGGTAGCAATGATTCTGGTGAGGAGGGAGATGGTATCAGTGATTCTGGTATTGAGGGAATTGGTAGCAGTAACTCTCGGTGTGAGGCAGAAGGTAGCAGTGATACTGGTGATGAGGGAGGTGGTAGCAGTGATTCTGGTGATGAGGGAGATGGTATCAATGATTCTGGTAGTGAGGGAAGGTGTAGCAGTAACTCTAGGGGTGAGACAGAAGGTAGCAGTGATTCTGGTGATGAGAGAGATGAGAGCAATGATTCTGGTGATGAGGGAGATGGTAGCAGTGATTCTGGTGATGAGGGAGATGGTAGCAGTGATTCTGGTGATGAGGGAGTTGGTAGAAGTGATTCTGGCAATGAGAGAGATGAGAGCAATGATTCTGGTGATGAGGGAGATGGTAGCAGTGATTCTGGTGATGAGGGAGATGGTAGCAGTGATTCTGGTGATGAGGGAGATGGTAGCAGTGATTCTGGTGATGAGGGAGATGGTAGCAGTGATTCTGGTGATGAGAGAGATGAGAGCAATGATTCTGGTGATCAGGGAGATGGTAGCAGTAATTCTGGTGATGCGGGATGTGGTAGCAGTGATACTGGTGCTGAGGGAGATGAGAGTAATGATTCTGATGATGAGAGAGATGGGAGCATTGATTCTGATGATGAGAGAGATGAGAGCAATGATTCTGGTGATGAGGGAGATGGTAGCAGTGATTCTGGTGATGAGAGAGATAAGAGCAATGATTCTGGTGATGAGGGAGATGGTAGCAGTGATTCTGGTGATGAGAGAGATAAGAGCAATGATTCTGGTGATGAGGGAGATGGTAGCAGTGATTCTGGTGATGAGAGAGATGAGAGCAATGATTCTGATGATGAGAGAAATGGTAGCAGTGATTCTGGTGATGAGGGAAGTGGTGGCAGTGATTCTGGTGATGAGTGAGATGGTAGCAGTGATTCTGGTGATGTGGGAGATGCTGGCAGTGACTCTGGTGATGGGGGAGTTGATAGCAGTCATTGTCGTGATGAGAGAGATGTTAGCAGTCGTTCTGGTGATGAGGGAGATGGCAACAAAGATTCTGGTAATGTGGGAGATTGTTGCAGTGATTCTCGTGATGAGGGAGATGGCAGCGAAGATTCTGGTGATGAGCTAGATGGTAGCATTGATTCTGGTGATGAGGGAGATGTTAGCAGTGATTCTGGTGATGAGGGAGATGGTAGCAGTGATTCTGGTAGTGCGGGAAGTGGTAGCAGTAACTCTAGGAGTGAGGCAGAAGGTAGCAGTGATTCTGGTGATGAGGGAGGTGGTAGCAGTGATTCTGGTGATGAGGGAGATGGTGTCAATGATTCTGGTAGTGAGGGAAGGGGTAGCAGTAACTCGAGGGGTGAGGCAGAAGATAGCAGTGATTCTGGTGATGAGGGAGGTGGTAGCAGTGATTCTGGTGATGAGGGAGATGGTATCAATGATTCTGGTAGTGAGGGAAGGGGTAGCAGTAACTCGAGGGGTGAGGCAGAAGGTAGCAGTGATTCTGGTGCTGAGGGAGATGGTAGCAGTGACTCTGGTGATGATTGAGATGGTAGCAGTGATTCTGATGATGAGAGAGATGAGAGCAATGATTCTGATGATGAGAGAGATGAGAGCAATGATTCTGGTGATGAGAGAGTTGAGAGCAATGATTCTGGTGATGAGGGAGATGGTAGCAGTGATTCTGGTGATGAGGGAGGTGGTAGCAGTGATTCTGGTGATGAGAGAGTTGAGAGCAATGATTCTGATGATGAGAGAGATGGTAGCAGTGATTCTGATGATGAGAGAGATGAGAGCAATGATTCTGATGATGAGAGAGATGAGAGCAATGATTCTGGTGATGAGAGAGTTGAGAGCAATGATTCTGGTGATGAGGGAGATGGTAGCAGTGATTCTGGTGATGAGGGAGGTGGTAGCAGTGATTCTGGTGATGAGAGAGATGAGAGCAATGATTCTGGTGATGAGGGAGATGGTAGAAGTGATTCTGGTGATGTGGGAGGTGGTAGCAGTGATTCTGATGATGAGGGAGATGGTAGCTGTGATTGTGGTGATGATGGAGGTGGTAGCATTGATTCTGGAGATGTGGGTGATGGCAGCGAAGATTGGGGGATGAGGGAGATGTTAGCAGTGATTGTCCTGATGAGAGAGATGGTAGTAGTGATTCTGGTGCAGTGGGAGATGGTGGCAGTGACTCTGGTGATGAGGGAGAGTGTAGCTGTGATTCTGGTGATGAGGGAGATGGTAGCAATGATTTTGGTAATGAGGGAATTGATAGCAGTGATTGTCGTGATGATAGAGATGGTGGCAGTGATTCTGGTGATGAGGGAGTTGATAGCAGTCATTGTTGTGATGAGAGAGATTTTACCAGTGTTTCTGGTGATGAGGGAGATTGTAGCAGTGATTGTCTTGATGAGAGAGATGGTGGCAGTGATTCTGGTGATGAGGGAGTTGATAGCAGTGATTGTCGCGATGAGGGAGATGGTATCAGTGATTCTGGTGATGAGGGAGTTGGTAGCAATGATTCTGGTGCAGTGGGAGATGCTGGCAGTGACTCTGGTGATGAGGGAGTTGATAGCAGTCATTGTTGTGATGAGAGAGATCTTAGCAGTGTTTCTGGTGATGAGGGAGATTGTAGCAGTGATTGGCTTGATGAGAGAGATGGTGGCAGTGATTCTGGTGATGAGGGAGTTGATAGCAGTGATTCTGGTAATGAGGGAGTTGGTAGCAGTGATTCTGGTGGTAAGGGAGTTGATAGCAGTGATTGTAGTGATGAGAGAGATGGTAGCAGTAGTTCTGGTGATGAGGGAAATGGTGGCAGTGATTTTGGTGATGAGAGAGTTGAGAGCAATGATTCTGATGATGAGAGAGATGAGAGCAATGATTCTGATGATGAGAGAGATGAGAGCAATGATTCTGGTGATGAGGGAGATGGTAGAAGTGATTCTGGTGATGTGGGAGGTGGTAGCAGTGATTCTGATGATGAGAGAGATGCGAGCAATGATTCTGGTGATGAGGGAGATGGTAGCAGTGATTCTGGTGTTGAGGGAAATGTTAGCAGTGATTCTGATGATGAGAGAGAGGGTAGCAGCTTTTCTGGTGATGAGGGAGGTGGTAGCAGTGATTCTGGTGATGAGAGAGATGGTAGCAGTGATTCTGGTGATGTGGGAGATGGTAGCAGTGATTCTGGTGATGTGGGAGATGGTAGCAGTGATTCTGGTGATGAGAGAGATGGTAGCATTGATTCTGGTGATGAGGGAGATGTTAGCAGTGATTTTGGTGTTGGCGGAGATGGTAGCAGTGATTCTGGTGATGTGGGAGATGGTTGCAGTGATTCTGGTGATGTGGGAGATGGTAGCAGTGATTCTCGTGATGAGGGAGATGGCAGCGAAGATTCTGGTGATGAGGGAGGTGGTAGCAATGATTCTGGTGATGGAGATGGTATCAGTGATTCTGGTAGTGAGGGAATTGGTAGCAGTAACTCTCGGTGTGAGGCAGAAGGTAGCAGTGATTCTGGTGATGAGGGAGGTGGTAGCAGTGATTCTGGTGATGAGGGAGATGGTATCAACGATTCTGGTAGTGAGGGAAGGTGTATCAGTAACTCTAGGGGTAAGGCAGAAGGTAGCAGTGATTCTGGTGATGAGGGAGGTGGTAGCAGTGATTCTGGTGATGAGGGAGACGGTATCAGTGATTCTGGTAGTGAGGGAAGGGGTAGCAGTAACTCTAGGGGTGAGGCAGAAGGTAGCAGTGATTCTGGTGATGAGAGAGATGAGAGCAATGTTTCTACTGATGAGGGTGATGAGAGCAATGATTCTGGTGATGAGGGAGATGGTATCAGTGATTCTGGTGATGAGGGAGGTGGTAACAGTGATTCTGGTGATGAGGGAGGTTGTAGCAGTGATTCTGGTGATGAGAGAGATGGTAGCAGTGATTCTGGTGATGAGGGAGGTGGCAGCAGTGATTCTGGTGATGAGAGAGTTGAGAGCAATGATTCTGATGATGAGAGAGATGAGAGCAATGATTCTGGTGATGAGGGAGAGGGTAGCAGTGATTCTGGTGATGAGGGAGATGGCAGCAGTGATTTTGGTAATGAGGGAATTGATAGCAGTGTTGGTCGTAATGATAGAGATGGTGGCAGTGATTCTGGTGATGAGGGAGTTGATAGCAGTGATTGTAGTGATGAGAGAGATGGTCGCAGTGATTCTGGTGCAAAGGGAGATGGTGGCAGTGACCTTGGTGATGAGGGAGTTGATATCAGTCATTGTCAAGATGAGAGAGATGGTAGCAGTGTTTCTGGTGATATGGGAGATGGCAGCAAAGATTCTGGTGATGAGGGAGATTGTAGAAGTGATTGCCTTGATGTGAGAGATGGTGGTAGTGATTCTGGAGATGAGGGAGATTGTAGCAGTGATTGTCTTGATGAGAGAGATGGTGGCAGTGATTCTGGTGATGAGGGAGTTGATAGCAGTCATTGTCGTGATGAGAGAGATGGTGGCAGTGGTTCTGATGATGAGGGAGATGGTGGCAGTGATTTTGGTGATGAGGGATATGGTAGCAGTGATTCTGGTGTTGAGGGAGATGTTAGCAGTGATTTCGGTGATCGGGAGATGGCAGCAGTGATTCTGGTGATGAGGGAGATGGTAGCAGTGATTCTGGTGTTGAGGGAGATGGTAGCAGTGATTTTGGTGATGAGGGAGTTGATAGCAGTTATTGCCATGATGAGAGAGATGGTAGAAGTGATTCTGGTGATTAGGGAGTAGGTAGCTGTGATTTCGCTGATAGGGAGATGGTATCAGTGATTCTGTGATGAGGGAGATGGTAGCAGTGATTCTGGTGATGAGGGAGGTGGCAGCAATGATCCTGGTGATGGGGGAGATGGTATCAGTGATTCTGGTGATGATGGAGGTGGTAGCAATGATTCTGGCGATGAGGGGGATGGTATCAGTGATTCTGGTGATGATGGAGGTGGTAGCAACGATTCTGGTGATGATGGAGGTGGTAGCAGTGATTCAGGTGATGAGGGAGATGTTATCAGTGATTCTGGTCGTGAGGGAAGTGGTAGCAGTAACTGTGGGGGTGAGGCAGAAGGTAGCAGTGATTCTGGTGATGAGAGAGATGGTGGCAGTGGTTCTGGTGATGATGGAGGTGGTAGCAGTGATTCTGGTGATGAGGGAGATGGTAGCTGTGATTGTGGTGATGATGGAGGTGGTAGCATTGATTCTGGAGATGTGGGTGATGGCAGCGAAGATTGGGGGATGAGGGAGATGTTAGCAGTGATTGTCCTGATGAGAGAGATGGTAGTAGTGATTCTGGTGCAGTGGGAGATGGTGGCAGTGACTCTGGTGATGAGGGAGAGTGTAGCTGTGATTCTGGTGATGAGGGAGATGGTAGCAATGATTTTGGTAATGAGGGAATTGATAGCAGTGATTGTCGTGATGATAGAGATGGTGGCAGTGATTCTGGTGATGAGGGAGTTGATAGCAGTCATTGTTGTGATGAGAGAGATTTTACCAGTGTTTCTGGTGATGAGGGAGATTGTAGCAGTGATTGTCTTGATGAGAGAGATGGTGGCAGTGATTCTGGTGATGAGGGAGTTGATAGCAGTGATTGTCGCGATGAGGGAGATGGTATCAGTGATTCTGGTGATGAGGGAGTTGGTAGCAATGATTCTGGTGCAGTGGGAGATGCTGGCAGTGACTCTGGTGATGAGGGAGTTGATAGCAGTCATTGTTGTGATGAGAGAGATCTTAGCAGTGTTTCTGGTGATGAGGGAGATTGTAGCAGTGATTGGCTTGATGAGAGAGATGGTGGCAGTGATTCTGGTGATGAGGGAGTTGATAGCACTTATTGTAGCGATGAGGGAGATGGTATCAGTGATTCTGGTGATGAGGGAGTTGGTAGCAGTGATTCTGGTAATGAGGGAGTTGGTAGCAGTGATTCTGGTGGTAAGGGAGTTGATAGCAGTGATTGTAGTGATGAGAGAGATGGTAGCAGTAGTTCTGGTGATGAGGGAAATGGTGGCAGTGATTTTGGTGATGAGGGAGAGGGTAGCAGTGATTCTGGTGATGAAGGTGATGGTAGCAGTGATTCTGGTGTTGAGGGAGATGTTAGCAGTGATTTCGGTGATAGAGAGATGGTAGCAGTGATTCTGGTGATGAGGGAGATGGTAGCAGTGATTCTGGTGTTGAGGGAGATTTTAGCAGTGCTTTTGGTGATGGGGGAGTTGATAGCAGAGATTGTCATGATGAGAGAGATGGCAGAAGTGATTCTGGTGCAGTGGAAGATGGTAGCAGTGATTCTGGCGATGAGGGAGTAGGTAGCTGTGATTTCGCTAACAGGGAGATGATAGCAGTGATTGTGGTGATGATGGAGATGGTATCAGTGATTCTGTGATGAGGGAGATGGTAGCAGTGATTCTGGTGATGAGGGAGATGGTATCAGTGATTCTGGTGATGATGGAGGTTGCAGCAATGATTCTGGTGATGAGGGAGATGGTATCAGTGATTCTGGTGATGATGGAGGTGGTAGCAATGATTCTGGTAAGGAGGGAGGTGGTAGCAGTGATTCTGGTGATGTGGGAGATGTTATCAGTGATTCTGGTCGTGAGGGAAGTTGTACCAGTAACTCTGGGGGTGAGGCAGAAGGTAGCAGTGATTCTGGTGATGAGAGAGATGGTGGCAGTTGTTCTGGTGATGATGGAGGTGATAGCAGTGATTCTGGTGATGTAGGTGATGGCAGCGAAGATTGTGGGGATGAGGGAGATGTTAGCAGTGATTGTCCTGATGAGAGAGATGGTAGTAGTGATTCTGGTGCAGTGGGAGATCGTGGCAGTGACTCTGGTGATGAGGGAAAGGGGAGCTGTGATTCTGGTGATGAGGGAGATGGTAGCAGTGATTTTGGTAATGAGGGAATTGATAGCAGTGATTGTCGTGATGATAGAGATGGTGGCAGTGATTCTGGTGATGAGGGAGTTGATAGCAGTGATTGTAGTAATGAGAGAGATGGTAGCAGTGATTCTGGTGCAGTGGGAGATGCTGGCAGTGACTCTGGTGATGAGGGAGTTGACAGCAGTCATTGTTGTGATGAGAGAGATTTTCGCAGTGTTTCTGGTGATGAGGGAGATTGTAGCAGTGATTGTCTTGATGAGAGAGATGGTATCAGTGATTCTGGTGATGAGGGAGTTGGTAGCAGTGGTTCTGGTAATGAGGGAGTTGGTAGCAATGATTCTGGTGGTAAGGGAGATGGTGGCAGTGATTCTGGTGATGAGGGAGTTGATAGCAGTGATTGTAGTGATGAGAGAGATGGTAGCAGTGACTCTGGTGATGACGGAGATGGTGGCAGTGATTTTGGTGCAGTGGGAGATGCTGGCAGTGACTCTGGTGATGAGGGAGTTCATGGCAGTCATTGTCGTGATGAGAGAGATGGCAGCAGTAGTTCTGGTGATGAGGGAGTTGGTAGAAGTGATTCTGGTAATGAGGGAGTTGGTAGCAATGATTCTGGTGGTAAGGGAGATGGTGGCAGTGATTCTGGTGATGAGGGAGTTGATAGCAGTGATTGTAGTGATGAGAGAGATGATAGCAGTAGTTCTGGTGATGACGGAGATGGTGGCAGTGATTTTGGTGCAGTGGGAGATGCTGGCAGTGACTCTGGTGATGAGGGAGTTCATGGCAGTCATTGTCGTGATGAGAGAGATGGCAGCAGTAGTTCTGGTGATGAGGGAAATGGTGGCAGTGATTTAGGTGATGAGGGAGATGGTAGCAGTGATTCTGGTGATGAGGGAGATGTGACCAGTGATTTCGGTGACAGGGAGATGGTAGCAATGCTTCTGGTGATGATGGAGGTGGTTGCAGTGATTCTGGTGATGAGGGAGATGGTAGCAGTGATTCTGGTGATGAGGGAGATGGTATCAGTGGTTCTGTTGATGATGGAGGTGGCAGCAGTGATTCTGGTGATGAGGGAGATGGTCGCAGTGATTCTGGTGATGAGGGAGATGGTATCAGTGATTCTGGTGATGATGGAGGTGGTAGCAGTGATTCTGGTGATGAGGGAGATGGTATCATTGATTCTGGTGATGAGGGAGTTGGTAGCAGTGATTCTGGTGATGAGGGAGATGTGAGAAGTGATTTCGGTGATAGGGAGATGGTAGCAATGCTTCTGGTGATGATGGAGGTGGTTGCAGTGATTCTGGTGATGATGGAGGTGCTAGCAGTGATTCTGGTAATGTGGGAGATGGTGGCAGTGATTCTGGTGATGAGGGAGTTGCTAGCAGTGATTGTAGTGATGAGAGAGATGGTAGCAGTAGTTCTGGTGATGAGGGAGTTGGTGGCAGTGATTTTGGTGCAGTGGGAGATGCTGGCAGTGACTCTGGTGATGAGGGGATTGATAGCAGTCATTGTCGTGATGAGAGAGATTTCAGCAGCAGTTCTGGTGATGAGGGAAATGGTGGCAGTGATTTTGGTGATGAGGGAGATGGTGGCAGTGATTCTGGTGATGAGGGTGATGGTAGCAGTGATTCTGGTGTTGAGGGAGATGTTAGCAGTGATTTCGGTGATAGGGAGATGGTAGCAGTGATTCTGGTGATGAGGGAGATGGTCGCAGTGATTCTGGTGTTGAGGGAGATGGTAGCAGTGATTTTGGTGAAGGGGGAGTTGATAGCAGTGATTGTCATGATGAGAGAGATGGTGGAAGTGATTCTGGTGCAGTGGAAGATGGTAGCAGTGATTCTGGTGATGAGGGAGTAGGTAGCTGTGATTTCGCTGACAGGGAGATGGTAGCAGTGAGTTTGGTGATGATGGAGATGGTATCAGTGATTCTGTGATGAGGGAGATGGTAGCAATGCTTCTGGTGATGATGGAGGTGGTTGCAGTGATTCTGGTGATGATGGAGGTGGTAGCAGTGATTCTGGTGATGACGGAGATGGTGGCAGTGATTTTGGTGCAGTGGGAGATGCTGGCAGTGACTCTGGTGATGAGGGAGTTCATGGCAGTCATTGTCGTGATGAGAGAGATGGCAGCAGTAGTTCTGGTGATGAGGGAAATGGTGGCAGTGATTTAGGTGATGAGGGAGATGGTAGCAGTGATTCTGGTGATGAGGGAGATGTGACCAGTGATTTCGGTGACAGGGAGATGGTAGCAATGCTTCTGGTGATGATGGAGGTGGTTGCAGTGATTCTGGTGATGAGGGAGATGGTAGCAGTGATTCTGGTGATGAGGGAGATGGTATCAGTGGTTCTGTTGATGATGGAGGTGGCAGCAGTGATTCTGGTGATGAGGGAGATGGTCGCAGTGATTCTGGTGATGAGGGAGATGGTATCAGTGATTCTGGTGATGATGGAGGTGGTAGCAGTGATTCTGGTGATGAGGGAGATGGTATCATTGATTCTGGTGATGAGGGAGTTGGTAGCAGTGATTCTGGTGATGAGGGAGATGTGAGAAGTGATTTCGGTGATAGGGAGATGGTAGCAATGCTTCTGGTGATGATGGAGGTGGTTGCAGTGATTCTGGTGATGATGGAGGTGCTAGCAGTGATTCTGGTAATGTGGGAGATGGTGGCAGTGATTCTGGTGATGAGGGAGTTGCTAGCAGTGATTGTAGTGATGAGAGAGATGGTAGCAGTAGTTCTGGTGATGAGGGAGTTGGTGGCAGTGATTTTGGTGCAGTGGGAGATGCTGGCAGTGACTCTGGTGATGAGGGGATTGATAGCAGTCATTGTCGTGATGAGAGAGATTTCAGCAGCAGTTCTGGTGATGAGGGAAATGGTGGCAGTGATTTTGGTGATGAGGGAGATGGTGGCAGTGATTCTGGTGATGAGGGTGATGGTAGCAGTGATTCTGGTGTTGAGGGAGATGTTAGCAGTGATTTCGGTGATAGGGAGATGGTAGCAGTGATTCTGGTGATGAGGGAGATGGTCGCAGTGATTCTGGTGTTGAGGGAGATGGTAGCAGTGATTTTGGTGAAGGGGGAGTTGATAGCAGTGATTGTCATGATGAGAGAGATGGTAGAAGTGATTCTGGTGCAGTGGAAGATGGTAGCAGTGATTCTGGTGATGAGGGAGTAGGTAGCTGTGATTTCGCTGACAGGGAGATGGTAGCAGTGAGTTTGGTGATGATGGAGATGGTATCAGTGATTCTGTGATGAGGGAGATGGTAGCAATGCTTCTGGTGATGATGGAGGTGGTTGCAGTGATTCTGCTGATGATGGAGGTGGTAGCAGTGATTCTGGTGATGAGGCAGATGGTAGCAGTGATTCTGGTGATGAGGGAGATGGTCGCAGTGATTCTGGTGATGAGGGAGATGGTATCAGTGATTCTGGTGATGAGGGAGTTGGTAGCAGTGATTCTGGTAATGTGGGAGATGGTTGCAGTGATTCTGGTGGTAAGGGAGATGGTGGCAGTGATTCTGGTGATGAGGGAGTCGATAGCAGTGATTGTAGTGATGAGAGAGATGGTAGCAGTAGTTCTGGTGATGAGGGAGATGCTGGCAGTGACTCTGGTGATGAGGGAGTTGATAGCAGTCATTGTTGTGATGAGAGAGATTTTAGCAGTGTTTCTGGTGATGAGGGAGATTGTAGCAGTGATTGCTTTGATGAGAGAGATGGTGGCAGTGATTCTGGTGATGAGGGAGTTGATAGCAGTGATTGTAGTGATGAGGGAGATGGTATCAGTGATTCTGGTGATGAGGGAGTTGGTAGCAGTGATTCTGGTAAAGAGGGAGTTGGTAGCAGTGATTCTGGTGGTAAGGGAGATGGTGGCAGTGATTCTGGTGATGAGGGAGTTGATAGCAGTGATTGTAGTGATGAGAGAGATGGTAGCAGTAGTTCTGGTGATGAGGGAGATGGTGGCAGTGATTCTGGTGATGAGGGAGATGGTGGCAGTGATTCTGGTGATGAGGGTGATGGTGG
Source organism: Heterodontus francisci (assembly GCF_036365525.1). Classification (NCBI taxonomy): domain Eukaryota; kingdom Metazoa; phylum Chordata; class Chondrichthyes; order Heterodontiformes; family Heterodontidae; genus Heterodontus; species Heterodontus francisci. The sequence goes on from NC_090371.1 coordinate 241,660,680, forward strand.
CAGTGATTCTGGTGATGAGGGTGATGGTAGCAGTGATTCTGGTGTTGAGGGAGATGTTAGCAGTGATTTCGGTGACAGGGAGATGGTAGCAGTGATTCTGGTGTTGAGGGAGATGGGAGCAGTGATTTTAGTGATGGGGGAGTTGATAGCAGTGATTGTCATGATGAGAGAGATGGTAGAAGTGATTTTGGTGCAGTGGAAGATGGTAGCAGTGATTCTGGTGATGAGGGAGTAGGTAGCTGTGATTTCGCTGACAGGGAGATGGTAGCAGTGATTTTGGTGATGATGGAGATTGTATCAGTGATTCTGTGATGAGGGACATGGTAGCAATGGTTCTGGTGATGATGGAGGAGGTTGCAGTGATGCCGGTGATGATAGGAGGTGGTAGCAGTGATTCTGGTGATGTGGGAGATGGTAGCAGTGATTCTGGTGATGAGGGAGATGGTATCAGTGGTTCTGTTGATGATGGAGGTGGCAGCAGTGATTCTGGTGATGAGGGTGATGGTAGCAGTGATTCTTGTGATGAGGGAGATGGTATCAGTGATTCTGGTGATGATGGATGTGGTAGCAGTGATTCTGGTGATGAGGGAGATGCTATCATTTATTCTGGTGATGAGGGAGTTGGTAGCAGTGATTCTGGTAATGTGGGAGATGGTTGCAGTGATTCTGGTGGTAAGGGAGAATGTGGCAGTGATTCTGGTGATGAGGGAGTCGATAGCAGTGCTTGTAGTGATGAGAGGGACGGTAGCAGTAGGTCTGGTGATGAGGGAGATGGTGGCAGTGATTTTGGTGCAGTGGGAGATGCCTGCAGTGACTCTGGTGATGAGGGAGTTGATAGCAGTCATTGTTGTGATGAGAGAGATGGTAGCAGTAGTTCTGGTGACGAGGGAGATGGTGGCAGTGATTTTGGTGATGAGGGAGATGGTAGCAGTGATTCTGGTGATGAGGGAGATGGTATCAGTGGTTCTGTTGATGATGGAGGTGGAAGCAGTGATTCTGGTGATGAGGGAGATGGTCGCAGTGATTCTGGTGATGAGGGAGATGGTATCAGTGATTCTGGTGATGATGGATGTGGTAGCAGTGATTCTGGTGATGAGGGAGATGCTATCATTGATTCTGGTGATGAGGGAGTTGGTAGCAGTGATTCTGGTGATGAGGGAGATGGTATCATTGATTCTAGCGATGAGGGAGTTGGTAGCAGTGATTCTGGTAATGTGGGAGATGGTTGCAGTGATTCTGGTGGTAAGGGAGATGGTGGCAGTGATTCTGGTGATGAGGGAGTCGATAGCAGTGATTGTAGTGATGAGAGAGATGGTAGCAGTAGTTCTGGTGATGAGGGAGATGGTGGCAGTGATTCTGGTGCAGTGGGAGATGCTGGCAGTGACTCTGGTGATGAGGGAGTTGATAACAGTCATTGTCGTGATGAGAGAGATTTCAGCAGCAGTTCTGGTGATGAGGGAAATGGTGGCAGTGATTTTGGTGATGAGGGAGATGGTGGCAGTGATTCTGGTGATGAGGGTGATGGTAGCAGTGATTCTGGTGTTGAGGGAGATGTTAGCAGTGATTTCGGTGATAGGGAGATGGTAGCAGTGATTCTGGTGATGAGGGAGATGGTAGCAGTGATTCTGGTGTTGAGGGAGATGGGAGCAGTGATTTTAGTGATGGGGGAGTTGATAGCAGTGATTGTCATGATGAGAGAGATGGTAGAAGTGATTCTGGTGCAGTGGAAGATGGCAGCAGTGATTCTGGTGATGAGGGAGTAGGCAGCTGTGATTTCGCTGACAGGGAGATGGTAGCAGTGATTTTGGTGATGATGGAGATTGTATCAGTGATTCTGTGATGAGGGACATGGTAGCAGTGATTCTGGTGATGTGGGAGATGGTAGCAGTGATTCTGGTGATGAGGGAGATGGTATCAGTGGTTCTGTTGATGATGGAGGTGGCAGCAGTGATTCTGGTGATGAGGGAGATGGTAGCAGTGATTCTTGTGATGAGGGAGATGGCATCAGTGATTCTGGTGATGATGGATGTGGTAGCAGTGATTCTGGTGATGAGGGAGATGCTATCATTGATTCTGGTGATGAGGGAGTTGGTAGCAGTGATTCTGGTAATGTGGGGGATGGTTGCAGTGATTCTGGTGGTAAGGGAGAATGTGGCAGTGATTCTGGTGATGAGGGAGTCGATAGCAGTGATTGTAGTGATTAGAGGGATGGTAGCAGTAGTTCTGCTGATGAGGGAGATGGTGGCAGTGATTTTGGTGCAGTGGGAGATGCCTGCAGTGACTCTGGTGATGAGGGAGTTGATAGCAGTCATTGTTGTGATGAGAGAGATGGTAGCAGTAGTTCTGGTGATGAGGGAGATGGTGGCAGTGATTTTGGTGATGAGGGAGATGGTATCAGTGATTCTGGTGATGATGGAGGTGGTAGCAATGATTCTGGTGATGAGGGAGGTGGTTGCAGTGATTCTGGTGATGAGGGAGATGGTAGCAGTGATTCTGGTGATGAGGGAGATGGTATCAGTGATTCTGGTGATGATGGAGTTGGTAGCAGTGATTCTGGTGATGAGCGAGATGGTATCATTGATTCTGGTGATGAGGGAGTTGGTAGCAGTGATTCTGGTAATGTGGGAGATGGTTGCAGTGATTCTGGTGGTAAGGGAGATGGTGGCAGTGATTCTGGTGATGAGGGAGTCGATAGCAGTGATTGTAGTGATGAGAGAGATGGTAGCAGTAGTTCTGGTGATGAGGGAGATGCTGGCAGTGACTCTGGTGATGAGGGAGTTGATAGCAGTCATTGTTGTGATGAGAGAGATTTTAGCAGTGTTTCTGGTGATGAGGGAGATAGTAGCAGTGATTGTTTTGATGAGAGAGATGGTGGCAGTGATTCTGGTGATGAGGGAGTTGATAGCAGTGATTGTAGTGATGAGGGAGATGGTATCAGTGATTCTGGTGATGAGGGAGTTGGTAGCAGTGATTCTGGTAAAGAGGGAGTTGGTAGCAGTGATTCTGGTGGTAAGGGAGATGGTGGCAGTGATTCTGGTGATGAGGGAGTTGATAGCAGTGATTGTAGTGATGAGAGAGATGGTAGCAGTAGTTCTGGTGATGAGGGAGATGGTGGCAGTGATTCTGGTGATGAGGGAGATGGTGGCAGTGATTCTGGTGATGAGGGTGATGGTGGCAGTGATTCTGGTGATGAGGGTGATGGTAGCAGTGATTCTGGTGTTGAGGGAGATGTTAGCAGTGATTTCGGTGACAGGGAGATGGTAGCAGTGATTCTGGTGTTGAGGGAGATGGGAGCAGTGATTTTAGTGATGGGGGAGTTGATAGCAGTGATTGTCATGATGAGAGAGATGGTAGAAGTGATTTTGGTGCAGTGGAAGATGGTAGCAGTGATTCTGGTGATGAGGGAGTAGGTAGCTGTGATTTCGCTGACAGGGAGATGGTAGCAGTGATTTTGGTGATGATGGAGATTGTATCAGTGATTCTGTGATGAGGGACATGGTAGCAATGGTTCTGGTGATGATGGAGGAGGTTGCAGTGATGCCGGTGATGATAGGAGGTGGTAGCAGTGATTCTGGTGATGTGGGAGATGGTAGCAGTGATTCTGGTGATGAGGGAGATGGTATCAGTGGTTCTGTTGATGATGGAGGTGGCAGCAGTGATTCTGGTGATGAGGGAGATGGTAGCAGTGATTCTTGTGATGAGGGAGATGGTATCAGTGATTCTGGTGATGATGGATGTGGTAGCAATGATTCTGGTGATGAGGGAGATGCTATCATTTATTCTGGTGATGAGGGAGTTGGTAGCAGTGATTCTGGTAATGTGGGAGATGGTTGCAGTGATTCTGGTGGTAAGGGAGAATGTGGCAGTGATTCTGGTGATGAGGGAGTCGATAGCAGTGCTTGTAGTGATGAGAGGGACGGGAGCAGTAGGTCTGGTGATGAGGGAGATGGTGGCAGTGATTTTGGTGCAGTGGGAGATGCCTGCAGTGACTCTGGTGATGAGGGAGTTGATAGCAGTCATTGTTGTGATGAGAGAGATGGTAGCAGTAGTTCTGGTGATGAGGGAGATGGTGGCAGTGATTTTGGTGATGAGGGAGATGGTATCAGTGATTCTGGTGATGATGGAGGTGGTAGCAATGATTCTGGTGATGAGGGAGGTGGTTGCAGTGATTCTGGTGATGAGGGAGATGGTAGCAGTGATTCTGGTGATGAGGGAGATGGTAGCAGTGATTCTGGTGATGAGGGAGATGGTATCAGTGGTTCTGTTGATGATGGAGGTGGAAGCAGTAATTCTGGTGATGAGGGAGATGGTCGCAGTGATTCTGGTGATGAGGGAGATGGTATCAGTGATTCTGGTGATGATGGATGTGGTAGCAGTGATTCTGGTGATGAGGGAGATGCTATCATTGATTCTGGTGATGAGGGAGTTGGTAGCAGTGATTCTGGTGATGAGGGAGATGGTATCATTGATTCTAGTGATGAGGGAGTTGGTAGCAGTGATTCTGGTAATGTGGGAGATGGTTGCAGTGATTCTGGTGGTAAGGGAGATGGTGGCAGTGATTCTGGTGATGAGGGAGTCGATAGCAGTGATTGTAGTGATGAGAGAGATGGTAGTAGTAGTTCTGGTGATGAGGGAGATGGTGGCAGTGATTCTGGTGCAGTGGGAGATGCTGGCAGTGACTCTGGTGATGAGGGAGTTGATAACAGTCATTGTCGTGATGAGAGAGATTTCAGCAGCAGTTCTGGTGATGAGGGAAATGGTGGCAGTGATTTTGGTGATGAGGGAGATGGTGGCAGTGATTCTGGTGATGAGGGTGATGGTAGCAGTGATTCTGGTGTTGAGGGAGATGTTAGCAGTGATTTCGGTGATAGGGAGATGGTAGCAGTGATTCTGGTGATGAGGGAGATGGTAGCAGTGATTCTGGTGTTGAGGGAGATGGGAGCAGTGATTTTAGTGATGGGGGAGTTGATAGCAGTGATTGTCATGATGAGAGAGATGGTAGAAGTGATTCTGGTGCAGTGGAAGATGGCAGCAGTGATTCTGGTGATGAGGGAGTAGGCAGCTGTGATTTCGCTGACAGGGAGATGGTAGCAGTGATTTTGGTGATGATGGAGATTGTATCAGTGATTCTGTGATGAGGGACATGGTAGCAGTGATTCTGGTGATGTGGGAGATGGTAGCAGTGATTCTGGTGATGAGGGAGATGGTATCAGTGGTTCTGTTGATGATGGAGGTGGCAGCAGTGATTCTGGTGATGAGGGAGATGGTAGCAGTGATTCCTGTGATGAGGGAGATGGTATCAGTGATTCTGGTGATGATGGATGTGGTAGCAGTGATTCTGGTGATGAGGGAGATGCTATCATTGATTCTGGTGATGAGGGAGTTGGTAGCAGTGATTCTGGTAATGTGGGGGATGGTTGCAGTGATTCTGGTGGTAAGGGAGAATGTGGCAGTGATTCTGGTGATGAGGGAGTCGATAGCAGTGATTGTAGTGATGAGAGGGATGGTAGCAGTAGTTCTGGTGATGAGGGAGATGGTGGCAGTGATTTTGGTGCAGTGGGAGATGCCTGCAGTGACTCTGGTGATGAGGGAGTTGATAGCAGTCATTGTTGTGATGAGAGAGATGGTAGCAGTAGTTCTGGTGATGAGGGAGATGGTGGCAGTGATTTTGGTGATGAGGGAGATGGTATCAGTGATTCTGGTGATGATGGAGGTGGTAGCAATGATTCTGGTGATGAGGGAGGTGGTTGCAGTGATTCTGGTGATGAGGGAGATGGTAGCAGTGATTCTGGTGATAAGGGAGATGGTAGCAGTGATTCTGGTGATGAGGGAGATGGTATCAGTGGTTCTGTTGATGATGGAGGTGGCAGCAGTGATTCTGGTGATGAGGGAGATGGTCGCAGTGATTCTGGTGATGAGGGAGATGGTATCAGTGATTCTGGTGATGATGGAGGTGGTAGCAGTGATTCTGGTGATGAGGGAGATTGTATCATTGATTCTGGTGATGAGGGAGTTGGTAGCAGTGATTCTGGTAATGTGGGAGATGGTTGCAGTGATTCTGGTGGTAAGGGAGATGGTGGCAGTGATTCTGGTGATGAGGGAGTCGATAGCAGTGATTGTAGTGATGAGAGAGATGGTAGCAGTAGTTCTGGTGATGAGGGAGATGGTGGCAGTGATTTTGGTGATGAGGGAGATGGTATCAGTGATTCTGGTGATGATGGAGGTGGTAGCAATGATTCTGGTGATGAGGGAGGTGGTTGCAGTGATTCTGGTGATGAGGGAGATGGTAGCAGTGATTCTGGTGATAAGGGAGATGGTAGCAGTGATTCTGGTGATGAGGGAGATGGTATCAGTGGTTCTGTTGATGATGGAGGTGGCAGCAGTGATTCTGGTGATGAGGGAGATGGTCGCAGTGATTCTGGTGATGAGGGAGATGGTATCAGTGATTCTGGTGATGATGGAGGTGGTAGCAGTGATTCTGGTGATGAGGGAGATTGTATCATTGATTCTGGTGATGAGGGAGTTGGTAGCAGTGATTCTGGTAATGTGGGAGATGGTTGCAGTGATTCTGGTGGTAAGGGAGATGGTGGCAGTGATTCTGGTGATGAGGGAGTCGATAGCAGTGATTGTAGTGATGAGAGAGATGGTAGCAGTAGTTCTGGTGATGAGGGAGATGCTGGCAGTGACTCTGGTGATGAGGGAGTTGATAGCAGTCATTGTTGTGATGAGAGAGATTTTAGCAGTGTTTCTGGTGATGAGGGAGATTGTAGCAGTGATTGTCTTGATGAGAGAGATGGTGGCAGTGATTCTGGTGATGAGGGAGTTGATAGCAGTGATTGTAGTGATGAGGGAGATGGTGGCAGTCATTCTGGTGATGAGGGAGTTGCTAGCAGTGATTGTATTGATGAGAGAGATGGTAGCAGTAGTTCTGGTGATGAGGGAGATGGTGGCAGTGTTTTGGTGCAGTGGGAGATGCCGGCAGGGACTCTGGTGATGAGGGAGTTGATAGCAGTCATTGTCGTGATGAGAGAAATTTCAGCAGTAGTTCTGGTGATGAGGGAAATGGTGGCAGTGATTTTGGTGATGAGCGAGATGGTAGCAGTGATTCTGGTGATGAGGGTGATGGTAGCAGTGATTCTGGTGTTGAGGGAGATGTTAGCAGCGATTTCGGTGATAGGGAGATGGTAGCAGTGATTCTGGTGATGAGGGAGATGGTAGCAGTGATTCTGGTGTTGAGGGAGATGGTAGCAGTGATTTTGGTGATGGGGGAGTTGATAGCAGTGATTGTCATGATGAGAGAGATTTCAGCAGTAGTTCTGGTGATGAGGGAGATGGTGGCAGTGATTTTAGTGATGACGGAGATGGTAGCAGTGATTCTGGTGATGTGGGTGATGGTAGCAGTGATTCTGGTGTTGAGGGACAATGTCGCAGTGATTTCGGTGACAGGGAGATGGTAGCAGTGATTCTGGTGATGAGGGAGATGGTAGCAGTGATTCTGGTGTTGAGGGAGATGGTAGCAGTGATTCTGGTGATGAGGGAGTAGGTAGCTGTGATTTCGCTGACAGGGCGATGGTAGCAGTGATTTTGGTGATGATGGAGATGGTAGCAGTGATTCTGGTGATGAGGGAGATGGTAGCAGTGATTCTGGTGATGAGGGAGATGGTATCAGTGGTCCTGTTGATGATGGAGGTGGTTGCAGTGATTCTGGTGATGATGGAGGTGGTAGCAGTGATTCTGGTGATGAGGGAGATGGTATCAGTGGTTCTGTTGATGATGGAGGTGGCAGCAGTGATTCTGGTGATGAGGGAGATGGTCGCAGTGATTCTGGTGATGAGGGAGATGGTATCAGTGATTCTGGTGATGATGGAGTTGGTAGCAGTGATTCTGGTGATGAGGGAGATGGTCGCAGTGATTCTGGTGATGACGGAGATGATATCAGTGATTCTGGTGATGATGGAGGTGGTAGCAGTGATTCTGGTGATGAGGGAGATGGTCGCAGTGATTCTGGTGATGAGGGAGATGGTATCAGTGATTCTGGTGATGATGGAGGTGGTCGCAGTGATTCTGGTGATGAGGGAGATGGTATCAGTGGTTCTGTTGATGATGGAGGTGGTTGCACTGATTCTGGTGATGATGGAGGTGGTGGCAGTGATTCTGGTGATGAGGGAGATGGTAGCAGTGATTCTGGTGATGAGGGAGATGGTATCAGTGGTTCTGTTGATGATGGAGGTGGCAGCAGTGATTCTGGTGATGAGGGAGGCGGTCGCAGTGATTCTGGTGATGAGGGAGATGGTATCAGTGATTCTGGTGATGATGGATGTGGTAGCAATGATTCTGGTGATGAGGGAGATGCTATCATTTATTCTGGTGATGAGGGAGTTGGTAGCAGTGATTCTGGTAATGTGGGAGATGGTTGCAGTGATTCTGGTGGTAAGGGAGAATGTGGCAGTGATTCTGGTGATGAGGGAGTCGATAGCAGTGCTTGTAGTGATGAGAGGGACGGGAGCAGTAGGTCTGGTGATGAGGGAGATGGTGGCAGTGATTTTGGTGCAGTGGGAGATGCCTGCAGTGACTCTGGTGATGAGGGAGTTGATAGCAGTCATTGTTGTGATGAGAGAGATGGTAGCAGTAGTTCTGGTGATGAGGGAGATGGTGGCAGTGATTTTGGTGATGAGGGAGATGGTATCAGTGATTCTGGTGATGATGGAGGTGGTAGCAATGATTCTGGTGATGAGGGAGGTGGTTGCAGTGATTCTGGTGATGAGGGAGATGGTAGCAGTGATTCTGGTGATGAGGGAGATGGTAGCAGTGATTCTGGTGATGAGGGAGATGGTATCAGTGGTTCTGTTGATGATGGAGGTGGAAGCAGTAATTCTGGTGATGAGGGAGATGGTCGCAGTGATTCTGGTGATGAGGGAGATGGTATCAGTGATTCTGGTGATGATGGATGTGGTAGCAGTGATTCTGGTGATGAGGGAGATGCTATCATTGATTCTGGTGATGAGGGAGTTGGTAGCAGTGATTCTGGTGATGAGGGAGATGGTATCATTGATTCTAGTGATGAGGGAGTTGGTAGCAGTGATTCTGGTAATGTGGGAGATGGTTGCAGTGATTCTGGTGGTAAGGGAGATGGTGGCAGTGATTCTGGTGATGAGGGAGTCGATAGCAGTGATTGTAGTGATGAGAGAGATGGTAGTAGTAGTTCTGGTGATGAGGGAGATGGTGGCAGTGATTCTGGTGCAGTGGGAGATGCTGGCAGTGACTCTGGTGATGAGGGAGTTGATAACAGTCATTGTCGTGATGAGAGAGATTTCAGCAGCAGTTCTGGTGATGAGGGAAATGGTGGCAGTGATTTTGGTGATGAGGGAGATGGTGGCAGTGATTCTGGTGTTGAGGGTGATGGTAGCAGTGATTCTGGTGTTGAGGGAGATGTTAGCAGTGATTTCGGTGATAGGGAGATGGTAGCAGTGATTCTGGTGATGAGGGAGATGGTAGCAGTGATTCTGGTGTTGAGGGAGATGGGAGCAGTGATTTTAGTGATGGGGGAGTTGATAGCAGTGATTGTCATGATGAGAGAGATGGTAGAAGTGATTCTGGTGCAGTGGAAGATGGCAGCAGTGATTCTGGTGATGAGGGAGTAGGCAGCTGTGATTTCGCTGACAGGGAGATGGTAGCAGTGATTTTGGTGATGATGGAGATTGTATCAGTGATTCTGTGATGAGGGACATGGTAGCAGTGATTCTGGTGATGTGGGAGATGGTAGCAGTGATTCTGGTGATGAGGGAGATGGTATCAGTGGTTCTGTTGATGATGGAGGTGGCAGCAGTGATTCTGGTGATGAGGGAGATGGTAGCAGTGATTCCTGTGATGAGGGAGATGGTATCAGTGATTCTGGTGATGATGGATGTGGTAGCAGTGATTCTGGTGATGAGGGAGATGCTATCATTGATTCTGGTGATGAGGGAGTTGGTAGCAGTGATTCTGGTAATGTGGGGGATGGTTGCAGTGATTCTGGTGGTAAGGGAGAATGTGGCAGTGATTCTGGTGATGAGGGAGTCGATAGCAGTGATTGTAGTGATGAGAGGGATGGTAGCAGTAGTTCTGGTGATGAGGGAGATGGTGGCAGTGATTTTGGTGCAGTGGGAGATGCCTGCAGTGACTCTGGTGATGAGGGAGTTGATAGCAGTCATTGTTGTGATGAGAGAGATGGTAGCAGTAGTTCTGGTGATGAGGGAGATGGTGGCAGTGATTTTGGTGATGAGGGAGATGGTATCAGTGATTCTGGTGATGATGGAGGTGGTAGCAATGATTCTGGTGATGAGGGAGGTGGTTGCAGTGATTCTGGTGATGAGGGAGATGGTAGCAGTGATTCTGGTGATAAGGGAGATGGTAGCAGTGATTCTGGTGATGAGGGAGATGGTATCAGTGGTTCTGTTGATGATGGAGGTGGCAGCAGTGATTCTGGTGATGAGGGAGATGGTCGCAGTGATTCTGGTGATGAGGGAGATGGTATCAGTGATTCTGGTGATGATGGAGGTGGTAGCAGTGATTCTGGTGATGAGGGAGATTGTATCATTGATTCTGGTGATGAGGGAGTTGGTAGCAGTGATTCTGGTAATGTGGGAGATGGTTGCAGTGATTCTGGTGGTAAGGGAGATGGTGGCAGTGATTCTGGTGATGAGGGAGTCGATAGCAGTGATTGTAGTGATGAGAGAGATGGTAGCAGTAGTTCTGGTGATGAGGGAGATGCTGGCAGTGACTCTGGTGATGAGGGAGTTGATAGCAGTCATTGTTGTGATGAGAGAGATTTTAGCAGTGTTTCTGGTGATGAGGGAGATTGTAGCAGTGATTGTCTTGATGAGAGAGATGGTGGCAGTGATTCTGGTGATGAGGGAGTTGATAGCAGTGATTGTAGTGATGAGGGAGATGGTGGCAGTCATTCTGGTGATGAGGGAGTTGCTAGCAGTGATTGTATTGATGAGAGAGATGGTAGCAGTAGTTCTGGTGATGAGGGAGATGGTGGCAGTGTTTTGGTGCAGTGGGAGATGCCGGCAGGGACTCTGGTGATGAGGGAGTTGATAGCAGTCATTGTCGTGATGAGAGAAATTTCAGCAGTAGTTCTGGTGATGAGGGAAATGGTGGCAGTGATTTTGGTGATGAGCGAGATGGTAGCAGTGATTCTGGTGATGAGGGTGATGGTAGCAGTGATTCTGGTGTTGAGGGAGATGTTAGCAGCGATTTCGGTGATAGGGAGATGGTAGCAGTGATTCTGGTGATGAGGGAGATGGTAGCAGTGATTCTGGTGTTGAGGGAGATGGTAGCAGTGATTTTGGTGATGGGGGAGTTGATAGCAGTGATTGTCATGATGAGAGAGATTTCAGCAGTAGTTCTGGTGATGAGGGAAATGGTGGCAGTGATTTTGGTGATGACGGAGATGGTAGCAGTGATTCTGGTGATGTGGGTGATGGTAGCAGTGATTCTGGTGTTGAGGGACAATGTCGCAGTGATTTCGGTGACAGGGAGATGGTAGCAGTGATTCTGGTGATGAGGGAGATGGTAGCAGTGATTCTGGTGTTGAGGGAGATGGTAGCAGTGATTCTGGTGATGAGGGAGTAGGTAGCTGTGATTTCGCTGACAGGGCGATGGTAGCAGTGATTTTGGTGATGATGGAGATGGTAGCAGTGATTCTGGTGATGAGGGAGATGGTAGCAGTGATTCTGGTGATGAGGGAGATGGTATCAGTGGTTCTGTTGATGATGGAGGTGGTTGCAGTGATTCTGGTGATGATGGAGGTGGTAGCAGTGATTCTGGTGATGAGGGAGATGGTATCAGTGGTTCTGTTGATGATGGAGGTGGCAGCAGTGATTCTGGTGATGAGGGAGATGGTCGCAGTGATTCTGGTGATGAGGGAGATGGTATCAGTGATTCTGGTGATGATGGAGTTGGTAGCAGTGATTCTGGTGATGAGGGAGATGGTCGCAGTGATTCTGGTGATGACGGAGATGATATCAGTGATTCTGGTGATGATGGAGGTGGTAGCAGTGATTCTGGTGATGAGGGAGATGGTCGCAGTGATTCTGGTGATGAGGGAGATGGTATCAGTGATTCTGGTGATGATGGAGGTGGTCGCAGTGATTCTGGTGATGAGGGAGATGGTATCAGTGGTTCTGTTGATGATGGAGGTGGTTGCAGTGATTCTGGTGATGATGGAGGTGGTGGCAGTGATTCTGGTGATGAGGGAGATGGTAGCAGTGATTCTGGTGATGAGGGAGATGGTATCAGTGGTTCTGTTGATGATGGAGGTGGCAGCAGTGATTCTGGTGATGAGGGAGGCGGTCGCAGTGATTCTGGTGATGAGGGAGATGGTATCAGTGATTCTGGTGATGATGGAGGTGGTAGCAGTGATTCTGGTGATGAGGCAGTTGGCAGCAGTGATTCTGGTAATGTGGGAGATGGTTGCAGTGATTCTGGTGGTAAGTGAGATGGTGGCAGTGATTCCTGTGATGAGGGAGTCGATAGCAGTGATTGTAGTGATGAGAGGGATGGTAGCAGTAGTTCTGGTGATGAGGGAGATGGTGGCAGTGATTTTGGTGATGAGGGAGATGGTATCAGTGATTCTGGTGATGATGGAGGTGGTAGCAATGATTCTGGTGATGAGGGAGATGGTAGCAGTGATTCTGGTGATGATGGAGATGCTATCAGTGGTTCTGTTGTTGATGGAGGTGGTAGCAGTGATTCTGGTGATGATGGAGGTGGTAGCAGTGATTTTGGTGATGGGGGAGTAAATAGCAGTGATTGTCATGATGAGAGAGATGGCAGATGTGTTTCTGGTGCAGTGGAAGATGGTAGCAGTGATTTTGGTGATGATGGAGATGGCAGCAGTGATTCTGGTGATGAGGGAGATGGTAGCAGTGATTCTGGTGATGATGGAGATGCTATCAGTGGTTCTGTTGTTGATGGAGGTGGTAGCAGTGATTCTGGTGATGATGGAGGTGGTAGCAGTGATTCTGGTGATGAGGGAGATGGTAGCAGTGATTCTGGTGATGTGGGAGATGGTATCAGTGGTTCTGTTGATGATGGAGTTGGCAGCAGTGATTCTGCTGATGAGGGAGATGGTTGCAGTGATTCTGGTGGTAAGGGAGATGGCGGCAGTGATTCTGGTGATGAGGGAGTCGATAGCAGTGATTGTTGTGATGAGAGGGATGGTGGCAATAGTTCTGGTGATGAGGGAGATGGTGGCAGTGATTTTGGTGATGAGGGAGATGGTATCAGTGATTCTGGTGATGATGGAGGTGGTAGCAATGATTCTGGTGATGAGCGAGATGGTTACAGTGATTCTGGTGATGATGGAGGTGGTAGCAGTGATTCTGGTGATGAGGGAGATGGTAGCAGTGATTCTGGTGATGAGGGAGATGGTATCAGTGGTTCTGTTGATGATGGAGGTGGCAGCAGTGATTCTGGTGATGAGGGAGATGGTCGCAGTGATTCTGGTGATGAGGGAGATGGTATCAGTGATTCTGGTGATGATGGAGGTGGTAGCAGTGATTCTGGTGCTGACGGAGATGGTATCATTGATTCTGGTGATGAGGGAGTTGGTAGCAGTGATTCTGGTAATGTGGGAGATGGTTGCAGTGATTCTGGTGGTAAGGGAGATGGTGGCAGTGGTTCTGGTGATGAGGGAGTCGATAGCAGTGATTGTAGTGATGAGCGAGATGGTAGCAGTAGTTCTGGTGATGAGGGAGATGCTGGCAGTGACTCTGGTGATGAGGGAGTTGATAGCAGGCACTGTTGTGATGAGAGAGATTTTAGCAGTGTTTCTGGTGATGAGGGAGATTGTAGCAGTGATTGTCTTGATGAGAGAGATGGTGGCAGTGATTCTGGTGATGAGGGAGTTGATAGCAGTGATTGTAGTGATGAGGGAGATGGTATCAGTGATTCTGGTGATGAGGGAGTTGGTAGCAGTGATTCTGGTAATGAGGGAGTTGGTAGCAGTGATTCTGGTGGTAAGGGAGATGGTGGCAGTGATTCAGGTGATGAGGGAGATGATAGCAGTGATTGTAGTGATGAGAGAGATGGTAGCAGTAGTTCTGGTGATGAGGGAGATGGTGGCAGTGATTTTGGTGCAGTGGGAGATGCTGGCAGTGACTCTGGTGATGAGGGAGTTGATATCAGTCATTGTCGTGATGAGAGAGATTTCAGCAGTAGTTCTGGTGATGAGGGAAATGGTGGCAGTGATTTTGGTGATGAGGGAGATGGTAGCAGTGATTCTGGTGATGAGGGTGATGGCAGCAGTGATTCTGGTGTTGAGGGAGATGTTAGCAGTGATTTCGGTGATAGGGAGATGGTAGCAGTGATTCTGGTGATGAGGGAGATGGTAGCAGTGATTCTGGTGCTGAGGGAGATGGTAGCAGTGATTTTGGTGATGAGGGAGATGGTATCAGTGGTTCTGTTGATGATGGAGGTGGTAGCAGTGATTCTGGTGATGGTGGAGGTGGTAGCAGTGATTCTGGTGATGAGGGAGATGGTATCAGTGATTCTGGTGATGAGGGAGTTGATAGCAGTGATTGTCATGATGAGAGAGATGGTAGAAGTGATTCTGGTGCAGTGGAAGATGGTAGCAGAGATTCTGGTGATGAGGGAGTAGGTAGCTGTGATTTCGCTGACAGGGCGATGGTAGCAGTGATTTTGGTTATGATGGAGATGGTAGCAGTGATTCTGGTGATGAGGGAGATGGTAGCAGTGATTCTGGTGATGAGGGAGATGGTATCAGTGGTTCTGTTGATGATGGAGGTGGTAGCAGTGATTCTGGTGATGGTGGAGGTGGTAGCAGTGATTCTGGTGATGAGGGAGATGGTATCAGTGATTCTGGTGATGAGGGAGATGGTATCAGTGGTTCTGTTGATAATGGAGGTGGCAGCAGTGATTCTGGTGATGAGGGAGATGGTCGCAGTGATTCTGGTGATGAGGGAGATGGTATCAGTGATTCTGGTGATGATGTACGTTGTAGCAGTGATTCTGGTGATGAGGGAGATTGTATCATTGATTCTGGTGATGAGGGAGTTGGTAGCAGTGATTCTGGTAATGTGGGAGAGGGTTGCAGTGATTCTGGTGGTAAGGGAGATGGTGGTAGTGATTCTGGTGATGAGGGAGTCGATAGCTGTGATTGTAGTGATGAGAGGGATGGTAGCAGTAGTTCTGGTGATGAGGGAGATGGTGGCAGTGATTTTGGTGCAGTGGGAGATGCCTGCAGTGACTCTGGTGATGAGGGAGTTGGTAGCAGTCATTGTTGTGATGAGAGAGATGGTAGCAGTAGTTCTGGTGATGAGGGAGATGGTGGCAGTGATTTTGGTGATGAGGGAGATGGTATCAGTGATTCTGGTGATGATGGAGGTGGTAGCAATGATTCTGGTGATGAGGGAGATGGTATCAGTGATTCTGATGATCATGGAGGTGGTAGCAATGATTCTGGTGATGATGGAGGTGGTAGCAGTGATTCTGATGATGAGGGAGATGTTATCAGTGATTCTGGTCATGAGGGAAGTGGTAGCAGTAACTCTGGGGGTGAGGCAGAAGGTATCAGTGATTCTGGTGATGAGAGAGATGGTGGCAGTGGTTCTGGTGATGATAGAGTTGGTAGCAGTGATTCTGGTGATGAGGGAGATGGTAGCAGTGATTCTGGTGATGATGGAGGTGGTAGCAGTGATTCTGGTGATGTGGGTGATGGCAGCGAAGATTGTGGGGATGAGGGAGATGTTAGCAGTGATTGTCATGATGAGAAAGATTTTAGTAGTGATTCTGGTGCAGTGGGAGATGATGGCAGTGACTCTGGTGATAAGGGAGAGGGTAGCTGTGATTCTGGTGATGAGGGAGATGGTAGCAGTGATTTTGGTAATGAGGGAATTGATAGCAGTCATTGTTGTGATGAGAGAGATGGTTGCAGTGATTCTGGTGATGATGGAGGTGGTAGCAGTGATTCTGGTGATGAGGGAGATGGTCGCAGTGATTCTGGTGATGAGGGAGATGGTATCAGTGATTCTGGTGATGATGGATGTGGTAGCAGTGATTCTGGTGATGATGGAGGTGGAAGCAGTAATTCTGGTGATGAGGGAGATGGTCGCAGTGATTCTGGTGATGAGGGAGATGGTATCAGTGATTCTGGTGATGATGGATGTGGTAGCAGTGATTCTGGTGATGAGGGAGATGCTATCATTGATTCTGGTGATGAGGGAGTTGGTAGCAGTGATTCTGGTGATGAGGGAGATGGTATCATTGATTCTAGTGATGAGGGAGTTGGTAGCAGTGATTCTGGTAATGTGGGAGATGGTTGCAGTGATTCTGGTGGTAAGGGAGATGGTGGCAGTGATTCTGGTGATGAGGGAGTCGATAGCAGTGATTGTAGTGATGAGAGAGATGGTAGTAGTAGTTCTGGTGATGAGGGAGATGGTGGCAGTGATTCTGGTGCAGTGGGAGATGCTGGCAGTGACTCTGGTGATGAGGGAGTTGATAACAGTCATTGTCGTGATGAGAGAGATTTCAGCAGCAGTTCTGGTGATGAGGGAAATGGTGGCAGTGATTTTGGTGATGAGGGAGATGGTGGCAGTGATTCTGGTGATGAGGGTGATGGTAGCAGTGATTCTGGTGTTGAGGGAGATGTTAGCAGTGATTTCGGTGATAGGGAGATGGTAGCAGTGATTCTGGTGATGAGGGAGATGGTAGCAGTGATTCTGGTGTTGAGGGAGATGGGAGCAGTGATTTTAGTGATGGGGGAGTTGATAGCAGTGATTGTCATGATGAGAGAGATGGTAGAAGTGATTCTGGTGCAGTGGAAGATGGCAGCAGTGATTCTGGTGATGAGGGAGTAGGCAGCTGTGATTTCGCTGACAGGGAGATGGTAGCAGTGATTTTGGTGATGATGGAGATTGTATCAGTGATTCTGTGATGAGGGACATGGTAGCAGTGATTCTGGTGATGTGGGAGATGGTAGCAGTGATTCTGGTGATGAGGGAGATGGTATCAGTGGTTCTGTTGATGATGGAGGTGGCAGCAGTGATTCTGGTGATGAGGGAGATGGTAGCAGTGATTCCTGTGATGAGGGAGATGGTATCAGTGATTCTGGTGATGATGGATGTGGTAGCAGTGATTCTGGTGATGAGGGAGATGCTATCATTGATTCTGGTGATGAGGGAGTTGGTAGCAGTGATTCTGGTAATGTGGGGGATGGTTGCAGTGATTC
The DNA here is from genome assembly GCF_036365525.1 of Heterodontus francisci. Classification (NCBI taxonomy): domain Eukaryota; kingdom Metazoa; phylum Chordata; class Chondrichthyes; order Heterodontiformes; family Heterodontidae; genus Heterodontus; species Heterodontus francisci. Next base: position 241,677,913 of record NC_090371.1, read on the forward strand.
TGGTGGTAAGGGAGAATGTGGCAGTGATTCTGGTGATGAGGGAGTCGATAGCAGTGATTGTAGTGATGAGAGGGATGGTAGCAGTAGTTCTGGTGATGAGGGAGATGGTGGCAGTGATTTTGGTGCAGTGGGAGATGCCTGCAGTGACTCTGGTGATGAGGGAGTTGATAGCAGTCATTGTTGTGATGAGAGAGATGGTAGCAGTAGTTCTGGTGATGAGGGAGATGGTGGCAGTGATTTTGGTGATGAGGGAGATGGTATCAGTGATTCTGGTGATGATGGAGGTGGTAGCAATGATTCTGGTGATGAGGGAGGTGGTTGCAGTGATTCTGGTGATGAGGGAGATGGTAGCAGTGATTCTGGTGATAAGGGAGATGGTAGCAGTGATTCTGGTGATGAGGGAGATGGTATCAGTGGTTCTGTTGATGATGGAGGTGGCAGCAGTGATTCTGGTGATGAGGGAGATGGTCGCAGTGATTCTGGTGATGAGGGAGATGGTATCAGTGATTCTGGTGATGATGGAGGTGGTAGCAGTGATTCTGGTGATGAGGGAGATTGTATCATTGATTCTGGTGATGAGGGAGTTGGTAGCAGTGATTCTGGTAATGTGGGAGATGGTTGCAGTGATTCTGGTGGTAAGGGAGATGGTGGCAGTGATTCTGGTGATGAGGGAGTCGATAGCAGTGATTGTAGTGATGAGAGAGATGGTAGCAGTAGTTCTGGTGATGAGGGAGATGCTGGCAGTGACTCTGGTGATGAGGGAGTTGATAGCAGTCATTGTTGTGATGAGAGAGATTTTAGCAGTGTTTCTGGTGATGAGGGAGATTGTAGCAGTGATTGTCTTGATGAGAGAGATGGTGGCAGTGATTCTGGTGATGAGGGAGTTGATAGCAGTGATTGTAGTGATGAGGGAGATGGTGGCAGTCATTCTGGTGATGAGGGAGTTGCTAGCAGTGATTGTATTGATGAGAGAGATGGTAGCAGTAGTTCTGGTGATGAGGGAGATGGTGGCAGTGTTTTGGTGCAGTGGGAGATGCCGGCAGGGACTCTGGTGATGAGGGAGTTGATAGCAGTCATTGTCGTGATGAGAGAAATTTCAGCAGTAGTTCTGGTGATGAGGGAAATGGTGGCAGTGATTTTGGTGATGAGCGAGATGGTAGCAGTGATTCTGGTGATGAGGGTGATGGTAGCAGTGATTCTGGTGTTGAGGGAGATGTTAGCAGCGATTTCGGTGATAGGGAGATGGTAGCAGTGATTCTGGTGATGAGGGAGATGGTAGCAGTGATTCTGGTGTTGAGGGAGATGGTAGCAGTGATTTTGGTGATGGGGGAGTTGATAGCAGTGATTGTCATGATGAGAGAGATTTCAGCAGTAGTTCTGGTGATGAGGGAAATGGTGGCAGTGATTTTGGTGATGACGGAGATGGTAGCAGTGATTCTGGTGATGTGGGTGATGGTAGCAGTGATTCTGGTGTTGAGGGACAATGTCGCAGTGATTTCGGTGACAGGGAGATGGTAGCAGTGATTCTGGTGATGAGGGAGATGGTAGCAGTGATTCTGGTGTTGAGGGAGATGGTAGCAGTGATTCTGGTGATGAGGGAGTAGGTAGCTGTGATTTCGTTGACAGGGCGATGGTAGCAGTGATTTTGGTGATGATGGAGATGGTAGCAGTGATTCTGGTGATGAGGGAGATGGTAGCAGTGATTCTGGTGATGAGGGAGATGGTATCAGTGGTTCTGTTGATGATGGAGGTGGTTGCAGTGATTCTGGTGATGATGGAGGTGGTAGCAGTGATTCTGGTGATGAGGGAGATGGTATCAGTGGTTCTGTTGATGATGGAGGTGGCAGCAGTGATTCTGGTGATGAGGGAGATGGTCGCAGTGATTCTGGTGATGAGGGAGATGGTATCAGTGATTCTGGTGATGATGGAGTTGGTAGCAGTGATTCTGGTGATGAGGGAGATGGTCGCAGTGATTCTGGTGATGACGGAGATGATATCAGTGATTCTGGTGATGATGGAGGTGGTAGCAGTGATTCTGGTGATGAGGGAGATGGTCGCAGTGATTCTGGTGATGAGGGAGATGGTATCAGTGATTCTGGTGATGATGGAGGTGGTCGCAGTGATTCTGGTGATGAGGGAGATGGTATCAGTGGTTCTGTTGATGATGGAGGTGGTTGCAGTGATTCTGGTGATGATGGAGGTGGTGGCAGTGATTCTGGTGATGAGGGAGATGGTAGCAGTGATTCTGGTGATGAGGGAGATGGTATCAGTGGTTCTGTTGATGATGGAGGTGGCAGCAGTGATTCTGGTGATGAGGGAGGCGGTCGCAGTGATTCTGGTGATGAGGGAGATGGTATCAGTGATTCTGGTGATGATGGAGGTGGTAGCAGTGATTCTGGTGATGAGGCAGTTGGCAGCAGTGATTCTGGTAATGTGGGAGATGGTTGCAGTGATTCTGGTGGTAAGTGAGATGGTGGCAGTGATTCCTGTGATGAGGGAGTCGATAGCAGTGATTGTAGTGATGAGAGGGATGGTAGCAGTAGTTCTGGTGATGAGGGAGATGGTGGCAGTGATTTTGGTGATGAGGGAGATGGTATCAGTGATTCTGGTGATGATGGAGGTGGTAGCAATGATTCTGGTGATGAGGGAGATGGTAGCAGTGATTCTGGTGATGATGGAGATGCTATCAGTGGTTCTGTTGTTGATGGAGGTGGTAGCAGTGATTCTGGTGATGATGGAGGTGGTAGCAGTGATTTTGGTGATGGGGGAGTAAATAGCAGTGATTGTCATGATGAGAGAGATGGCAGATGTGTTTCTGGTGCAGTGGAAGATGGTAGCAGTGATTTTGGTGATGATGGAGATGGCAGCAGTGATTCTGGTGATGAGGGAGATGGTAGCAGTGATTCTGGTGATGATGGAGATGCTATCAGTGGTTCTGTTGTTGATGGAGGTGGTAGCAGTGATTCTGGTGATGATGGAGGTGGTAGCAGTGATTCTGGTGATGAGGGAGATGGTAGCAGTGATTCTGGTGATGTGGGAGATGGTATCAGTGGTTCTGTTGATGATGGAGTTGGCAGCAGTGATTCTGCTGATGAGGGAGATGGTTGCAGTGATTCTGGTGGTAAGGGAGATGGCGGCAGTGATTCTGGTGATGAGGGAGTCGATAGCAGTGATTGTTGTGATGAGAGGGATGGTGGCAATAGTTCTGGTGATGAGGGAGATGGTGGCAGTGATTTTGGTGATGAGGGAGATGGTATCAGTGATTCTGGTGATGATGGAGGTGGTAGCAATGATTCTGGTGATGAGCGAGATGGTTACAGTGATTCTGGTGATGATGGAGGTGGTAGCAGTGATTCTGGTGATGAGGGAGATGGTAGCAGTGATTCTGGTGATGAGGGAGATGGTATCAGTGGTTCTGTTGATGATGGAGGTGGCAGCAGTGATTCTGGTGATGAGGGAGATGGTCGCAGTGATTCTGGTGATGAGGGAGATGGTATCAGTGATTCTGGTGATGATGGAGGTGGTAGCAGTGATTCTGGTGCTGACGGAGATGGTATCATTGATTCTGGTGATGAGGGAGTTGGTAGCAGTGATTCTGGTAATGTGGGAGATGGTTGCAGTGATTCTGGTGGTAAGGGAGATGGTGGCAGTGGTTCTGGTGATGAGGGAGTCGATAGCAGTGATTGTAGTGATGAGCGAGATGGTAGCAGTAGTTCTGGTGATGAGGGAGATGCTGGCAGTGACTCTGGTGATGAGGGAGTTGATAGCAGGCACTGTTGTGATGAGAGAGATTTTAGCAGTGTTTCTGGTGATGAGGGAGATTGTAGCAGTGATTGTCTTGATGAGAGAGATGGTGGCAGTGATTCTGGTGATGAGGGAGTTGATAGCAGTGATTGTAGTGATGAGGGAGATGGTATCAGTGATTCTGGTGATGAGGGAGTTGGTAGCAGTGATTCTGGTAATGAGGGAGTTGGTAGCAGTGATTCTGGTGGTAAGGGAGATGGTGGCAGTGATTCAGGTGATGAGGGAGATGATAGCAGTGATTGTAGTGATGAGAGAGATGGTAGCAGTAGTTCTGGTGATGAGGGAGATGGTGGCAGTGATTTTGGTGCAGTGGGAGATGCTGGCAGTGACTCTGGTGATGAGGGAGTTGATATCAGTCATTGTCGTGATGAGAGAGATTTCAGCAGTAGTTCTGGTGATGAGGGAAATGGTGGCAGTGATTTTGGTGATGAGGGAGATGGTAGCAGTGATTCTGGTGATGAGGGTGATGGCAGCAGTGATTCTGGTGTTGAGGGAGATGTTAGCAGTGATTTCGGTGATAGGGAGATGGTAGCAGTGATTCTGGTGATGAGGGAGATGGTAGCAGTGATTCTGGTGCTGAGGGAGATGGTAGCAGTGATTTTGGTGATGGGGGAGTTGATAGCAGTGATTGTCATGATGAGAGAGATGGTAGAAGTGATTCTGGTGCAGTGGAAGATGGTAGCAGAGATTCTGGTGATGAGGGAGTAGGTAGCTGTGATTTCGCTGACAGGGCGATGGTAGCAGTGATTTTGGTTATGATGGAGATGGTAGCAGTGATTCTGGTGATGAGGGAGATGGTAGCAGTGATTCTGGTGATGAGGGAGATGGTATCAGTGGGTCTGTTGATGATGGAGGTGGTAGCAGTGATTCTGATGATGGTGGAGGTGGTAGCAGTGATTCTGGTGATGAGGGAGATGGTATCAGTGATTCTGGTGATGAGGGAGATGGTATCAGTGGTTCTGTTGATGATGGAGGTGGCAGCAGTGATTCTGGTGATGAGGGAGATGGTCGCAGTGATTCTGGTGATGAGGGAGATGGTATCAGTGATTCTGGTGATGATGTACGTTGTAGCAGTGATTCTGGTGATGAGGGAGATTGTATCATTGATTCTGGTGATGAGGGAGTTGGTAGCAGTGATTCTGGTAATGTGGGAGAGGGTTGCAGTGATTCTGGTGGTAAGGGAGATGGTGGTAGTGATTCTGGTGATGAGGGAGTCGATAGCTGTGATTGTAGTGATGAGAGGGATGGTAGCAGTAGTTCTGGTGATGAGGGAGATGGTGGCAGTGATTTTGGTGCAGTGGGAGATGCCTGCAGTGACTCTGGTGATGAGGGAGTTGATAGCAGTCATTGTTGTGATGAGAGAGATGGTAGCAGTAGTTCTGGTGATGAGGGAGATGGTGGCAGTGATTTTGGTGATGAGGGAGATGGTATCAGTGATTCTGGTGATGATGGAGGTGGTAGCAATGATTCTGGTGATGAGGGAGATGGTATCAGTGATTCTGATGATCATGGAGGTGGTAGCAATGATTCTGGTGATGATGGAGGTGGTAGCAGTGATTCTGATGATGAGGGAGATGTTATCAGTGATTCTGGTCATGAGGGAAGTGGTAGCAGTAACTCTGGGGGTGAGGCAGAAGGTATCAGTGATTCTGGTGATGAGAGAGATGGTGGCAGTGGTTCTGGTGATGATAGAGTTGGTAGCAGTGATTCTGGTGATGAGGGAGATGGTAGCAGTGATTCTGGTGATGATGGAGGTGGTAGCAGTGATTCTGGTGATGTGGGTGATGGCAGCGAAGATTGTGGGGATGAGGGAGATGTTAGCAGTGATTGTCATGATGAGAAAGATGGTAGTAGTGATTCTGGTGCAGTGGGAGATGATGGCAGTGACTCTGGTGATAAGGGAGAGGGTAGCTGTGATTCTGGTGATGAGGGAGATGGTAGCAGTGATTTTGGTAATGAGGGAATTGATAGCAGTCATTGTTGTGATGAGAGAGATGGTTGCAGTGATTCTGGTGATGATGGAGGTGGTAGCAGTGATTCTGGTGATGAGGGAGATGGTAGAAGTGATTCTGGTGATGAGGGAGATGGTATCAGTGGTTCTGTTGATGATGGAGGTGGCAGCAGTGATTCTGGTGATGAGGGAGATGGTATCATTGATTCTGGTGATGAGGGAGTTGGTAGCAGTGATTCTGGTAATGTGGGAGATGGTTGCAGTGATTCTGGTGATAAGGGAGATGGTGGCAGTGGTTCTGGTGATGAGGGAGTCGATAGCAGTGATTGTAGTGATGAGCGAGATGGTAGCAGTAGTTCTGGTGATGAGGGAGATGCTGGCAGTGACTCTGGTGATGAGGGAGTTGATAGCAGTCACTGTTGTGATGAGAGAGATTTTAGCAGTGTTTCTGGTGATGAGGGAGATGTAGCAGTGATTGTCTTGATGAGAGAGATGGTGGCAGTGATTCTGGTGATGAGGGAGTTGATAGCAGTGATTGTAGTGATGAGGGAGATGGTATCAGTGATTCTGGTGATCAGGGAGTTGGTAGCAGTGATTCTGGTAATGAGGGAGTTGGTAGCAGTGATTCTGGTGGTAAGGGAGATGGTGGCAGTGATTCAGGTGATGAGGGAGTTGATAGCAGTGATTGTAGTGATGAGAGAGATGGTAGCAGTAGTTCTGGTGATGAGGGAGATGGTGGCAGTGATTTTGGTGCAGTGGGAGATGCTGGCAGTGACTCTGGTGATGAGGGAGTTGATAGCAGTCATTGTCGTGATGAGAGAGATTTCAGCAGTAGTTCTGGTGATGAGGGAAATGGTGGCAGTGATTTTGGTGATGAGGGAGATGGTAGCAGTGATTCTGGTGATGAGGGTGATGGCAGCAGTGATTCTGGTGTTGAGGGAGATGTTAGCAGTGATTTCGGTGATAGGGAGATGGTAGCAGTGATTCTGGTGATGAGGGAGATGGTAGCAGTGATTCTGGTGCTGAGGGAGAAGGTGGCAGTGATTTTGGTGATGGGGGAGTTGATAGCAGTGATTGTCATGATGAGAGAGATGGTAGAAGTGATTCTGGTGCAGTGGAAGATGGTAGCAGAGATTCTGGTGATGAGGGAGTAGGTAGCTGTGATTTCGCTGACAGGGCGATGGTAGCAGTGATTTTGGTGATGATGGAGATGGTAGCAGTGATTCTGGTGATGAGGGAGATGGTAGCAGTGATTCTGGTGATGAGGGAGATGGTATCAGTGGTTCTGTTGATGATGGAGGTGGTAGCAGTGATTCTGGTGATGGTGGAGGTGGTAGCAGTGATTCTGGTGATGAGGGAGATGGTATCAGTGATTCTGGTGATGAGGGAGATGGTATCAGTGGTTCTGTTGATGATGGAGGTGGCAGCAGTGATTCTGGTGATGAGGGAGATGGTCGCAGTGATTCTGGTGATGAGGGAGATGGGATCAGTGATTCTGGTGATGATGTACGTGGTAGCAGTGATTCTGGTGATGAGGGAGATTGTATCATTGATTCTGGTGATGAGGGAGTTGGTAGCAGTGATTCTGGTAATGTGGGAGAGGGTTGCAGTGATTCTGGTGGTAAGGGAGATGGTGGTAGTGATTCTGGTGATGAGGGAGTCGATAGCAGTGATTGTAGTGATGAGAGGGATGGTAGCAGTAGTTCTGGTGATGAGGGAGATGGTGGCAGTGATTTTGGTGCAGTGGGAGATGCCTGCAGTGACTCTGTTGATGAGGGAGTTGATAGCAGTCATTGTTGTGATGAGAGAGATGGTAGCAGTAGTTCTGGTGATGAGGGAGATGGTGGCAGTGATTTTGGTGATGAGGGAGATGGTATCAGTGATTCTGGTGATGATGGAGGTGGTAGCAATGATTCTGGTGATGAGGGAGATGGTATCAGTGATTCTGATGATCATGGAGGTGGTAGCAATGATTCTGGTGATGATGGAGGTGGTAGCAGTGATTCTGATGATGAGGGAGATGTTATCAGAGATTCTGGTCATGAGGGAAGTGGTAGCAGTAACTCTGGGGGTGAGGCAGAAGGTATCAGTGATTCTGGTGATGAGAGAGATGGTGGCAGTGGTTCTGGTGATGATAGAGTTGGTAGCAGTGATTCTGGTGATGAGGGAGATGGTAGCAGTGATTCTGGTGATGATGGAGGTGGTAGCAGTGATTCTGGTGATGTGGGTGATGGCAGCGAAGATTGTGGGGATGAGGGAGATGTTAGCAGTGATTGTCATGATGAGAAAGATGGTAGTAGTGATTCTGGTGCAGTGGGAGATGATGGCAGTGACTCTGGTGATAAGGGAGAGGGTAGCTGTGATTCTGGTGATGAGGGAGATGGTAGCAGTGATTTTGGTAATGAGGGAATTGATAGCAGTCATTGTTGTGATGAGAGAGATGGTTGCAGTGATTCTGGTGATGATGGAGGTGGTAGCAGTGATTCTGGTGATGAGGGAGATGGTAGCAGTGATTCTGGTGATGAGGGAGATGGTATCAGTGGTTCTGTTGATGATGGAGGTGGCAGCAGTGATTCTGGTGATGAGGGAGATGGTCGCAGTGATTCTGGTGATGAGGGAGATGGTATCAGTGATTCTGGTGATGATGGAGGTGGTAGCAGTGATTCTGGTGATGAGGGAGATGGTATCATTGATTCTGGTGATGAGGGAGTTGGTAGCAGTGATTCTGGTAATGTGGGAGATGGTTGCAGTGATTCTGGTGGTAGGGGAGATGGTGGCAGTGGTTATGGTGATGAGGGAGTCGATAGCAGTGATTGTAGTGATGAGCGAGATGGTAGCAGTAGTTCTGGTGATGAGGGAGATGCTGGCAGTGACTCTGGTGATGAGGGAGTTGATAGCAGTGATTCTGGTGATGATGGAGGTGGTAGCAGTGATTCTGGTGATGTGGGTGATGGCAGCAAAGATTGTGGGGATGAGGGAGATGTTAGCAGTGATTGTCATGATGAGAAACATGGTAGTAGTGATTCTGGTGCAGTGGGAGATGGTGGCAGTGACTCTGGTGATAAGGGAGAGGGTAGCTGTGATTCTGGTGATGAGGGAGATGGTAGCAGTGATTTTGGTAATGAGGGAATTGATAGCAGTCATTGTTGTGATGAGAGAGATGGTGGCAGTGATTCTGGTGATGAGGGAGTTGATAGCAGTGATTGTCGTGATGAGAGAGATGGTAGCAGTGATTCTGGTGTTGAGGGAGATGGTCGCAGTGATTTTGGTGATGGGGGAGTGGATAGCAGTGATTGTCATGATGAGAGAGATGGTAGAAGTGATTCTGGTGCAGTGGAAGATGGGAGCAGTGATTCTGGTGATGAGGGAGTAGGTAGCTGTGATTTCGCTGACAGGGAGATGGTAGCAGTGATTTTGGTGATGATGGAGATGGTATCAGTGATTCTGTGATGAGGGAGATGGTAGCAGTGATTCTGGTGTTGAGGGAGATGGTATCAGTGATTCTGGTGATGATGGAGGTGGCAGCAATGATTCTGGTGATGAGGGAGATGGTATCAGTGATTCTGGTGATGAGGGAGATGGAATCAGTGTTTCTGTTGATGATGGAGGTGGCAGCAGTGATTCTGGTGCTGAGGGAGATGGTAGCAGTGATTCTGGTGATGAGGGAGATGGTATCAGTGATTCTGGTGATGATGGAGGTGGTAGCAGTGATTCTGGTGATGAGGGAGATGGTATCATTGATTCTGGTGATGAGGGAGTTGGTAGCAGTGATTCTGGTAATGTGGGAGATGGTTGCAGTGATTCTGGTGGTAAGGGAGATGGTGGCAGTGATTCTGGTGATGAGGGAGTCGATAGCAGTGATTGTAGTGATGAGAGAGATGGTAGCAGTAGTTCTGGTGATGAGGGAGATGGTGGCAGTGATTTTGGTGCAGTGGGAGATGCTGGCAGTGACTCTGGTGATGAGGGAGTTGATAGCAGTGATTCTGGTGCTGAGGGAGATGTTAGCAATGATTTCGGTGATAGGGACATGGTAGCAGTGATTCTGGTGATGAGGGAGATGGTAGCAGTGATTCTGGTGTTGAGGGAGATGGTGGCAGTGATTCAGGTGATGAGGGAGTTGATAGCAGTGATTGTCATGATGAGAGAGATGGTAGAAGTGATACTGGTGCAGTGGGAGATGGTAGCAGTGATTCCGGTGATGAGGGAGTAGGTAGCTGTGATTTCGCTGATAGGGAGATGGTCGCAGTGCTTCTGGTGATGATGGAGGTGGGAGCAGTGATTCTGGTGATGAGGGAGTAGGTAGCTGTGATTTCGCTGATAGGGAGATTGTAGCTGTGATTCTGGTGATGATGGAGATGGTATCAGTGATTCTGTGATGAGGGAGATAGTAGCAGTGATTCTGGTGATGAGGGAGATGGTTTCAGTGATTCTGGTGATGATGGAGGTGGCAGCAATGATTCTGGTGATGAGGGAGATGGTATCAGTGATTCTGGTGGTGATGGAGGTGGTAGCTATGATTCTGGTGATTAGCGAGATGGTATCAGTGATTCTGGTGATGATGGAGGTGGTAGCAATGATTCTGGTGATGATGGAGGTGGTAGCAGTGATTCTGGTGATGAGGGAGATGGTATCAGTGATTCTGGTGATGAGGGAGATGGTATCAGTGATTCTGGTGATGATGGAGGTGGTAGCAGTGATTCTGGTGATGAGGGAGATGGTATCAGTGATTCTGGTGATGAGGGAGTTGGTAGCAGTGATTCTGGTAATGTGGGAGATGGTTGCAGTGATTCTGGTGATTTGGACAATGGTAGCAGTGATTCTGGTGGGGAGGGAGATGGGAGCAGTGATTCTGGAGATGAAGGAGACAGTGGCAGGGAATGTGGTGATGACAGAGATAGTAGCAGTGATTCTGGTGATGAGGGTGATCGTAGCTGCGGTATTTGAGAGGGAAAGTAGCGAAAACTCTGGTCCTGAGGGATAAATTAGCAGTGATTCTGCTAATTAGCGAGATGGTAGCAGTGATTCTAGTGTTGAGTGAGACGTTCACAGGGATTGTGGTGATGAGGGAGATGCTAACAATGATTCTGGTGGTGAGGGAGATGGCACTAGTGATTCGGTTGATGGGGGAGATGGTAGCAGTGATTCCGATGATGAGGCAAAGGTAGCAGAGAATCTCGTGATGTCGGAGTTGGCAGCAGTAATTCTGGTGATGAAGGAGTTGGTAGCAGTGATTCTGGTGGTGAGGCAATGGTTGCAGCGATTCTGGTGCTGAGGTAAATGGCAGCAGTGATTCTGGTGGTGAGCGAGTTGGTGGCAAAGATTCTGGTGATGCGGGCAATGGTAGCAGTGATTCTGGTGGGGAGGGAGATGGTAGCAGTGATTCTGGTGACGAGGGAGATGGCAGCAGTGATTCTGGTTGTGAGGGAGACGGTAGCAGTGATTCGGGTGATGAGGGAGACGGTAGCAGAGAGTCTGTTTGTGAGCTCTATGGTAGCAGTGATTCTGGTGATGTGTGTGTTGCTGGCAGAGGATTGGGTGATGAAGGAGTTAGTAGCTGTGATTCTGGTGATGAAGGAGTTGATAGCAGTGATTCTGGTGATGTGGGAGATTGCAGCAGTGATTCAGGTGATGAGGGAGATGGTGGCAGTGATTCTTGTGGTGAGCGAGATGGTAGCAGTGATTCTGGTGATGTGGGAGATGGTAGCAGTGATTCTGGTGGTGTGGGAGATGGTAGCAGTGATTCTGGTGATGAAGGAGATGGTAGCAGTGATTCTGGTGGTCTGGGAGATGGTAGCAGTGATTCTGGTGATGAAGGAGATGGTAGCAGTGATTCTGGTGGTGAGGGAAATGGTAGCAGTGATTCTGGTAATGTGGGAAATGGTTGCAGTGATTCTGGTGGTGAGGGAGGCGGTGGCAGGGAATGTGGTGATGAGGGAAATGGTAGCAGTGATTCTTGTGGTGAGCGAGATGGTAGCAGTGATTCTGGTGAGGAGGGAGATGGAACAGTGATTCTGGTGGTGAGTGAGATGGTGGTAGTGCTTCAGGTGACGACGGAGATGGTACCAGTGATTCGGGTGATGAGGCAATGTTGGCAGAGAATCTGGTGATGTCAGAGATGCCAGCAGTGATTCTGGTGATGAACGAGTTGGTAACAGTGATTCTGGTGATGAAGGAGTTGATAGCAGTGATTGTGTTGATGAGAGAGATTGTAGCTGTGATTCTGGTGGTGAGGGAGATGGTATCAGTGATTCTGGTGATGATGGAGGTGGTAGCAATGATTCTGGTGATGATGGAGGTGGTAGCAGTGATTCTAGTGATGAGGGAGATGGTATCAGTGATTCTGGTCGTGAGGGATGTGGTAGCAGTAACTCTCGGGGTGAGGCAGAAGGTAGCAGTGATTCTGGTGATGAGAGAGATGGTAGCAGTGGTTCTGGTGACGATGGAGGTGGTAGCAGTGATTCTGGTGATGATGGAGGTGGGAGCAGTGATTCTGGTGATGAGGGAGATGGTATCAGTGATTCTGGTGATGAGGGAGATGGTATCAGTGATTCTGGTGATGATGGAGGTGGTAGCAGTGATTCTGGTGATGAGGGAGTTGGTAGCAGTGATTCTGGTAATGTGGGAGATGGTTGCAGTGATTCTGGTGATTTGGACAATGGTAGCAGTGATTCTGGTGGGGAGGGAGATGGGAGCAGTGATTCTGGAGATGAAGGAGACAGTGGCAGGGAATGTGGTGATGACAGAGATAGTAGCAGTGATTCTGGTGATGAGGGTGATCGTAGCTGCGGTATTTGAGAGGGAAAGTAGCGAAAACTCTGGTCCTGAGGGATAAATTAGCAGTGATTCTGCTAATTAGCGAGATGGTAGCAGTGATTCTAGTGTTGAGTGAGACGTTCACAGGGATTGTGGTGATGAGGGAGATGCTAACAATGATTCTGGTGGTGAGGGAGATGGTACTAGTGATTCGGTTGACGGGGGAGATGGTAGCAGTGATTCCGATGATGAGGCAAAGGTAGCAGAGAATCTCGTGATGTCGGAGTTGGCAGCAGTGATTCTGGTGATGGAGGAGTTGGTAGCAGTGATTCTGGTGGTGAGGCAATGGTTGCAGCGATTCTGGAGCTGAGGTAAATGGCAGCAGTGATTCTGGTGGTGAGCGAGTTGGTGGCAAAGATTCTGGTGATGCGGGCAATGGTAGCAGTGATTCTGGTGGGGAGGGAGATGGTAGCAGTGATTCTGGTGACGCGGGAGATGGTAGCAGTGATTCTGGTTGTGAGGGAGACGGTAGCAGTGATTCGGGTGATGAGGGAGACGGTAGCAGTGAGTCTGTTTGTGAGCTCTATGGTAGCAGTGATTCTGGTGATGTGTGTGTTGCTGGCAGAGGATTGGGTGATGAAAGAGTTAGTAGCTGTGATTCTGGTGATGAAGGAGTTGATAGCAGTGATTCTGGTGATGTGGGAGATTGCAGCAGTGATTCAGGTGATGAGGGAGATGGTGGCAGTGAGTCTGTTTGTGAGCTATATGGTAGCAGTGGTTCTGGTGATGTAGGAGATGGTCGCAGTGATTCTGGTGGTGTGGGAGATGGTAGCAGTGATTCTGGTGATGAAGGAGATGGTAGCAGTGATTCTGGTGGTGTGGGAGATGGTAGCAGTGATTCTGGTGATGAAGGAGATGGTAGCAGTGATTCTGGTGGTGAGGGAAATGGTAGCAGTGATTCTGGTAATGCGGGAAATGGTTGCAGTGATTCTGGTGGTGAGGGAGGCGGTGGCAGGGAATGTGGTGATGAGGGAAATGGTAACAGTGATTCTTGTGGTGAGCGAGATGGTAGCAGTGATTCTGGTGATGAGGGAGATGGAACAGTGATTCTGGTGGTGAGCGAGATGGTGGTAGTGCTTCAGGTGATGACGGAGATGGTACCAGTGATTCTGGTGATGAGGGAGATGAACCAGTGATTCTGGTGGTGAGTGAGATGGTGGTAGTGCTTCAGGTGACGACGGAGATGGTACCAGTGATTCTGGTGATGATGGAGGTGGTAGCTATGATTCCGGAGAAGAGGGAGATGGTATCAGTGATTCTGGTGATGATGGAGGTGGTAGCAATGATTCTGGTGATGATGGAGGTGGTAGCAGTGATTCTGGTGATGAGGGAGATGGTATCAGTGATTCTGGTCCTGAGGGAAGTGGTAGCAGTAACTCTAGGGGTGAGGCAGAAGGTAGCAGTGATTCTGGTGATGAGAGAGATGGTAGCAGTGGTTCTGGTGATGATGGAGGTGGTAGCAGTGATTCTGGTGATGAGGGAGATGGTATCAGTGATTCTGGTGATGAAGGAGATGGTATCAGTGATTCTGGTGATGATGGAGGTGGTAGCTATGATTCCGGTGAAGAGGGAGATGGTATCAGTGATTCTGGTGATGAGGGAGATGGTATCAGTGATTCTGGTGATGAGGGAGATGGTATCAGTGATTCTTGTGATGATGGAGGTGGTAGCAGTGATTCTGGTGATGAGGGAGATGGTATCAGTGATTCTGGTGATGAGGGAGTTGGTAGCAGTGATTCTGGTAATGTGGGAGATGGTTGCAGTGATTCTGGTGATTTGGACAATGGTAGCAGTGATTCTGGTGGGGAGGGAGATGGGAGCAGTGATTCTGGAGATGAAGGAGACAGTGGCAGGGAATGTGGTGATGACAGAGATAGTAGCAGTGATTCTGGTGATGAGGGTGATCATAGCTGCGGTATGTGAGAGGGAAAGTAGCGAAAACTCTGGTCCTGAGGGATAAATTAGCAGTGATTCTGCTAATTAGCGAGATGGTAGCAGTGATTCTAGTGTTGAGTGAGACGTTCACAGGGATTGTGGTGATGAGGGAGATGCTAACAATGATTCTGGTGGTGAGGGAGATGGTACTAGTGATTCGGTTGACGGGGAGATGGTAGCAGTGATTCCGATGATGAGGCAAAGGTAGCAGAGAATCTCGTGATGTCGGAGTTGGCAGCAGTAATTCTGGTGATGAAGGAGTTGGTAGCAGTGATTCTGGTGGTGAGGCAATGGTTGCAGCGATTCTGGTGCTGAGGTAAATGGCAGCAGTGATTCTGGTGGTGAGCGAGTTGGTGGCAAAGATTCTGGTGATGCGGGCAATGGTAGCAGTGATTCTGGTGGGGAGGGAGATGGTAGCAGTGATTCTGGTGACGAGGGAGATGGCAGCAGTGATTCTGGTTGTGAGGGAGACGGTAGCAGTGATTCGGGTGATGAGGGAGACGGTAGCAGTGAGTCTGTTTGTGAGCTCTATGGTAGCAGTGATTCTGGTGATGTGTGTGTTGCTGGCAGAGGATTGGGTGATGAAGGAGTTAGTAGCTGTGATTCTGGTGATGAAGGAGTTGATAGCAGTGATTCTGGTGATGTGGGAGATTGCAGCAGTGATTCAGGTGATGAGGGAGATGGTAGCAGTGATTCTGGTGATGTGGGAGATGGTAGCAGTGATTCTGGTGATGAAGGAGATGGTAGCAGTGATTCTGGCGGTGTGGGAGATGGTAGCAGTGATTCTGGTGATGAAGGAGATGGTAGCAGTGATTCTGGTGGTGAGGGAAATGGTAGCAGTGATTCTGGTAATGCGGGAAATGGTTGCAGTGATTCTGGTGGTGAGGGAGGCGGTGGCAGGGAATGTGGTGATGAGGGAAATGGTAGCAGTGATTCTGGTGGTGAGCGAGATGGTAGCAGTGATTCTGGTGATGAGGGAGATGGAACAGTGATTCTGGTGGTGAGCGAGATGGTGGTAGTGCTTCAGGTGATGACGGAGATGGTACCAGTGATTCTGGTGATGAGGGAGATGAACCAGTGATTCTGGTGGTGAGTGAGATGGTGGTAGTGCTTCAGGTGACGACGGAGATGGTACCAGTGATTCGGTTGATGAGGCAATGTTGGCAGAGAATCTGGTGATGTCAGAGATGCCAGCAGTGATTCTGGTGATGAACGAGTTGGTAACAGTGATTCTGGTGATGAAGGAGTTGATAGCAGTGATTGTGTTGATGAGAGAGATTGTAGCTGTGATTCTGGTGGTGAGGGAGATGGTATCAGTGATTCTGGTGATGATGGAGGTGGTAGCTATGATTCCGGTGAAGAGGGAGATGGTATCAGTGATTCTGGTGATGAGGGAGATGGTATCAGTGATTCTGGTGATGAGGGAGATGGTATCAGTGATTCTGGTGATGATGGAGGTGGTAGCAGTGATTCTGGTGATGAGGGAGATGGTATCAGTGATTCTGGTGATGAGGGAGTTGGTAGCAGTGATTCTGGTAATGTGGGAGATGGTTGCAGTGATTCTGGTGATTTGGACAATGGTAGCAGTGATTCTGGTGGGGAGGGAGATGGGAGCAGTGATTCTGGAGATGAAGGAGACAGTGGCAGGGAATGTGGTGATGACAGAGATAGTAGCAGTGATTCTGATGATGAGGGTGATCATAGCTGCGGTATTTGAGAGGGAAAGTAGCGAAAACTCTGGTCCTGAGGGATAAATTAGCAGTGATTCTGCTAATTAGCGAGATGGTAGCAGTGATTCTGGTGGTGAGGCAATGGTTGCAGCGATTCTGGTGCTGAGGTAAATGGCAGCAGTGATTCTGGTGGTGAGCGAGTTGGTGGCAAAGATTCTGGTGATGCGGGCAATGGTAGCAGTGATTCTGGTGGGGAGGGAGATGGTAGCAGTGATTCTGGTGACGAGGGAGATGGCAGCAGTGATTCTGGTTGTGAGGGAGACGGTAGCAGTGATTCGGGTGATGAGGGAGACGGTAGCAGTGAGTCTGTTTGTGAGCTCTATGGTAGCAGTGATTCTGGTGATGTGTGTGTTGCTGGCAGAGGATTGGGTGATGAAGGAGTTAGTAGCTGTGATTCTGGTGATGAAGGAGTTGATAGCAGTGATTCTGGTGATGTGGGAGATTGCAGCAGTGATTCAGGTGATGAGGGAGATGGTAGCAGTGATTCTGGTGATGTGGGAGATGGTAGCAGTGATTCTGGTGATGAAGGAGATGGTAGCAGTGATTCTGGCGGTGTGGGAGATGGTAGCAGTGATTCTGGTGATGAAGGAGATGGTAGCAGTGATTCTGGTGGTGAGGGAAATGGTAGCAGTGATTCTGGTAATGCGGGAAATGGTTGCAGTGATTCTGGTGGTGAGGGAGGCGGTGGCAGGGAATGTGGTGATGAGGGAAATGGTAGCAGTGATTCTGGTGGTGAGCGAGATGGTAGCAGTGATTCTGGTGATGAGGGAGATGGAACAGTGATTCTGGTGGTGAGCGAGATGGTGGTAGTGCTTCAGGTGATGACGGAGATGGTACCAGTGATTCTGGTGATGAGGGAGATGAACCAGTGATTCTGGTGGTGAGTGAGATGGTGGTAGTGCTTCAGGTGACGACGGAGATGGTACCAGTGATTCGGTTGATGAGGCAATGTTGGCAGAGAATCTGGTGATGTCAGAGATGCCAGCAGTGATTCTGGTGATGAACGAGTTGGTAACAGTGATTCTGGTGATGAAGGAGTTGATAGCAGTGATTGTGTTGATGAGAGAGATTGTAGCTGTGATTCTGGTGGTGAGGGAGATGGTATCAGTGATTCTGGTGATGATGGAGGTGGTAGCTATGATTCCGGTGAAGAGGGAGATGGTATCAGTGATTCTGGTGATGAGGGAGATGGTATCAGTGATTCTGGTGATGAGGGAGATGGTATCAGTGATTCTGGTGATGATGGAGGTGGTAGCAGTGATTCTGGTGATGAGGGAGATGGTATCAGTGATTCTGGTGATGAGGGAGTTGGTAGCAGTGATTCTGGTAATGTGGGAGATGGTTGCAGTGATTCTGGTGATTTGGACAATGGTAGCAGTGATTCTGGTGGGGAGGGAGATGGGAGCAGTGATTCTGGAGATGAAGGAGACAGTGGCAGGGAATGTGGTGATGACAGAGATAGTAGCAGTGATTCTGATGATGAGGGTGATCATAGCTGCGGTATTTGAGAGGGAAAGTAGCGAAAACTCTGGTCCTGAGGGATAAATTAGCAGTGATTCTGCTAATTAGCGAGATGGTAGCAGTGATTCTAGTGTTGAGTGAGACGTTCACAGGGATTGTGGTGATGAGGGAGATGCTAACAATGATTCTGGTGGTGAGGGAGATGGTACTAGTGATTCGGTTGACGGGGAGATGGTAGCAGTGATTCCGATGATGAGGCAAAGGTAGCAGGGAATCTCGTGATGTCGGAGTTGGCAGCAGTAATTCTGGTGATGAAGGAGTTGGTAGCAGTGATTCTGGTGGTGAGGCAATGGTTGCAGCGATTCTGGTGCTGAGGTAAATGGCAGCAGTGATTCTGGTGGTGAGCGAGTTGGTGGCAAAGATTCTGGTGATGCGGGCAATGGTAGCAGTGATTCTGGTTGTGAGGGAGACGGTAGCAGTGATTCGGGTGATGAGGGAGACGGTAGCAGTGAGTCTGTTTGTGAGCTCTATGGTAGCAGTGATTCTGGTGATGTGTGTGTTGCTGGCAGAGGATTGGGTGATGAAGGAGTTAGTAGCTGTGATTCTGGTGATGAAGGAGTTGATAGCAGTGATTCTGGTGATGTGGGAGATTGCAGCAGTGATTCAGGTGATGAGGGAGATGGTGGCAGTGATTCTTGTGGTGAGCGAGATGGTAGCAGTGATTCTGGTGATGTGGGAGATGGTAGCAGTGATTCTGGTGGTGTGGGAGATGGTAGCAGTGATTCTGGTGATGAAGGAGATGGTAGCAGTGATTCTGGTGGTCTGGGAGATGGTAGCAGTGATTCTGGTGATGAAGGAGATGGTAGCAGTGATTCTGGTGGTGAGGGAAATGGTAGCAGTGATTCTGGTAATGCGGGAAATGGTTGCAGTGATTCTGGTGGTGAGGGAGGCGGTGGCAGGGAATGTGGTGATGAGGGAAATGGTAGCAGTGATTCTTGTGGTGAGCGAGATGGTAGCAGTGATTCTGGTGAGGAGGGAGATGGAACAGTGATTCTGGTGGTGAGTGAGATGGTGGTAGTGCTTAAGGTGACGACGGAGATGGTACCAGTGATTCGGGTGATGAGGCAATGTTGGCAGAGAATCTGGTGATGTCAGAGATGCCAGCAGTGATTCTGGTGATGAACGAGTTGGTAACAGTGATTCTGGTGATGAAGGAGTTGATAGCAGTGATTGTGTTGATGAGAGAGATTGTAGCTGTGATTCTGGTGGTGAGGGAGATGGTATCAGTGATTCTGGTGATGATGGAGGTGGTAGCTATGATTCTGGTGATGAGGGAGATGGTATCAGTCATTCTGGTGATGATGGAGGTGGTAGCAATGATTCTGGTGATGATGGAGGTGGTAGCAGTGATTCTAGTGATGAGGGAGATGGTATCAGTGATTCTGGTCGTGAGGGATGTGGTAGCAGTAACTCTCGGGGTGAGGCAGAAGGTAGCAGTGATTCTGGTGATGAGAGAGATGGTAGCAGTGGTTCTGGTGACGATGGAGGTGGTAGCAGTGATTCTGGTGATGATGGAGGTGGGAGCAGTGATTCTGGTGATGAGGGAGATGGTATCAGTGATTCTGGTGATGAGGGAGATGGTATCAGTGATTCTGGTGATGATGGAGGTGGTAGCAGTGATTCTGGTGATGAGGGAGTTGGTAGCAGTGATTCTGGTAATGTGGGAGATGGTTGCAGTGATTCTGGTGATTTGGACAATGGTAGCAGTGATTCTGGTGGGGAGGGAGATGGGAGCAGTGATTCTGGAGATGAAGGAGACAGTGGCAGGGAATGTGGTGATGACAGAGATAGTAGCAGTGATTCTGGTGATGAGGGTGATCGTAGCTGCGGTATTT
This sequence comes from Heterodontus francisci, assembly GCF_036365525.1. Lineage (NCBI taxonomy): Eukaryota > Metazoa > Chordata > Chondrichthyes > Heterodontiformes > Heterodontidae > Heterodontus > Heterodontus francisci. Next base: position 241,697,502 of record NC_090371.1, read on the forward strand.
GAGAGGGAAAGTAGCGAAAACTCTGGTCCTGAGGGATAAATTAGCAGTGATTCTGCTAATTAGCGAGATGGTAGCAGTGATTCTAGTGTTGAGTGAGACGTTCACAGGGATTGTGGTGATGAAGGAGATGCTAACAATGATTCTGGTGGTGAGGGAGATGGTACTAGTGATTAGGTTGACGGGGGAGATGGTAGCAGTGATTCCGATGATGAGGCAAAGGTAGCAGAGAATCTTGTGATGTCGGAGTTGGCAGCAGTGATTCTGGTGATGGAGGAGTTGGTAGCAGTGATTCTGGTGGTGAGGCAATGGTTGCAGCGATTCTGGTGCTGAGGTAAATGGCAGCAGTGATTCTGGTGGTGAGCGAGTTGGTGGCAAAGATTCTGGTGATGCGGGCAATGGTAGCAGTGATTCTGGTGGGGAGGGAGATGGTAGCAGTGATTCTGGTGACGCGGGAGATGGTAGCAGTGATTCTGGTTGTGAGGGAGACGGTAGCAGTGATTCGGGTGATGAGGGAGACGGTAGCAGTGAGTCTGTTTGTGAGCTCTATGGTAGCAGTGATTCTGGTGATGTGTGTGTTGCTGGCAGAGGATTGGGTGATGAAAGAGTTAGTAGCTGTGATTCTGGTGATGAAGGAGTTGATAGCAGTGATTCTGGTGATGTGGGAGATTGCAGCAGTGATTCAGGTGATGAGGGAGATGGTGGCAGTGAGTCTGTTTGTGAGCTATATGGTAGCAGTGGTTCTGGTGATGTGGGAGATGGTCGCAGTGATTCTGGTGGTGTGGGAGATGGTAGCAGTGATTCTGGTGATGAAGGAGATGGTAGCAGTGATTCTGGTGGTGTGGGAGATGGTAGCAGTGATTCTGGTGATGAAGGAGATGGTAGCAGTGATTCTGGTGGTGAGGGAAATGGTAGCAGTGATTCTGGTAATGCGGGAAATGGTTGCAGTGATTCTGGTGGTGAGGGAGGCGGTGGCAGGGAATGTGGTGATGAGGGAAATGGTAACAGTGATTCTTGTGGTGAGCGAGATGGTAGCAGTGATTCTGGTGATGAGGGAGATGGAACAGTGATTCTGGTGGTGAGCGAGATGGTGGTAGTGCTTCAGGTGATGACGGAGATGGTACCAGTGATTCTGGTGATGAGGGAGATGAACCAGTGATTCTGGTGGTGAGTGAGATGGTGGTAGTGCTTCAGGTGACGACGGAGATGGTACCAGTGATTCTGGTGATGATGGAGGTGGTAGCTATGATTCCGGAGAAGAGGGAGATGGTATCAGTGATTCTGGTGATGATGGAGGTGGTAGCAATGATTCTGGTGATGATGGAGGTGGTAACAGTGATTCTGGTGATGAGGGAGATGGTATCAGTGATTCTGGTCCTGAGGGAAGTGGTAGCAGTAACTCTAGGGGTGAGGCAGAAGGTAGCAGTGATTCTGGTGATGAGAGAGATGGTAGCAGTGGTTCTGGTGATGATGGAGGTGGTAGCAGTGATTCTGGTGATGAGGGAGATGGTATCAGTGATTCTGGTGATGAAGGAGATGGTATCAGTGATTCTGGTGATGATGGAGGTGGTAGCTATGATTCCGGTGAAGAGGGAGATGGTATCAGTGATTCTGGTGATGAGGGAGATGGTATCAGTGATTCTGGTGATGAGGGAGATGGTATCAGTGATTCTGGTGATGAGGGAGATGGTATCAGTGATTCTGGTGATGAGGGAGATGGTATCAGTGATTCTTGTGATGATGGAGGTGGTAGCAGTGATTCTGGTGATGAGGGAGATGGTATCAGTGATTCTGGTGATGAGGGAGTTGGTAGCAGTGATTCTGGTAATGTGGGAGATGGTTGCAGTGATTCTGGTGATTTGGACAATGGTAGCAGTGATTCTGGTGGGGAGGGAGATGGGAGCAGTGATTCTGGAGATGAAGGAGACAGTGGCAGGGAATGTGGTGATGACAGAGATAGTAGCAGTGATTCTGGTGATGAGGGTGATCATAGCTGCGGTATGTGAGAGGGAAAGTAACGAAAACTCTGGTCCTGAGGGATAAATTAGCAGTGATTCTGCTAATTAGCGAGATGGTAGCAGTGATTCTAGTGTTGAGTGAGACGTTCACAGGGATTGTGGTGATGAGGGAGATGCTAACAATGATTCTGGTGGTGAGGGAGATGGTACTAGTGATTCGGTTGACGGGGAGATGGTAGCAGTGATTCCGATGATGAGGCAAAGGTAGCAGAGAATCTCGTGATGTCGGAGTTGGCAGCAGTAATTCTGGTGATGAAGGAGTTGGTAGCAGTGATTCTGGTGGTGAGGCAATGGTTGCAGCGATTCTGGTGCTGAGGTAAATGGCAGCAGTGATTCTGGTGGTGAGCGAGTTGGTGGCAAAGATTCTGGTGATGCGGGCAATGGTAGCAGTGATTCTGGTGGGGAGGGAGATGGTAGCAGTGATTCTGGTGACGAGGGAGATGGCAGCAGTGATTCTGGTTGTGAGGGAGACGGTAGCAGTGATTCGGGTGATGAGGGAGACGGTAGCAGTGAGTCTGTTTGTGAGCTCTATGGTAGCAGTGATTCTGGTGATGTGTGTGTTGCTGGCAGAGGATTGGGTGATGAAGGAGTTAGTAGCTGTGATTCTGGTGATGAAGGAGTTGATAGCAGTGATTCTGGTGATGTGGGAGATTGCAGCAGTGATTCAGGTGATGAGGGAGATGGTAGCAGTGATTCTGGTGATGTGGGAGATGGTAGCAGTGATTCTGGTGATGAAGGAGATGGTAGCAGTGATTCTGGCGGTGTGGGAGATGGTAGCAGTGATTCTGGTGATGAAGGAGATGGTAGCAGTGATTCTGGTGGTGAGGGAAATGGTAGCAGTGATTCTGGTAATGCGGGAAATGGTTGCAGTGATTCTGGTGGTGAGGGAGGCGGTGGCAGGGAATGTGGTGATGAGGGAAATAGTAGCAGTGATTCTGGTGGTGAGCGAGATGGTAGCAGTGATTCTGGTGATGAGGGAGATGGAACAGTGATTCTGGTGGTGAGCGAGATGGTGGTAGTGCTTCAGGTGATGACGGAGATGGTACCAGTGATTCTGGTGATGAGGGAGATGAACCAGTGATTCTGGTGGTGAGTGAGATGGTGGTAGTGCTTCAGGTGATGACGGAGATGGTACCAGTGATTCGGTTGATGAGGCAATGTTGGCAGAGAATCTGGTGATGTCAGAGATGCCAGCAGTGATTCTGGTGATGAACGAGTTGGTAACAGTGATTCTGGTGATGAAGGAGTTGATAGCAGTGATTGTGTTGATGAGAGAGATTGTAGCTGTGATTCTGGTGGTGAGGGAGATGGTATCAGTGATTCTGGTGATGATGGAGGTGGTAGCTATGATTCCGGTGAAGAGGGAGATGGTATCAGTGATTCTGGTGATGAGGGAGATGGTATCAGTGATTCTGGTGATGAGGGAGATGGTATCAGTGATTCTGGTGATGATGGAGGTGGTAGCAGTGATTCTGGTGATGAGGGAGATGGTATCAGTGATTCTGGTGATGAGGGAGTTGGTAGCAGTGATTCTGGTAATGTGGGAGATGGTTGCAGTGATTCTGGTGATTTGGACAATGGTAGCAGTGATTCTGGTGGGGAGGGAGATGGGAGCAGTGATTCTGGAGATGAAGGAGACAGTGGCAGGGAATGTGGTGATGACAGAGATAGTAGCAGTGATTCTGATGATGAGGGTGATCATAGCTGCGGTATTTGAGAGGGAAAGTAGCGAAAACTCTGGTCCTGAGGGATAAATTAGCAGTGATTCTGCTAATTAGCGAGATGGTAGCAGTGATTCTAGTGTTGAGTGAGACGTTCACAGGGATTGTGGTGATGAGGGAGATGCTAACAATGATTCTGGTGGTGAGGGAGATGGTACTAGTGATTCGGTTGACGGGGAGATGGTAGCAGTGATTCCGATGATGAGGCAAAGGTAGCAGGGAATCTCGTGATGTCGGAGTTGGCAGCAGTAATTCTGGTGATGAAGGAGTTGGTAGCAGTGATTCTGGTGGTGAGGCAATGGTTGCAGCGATTCTGGTGCTGAGGTAAATGGCAGCAGTGATTCTGGTGGTGAGCGAGTTGGTGGCAAAGATTCTGGTGATGCGGGCAATGGTAGCAGTGATTCTGGTTGTGAGGGAGACGGTAGCAGTGATTCGGGTGATGAGGGAGACGGTAGCAGTGAGTCTGTTTGTGAGCTCTATGGTAGCAGTGATTCTGGTGATGTGTGTGTTGCTGGCAGAGGATTGGGTGATGAAGGAGTTAGTAGCTGTGATTCTGGTGATGAAGGAGTTGATAGCAGTGATTCTGGTGATGTGGGAGATTGCAGCAGTGATTCAGGTGATGAGGGAGATGGTAGCAGTGATTCTGGTGGTGTGGGAGATGGTAGCAGTGATTCTGGTGATGAAGGAGATGGTAGCAGTGATTCTGGTGGTGTGGGAGATGGTAGCAGTGATTCTGGTGATGAAGGAGATGGTAGCAGTGATTCTGGTGGTGAGGGAAATGGTAGCAGTGATTCTGGTAATGCGGGAAATGGTTGCAGTGATTCTGGTGGTGAGGGAGGCGGTGGCAGGGAATGTGGTGATGAGGGAAATGGTAGCAGTGATTCTTGTGGTGAGCGAGATGGTAGCAGTGATTCTGGTGATGAGGGAGATGGAACAGTGATTCTGGTGGTGAGCGAGATGGTGGTAGTGCTTCAGGTGATGACGGAGATGGTACCAGTGATTCTGGTGATGAGGGAGATGAACCAGTGATTCTGGTGGTGAGTGAGATGGTGGTAGTGCTTCAGGTGACGACGGAGATGGTACCAGTGATTCGGGTGATGAGGCAATGTTGGCAGAGAATCTGGTGATGTCAGAGATGCCAGCAGTGATTCTGGTGATGAACGAGTTGGTAACAGTGATTCTGGTGATGAAGGAGTTGATAGCAGTGATTGTGTTGATGAGAGAGATTGTAGCTGTGATTCTGGTGGTGAGGGAGATGGTATCAGTGATTCTGGTGATGATGGAGGTGGTAGCTATGATTCTGGTGAAGAGGGAGATGGTATCAGTGATTCTGGTGATGATGGAGGTGGTAGCAGTGATTCTGGTGATGAGGGAGATGGTATCAGTGATTCTGGTGATGAGGGAGTTGGTAGCAGTGATTCTGGTAATGTGGGAGATGGTTGCAGTGATTCTGGTGATTTGGACAATGGTAGCAGTGATTCTGGTGGGGAGGGAGATGGGAGCAGTGATTCTGGAGATGAAGGAGACAGTGGCAGGGAATGTGGTGATGACAGAGATAGCAGCAGTGATTCTGGTGATGAGGGTGATCGTAGCTGCGGTATTTGAGAGGGAAAGTAGCGAAAACTCTGGTCCTGAGGGATAAATTAGCAGTGATTCTGCTAATTAGCGAGATGGTAGCAGTGATTCTAGTGTTGAGTGAGACGTTCACATGGATTGTGGTGATGAGGGAGATGCTAACAATGATTCTGGTGGTGAGGGAGATGGTACAAGTGATTCGGTTGACGGGGGAGATGGTAGCAGTGATTCCGATGATGAGGCAAAGGTAGCAGAGAATCTCGTGATGTCGGAGTTGGCAGCAGTAATTCTGGTGATGAAGGAGTTGGTAGCAGTGATTCTGGTGGTGAGGCAATGGTTGCAGCGATTCTGGTGCTGAAGTAAATGGCAGCAGTGATTCTGGTGGTGAGCGAGTTGGTGGCAAAGATTCTGGTGATGCGGGCAATGGTAGCAGTGATTCTGGTGGGGAGGGAGATGGTAGCAGTGATTCTGGTGACGAGGGAGATGGCAGCAGTGATTCTGGTTGTGAGGGAGACGGTAGCAGTGATTTGGGTGATGAGGGAGACGGTAGCAGTGAGTCTGTTTGTGAGCTCTATGGTAGCAGTGATTCTGGTGATGTGTGTGTTGCTGGCAGAGGATTGGGTGATGAAGGAGTTAGTAGCTGTGATTCTGGTGATGAAGGAGTTGATAGCAGTGATTCTGGTGATGTGGGAGATTGCAGCAGTGATTCAGGTGATGAGGGAGATGGTGGCAGTGAGTCTGTTTGTGAGCTATATGGTAGCAGTGATTCTGGTGATGTGGGAGATGGTAGCAGTGATTCTGGTGGTGTGGGAGATGGTAGCAGTGATTCTGGTGATGAAGGAGATGGTAGCAGTGATTCTGGTGGTGTGGGAGATGGTAGCAGTGATTCTGGTGATGAAGGAGATGGTAGCAGTGATTCTGGTGGTGAGGGAAATGGTAGCAGTGATTCTGGTAATGCGGGAAATGGTTGCAGTGATTCTGGTGGTGAGGGCGGCGGTGGCAGGGAATGTGGTGATGAGGGAAATGGTAGCAGTGATTCTTGTGGTGAGCGAGATGGTAGCAGTGATTCTGGTGATGAGGGAGATGAACCAGTGATTCTGGTGGTGAGTGAGATGGTAGTAGTGCTTCAGGTGACGACGGAGATGGTACCAGTGATTCGGGTGATGAGGCAATGTTGGCAGAGAATCTGGTGATGTCAGAGATGCCAGCAGTGATTCTGGTGATGAACGAGTTGGTAACAGTGATTCTGGTGATGAAGGAGTTGATAGCAGTGATTGTGTTGATGAGAGAGATTGTAGCTGTGATTCTGGTGGTGAGGGAGATGGTATCAGTGATTCTGGTGATGATGGAGGTGGTAGCTATGATTCCGGTGATGAGGGAGATGGTATCAGTGATTCTGGTGATGATGGATGTGGTAGCAATGATTCTGGTGATGATGGAGTTGGTAGCAGTGATTCTGGTGATGAGGGAGATGGTATCAGTGATTCTGGTCGTGAGGGGAGTGGTAGCAGTGATTCTGGTGATGAGAGAGATGGTAGCAGTGGTTCTGGTGATGATGGAGGTGGTAGCAGTGATTCTGGTGATGAGGGAGATGGTATCAGTGATTCTGGTGATGAGGGAGATGGTATCAGTGATTCTGGTGATGATGGAGGTGGTAGCAGTGATTCTGGTGATGAGGGAGATGGTATCAGTGATTCTGGTGATGAGGGAGTTGGTAGCAGTGATTCTGGTAATGTGGGAGATGGTTGCAGTGATTCTGGTGATTTGGACAATGGTAGCAGTGATTCTGGTGGGGAGGGAGATGGGAGCAGTGATTCTGGAGATGAAGGAGACAGTGGCAGGGAATGTGGTGATGGCAGAGATAGTAGCAGTGATTCTGGTGATGCGGGTGATCGTAGCTGCGGTATTTGAGAGGGAAAGTAGCGAAAACTCTGGTCCTGAGGGATAAATTAGCAGTGATTCTGCGAATTAGCGAGATGGTAGCAGTGATTCTAGTGTTGAGTGAGATGTTCACAGGGATTGTGGTGATGAGGGAGATGCTAGCAATGATTCTGGTGGTGAGGGAGATGGTACTAGTGATTCGGTTGACGGGGGAGATGGTAGCAGTGATTCCGATGATGAGGCAAAGGTAGCAGAGAATCTCGTGATGTCGGAGTTGGCAGCAGTGATTCTGGTGATGGAGGAGTTGGTAGCAGTGATTCTGGTGGTGAGGCAATGGTTGCAGCGATTCTGGTGCTGAGGTAAATGGCAGCAGTGATTCTGGTGGTGAGCGAGTTGGTGGCAAAGATTCTGGTGATGCGGGCAATGGTAGCAGTGATTCTGGTGGGGAGGGAGATGGTAGCAGTGATTCTGGTGACGAGGGAGATGGTAGCAGTGATTCTGGTTGTGAGAGAGACGGTAGCAGTGATTCGGGTGATGAGGGAGACGGTAGCAGTGAGTCTGTTTGTGAGCTCTGTGGTAGCAGTGATTCTGGTGATGTGGGTGTTGCTGGCAGAGGATTGGGTGATGAAAGAGTTAGTAGCTGTGATTCTGGTGATGAAGGAGTTGATAGCAGTGATTCTGGTGATGTGGGAGATTGCAGCAGTGATTCAGGTGGTGAGGGAGATGGTGGCAGTGAGTATGTTTGTGAGCTATATGGTAGCAGTGATTCTGGTGATGTGGGAGATGGTAGCAGTGATTCTGGTGGTGTGGGAGATGGTAGCAGTGATTCTGGTGATGAAGGAGATGGTAGCAGTGATTCTGGTGGTGTGGGAGATGGTAGCAGTGATTCTGGTGATGATGGAAATGGTAGCAGTGATTCTGGTGGTGAGGGAAATGGTAGCAGTGATTCTGGTAATGCGGGAAATGGTAGCAGTGATTCTGGTGGTGAGGGAGGCGGTGGCAGGGAATGTGGTGATGAGGGAAATGGTAGCAGTGATTCTTGTGGTGAGCGAGATGGTAGCAGTGATTCTGGTGATGAGGGAGATGGAACAGTGATTCTGGTGGTGAGCGAGATGGTGGTAGTGCTTCAGGTGATGACGGAGATGGTACCAGTGATTCTGGTGATGAGGGAGATGAACCAGTGATTCTGGTGGTGAGTGAGATGGTGGTAGTGCTTCAGGTGACGACGGAGATGGTACCAGTGATTCGGGTGATGAGGCAATGTTGGCAGAGAATCTGGTGATGTCAGAGATGCCAGCAGTGATTCTGGTGATGAACGAGTTGGTAACAGTGATTCTGGTGATGAAGGAGTTGATAGCAGTGATTGTGTCGATGAGAGAGATTGTAGCTGTGATTCTGGTGGTGAGGGAGATGGTAGTAGATGTTCCAGTATTGAGGGAGATGGCAGCAGTGATTCTGGTGATTCGGGAGATGGTGGCAGATGTTCCAGTATTGAGGGAGATGGCAGCAATGATTCAGGCGATGAGGGAGATGGTAGTAGTGATTCTGGTAAAGAGGAAATTGGTAGCAGTGTTCTAGTGGTGAGGCAATGGTCGCAGTGATGCTGGTGAAGTGGGAGGTGACAGCAGTGATTCTGGCGATGAGGGAGATATAAATAGTGATTCGGGTGATGAGGACGATGGTAGCAGTGATTCTGGTCATGTGGGAGATTGTAGCAATGATTCTGATGGTTTGGGAGATGTTAATAATGATTCGGGTAATGAGTGTGATGGTAGCAGTCATTCTATTGGTGAGGCAGATAGTAGCAGTGATTCTGGTGATGTGGGAGATGGTGGCAGTGATTCTGGTGATGTGGGAGATGGTTGCAGTGATTCTGGTGAAGTGGGAGATGACAGCAATGATTCTGGTGATGAGGGAGCTGGTAGCAGTGATTCTGGTGATGTGGGGGATGGTAGCAGTGATTCTGGTGGTGAGGCCGATGGTAGCAGTTATTCTGGGGATGAGGGAGATGGTAGCAGTGATTCTGGTGGTGAGGGAGATGGTAGTAATGAGTCTGGTGGTGAGGGAGATGGTAGCAGTGATTCTGTTTTTGAGGGAGATGGTGGAAATAATTCTGGTGGTGAGGTAGATGGTGGCAGAGATTCTGTTGATGAGGGAGATGGTAGCAGTGATTCTGGTGATGAGAGAGATGGTAGCAGTGATTCTGGTGATGAGGGAGATGGTAACAGTGATTCTGGTGATGAGGGAGATGGTAGCCTTGATTCCGGTGCTGAGGGAGATGGTACTATTGATTCTGGTGATGAGGGAGATGTTCGCAGTGATTTTCGTATTGAGGGAGATTGTAGCAATGATTCCAGTGGTGACGCAGATGGTTGCAGTGATTCTGGTGATGAGGGAGATGGTGGCAGTGATTCTGGTGATGTGGGATATGGTAGCAGTGATTCTATTCTTGAGGGAGATGATAGCAGTGATTCTGGTGAAGAGGGAGCTGGTAGTAGTGATTCTGGTGGTGAGGGAGATGGTGGCAGAGATTCTGTTGATGAGGGAGATGGTAGCAGTGATTCTGGTGATGAGGAAATTGCTGGCAGTGATTCAGTTGGTTAGGGAGATGGTAGCAATGATTCTAGTGTTGAGGCAGATGACAGCAGTGATTCTGGTGATGAGGAAGGTGGTAGCAGTGATTCTCGTGTAGAAGGATATGGTTGGTGTAATTCCAGTGGTGAGGGAGATGGTAGCAGTGATTCAGGTCATGAGCAAAATGGTAGCAGTGATTCGAATGGTGAGGGAGATCGTGGCCGTGATTCTGTTGAAGTGCGAGATGGTAGCTGTGAATATGGTGATGAGGGAGATGGTAGCAGTGATTCTGGTGATGTGGGCGATTGTGGCGGTGCTTCTGGTGATGAGGCAGATGGTAGCAGTAATTCTGTTTTATGTGGGAGATGGTGGCCTTGATTCTGGTGATGAGGGAGATGGTAGCAGTGATTCTGTTTTATGTGGGAGATGGTGGCCTTGATTCTGGTGATGAGGGAGATGGCAGCAGTGATCAGGTGATGAGGGGGATGGTGGGAATAATTCCGGGCATGAGGGACATGGTGGCCTTGATTTTGGTGATGAGGGAGTTGGTAGCAGTGATTCTGGTGCTGAGGGAGTTGGTTGCAGTGATTCAGGTGATGAGGGAAATAGTAGAATTAATTCTTGTGATGAGGGAGATGTTAGCAGTGATTCTGGTTGTGAGGGAAATGATATCAGTGATTCTGGTGATGAGGGCAACAGTAGCAGTGAATCTAGTGGTTAGGCAGATGGTCCAAGTGATTCTGGTGATGTGCGAGATGGTGCCAGTAATTTTGGTGATTATGGAGATTGTAGCAATGATTCTGATGGTAAGGGAGATGGCAGTAGTGATTTGGGTGATGAGGGAGATGGTTACAGTCACTCTAGTGGTGAGGGAGATGGTAGCAGCGATTCTGTTGATGAGGTAGATGGTAGCAGTGATTCTGGTCATGGGGAAGATGGTAATAGTGATTCTGGTGAAGAGGGAGATTGTTGCAGTGATTCTGGTTTTGAGGGAGTTGGTAGCAGTGATTCTGGTGATGAGGGAGATGGCAGCAATCATTCGAGTGGTGAGGGAGATGGTAGCAGTGATTCTGGTGGTGAGGGAGATGGTAGTAATGAGTCTGGTGGTGAGGGAGATGGTAGCAGTGATTCTGTTTTTGAGGGAGATGGTGGGAATAATTCTGGTGGTGAGGTAGATGGTGGCAGAGATTCTGTTGATGAGGGAGATGGTAGCAGTGATTCTGGTGATGAGGGAGATGGTAACAGTGATTCTGGTGATGAGGGAGATGGTAGCCTTGATTCCGGTGCTGAGGGAGATGGTACTACTGATTCTGCTGATGAGGGAGATGGTAGCAGTGATTTTCGTATTGAGGGAGATTGTAGCAATGATTCCAGTGGTGACGCAGATGGGAGCAGTGATTCTGGTGATGAGGGAGATGGTGGGAATAATTCCGGTGGTGAGGGAGATGGTGGCAGTGATTCTGGTGATGTGGGAGATGGTAGCAGTGATTCTGTTCTTGAGGGAGATGATAGCAGTGATTCTGGTGAAGAGGGAGATGGTAGTAGTGATTCTGGTGGTGAGGGAGATGGTAGCAGTCCCTTGAGTGGTGAGGCAGACAGTGGCAGTGATTCTGGTGGTGAGGAAGATTGTAGCAGTGATTCTGGTGATGAGGAAATTGGTAGCAGTGATTCAGTTGGTTAGGGAGATGTTAGCAATGATTCTAGTTTTGAGGCGGATGATAGCAAGTATACTGGTGATGAGGAAGGTGGTAGCAGTGATTCTCGTGTAGAAGGATATGCTTGGAGTAATTCCGGTGGTGAGGGAGATGGTAGCAGTGATTCAGGGGTTGAGGGAGATGGTAGCAGTGATTCAGGTCATGAGCAAAATGGTAGCAGTGATTCGAATGGTGAGGGAGATCATGGCCGTGATTCTGTTGAAGCGGGAGATGGTGGCTGTGAATATGGTGATGAGGGAGATGGTAGCAGTGATTCTGGTGATGTGGGCGATTGTGGCAGTGCTTCTGGTGATGAGGCAGATGGGAGCAGTAATTCTGTTTTATGTGGGAGATGGTGGCCTTGATTCTGGTGATGAGGGAGATGGTAGCAGTGATCAGGTGATGAGGGCGATGGTGGGAATAATTCCGGGCATGAGGGAGATGGTGGCCTTGATTCTGGTGATGAGGGAGTTGGTAGCAGTGATTCTGGTGATGAGGGAGTTGGTTGCAGTGATTCTGGTGATGAGGGAAATAGTAGAAATAATTCTTGTGATGAGGGAGATGTTAGCAGTGATTCTGGTTGTGAGGGAGATGATATCAGTGATTCTGGTGATGAGGGCAACAGTAGCAGTGAATCTAGTGATGAGGGAGATGGTACAAGTGATTCGCGTGATGCGGAAGACGGTAGCTGGTGATGTGGGAGATGGTGGCAGCGATTCTGATGATGAGGGAAATGGGAGAAGTGATTCTGATGGTGAGGGAGACGGTACTAGTGATTTGGGTGATGAGGGAGATGGTAGCAGTGATTCTGGTGCTGAGGGAGATTGTTGCAGTGATTCTGGTGATGATGGAGATGGTGGAAGTTCTTCTGGTGATGAGCGAGATGGCAGTGGTGTATTCTGGTGCAGTGGGAGATAGTGGCAGCAATTCTGGTGATGAGGGAGATGGTTCCAGTAATTCTGGTGATGAGTGAGATGGTGGCAGTGATTCTGGTAATGAGGCAATGGTAACAGTGATTCTTTTGGTGAGGGAGGTGGTAGCAGTCACTCTGGGGGCGAGGCAGATGGTAGCAGTGATTCTGGTGATGTGGGAGATGGTGCCAGTAATTTTGGTGATTATGGAGATCGAAGCAATGATTCTGATGGTAAGGGAGATGGCAGTAGTGATTTGGGTGATGAGGGAGATGGTTACAGTCACTCTAGTGGTGAGGGAGATGGTAGCGGCGATTCTGGTGATAAGGTAGATGGTAGCAGTGATTCAGGTGATGTGGAAGATGGTAATAGTGATTCTGGTGATGAGGGAGATTGTTGCAGTGATTCTGGTTTTGAGGGAGTTGGTAGCAGTGATTCTGGTGATGAGGGAGATGGCAGCAATCATTCGAGTGGTGAGGGAGATGGTAGCAGTGATTCTGGCGGTGAGGAAGATGTTAGCAGTGATTCTGGTTTTGAGGGAGTTGGTAGCAGTGATTCTGGTGATGAGGGAGATGGTAGCAATGATTCTAGTGTTGAGGCAGATGACAGCAGTGATTCTGGTGATGAGGAAGGTGGTAGCAGTGATTCTCGTGTAGAAGGATATGGTTAGAGTAAGTCCGGTGGTGAGGGAGATGGTAGCAGTGATTCAGGTCATGAGCAAAATGGTAGCAGTAACCCGAATGGTGAGGGAGATCGTGGCCGTGATTCTGTTGAAGAGCGAGATGGTAGCTGTGAATATGGTGATGAGGGAGATGGTAGCAGTGATTCTGGTGATGTGGGTGATTGTGGCAGTGATTCTGGTGATGAGGGGGATGGTGGGAATAATTCCGGGCTTGAGGGAGATGGTGGCCTTGATTCTGCTGATGTGGGAGTTGGTAGCAGTGATTCTGGTGATGAGGGAGTTGGTTGCAGTGATTCAGGTGATGAGGGAAATAGCAGAATTAATTCTTGTGATGAGGGAGATGTTAGCAGTGATTCTGGTGATGATGGAGATGGTGGAAGTTCTTCTGGTGATGAGCGAGATGGTAGCGGTGTATTCTGGTGCAGTGGGAGATAGCGGCAGCGATTCTGGTGATGAGGGAGATGGTTCCAGTGATTCTGGTGATGAGCGAGATGGTGGCAGTGATTCTGGTAATAAGGCAATGGTAACAGTGATTCTTGTGGTGAGGGAGGTGGTAGCAGTCGCTCTGGGGGTGAGGCAGATGGTAGCAGTGATTCTGGTGATGAGGGAGATGGTAGTAGTCATTCGACTGGTGAGGCAGATGGTAGCAGTGATTCTGGAGATGAGGGAGATGGTAGTAGTGATTCTGGTGATAGAGGGAGATTGTTGTAGTGATACTGGTTTTGAGGGAGTTGGTAGCGGTGATTCTGGTGATGAGGGAGATGGTAGAGGTCATTCGAGTGGTGAGGCATATGGTAGCAGTGATTCTGGTGGTGAGGAAGATTGTAACAGTGATTCTGGTGATGAGGGAGATGGTAGCAGTGATTCTGGTCTTGACGGAGTTGCTAGCAGTGATTCTGGTGATGTGGGAGATTGTAGCAATGATTCTGGTGATGAGGGCAATGGTAGCAGTGATTCCGGTGGTGAAGCAGATGGTAGTAGTGATTCTGGTGATGAGGGAGATGTTCGCAGTGATCCTGGTGATGAGGGAGTTGGTTGCAGTGATTCTGGTGATGAGGGAAATAGTAGAATTAATTCTTGTGATGAGGGAGATGTTAGCAGTGATTCTGGTTGTGAGGGAGATGATATCAGTGATTCTGGTGATGAGGGCAACAGTAGCAGTGAATCTAGTGGTTAGGCAGATGGTCCAAGTGATTCTGGTGATGTGCGAGATGGCAGCAGTGATACTAGTGATGAGGGAGATGGTACAAGTGATTCGCGTGATGCGGAAGACAGTAGCTGGTGATGTGGGAGATGGTGGCAGCGATTCTGATGATGAGGGAAATGGGAGAAGTGATTCTGATGGTGAGGGAGACGGTACTAGTGATTTGGGTGATGAGGGAGATGGTAGCAGTGATTCTGGTGCTGAGGGAGATTGTTGCAGTGATTCTGGTGATGATGGAGATGGTGGAAGTTCTTCTGGTGATGAGCGAGATGGCAGTGGTGTATTCTGGTGCAGTGGGAGATAGTGGCAGCAATTCTGGTGATGAGGGAGATGGTTCCAGTAATTCTGGTGATGAGCGAGATGGTGGCAGTGATTCTGGTAATGAGGCAATGGTAACAGTGATTCTTTTGGTGAGGGAGGTGGTAGCAGTCACTCTGGGGGCGAGGCAGATGGTAGCAGTGATTCTGGTGATGTGGGAGATGGTGCCAGTAATTTTGGTGATTATGGAGATCGTAGCAATGATTCTGATGGTAAGGGAGATGGCAGTAGTGATTTGGGTGATGAGGGAGATGGTTACAGTCACTCTAGTGGTGAGGGAGATGGTAGCGGCGATTCTGGTGATAAGGTAGATGGTAGCAGTGATTCAGGTGATGTGGAAGATGGTAATAGTGATTCTGGTGATGAGGGAGATTGTTGCAGTGATTCTGGTTTTGAGGGAGTTGGTAGCAGTGATTCTGGTGATGAGGGAGATGGCAGCAATCATTCGAGTGGTGAGGGAGATGGTAGCAGTGATTCTGGCGGTGAGGAAGATGTTAGCAGTGATTCTGGTGATGAGGGAGATGGTGCAGTGATTCTGGTGATGAGGGAGATTGCTGCAGTGATTCTGGTTTTGAGGGAGTTGGTAGCAGTGATTCTGGTGATGAGGGAGATGGTAGCAATGATTCTCGTGTTGAGGCAGATGATAGCAGTGATTCTGGTGATGAGGAAGGTGGTAGCAGTGATTCTCGTGTAGAAGGATATGGTTAGAGTAAGTCCGGTGGTGAGGGAGATGGTAGCAGTGATTCAGGTCATGAGCAAAATGGGAGCAGTAATCCGAATGGTGAGGGAGATCGTGGCCGTGATTCTGTTGAAGAGCGAGATGGTAGCTGTGAATATGGTGATGAGGGAGATGGTAGCAGTGATTCTGGTGATGTGGGCGATTGTGGCAGTGATTCTGGTGATGAGGGGGATGGTGGGAATAATTCCGGGCTTGAGGGAGATGGTGGCCTTGATTCTGCTGATGTGGGAGTTGGTAGCAGTGATTCTGGTGATGAGGGAAATGGGAGAAGTGATTCAGGTGATGAGGGAAATAGTAGAATTAATTCTTGTGATGAGGGAGATGTTAGCAGTGATTCTGGTGATGATGGAGATGGTGGAAGTTCTTCTGGTGATGAGCGAGATGGTAGCGGTGTATTCTGGTGCAGTGGGAGATAGCGGCAGCGATTCTGGTGATGAGGGAGATGGTTCCAGTGATTCTGGTGATGAGCGAGATGGTGGCAGTGATTCTGGTAATAAGGTAATGGTAACAGTGATTCTTGTGGTGAGGGAGGTGGTAGCAGTCGCTCTGGGGGTGAGGCAGATGGTAGCAGTGATTCTGGTGATGTGGGAGATGGTGCCAGTAATTTTGGTGATTATGGAGATCGTAGCAATGATTCTGATGGTAAGGGAGATGGCAGTAGTGATTTGGGTGATGAGGGAGATTGTTGTAGTGATACTGGTTATGAGGGAGTTGGTAGCAGTGATTCTGGTGATGAGGGATAGAGTAGCAGTCATTCGAGTGGTGAGGCAGATGGTAGCAGTGATTCTGGTGATGAGGAAGATTGTTGTAGTGATTCTGGTTTTGAGGGAGTTGTTAGCAGTGATTCTGGTGATGAGGGAGATGGTAGCAGTCATTCGACTGGTGAGGCAGATGGTAGCAGTGATTCTGGAGATGAGGGAGATGGTAGTAGTGATTCTGGTGATAGAGGGAGATTGTTGTAGTGATACTGGTTTTGAGGGAGTTGGTAGCGGTGATTCTGGTGATGAGGGAGATGGTAGAGGTCATTCGAGTGGTGAGGCATATGGTAGCAGTGATTCTGGTGGTGAGGAAGATTGTAACAGTGATTCTGGTGATGAGGGAGATGGCAGCAGTGATTCTGGTCTTGACGGAGTTGCTAGCAGTGATTCTGGTGATGTGGGAGATTGTAGCAATGATTCTGGTGATGAGGGCAATGGTAGCAGTGATTCCGGTGGTGAAGCAGATGGTAGTAGTGATTCTGGTGATGAGGGAGATGGTCGCAGTGATCCTGGTGATGAGGGAGATGGTAGCAGTGATTTTGGTGATTCGGGAGACAGTAGCAATGGGGTACAGGTATCTGGCACAGAGTCTGTCCCTGTTGCTCAGAAGGGAGGGGGGAAGAGGAGCAGAGCATTAGTCATTGGGGACTCCATAGTTAGGGGAACAGATAGGAGGTTCTGTGGGAACGAGAGAGACTCGCGGTTGGTGTGTTGCCTTCCAGGTGCCACGGTTCATGATGTCTCGGATCGTGTTTTTGGGATCCTTAAGGGGGAGGGGGAGCAGCCCCAAGTCGTGGTCCTCATAGGCACCAACGACATAGGTAGGAAGAGAGATGGGGATTTAAGACAAAAATTCAGGGGGCTAGGGTGGAAGCTTAGAGCGAGAACAAACAGAGTTGTTATCTCCGGGTAGTTGCCCGTGCCACCTGATAGCGAAGCGAGGAATAGGGAGAGAGAGGAGTTGAACACGTGGCTGCAGGGATGGTGCAGGAGGGAGGGTTTTGGTTTCCTGGATAATTGGGGCTCTTTCTGGGGTAGGTGGGACCTCTACAAACAGGATGGTCTTCACTTGAACCAGAGGGGTACCAATATCCTGGGGGGCAGATTTGCTAGTGCTCTTCGGAGGGGTTTAAACTAATTCAGCAGGGGAATGGGAACCTAAATTGTAGTGCCAGTGTACAGGATGTTGAGAGTAGTGAGGTCAGGGATAAGGTTACAAGGACGCAAGAGGGCACTGGCAAGCAAGAACTTGGTTTAAAGTGTGTCGACTTCAACGCCAGGAGCATCCGGAATAAGGTGGGTGAGCTTGCAGCATGGGTTGGTACCTGGGATTACGATGTTGTGGCCATTTCGGAGACATGGGTAGAGCAGGGACAGGAATGGATGTTGCAGGTTCCGGGATTTAGATGTTTCAGTAAGAACAGAGAAGATGGTAAAAGAGGGGGGGGTGTGGCATTGTTAATCAAGGAGAGTATTACAGCGACAGAAAGGATGTTTGAGGACTCGTCTACTGAGGTAGTATGGGCCGAGGTTAGAAACAGGAGAGGTGAGATCACCCTGTTGGGAGTCTTTTATAGACCTCCAAATAGTTCCAGAGATGTAGAGGAAAGGATAGCGAAGATGTTTCTCGACAGGGGCGAGAGTAACAGGGTAGTTGTTATGGGGGACTTTAACTTTCCAAATATCGACTGGAAATACTATAGTTCGAGTACTTTAGATGGGTCAGTTTTTGTCCAGTGTGTGCAGGAGTGTTTTCTGACACAGTATGTAGACAGGCCAACCAGGGGCGATGCCACATTGGATTTGGTACTGGGTAATGAACCCGGCCAGGTGTTAGATTTAGATGTCGGTGAGCACTTTGGTGATAGTGATCACAATTCGGTTAGGTTTACCTTAGCGATGGGCAGGGACAGGTATCTACCGCAGGGCAAAAATTATAGCTGGGGGAAAGGAAATTATGATGCGATTAGGCAAGATTTAGGATGCGTAGGATGGGGAAGGAAACTGAAGGGGATGGGAACAATCGAAATGTGGAGCTTATTCAAGGAGCAGCAACTGCGCGTCCATGATAAGTATGTACATGTGAGGCAGGGAGGAAGTTGTCGAGCGAGGGAGCCGTGGTTTACTAAAGGAGTTGAAGCACTTGTCGAGAGGAAGAAGAAGGCTTATGTTAGGATGAGACGTGAAGGCTCAGTTAGGGTGCTTGAGAGTTACAAGCTAGCCAGGAAGGATCTAAAGGGAGAGCTAAGAAGAGCAAGGAGAGGAGACGAGAAGTCATTGGCGGATAGGATCAGGGAAAACCCTAAGGCTTTCTACAGGTATATCAGGAATAAAAGAATGACTAGAGTTAGATTAGGGCCAATCAAGGATAGTAGTGGGAAATTGTGTGTGGAATCAGAGGAGATAGGGGAAGCGTTAAATGAATATTTTGCGTCAGTATTTATAGAAGAGAGAGAAAATGTTGTCGAGGAGAATACTGAGATTCAGACTACTAGGCTAGATGGGATTGAGGTTCACAAGGAGGAGGTGCTAGCAATTTTGGAAAGTGTGAAAATAGATAAGTCCCCTGGGCCAGATGGGATTTATCCTAGGATTCTCTGGGAAGCTAGGGAGGAGATTGCAGAGCCTTTGTCCTTGATCTTTATGTCTTCATTGTCGACAGGAATAGTGCCGGAAGACTGGAGGATAGCAAATGTTGTCCCCTTGTTCAAGAAGGGGAGTAGAGACAGCCCTGGTAATTATAGACCTGTGAACCATACTTCGGTTGTGGGTAAAATGTTGGAAAAGGTTATAAGAGACAGGATTTATAATCATCTTGAAAAGAATAAGTTCATTAGCGATAGTCAGCACGGTTTTGTGACGGGTAGGTCGTGCCTCACAAACCTTATTGAGTTTTTTGACAAGGTGACCAAACAGGTGGATGAGGGTAAAGCAGTGGATGTGGTGTATATGGATTTCAGTAAGGCAGTTGATAAGGTTCCCCACGGTAGGCTATTGCATAAAATACGGAAGTATGGGGTTGAAGGTGATTTAGAGCTTTGGATCAGAAATTGGCTAGCTGAAAGAAGACACCATGAGGGTGGTGGTTGATGGCAAATGTTCATCCTGGAGTTTAGTTACTAGTGGTGTACCGCAAGGATCTGTTTTGGGGCCACTGCTGTTTGTCATTTTTATAAATGACATGGAAGAGGGTGTAGAAGGGTGGGTTAGTAAATTTGCGGATGACACTAAGGTCAGTGGAGTTGCGGATAATGCCGAAGGATATTGTGGGGTACAGAGGGACATAGATAGGCTGCAGAGCTGGGCTGAGAGATGGCAAATGAAGTTTAATGCAGAAAAGTGCGAGGTGATTCACTTTGGAAGGAGGAACAGGAATGCAGAGTACTGGGCTAATGGGAAGATTCTTGGTAGTGTAGATGAACAGAGAGATCTTGGTGTCCAGGTGCATAAATCCCTGAAGGTTGCTACCCAGGTTAATAGGGCTGTTAAGAAGGCATATGGTGTGTTAGCTTTTATTAGTAAGGGGATCGAGTTTCGGAGCCACGAGGTCATGCTGCAGCTGTACAAAACTCTGGTGAGACCGCACCTGGAGTATTGCGTGCAGTTCTGGTCACCGCATTATAGGAAGGATGTGGAAGCTATGGAAAGGGTGCAGAGGAGGTTTACTAGGATGTTGCCTGGTATGGAGGGAAGGTCTTACGAGGAAAGGCTGAGGGACTTGAAGTTGTTTCCGTTGGAGAGAAGGAGGAGGAGAGGTGACTTAATAGAGACATATAAGATAATCAGAGGGTTAGATAGGGTGGATAGTGAGAGTCTTTTTCCTCGGATGGTGATGGCAAACACGAGGGGACATAGCTTTAAGTTGAGGGGTGATAGATATAGGACAGATGTCAGAGGTAGTTTCTTTACTCAGAGAGTAGTAGGGGCGTGCAATGCCCTGCCTGCAGCAGTAGTGGACTCGCCAACTTTAAGGGCATTTAAGTGGTCATTGGAAAGAGATATGGATGGAAATGGAATAGTGTAGGTCAGTAGGTTTCACAGGTCGGCGCAACATCGAGGGCCGAAGGGCCTGTACTGCGCTGTAATGTTCTAATTTTAATTCTAATTCTAATTCTAATTCTAGTGGTGAGGCAGATGGCAGCAGTGATTCTGGTGATGTGGGAGATGGCAGCAGTGATTCTGGTGTTGAGGGATATGGCAGTAATGTTTCGGGTGATATGGGAGATGGTGGCAGTGATTCGAGTGATGAGGCCGATGGTCGCAGTGATTCTGGTGATGTGGAAGATGGTAGCAGTGATTCTGGTGATAAGGGAGTTGGTAGAATTAATTCTTGCGATGAGGAAGATGGTAGAAGTGATTCTGGTGATGAGGGAGATGGTAGCAGTGATTCTGGTAGTGAGGGACATGCTAGTCGTAATTCGGTTGGTGAGGGAGATGGTCGCACTGATTCTGGTGATGAGGGAGTTTATATCAGTGATTCTGGTGATGTGGGACATGGCAGCAGTGTTTCTGGTGATGATGGAGATGGTTGAAGTGATTCTGGTGATGAGGCTGATGGTAGCAGTGATTCTGGTGATGAGGCATTTGGTAGCAGTGATTCTGGTGATGAGGGAAATGGTAGCAGTGATTCTGGTTTTGAGGGAGATGGTACCAGTCATTCTAGTGGTGAGGCAGATAATACCAGTGATTCTGGTGATGTGGGAGAAGCTAGCAGTGATTCTGGTGGTGAGCGAGATAGTGGCAGTGATTCAAGTGGTGAGGGAGATGGTGACAGTAATTCCGGTGGTGAGGGAGGTGGTGGCAGTGATTCTGGTGATGTGGGAGATGGTGGCAGTGATTCCGGTGGTGAAGGAGATGGTGGCAGTGTTTCTGGTGATGAGGGAGATGCTGGCAGTGCTTCCGGTGGTGAGCGAGATGGTGGCAGTGATTCTGGTGATGAGGGAGACGATCGCAGGGATTGTGGTGATGAGGGAGTTGGTAGCAATGATTCTAGTGGTGAGGCAGATGGCAGCAGTAATTCTGTGATGAGGGAGATGTTAGCAGTGACTCTGGTGATGTGGGAGATGGTGGCAGTGATTCTGGTGTGAGGTAAATGGTAGCAGTGATTCTGGTGATGAACGAGATGGTACCAGGGATTCTGGTGATGAGGGAGATGGTAGCAGTGATTCTGGCATTGAGGGAGATGGTAGCAGTGATTCTGGTGGTGAGGGAGATGGTAGCAGTATATTCTGGTGATGAATGAGATGGTGGCATAGATTCTCGTGATGAATGAGATGGTAGCAGTGATTCTGGTGAAGAGAGAGATTGTAACAGTGATTCTAGTGGTGAGGCAGATGGTAGCAGTGATTTTGGTGGTGAGGGAGATGGTAGCTGCGAGTCTAGTGATGAGGGAGATGGTAGCAGTGATTCTGGTGGTGAGGGAGATAGTAGCAGTGATTCTGGTGGTGAGGGAGATGGTAGCAGTAATTCTGATGATGAGGGAGATTGTAGCAGTGATTCTGGTGGTGAGGGAGATGGCAGCAGTGATTCTGGTGATGAGCGAGATGGTAGCAGTGATTCTGGTGGTGAGGGAGATAGTAGCAGTGATTCTGGTGGTGAGGGAGATGGTAGCAGTGATTCTGGTGATGAGGTAGATCGTAGCAGTGATTCTGGTGATGAGGGAGTTGGTAGTAGTGATTCTAGTGGTGTGCAGATGGTAGCAGTGATTCTGGTGATGAGGGAGATGGTGGCAGTGATCCTAGTGGAGAGGGAGTTGGTAGCAGTGATTCTAGTGGTGAGGGAGATGGTAGCTGCGATTACGGTTTTTGAGGGGGATGGTAGCGCTAATTCTGGTCATTAGGAAGGTTCTGGCAGTGATTCTGATGATGAGGTAGTTGGTGGCAGTGATTCTGGTGATGAGGGAGATGGTGGTAGTGATTCTAGTATTGAGGCAGATGGCAGCAGTGATTCTGTTGATGTGGGAGATGGTGGCAGTGATTCTGGTGATGAGGGAGTTTATAACAGTGATTCTGGTGGTGAGGGAGATGGCGGCAGTCATTCTGGTGATGAGGGAGATGGTGGCATTGATTCTGGTGATGAGGCAGATGGCGGCAGTGATTCTGGTGATGAGGGAGGTGGTGGCATTGATTCTGGTGATGAGGCAGATGGCGGCAGTCATTCTGGTGAACAGGGAGGTGGTAGCTTGTGATTCTGGTGATGAGACAGATTGCAACAGTGATTCTGTGATGAGGGAGATGGTAGCAGTGATTCTCGTGGTGAGCAGATGGTAGCAGTGATTCTGGTGATGAGGGAGATGGTAGCAGTGATTCTCGTGGTGAGACGGAAGGTAGCAGTGATTCTGGTGATGAGGGAGATGGTGGCATTGATTCTGGTGATGAGGGGGATGGTAGCTGCGACTCCAGTGATGAGTTAGATTGCAGCAGTGATTCTGGATGAGGGAGATAGTAGCAGTGATTCTGATGATGAGGGAGATGGTAGCAGTGATTCTGGTGGTGAGGGAGATGGTGGCATTGATTCTGGTGATAAGGGAGATGGGAGCAGTGATTCTAGTGGTCTGGGAGATGGTGGCATTGATTCTGGTGAAGACAGAGATGGTAGCTGCTATTCTGGTTTTTGAGGAGATGATAGCACTAATTCTGATCATTAGGGAGATTCTGGCAGTGATTCTGGTGGTGAGGGAGTTGGTTGCATTGATTCTGGTGATGTGGGAGATGGTAGCTGCTATTCTGGTTTTTGAGGGGATGATAGCACTAATTGTGGTCATTTGGGAGATTCTGGCAGTGATTCTCGTGATGAGGATGATGGTAGCAGTGATTCTGGTGATGAGGTAGATCGGAGTAGTGATTCTGGTGATGAGGGAGTTGGTAGTAGTGATTCTAGTGGTGAGCAGATGGTAACAGTGATTATGGTGATGAGGGAGATGGTAGCAGTGATTCTGGTGATGAGGTAGATCGTAGCAGTGATTCTGGTGATGAGGGAGTTGGTAGTAGTGATTCTAGTGGTGAGCAGATCGTAACAGTGATTCTGGTGATGAGGGAGATGGTGGCAATGATCCTAGTGGAGAGGGAGCTGGTAGCCGTGATCCTAGTGGAGAGGGAGTTGGTAGCTGCGATTATGGTTTTTGAGGGGGATCGTTGCGCTAATTCTGGTCATTAGGAAGGTTTTGGCAGTGATTCTGATGATGAGGTAGTTGGTGGCAGTGATTCTAGTATTGAGGCAGATGGCAGCAGTGATCCTGTTGATGTGGGAGATGGTGGCAGTGATTCTGGTGATGAGGGAGTTTATAACAGTGATTCTGGTGATGTGGGAGATGGTAGCAGTGATTCTGGTGGTGAGGGAGATGCTAGTCGTAATTCGGTTGGTGAGGGAGATGGTAGCACTGATTCTGGTGATGAGGGAGTTTATATCAGTGATTCTGGTGATGTGGGACATGGTAGCAGTGATTCTGGTGATGAGGCTGATGGTAGCAGTGATGCTGGTGATGAGGCAGATGGTAGCAGTGATTCTGGTGATTTGGGAAATGGTAGCAGTGATTCTGGTTTTGAGGGAGATGGTACCAGTCATTCCAGTGGTGAGGCAGATAATACCAGTGATTCTGGTGATGTGGGAGAAGCTAGCAGTGATTCTGGTGGTGAGCGAGATGGTGGCAGTGATTCAAGTGGTGAGGGAGATGGTGACAGTAATTCCGGTGGTGAGGGAGGTGGTGGCAGTGATTCTGGTGATGTGGGAGATGGTGGCAGTGCTTCCGGTGGTGAGCGAGATGGTGGCAGTGATTCTGGTGATGAGGGAGACGATCGCAGGGATTGTGGTGATGAGGGAGTTGGTAGCAGTGATTCTAGTGGTGAGGCAGATGGCAGCAGTAATTCTGTGATGAGGGAGATGTTAGCAGTGACTCTGGTGATGTGGGAGATGGTGGCAGTGATTCTGGTGATGAGGTAGATGGTACCAGGGATTCTGGTGATGAGGGAGATGGTACCAGGGATTCTGGTGATGAGGGAGATGGTAGCAGTGATTCTGGTGATGAGGGAGATGGTAGCAGTATATTCTGGTGATGAAGGAGATGGTGGCATTGATTCTCGTGATGAATGAGATGGTAGCAGTGATTCTGGTGAAGAGAGAGATTGTAACAGTGATTCTAGTGGTGAGGGAGATGGTAGCAGTGATTTTGGTGGTGAGGGAGATGGTAGTTGCGAGTCTAGTGATGAGGTAGATGGTAGCAGTGATTCTGGTGGTGAGGGAGATAGTAGCAGTGATTCTGGTGGTGAGGGAGATGGTAGCAGTGATTCTGGTGATGAGGGAGATAGTAGCAGTGATTCTGGTGGTGAGGGAGATGGTAGCAGTGATTCTGGTGATGAGGGAGATGGTAGCAGTGATTCTGGTGGTGAGGGAGATGGTAGCAGTGATTCTGGTGGTGAGGGAGATAGTAGCAGTGATTCTGGTGATGAGGGAGATGGTAGCAGTGATTCTGGTGGTGTGGGAGATAGTAGCAGGGATTCTGGTGGTGAGGGAGATAGTAGCAGTGATTCTGGTGATGAGGGAGTTGGTAGCAGTGAATCCGGTGGTGGGATATGGTAGCAATAATTAGGTGATGAGGCAGATCGTAACACTGATTCTGGTGGTGAGGGAGATGGTAGCTATGATTTTGGTGGTGAGGGTCATGGTAGCAGTGGTTCTGGGCTGAGGGAGACGGTGGCTGTGATTCTGGTTGTGAGGGGGCTGGTTGATGTGATTCTGGCGATGTGGGAGATGGTACCAGTATTTCTGGTGGTGAGGTTGATGGCAGCAGTCATTCTAGTGGTGAGGCAGATGGTAGCTGTGATTCTGGTGATGTGGGAGATATTAGCAGTGATTCTGGTGGTGAGGCAGATGGTAGCAGTGATTCTGGTGAGGACGGAGCTGGTGGCAGTAATTCCAGTGGGGAGGGATATAGTAGCAGTGATTTGGGTTGTGAGGAATATTGTAGCAGTGCAACTGGTGATGAGGGAGATGGTAGCAGTGATTCTGATGATGAGGGAGATGGTAGCAATGATTCTCGCGATGAGTGAGATGGTAGCTGCAACTCTTTTTTAGGGGGAAAGTAGCGGTAGGTCTGGTCATTAGGGAGTTGGTAGCACTGATTCTTGAGGTGAACAAGATGGTAGTAGTGATTCGGGTGGAGAGGAAGATGGTAGCAGTGATTCTGGTGGAGAGGAAGATGGTAGCAGAGATTCTTGAGGTGAACAAGATGGTAGTAGTGATTCGGGTTGTAAGGGAGATGGTAGCAGTGATTGTGGTGATGAGGGAAATGGTACCAGTCATTCCCGTGGTGAGGAAGATGTTAGCGGTGATTCTGGTGGTGAGGGAGATGGTAGCAGTGATTATGGTAATTAGGGAGTTGGTAGCAGTGGTTCTTGAGGTGAACAAGATGGTAGTAGTGATTCGGGTTATGAGGGAAATGGTAGCAGTGATTCTGGAGATGAGGGAGATGGTAGAAGCGATTCTGGTGAAGAGGGAGATGGTGGCAGTGATTCTGGTGGTGAGGGATCCGGTAGCAGTGATTCTGGTGATGAGGGAGATGTTGGTAGTGATTCTGGTGATGAGGGAGGTGGTAGCAGTGATTCTGGTGGTGAGGGAGATGGTCGCAGTGATTCTGGTGGTGAGGGAGGTGGTAGCAGTGATTCTGGTGGTGAGGGAGATGGTCGCAGTGATTCTGGTGGTGAGGGAGATGGTTGCAGTGATTCTGATGATGAGGGAGATGATCGTAGTGATTCTAGTGATGACGGAGATGATAGCAGTTCTCTGGTGGTGAGGGAGATGGTAGCAGTAAATCTGATGGTGAATAGGATGGTAGTAGTGGGTCTGGTCGTGAGGGAGATGGTAGCAGTGATTCTGGTGGTCAGTGAGATGGTAATAGTGAGTATGGTTGTCTGGCTGTTGCTAGCCTTATGTCTGCTGTTCAGGGACATGCTAAGAGTGATTCTGGTGATGAGGGAGTTCCTCGCAGTGATTCTGGTGATGAGGGAGATAAGTAGCAGTTCTCTGTTGTTGAGGGAGATGGTAGCAGTAAATCCGATGGTGAGGGAGATGGTAATAGTGCGCCTGGTAGTGAGTGAGTTGGTAGTAGTGAGTATGGTTGTCGGGCTGTTGGTAGCAGTAAGTCTGCTGTTCGGAGAGATGCTAACAGTGCATCTGGTGGTGAGGGAGAAGTTAGCTTTTAGTTTGATAGGCAGTGGTCTGGTAGAAGGGAATCTGATGGTGAGGGAAATGGTAACGGTGAGACTGCAAGTGAGGGAGTTGTGAGCAGTGAGTCAGGTGGTGAGTGAGTTGGCAGTTGGTCTGGTGGTGAGGGAAATGTTATCAGTGAGTGTGCTGGTAAGTGTGATGGTAACAATGAGTATGGTGGTCAGGGAGATGGTAATAGTTGTCCACAGTTTGGAGAGATGGTAGCAGTGCGTCTTTTGGTGAGAGAGAGGTTGCAATTAGTCAGGTGGTCAGAGAGATTGTACCAGTGAATCTGGTGGTGAGGGACATGGTAGCAGTTAGTTTGATGGTGAGCGAGTTGATATCACTGAGACAGGTGGTCAGGGAGATGGTGGCATTGTGTCAAATTTTGAGGGAGATGTTAGCGGTGAGTCAGGTGATGAGGGAGAATGTAATGATTTTGGTGCTCAGGGAGATAGTACGAGTGGGTCTGGTGGTGAGGGAGATAGTTGCAGTATGTCTGGTGGTGAGGCAGATGTTACCAGTGAGACTGGTGGTGAGGGAGATTGTAGGAGTTAGTCTGATGGTGAAGAACATGGCAGAAGGGAGTCTAATGGTGAGGGAGATTCTAGCTGTTAGTCTGCTGGTGAGGTTGTGGTAGCAGTGATATGATGGTGAGGGAGATGGTAGCAGTTAGTCGGGAGATGGTAGTGGGTTGATGAGGGCAATGCTGTTGATGTGGTGTACATGGACTTTCAAAAAGCACTAGAAAAACTGCTACTGTGAGGGAGATGGTAGCAGTTTCTCTAGTGCTTTTTGAAAGTCCATGTACACCACATCAACAGCATTCCCCTCATCAACCCGTTCTGTTACCTCCCAAGCAACTCCAGCAAGTTAGTTAAACATGATTTTCCCTTAAGAAATCCATGCTGGCTTTCCTTAATTAACTCAGATTTGTCAATGTGACTATTGATTTTGTCCCGAATTATTCTTTCTCGAAGTTTCCCCACCACTGAAGTTAAACTGAATGGCCTGTAGTTGACGGGCTTATCTTTACACTCTTTTTTGAACAAGGGTGTAACATTTGCAATTCTGGCACCACCCCCGAGTCTAAGGAAACATTATGGCCAGTGCCTCTGTGATTTCCACCCTCATTTCTCTCAGTAAACTCAGGGATGTAATAGCAGTGAATGAGGTGCTGAGAGATTTGGTAGCTGATATTCTGATGGTGAGGGAG
Organism: Heterodontus francisci; assembly: GCF_036365525.1. NCBI lineage: Eukaryota > Metazoa > Chordata > Chondrichthyes > Heterodontiformes > Heterodontidae > Heterodontus > Heterodontus francisci. Next base: position 241,724,990 of record NC_090371.1, read on the forward strand.
ATGGTGGCAGTGAGTCCGGTGGTGGGGGTGTTTGCAGCAAGTTACTCAAGTGGTGAGGAGGTAAGGGAGATGGCAGTAATGAGTCTGATGGTCAGGGAGTTGATAGCAGTTAGTCAGATGGTAAGGGAGATGGTAAGAATGAGTCTCGTCGTGATGGAGATGGTCGCATTTATCAGTTGTTGAGGGAGATGGTAGCATTTAGTCAGGTGACAAGGAGATGGTAGCAGTTAGACTGATGTTTAGGGAGATGTTAGTAGTGAGTCTGGTTGTGAGGGAGATGTTCTCAGTCTGTCTGCTGTTAACGGAGATTGTGGCAGAGAGTTCGGTGGTGAGGTAAATGATAACAGTTAGTCTGATGGTGTGGGAGATGATAACAGTTCTTCTGGTAGTGATGGAGATGGTAGCAGAGAGACTGGTGGTCAGGTAGAAGGTGACAATGTGTCTGGTGGTGAGGATGATTGTCGTAGTGAGTCTTGTGGTTAGGGTGATGGTAGCTGTGAATCAGGTGGTGAGGGTGATGGTAACAGTGAGTCAGGTGGTGAAGAAGATGACAGTAGTTAGTCTGGTGATGACAGAGATAGTAGCAGATATTCTGGTGGTGAGGGAGATGGTAGGAGTGAGTGTGGCAGTGACGGAGATGTTAGCAGTGAGTCTGGTAGTGAGGGAGATGGTAACAGTTTGCCCCCTGGTCATGGAAATGTCAGTAATAATTCTGATGCTGTGGAATCTGGTAGCAGTGAGACAGGTGGTGAGTGAGGTAATAGCAATGAGTCTGGTGTTGAGGTAGATGGTAGCAGTTAGTCTGAAGGTGAGGGTGATGGTCGCAGTGTGTCTGGTGTTGAGGTAGATGGTAGCAGTTAGTCACGTGGTCAGAGATGGCAGCAGTTAGTCAAGTGCTGATGGAGATGGTAGCAGAAATTCTGGTGGTGAGGAAGATGGTAGGAGTGAGTCTGGATCTCAGGGAGCTTGGAGCAGGGAGTCAGGTGGTCAAGCAGATGATAGAAGTTAGTCTGGTGGTAGGGAAATGGTAGACACTAGTCTGGTGGTGAGGAAGATGGTAGCAGAGAGTCTGGTGGTCAGCAATATGATCGCAGTTAGTCTGGTGGTCAGGAAGATGGTAGTAGTGAGTCTGGTTGATGAGGGAGATGGTAGCAGTGAGTCTGAGATGCATGAAATGGAAGCAGGGAGTCTGTAGTTGAGTGAGAAGGTATTCGTGTGTCATAGAGTCATAGCGTCATAGAGTTATACAGCTCTTCAGCCCATCGTGTCTGTGCCAGTTATCAAGCACCTAACTAGTCTAATCCCATTTTCCTACACTTAGCCCATAGCCTAGTATGCTACGACGTTTCAAGTGCTCATCTAAATACTTCTTAAATGTTGTGAGGGTTCTTGCCTCTACCACCTCTTCAGGCAGTGGTGAGAAATATGGGTGGCACTTTCCAGTCTTGCTATTCACATGATATTGCGAAACAGCAGTGAAAAAACAAAAACAAGAAATGCTGGATTCACTCAGCAGGTCTGGCAGCATCTGTGGAAAGAGAAGCAGAGTTAACGTTTTGAAAAAACAAAGGCTAATTTCCAAATCTGCAGTGAAAAGTTTGAAACCATATGTAACATTTGGATGAGCAATGACCCGAAGTGGCACTTCCCCTTTAAGCTCTCATTCTCCTTTCTTACATTCCTTGTTCTTACATTCCTAAGCACGGTATCATTTTTCTCACAGTTAAGAAGCCAGAAGTTAAGTATTTCACTCCATAATTGTGTCTGAGTTGATTGTGTGCTCATACATTTGATGAGAGTTATTGGAAATTTGGAGATAATACATTGCCTAAATAAGAAGGTTTCATGGAGTCACCCAAGATCATTTCGTTGGCACCAGCTGGACCTCATCGTCACAAGGCGAGCCTCTTTAAACAGCGTTCAAATCACACGCAGCTTCCACAGTGCGGACTGCGACACCGACCACTCAAACCAAAGATGCTGCATCACTCCAAACAGAAGGGCCTCCCGCGCATCAACACTGGCAGAATTTCTTATCCACAGCTGTTGCATAAGTTTCTAAATTCACTTGAGAAAGCCCTTCAAAACACTCCTACGGGGGATGCAGAAACCAAGTGGGCCCACATCAGAGGCGCCATCTATGACTCAGCAATGACAACCTATGGCAAACGTATGAAGCAGAATGCAGACTGGTTTCAATCTCACATTGAAGAGCTGGAACCTGTCACAGCCGCTAAGTGCATTACACTGTTGAACTACAAAAAAGCCCCCAGTGAGTTAACATCCATAGCACTTAAAGCAGCCAGAAGCACTGCACAAAGAACAGCCAGGCGCTGCGCAAATGACTACTGGCAACACCTATGCAGTCGTATTCCTCCAACATCGGAAACATCAGAGGGATGTATAATGGCATTCAGAGAGCTTTTGGGCCAACCATCAGGAAGATCGCCCCGCTCAAGTCTAAATCAGGGGACATGATCACTGACCAATGCAAGCAAATGGACCGCTGGGTGGAGTGCTACCTAGAACTGTACTCCAGGGAAAATGTTGTCGCTGAAACCGCCCTCGATGCAGCCCAGTCTCTGCCAGTCATGGATGAGCTGGACAAACAGCCAACAAAATCGGAACTCAGTGATGCCATTGATTCTCTAGCCAGTGGAAAAGCCCCTGGGAAGGACAGCAATACCCCTGAAATCATCAAGAATGCCAAGCCTGCTATACTTTCAGCACTCCATGAACTGCTTTGCCTGTGCTGAGATGAGGGAGCAGTACCACAGGACATGCGCGATGTCAATATCATCACCCTCTATAAGAACAAGGGTGACTGCAACAACTACTGTGGAATCTCCCTGATCAGCATAGTGGGGAAAGTCTTCGCTCGAGTCGTTTTAAACAGGCTCTAGAAGCTGGCTGAGCGTGTCTACCCTGAGGCACAGTGTGGCTTTCGAGCAGAGAGATCCACCATTGATATGCTGTTCTCCCTTCGCCAGCTACAGGAGAAATGCTGCGAACAACAGATGCCCCTCTGCATTGCTTTCATTGATCTCACCAAAGCCTTTGACCTCATCAGCTGACGTGGTCTCTTCACACTACTAGCAAAGATCGGATGTCTACCAAAACTACTAAGTATCATCACCTTATTCCATGACAATATGAAAGGCACAATTCAGCATAGCGGTGCCTCATCAGACCCCTTTCCAATCCTGAGTGGTGTGAAACAGGGCTGTGTTCTAGCACCTACACTGTTTGGGATCTTCTCCCCACTGCTCTCACATGCGTTCAAGCTCTCAGAAGAAGGAATTTTCCTCCCCACAAGATCAGGGGGCAGGTTGTTCAACCTTGCCCATCTAAGAGTGAAGACCAAAGTATGGAAGGTCCTCATCAGGGAACGCCTCTTTGCTGACGATGCTGCATTAACATCTCACACTGAAGAGTGTCTGCAGAGACTCATCGATAGGATTGCGGCTGCCTGCAACGAATTTGGCCGAACCATCAGCCTCAAGAAAACAAACATCATGGGACAGGACGTCAGAAATGCTCCATCCATCAATATCGGTGACCACGCTCTGGAAGTCGTTCAAGATTTCACCTACCTAGGCACAATTATCACCAGTAACCTGTCTGTTGATGCAGAAATCAACAAATGCATGGGAAAAGCATCCACTGCTATGTCCAGACTGGCCAAGAGAGTGTGGGAAAATGGTGCACTGACACGGAACACAAAAGTCCGAGTGTATCAAGCCTGTGTCCTTAGTACCTTGCTCTATGGCAGCGAGGCCTGGACAACGTATGTCAGCCAAGAGCGACGTCTCAATTCATTCCATCTTCGCTGCCTTCGGAGAATCTTTGGCATCAGGTGGCAGGACCGTATCTCCAACGCAGAAGTCCTCGAGGCGGCCAACATCCCCAACATATACACCCTACTGAGCCAGTGGCACTTGAGATGGCTTGGCCATGTGAGCCACATGGAAGATGGCAAGTTCCCCAAGGACACATTGTACAGCGAGCTCGCCACTGGTATCAGACCCACCATGTCTCCGCTTTAAAGACGTCTGCAAACGCGACATGAAGTCCTGTGACATTGATCACAAGTCATGGGAGTCAGTTGCCAGCGATCGCCAGAGCTGGCGGACAGCCATAAAAGTGGGGCTTAAAGTGTGGCGAGTCGAAGAGACTTAGCAGTTGGCAGGAAAAAAGACAGAAGCGCAAGGAGAGAGCCAACTGTGTAACAGCCCCGACAACCAATTTTATCTGCAGCACCTGTGGAAGAGTCTGTCACTCTAGAATTGGGCCTTTATAGCCACTCCAGGAGCTGCTGCACAAACCACTGACCACCTCCAGGCGCTTACCCATTGTCTCTTGAGACAAGGAGGCCAAAGAAGAAGAAGAAATAAGCAGTCCTGAAGTTCAAGCACAATAACAGATGATTTTGAATTTGATGGTTGCCACTTCAATCTACTTGGTTGTTTGGATGAGTTTCGTTGTTTTTCAGAACATGAAATACTTGACGGTGTTGAGTGAGGCCTAAATTGTGTTACAATGTTTTTTAAAATTAAATCTAGCACAACGACATTCCTTTTATTGGCTGGTGTGGCAAATTAAGACGTGCAAAAGTGTTTTATCTTTTTGGGAACTTTGAGACGATCTGTAAATTATGTTGAGAAGTACATTCATCAAAATGGAATGATGTCTGGGCTAATGTCAAGATTGCACCTTTACACGCAAATGCAAATCATGCATATTTGCATCATCTGATTGTTTTGACAAGATAACAGTAATTCGTTCATGAAATGTTGATGTCACTAGCAAGGCCACCACCTATTGCCATACCTTATTTCTTTGAAAAGGTCGTGGCTATCCTCCTTCTTGAGCAGCTGTAGCCGGTGGTAGGTACTACAGTGTTGTTAGGGAATTCTAGGATTTTGACCCAGTGACAACAAGGAACAGAGATCGAAGGCTGAATTTAGTAGAGCCGGCAGGGCTCCCAACACCACGTCAAAAGGGCAAGGGGAACCCCACCTTGGCTCTTCTGAGCCCACCCCCCAAGTGCAGTTCAATGGCACTCAGGCACTTAACTGCCTGGTGCCAGGGTCCTGTCCCTTTAAGGACAGGGATCCTGCCTCCAAGATCTGCTGACCAATCAGAGGGCTGGAAGCTCAGTAGTATTGGTAGTGCTACCAGAAGCGGTGGCCATTGCCGGTACTGTGCCAGGCTTGGAGTCAGACCCATTGCTGGAGCCCCAGACACCAGATAAGTGTAGTGGGGTCACCAGGGCTGGTCTGGCAGGCCCAAGTGCAGCGGCAGGGGTGGGGTAGTGGTGTTGGTGGTGGTGGCCATTGAGGACAGGTGATAGGGCTAGCGGAGGGGCAGCCTTTGCCGCCGGGGACCCTCAGGGTTTTTCTGGGAGACCTCCTTGTGTGGTGGAGGCTCCCCACCCCCAACGTTGATGTAATTTCAGCGCTGGCAGGATGAGGCTCTTAAGTAGCTTTAAACTGACTACTTAAGGGCCTCAGTTTGCCTCTGGACAGGAAGGCCATTTCGACCTTTCCCATCCCCAACTTAATTGCAGGGGTATTAAGAGTGCCGAAGGGCATGCCAGGAGCAGCACCAGGCATACCTAAAAAATGAGGTATCAGCCTCGTGAAGCTACAACACAGGACTACTTGCATATCAAATAGTGGAAGCAGCAGGCGATAGACAGGGCTAAAACATTCCACAACCAACAGATCAGATTTAAGTTATGCAGTCCTGTCACATCCAGTCGTGAATGGTGATGGACAATTAAACGACTAACAGGACAAGGAGGTTCCACAAATATCCCCATCCTCAATGATGGCACAGCCCAGCACATCAGTGCAAAAGACAAGGCTGAAGCATTTGCAATCATCTTCAGCTAGCAGTGCTAAGTGGATGATCCATCTTGGCCTCCTCTTGAAGTCCCCGGCATCACAGATGCTAATCTTCAGCCAATTTGATTCACTCCACGTGATATCAAGAAATGTCTGAAGGCACTGGATACTGCAAAGTCCATGGGCCCTGACAACATTCCGACAATAGTACTGAAGACATGTGCTCCAGAACTGGCCACGCCCCTAACCAAGCTGTTCCAGTACAGCTACACCACTGGCATCTACCCGGCAATGTGGAAAATTGCCCGGGTAAGTCCTGTACACACGAAGCAGGACAAATCCAACCTGCCCAATTCCCGTCCCATCAGTCTACTCCAGCAAAGTGATGGAAGGTGTTGTTAACAGTACTGTCAAGCGGCATTTGCTCAGCATAACCTGCTCACTGATGTACAGTTTGGGTTCTGCCAGGGCCCCTGACCTCATTACAGCTTGGTCCGAACATGGACAAAAGAGCTGAACTCAAGAGGTGAGGTGAGAGTGACTGCCCTAGACATCAAGACAGCATTTGACTGAGTGTGGCATTAAAAAGCCCTAGCAAAACTGGAATCAATGGGAATCAGGGGGAAGACTCTCCACTGGTTGGAATTATACCTATCGCAAAGGAAGATGGTTGTGGTTATAGGAGGTCAATCATCTCAGCTTCAGGACATCACTGCAGGAGTTCCTCAGGGTAGTGTCCTAGGCCCATCCATCTTCAGCTCCTTCATCAATGACTTTCCTTCAATCATAAGGTCAGAAGTGGGTACGTTCGCTGATGACTGCACAATGTTTGCAACTCCTCAGGTACTGAAACAGCCCCTGTACAGATGCAGCAAGACCTGGACAACATCCAGGCTTGGATTGATAAGTGGCAAGTAACATTCGCATCACACAAGTGCCCGCCAATGACTATCTCAAACAGGAGAGTATCTAACCATCTCCCCCTGATGTTCAATGGCATTACCATCTCTGAATACCCTACTATCAACATCCTGGGGGTTACCATTGACCAGAAACTGAACTGGACCAGCCACGTAAATGCTGTGGCTACAAGAGCAGGTCAGAGGCTGGAAATTCAGTGGTGAGTAACTCACATCCTGTCTCTGCAATGCCCGTCCATCATCTGCAAGGCACAGGTCAGGAGTGTGATGGAATACTCTCCACTTGCCTGGATGGGTGCAGTTCCAACAATGCTCAAGAAGCTTGAATGCATCCAGGACAAAGCAGCCTGCTTGATTGCCACCACATCCACCACCTTCAACATTCACTTCCTCCACTACTGACGCACAGTGGCAGCAGTGTGCGCCATCTACAAAATGCCCTACAGCTACTCACCAAGGCTCCTTCAGCAGCACGTTCCTCTACCACCTAGAAGGACAAGGGTAGCAGATGCATGGGAACACCACCAGCTACCAGTTCCCCTCCAAGCCAAACACCATCCTGACTTGGAACTATATTGCCGTTCCTTCACTGTTGCTGGGTCACAATCCTGGAACTCCCTTCCGAACAGCAGTGTGGGTGTACCCACACCCCAAGGACTGCAACAGTTCAAGAAAACAACTCACCACCACCTTATCAAGGGCAATTACAGTGGGCAATAAATGCTGGCCTAGTCAGCGACGTCCACATCCCATGAACAAATAAAAAAATGTGCCCCCATCCCCCTGCCTTGCATTGCTATTCTATGGCCCCTCCCTCACCTCCCAGCCCGTCTCCCTGTGGCCCTCTAAATTCCGCCCATATTTTCAAATCAAGATGGCATCAAGATGGGGAACTTGCATGCTCTGGTTCCCATGGACCTACTGCCCTTGTTCTTCTGGACAGTAGAGGTTGCAGGTTTGGAAGCTGCTGTTGAAGCCTTGGTGAGTTGCTGCAGTGCATCTTACAGCTGGGTCACACTGCAGCCATATGCACCAGTGGTGGAGGAAGTGAACGTTTAGATTGGTGGATAGGGTGCCAATCAAGTCGTCTGTCCTGTCCTGGTTGTTGTCGAGCTACATACATGTAGTTGGAATGGCACTCATGCAGGCAAGTAGAGAGTATTTCATCAGATCCTGATTTATTCCTGACAGCTGGTGGATTGGTTTTTGGAAATCAAGATGTGAGTCACTTGCCGCTGATTACTCAAGATCTGATCTGTTTTTGTGAGAACACAGCCCTGTTTCACGCCACTCAGGATAGGAAAGGGGTCTGATGAGGTGCTGCTATGCTGAATTGTGCCTTTCATATTGTCATGGAATGAGGTGATGATACTTAGTAGCTTTGGTGGACATCCGATCTTTGCTAGTAGTGTGAAGAGACCACATCAGCTGATGAGGTCAAAGGCTTTGGTGAGATCAATGAAAGCAACGTAGAGGGGCATCTATTGTTCACGGCATTTCTCCTGTAGCTGGCGAAGGGATGCCTCTCGATGCAGAAATCAACAAACGCATGGGAAAGGCTTCCACTGCTATGTCCAGACTGGCCAAGAGAGTGTGGGAAAATGGCGCACTGACACAGAACACAAAAGTCCGCGTGTATCAAGCCTGTGTCCTCAGTACCTTGCTCTACGGCAGCGAGGCCTAGACAACGTATGTCAGCCAAGAGCGATGTCTCAATTCATTCCATCTTCGCTGCCTCTGGAGAATCCTTGGCATCAGGTTGCAGGACCGTATCTCCAACATAGAAGTCCTCAAGGCGGCCAACATCCCCAGCTTATACACCCTACTGAGTCAGCGGCACTTGAGATGGCTTGGCCATGTGAACCACATGGAAGATGGCAAGATCCCCAAGGACACATTGTACAGCGAGCTCGCCACTGGTATCAAACCCACCGGCCGTCCATGTCTCCACTTTAAAGACATCTGCAAACACGACATGAAGTCCTGTGACATTGATCACAAGTCATGGGAGTCATTTGCCAGCGTCCGCCAGAGCTGGCGGGCAGCCATAAAGGCAAGACTAAAGTGTGGCGAATTGAAGAGACTTAGCAGTTGGCAGGAAAAAAGACAGAAACGCAAAGGGAGAGCCAACTGCGAAACAGCCCTGACAACCAATTTTATCTGCAGCGACTGTGGAAGAGTCTGTCACTCTAGAATTGGCCTTTCTAGCCACTCCAGGCGCTGCTCCACAAACCACTGACCACTTCCCAAGACAAGGAGGCCAAAGAAGAAGATCTGTTCTTGTAGCCACAATATTTATTTCGCTGGTTGAATCATAGAATAATAGAATGGTTACAGCACAGAAGTGGACTCTCTACAAGAACAACTCAGCTAGTCTCACACCTCCACTCTTTCCTGGTTACTCTGCAGATTTTTCTTCAGGTACTTATCCAATTCTCTTTTAAAAGCTGCAGATGAATCTTAGGCAGTGCATTCCAGATATTCCAGATCCTAACCACATGCTGTGTAAACATTTTTTTTCTCATGTTACTTTTGGTTCTTTTGCCAATCACATTAAATTGGTGTCCTCTGGTTCTCGACCTGTCCGCCAAAGGGACACAGTTTCCCTCTACTCTGTCTAGACCCCTCATGATATTGCACAACTCCATCAAATTTCCTTTCAAACTTCTCTTCTCTAAAGAGAACAACCACAGCTTCTCCAATCTATCCTTGTAACTGAAGTCCTTCATCCCTGCAATCATTCTTGTAAATCTTTTCTTCACCCTCTCTAAAGCCTTGATGTCCTTCCTAAAGTGTGCCCAGAACTGGACACAATACACCAGTTGAGGCTGAACCAGTGTTTTATAAAGGTTCATCATAGCTCCCTTGCTTTTGTATTCTATGCCTGGATTTATAAAGCCCAGGGTCCTGTATGCCTTTTTAATGACTTCCTCAACATGACCCGCCACCTTCAAAGATTTGTGCACATGTACTCCAGACCTGTCTGTTCCTGCACTCCTGTAGAATTGTCCCCTTCATTTTATATTGCCTCTTCTCATTCTTCCAATGGAAATGTACCATCTCACAATTCTCTCCAATAAACCTCATCTGCCACATGTCCACCCATTCCACCAGCCTGTCTATGTTCTTTTGAAGTCTGTCACTATTCTCCTCACGGTTCACAATACTTCCAAGTTTTGTGTCACCTGCAAATTTTGAAATTGTGCCCTGCACACCCAAGTCTCGGTCATTTATATCAAGAAAAGCAGTGGTCCTAGTACCAGTCCCTGGGGAACCTAAATGTAAACCTTCCCCATTCCAAAAACCAAGTGGTCACAACTATTTTGTTCCCTGTCACACAGCCAGCTTCGTCTTTATGCTGCCACTGTCCCTTCCATGGACTTCAACTTTGTTGGCATGTCTATTTTGTGGCACTTTATAAAATGCCTTTTGGAAATCCATATACACCACATCAACCGCATTACCATCATTAACCCTGTCTGTTACCTCATCAAAAAACTCATACAAGTTAAACATGATTTGCCTTTAACAATTCAGCGCTGACTTTCCTTAATTAATGCACACTTGTCGAAGTAACTGTTAATTTTGTCTGGAATTATCGTCTCTGAAAGCTTTCCCACCACTGAGATGAAATTGACCAGCCTGTAGCTGCTCGGTTTATCCTTACATCCTTTTTTGAATAAGAGTGTAACATCTGCAATTCTCCAGTCATTTGGCATCACCCCTGTATCTAAGGATGATTGAAAGATTATGGCAAGTATCTCCACAATTTCCACCTTGAGTTCTCTCAGTATTCTCAAATGCATCCCATCTTGTCCTGGTGATTTATCAACTTTAAGTACAATTTTTATCAATTTTTAGGCCATCTGGTATCTCAACTACCTATCTTAAATTAGGACATGTTTTTCGAGAGGATGAAAACCTCCTATAGCTCCCTTTTTGGTCACTAATTGGCCCCACCCCTCCTCTTACTACCTTTTACTATTTATATGCTCATAAACGACTTATGGATTTTCTTTTATGTTAGCTATCAGTCTCTTCTCATACTTTCTTTTTGCCTCTCTGATTTCCTTTTTCACTTCCCCTCTGAGCTTTGTACATTCATAGAGTCATCGAGAGATACAGCACTGAACAGGCCCTTCGGCCCACTGAGTCTGTGCTGACCATCAACCACCCATTTATACTAATCCTACATTAATCCCATATTCCCTACCACATCCCTACCTTCCCTCAATTCTCCTACCACTACCGACACTAGGGGCAATTTACAATGGCCAATTTACCTATCAACCTGCAAGTCTTTTAGTTTAGTTTAGAGATACAGCACTGAAACAGGCCTTTCGGCCCACCGAGTCTGTGCCGACCATCAACCACCCATTTATACTCATCCTACACGAATCCCATATTCCAATAACATCCCCACCGGTCCCTATATATTTCCCTACCACCTACCGATACTAGGGGCAATTTATAATGGCCAATTAACCTCTCAACTTGCAAGTCTTTGGCATGTGGGAGGAAACCGGAGCACCCGGAGGAAACCCACGCAGACACAGGGAGAACTTGCAAACTCCGCACAGGCAGTAACCAGAATCGAACCCGGGTCCCTGGAGCTGTGATGCTGCAGTGCTAACTACTGCGCCACTGTTCAGCCTTGTTCTCACTTTTTTATCAACTTGACATCTGCCATATGCCCCATTTTTCTGCTTCATCTTACTCTTTGGCCCAGATTTTATGAAAAGGCCCCGAGGTCGGGACCGGAAGCATTGTGCACAGGTGGGTCGTAGAATTATACAGCACAGAAACAGGCCCTTTGGCCCAGCGTGTCTGTCGCGAATGAAATCTTCTCAGAACCGGCCAATTAATGGCTGGCAGGTGAGTGAGCTTCCACTGAGGCGGTGTGAGTGGGGGCAATTCCCAGCCTAGTCAATACTGATGCTATATTTAGGCATCCAGTCATAGAAGCAAAGGCAGCAGCCCAGCAGAGGCCAGAGAGGGAGACCAGGCAACCAAGACACATCTGGAGATGGCAGAAGAGAGATCAAGGGTGGCCCCAATCATCACGGACGCCTCTCTGCTAGTGCTCCTCCAGGCTGCTCAGGCTAGGAGGGAGATCCTGTTCCCCCGTGATGGGAGGAGGAGAGCAGCCCAGCAAACAAAGTAAATCTGGATGGATTTGATGAGTGCAGCACACAATGTTGAGCTTAAAGTCTTACTTAAGATGAATATAAAACTGGTAGAAAGTTCATGCCCACCCAGTAACACCAATACCTAGGCAGCAACTTTGGTTGCCAGAGGCATGGCAGTCTGTCTGTGGAGAATCCCAGTCAGTCAGAGTTGACTCCAGCTGCTACAGAGTGGCCACATGCTGGAGGCATCCCTGACAGGCTGCAAACAGCATAGGTACGTGCGTGTCTTTGATGGGCGACTAACAATGGAAATGTATGTGCTTGCAAGAGAAGCGAGCTCAGATCGCTATAGAGAGCCAAGATGGCATCCCATATCTCATTATCTTGACACCAACGAAGGACGGAGTACTGGAGCTGGGAGGCCTGGAGGCAGGTTGAGCAATGACTGATGGTGAGACGGAGTGGAGCCCCCAGAGAGTGAGTGGCCTAATGAATGGGAATAAAAAAACCCTCTGGCGAGCATGAAGCATGATGCTTATATACCCATCATTGGTCACATGAAGCTCCAGACTAGGAGTAGTCAGAAGGATGTGATGGAATCCGCATTACCCTTGAATTACTCTTCTCTCTCTCTCTGGTCAATGACAAAAGCAGCCAGCTGATGCGCTCGGGGAACAGTCACCAGGGTGCACCACCACATCAATACCCCACGCCCTCCACCAATGCAGATACTCTCACGTCGGTGGATAGTTGTGCCCGTGCAGCTGATAAAGGCAGTAACAGCTGAGGCCCTCACATTTGGAGGACACTGGGCGGACACAGTAATGCTGAGATTCAGGCTGATGACATGCCTCTGGAGTCATCAACAAAGCAGCAGATGTTGGACCTGCAGCGTGAGGTGCATGAACATCCATCAGAGCTTCCAGAGGCTATCTGCACTTATGCATGAATGATGGAGGAGTCCACCCAGGCCATGAGTGCAGCCATATCTCTGCCGTGAGTGCACATGGCTTCCTCCATGGAGACAGCGGCGACCCTCTTGGCAGATCACATCCAGCATTCTACCCAGTGGATACCAGAGTTGTTTGAAGACCTGCATATCATTGGCACCTCCATGAGCGAGAGAGGGGTGAGATGCCTGGAGTCACTGCTAGGTCCTCTACATCCTCATGTAAGGAGGCAGGGTCAAGTGTTTCCTGAAAGGATAGAAGAGTAGCTGCCTACAGCTTCTGGGGGCTCCTCTCCAGGCACTCCTGGTGTGGGTGGCAGGTCCTCATCTCCTCTGATGGTGACATCTCTGCCTCACAAGGCCATGATGACAGAAGCAGCTCCTACACCTGTGCACCCAGGGGCACCCAGGCCTCAGGCAATAGAGGGCGACCGCCAAGGTCATCGAATGCCAAGGAGCAGAAAGGTCAGCAGCTTGTCACCACCTCAGCTCACAGTGCAAGGGGAGCACAATGCAGGAGCACCTGTAAGCGCTTTAAAAGGTCCACCGACCTGCACTTGGGATTTTTGGGGTCATCTTTTGTTACTGGATGCCACCCTGCTCTGCATGTATATTAAATGAAATCTGGAATGGTGCAACACAAAAAGAATCCGTTACTTCTTCACAAACTTCTAGGGCTTTAATAGTGCACTGTCTCCCCCAAAGGGAATGAGGTCAGTGCATTCCCCATGCCATTGCTCAATGTATTTACGGGTGCAGGGATATGGTAAGGGCAATCAAGGAAATGGCAAGGAAAGGGCTGCAGAAGATTGTAGCTTTATTAGACTGAATGGATCTATTAGTAAGGCTCACCTGAAACGTGCTTGTATTAGTCTGTTGCAAGCTTCCCTTACAAGTATCTTATGGCACCTTGTCTGGAGTCCCTCGGGCTCTTGATCATGAAGAGCCTGGTCAGCAACTGCCACCATATCCTCATCATCGGAAAAGGCATCATGCTGCAGGATGTCCTCATTGTTCAAAGCTTCTTGCCTCTGTAGTGCCAGGTTGTGCACACCACCACAGTACACGAGACCCTTGCTGGGGCATACTGATTGTCTCCACCAGATCGATCCAGAATTCTGAAGCATATCTCCAGAAGGCCTATGGCCTGTTTGATGCTTCCTTGAGTAGACCTGTGGCAGCCGCTGTATCTGGAAGAAACGGTAATATTAATTTTTATTGAAACTTAGGGTTTAGACTTGTGAGGCTATCCAACACAGGAGCATCAATAGTTTAAATGAAATACGGAATGCTGTTTGTTGTAGGCAGGTGTACAGCGATTGATCGAACCTTACCAGCATGTGTGCAAAAGCTAAAAGGCTTTTCAAAGTGCAGTAACCTGCAGGCTGCTTTTTCTTTTACAAGATCACAGGACTGTGATGAAAATCAACACTTTCAAAGCCATGGCTTTGCTGAAACCAAGAAACAGCCAGACTTCAAAGCTGTGTTTTGCTTTGATGCAAAATGGGTGGCACAGTGGTTAGTACCGCAGCCTCTGAGTACTGTCTTTGCAGAGTTTGCAAGTTCTCCCTGTGACTGTGTGGGTTTCTGCTGGGTGCTCTGGTTTCCTCCCACAGCCAAAGACTTGGAGGTTGATAGGTAAATTGGCCATTGAAAATTGCCGCTAGTGTAGGTAGGTGGTAGGAGAATTGTGGGGTTAATGTAGGATGAGTATAAAATGGGTAGTTGTTGGTCAGCACAGACTTGGTGGGCCAAAGGGCCTGTTTCAGTGCTGTATTGCTTTATGACTCTAAAGTTAGAACCTTAGTGAAACTTTATAGTTTAATACGTCTGCTAAGAAATGAAACTGGACAGAACCAAAATGTCTGCTTCAGCGGTTAAAAAACCCAACAATGGAGATAAAAGATAGGCATGACTGAACATGTTTACAAAATACTAATTCAGCTGACAATATGCTTTGAAAGCCGTGAGAAAATGACACATGCTGGTATTGATTTAGGATGTCAGGGCTTTCTTCTTTTGAAGTGCAGATGATTCAACAAGCAAATTTTACTGGAAAAACAAGTTGAAGAAATATGGAACTTATCAAGGTAGGAGTTAACCCTATCATTTAAATAAATAATAAAAAATATCATTGGACAATTTTAGCTTAAGGTGGAGTTTGATAGGACAGTATGACCCTGCCAATGAAACATCTATGGCCATGGAAAGAAGGGTACAAATATCACTGTAAGGAATGAAGCTGCAGCCGGGCAACTTGGTCTGTTGCTGAAGAATATGATCAACAGGAGCTAATCGCTCACTGGGTTATTGCGTGTATAACATCTTGTAAAGTATTTTGGCTAACGGATTGCTAACGAATGTAGTGCATTGTTAATTGGTATTCTACCAAACTTAGTGAAGACATTAATGTTTAATTTGGGCTTTGAGTGTTGTCTCATTATTTCTCATAATTTTCGTATACGTCGAGTGGAGTAACCTGTCGAAGATAGATGGTTACATCTACAGTGTTGCTTCTCTGCATCTGTGCATGAGTTCCTCACAGGTGCAAGTAGTCATGTCTTCAGTGAGTAGCCCTTGTCATCCTTGAAGACGAGTGGGGGTATTGAAAAAGCCGAGCACCTGGGACTGCCTTAGTATTTAGACGTTGTGGCAGCTTCCCAAGAACTGTGCATAGTCTTGAAGGATCCGTTTGTGATGGTCGCAGATGATTTGCACATTGAGTGAGTGGAAGCTCTTCCTGTTGATGAAGGTTGCTGCCTGCTCCATCGGAGCCTTGATGGCCACATGCATGCAGTTGATGACACCCTACACCTGGCGGAAACCAACTATGGCCCTGAACCCTATAGCCTTCTCAGCCTGACTGTCCAGGTCAGTGCAAAAGTGCATGTATTGGCTGGTCCTCTTGAACATGGCATTAGTGACCATCTTGATGCAGCAATGAGCTGCAGACTGTAAAATCCCACAGATATCACCAGAAGATCCCCGGAATGATCCCGAGGCATAGAAATTCAGCACCGTCGTGACCTTCAACATCACTGGCATTGGATGCCCACCATTT
The DNA here is from genome assembly GCF_036365525.1 of Heterodontus francisci. Taxonomy (NCBI): domain Eukaryota; kingdom Metazoa; phylum Chordata; class Chondrichthyes; order Heterodontiformes; family Heterodontidae; genus Heterodontus; species Heterodontus francisci. Next base: position 241,740,898 of record NC_090371.1, read on the forward strand.
CCCAGGGGGCTCAGCTCATCCTCCATCATGGTGCACAGCTCAGTGATGCAGTCTTCAGCGACTCTGTTGCTCCGACATTTGCAGGAAGCTCAGCCTTTGATTGTAAACCCTCTCTTGTGGGTAGCCTCTTTTGTGCACAACAGGTTGGTTGCGTACCCCTCTGCTCCCTGTGCCCCCTTCCAGCCTCATGACCCTGTTGCCCCTCTGTGTGCTGCAGCCCTGCTCATGGTGGCTACAGCTCTCTCCCTCTCCAATGTTCCTCCTTACTGGAGGCCTCAAAACCTGATTGAATGAGACCCATAGCAAGTAGCTGAACTAACTTTTCAGGGCTATCCCACCCCATCTTACTGTTCACATACATGTGCCAAGTTAGAGAGGGTATGCAACCAGAGTGTCTCTCCTGTGCCAGCCAAGTGTGTCTTGGCACCAAACTGCTAATGCCGCTGTGCCCCCAATATAACCCACCCAACCAAGCTGCGTTACCGCTAGCAATAGCTGCCAACTACAGTAATGACTGATCTACCACTGAGCTTCCGCCTTGTTACAGCTGGTGAGGCTCTGAAGCCCCGCTGTTCCCATGCACCCCTCGTAAGATCTGAAACAGCGCATAAGATGGGAATTAATTGACTGTTTAACAGGCTCAATTACTTTCCACCCTGTGGAAGTGCGACCTCCTCCACCCAGCCCGGTTGCCTCATGTAATATCCGGAAGTGACGTGAAGACATCAGACTTCCCTCCTGATGCCTTCTGCCATAGTTTTTCCAGCCCTACTATCTCCCACCATGTCTCTGAAGTGCCGGCAAAATTCTGGCCTTTATCTCTGTCATCATCCAGGGAGATCTCTCTTTGGTTGACCTACCTTCCCCTTTGTAGGAATGCAGCTCAATTGTACCAAACCATCTCCTCTTGAAAGGCAGCCCATTGTTCTGTTACAGTTCTGTCTGCCATTATTTGATTCCAATTTACCTGGAACGATTCGTTCTCACCCCGCTAGAATGGCCTTCCAGCATGCTAGTATTTTTACTTTAGATTGCTCCTTGTCCTTTTCCGTAGCTAACCTAAACTTTATGGTACTATGATCACTATTCCCTAAAGGTTTCTTGACTGGTGCTTGCTCCACTTGACCTACCTCATTCCCCAGAACCAGATCCAGCAATGCTTTGTTCCTGGCTGGGTTAGAAAAATACCGATCTAGAAAATTCTCCCGAATATACTTCAGAAACCCTTCCCCCCTTCACCCTTTACACTATTACTATCCCAGTCTATATTAGGATAATGAAGTCCCCCATTATCATTGCACTATTTTTTTTGCGCCTCTCTGTAATTTCCCTGCAGCTTTGCTCCTCTGTATCTTTTTCAATAGTGGCAGTCTGTAGAATACACCCAGCAGTGTTATGTTACCTCTATTGTTTCTTATTGTTTAGACTTTATTTTTGCTGCTACAGCATTAGTGGAATTATTGTGTTGTTGCAGGAGTTGACAGAAGTTGTTTCAATCAGAAGGAATTGGTGCTGGACCATTGGAAGCAGTGGTGTGGATTTGATAGTCCTTTGAGTTTCCCACCTTCTGCCAGTCATGGGGACTATATTTGCAGCTCCCCATGGACTGCAGCATCACAGGGAGATGAAGCGGAGGCAGCCAAGAGGAGAAGCTGCTCGCAGAGGGAGGAGGAGAAGGGCTCTCAGCAGAAGGGCCTTACCCACCTAGTGCCTTCAGAGAACACTTTATCTACCTTCGCCTCAGCCAGGACCAGTCCCTGCGGCAGCTACGCTTTACCAAGAAAGCGCTCACAGAACTATGCCACCTCGTCGGACTGGACAGCTGCAGAGCAGGGTGAAATTGATTCTTGCCAGTGGCTCGCGAGGTTCACTTCACTCAGTTTCTACACTAGAGGATCCTTCCAGGCTGTAGCTGACGAGATTGCCAACATCTCACAGTTTGCCATGCATTGCTGAGGCCCTCTATGTCAGGAAAGGGGACTTCATTGTCTTCTATTTAAGCAGAGGAAAGCAGGAAGAGTGGGGACAAGACTTTGCCAGGATAGCGACCTTCTTCATGGTGCTGGGAGCCATTGACTGCATGTATGTCACCTTGCAGGTCGCGCATCTCAGTCATAACCACAAAGAGTTCACTCTCTGAGCAGGCACATGGTGTGCAACCACCCCCAGACCATCATGCTGGTGAAGGCCCGCTGTCCTGGCAGCAGTCACAATACTTTTATACTGTGCCAGTCAGTCTCTGCAGCCATCTTTGAGCTTCTTAGTGGTTTCTTAGTGACAAGAGCTAGCTGCTTCTGCCACCCAATAACATGTGGACAGTGCTGCTACAATAGCAGACATGCTGTGTCTAGGAACATTGTGGAGCAGACATTTAGTGGCTTGAAGCAATGGTTTTGCTGCATGGACCACTTGAGAGGAGCCCTTCAAGACTCGCCGAGCATGTCTCCAGGTTTGTGTGGTGTCTTCCGCAACCTGGCCATCTGGACTCCATGACCTCATGGCATCAGGTCAACATGGGCAGCAAAACCTCCTGCTGATTACCATCTGTCGCTCTATTCAACTGATAAATCAGTACTCTTCTGGGTTGAACATTACTTGGAGGAAGAACTGAGGGTAGCAAGGGCATTGGATATAGTTTGGGTGAGGTCTTCAATGTCCATCACCAGGAGTGGCTCAGTAGCACCACTACTGACCGAGCTGGCCAAGGCCAGAAGGACATAGCTGCCAGACTGGATCTGGTGTTAAGAGAACCAACATGAGAAAAAAAAACCTACTTAACCTCATCCTTATTGATCTACCTGATGCAGATGCATCTATCCATGACAGTTTTGGTAGGATGACCACCACACAGTCCTTGTGGAGACAAAGTCCCGTTATCACACTGAAGACATCCTCCACCATGCTAAATGGGATAGGTTCAAAACACATCTAGCAGCTTAAAACTGAGCATCCATTAGGTGCTGTGGATCATCAGCAGCAGCAGAATTCCATCACAATCTGTAAACCTTATGCCTCAGCATATCCCTCACTCTAACATTACAACCAGGCAGGGGACCAACACAGGTTCAATGAGGAGGTCAGGAGCAGCACTAGGTATACCTAAAAATGAGGTGCCAACCTGATGAAGCTATAACACAGCACAGGGTGGCGCAGTGGTTAGCACCGCAACCTCGCAGCTCCAGCGACCTGGGTTCAGTTCTGTGTACTGCCTGTGCGGAGTTTGCAAGTTCTCCCTGTGACCGTGTGGGTTTCTGCCGGGTGCTCTGGTTTCCTCCCACAGCCAAAGGCTTACAGGTTGATAGGTAAATTGGCCATTGTAAATTGCCCCTAGTGTAGGTAGGTGGTAGGAGAATGGTGGGGATGTGGTAGGGAATATGGGATTAATTTAGGATTAGTATAAATGGGTGGTTGTTGGTCAGCACATACTCGGTGGGCTGAAGGGCCTGTTTCAGTGCTAAAAAAAAAGCACTACATGCATGCTCAACAGTATGCTATAGGTAAAGGTGAGTGATCCCAAAACCAATGGATCAGATTGAAGCTCTGCAGTCCTGCCACATCTAATTGTGAATGATGGCAGACAATTAATCAACTAACAGGAGGAGAAGGCTCAATGAACATCCCCAACCTGAATGATGGCACAGCCCAGCACGTCAGTGAAAATGTCAAAGCTGAAGCAGGCAAAAGTGCCAAGTTGATGATCCATTTCAGCCTCCTTTGGGTGAGGTCATTGAACATTTACTGCCACTATATCCAGGTCCTTGGGGCCAGACTCCTGACAATGACCTCCGTGGCTATCTGCTCCCACTCCCTTTGCAGTTTATGTCTGGAGGGCCTGGTTCCCTGTGGAAAGATGACCTCTTTCCACCTTGCAGTAAGGCCTTCAGCTCTGCTTCTGAAAACCTAGGAGCCTTCTCTCTGGCCTGGTGCTCCATTGCTCTGGTTTATTGCTACTCAGCAAGTCTTTCCTAGCCACGTCCACCCACTTCTGCCGCCAGAATGCACCTCCTGTTTAAGAAGTGCAGGTGAGCTTTAATTGGTGCTCGCCTTGCATGAGCCTTGACCCCCTGCTGAGTGTGCTACCACTCAGCAATGCATTTAGCACTGGGCTGCATACCACAATCAAGGAAATGAGCAGGCAGCACAAAGTTGCTTGCTGCCCGCATGACTTTCGTCGGGAACAAGGTAATCATGCATTGCACCCGCTAATGTGCCTTATCGAATTTTTCCCCCAAGAGTTGTAGACAGTCCTTTTTTCCTTTCTTTTGAAGCAATAATAATTATTTTCTTTTGCAATCACAAGGATCAACTTAGAAGTCTAAGGTGATGTATTTCTTCAGAACTAAGGTTTTAGAGAAATGTAAAGGGCCATTTAACTCTTGCAATGCTAAATCCCTCTAAATATTCTTACACTGGTGATATCATCTGAGTCCAATCTCCATATTTAACAAAGGACCCCGCCGGTTGCTTGAGGATGTTTTTTTTGCCTGCTCACAAGAGCAGGTTAAAACTGGAAACTGTGGGAAGGGGGTGGGTCCTCAGCGGGTACATCCCATGGACAATTTTAACAGCCCACATGCCTGTCTTCTGGCCAGTTTTAAACTGCCCCTTATCTTGCTCGGTTTACACATTATAAAAAGTCCTCATTGTTTCTTTCATTCTGAATTCCCTTGTGGGAGTTGCAAAGGTTTTGGAAATAGCAAAATGTCTAAATGCAGTAAATCTGTGGCTACAACCAGGAAATGGCAGCACTTTATACCCAAACATCTGCTGATAAGTTATTTTGCATATCCTGTGCTCTAATAGAAGGTTAATATCTGGGGTTTTTTGCCTACTTAAAATAATTAAGTGAGAAGTCTGCTACAAAATGTGAAGCCAGATTTTATCTTTTTTTTATCGCCATTGAGGTGATCTAATTGAAGTTTTCAAATTTATGGAGATTGGCGAAATCAATCCAATGACATCTTTCATTTATATTGTGCCTGTAGCATAGAAAAATGTATCAAGGCGGATGCTGAGACAAAGGTTGATATTAGGAGGAGTAACCAAAAGCTTGAACAAACAGGTGAGTTTTAAGAAGAATCTTAAAGAAGGAAAGAGAGGTGGAAGAGTTTAAGGAGGGAATTCAAGAGTGTAGGCCAGACAAAATGAGTGCAGACAAATTGTTCACTTTGATGAAGGATACTTAGGACACCAGCTTTTTCCATTGTGAATCAGGCAAGTCCTGCTGTTTATTTGAATTCAGCAAGGAAATAAAAGAAGGACTTACATTTATATAACCCTATCATGACCACCTGACTTCTCAAAGTGCTTTACAGCCAATGAAGAATTTTTGAAGTGTTGTCACTGTTGTAGTGTAGGAAACACAGCAGCCAACTTGCGCACAGCAACCCCCCACAAACAGCAATGTGATAATAATTGGATAAACAGTTTTTGTGATGTTGATTGAGGGATAAATATTGGCCAGGATGCTGGGGATACCTCCCCTGCTCTTCTTTGAAATAGTGACATAGGATCTTTTACATCCACCCAAGCTGTTAGATGGGGCCTTTGTTTAACGTTGCATCCAAAAGACGGCACTCCAACAGTGCAGCACTCCCTCAGTACTACATTGGAATGTCAACCTTGATTTATGTGCTCAAATCCTGGAGTGGCATACACAATTCAGGCAAGAAATCTAAAAAGATTACTAGATTGTACCAGATTAATCAGCTAAAAAAAAATCACCAGTATTGGAGATTAAATTGATAAATAACTGTAATCTCTTAATTTTAGGAAAAGGCACCATGGAAAAGAAAAGGCTGCTGAGTTTTATTTTCATTCTCTGAAAGTGTGTGTGAATTTGTGAAAGCTTGCTGCTGGCGACATGATCTTGAAAATTAATTCTGTTTATTATTGTCAATTTAAATGATTGTGTCATCAAAAAATTAACAAGTGCCCCCATTTTGAAGGGGCACAAACAATAAACTGTAAGTAGTCAGTTAAACGAAAGAAATGTAAAAAGAATAAATTAAAATATGTTTCTGCATGTCAATGATGTACTCCAGTCCCTCCAGAGCTAACTGTTTGTGGAAGGCCTTAAGTGTACTGGCAGACACTGCGTGGTTCCACTGCAGAGACAGCCGGGAATGAACATAGCCTCAGAAGAGAGGCAGGCAGCTTAGCCAAATGACCTCTTCGACTGTGCGCTGCTTGAACCTGTGGGTGGCCACCTTGACCAGGACAGGCATAGTCCTGTGAGAAGGTCCTGCAACATGCTAGCTCCTTCCACATTGATGGACAAATATCAGGAAAGTGGGACTGACGTGCAGCCAGAAATTGAGAAGCAACCCCTTCAAATAGTAGAAGAGACCTTGAAAGTTAACAAGGATGTTGCCAACTGATAACCTGTTTATTGGAAACTGCAACTGTTTTCTGCTTTCGGTTTTGAACTAATTTGGAATAATTGGCAAACTGTTTGATTTAGTCATCAACTAATGAATTTGGTTTTCTGTGGACGGGCATGACAGACATCTAGTTTTGAAAACTATATGAGTAATCCTTAGGTGCACAATTTGAGATTATCATGAAAAATGGAAATTTCAGAGCTCATAACCCATCTGGAAATCAATATTGTTAAGGTGCATGGAAGCATGAATGGTTATTGAGTGTTCATTTTAATTGTGCCCCAGTAAGTGGGAGAGTTAAGGAATTAGGGAAAAACGTGTTTGAAATTGGCTACACACATTTTAAATTAGAGACGCATGGTGTGGATTTGTTTTGGCTGAAATATCACTGCTAAATAGTCAAGGATATTTTTTTTTAAAAGGAAAGAGGAGCTTTGGAGAATCAGGTCAGGCAACTTCTTTTATCTTATTGAATCCACCCTTCCCATATGGAATTCACAAGCAAGAATTTATTAAGTTTTACTTCTTGCCAGACTGCGTTTCAGAAGATAATTAATTTTGGTACAAGGTTTTTTAAAAAATAAACTGGTTTCACACCCTTTAAGTCTCTAACACTTCAGCCTGTTGTGTCCCTGCTTTCTGAGTGGAAAGAACAGTGACGATATAGTTCAATTTCCCCTTATTAAAGCAATGACATCCATAATGGTCCTCTGATTTTTTTGTAGTTCCTGCAGTCCTGCACCGCAAACACATTTGGTCAGTCCATGGTATTACTACATCATGGCAAGTCAGGCACTGATAAATATCCCTCAGTGATTGACAACATTTCCAGTTGCTCTTGACTAAATTCATCAGGGTTTTTATAACAAAATGACCATGAGGGCATGGAAGGAGAAGCAATTGCAAGAGATGTGCTGCATGTTTTGAGGTGGAAAGAAATAGATGGATCTTTGAAGACAGTGAAAGGAATGGTGAAGGGGGATGGAATGATCAACTGGATTGAGAGATCAATGAGGACAAAGATGATTAGCATATTGAGTTTATGTAATACGTCATTATACAGTGCAAAGGGAAATTTTACTGAGCACAATACAGGAAGATATTTAGATGAACTGACAGAGATAATGAGTAAAATGATAAAATAATGCTCCATCAATTAGAGGATTACTTAAAGGAATGAATAGGCAGATGGAGGATGATACATCGGAACAAGGAGAGCCCCTTGCTTCATTAAAAACAAAAGACAGGTTAAGGATAATGGCAATCATTCTGAACAATAAAGATTATTAAGAACAGTTGATCTCTGATATGGTTATGAATGGAGGGTTCCTGCTGGTATTAAGTTCTGAGTACTGTGGAAAGTGATGGTTTATCTGGGGAGAGCAACCAGAGCAAATGCCATGGCACCACGGGTGACTCAGCTGTACAGGGGCAGGAGGTACAAGGAAGACTGGAAGAGTGATAGTGATAAGAGATTCCATAGTCAGGGGAACTGTGGCCGCAGATGTGAATCCAGGAGGAAGTGTTGCCTGCCTGGTACCAGGGTCAATGATGCCACTGAATGGCAGAGTACCCTGAGGGGAGAGGGTGAACAGCCATAGTTGTGGTCCACATTAGTACCAACAGCATATGTAGGAAGAGGGATGCAGTCCTACAGAAAGATTTTAGAGAGCTAGGTAGGAAATTAGCAAGCATGACCTCAAAAGTAGTAATCTTTGGATTACTCCAATTACCACGCGCGAGTGAGTATAGAAATAGGATAGTGCAGATGAATGCATGGCTGGAAAGATGGTGCAGGAGGGAGGGCTTTAGATTCCTGGGACACTGGGACCAATTCTGGAGAAGGTGGGACATGTACAGGCAAAATGGATTGCACCTGTACAGAGCTGGGACAAAAGTCCTTGCAGGGCAATTTGCTAGTGTTATTGGGGAGTGTTTAACCTAACTTGGCAGGAGTGTGGGAACCAGGAGTTAATACAAGAGAGGAACACCAAGGCTGGAATTTTACACTCCACAAAAGAGCAGCTGGTGGCAGACAGGGCTGAAAAACTGAGTGGGAGGCGGGGGGTGCCATTTCTGACGCCTTCCCGCCTCCACTGCCATTTTACGCGGGATGGCGGCAACAATGAGAAACAGCCCGCCTGCCCCAGGCCAATCATGACCCTTAAGTGGCCAATTAACTGTCGCTTAAGGGCCACCTCCTGCCGCCACTGGTACTTTACCTGTGGTGGGTAAACAGCAAAAAGCCCAAGAACACCGCCAGCTAAAACGTGGTGGCCTTCTTGTGGGCTGGGGAGGGAGGGGGGAATGGTGGCCCTCCTGATCAGGCACCCTGTGCCCCACTGAGGGCTGCCCCTGATGACCCAACCACCCCCAATGCGCAACACTCCCTCCCACCCCCCCATGTGACCCAGCTTGCAGCGCTGGTGACAACCAGCGAGGCCCCAAAAAAATCTTCTTTCTGGGGCCATCTCTCCTCTTCCTGCTGAAGCTGCGTGCAGTTCCAGCAGTGCCCACCACTCCCGGTGGCGCTGCTGGGACGGTGAGCTGCCGGCCCACTGATTGGTCGGCAGCTCCATCAGGTGGGATTTCTTGCCTCAAGGAGGCAGGAAGTCCCATCCAAGACCAATTAAAGGCCTGGGGACTGAAAAATCCCATCGTGGCTTCCCTAGCCCAGCAGAGGTGGGCTCACCACTGACTCTTCAGCCAGCCTAATGTTAAATTCTGGCCCAAGGTACACAGAATTGGAAGAGACAGATAGCACTAGGGTAGGAAATAGCAAAGTGGGGTCAGAGTGAGAATTTTAGATAGTACTAGAGAAGGGAATATTAGAGTGAAATGAACAGAGAGGACTATGAGGAATGCAAAGGCAGAATTACAAATCATGTGTGTTAATGCACAAAGTGTGGTGAATAAGGTTGATGAGCTACAAGCACAAATAGCAGTCTGGGAATATGATGTAGTGGAAATAACAGAAATGTGGCTTAAAAATGGCTGGACACTTAATATACAAGGATATAAAGTGTTCAGAAAAGATAGAGAAGGATAAAAGGGCAATGGGGTGGCAGTCCTAATTATGGAAGACATTGCACTGCAGGAAACAGAGGATGTCCTTGAAGGGGAAAGGACAGAATCTATTTGGTTAGAGTTGAGGAGCACAAAGCGTATGATCATTCTACTATGGGTATTCAATAGGCCTTCAAATAGTGAGAGAAAGATAGAGGAGCAAATATGAAGGGAAATCACAGAGATGTGCAAGAACTATAGAGTGGTGATATTGGGGAACTTTAATTACCCAAATATCGATTGGGATAATTCTAGAGTAAAGGTTAAGGAGGAGGACGGATTTCTAAAATGCATTCAGATGAACTTCTTTGATCAATATGCTCTCAACCCAACTATAAAAGAGGCATTGCTGGATCTGGTGCTGGAAAATGAGGTGGGCCAAGTGGACCAAATGTCTGTGGGGTAACACTTGGGTAAGAGTGATCATTGTATCATAAGGTTTAGACTAGTAATGCAGAAAAATAAAGAACAAAATAAGGTAGAACATCAAGATTGGAAGAGGGTGAAGGGATCTATCCAGGGTAGAATGGAACCAAAGACTGGCAGGAAGAGCTGTATCAGAACAATAGGTTATCTTTAAGGATTAGATGCTTCAGGTACAAGCTAGGAACATTCCAACAAAGGTGAAAGGTAGGGAAACCAAGAATAGTGATCCTTTGTTGATGAAGGAGATAGAGGTGACGATGAAACAAAAAAAAGACGGTGTCAGGTGAACTCATCAAGTGAGAACCAGGCCATGTACAATAAATTGAGAGGGGAGGTGAAGAGGAAAATAATACTGGCAAAGAGAGAATATGAAAATAGAATGGTAGTCAACATAAAAGGGAACCCAACGATCTTCTACCGGCATGCAAATAGTAAGCTAGTAGTAAGGGAGAAATGGGGCCTATTAGGGACCGAGAGGGTAGAGTCACAGAGTCATAGATTTATACACAGAAACAGGCCATTCGGCCCATCGTGTCCCTGCCGGTCATCAAGCACCAATCTATTCAAATCCCATTTTCCAGCACTTGACCCATAGCCTTGTATGCTATGGCGTTTCAAGTGCTCATCTAAATACTTCTTAAATGTTGTGAGGGTACCTGCCTTTACCACCCATTCAGGCAGTGCATTCCAGATTCCAACCACCCTCTGGGTGAAATTTTTTTCCTCAAATCCCCTCTAAACCTCCTGCCCCTTACCTTAAATCTATGCCCCCTGGTTATTGACCCCTCCACTAAGGGAAAAAATTTCTTCCGATCTATCCTATCAATGCCCCTCATAATTTTGTATACCTCAATCATGTCCCCTCTCAGTCTTCTCTGCTCTAAGGAAAACAACCCTAGCCTACCCAGTCTCTCTTCATGGCTGAAATGCTCCAGCCCACGCAACATCATGGTGAATCTTCACTGCACCCTCTCTAGTGCAATCACATCCTTCCTATAGTGTGGTGACCAGATTTGTACACAGTACTCCAACTGTGGCCTAACTAGGGCAATATATACTTAGAGGTGCAGGACCTAGTGGTGGGTATACTTAGTGGTGGGGCTGGAAGAGGGGTTCACTGCGGAGAGGGGGTGAACGGCTAGCAATCCGGGGGGGGGTGGAATGCTGATGAAGACCCTGCCAGTGGTGGCCAAGCTGGGCCAACTGGACAGAAAGGCCACTTGGCTGTGTTCAGGGAGCCCGTCCACGGCGGCAATCAGGAGGAAGAGCGACCGCATGGTCCCAGCAGCGCCTCCCACTCACTCGGCGACTCCGCGCTGTTTCCACACAAGCTTTCCCCGTGGCTCCGGCTCGGCTCCCAGATCCCGATCCCGATCCCAGCAGTAGTACACCATTGTAAAAGGGACAGTGGTGGGAGCTGATGCAATGTTTTATTACCTGCACCCCCTCCCCCCCCACCGCTCCCAGCTCACCCCACCTCGCACACCCTTCCCCGCACCCCCTCGCACCCCCTTCCCCCCACCCCCGTGGCACCCCCTTCCCAACTCCCCCCTTGCACCATCTGCCCCTCGCACCCCCTTCCCCTGCACGCCTCTCCCCTACCCCCTGCAGCCCCCCTCCCAGCTCCCCCCGCCCCCCTGCCCTCCACCCCTTCCCACCGCACTCCTCCTCCTCGCACCCCCTCCCCCCCGCACCCCCTTCCCCTCTTCCCCCCACCTCCTCCCACCGGCATCCACCTACCCCTGCATAGGGGCCCCAACAAGGCCCCAACAAGGCTAAGTGAGTAAACCCTAACAGAAAATCCGGAGCGGAACCCCGAAGGCGGTCATGTGTCACCTTTGGCATGTTTCTGGCAGTTCCTGCAGCCATACTGGTGCCAAACGTTGTGCTCTGAACTCCTTTGGACCCCACCAGGAAGGCCGAGAGGGGGGTTTTGACGCTTGGACAACTCACAACCTCCATACATCCGCCCAGGCATGCGCCATGGAGAGGTCACTCCATAGTCGCCTCACAGCGACCAACTCAACACGGAAGGCAGCAGTTACGGGTGATAAGTCCAGCTCAATTGGCGTAGAGATTGGGCGTTGCGGGTTGCCTTTGTCGGTGGGAGAGGTCATCGCATCTCACTGGACAGCTACCGCCCGCCTCAAACCGGGCAGCCCCCAGTCAGTAAGGTTCTGTCCCGCCACAGTCCACCTGCTTCAATGGGTGCTTGGAGCTCAGGGTCATTGCCTGACAAGTGGACTGTAAAACCGCACCAAACAGCATGACCAAAAAAGGAAAGAAGGTACCAGCCCTTCGTTTTGCAAGCTGGAATGTCAGAACTATGTGTCCTGGCCTGTCGGAAGACTTTACACAAATCAACGATTCTCGGAAGACCGCCATCATCAACAACGAGCTCAGTAGACTCAATGTGGACATTGCAGCGCTTCAGGCGACACGCCACCCTGCGAGCGGATCTCTAAGAGAGCAAGACTACACCTTCTGGCAGGGTAGGGATCCTGAAGAACCAAGACAGCACGGAGTGGGCTTTGCCATCAGAAACTCTTTGCTCAGCATGATAGAGCCACCCTCAAATGGCTCGGAACGCATACTGTCCATCCGACTGTTCAACACCTCTGGTCGAGTACACCTACTCAGCATCTATGCTCGAACACTCTGCTCCTCACCTGACGCTAAAGACCAGTTCTATGAGGAACTCCATAATATCATTAATAGCATCCCCAACACCGAACACCTAATCCGGCTGGGGGACTTTAATGCCAGGGTTGGGGCCGACCATGACTCGTGGCCCTCCTGCCTTGGGCGCTATGGCATTGGAAGGATGAAATAGAATGGACAGAGACTGCTTGAGTTGTGTACCTATCATAACCTCTGCATCACCAACTCATTCTTTCACACTAAACCCTGTCACCAAGTTTCTTGGAGGCACCCAAGATCACGTTGTTGGCACCAGCTGGACCTCATCATCACAAGGCGAGCCTCTTTAAACAGCATTCAAATCACACACAGCTTCCACAGTGCGGACTGCGACACCGACCAATCCCTGGTGTGCAGCAAGGTTAGACTCAAACCAAAGAAGCTGCATCACTCCAAGCAGAAGGGCCGCCCGCGCATCAACGCTAGCAGAATCTCTTATCCACAGCTGTTACGTAAGTTTCTAAAGTCACTTGAAAAAGCCCTCCAAAACACTCCCACAGGGGATGCAGGGACCAAGTGGGCCCACGTCAGAGACGCCATCTATGACTCAGCAATGACCACCTATGGCAATCGTGTGAAGCGGAATGCAGACTGGTTTCAATATCACATTGAAGAGCTGGAACCTGTCATAGCCGCTAAGCGCATTGCACTGCTGAACTACAAGAAAGCCCCCAGCGAGTTAACATCCGTCGCACTTAAAGCTGCCAGAAGCGCTGCACAAAGAACAGCCAGGCGCTGCGCTAATGACTACTGGCAACATCTATTCAGTCATATTCAGCTGGCCTCTGACACAGGAAATATAAGAGGAATGTATGATGGCATTCAGAGAGCTTTTGGGCCAACCATCAAGAAGATTACCCCCCTCAAATCTAAATCAGTGGACACAATCACTGACCAATGCAAGTAAATGGACCGCTGGGTGGAACACTACCTAGAACTGTACTCCAGGGAAAATGTTGTCACTGAGACTGCAGCCGGGCAACTTGGTCTGTTGCTGAAGAATATGATCAACAGGAGCTGATCGCTCACTGGGTTATTGCGTGTATAACATCTTGTAAAGTATTTTGGTTAACGGATTGCTAACGAATGTAGTGCATTGTTAATTGGTATTCTACCAAACTTAGTGAAGACATTAATGTTTAATTTGGGCTTTGAGTGTTGTCTCATTATTTCTCATAATTTTCGTATACGTTGAGTGGAGTAACCTGTCGAAGATAGATGGTTACATCTACAGTGTTGCTTCTCTGCATCTGTGCATGAGTTCCTCACAGGTGCAAGTAGTCATGTCTTCAGTGAGTAGCCCTTGTCAGCCAGTATCCATCCTTGAAGACGAGTGGGGGTATTGAAAAAGTCGAGCACCTGGGACTGCCTTAGTACTTAGACGTTGTGGCTGCTTCCCAAGAACTGTGCATAGTCTTGAAGGATCCGTTTGTGATGGTCGCAGATGATTTGCACATTGAGTGAGTGGAAGCTCTTCCTGTTGATGAAGGTTGCTGCCTGCTCCATCGGAGCCTTGATGGCCACATGCATGCAGTTGATGACACCCTACACCTGGCGGAAACCAACTATGGCCCTGAACCCTATAGCCTTCTCAGCCTGACTGTCCAGGTCAGTGCAAAAGTGCATGTATTGGCTGGTCCTCTTGAACATGGCATTAGTGACCATCTTGATGCAGCAATGAGCTGCAGACTGTAAAATCCCACAGATATCACCAGAAGATCCCCGGAATGATCCCGAGGCATAGAAATTCAGCACCGTCGTGACCTTCAACATCACTGGCATTGGATGCCCACCATTTCCCAGGGGGCTCAGCTCATCCTCCATCATGGTGCACAGCTCAGTGATGCAGTCTTCAGCGACTCTGTTGCTCCGACATTTGCAGGAAGCTCAGCCTTTGATTGTAAACCCTCTCTTGTGGGTAGCCTCTTTTGTGCACAACAGGTTGGTTGCGTACCCCTCTGCTCCCTGTGCCCCCTTCCAGCCTCATGACCCTGTTGCCCCTCTGTGTGCTGCAGCCCTGCTCACGGTGGCTACAGCTCTCTCCCTCTCCAATGTTCCTCCTTACTGGAGGCCTCAAAACCTGATTGAATGAGACCCATAGCAAGTAGTTGAACTAACTTTTCAGGGCTATCCCACCCCACCTTATTGTTCACATACATGTGCCAAGTTAGAGAGGGTATGCAACCAGAGTGTCTCTCCTGTGCCAGCCAAGTGTGTCTTGGCACCAAACTGCTAATGCCGCTGTGCCCCCAATATAACCCACCCAACCAAGCTGCGTTACCACTAGCAATAGCTGCCAACTACAGTAATGACTGATCTACCACTGAGCTTCCGCCTTGTTACAGCTGGTGAGGCTCTGAAGCCCCGCTGTTCCCATGCACCCCTCGTAAGATCTGAAACAGCGCATAAGATGGGAGTTAATTGCCTGTTTAACAGGCTCAATTACTTTCCACCCTGTGGAAGTGCGACCTCCTCCACCCAGCCCGGTTGCCTCATGTAATATCCGGAAGTGACGTGAAGACATCAGACTTCCCTCCTGATGCCTTCTGCCATAGTTTTTCCAGCCCTACTATCTCCCACCATGTCTCTGAAGTGCCGGCAAAATTCTGGCCTTTATCTCTGTCATCATCCAGGGAGATCTCTCTTTGGTTGACCTACCTTCCCCTTTGTGGGAATGCAGCTCAATTGTACCAAACCATCTCCTCTTTAAAGGCAGCCCATTGTTTTGTTACAGTTCTGTCTGCCATTATTTGATTCCAATTTACCTGGAACGATTCGTTCTCACCCCGCTAGAATGGCCTTCCAGCATGCTAGTATTTTTACTTTAGATTGCTCCTTGTCCTTTTCCGTAGCTAACCTAAACTTTATGGTACTATGATCACTATTCCCTAAAAGTTTCTTGACTGGTGCTTGCTCCACTTGACCTACCTCATTCCCCAGAACCAGATCCAGCAATGCTTTGTTCCTGGTTGGGTTAGAAAAATACTGATCTAGAAAATTCTCCCGAATATACTTCAGAAACCCTTTACACTATTACTATCCCAGTCTATATTAGGATAATGAAGTCCCCCATTATCATTACACTATTTTTTTTGCGCCTCTCTGTAATTTCCCTGCAGCTTTGCTCCTCTGTATCTTTTTCAATAGTGGCAGTCTGCAGAATACACCCAGCAGTGTTATGTTACCTCTATTGTTTCTTCTTGTTTAGACTTTATTTTTGTTGCTACAGCATTAGTGGAATTATTGTGTTGTTGCAGGAGTTGACAGAAGTTGTTTCAATCAGAAGGAATTGGTGCTGGATCATTGGAAGCAGTGGTGTGGATTTGATAGTCCTTTGAGTTTCCCACCTTCTCGCAGTCATGGGGACTATATTTGCAGCTCCCCATGGACTGCAGCATCACAGGGAGATGAAGCGGAGGCAGCCAAGAGGAGAAGCTGCTCGCAGAGGGAGGAGGAGAAGGGCTCTCAGCAGAAGGGCCTTACCCACCTAGTGCCTTCAGAGAACACTTTATCTACCTTCGCCTCAGCCAGGACCAGTGCCTGCGGCAGCTACGCTTTACCAAGAAAGCGCTCACAGAACTATGCCACCTCGTCGGACTGGACAGCTGCAGAGCAGGGTGAAATTGATTCTTGCCAGTGGCTAGCGAGGTTCACTTCACTCAGTTTCTACACTAGAGGATCCTTCCAGGCTGTAGCTGACGAGATTGCCAACATCTCACAGTTTGCCGTGCATTGCTGAGGCCCTCTATGTCAGGAAAGGGAACTTCATTGTCTTCTATTTAAGCAGAGGAAAGCAGGAAGAGTGGGGACAAGACTTTGCCAGGATAGCGACCTTCTTCATGGTGCTGGGAGCCATTGACTGCATGTATGTCGCCTTGCAGGTCGCGCATCTCAGTCATGACCACAAAGAGTTCACTCTCTGAGCAGGCACATGGTGTGCAACCACCCCCTCCATCATGCTGGTGAAGGCCCGCTGTCCTGGCAGCAGTCACAATACTTTTATACTGTGCCAGTCAGTCTCTGCAGCCATCTTTGAGCTTCTTAGTGGTTTCTTAGTGACAAGAGCTAGCTGCTTCTGCCACCCAATAACATGTGGACAGTGCTGCTACAATAGCAGACATGCTATGTCCAGGAACATTGTGGAGCAGACATTTAGTGGCTTGAAGCAATGGTTCTGCTGCATGGACCACTTGAGAGGAGCCCTTCAAGACTCGCCGAGCATGTCTCCAGGTTTGTGTGGTGTCTTCCGCAACCTGGCCATCTGGACTCCATGACCTCATGGCATCAGGTCAACATGGGCAGCAAAACCTCCTGCTGATTACCATCTATCGCTCTATTCAACTGATGAATCAGTACTCTGAGAGATCGAACATTGACATGCTGTTCTCCCTTCGTCAGCTACAGGTGAAATGCCGTGAACAACAGATGCCCCTCTACGTTGCTTTCATTGATCTCACCAAAGCCTTTGACCTCGTCAGCAGACGTGGTCTCTTCAGACTACTAGAAAAGATTGGATGCCCACCAAAGCTACTAAGTATCATCACCTCATTCCATGACAATATGAAAGGCACAATTCAGCATAGCGGTGTCTCATTAGACACCTTTCTAATCCTGAGTGGCGTGAAACAGGGCTGTGTTCTAGCACCTACACTGTTTGGGATCTTCTTCTCCCTGCTGCTCTCACATGCGTTCAAGTCTTCAGAAGAAGGAATTTTCCTTCACACAAGATCAGGGGGCAGGTTGTTCATCATTGCCCATCTAAAAGCGAAGACCAAAGTACGGAAAGTCCTCATCAGGGAACTCCTCTTTGCTGACGATGCTGCATTAACATTCACAATGAAGAGTGTCTGCAGAGACTCATCGACAGGTTTGCGGCTGCCTGCAATGAATTTGGCCTAGCCATCAGCCTCAAGAAAACGAACATCATGGGACAGGACGTCAGAAATGCCCCATCCATCAATATCGGCGACCACACTCTGGAAGTGGTTCAAGAGTTCACCTACCTAGGCTCAACTATCACCAGTAACCTGTCTCTAGATGCAGAAATCAACAAGTGCATGGGAAAGGCTTCCTCTGCTATGTCCAGACTGGCCAAGAGAGTGTGGGAAAATGGCACACTGACACAGAACACAAAAGTCCAAGTGTATCAAGACTGTGTCCTCAGTACCTTGCTCTATGGCAGCGAGGCCTGGACAACGTATGTCAGCCAAGATCGACGTCTCAATTCATTCCATCTTCGCTGACTCCGGAGAATCCTTGGCATCAGGTGGCAGGACCGTATCTCCAACACAGAAGTCCTCGAGGCGGCCAACATCCCCAGCATATACACCCTACTAAGTCAGCGGCGCCTGAGGTGGCTTGGCCATGTGAGTCGCATGGAAGATGGCAGGATCCCCAAGGACGCATTGTACAGCGAGCTTGTCACTGGTATCAGACCCACCAGCCGTCCATGTCTCCGCTTTAAAGATGTCTGCAAACGCGACATGAAGTCTTGTGATATTGATCACAAATCGTGGGAGTCAGTTGCCAGCGATCGCTAGAGCTGGCGGGCAACCATAAAGGCGGGGCTAAAGCGTGGCGAGTCGAAGAGACTTAGCAGTTGGCAGGAAAAAAGACAGAAGCGCAAGGAGACAGCCAACTGTGTAACAGCCCCGACAACCAATTTTATCTGCAGCACCTATGGAACAGTGTGTCACTCTAGAATTGGCCTTTGTAGCCACTCCAGGCACTGCTTCACAAACCACTGACCACCTCCAGGTGCTTACCCATTGTCTCTCGAGACAAGGAGGCCGAAGAAGGTGCAGGACAAGACTAACATAGTTAATGAGTAGTATGAATCAGTGTTCACTAAGGAAATGGAGGCTGACAAAATATCAGTAGAAGCAGAGAGAGTAGAAGCAAGGGATAGGATTAAAATTGAGAAGTAGGAGGTACTGAAAAGGCTGGCTATGCTTAGAGTAGATAAGTGATCTGGTCCCGATGGCTTGCATCTCAGGTTGCTACAGGAAGTGGGATGGAGACAACGGAAGGGCTTGCCATAATCTTCCGATTTTCCCTGGATACGGGGGAGGTGCCAAAGGATTGGAGAGTGGCAAATGTGACACTCTTATTCAAGAAAGGGTTTAAGGATAGTCCTAGCAACTACAGACCAGTTAATTTCACATCAGCAGTGGGTAAGTTTTCAGAAACACTCGGGGTCATAGATAAGGTAAGGGGCAGGAGGTTTAGAAGGGAGTTGAGGAAAATTTTTTTCACGCAGACTGTGGTTGGAATCTGGAACATACTGCCTGAAGGGGTGATAGAGGCAGAAACACTCACGACATTTAAGAAATATTTAGATGAGCACTTGAAACGCCATAACATACAAGGTTACGGGCCAAGTGTAGGGAAGTGGGATTAGTTTTGGACGGGTGCTTGACGGTCAGTGCAGGTTCATTGGGCTGAACGGCCTGTTTCTATTTATTTTTTTTATTTAGAGATACAGCACTGAAACAGGCCCTTCGGCCCACCGAGTCTGTGCCAACCAACAACCACCCATTTATACTAATCCTACATTAACCCCATATTCTCTACCACATCCCCAACATTCTCCTACCACCTACCTACACTTGGGGCAATTTACAATGGCCAATTTACCTATCAACCTGCAAGTCTTTGGCTGTGGGAGGAAACCGGAGCATCCAGTGGAAACCCACGCAGACACAGGGAGAACTTGCAAACTCCACACAGGCAGTACCCAGAACTGAACCCGGGTCGCTGGAGCTGTGAAGCTGTGGTGCTAACCACTGCGCCACTGTGCTGTAAAACTCTATGACTATGACTGTATGACTATGGTCCCTTGAATGGCATGGACACTTGTAAGACGTTCCCTTATCAAACAGTTTACAGCCTTCAGACCCGTGAAACAAACAATTCGAGACAAAGATTTCTGGAATAAGTTCCTTTTACTTAAAAATCAGCAAGAGATTACAAGTAAGCCTCTAATTGTACTGTTACAAATAATTGCACCTAAGCATACACAGATCTATCACTTTACTTTAAGCTCAAGATGAGTTGATATTCCTTGAGCTTGTTGTTGAGCTTCATTGGAACACTGCAGTAGATTGAGGATAGAGATGTCAGTGTGAGAGCAATCCTCAACCAAGGATGACCCCCCCACCACCCGCCCCCAGCCACTGTGGTTGACAGAGCCCTCGACCATGTCTGACCCATTTCCCGCACTACTGCTCTCACCACTTCCCCTCCTTCCCAGAACCACGATCTGGTTTCCCTTGTCCTCATTTTCCACCTCACTAGCCTTACATTTCCAAAGGATCATCCTCCGCCATTTCCACTACTATCAGCATAATGCCACCACCAAACACGTCTTCCCCCCCACCCCCTTCAGCAAACCAAAGGGACTGTTCTTTCTGTTCACACCCTGGTCCACTCCTCCATATCCCTCAACAACCCGTCCTCTTTCCATGGCATCTTTCCATGCAAGCACTAAAGATGCAACGCCGGCCCTCTTACCTCCTCTCTTCCCACTGTCCAAGGCCCTAAACAGTCTTTCCAGGTGAAACAGTGATTTACGTGTACTTCTTTCAATTTAGTATACTGTTGTTGCTGCTGACACTGCTGTCTGCTCTACATTGGGGAGACCGACCGCAGATTGGGTGACCGCTTTGTGGAACACCTCCGCTCAGTCCGCAAGCATGACCTTGAGTTTCTGGTGGCCTGCCATTTTAATTCTCCACCTTGCTCTCACATTGATATCTCTGTCCTTGGCTTACTGCAGTGTTCCAATGAAGCTCAACACAAGCTCGAGGAAGAGCACCAAATCTTTTGATTAAGCACTTTACAGGCTTATGGATTCAACATTGAATTAAATAATTTTAGACTGTAATCTCTGCCCCCATTTTGTTTCTTTTCCTTTGCATGTTTCAGTCTTAATCTTGTTTTTCTCTTGTTTTTGCTTTCGAATGACAGCTATTCATTATTCTGCCATTCGCACTTCCTGTAAACCCATCTTTTGTTTTTTTACTTGTCCCATTATTACTTCCTTTAGCTCTGTCCCACCAACTCTTTTGTCACTTAATGGCCTCCATCTTCCGCCCTTCACAGATCTTCCCTTTTGTTCTTTTTCCACCCTCCACCATTTCATCTGCTTAAAACCTATTACGTTTCTAACTTTTCCCAGTTCTGATAAAAGGCCATAGAACTGAAACGTTGGCTGGAATTTTACACCATCCTAGCGAGCCGGATGGTGGTGGGGGAGGGGGGGTTGGCGTAAAATTGAGCGGGAGGCTCCAAGAGGCCTTCCCGACCCACTCCCACCTCCGCCCCACTTTACGTGGGCCGAGGTGGGGATGGGGCGAGAAATGGGCTGCCACTTAAGGACACTTAAGGGCCTTTGCCCGCCTCCACGGTGATTTTATCCATGGCAAGCGGGCGTCCAGGAGACGTGAAAGGCCGCCCAGTGAATGCTGGCGGCCTCTCAGCGCCCCGGGGGTGGGCCCAGACAAACAGGCACAGAGTGCCCGATTATGTACCACCCCCGCTTCCCCAACCACCCCCAGGACCCAAGACGCTCCCCCCCTTCCCCCCACACAACCACCCTTGCCTCACCGGGGTGCGACCAATCACCCCGGCGAGGCATCCCTAATTTACCTGCAGTCCTGGCACCATGTCCTCGGCTGGGCTGCAGTCCTAACGGTGCCCACCGATCCCAGTGGTGCTGCTGGGACTAAGAGCTGCTGACCCAATGATTGGCCAGCAGCTCAATGAGGCGGGACTTCCTCCCTCAAGCAGGTGGAAGTCCCGCCTCAGAACAATTAAAGCCTTAAAGCCTGGGGGACCCATAAAATGCGGGACGGATCCCCGGGCCTGGCGGAAGCGGGTTCGACACCGACTTTTATGTCAGTGGCCAGCTCTCGTCCGCTAGACATAAAATCCAGCTTCTGTTCCTCGCTCCACAGATGCTGCCAGACCTGCTGAGTATTTCCAGCATTTTCTGTTTTTATTTCAGATTTCCAGCATCTGCAGTATTTTAATTTTTCCATGCTCTCAGCCAGGGACTTCCTTATCTTTGAAAAACAGCTTGAGACATGCAGCAGTTTGCTTGGAAAAGTCTTTCAGCCTTGCAATGCATGCTGGTACATAAAATTCGGTCAATTTTTAAGTTTGATCAAATTATAGTATACTGTACAACAGTAATCTGTATCCTTACACACCTTTTACATTTAGCTTGGTTCTTTTTTTAATGTTACAAGTACAGTGACACTTTCGCCAGCACTCTCATAACATTAAAGCTTTATGCACGGTGAGTGAGCCTTTCTATCCAAACGAAACTCCACAAGGCTCATTTCCCATTGATTTTAAAGCAACTTACAGTGATCTGCAGTCCACAGTACACTTGAGTTTCCCAGTATGAATTACAATATATAAAATAACTACTTCAATACAAAAAATTGCATTCGCCAACAAGATAATTTACATTTCATCATGGACATAAAGTCAGATGGACAATCCAATCCAGATGTATCTATCTGCTGCCAATCAACAACCAGAGATTCTGTCATTCAAGATTGTAGATGGTTTTCTTTTTATTTCTGAAATAGATGCAAAAATCACCTTAGTGAAAGTTCCAGTTTATCATAACGTGAATATCAAAATATCAAAAACCACCTAAATTGTATAATCTGCAAACGAAAACAGTAAGGTTATACAATATGGTAGAGACAGGAGATATGTTGAAAAACTGATGCATTAAGCAAATTCAGAACAGGAACAGAGGTAGATAAATAGATGAGAGAAAGTGAAAGGAGCACGGAGAAATAAAAAGAGGAGAGAAGAAAGAGAGAGATAATAAACTTGCCACAACTGCCATTTTGACAATTTTGGATCATTTATTTTTTCTGAACAATGCTGGTACAAAAATCCATACTTAAATATGTGTTGTCCCTCTTTTAAAATGTTTCAATAATTATTGAAATCTGTGCTCAATGTTGCTGTGATTGTATGTGCTCAGTTTACAAGTTACCCACCTGTGCATGAAGGCTACAATTGTACGGCCCCACTCTGCTTCAGGATCCAAACAAACGCGTATTCTATGTTTCATTGTTGCACTGTAACAAATAGAGAACTGCCATATTTATTATAAAAATAAAATACTGCGGATGCTGGAAATCTGAAATAAAAACAAGAAATGCTGGAACCACTCAGCAGACCTGCTGAGTGGTTCTAGCATTTCTTGTTTTATGCCATATTTATTACCTTGACAGTTTGTACAAACAGGTGATACAACTTCCATGATTCATGTTTTGTTAAAGGATCTTATAGTTTGTCACAATTTAGCAAGATTTGACAATGTTCTTCAAACTCATTTTACTCATTTTAAAATTCCTTCAATTGTGATAATATTTATCATACTTCTCTTTAATATAATGAGAATCTTATATAATAACTTGAAAGTTCAACTCTGATTCCAATCAAACTCCACCAGCAGCTTTTAAATGTTTTTTTTTAACCTTGATCAGTGCTTTTGAATCTGTACAAATCTGTACAAATCTTTGCCAATTCTTTAATAAAAACAAAAAGTGCTGGAAATACTCAGATCAGGTAGCATCTGTGGAAAGAGAAACAGAGTTAATGTTACAAGTTGTTTGGAGTTATATCCGACTTGAAACGTTAGCCCTGGCCAGGATTGTGTCTTAGCAAAGGTGGTCTCAACCATTGGCAGAAGTCCTGGCGGGAGCCCCGCTTTGCCTCCTCTGGGGAAGGCCCGCTGGATCCAGTGCCAATTAGGCACTTAAGTGGGCAGTGGCAGGCCTTCCCCAGGACCAAGCCGCAGAAGTCCTGCTTGCTGAGAACTGTCAGCCAAGCAGATGCTAGCAGCTTTTTAACTGAGCAGCACCACTGCAGAGGCTGCCAGTAGAGCACTCAGTTTAGTCCCTGGGACCAGGCCACTGGTCGGTCTCAGCGGGAGGGATTTTGTGGGTGAGGGTCACGGGGAAGGGGGTAATGGGAGATCGGCAGCAAGGTAGAGGGGTGGTTCTCAGCTTAGCATGCTCCCCGTGCGGTGACAGGCCTGCCCCGCCGTTGGGCTAATTCCGGTGACGGCAGGATGAGGCACTTAATTGGGCATTAATTGCCCACTTAAGGGCTTCAATTGGCCACGGGGCGGGAAGGCCGTTCACAGGCCTTCCCACTGTACACTTAATTTGGATGGAGGCGGGAAGATGACGGGGTGGGGTGGGGGTGGTGACCCTGCCACCATCCTGCCTGATTATATGCTCTTCCCACCTGCAAATCCGACACAGGAGAGAGCATAAAATTCCCCCCTCTGTTTCTCTCTCCACGGATGCTACCTGACCTGCTGAATATTTCCAGCATTTTCTGTCTTTGCTTTAGATTTCCAGCATCCGCAGTGTTTTGCTTTTATTTGTCAATTCTTTGTTTTACTTCTAAGCAAAAATCCTACATTTGGCCACACACACTGGAGAATAATCTGCTATAAGAACAGCCACTGTCTGCATTATAACTGATCACAAACAACTAATCCTGACCATCAACATTTGGTCATAAACAGCTGGAACAAGTAACTCCTATTATTTTGAATTCTTATTCAGAGCAACAAAGTTATTTCATAGAATGGTTACAGCACAAAAGGAGGCCATTCGGCTCATTGTGTCTGTATCGGTTCTCTCCAAGAGCAACTCACCTTGTCCCGTTGCCCCGTCTTTTCCCCCGCAGCCCTGCAATTTAATTGTGAACTGTCTATCACTGCTTTCAGAAGGTTAGCAATAAGTTCAGTGCTGATACTTGATCCAATCCTTCCAGACAACTATCTATTTTAGGATTCTCTTTATTTTAAAGCAGATTTTTAGTTCTCTTTAGTGATAAATTGCTGACAGGGCCGTGGAGAGCCTAATAGAATTTTATAACTTTAAAATCTCAAAGGGCGATATTTATTTATAACAAAGTTTTCATTAATGATTCAAATCAACACTTACATGATTTGCAGCTTGCTGCAACCTGGACCAGGTAAAAACATCTCGATTTTCAGTATTGCTGAAGGAGGAATGTATTTATCTGTAACTCTGGCACACATGCACCTTGGTTCGAACCCTCTGACAGAGCGATCTGAAATAAATCAAACAGACAGAATGCTTAACATTAAGAGCTACCAACATGTTCAGTACATATTGGATAATAACATTTCAATGTTAAATTGTAAATTTGTACTAAATGACCTGTTTGCACTGCAACTTACTTTCCGATACTGCAATGAAACAAAGTACAATTGTAGCCAAGAGCAGCAGCGCAGAACCTCCAGTCCTCATAATGTTCAGATTAAATCTCACTGTTCTCTGCTGTTGCTCAGTCTCTTTTACTGGTGCTATTCTTGTATTATTTCCCTTTTTATAATGCTACAAGATGATTTCCTAACTGCATAAATTATGGGAAGGGCTGTTACATATTATGTCGGTATGCATATATGACTCGTTTTAGAATTGCCTTTACACACCCACATGCAACAGAATTCTTGGAACTAAATTCAGCAGTGTGTTATTAAATTCACATTAAAAAAAAGTCCTTTCACTGCCAAGTTCATGAATAATTTGATTTACTTGTTACTTGTCACTTTTTACTTGTCACATTCCATGCTTAGAAATGCACCAAATTATGCAGATTGATACTGCATGTCATCCTGTACTGAAAACACCAGGGGTTGTGTTGGCCAAATCATTCCATTAAAGTGTTGATTGACTACTTTGCAGCTTTCTTCACAAAGGAAGTGGAAGATATGAAGGTTAGACGAAAAGAAAAGGGACATCTGCATCTGTCCATGACAGTATTGGTAGGAATGTTAATTGCACAGTCTTTGCAGAGAGGAAGTCCTTACACTGAGGTTTTCATCGATCATGTTGTGTGGCACTACCATTGTTCTAAGTGGGATAGATTCAGACTAGATCTAAACTGACCATCCACGAAGCTCTGTGGGTCAACATCAGCAGCAGAATTGCACTCGCCCACAAGCTCATGGCCCGGCATATCCCTCACTCTACCATTACAATTAAGCTGTGGGACCAATGAAGAGTGCCGGAGAGCATACCAGGAGCTGCACCAGGCATACCGAAAATGTGGTGCCAACCTGATGAAGCTACAAAGCAGGACTACATGCATGCCAAACAGCGGAAGTAGCATGCGAGAGACAGAGCAAGGCGATTCCCCAACCAACAGATCAGATCAAAGCTCTGCAGTTCTGCCACATCCAGTTGTGAATGGTGCTGGACAATTAACCAACTGCGGGAGAAGGCTCCACAAACATCCCCAACTTCAATAATGGGGGAACTCAGCACACCAGTGCAAAAGGCAAGGCTGAAGAATTTGCAACTGTCTTCAGCCACAACTACCGAGTGGATGATCCAGCTTGGCCTCCTCCTGAGATCCACAGCATCACAGATGCCAGCCTTCAGCCAATTCAATTCATTTCATGTAATATCAAGTAATGATTGAAAGCATTGGCAATGGGGCCCTGACAAC
Organism: Heterodontus francisci; assembly: GCF_036365525.1. Taxonomy (NCBI): domain Eukaryota; kingdom Metazoa; phylum Chordata; class Chondrichthyes; order Heterodontiformes; family Heterodontidae; genus Heterodontus; species Heterodontus francisci. The sequence goes on from NC_090371.1 coordinate 241,767,000, forward strand.
AACCTGGCAATAGTACTGAAGACTTGTGTGCTCCAGAACTATCCACGCGACCTAACCAAGCTATTCCAGTACAATGACAACACTGGCATCTACCCAGCAATCTGGAAAATTGCCCAGCAATGTCATGTCCAGAAAAAGCAGGACAAATCCAATTCGGCCAATTACTGCCTAGTCTACGCTCGATCACCAGCAAAGTAATGGAAGGCATTGTTGACAGTGCTATCAAGAGGCACTTACACAGCAACAACTTACTCACTTATGCACGGTCACGCTTCAGTGAGGGCCACTCGGCTCCAAACCTCATTACAGCCTTTGTACAAACATGGACATAACAGCCAAATTAAAGAGGTGAGTTAAGCATGATTGCCTTTGACATCAAAGCAACATTTGACCAAGTGCGGCATCAAGGAGCCCTAGCAAAATTGAAGTCAATGGAAATAAGGGGGAAAACTTTCCACTGGTCCACGAGCATACGAACATACAAACATACGAATTAGGAGCAGGAATAGGCCACTTGGCCCCTCAAGCCTGCTCCGCTATTCGACAAGATCATGGCTCATCTGATTGTAACCTCAACTCCATATTCCCGCCTACCCCCGATGACCCTTCACCCCCTTGCTTATCAAGAATCTATCTATCTCTGCCTTAAAAATATTCAAAGACTCTGCTTCCACGGCTTTTTGAGGAAGAGAGTTCCAAAGACTCACGATCCTCTGAGAGAAAAAAATTCTCCTCATCTCTGTCTTATATGGGTGACCCCTTATTTTTAAACAGTGACCCCTGGTTCTAGATTTTCCCACAAGAGGAAACATCCTTTCCACATCCACCCTGTCAAAACCCCTCCGGATCCTATATGTTTCAGTCAAGTTGCCTCTTTCTCTTCTAAACTCCAGCGGATACAAGCCTAGCCCCTCCAATCTTTACTCATAAGACAAACCGCCCATTCCAGGTATTAGTCTCGTAAACCTTCTCTGAACTGCTTCCAACGCATTTGCATCTTCCTAAGTAAGGAGACCAATACTGTACACAGTACTCTAGATGTGGTCTCAGCAATACCCTGTATAACTGAAGCATAACCTCTCTACCTTTGTATTTAATTGCTCTCTCAATAAATGATAACATTCTATTACCTTTTCTACTTACTTGCTGAACCTGCATGCTAACTTTTTGTGATTCATGCACTGGGACACCCAAATCCCACTGCATCTCTGAACTCTGAAATCTCTCACCATTTAGATAATATACTTCTTTTTTATTCTTAAATTCATATTTTCCCACATTATACTCCATTTACCAGATCTTTGCACACTCACTTAACCTGTCTATATCCCTTTGTAGCCTCCTTATGTCCTCTTCATAACTTACTTTCCTACCTATCTTTGCGTCAAGAAATTTAGCAACTATTCATTTGGTCCCTTCATCCAAGTAATTGATATAAATTGTAAAAATTTGAAGCCCCAGCACTGAACCCTGTGGCACACCACTTGTTACATCTTGCCAATCAAAAAATGACCAATTTATGCCAACTCTCTATGCTGGAAATACTCAGCGGGTCTGGCAGCATCTATGGAGACAGAAGCAGAGTTAACGTTTCAGGTCAGTGACCCTTCTTCGGAAGTTCCTTGTTTTTATGCCTACTCTCTGTTTCCTGTTAGCTGGCCAATCTTCTATCCATGCCAAAATGTTACCCACGATGCCATGAGCATTTTCCACAATAACCTTTGATGTGGCACCTAATCAAATGCTTTCTGGAAATCTTAAGTACAGTACATCCACTGGTTCCCCTTTATCTACAACACATGTTACTTCTTCAAAGAACTCCAATAAGCTGGTTAAACATAATTTCCCTTCACAAAACCATGTTGGCTGTGCCTGATTACCTTGATTTTTTTCTAAGTGCCCTGCTATAAAGTCTTTAATAATAGCTTCTAGCATTTTCCCTATGACAAATGTTAAGCTAACTGGCCTGTAGTTTCCTGCTTTCTGTCTCCCTCCCTTTTTGAAAAAAGGAGTTACATTCGCTACTTTCCAATCTAACAGAATCTTTCCCAAATCTAGGGAATTTTGGAAAATTAAAACTAACGCATCAATTATCTCACTAGCCACTTCTTTTAACACCCTAGGATGAAGTCCATCAGGACCCGGGGACTTGTAAGCCCGTAGCTCCAACAATTTGCTCAGTACCACTTCCCTGCTGATTGTAATTTTCTTGAGTTCCTCCCTCCCTTCCATTTCCTGATTTACAGCTAATTCGGGGATGTCACTTGCATCCTACTTGCAAAATACCTGTTCAATTCATCTGCCATCTCCTTATTTTCTATTATTAATTCCCCAGACTCACTTTCTATAGGACGGATGCTCACTTTGTTAACTCCTTCATTTAAAAAATATCTATAGAAACTCTTACTATCCATTTTTTATATTTCTAGCTAGCTTTCTCTTGGACTCTAATGTTTCCCACCTTATTTGTCTTTAGTCATTCTTTGCTGTTTTTATATTCTGTCCAATCTTCTGACCTGCCACCCATCTTTGCAGAATTATTCCTTTAAGTTTGATGCGATCTTTAACTTTTTAGTTAAAGGTCTAGTTAGGGTGGTGGAGCCTCCCCTTGGAATTTTTCTTTCTCGTTGGAATGCATCTGTGTATTCTGAAATATCCCATTAAATGTCTGCCACTGCATCTCTACTGACCTATCCCTTAACCTAAGTTGCCAGTTAACATTAGCTATCTCTGCTTTCATACCCTCATAATTTCCCTTATTTAAGTTGAAAATACTAGCCTTAGGCCCTCTCTTCTCTCCTTGAAACTGAATGTAAAATGTAATCATATTCTGATCGCTGCTGCCTTGGGGTGCCTTCACTATGAGGTCATTAATTAATCCTATCTTGTCGGAAGATAGTTGTGATTGTTGCAGGCCAAACATCTAATTCCCAGGGCATCACTGCAGGAGTTCCTCAGGGTAGTTGTAATGCAGTGCAGTGGTGACTTCACCTTTAAGAAACCATACCTTTAATACATCAGGCCATCGATGTAACGGATGTCATCATCAGGCAAAAAATAAGGAGGAGACACAATTATGAGAGACATTCAGCACATGGCTTCACAGAGAGCACTTACACAGCAGTGAGGAAAGACCTGTACCTGAAATCATGCAATGTAAATAAGTAAGACAATGAATAGTGTTTGTGTTTTAAAGAAAACAGCAAAACACTACAATTTCTGGTGCAAAGGAGGAAAAAAAAGAAAAAAAAAGATGAAGTAGGAAGGTTTCAAGGACAGAAAGAAAGCACAGACAAAAAAAGTCTGGAGAAAACCAGGAATGAAATCAGAGTCAAAACATGGACTGGAACATCGAGAAAACCTGGGCTAGAGCAGGCAAACAAAAGTTTTGCAGGTACACAGAAATAAGGAAAATAAACATGATGCAGCCATAAATTAATTATTAAAAGGGGTGAAAACCTGAACATACTAGACATTTCAAAAAAAGGGTTTACGAGAAGCCAAACCACACAGACAACCAATACAGCAGACTTTCATTGAGGATAACAGATTTTTTTTTAAATCACCATGTGTGTGCAAGAGCTGCCAGTCTTTCCAGCCACAACAGAGACGGTAGCAACCCAGGGTCACACTGGAGTAAATGGCTAGCAAGATTCAAATGCATAATGGTGGCAATCGATATCAATACTTCCTGAAGAAAGACAGCATTGCTTCTGGACCAAAAGTCAACAATACCTTCAATGCACTCACAGTTACTGAAGCGACGATGATTATAATGCAGCAAAGAATGCTCTAACAAGATATTTGCAATGGAGGGCAAATCCTTACTATGAAATTTATGTCAACGCAGGTCAATAGAGTGGTCAAGAAGGCATACGGCATGCTTTCCTTCATCGGACGGGGTATTGAGTACAAAAGTTGGCAGGTCATGTTACAGTTGTATAGGACTTTGGTTCGGCCACATTTGGAATACTGTGTGCAGTTCTGGTTGCCACATTACCAAAAGGATGTGGATGCTTTGGAGAGGGTGCAGAGGAGGTTCACCAGGATGTTGCCTGGTATGGAGGGCGCTAGCTATGAAGAGAGGTTGAGTAGATTAGGATTATTTTCATTAGAAAGATGGAGGTTGAGGGGGGACCTGATTGAGGTGTACAAAATCATGAGAGGTATAGACAGGGTGGATAGCAAGAAGCTTTTTCCCAGAGTGGGGGTTTCAATTACAAGGGGACATGAGTTCAAAGTGAAAGGGGAAAAGTTTAGGGGGGATATGCGTGGAAAGTTCTTTACGCAGAGGGTGGTGGGTGCATGGAACGCATTGCCGGCGGAGGTGGTAGACGTGGGCATGATAGCGTCTTTTAAGATGTATCTAGACAGATACATGAATGGGCAGGAAGTAAAGAGATACAGACCCTTAGATAATAGGCGACAGGTTTAGATAGAGGATTTGGATCGGCGTAGGCTTGGAGGGCCGAAGGGCCTGTTCCTGTGCTGTAATTTTCTTTGTTCTTTGTTCTTTGTCTTTAGGTAAGCAAAACAAGACAAATATGAAACCTTTGATCACTACATGATGAGACTCTGCAGTCTGAGCCAGAAATGTAACTTCACAGATGTGGACAAAGAAATAATCTCTGAGAACATTATGACCTGCCCATCGCCAAGAGTACGAAGGTAAGCTTAGAGAGGGCGAATCATTAAACTTGCAAAGGCTTCTCATTATTACCTGAACACTGGAAGCCAGCAAAAGACAAGCCAAAGTCTTAGAAAGGAAAGAGGCAAATAAAATAGGGCAAAAATCCCCTGAGGCCAGGTCAGGATCGTCAACAGAATCCGTGAATACCACAAGAGGGAGTTTCACCAGAGAAACATACCAAGCACAAGGGCACAGAGGAAACCCAGAGAAAGGTCTGAGGCACATCAAAGAAGACCAAGACAGAGATTACACTCAGTTCTAATTCGAACATGCAATTATTGCGGTGGTACAGATCCTCGCTACAAAACTTGTCCTGCAAGAGGAAAGAAGTGTAAAACCTGTGGAAAAATGGGGCATTTCACAATAGTGTGATGATTGAAGCCTGCACAAGACATTAATAGAGTTGAATGGCTAAACCTAATTCACACTAATGGTGTGGAAGATGAATTCCTGGAATGTAAATGAGATTGTTTCTGGAAGAGTATGTTGAGGCTTAGGATTTAAAATACTGTTTCTGTGAATAACTAGGATGTAGTATATTGGCTCATTTATGTTCTATTCTCTTAAGATTCTTGGCTATTTTGACAGCCCTCATGCTGTTATAGTACTGTAAGGATTTCCAAAGGGACAGCCTTTCCTAATAATTCTACAGAATCAGCTATTTTAGATCTAGGATTGTGCAATTAGAAAAGGCTAATTGATAATCTCATTGTAAAGGAGCATCTAGGGAAGAGTGACCATAATATGATAGAATTTTATATTAAGTTTGAATGTGATGTAATTCAATCCGAAACTAGGGTCTTAACTCTAAGCAAAGAAGGTATGAGGGGCAAATTGGCTGTGGCAGATTCGGAAAATACATAAAAAGGTATGATGATATACAGGTGAAGGGGTTAAGAAAAAACAAGTTGAGTTTTAGAAAAACATCTTAGCAAAATTTAACAGTCAGGGTAAGAAAAGAAACAAATATGTTGTTAGGGTAAAGGACAAGATTAGGGAGTGAAGGTTGGAGCCGAGAATTCGAGGCCACTATTTCCGTGGAAGGCTGGTGTAATGGGAAACAAAGGGATAATAAGCTCGAGATGGAGCCATCTGGCATGTGCATTGATAAGGCTGAGAATGTGTGTTCATTGGAATGTGTAATCAATCACCATTGTTTTATGATCAATCATATCAATCATCCGTTGTTTGAACACATTGTATATAATTTTTGCTCCTGAATGTAAAGTTAGAGTATTACCTCAGAATACCTGAGGTGGTGTCTCTCCTTGCGTCCGATTGAATAAATCGATTGAACCTGTACTTGAGTCTCCTCATGTGGTGGATGAGTTGTCCCACAACAGTTTGGTGTAGTCGGCAGGATACTTGCATCGAACCATTGGAGCGGCACTGCAAATGGGTGAGTATATTTATTTACCACCCATGGTTAGGGCAGTAAGCCTACCTGAGTGAAAGTCCAATCGAGTATTCAAAGAATCTGGAGGAGGACTCAGGACAGGAGCTGCGCCAAGTAAGGAGGCAGAACCATGCCAGCGGGACAGTAAGTCTGAAGCTACGCAGAGGTCATAACGACTTACTGTAAGGTATACTGAATGTGAAGCCGCGCTGGTTGGGAGAGACAAAGGGGGATAGGGGACCGTGCTGAGTGAAGACAGGAAGCTAGCAAAATGTCAGATAAGAAGATGAGTAACAAAATGTTTTCCAAGTGGCATGGCAGAGCAACATAAAAAGACTATGGGCTTGATTTTACGCTGGGTGGACGGCAGCTGGCCACTGACGTAAAAGTCAGTGGCGAACCCACTTCCGCCCAGCCCGGGGATCTGACCTATATCTTACGGGTTCCCTGGCTTTAATTGTTCCAAGGCGGGACTTCCACCCACTTGAGGGAGGAAGTCCCACCTCATTGAGCTGCTGGCCAATTAAAGCATGGCTATCTGATCTGAACCCGACTAGACCTGGCAACATGTCAGGTTCAGGTCGGATCGGGTCTCTCTTCCTGGTCCAGCATTCAGGCTCGGGTTGGGCTGGACGTGGGTACAGTGCTGCCTTGCTTAGGGAGGGAAGTAATCTTCAAAATTTGAACATTCAGCCGGGACGTCGAGGTGAGAAACATGCTGCTGGAATGGAGGATCACAACATTTGGACAAGGTAGAGCACAATAACTTGTTTGATATAATTAACTTTATTACAGTAGTCAGGTCAGGTTGGGTTGGGCACGGGAAAAATCAAAGGTCTCAGGCCTGGGTTGGGTTTGGGTTGGATGTGGTTGGGTTGGGCCCAGGTGGTGTTTCAATTTCATACCCGAACAGACTATTTTCCTTTAAACCCTGAGAAGGGGAGTACCAGTAATTCTTGAAGGCCTGCAAAATGCTCTTCTGGATATTAAGGAGCGCAATAGCTTTCACTCACTCAATACTGTGTCCCAAGAAGACCAGCAGTCGCTGTTCCCACTTTTGATATACTAGGGCTGATTTTGAGTTTTTGACGTCCAACCAGGAGTGTGCTGGTTGGCTGTCAATTCTGGCAGCAAAGAAGCCCTCACAGTTTTGAAGCCCGGGCCTCGTTGCAATTTAGAAAGTGAACTGCAGAGCATCAAACATGCATCCCGATACAGCTCACCAAATTGAAGTGTCAAGATCAGGCTGGAGCAGTCACCAGCAAGGTAAGTTGCTGATGGTTTTCTATCACAGAGTATAGGGGTCCCAAGGTGCCATCAATTTTATTTCTTTTCGTGGGCCCCAGAGAAGCTCCTGCTGGGCTCACAAATGCAACTCAACTGTGGCGTGCATCTTCAGTTCCATCGCCTGTGACAAGCACAAGCTCCAACCAGTTTCAACTAAAAATGGCAATCAGGGTTCTATTTACATCATAAGACCTTGAGTTCCATGTTGGAAGAGGCCTATTGATTGAAACAGGTGGGTATTTGGACACCCAGCAGTAGGCCTCTACCAAAATGGAGCTGGTTTCCTCACCGATGTTACTCAGTCAAAAGGTTACTGACCAAATTTTGAGGTTGTTACTGCTCCGTTAATGAGGCAACGAAAATCGACCTCATTTTCTGACTTTCCAGGAGAAATGCCCAATTGCCTGAGATGTGCCCTAAATGGATTTTCAACTTAAAAGATGTCAGCAAAATTAATCAGTAACTCATAAAATTTATTAAAACTAAGAAGGTGTTATGATCAGGTGAGGAGGGGTTAAAGGAATCCCCTCTTTTCCCTCTCCTTGTTTGACCACAACAAGTACATTTCTTTTTTAAATGAACAATCATGCCAACTCAGTGAGTGTTTAACTGTTTACACTCTGTGGTCATTAAAAGAGCCAATCAGATCGATTTTTGAGTTTAACAAAGAAAGAGGTTAGCTTTATTGTACTGATCTAAGATCTAAAAAACTGATCTAAGGAAAATAATAAAATATGCTCCAACTTTCACACACACACATACACACACATACACACACACACACACACACACAAATAGATTACAGAGTGAGGAAGGATAGATTGGCCAAATTAGAGTCCAGCGAAATAAAAAAGGATTTACTGTCTGTGGAAGTTAGTGACTCGGTTGGCTTCAGGCTAAATTTCGTGGCCGTGCGACTTTCTTTTGGTGGTCCTGAGACTTCCAGGTGGAAGATGTGGACGCTGATTTGGTGGTTCTTCAGCTTCCACCTTAAAGGTGTGGATGCTGCTTCAGTGGTTCTCTGGGAGACAGCAATGCAGATGATTTCCCTCAAGAGGGGTTCTCTGTTCCTTTCTGAAAACTTCTCTAATCTCAGTAGCTCCACCCACCCCCCCCCCCCCCCCCCTCAGGCTTAAGTAATTAAGCACAGTGAGCATTGATCGGTGAACAGACTAACACAAGCAAACACAGATCAATTAAGCCACTGAACAATGCAGTCTGCAGCAGGAAATATGCCTCGATGCTCACAGTGAGCAGGCAGAGTTTGAAGCTTGCAGCTTTGACTGGCTTGTCTTCAACAGTTTAATATTAAGGTTTCCAGCCGGTGGATGAAAAAAATCATGATTTGATCTGAAAGGTTTTGTGACAGAAAGCCTATATAAACCTGACAATTACCAGTGATAGAACACCAAACTTTGTTCACAGTGGGAACCTCATGCCTGACCTGAACCTGTGCAGAACCCTTTATGCGAACAGATTGAGGAGCAAGGGCGTATGAGTGTGATCTGGTATGCCCAGGTGCTTCATTAACTTGGAGGTCTTCAAGGACACATTCATGGTTATTTGAAGTGGACGGCCACAAAGGAAGTGAAGCTTTCTATACATGGGATGGGAACCAAATGAGGAGGTCAGTGGACAGTAAGGAGGTAGTAACTAAAGCCTGTAAGGAACTAGATAGTGAAGCCAGCATGACTAAGGGAAAGAATAGACAGGGAGCAGATGATGAACGCAAAGGGACTGGTGGTCTGAGGTGCATTTGTTTTAATGCAAGAAGTGTAGTCGGTAAGGCAGATGAACTTAGGGCTTGGATTAGTACCTGGGAGTATGATGTTATTGCTATTACTGAGACTTGGTTGAGGGAAGGGCATGATTGGCAACTAAATATCCCAGGATATCGATGCTTCAGGCGGGATAGAGAGGGAGGTAAAAGGGGTGGAGGAGTTGCATTACTGGTCAAAGAGGATATCACAGCTGTGCTGAAGGAGGGCACTATGGAGGACTCGAGCAGTGAGGCAATATGGGCAGAACTCAGAAATAGGAAGGGTGCGGTAACAATGATGGGGCTGTACTACAGGCCTCCCAACAGCGAGTGTGAGATAGAGGTACAAATATGTAAACAGATTATGGAAAGATGTAGGAGCAACAGGGTGGTGGTGACAGGAGATTTTAATTTTCCCAACATTGACTGGGATTCACTTAGTGTTAGAGGTCTAGATGGAGCAGAATTTGTAAGGAGCATCCAGGAGGGTTTTCTAGAGCAGTATGTAAATAGTCCAACTCGGGAAGGGGCCATACTGGACCTGGTGTTGGGGAATGAGCCCGGCCAGGTGGTTGAAATTTCAGTAGGGGACTACTTTGGGAATAGTGATCACAATTCCGTAAGTTTTAGAATACTCATGGACAAAGACGAGAGTGGTCCTAAAGGAAGAGTGCTAAATTGGGGGAAGGCCAACTATACCAAAATTCGGCAGGAGCTGGGGAATGTAGATTGGGAGCAGCAGTTTGAAGGTAAATCCACATTTGATATGTGGGAGGCTTTTAAAGAGAGGTTGATTAGCGTGCAGGAGAGACATGTTCCTGTGAAAATGAGGGATAAAAATGGCAAGATTAGGGAACCATGGATGACAGGTGAAATTGTGAGACTAGCGAAGAGGAAAAAGGAAGCATACATAAGGTCTAGGAGGCTGAAGAAAGACGAAGCTTTGAAAGAATATCGGGAATGTAGGACCAATCTGAAACGAGGAATTAAGAGCGCTAAAAGGGGTCATGAAATATCTTTAGCAAACAGGGTTAAGGAAAATCCCAAAGCCTTTTATTCATATATAAGGAGCAAGAGGGTAACTAGAGAAAGGATTGGCCCACTCAAGGACAAAGGAGGAAAGTTATGCGTTGAGTCAGAGAAAATGGGTGAGATTCTAAACGAGTACTTTGCATCGGTATTCACCGAGGAGAGGGACATGACGGATGTTGAGGTTAGGGACAGATGTTTGATTACTCTAGGTCAAGTCGGCATAAGGAGAGAGGAAGTATTGGGTATTCTAAAAGGCATTAAGGTGGACAAATCCCCAGGTCCGGATGGGATCTATCCCAGGTTACTGAGGGAAGTGAGAGAGGAAATAGCTGGGGCCTTAACAGATATCTTTGCAGCATCCTTAAACACGGGTGAGGTCCCGGAGGACTGGAGAATTGCTAATGTTGTCCCCTTGTTTAAGAAGGGTAGCAGGGATAATCCAGGTAATTATAGACTGGTGAGCCTGACGTCAGTGGTAGGGAAGCTGCTGGAGAAGATACTGAGGGATAGGATCTATTCCCATTTGGAAGAAAATGGGCTTATCAGTGATAGGCAACATGGTTTTGTGCAGGGAAGGTCATGTCTTACCACCTTAATAGAATTCTTTGAGGAAGTGACAAAGTTGATTGATGAGGGAAGGGCTGTAGATGTCATATACATGGACTTCAGTAAGGCGTTTGATAAGGTTCCCCATGGTAGGCTGATGGAGAAAGTGAAGTCGCATGGGGTCCAAGGTGTACTAGCTAGATGGATAAAGAACTGGCTGGGCAACAGGAGACAGAGAGTAGCAGTGGAAGGTAGTTTCTCAAAATGGAGACGTGTGACCAGTGGTGTTCCACAGGGATCAGTGCTGGGACCACTGTTGTTTGTGATATACATAAATGATTTGGAGGAAAGTATAGGTGGTCTAATTAGCAAGTTTGCAGACGACACTAAGATTGGTGGAGTAGCAGATAGTGAAGGGGACTGTCAGAGAATACAGCAGAATATAGATAGATTGGAGAGTCGGGCAGAGAAATGGCAGATGGAGTTCAATCAGGGCAAATGCGAGGTGATGCATTTTGGAAGATCCAATTCAAGAGTGAACTATACAGTAAATGGAAAGTCCTGGGGAAAATTGATGTACAGAGAGATTTGGGTGTTCATTGTCCATTGTTCCCTGAAGGTGGCAACGCAGGTCAATAGAGTGGTCAAGAAGGCATACGGCATGCTTTCCTTCATCGGACGGGGTATTGAGTACAAGGGTTGTATCAGACTTTGGTTCGGCCCCATTTGGAATACTGCGTGCAGTTCTGGTCGCCACATTACCAAAAGGATGTAGATGCTTTGGAGAGGGTGCAGAGGAGGTTTACCAGGATGTTGCCTGGTATGGAGGGCGCTAGCTATGAAGAGGGGTTGAGTAGATTAGGATTATTTTCATTAGAAAGACGGAGGTTGAGGGGGGACCTATTGAGGTGTACAAAATCATGAGAGGTATAGACAGGGTGGATAGCAAGAAGCTTTTTCCCAGAGTGGGGGATTCAATTACTCGGGGTCATGAGTTCAAAGTGAGAGGGAAAAAGTTTAGGGGGGATATGCGTGGAAAGTTCTTTACGCAGAGGGTGGTGGGTGCCTGGAACGCGTTGCCAGCGGAGGTGGTAGACGTGGGCACGATAGCGTCTTTTAAGATGTATCCAGACAGATGCATGAATGGGCAGGAAGCAAAGAGATACAGACCCTTAGAAAATAGGTGACATGTTTAGATAGAGGATCTGGATTGGCGCAGGCTTGCAGGGCCGAAGGGCCTGTTCCTGTGCTGTAATTTTCTTTGTTCTTTGTTCTATGTGTTACTCAGACTGGTTAATTGAATGGAATTTTTTAAAAATTTATGTCTATAAGAGGGTTAATGACACACCTCTCAGCATATTCTTTTTGTTATCGTTGGTGATTCTCTTGATTCTTTTGTCCTCTTGTCTTTTTCAGTATTTGTCATTACCTAGCGCAGGTAAAAAGGTACCCTTACAAGGACCAAAATAAAGGGCGGAGGTTATAGAGGGCAGATTATATGGTTACATTAGCCAGTCATATTCAGAGATGTGTGTGTGTCACTTAAGTTTACGGGCTGAATTTTATTCGGACGCCGCACTCTGCGGTGGCGTCCTTTGAACTCGGCAGGGTGCCTGCATTCAGCAGCTGCTGCTTAGTGCCCGCGATATTTTGTGCAGGGGCTCATTAGCGTCACTGTGCCGAACCGCGCCCCCATATTACGTGGAGAGAGGCGGGACATCTGGCACAGTGAGGAACCATTTGTCAGCTGTATAGCAGGTGCTGGGACCCTATCTAAAGCGCCCCAGCACCTGTTTCCTGACAGCTGTCAAAGAAATACTTGCCTCATTATTAAAGAGTGGGGCTGCTGTCTATCTGGCAGCAAAGCAGAAAGTGCTGGAGAAAATCAGCAGGTCAGGCAGCACCTGTGGAGAGAGAAAAGGAAAATACACAACAGAAATAAGACTTCCAATGCCGGAAGGGGATGAACGAGCACTCCCCCAGCCAGCAGGGGTCCTCTAGGCCTCGTGCGCACAGAGTACGAGCACCAAAGTCATCCACAGCCAAAGGGCAATCAGATCAGCAGCCTTCCTCCAGTCAGGCTGTTAGTGCAGAGGTTGCACCGAGAAGGGGCACTCGCAAACTTTTACAGAGAACACACAAGTGGGAATGCAAGGGTGTCACAGCAATGTAAATACGTCTTTCACTAAATGTTCCTCACCAACATGTGTGCCTTTTTCTCTGTATGAATGATGTGTGCCAGCACGTAGCGCCAATGTCACATCCCTTTGCACCATTGGCCCTTCAGGAAAGTCAATATATGCAATAACATCATTGCCATGCCACTATTATTCATGGGCATCTCCATGGATGCAGTGACATGGACATTGGCTCAGTCAGCTGCTGCCTCTAATGTTTTACACAGGGATGCTGCAGATGTGGACTGGTGCACAGCAGGTGAGCGAGGCTGATGTGTGGCTTGCTGAGCTCATGTCAGTTCCTATGGAGCAGAGAGCCTATGTTTGATAAGTCACTGCAGTACATCCCTAGTTCACTGCTAGCCCTGCGTGCAGAGCCTGAGTGCCATCTGCCCTCCCATGCGCCTTTCATGTTGTAGGTTCTCAGCATCCTCATTGTCCAAGAAGGAATCCTGTTGACATCGCTCCTCATCATACCAGGCCTGCCCCCTATTGGTTGTGTAGTTGTGCAGAGCTAAGCGCGCAGCAAAGAAAGGAGCTGGCCTTTTCAGCCCATAGTACATGGCATCACCCTATCCATCCAGATATTCAAAGCGCTCATTCAGCATGCCGATCACCTGCTCAATGGTGGCTCTTGTAGCTCAGTGGCTGGCGTTGTATCTCTCCTCTGCAACAGTGGTGGGGTCGCTTACTGGTGTCAGGAGCCATGTCTGCAAAGGATAGCCCTTGTCTCCAAGAAGCCACCCCTCCATCTGAGCCAGTTCAGTGCACAGCGGTGGCAGCTGGGACTGGCGTAGGACCCAGGTGTCAAAGCAGCTGTCTGAGAAGTGGGCACAGATTTGCATGAAGCATCTTTGGTGATCACATACAAGCTTCACCTAGATTGAGAGGATTCCTTAAGTGGTGACATCTGCAGGTGGTAGCCGAGCAGAAGGCCTGATTGCCACATGAGTGCAGTCTATGAACATTAAAACCTGTGGTTCTCCGGCAATGGTGCCAAAACCGATGGCCCTCTGGGCCTGGCTGTGAGAGTGCGTCCTGAAGCGAACATACTCACTCACCCTCCAGTGCAGGACATCAGTGACCTCCCTGATGCAGTGGTGCACTGCTGACTGTGTGACCCCACAAAGGTCTCTGGTGGGCCCCTGAAAAGCTGCATAGGCGTCAAGTTTGAGAACCGCTGGTACTCCTAAGGGTTCTGCCATTTACTGTATACTTCCCACCTGTATTAAACCTTCCAAAATGCATCACCTCACATTTTTCCGGATTAAACTCCATCTGCCATTTCTCCGCCCAAGTCTCCAACCGATCTATATCCTGCTGTATCCTCTGACAATCCTCATCACTATCCGCAACTCCACCAACCTTTGTGTCGTCCACAAACTTACTAAGCAGACCAGCTACATTTTCCTCCAAATCATTTATATATACTACAAACAGCAAAGGACCCAGCACTGATCCCTGTGGAACACCACGAGTCACATTCCTCCATTCAGAAAAGCACCCTTCCACTGCTACCCTCTGTCTTCTATGACCGAGCCAGTTCTGTATCCATCTTATATAAAAGCAAAATACTGCGGATGCTGGAAATCTGAAATAAAAACAAGAAATGCTGGAAATACTCAGCAGGTCTGGCAGCATCTGTGGAAAGAGAACCAGAGTTAACGTTTTGGGTCCGTGACCCTTCTTCGGAACTGGCAAATATTGGAAATGTCAAAGGTTAAAAGCAAGTGAGGCGGGGGTGGGACATGCGATGGCATGTCATGTGGGGCCTGTAGATGCATGGCGACTGTAATGGCGAGCTCCCCTTGGGGGCTAATGCTCACCACTGGGGACCTCGACATGGGCTCCACCTGCCTGTTGACTTTGGCTCTGCTGCATACAGATCCTCAGGAGAAGCGGATCACACAATCTAGGATGAGCCATACCCATCTCCATGTGATAACTAAAGTCGTATCCTTCGTTTATTCTAAGGTTCCTAACAGGGCAGGCATTGGTGTTGACGGGTGCATCAGGTGCATTCATGGATCAACTATATGGCGTGGCATGGTATTGCCCATCTTGGCCAACACTTAGAGTGGCACAGCATGACCACATCAAGATCCTACCAGCTGAATCGATTGCCCCCACCATCCATATAACCTTAACACTCCTACCCTTTCTGGCACCCTCCCCACACACAGGGTGACTAGAGTGCCATTGCTCCTTCACACACACAAACAAACGCAGAGCGTACACTGTTTATGGAGAGAGGGTACACAGTACCTCCCTTCATTCCTGCTGTGCTTTCCCTCTCATAATCCCAGACCCCCTCCCTCCTCCCTTTAAGAATGCAAAGTGAGACCTCTGAATATCCCTCCCCTTCCTCCTCCCTTCCAGTATGCAGAATGTGACCCCTGAATATCGGAACTTACTTTCCGCAGCAAAGTCTTCGGCTTCTGATGATCTGCTGGCTTTTCTAATCATGAAGGGGCCGGCAAGTGACAGCCACCTGTTCTAGGTAAAATCTGGAAGTGTGCATGGAGAGGTAGCAGGCTGCATAATCTGCAGAGGTAAGTACTGTAATTTGGGTGCTGCCAGCGATGGCAATATGCAGCAGGCCCTTCTCGACATCACGGGTGGAAGTGGGCCTCTCCCCACAGAATTTTACCAGCCACCGCGGCACTACCCGCGGCATCAAAGGGCAGGTAAAATTCAGCCCATACAAGTTACCTGAGATCAAAGAAGGTGAGATGTAAATCAGCAAGTTTAGATATAGTTGTGTGGGACGCTGAGGAAATTCCAGGTATAGCTGAGATAAGCTGTAATTAATCATTCCCTAGATTAATTACATAGATTAGTTGTGTAAAAGGTGCTGTTGTTCAGACTTTAAAATTGGAAACATTATGGCTCACAAAAGGGTGTATTGGATTTAGTCAGATTCTCATTTTTTACTTTCAATCATTGCGAAGCAGAGAAGAAATATATTTGCATGAACAATTAAAGATACAAAATTAGGTGGGAAAGTAAGCAGTGAGGAGAACACAAAGAGGCTGCAGAGGAATATAGACAGGTTGGGTGAATGGGCAAGAATATGGCAAATTGAATACAATGCGGCAAAGTTATCCATTTTGGTAGGAAAAATAAAAAAAGCAGAATATTCTTTAAATGGTGAGATACTGGAATATGTTTACATTCAGAGGGACCTGGGTGTCCTTGTACATGAATCATAGAAAGTTAACATGCAGGTACAGCAAGTAATTAAGAAGGCAATTGGTATGTTAGCATTTATTACAAAGGGATTGGAGTATAAGAATAAAGAAGTCTCAGTATAATTATACATGGTATTGGTAAGGCCATATCTGGAGTACTGTGTGCAGTTTTGGTCTCCTTACTTAAGGAAGGACATATGTGCCCTAGAGGGAGTGCAATGAAGTTTCACTAGACTGATTCCTGGGATGAGGGAATTTTCCTGTGAGGAACTGGAGTGCTGACTTGGGTTGCAGAAGAGTGCGACAGTGGAAGTGAGGATAATTAAGGGTTAATTTTATCTTAAATCTAATCTGTCTTTTATTTAGCAGATCAACTTAACAGTTGCTGTTAGGGTTGGGGAAGGTGAGTTTTAGACCAGCTTTAAACAGGGTTCACTCAGGCTCTGCTTGCAGCTGCACCTTGTTAATTAGAGAATTGGTTGAAACCAGTTTTCAGGGGGCTAGAGTTAGTCAGGATAAAAGTGGGCCATCTGACAGTGCTGACTTTGTGAGATTAAGAAATACTGAAATGTTGTTTCTACAGCTTGTGGAAAATTACCAAGAAGTCATTTCTACACAACATAATGAAATCACTGAACAAGGGAACTGATAAGGGATGTGAGTAAAGACCTTGAGACTGTATGGCAGTTAAAAATTGTGCTTATGCAGAGAAAAGAAAAACAGCAAGAGTTAGAACAAAGGATGTAGTGAATGAGTAACTGACAGCTACAAGTTAACACACACACAGGAGGCTTGCAAAAGAATGGAGAGCCAAATAAGGTAAAACAAAAACAAGAGTCGGGGCTAGATAGTTAGAGTAGGGGGAGAAGTAAACAGAGGAGGAGACTGTAGCAACCATAGGATAGGTTAGTGTCATAATACATTATAACCAATAATGTAAAATAAAGGCGTGGACAAACGGATTTGTATTGTATAAACATGAACTGAATATGTTGATGGGTGTGCCTGCTTGTTGGATACCCGATCTTGCAAGAACGTTAAATAAACTTACTTCTTCAGAGTTTGACTTGGTGTAAATTATTATTAAGTGGGCTACGTTTCTCACAACTTTGTTTGCACTAGAGTGCTACAGTGGAAGTTTGGTAAGTGAGGAAGTTTGGTGAGGATGGAGCGAGAAGCCCCTTTCACTTCCTACCTGTCCTCAGTGTGGGGAGCCCAGAGCTTCCAAAGAGCACAGCTGACTGGGAGAAGACTTGGAGGGCAGAGTTCCGGACTGGTAAGTATAAAAAACTTACCTCTGGTTTAAAAAAAACTGAAAGTGATGTCACAGGAAAGCTGTGATCTGATTGGCTGGTAGGGAATTGTTTTTTACTGAATTTGAAAATAAAACATTGATAAAAATTGATTAAAACCCTAATTAACTAATTAATAAGTAGAGTAACTAAACCAGAGGGAGGAGATTACTGTATTTAGTTAGCATTTAATATTTATAGTAGGAATCTAGCACTAGGGAACATATAGTTATAACAATTTAGTAAGGATTTAATAAGTATTTATTTATCTTTAATTAATTTATTAATTAATGCTGGAAATGTCAGTTAGAGGGATGAAGTGCTTCACCTGTGAGATGTGGGAGGTCCGTGACACTTCCAGCGTTCCGGACGACTACGTCTGCAGGAAGTGTATCCAGTTGCAGCTCCTCACAGACCGCATGGATCGGTTGGAGCGGCAACTGGATGCACTTAGGAGCATGCAGGAGGCAGAAAGTGTCATAGACAGGAGTTTTAGAGAAGTGGTTACACCCAAGGTGCAGGCAGCTAGATGGGTGACCGCCAGAAGGGGCAGGCAGTCAGTGCAGGAATCACCTGTGGATATCCCCCTCTCTAACAAGTATACCGTTATGGATACTGTTGGGGGGGATGGCCTATCAGGGGAAAACAACAGCAGCCAGAGCAGTGGCACCATAGCGGGTACTGTTGTTCAGCAGGGAGGGACAAAGCGCAGAAGAGTAATAGGACTCTATAGTCAGGGGCACAGATAGGCACTTCTGTGGACGTGAAAGAGACTCCAGGATGGTATGTTGCCTCCCTGGTGCCAGGGTCAAGGATGTCTCCGAACGGACAGGAGGCATTCTGAAGGGGGAGGGTGAACAGCCAGAGGTTGTGGTACACATCGGTACCAATGACATAGGCAGGAAGAGTGATGAGGTCCTGCAGGGGGAGTTTAGGGAGTTAGGTAGAAAGTTAAAAAACAGGACCTCTAGGGTTGTAATCTCGGGATTACTCCCTGTGCCACGTGCCAGTGAGGCTAGAAATAGGAAGATAGTGCAGCTAAACACGTGGCTGAACAGCTGGTGTAGAAGGGAGGGTTTCAGATATCTGGACCATTGGGATCTCTTCAGGGACAGATGGGACCTGTACAAGAAGGACGGGTTGCATCTAAACTGGAGGGGCACAAATATCCTGGCTGCGAGGTTTGCTAGCGTCACTCGGGAGGGTTTAAACTAGTGTGGCAGGGGGCTGGGAACCAGAGCAGGAGGACAGCAAGTGAAATAAATGAGGGGGAACTAGTAAATAAGGCCAGTAAGACTAAGAGGAAGAGCAGACAGGGAGATGTTGCGGAGCACAGCGGGACTGGTGGTCTGAAGTGCATTTGTTTCAATACGAGAAGTATAACAGGTAAGGCAGATGAACTTACAGCTTGGATTAGTACTTGGAACTATGATGTTGTTGCTATTACAGAGACTTGGTTGAGGGAAGGACAGGATTGGCAGCTAAATGTTCCAGGATTTAGAAGCTTCAGGCGGGATAGAGGGGGATGTAAAAGGGGTGGGGGAGTTGCATTACTTGTTAAGGAGAATATCACAGCTGCACTGCGGGAGGACACCTCGGAGGGGTCGTGCAGCGAGGCAATATGGGTGGAGCTCAGGAATAGGAAGGGTGCAGTCATGATGTTGGGGGTTTTCTACAGGCCTCCCAACAGCCAGCGGGAGGTAGAGGAGCAGATATGTAGACAGATGTAAAGGTAACAGGGTTGCAGTGGTGGGTGATTTTAACTTCCCCTATATTGACTGGGACACACTTAGTGCTAGGGGCTTAGATGGGGCAGAATTTGTAAAGAGCATCCAGGAGAGCTTCTTGAAACAATATGTAGATAGTCCAAATAGGGATGGGGTCATACTGGATCCAGGACCAGCATGTTCCTGTGAGGAAGAAGGATAAGTTTGGCAAGTTTCGGGAACCTTGGATAACGCGGGATATTGTGAGCCTAGTCAAAAAGAAAAAGGAAGCATTCGTAAGGGCTGGAAGGCTAAGAACAGATGAATCCCTTGAGGAATATAAAGACAGTAGAAAGGAACTTAAGCAAGCAGTCAGGAGTGCTAAAAGGGGTCATGAAAAGTCATTGGCAAACAGGATTAAGGATAATCCCAAGCCTTTTTATACATATATTGAGAGCAAGAGGGTAACTAGGGAAAGGGTTGGCCCGCTGAACGACAGAGAAGGGAATCTGTGTGGAGCCAGAGGAAATGGGCGACGTATTAAATGAATACTTTGCATCAGTATTCACCAAAAAGAGAATGATGAGCCGAGGGAAGGGAGTGTAGATAGTCTCAGTCATCTCATTATCAAAAAGGAGGAGGTGTTGGGTGTCTTGCAAAGCATTAAGGTAGATAAGTCCCCAGGGCCTGATGGGATTGACCCCAGAATACTAAGGAGGCAAGGGAAGAAATTGCTGGGGCCTTGACAGAAATCCTCATTGGCTACAGGTGAGGTCCCAGAGGACTGGAGAATAGCCAATGTTGTTCCTTTGTTGAAGAAGGGTAGCAAGGATAATCCAGGAAATTATAGGCCGGTGAGCCTTCCTTCAGTGGTAGGGAAATTATTAGAGAGAATTCTTCAGGACAGGATTTGGAAACAAATGAACTTATTAGCGAGAGGCAGCATGGTTTTGTGAAGGAGAGGTCGTGTCTCTCTAATTTGATTGAGTTTTTTGAGGAAGTGACAAAGATGATTGATGAAGGAAGGGCAGTGGATGTTATCTATATGGACTTCAGTAAAGCCTTTGACAAGGTCCCTCATGGCAGACTGGTACAAAAGGTGAAGTCACACTGGATCAGAGGTGAGCTGGCAAGATGGATACAGAACTGGCTCGGTCATAGAAGACAGAGGGTAGCAGTGGAAGGGTGCTTTTCTGAATGGAGGGATGTGACTAGTGGTGTTCCGCAGGGATCATTACTGGGACCTTTGCTGTTTGTAGTATATATAAATGATTTGGAGGAAACTGGAGCTGGTCTGATTAGTAAGTTTGCAGACGACACAAAGGTTGGTGGAGTTGCGGATAGTGATGAAGATTGTCAGAGGATACAGCAGGATTTAGATCGGTTGGAGACTTGGGTGGAGAAATGGCAGATGGAGTTTAATCCGGACAAATGTAAGGTAAAGCATTTTGGAAGATCTAATACAGGTGGGAAGTATACAGTAAATGGCAGAACCCTTAGGAGTATTGATAGGCAGAGAGATCTGGGCGTACAGGTCCACAGGTCACTGAAAGTGGCAACGCAGGTAGATAAGGTAGTCAAGAAGGCATATGGCATGCTTGCCTTCATCGGTCGGGGCATAGAGTATAAAAATTGGCAAGTCATGCTGCAGCTGTACAGAACCTTAGTTAGGCCACACTTAGAATATTGCATGCAATTCTGGTTGCCACACTACCAGAAGGACGTGGAGACTTTGGAGAGGGTACAGAAGAGGTTTACCAGGACGTTGCCTGGTCTGGAGGTCATTAGCTATGAGAAGTTGGATAAACTTGGATTGTTTTCACTGGAACGACGGAGGTGGAGGGATGACATGATAGAAGTTTGCAAAGTTATGAACGGCATGGACAGAGTGGATAGTCAGAAGCTTTTTCCCAGGGTGGAAGAGTCAGTTGCTGGGGGACATAGGTTTAAGGTGAGAGGGGCAAAGTTTCGAGGGGCTGTGCGAGGCAAGTTCTTTACACAGAGGGTGGTGAGTGCCTGGAACTTGCTGCCTGGGGAGGTGGTGGAAGCAGGTACGATAATGACGTTTAAGAGGCATCTTGACAAATACATGAATAGGATGGGAATAGAGGGATACAGTCCCCGGAAGTGCAGAAGGTTTTAGTTTAGGTAGGCATCAAGATCGGCACAGGATTGGAGGGCCGAATGGCCTGTTCCTGTGCTGTACTATTCTTTGTTCTTTGTTTGACAGATTGAGTAGAGTAGGCCTATTTTGCAACATATCGAATACTTAAGAGGCTTGATAGTGTCGGTGCTGAGAAAATGTTTCCGCTGGCTGGGGAATCTAGAACATGGGGTCACGATCTCAGATAAGGGGTCGACCATTTGGGACTGAGATGAGGAGAAATTTCTTCCCTCAAAGGTTGTGAATCTTTGGAATTCTCTACCCCTGAGAGCTGTAGATGCTCAGTAGTTTAGTCCATTCAGGACAAAGGTTGATATACTTTTAGGGTCTAAGGGAATTAAGGGATATAGGGAAATTGCAGGAAGATCAACTATGATCGTGTTGAATGGCAGATTGTGTTGAACTTGAAGGGCCAAATGGCCTATTTCAACTCCTATTTCTTAGGTTCATTTTTAATTAGCAAACAAACTGGGCTAAAACAGGGTTGGGAATGACTTACCACTCTGTTCCCTAACCCCCATCACAGACCTACCTTCTTCTGGCTTGGAAGTGAGGCAGTCTTATTGTGATGGCTTGGAGCCAGAATGCATCCTTAAGCACTTGGTTTTCACAAGCAACTCGCTCGCAATGCTTATATGCAAAATGATCTGGGCATCTCCAGGACTATTGGGCAGTCAACTGAGCTGCTCCACCAACTGTTCAACCAAAATCTGCTTGGTGGCAAAATTTAGTCCATTGACCTAGAAATTGTTCAGTTCTGGCCTGTTGGAGCAAACTGGGTGCAGAGAGCCATCCCTGCACAGGAACAATAAGGCCCAAAGCTCACTCAGTAATGGACCTTGAGCCTTAATTAGGTCAGAGTAGTGAGTTGTAGATGTCTGTTTGGTGTCAAAATTGAATTGTATTTTGGACATCTGCATCACCTGCAGTTATGCACAGGTAGGATTTGGAAGAGGGGCGTCAGTGAGTGGGGTGAGGTGGGCGAGCGGGAGAGTAGGGTGGAGGCACTGAGTGTGAGTGTTGGGGTGAGCAGTGGCTGGCAGTAGCCTGTATTTTGAATTTGCAACTAGGAGGAGCACTCCATCATCTCTGGGCTCTGCATTCAGACAAGTATTTTTTTTTTACTTATCTTTTCAGTAGCAATCTATTAAAGACAGCTAGTCCCTCATCTGGATTTAATTTTCCTGAACACATCGGCCAGCACCAGCTGTGTTCAAGGTAAGCCAATTTTGTGAACAGGCTTCAGGCCCCTTTTATGTAAATATTTCAGACACGATCCTCTTTTGATGCCTGTACTAATGTGGTGGCAAGTGCACTTCCAGCTCAGAATGTGCACCCCACTAGTTATATTCAATGCTTTTGTCTCATCACGTTTCTAGGACATTGGCCCAGGAATTTGATGGTGCAGCCAGTTTTTGGGTTTAGGATAATCCTTCTTCTTCCCTTGTAACATAGCACGTGAACTTCAGAGGTAGAGAGGTAAGAGATAAACACACAAATACAACAAATCGCATGTAGTGTTCATGAGATGCCTTTACTTGTCAACTTTTCTCACGTTCCAGCACTCAAATTTTTATAAAACAATGGGGAGAACCATTGCTTCATAAACTCTTATCTTCATTTTTGCCAAAATTTCTTAACCTTCTAAAGCCTGCTTAATATTCCAAAAGCAGCAGAGGCAAGTCCAATTCTTCTTTTGATGTCTTCTTCATAACTCCCATCAGCCGACACTAATCCACCAAGGCATGCAACTTTTCCACCTCTTTAATTGCATCCCATCCAACTATAATATTTATAACTTCCTGATGCTTTCCAAATTGACTTCTTTATGATAACCTTTAAATCAAATGTTCTACTCTCAAAATCCACATTAAATAGTCTCTGCAATTTTGTTTTAGATGTTGCGATTAGGTTAATATCAGCATCAAACCCGGGAATGTTTAAAATCTTGTCACATAACAATATACTTTCAATATCATTTTAGTGCAATATTCATTGTTGCTTCAAATGTGAGATAAATATCTAGACTTATTAAAGCTGTTTCCTGTTAGTTTGATAAATTTCTCAAATACCATACATCCTTCAAGACAAACCATAACTCTCTTTGCATGCATTATTAACAACCTGCTGAAGACTATGAAGCAATAATGAATATTGCACCTGAGTATTACGGCAAAGTTCCAAGAAATAATGAAATGAGTGAGCTGTGTCATGAGTTATGTTGTGCAACAGTTCTCTGGTACAGTTGCAGCACTCTGCTGTCAGCCTCGTCAAAGCCAATGAAAGTTTGTTCTTGCTGCTGACAGCATTCAATGCTGATGTGTGACTTGGAGGGGAGCTTGCAGGTGGTGGTGTTCCCATGCAACTGCTGCTCTTGTGGTAGAGTTTGAAGGTGCTGGTGAAGGAACCCTGCCGGTGATACCTAATTTGCTGAATTTATGGCCAACAGCTACAACCCTGGCAGCTACCTGGCAATGTGGAAAATTGTCCAGGTATGTCCTGTACACAAAAAGCAGGACAAGTCCAACCTGGCCAATTACCGCCCCATCAGTCTACTCTCTCTGCCTTGTGGGCGTCTCAGGAGGGACCAAGGCTAAGGGAGTAAATCCGAACAGAAAATCCGGAGCAGAACCCCGTAGGCGGTCATGTGTCACCTTTGGCATGTTTCCGGCAGTTCCTGCAGCCATGCCGGTGCCAAACGTTGTGCTCTGCACTCCTTTGGACCCCACCTGAAAGGCCGAGAGGGGGTTTTTGACGCTTGGGCAACTCTCAACCTCCATACATTCACCCAGGCATGCGCCATGGAGAGGTCACTCCATAGTCGCCTCACAGCGACTGAAACAACACTGAAGGCAGCAGGGTTATAAGTCCAGCTCAATTGGCGTAGAGATTGGGCACCATGGGTTGCCTTTGTCAGTGGGAGAGGTCATCGCACCTCACTGGACAGTAACCGCCCATCTCAAAGCGGACAGCCCCCAGTCAATAAGGTTCTGTCCTGCCACAGTCCACCTGCTTCAATGGGTGCTTGGAGCTCAAGGTCATTGCCCGAAAAGCGGACTGCAACACCGCACCAAACAGCACGAATAAAGGAAAGAAGGTACCAGCCCTTCGTTCTGCAAGCTGGAACGTCAGAACTATGTGTCCTGGCCTGTCGGAAGACCTTACGCAAATCAACGATTCTTGGAAGACCGCCATCATCAACAACGAGCTCAGTAGACTCAATGTAGACATTGCAGCATTTCAGGAGACACGCCTCCCTGCGAGTGGATCTCTAACAGACCAAGACTACACCTTCTTCTGGCAGGGTAGGGATCCTGAAGAACCAAGACAGCATGGAGTTTGCTTCGCCATCAGAAACTCCTTGCTCAGCATGATAGAGCCCCCTCAAATGGCTCGGAACGCATACTGTCCATCCGACTGCTCACCGCCTCTGGTCCAGTACACCTACTCAGCATCTATGCTCCAACACTCTGCTCCCCATCTGAAACTAAAGACCAGTTCTACGAGGAACTCCGTAATATCATCAGTAGCATCCCCAACACCAAACACCTGTTTCTGCTGGGGGACTTTAATGCCAAGGTTGAGGCCGACAATGATTCATGGCCCTCCTGCCTTGGGCGCTATGGTATTGGAAGGATGAATGAAAATGGACAGAGACTGCTTGAGTTGTGTACCTATCATAACCTCTGCATCACCAACTCATTCTTTCACACTAAAACCTGTCACCAGGTTTCATGGAGGCACCCAAGATCACGTCGTTGGCACCAGCTAGACCTCATCGTCACAAGGCGAGCCTCCTTAAACAGTGTTCAAGTCACATGCAGCTTCCACAGTGCGGACTGCGACACCGACCACTCCCTGGTGTGCAGCAAGGTTAGACTCAAACCAAAGAAGCTGCATCACTCCAAGCAGAAGGGCCACCCGCGCATCAACATGAGCAGAATTTCTTATCCACAGCTGTTACAAAAATTTCTAAATTCACTTGTAATAGCTCTTCAAAACACTCCCACCTATGGCAAATGTGCGAAGAGAAATGAAGACTGCTTTCAATCTCATTTTGAAGAGTTGGAACCTGTCATAGCCGCTAAGCGCATTGCACTGTTGAACGACAAGAAAGCCTCCAGCGAGTTAACATCTGTCGCACTTAAAGCAGCCAGAAGCACTGCACAAAGAACAGCCAGGCGCTGCGCAAATGACTACTGGCAACACCTATGAAGTCATATTCAGCTGGTCTCTGACACCAGAAACATCAGAGGAATGTATGATGGCATTAAGAGAGCTTTTGGGCCAACCATCAAGAAGATCGCCCCCCTCAAATCTAAATCAGGGGACACAATCACTGACCAACGCAAGCAAATGGACCGCTGGGTGGAGCACTACCTAGAACTGTACTCCAGGGAAAATGTTGTCACTGAGACCACCCTCAATACAGCCCAGCCTCTACCAGTCATGGATGAGCTGGACGGACAGCCAACAAAAGCGGAACTCAGTGATGCCATTGATTCTCTAGCCAGCGGAAAAGCCCCTGGGAAGGATGGCATTACCCCTGAAATCATCAAGAGTGCCAAACCTGTTATACACTCAGCACTCCATGACCTGCTTTGCCTGTGCTGGGACGAGGGAGCAGTACCTCAGGACATGCGCGATGCCAATATCATCACCCTCTATAAAAACAAAGGTGACCGCGGTCACTGCAACAACTACCATGGAATCTCCCTGCTCAGCATCGTGGGGAAAGTCTTTGCTCGAGTCACTTTAAACAGGCTCCAGAAGCTGGCCGAGTGCGTATACCTTGAGGCAGTGTGGCTTTCGTGCAGAGAGATCGACCATTGACATGCTGTTCCCCCTTCGTCAGCTACAGGAGAAATGCCACGAACAGATGCCCCTCTACGTTGCTTTTATTGATCTCACCAAAGCCTTTGACCTCGTTAGCAGACGTGATCTCTTCAGACTACTAGAAAAGATCGGATGTCCACCAAAGCTAATAAGTATCATTACCTCATTCCATGACAATATGAAAGGCACAATTCAGCAAAGCGGCAGCTCATCAGACCCCTTTCCTATCCTGAGTGGCATGAAACAGGGCTGTGTTCTCGCACCTACACTGTTTGGGATTTTCTTCTCCCTGCTGCTCTCACATGCGTTCAAGTCTTCAGAAGAAGGAATTTTCCTCCACACAAGATCAGGGGGCAGGTTGTTCAACCTTGCCCGTCTAAGAGCGAAGACCAAAGTATGGGAACTCCTCTCTGCTGACTGTGCTGCTTTTAACATCTCACACTGGAGAGTGTCTGCAGAGTCTCATCGTGTCTGCAACGAATTTGGCCTAACCATCAGCCTCAAGAAAACTAACATCATGGGACAGGACGTCAGAAATGCTCCATCCATCAATATCGGTGACCACGCTCTGGTAGTGGTTCAAGATTTCACCTACCTAGGCTCAACTATCACCAGTAACCTGTCTCTCGATGCAGAAATCAACAAGTGCATGGGAAAGGCTTCCACTGCTATGTCCAGACTGGCCAAGAGAGTGTGGGAAAATGGCGCACTGGCACGGAACACAAAAGTCCAAGTGTATGAAGCCTGTGTCCTCAGTACCTTACTCTACGGCAGCGAGGCCTGGACAACGTACATCAGCCAAGAGCGACGTCTCAATTCATTCCATCTTCGCTGCCTTCGGAGAATCCTTGGCATCAGGTGGCAGGACCGTATCTCCAACGCAGAAGTCCTCAAGGCGGCCAACATCCCCAGCTTCTTCACACTACTCAGTCAGTGGCGCCTGAGATGGCTTGGCCATGTGAGCCACATGGAAGATGGCAGGATCCCCAAAGACACATTGTACAGCAAACTCTCCACTGGTATCAGACCCACCGGCCGTCCATGTCTCCGCTTTAAAGACGTCTGCAAATGTGACATGAAGTCCTGTGACATTGACCACAAGTCGTGGGAGTCAGTTGCCAGCGATCGCCAGAGCTGGCAGGCAGCCATAAAGGCGGGGCTAAAGTGTGGCCAGTCGAAGATGCTTAGCAGTTGGCAGGAAAAAAGACAGAAGCGCAAGGGGAGAGCCAACGGTGTAACAACCCCGACAATTGTAACAAACAATTTCTTCTGCAGCACCTATGGAAGAGTCTGTCACTCTAATATTGGCCTTTATAGCCACTCCAGGCGCTGCTCCACAAACCACTGACCACCTCCAGGCGCTTACCCATTGTCTCTCAAGACAAGGAGGCCAAAGATGAAGTCTACTCTCAATCATCAGTAAAGTGATGGAAGGTGTCATCGACAGATCTATCAAGCGACACTTGCTTAACAATAACCTGCTCACTTACCCTCAGTTTGGGTTCTGACAGCTCCTGACCTCATTACAGCCTTGGTTCAAATATGGACAAAAGAGCTGAACTCAAGAGGTGAGGTGACATCAAGGCAGCATTTGACCGAGTATGGCATCAAGGAGCCCTAGCAAAACTGGAGTCAATGAGAATTAGGGGAAAACGTTCTGCTGGTTGGAGTCATACCTCGTGCAAAAGAAGAAGTTTGTGGTTGTTGGATGTTGCCAGGACAGCACTGCACAAATTCCTCAGGGTAGTGTCCTAGGCCCAACCATCTTCAGCTGCTTCATCGCTGACCTGGAGAACAGCTAATGTGGTCCCACTATTTAAGAAAGGTTATAGAAATAAGCCAGGGAACTGCAGACCAGTGAGTCTCACGTCAGTGGTAGGGAAACTATTGGAGAAAATTCTGAAGGAGAGAATCTGTCTCCACTTGGAGAGGCAAAATTTGGTTAGGAATAGTCAGCATGGCTTTGTCAGAGGGAGGTCATGCCTAATAAATTTGATGAGGGTAGTGTAGTTGATGCACTTTAAATGGATTTCAGCAAAGCCTTTGACAAGGTCCCACATGGGAGACTTATCAAGAAAGCAAATGCACATGGGATACAAGGTAACTTGATAAGGTGGATTCAAAATTGGCTTAGCTGTAGGAGACAGTGATGACAGATGGCTGTTTTAGTGATTGAAAGCCAGTGTCCAGGGGCGTACCACAGGGATCTGTGCTGGGTCCCCTATTGTTTCTCATTTATATAAACGACATAGAAGACTATGTAGGGGATAAGATCAGTAAGTTTGCGGATGACACAAAGATTGGCCGAGTGGTTAACAGTGAGGTTGAGTGTTTTGGGTTACAGGAAGATTTCGACGGGATGGTCAAATGGACAGAAAAGTGGCAGATGGAATTTAACGCTGAAAAGTGTGAGGTGATGCACTTTGGAAGGAGTAATGTGACACGGAAGTATTCAATGAATGGCCTGACACTGGGAAGTTCCGAGGAACAAGGGGACCTTGGCGTGTTTGTACATAGATCTCTGAAGGCAGAAGGGCAGGTTAATAGGGTGGTGAAAAAGGCATATGGGACACTTGCCTTTATCAATCGAGGCATAGATTACAAAAGCAGGGAGGTCATGTTGGAGTTGTATAGAACTTTGGTAAGGCCACAGCTGGAGTACTGTGTGCAATTCAGGTCGCCACATTATAGGAAGGATGTGATTGTACTGCAGGGGGTGCAGAGGTGATTCACCAGGATGTTGCCTGGGATGGAACATTTAAGCTATGAAGAGAGGTTGGATAGGCTTGGGTTGTTTTCGCTGGAGCAGAGAAGACTGAGGGGTGACATGATCGAGGTCTACCATCTTTTTTTTTAAAGAGATACAGCACTGAAACAGGCCCTTCGGCCCACCGAGTCTGTGCCGACCATCAATCACCCATTTATACTAATCCTACACTAATCCCATATTCCTACCACATCTCCACCTGTCTCTATATTCCCCTACCACCTACCTATACTAGGGGCAATTTATAATGGCCAACTTACCTACCAACCTGCAAGTCGTTTGGCTTGTGGGAGGAAACCGGAGCACCCAGAGAAAACCCACGCAGACACAGGGAGAACTTGCAAACTCCACACAGGCAGTACCCAGAATTGAACCCTGGTCGCTGGAGCTGTGAGGCTGCGGTGCTAACCACTGCGCCACTGTACAAGATTATGAGGGGCATGGACAGGGTGGATAGGGAGCAGCTGTTCCCCTTAGTTGAAGGGTCAGTTACGAGGGGACACAGGTTTAAGGTGAGGGGCAGGAGGTTTAAGAGGGATTTGAGGAAGAACATTTTTACCCAGAGTGTGGTGACTGTCTGGAATGCACTGCCTGGGAGGGTGGTAGAGGTAGGTTGCCTCACATCCTTTAAAAAGTACCTGGATGAGCATTTGGCATGTCATAACATTCAAGGCTATGGGCCCAGTGCTGGCAAATGGGATTAGGTAGACAGGTCAGGTGTCTTTAATGCATCGGTGCATACTCGATGGGACAAAGGGCCTCTTTTGCACTGTATTATTCTGTGATTCTGTGACCTTCCTTCAATCATAAGGTCAGAAGTGGGGATATTTGCTGATGAACCACACAAAACTGGGTGGGAGGGTGAGTTGTGAGGAGGATGCAGAGAGGCTTCAGGGTGATTTGGACAAGTTGAGTGAGTGGGCAAATACATGGCAGACGCAGTATAATGTGGATAAATGTGAGGTTATCCACTTTTGTAGCAAAAACAGGAAGGAAGATTATTATCTGAACGACTATAAACTAAGAGGGGAATATGCAGCGAGACTTGGTTGTTCTCATACACCAGTTGCTGAAGGTAAGCATGCAGGTCCAACAGGAGGTAAAAAAGGCAAATGGTATGTTGGCCTTCATAGCGAGAGGATTTGAGTACAGGAGCAGGGATGTCTTGCTGCAATTATACAGGGCCTTGGTGAGGCCACACCTGGAATATTGTGTGCAGTTTTGGTCTCCTTATCTGAGGAAGCATGTTCTTGCTATAAAGGGAGTGCAGCGAAGGTTTCCTGGGATGGCGGGACTGACGTAATGAGGAGAGATTGAGTCGGTTAGGATTACATTTGCTGGAGTTCAAAAGAGTGAGGGGGATCTCCTAGAAACCTATAAAATTCTAACAGGACTTGACAGAGTAGATGCAGGAAGGATGTTCCCGATGGTGGAGGAGCCAGAACCAGGGGTCTTAGTCAAAGGACATGGGGTAAACCTTTCAGGACTGAGATGAGGAGAAATTTCTTCACCCAGAGAGTGGTTAACCCGTGGAATTCATGACCACAGAAAGCAGTTGAGGCCAAAACATTGTACGTTTTCATGAAGGAGTTAGATATAGCTCTTGGGTCGAAAGGGATCAACGGGTATGGGGCCGAAAATGGGAACAGGTTACTGAGTTGGATGATCAGCCATGATCATAATGAATGGTGGAGCAGGCGCGAAGGGCCGATTGGCCTACTCCTGCTCCTATTTTCTATGTTTCTATGATTGCACAATGTTCAGCACCATTTGAGACTCCTCAGATACTGAAGCAGTGCGTGTAGAAATGCAGCAAAGCAGGGACAATATCCAGGTTTGGGCTGATAAGTGGCAAGTAACATTCACGCCATGCAAGTGCCAGGCAATGACCATCTCCAACAAGAGAGAATCTAACCATGTCCCCTTGATATTCAATGGTATTACGAATGCTGAATCTCCCACTATCAACATCCTAGGGGATACCATTGACCAGAAACTGAATAGGAGTAGCCATATAAATACCGTGGCTACAAAAGCAGGTCAGAGGCTAGGGATCCTGCAGCAAGTAACTCCCATCCTGACTCCCCAAAGCCTGTCCACCATCTGCAAGGCGCAAGTCAGGAGTGTGATGGAATACTCTCCATTTGCCTGGATGGGTGCAGCTCCAACAACACTAAAGAAGCTCAACACCATCCAGGACAAAGCAGCCCGCTTGATTGGCATCCCATTTACAAACATTCACTCCCTCCATCACCGACATACAGTGGCAGCAGTGTGAACCATCTACAAGATGCACTGCAGCAACGCACCAAGGCTCTTTACACCTTCCAAACCTGCGACCTCTACCAACTAGAAGGACAAGGGCAGCAAATGCATGGGAACACCACAAGTTGCAAGTTCCCCTCCAAGTCACACACCATCCTGACTTGGAACTATATCACCGTTCCTTCACTGTCGCTGGGTCAAAATCCTAGAACTCCTTCCTAACAGCACTGTGGGTGTACCTACAACAAATGGACTGCAGCGGTTCAAGAAGGCAGCTCACCACCACCTTCTCAATGCTGGCCTCGGCAGCGATGCCCACATGCCATGAATGAATTTAAAAAATGACTCATCCTGTGAGACGAACAAAAGATTATTGACCTTTCCTTCAATGATCATAACATGGTAGAATTTCAAATTCAGTTAGAGGGTGAGCAACTCGGGTCCCAAACCACTGTCTTCAACTTAAACAAGGGAAATTACAGTGGTATGAAGAAAGAGTTGTCTAAAGCGTGCTGGGAGGATAGAGTAAAAGGGATGAGCAGTGGCAGACTTTTAAGCAGATACTTCATAACACCCAGCAAACATTTATTCCAGTCAGAAGGAAGGACTCGAAGAGAATGATGAACCACCTGTGCATAACAAAAAGTTAAGGAGAATATCACATCATAATCAAAGGAGTACAATGCGGCAAAAACGAGTGGTAGGCCTGAGGATTGGGAATTTATCAGAAACCAGCAGCAGATGACTAAAAAACTAATAAAGAGGGAGAAAATTGATTGAGAGTAAATTGGCAAGAAATATAAAAACAAACTATGGGTATATTAAAAGGAAGAGAGTAGCTAAAGTCAGTGTGGGGCCCTTAGAGGATGAGAATGGGGAATTAATAACAGGGAACCGGGAAATGGCAGATAATTTTACATCAGTCTTCACGGTGGAGGACAGTATAAACATCCCAACAATAATAGATGAACAAGGTGTAAGTGGGAGGGAGGAACTTGTAACAATCTCTATCACAAGGGAAAATGTGCTGGACAAACTGATGGGACTAAAGGCAGACAAGTCGCCAGGACCTGATGGCCTGCACCCAAGGGTTTTAAAAGAAGTGGCTGCAGAGATAGAGGGATTGGTCGTAATATACCAAAACTCACTGATTCCAGTAGGGTAACAGCGGATTGGAAAACCGCTAATGTGACACCCCTATTCAAGAAAGGAGGGAGACAGAAAGCAGGAAACTATCGACCAGTTAGCTTAACATCAGTCATTGGGAAAATGCTTGAGTCCATTATTAAGGAAGAAATAGCAGGACATTTAGAAAAACATAATGCAATCAAACAGAGTCAACATGGTTTTATGAAAAGGAAATCATGTTTGACAAATTTGTTAGAGTTCTTTGAGGATATAACAAGCAGAGTGGATAAAGGGGAACAGGTAGATGTTGTGTATTTGGATTTTCAGAAGGCGTTTGATAAGGTGCCACATAAAAGGTTATTGCACAAAATAGGGGCTCAGGGTATTGGGAGTCATGTGTTGGCATGGATTGAGGGTTGGCTGACACACAGAAGGCAGAGGGTCGGGATTAATGGGTCTTTTTCAGGTTGGAAAGCCATAAATAGTGGGGTGTCACAAGGATCGGTCCTCGGGCTTCAGCTATTTACTATCTGCATTAATAACTTCGAGGAAGGGACCGAGTGTTGTGTATCCAAATTTGCTGATGATACAAAAATTGGTGGGAAGGCATGTTTTGATGAGGACACAGAATCTGCAAAGGGATATAGATAGGTTAAGTGAGTGGGAAAAAATTTGGCAGATGGTGTTCAATGTGGGAAAGTGCAAGGTAATCCACATTGGTAAGAAGAATAAAAAGGCAGATTATTATTTAGATGGAGAAAGACTACAAAATACTGCAGTACAGAGGGATCTGGGTGTTCTTGTACATGAAACACAAAAGGTTAGCATGCAGGTGCAGCAAGTAATTAGGAAGGTGAATGGAATTTTGGCTTTTATTGCTTGGGGGTTAGAGTTTAAAAATAGGGAAGTCTTGTTGCAACTGTACAGGGTGTTGGTGAGGCCACAGCTGGAGTACTGTGTACAGTTTTGGTCCCCGTATTTTAAAGAAGGATATACTAGCATTGGAGGCAGTTCAGAAAAGTTTCACTTGGCTGATTCCTGGGATTAAGGGGCTGTCTTATCAAGAGCGGCTAAACAGGTTAGGCCTTTATTCACTGGAGTTTAGAAGAATGAGAGGTGATCTTATAGAAACATATAAGATTTTAAGGGGGCTCGACAGGGTAGATGTTCAGAAGATTTTTCCACAAGTGGGGGAATCTTGAACTAGGGGACATAATTACAGAATAAGAGGGCACACATTTAAAACTGAGATGCGAAGGAATTTCTTCTCTTAGAGGGTGGTGAATCTCTGGAATTCTCTACCTCAGAGTTGTGGAGGCTCGGTCACTAAATGTATTTAAGGAGGAGGTAGATAGATTTTTGAAATCTCGGAGTTGAGGGCTTGGCAGAGCAGGCCCGAAAGAGAAGTTGAGGTCTGGGACAGATCTTATTGAGTGGCGGGGCAGGCTTGAGGGGCTGAATGGCCTACTCCTGCTCCTATTTTTTATGATCCCATGTTCTTATTCTTGAAATTATTCCAAAAGATTTTTTAAAAATCTCTAAATCTCTCATAGCTGCCAGTTCGTGCTTGCCATCTTTTTTTATTCATTCACAGAATGTGAGCATCAGTGGCAAGAACAACATTTGTTTCCTATCACTAATTGCCCTCGAGAAGGAGGAAGGTGAGATGCCTTCTTGAACTGCTGCAGTCCATGTGGTGTAGGTACACCCACAGTGCTGTTGGGAAGGCAGTTCAAGGATTTTGACCCAGCAACAATAAAGGAACAGCTCTATAGTTCCAACTCAGGATGGTGTGACTTGGAGGGGAACTTGCAGGCAGTGGTATTCCCATGCACCTGCTGCCCTTGTTCTTAGAGGTTGTGGGTTTGGAAGAAGCTATTGAAGGAGGGCTAGTGAGCTGCTGCAGTGCATCTTGTAGATGGTACACACTGCTGCCACGGTGCGCTGGTGGTAGAGGGAGTGAATGCATGACATGTGGATGGGGTGCTGATTAAACATGGTTGCTTTGTCTTGGATGGTGTCAAGCTTCTTGAGTGTTGTTGGAGCTGCACACATCCAGGCATGTAGAAGGTATTCCACAAGACTTGTGTCTTGTAGATGGTGGACAGTCTTTGAGAAGTCAGGAGGTGAGTTACTCAAAACAGAGTTCCCAGCATCTGATCTGCTTTTGTAGCTAAAGTATTTATATAGCTGGTTGAGTAAAGTTTCTGGTCAATGGCAATCCCAGGATGTGACAGTGGCTATTCAAAGATGGTAATGCTGTTGAACATTAAGGGGAGAAGGTTAGATTCTCTCCAGTTGGAAATGTTCATTGCCTGGCACTTGTGTGGTACGAATGTTAGTTGCCACTTATCAGCCCAAACCTGAATGCTTTACAGGTCTTGCTGCATATGGGCACAGATTACTTCAGTACCTGAGGAATTGTGAATGGTTCTGAACTCTGTGCAATCTTCAGCAAACATTCCCACTGACTATATGATGGGGGGGAAGGTTATTGATGAAGCAGCTGAAGATGGTTGGGCCTAGGACACTACCCTGAAGAATAGGGAGGCGCAGCCTCATAGCTCCAGTGCCCCAGGTTCAATTCTGGGTACTGCCTGTGCGGAGTTTGCAAGTTCTCCCTGTGACTGTGTGGGTTTCTGCCGGCTGCTCCGGTTTCCTCCCACAGCTAAAGACTTGCAGGTTGATAGGTAAATTGGCCATTGTAAATTGCCCCTAGTGTAGGTAGGTGGTAGGGGAATTGAGGGGATGTGGTAGGAATATGGGATTAATGTAGGATTAGTATAAATGGGTGGTTGATGGTCAGCACAGACTCGGTGGGCCGAAGGGCCTGTTTCAGTGCTGTATCAATAAATAAAAATGAACTCCTGCAGTGATGTCCTGGGGCAGAGATGATTAACCTCCAACAATCACAACCATCTTCAGTTGTGCTAGGATGACTCCAACCCGTGGAGAGCTTTCCCCTGATTCACATTGACTCAGTGATATGATGTCAGCCTTGATGTCAAGGGCAGTCACTCTCACCACAGCTCTTGAATTCAACTCTTTTGTACATGTTTGGAGCAAGGCTGTAATGAGGTCTGGAGCTGAGTGGCTCTGGCGGAATGCAAACTGAGCATTGGTGAGCTGGGTAGGTGCCGCTTGATAGCACTGTTGACGACACCTTCCATCACTTCACTCATTATCAAGCATAGACTGATGGGGAAGTAATTGGCCGGATTAGATTTGTCCATTTTTTTGTGAATAGAACATCCTTGGCAATTTTCCACATTGTCGGGTAGATACCAGTGTTTAGCTGTACTGGAACAGCTTTGCTCGGGGTGCAGCTAGTTCTGGAGCACAAATCTTCAGTACTACTGCCGGGATGTCATTGGGGTCCATAGCCTTTGCAGTATCTAGTTTGTTAAGCCTTTTCTTGATATTTCGTGGAGTAAATTGAATTGGCTGAAGACTGGCATCTGTGATGATAGGGACCTCAGAAGGAGGCCTAGATGGATCATCCACTTGACACTTCTGGCTGAAGATGGTTGCAAATTCTTCAGCTTTGTCTTTTGCACTGACATGCTGGTTGCCACCATCATTGAGGATGGGGCTATTTGTGGAGTTGTTTAATTGTCCACCACCATTCATGACTGGTTGTGGCAGGACTCTACAGCTTAGATCTGATCCATTGGTTGTGGGGGGAGGGGGATCGCTTATCTCCATCTATAGCATGCTGCTTCCCTATTCAGAATGCACATAGTCCTATGTTGTTCCACCAGGTTGGCACCTCACTTTTAGGTATGCCTGGTGCAGCTCTTGGCATGCTCTCCTGAACTCCTCATTGAAACTGGGTTGGTCCCCTTGTTTAATGGTAGTGGTAGAGTAATAGATATGCCGGGCTATGAAGTAACAGACTGTGGTTGAATACAATTCTGCTGCTGCTGATGGTCCACAACGCCTCATAGATGCCCAATTTTGACCTGCTGGATCTATTCTGAATCTATCCAATTTATGACTGTGGTAGTATCACATAACCTTTATTAACATCTGGGGGCTTGTGCCAAAGTTGGAAGAGCTGTCCCACAGACTAGTCAAGCAACAGTCTGACACAGTCATACTCATGGAATCATACCTTACAGACAATGTCCCAACACTGCCATCACCAACCCCGGGTATGTCTGTCCCACTGGCAGGACAGAGCCACCAGAGGTGGTGGCACAGTGGTATACAGTAGGGAGGGAGTTGCCCTGGGAGTCCTCAACATCGACTCTGGACCCCAAGAAGTCTCATGGCATCAGATCAAACATGGACAAGGAAACCTCTTGCTGATTACAACCTAACGTCCTCCTTCAGCTGATGAGTCAGTACTCCTCCATGTTGAACAGCACTTGGAGGAAGCACTGAGGGTGGCGAGGGCACAGAATGTACTCTGGGTGGGGGACTTCAATGTCTATCACCAAGAGTGGTTCGGTAGCACCACTACTGACCATGCTGGCCGAGTCCAAAAGGACATATCTGCTAGATTGGGCATGCGGCAGGTGGTGAGGGAACCAACAAGAGGGAAAAACGTACTTGACCTCGTCGTCACCAATCTGCCTGCCGCAGATGCTTCTGTCCATGACAGTAGTGGTAGGAGTGACCACCGCACAGTCCTTGAGACGAAGTCCTGCCTTCACATTGAGGATACCTTCCATCGTGTTGTGTGGCACTATCACCGTGCTAAATGAGATAGATTTCGAACAGATCTCGCAATGCAAAACTGGGCATCCATGAGGCGCTGTGGGGCATCATCAGCAGCAGAACTGGACTCTACCACAATCTGTAACCTCATGGCCTGGCATATCCCCCACTCTACCATTACCATCAAGCCAGGAGACCAACCCTGGTTCAATGAAGAGTGCAGGAGGGCATGCCAGGAGCAGCACCAGGCATACCTCAAAATAAGGTGTCAACCTGGTGAAGCTACAACCCAGGACTACTTGCATGCCAAACTGCGTAAGCAGCATGCGATAGATAGAGCCAAGCGATCCCATAACCAACGGATCAGATCTAAGCTCTGCAGTCCTGCCACATCCAGCCGTGAATGGTGGTGGACAATTAAGCAACTAACTGGAGGAGGTGGCTCCACAAATATCCCCATCCTCAATGATGGGGGGAGCCCAGTACATCAGTGTGAAAGATAAGGCTGAAGCATTTGCAACAATCTTCAGCCATAAGTGCCGAGTTGATGATCCATCTCGGCCACCTCCTGAAGTCCCCAGCATCACAGATGCCAGATTTCAGCTAATTCGATTCACTCCGCGTGATATCAAGCAATGACTGAAGGCACTGGATACTGCAAAAGCTATGGGCCCTGACAATATTCCGGCAATAGTACTGAAGACCTGTGCTCCAGAACTTGCCATGTCCCTAGCCAAGCTATTCCAGTACAGCTACAACACTGGCATCTGCCCTGCAATGTGGAAAATTGCCCAGGTATGTCCTGCACACAAAAAACAGGACAGGTCCAACCTGGCCAATTACCGCCCCATCAGCCTACTCTCAATCATCAGTAAAGTGATGGAAGATGTCATCAAAAGTGCCATTAAGCGGCACTTGTTTAGCAATAACTTGTTCAGTGATGAACTGTTTGAACTCCGCCAGGCCACTCATCTCCTGACTTCATTACAGCCTTGGTTCAAATGTGGACAAAAGAGCTGAACTCCAGAGGTGAGGTGAGAGTGACTGCCCTTGACATCAAGGCAGCATTTGACCGAGTATGGCATCAAGGAGCCCTAGCAAAACTGAGGTCAATGGGAATCGGGGGGAAAACCCAATGCTGGCTGGAGTCATACCTAGCGCAAAGGAAGATGGTTGTGGTTGTTGGAGGTCAATCACCTCAGCTCCAGGACATCACTGCAGGAGTTCCTCAGGCTCGTGTCCTAGGCCCAACCATCTTCAGCTGCTTCATCAATGACCTTCCTTCAATCATAAGGTCAGAAGTGCGGATGTTCGCTGATGATTGCACAATGTTCAGCACCATTCATGACTCCTCAGATACTGAAGCAGTCCATGTAGAAATGCAGCAAGACCTGGACAATATCCAGGCTTGGGCTGATAAGTGGCAAGTAACATTTGCGCCACACAAGTGCCAGGCAATGACCATCTCCAACAAGAGAGAACCTAACCATCTCCCCTTGACATTCAACGGCATTACCGTTGCTGAATCCCCCATTATCAACATCCTAAGGGCTACCATTGACCAGAAACTGAACTGGAGCAGCCATATAAATACCGTGGCTACAAGAGCAGGTCAGAGGCTAGGAATCCTGAGGTGAGTAACTCACCTCCTGACTCCCCAAAGCCTGTCCACCATCTACAAGGCACAAGTCAGGAGTGTGATGGAATACTCTCCACTTGCCTGGATGGGTGCAGCTCCAACAACACTCAAGAAGCTCGACACCATCCAGGACAAAGCAGCCTGCTTGATTGGCACCCCATCTACAAACATTCACTCCCCCCACCACCGATGCACAGTGGCAGCAGTGTGTACTATCTACAAGATGCACTGTAGCACTGCACCACGGCTCCTTAGACAGCACCTTCCAAACCCGTGACCTCTACCAACTAGAAGGCCAAGGGCAGCAAATACATAGGAACACCACCATCCGCAAGTTCCCCTCCAAGTCACACACCATCCTGACTTGGAACTATATTGCCGTTCCTTCACTGTCGCTGGGTCAAAATCCTGGAACTCCCTTCCTAACAGCACTGTGGGTATACCTACCCCTCATGAACTGCAGCCGTTCAAGAAGGCAGCTTACCACCACCTTCTCTGGGGCAATTAGGGATGGGCAATAAATGCTGGCCTGGCCAGTGACGCCTACATCCCATGAATGAATTAAAAAAAAGATCATGATGCGCACTTAACCCGTGCCAGTTCACTGCAATGCAGATAGAATGTTAAATCTTTGCTGCTTTCTGTTTTAAATGATTGCTGAATGCTGCTAGCACTATGTGCCTCTTCATTGGCTGCATGCATCAGCAGTCAGTTTGATATTTCAGGAGGCTACTGCCACTTAAAGACAGCCTGCACTTCCTAAAGGGGAGGTGCAATGTGAGTGTAGGAAGAGGTGGTGGCCCTTTGAGTTGAATCTGTGCTGCCAAAGTATGAACAATGGCTGAACAAGGCAGAGAGTACGCACTAATGTTTTCTGATAATGCATTGAAGACCTTGATGGAAGAGATAGAATGGAGTAGAGATGTCCCGTATCCACAGAGAGGCAGTTGGCACATGCTCAAGTGGCAGTGGGAAGAAGCAGTGTCAGAGATCATTGCCAGAAGTGATGCTCTTCAAGGATGGATGTAGTGCAGGAAGAAATTTAATGATCTCACACCAGTTGTCAAGATGAGTGATTTCTTATTCAAATAGCATATCCTACCAACTGCAATAATAGCCTCATCTATTGCATAATTCACTATATCCCCATCACTCACCTACCAAAAATCTCTATCAATCAGGACATGACCCGATGATTTGTGTGCTTTACCTCAAGCTCATACACTTAGCACTGGTGCACCAACAACTCAAAGCACACACTGGCAGCTATTCAACTAGGGCAGCCTCACAATCCAAGTATATTCATGACACATCTAACATGCTTCCTACTTTCTTGCAGGAAAAGGTTGTGCATTAACAGTTGGCAGCAGCAAAGAACTGAAGGAGGACAAGCACACCTGTGTGTTTTAAGACTCATGGAGGAGACCCCAGTGCTGGCCATCACTCAGGCCATGGTCACTCATGGTGCTGAAGCGATTGATAATGAGGTTAGCTACACACCTAATGCTGTTTTTCTTATCCCATTTCTCCCTCATCCCTCAATTTCTTCTGACTGAGAGGCTGGAGATGGTGTAAGCACAAACTTGTTGTTTTTTCCTCTCCCCTCACCACAAAATCAACCTTGTACCTATTTCATGTCAGATACTCAAGAACTAGAAGCTTCCCATGCAGTGGAGGAACAGGAAGAAGGCAAGGGAAATGAAAAGACACTGTCACTCGCTCTTGCACTCACAGCCATCAGCTCAGAGACTGGAACAAAAACAGAAAATGCTGGAAATACTCAGCTGGTAGGACAGCATTCAGTCAAACATTGGTGTGGTAGAAGTGAGTTCCAGTTCGTGGGGCACTGGCACCAGTACTGGGGAAATTTAGCAACCATACCTTCGGTCCCTTCATCTAAGTCATTTATATAAGTTGCAAAAAGTTGAGGCCCCAGCACTGAACTTTGTGTGGCACACCATTTGTTACATCTTGCCAACCAGAAAATGTTGCATTTATGCCTACTCTCTGTTACCTGTTAGCTAGCCAATCTTCTATCCATGCCAATATGTTAACCTCTACACCATGCGCTTTTATTTTCTATGATAACCTTTGATGTGGCACCTAATCAAATGCCTTCTGGAAATCAAAGTACAGGACATCCACTGGTTCCCCTTTATTCACAGCACATGTTGCCTTCAAAGAACTCCAACAAATTGGTTGAACATGATTTCCCTTTCACAAAACCATGTTGACTATGCCTGATTACCTTGAATTTTTCTGTGTGCCCTGCTCTAACATTTTCCCTATAAGCGATGTTAAGATAAAAGACCTGTTGTTTCCTGATTTGTGTCTCCTTCCCTTTTTGAATAAAGGAGTTGCATTCACTATTTTCCAATCTAATGGTTTGAAGGAGCTTCCAGGGCATCAGAGGAGTCCAGCAACCTGTTCTCCAACAGATTACTAGAATTGATGAGGCACCATCCCATGAGAGTTGCAGTGGCTTCATGGAGTACAAACCTGCTGTCCTTCCTCAGGATGACAGCCTGTTGCTTCTCAGTCAACCATCCCAGCCTGCTGCAGCCTACGCCATGATGGTGCAACCTGAAGCAGGCCTTCTAGGCCCAGAGCTGTTACAGATCACCCTCCAAGGTCATCTGCAGTTTCCTCAATTGAAGCTCAATAGCCTTCCATCACTCATGCTGCAGACACCGGGGAAGCATCTTGTAGGAGCAGTAGGAGAGGCAAAGGGACATGGAAGAGGCACTTAGGGAATACAGAAGGATGATTATTTTTGTATGCATTATGTCTTGATATAATTTATAAATTTGGATTGGAATGTGCATTTTCTTTTTTTTGTATTTTTGTTGGAAAGAGGACAATGTAATGGTCAGTGATAGAGGAAATGTAAAGACTATGGGACTGCTGGTGAATGGGGAATACTGGTTGAGGTTACTCGTGAAGTATTCGATCACCGCAAACCTGAGCAGAAAGGAACTGTCCACGCTGTCTCTTCCCTTCCTCTTTCTGTTCCTCCATTTCCTGTTGTACTTTCTCCTCCTCCACTTCATCCTCCTTCTCTTCTTCATGCCCCTGCTCCTCAGCTTCTTGCCTGATAGGTAGTGGCAAGGGCTTTCCTTCTTTCCTTCATAATGGCCAGGTTGTATAACATGCAGCATACTACCACAAATGTTGATACTGATCAACTGAACACTGCAGGTCTCCTCCAGAGTGGTCCAAGCAGCATTGTTTGAGCATGCCAACGGTATGCTCTATAATGTTCTTTGTAGCAACATTGCTCTCGTTGTATGCCTGCTGTGCACTCGGCAGCATGGGGAAGCCTGCAATCTATGCAAATCCTTGTGCTTGCTCTGCCTGCTTGTCTCTGGCAAAGCTAACAGCCATGGTCACCTTGACAATCACAGGCAATGCAGTCCTTGCTCTACTTTGAGGTTGCAGTTTTGGCTGCAGCAGTTGACATTTTCAGTCGCAACCTCTTTAGTAAAGCAAAGACATCTCATGCATTGGTTAGTGATGAGGCTCAGATAAGAGAATTGTTCCCTGAAGACCCCAGGCGGAGATAGCCTCCTGCTGAT
Organism: Heterodontus francisci; assembly: GCF_036365525.1. Taxonomy (NCBI): domain Eukaryota; kingdom Metazoa; phylum Chordata; class Chondrichthyes; order Heterodontiformes; family Heterodontidae; genus Heterodontus; species Heterodontus francisci. Next base: position 241,809,112 of record NC_090371.1, read on the forward strand.
ATCCTCTACCTCTCCTCCTCCTCCATCTTCTAGCAGCTTGTCCTGATCTGGGTGACTTCTCTTCATTCTCCCAGTCATGCTCAATTCCAAGCAGACATTTTACCAGGCCACCCAAATATGGAAGTGACATGTTTCAGCATAAGCCTTTAAACAGCTTAAATTACTTCAGCACCAGTCAGACCACTCTCTGTAGACTATGGAAACTTAAAACAAATATAGGAAAGTTCCAAAAATGTGAGGCATTGCTCCAGCATCCAGAAGAAATAATCCAGCAACTAACCCGTAAGTAGTTCATGATCCCTTAAAGTAGCACTGGTGGGCGGGTCTTTCATGCTATTGAATGCGTGTTCAGCTGTGAGATGCTAAGAGAGGGAGTTGGCTTGTGCATGGTGTCTGAAAATGGCAGTGCTGGTGTCAAATCAGCATTGCACTGATTGATGTCATAATCTACCTGTTCTGCAAACTGCTGGTGATTGTTAAGTGCATGCAAGGAAACTACAGTACCAAGATGGCGTCTGGCGCATTTACCATTGGAGGTATGTGCGCATATCAAGGACCCCATTTTCAGCTTTTAGGGGACTGATTAGCACCTAAAGAATAGACTTTATAGAACCCTGAATCTCCCCCAAGAGATTTATTTTTTATCTGTAATTGACTTTTTGAAGTTGATTTAAGGTGATTTCATAAGTTGCAATTCACTTACCTCCCAGTGCCAGCTTCAATCTGATTTATAGCATCTATATTCAGCTATTTATGGATAGTTTATATCTATACAGGTCTATCAATGGAAATGTTTACTTCATCATCCAAGTAATCCAACAACAGCTCACCTACCAGGTGGTTTCTCCATAACTGATTCATCCACCATGCTCTGCACATTGTAAAGACCTTGAAAAGATTCTTTCTCCATTGTCTGACAACTTCGGACTTTCACTGTAGCCCTCTCAAGTCTTAAGTTTATAAGATTTTTGTGAGAGCAAGCGTTTCCACCTCCAGTATGTAGAGACCTGGATCCCTTTCACTAGTGACATTGAGGCCAGAGGGGCCTTTTCCAATTGAGTCGTAATAGTTTTGAGGTAGCAGTGGCCTAGCAGCTAGAGAAATGGGCTGGAAAATAGATAGCAATGAAGGAGTAAAAATGCTCACAATGAAAAAGCAGAAGCTGGTAGAAGTGCTTTGAGGAGGAAGAGGTGAGAAACAACGTTCACTACTTTGGAGGCAGGGAAAGGAAAATGGCTGAATTATGAAGATGGAGAGAGGAGGGGGAATATCAACAGTAATAGTGGTGAGGGAGACTGCATTAATTCCCCAAGCCTGTCAGAACTGGGCTTGGAGGAGAGGCAATTAAAATGAGGTCAGTCACTTACCCCCTCTGATCCCACTGCCTTCCCATCCATGCCACTCTGCTCAATGCTCTTGCTATTGTCTGTTAGTCCAGATTTCTGCATCATAGGCCACAATGGTATAGGTTGAAGCTGGGCATTCTAGGCCCAGGGCTGCTTGAGGTCACCCAACAGTTTCCTCAAGTGAAGATCAGCAGCCTTCCACCACCCATGCTACAGCTACTTTGGAAGCACCTCATAAGAACACGAGGAGAGCAAAGGCACATGCAAGACAGGAACTCAAGCAATGCACAAGAGTAATTAGTTTATTTTTGTTTATGAATTATATCAGGATTACATTTATAAAATTGGATTGGAATGTGCACTTTCAGTGGTTTTCATTTTTGTGTTGTCAGAAAGAGGACAATGTGATGGTGAATGAGAGAGGAAAGAGAAGGAGTGTGAGTGGTGAGGGGTGGGGGGTGCGCGTGGTGCTGGTGGGAGATATGGTTGAGGTCACTTGTATCGCTCATGTATTATTTGATCATGTAGAGCCTGGGCGGAAAGGAGCTGTCTACATTACAGCCTGCCTTCACCTTCATGTTCCTCCACTTCCTGTTGGACTTCCTTCTCTTCCCCATGCTACTGCTCCTCAGTTTCTCACCTGGTAGTTGGTGACAAAGGCAGTTCCTTCATAAGGGCTAGGTTAAGTAGCATGCAGTATACTACCTCAAATCATTTGAGCAGTGCAGTTCTTCTCCAGATCAGTCCAGGCAGTGGATACATTGCCTGAGGACACCGATGGTGTGATATGGCTATGGTACAAAACGAATACCCGAGAGAACGGAATGCTGCCCATGTAGCAGTAAAGAATGAAGTAGTAGCAATATTGTATAGAATAAAAATAGATAAAGATGAAGTAATTAAAAGATAGGCAGTACTCAAAATGGAAAAGGTCACCCAGTCTGGATGAGATGCATCCTAGGGTACTAAGGAAAATAACAGTGGAAATTGCAGAGGGTCTGGCGGCAATCTTCCAATCCTCCTTATATATGTGGGTGGTGCCAGAGGACTGCAAGATTCCAAGGGTTACACCCCCATTCAAAAAAAGAGTAGAGGTATAAACCTGACAACAACAGGCCATTCAGCCTAATGTTGGGGGTGAAGCAACCTCAGTGCCCTATCTTAGAGTTGATAAGTCGCAGATGGCTTACATCCAAGGTTGCTAAAGGAAATGGGAGTGTAGATAGCAGAAGTGCTAACCATAATCTTCCAGTCTTTCCTAGATGCAAGGGAGAGGTCAAAGGACTGGAGAGAGGCAAATATGACATCCTTATTCAACAAAAGGGTGTAAAGGCAGTTAGTTTAACATCATTGGGGGGAAGAGAGCGAGGAGAAGACGGCGGGAGAAGGAAAGGGGGGAGAGAGAGAGGGGAAAGAAAGAGAGGGGAGAGAGGAAAGCAGTGGAGTGGAGCGTACCTGTGGGGAAAAGACAGAGCTCAGCCGATAAATTGAGCCCAAGGATCGCGGCACAGTCACTTACCTTTCGGAAGAGCAGCGGACCTGGGTGAGATCAGTCCAGATGTGCTGGAGTTTGAAAACAATGTGAGCAGTGATGTCACAGGAAAGCTACAAGGTGATTGGTTGGTGAGTAACAGCTGTTGGGGAATAACTCTAAATAGCTGGGTAAGGAACTAAAAGTAGAGAAAGTCTACAGATTTGTTTAATATAGTAGGTAGTGTTGTTTTTTAGGGAATCAATGTCCCTCGGGTAAATAATCTAATTTTTGGGTAATTTAAGGGGAGTAAATTAAGGGTAAGTCATGGCAGGGCAGCTCGGCAGTGTGGAGTGCTCCTCCTGTGCAATGTGGGAAGTCAGGGACACTTCCAGTGTCCAGGGCGAACACGTGTGCAGGAACCGTCTCCAGTTGCAGCTACTCAAAATCTGCGTTTTGGATCTGCAGCAGAGGCTGAAAACACTGTGGAGCATCCGCGAGGCTGAGATCATTGTGGATAGCACGTACAAGGAGGTGGTCACACCGCAGGCAGAAAGGAAGTGGGTGACTGCCAGGCAGAGTAGAAAAACTAGACAGGTAGTGCAGGAGTCCCCTGGGTCCATCTCCCTTTCTAACAGATTTTCTGATTTGAATACTGTTGGGGGAGATAGCTTCTCAGGGGAATGCAGCAAGAGCCAAGTCTGCAGCACCACAGGTGGCTCAGCTGCACAGGAGGGGAGGAAAAGGAGTGGAAGAGCTATAGTGATAGGGGATTCTATCGTCAGATGTACAGATAGGCACTTCTATGGCCGCAAACGTGACTCCAGGATGGTACGTTGCCTCCTTGGTGCTAGGGACAAGGATGTCACAGAGTGGCTGACGGACATTCTGAAGCAGGAGGGTGAAGAGTCAGAGGTCGTGGTACACATTGCATACCAACAACATAGGTACAAAGAGGGATGAGGTACTGCAACAAGAATTTAGGGAGCTAGGTAGCAGTTTTAAAAAGTAGGACCTCAAAGGTTGTGATCTCTAGATTACTCCCGGTGCTACGTGCCAGTGAGTATAGGAATAGAAGGATAGAGCAGATGAATGCGTGGCTGAGGACATGGTGTAGGACGGAGGGCTTTAGTTTCCTGGATCACTGGGCCTGTTTCTGGCAAAGGCGGGACCTGTACAAGTTGGACGGATTGCACCTGAACCGGAATGGGACCAACATCCTTGCTGGGAGGTTTGCTAGTGCTGTTGGGGGAGGGGTTAAACTAATTTGGCAGGGGAATGGGATACAGAATGGAGGTACAGTAGGGGTTGATGCACAGTTGAATATAAAAGAGAAACTGAGTCAATCTGGAAGGCAGAGCAAATATTGACCTGTTAAGACACATGTGAAAAATGCAAGGCTGGATTGCATCTATTTTAATGCAAGGAGTCTTACTAGTAAGGCAGATGAATTGAGGGCGATGATTAGCACATGGGAATATGATATTGCTATCACAGAGACATGGTTGAGGGAGGGGCAGGACTGGCAGCTCAATATTCCAGGGCATAGAATCTACAGGAGAGACAGGGTAGGGGGTAAAAGAGGAGGTGGCATTGCACTGTAGATCAAGGAGTCAATTACTGCAGTATGGAGGGATGATATCTAAGATGATTCCTCAAATGAGGCCATATGGGTAGAACTTAAAAACAAAAAGGGGGCAATCACTTGGCTGGGAATGTACTACAGGCCTCCAAATAGTCAGGAAGAGATAGAGGAGCAGATTTTTATAGAGAAAATAGAGGGGGTGAGGGGGTCAATAACCACAGGTCATGCAATCAAAGGTATTGGAAAATGATCCAGAGGGGAGATGAGCAGAAATGTTTTCATTAAGGGAGAGTTGTTGGGATCAGGAAAACTCTACTTGAAAAGGTGGTGGAAGCTGACTCCATAAATAATTATAAAAGAGAGTTGGCCAGGTACTTGAGGATCAGGAACTTCCAGGGTTAGAAACAACAAGTGGACATGTGAGATGAAGTATGACCGCTCTTTCAAAGAGACAGCACAGGCAAGAAGGGCCATATGGTCCCCTACCATGCTGTATGTTTCTTTGATTCAATGATTTTTCATGGTGGGAACAGGTTTGTTCTTTCCACTTTTGGGGAACAGCAGACAATCCTGGCCCAAATTGCATCTCATGAGCTCCAAGGAGGCATCAGAGAACCTAGGGGTCACCTTCCCTCTCTTTGCAGTCACCTTCACAATTTGTACCATTGGTTTACATTTGCTGTAATGTAGCCTTTGCAGAATGCAGGCTCTTTTGAAGAGGTCGACTGTGACTTTAAATATTAGTTGGGACTCACCGGGAAACTGTAACATCTGAGTGGGCGGGACACTCGTATATGTGGAAATGAGCCAGCGAACCTGGAAGCGTGAAGGAAATATTTTATAAATTCGTTCCTGGGATGTGGGCATCACTGGTTAGGCCAGCATTTATTGCCCATCCCTAATTGCCCTTGACAACGTGGTGGTGAGCTGCCTTCTTGAACCGCTGCAGTCCATGTGAGATAGGTACACCTAGAGTGCTGTTAGGAAGGGAGTTCCAGAATTTTGACACAGCGACAGTGAAGGAACGACGATTATAGTTCCAAATCAGGATGGTGTGTGACTTGGAGGGGAACTTGCAGGTGGTGGTGTTCGCATGCATTTGCTGCCCTTGTCCTTCTAGGTGGTAGAGGTCACAGGTTTGGAAGGTGCTGTCTAAGGAGCGTTGCTGCTGTGCAACTTGTAGATGGTACACACTGCTGCCATTGTGCATCTGTGGTGGACGGAGTGAATGTTTGTAGATGGGCGTGGCAATCAAGCGGGCTGCTTTGTCCTGGATGGTGTTGAGCTTCTTGAGTGTTGTTGGAGCTGCACCCATCAAGCAAGTGGAGAGTATTCCATCACACTCCTGACTTGTACCTTGTAGATGGTGGACAGGGTTTGGGGAGTCAGGAGGTGAGTTACTCGCTGCAGGATTCCTAGCCTCTGACCTGCTCTTGTAGCCACGGTACTTATACTTCAAAAATGGCGGGCCGCGAGCTTTGCTCCGTGGAGCCGCCGTGATAATTAGCACAACAGCTCATTTACATTGCCGGGGTGGACCACTACCCCCAATGATGGGGAGGGTGCTCCGTCCCCGGCAATGGCGGTCGGTGCCACTGCACAAGCGTCAGCACCATTTTTGAAGGGCTTCTAGCCCTTTACATTTTTGAGGGAACAGTCATACATAATTTATTTGGAAAAATTTAATAAATGAATCAGACCCCTCTCCCACTCCTCCAGTGACACTTTATTGATTGCCCTCCCCCCCCAAAAAAATTTGCCTTACAATCCCGACCTCTTCCCCCACCCGAACTTGATTCACTTTCATCTTCAACCCCTTCCCACCATCCTTTCTACCAATCCCAACCGTTTTTCCTGCTCACCTCCCAGCCCTGAAAACTTACCTCCTCCCCCCTCCCCACCAGTGTCCCACATTGGATCTCTGGTTGGAGATCTGAAGGCGTGGGAGTCTTGGCATCCGGCCGGAATATGGCAGTGGGACGGCTGACGGGAGCAGGTCAGTAATTTATTAATTAACATTTGTAAATCCTGCTCCCGTTGCCGAGTAGCGGGGGGAGGGGGGGCTGCCACGAGGCCTTGCCGCTGCCAGGAATATGAGATGGTGCCTTCCCGGCGTTGAGGCCGATGGTGGGCCTCTCCCAGGGCATTTTCCGGGCCCCCCTGCCACGACCCCCGATGTTGGGGGGCTGTTAAAATCCAGTCCAATGTCTCTGCTCCACACAGACAGGGGCAAAATAGGCCATGGACTCTTTCTCATTCCAGTCGCCTGCAGACTTGTTCTTTTGGGCCCCCAATGGATGCTCTGGTTGGTCTGTGCCCCCATCCTGCCAGAAGCGTGAGTAGCATACTTCCCTGGAGCAGCGGAAACGATCTGGCACCATACTGCGTAGAGATGGCAGGGTCAGCTGGGATCCCTCTGGGGATGAATTTTATACTGGCTGTGCCTATCATAAGGTAATGGGAGGATCAGGGCTGTCCGGGGCAGAGATCGGAATGACTCCTGACAATATCGGTAACCACCCCAAAGGGGTGATCGTCAGGTCTGTTAGCTTTCTGATAGACCACCTAAGGACTCAGGAGTGTATGAGATTCTTAAAAAGGAGGAGCGGACTAGAGTTAAAGTAATCTGAGGTTAAGACAGGGCTGATAGTCAGGATTCTGAGAAATATGACTCTCCACAATGAAGAGATGGTTCCCTATGTCCTGGCAACCCTCCCACTGCTGAACAAGTGCAGGCACTCTTTGATATGCGAACTGGTTACTCTGTCATGGATCCTATAATTATAAAAACTAAGTGGGTAGATTTATCAATTATCACCATCGGGTGAGTCACACAGTGTAAGACCCAGCTGACTGACCTTTATAAAATTCCTGATACTATCTATGGCATTACAGCCATCCTAGAGGTGGGACTGGTTCAGACTGGCCAAGAGAGTGTGGGAAAATGGCGCACTGACACGGAACACAAAAGTCCGAGTGTATCAGGCCTGTGTCCTCAGTACCTTGCTCTACGGCAGCGAGGCCTGGACAACGTATGCAGCCAAGAGCGACGTCTCAATTCATTCCATCTTCGCTGCCTTCGGAGAATACTTGGCATCAGGTGGCAGGACTATATCTCCAACACAGAAGTCCTTGAAGCGGCCAACATCCCCAGCTTATACACACTACTGAGTCAGCGGCGCTTGAGATGGCTTGGCCATGTGAGCCGCATGGAAGATGGCAGGATCCCCAAAGACACATTGTACAGCGAGCTCGCCACTGGTATCAGACCCACCGGCCGTCCATGTCTCCGTTATAAAGACGTCTGCAAACGCGACATGAAATCGTGTGACATTGATCACAAGTCGTGGGAGTCAGTTGCCAGCATTCGCCAGAGCTGGCGGGCAGCCATAAAGACAGGGCTAAATTGTGGCGAGTCGAAGAGACTTAGTAGTTGGCAGGAAAAAAGACAGAGGCGCAAGGGGAGAGCCAACTGTGCAACAGCCCCAACAAACAAATTTCTCTGCAGCACCTGTGGAAGAGCCTGTCACTCCAGAATTGGCCTTTATAGCCACTCCAGGCGCTGCTTCACAAACCACTGACCACCTCCAGGCGCGTATCCATTGTCTCTCGAGATAAGGAGGCCCAAAGAACAGAGGTGGGACTGGTACCTAATTTAGTTTGCCTTCTTATAGGATAGCCTGTTATTAAACACTTCCTTAAGATCACGTCCAGGCCTGTGGAGGCATCCGTGGAAGACTGACAGACATATATTCAGGTGCAGCTAGACCGCACCAGTCTAGAGCGGGGAGATAAGAATCTCCTAGAGCAGCTCCTTAATAAATACTACCCTTATCTACAGCATCATCTGAATCAATGTGGCAAAGTAGATATAGAGCCACACGCTGGATGCAGGCTGGCACAAGCCCAGGAAACAGTGGCCTATGTAGGATCACAAAGGGAAATTAGATCTTCTCAACACTATTAGGGATTAACAGGAACAAGGTGTCCTAATACAAATGCTTTCTAGAACTAATTCACCATTGTTCGGTGTCCCGAAACCTGATGGCAAATCTAGATTAGTGACCGATTATACATCCCTTAATAAGGTTTCAGTGTCAAACACCACTCACAGCAGAATTCTACTGCCCTACTTTCTGGCATAAGAAAGAAAAATTTTTACATCTGTATTAATTTAACTAACAGGAGTGGCGCAGCGATTAGCACCGCAGCCTCACAGCTCCAGTGACCTGGGTTCGGTTCTGGGTACTGCCTGTGTGGAGTTTGCAAGTTCTCCCTGTGACTGTGTGGGTTTCCACCGGGTGCTCCAGTTTCCTCCCGCTGCCAAAGACTTGCAGGTTGATAGGTAAATTGGCCATTGTATATTGTCCCTAGTGTAGGTAGGTGGTAGGAGAATGGTAGGGAATATGGGATTATGATCCTACACTCATTTTGAAATTTCTATCCTCAAGTCATGGACTTAGAACACCTCCCTGTTATGGAAGATGATGATACCGAGGAGGGAGTTAAACAAATACCTCTGAAACAACTTACAGAATAACAAAGGACAAAGAACAGTACAGCATAGGAACAGGCCATTCGGCCCTCCAAGCCTGCGCCGATCTTTGATGCCTGCCTAAACTAAAACCTTCTGCACTTCCGGGGACCGTATCCCTCTATTCCCATCCTATTCATGTATTTGTCAAGATGCTTCTTAAACGTCATTATCGTACCTGCTTCCACCACCTCCCCCGGCAGCAAGTTCCAGGCACTCACCACCCTCTGTGTAAAGAACTTGTCTCGCACATCCCCTCTAAACTTTGCCCCTCTCACCTTAAACCTATGTCCCCTAGTAACTGACTCTTCCACCCTGGGAAAAAGCTTCTGACTATCCACTCTGTCCATGCCGCTCATAACTTTGTAAACCTCTATCATGTCGCCCCTCCACTCCGTCGTTCCAGTGAAAACAATCCAAGTTTATCCAACCTCTCCTCATAGCTAATGCCCTCCAGACCAGGCAACATCCTGGTAAACCTCTTCTGTACCATCTCCAAAGCCTCCACATCCTTCTGGTTATTTACCTGCACGATTTGTCCTGGATAGTGTCAAGCTTCTTCAGTGCTGTTGGAACTGCACTCATCCAGGCAAGTATTCCATTCCACTCCTGAGTTGTGCCTTTCTGATGGTGGACAGGCTTTGGGGAGTCAGGAAGTGAGTTACAGTGCATAATTCCCAGCCTCTGACCTGCTTTTGAAGCCAAAGTATTTATATGGCTGATCCATTTAACTTTCTGGTCAATGGTATACCTCAGGATATTGATGGTGGGGGGAATCCAGTGGTGGTAAGGCAGTTAAATGTCAAGGGGAGATGGTTAGATTTTCTCTTTTTGGGGATGGCCATTGCCTGGCACTTGTGTGGTGAGAATATTACTTACCATTTATCAGCCTGAGCCCGAATGTCATCCAGGTCTTGCTGCCTGTGGGCACACACTGCTTCATAATATAGTGAATTGTTTATGGTACTGAACACTATGCAATCATCATCCAACATCCTCACTTCTGACCTTATATTGGAGGGACTGGGACTGATGTCCTTGGGGGAGTATTTGCTAGAGTGGTTGGGGAGGGTTTAAACTAAAATGGCAGGGGGATGGGAACCTTTGCAAGGAGTCAGAGGAGGGGGGATCAAGGACAAGAAAAAAAGACAGTAAGGGGAATAAGAAAAGTGATGGGCAGAGAAATCAAGGGCCAGAATCAAACAGGGCCACAGTGAAAAATAGTGGGAAGGGGAAAAGTAATGTTAAAAAGACAAGCCTTAAGGCTTTGTGCCTTAACACGTGGAGCATTCGCAATAAAGGGGATGAATTAATCGTGCAAATAGATGTAAACGGGTATGATATAGTCGGGATTACGGAGTCATGGCTGCAAGGTGATCAGGGATGGGAAATGAACATCCATGGATATTCAGTATTTAGGAAGGACAGACAAAAAGCAACAAGCAGTGTAGTTGCATTGCTGGTTAAAGAGGAAATTAACGCAATAGTGATGAAGGATATTAGCTCTGACAATGTGGAATCTGTATGAGTATAGCTGCGAAACACTAAAGAGCAAAAAACGTTAGTGGGGGCTTGTATATAGACCTCCAAACAGTAGTGGTGATGTTGGGAATGGCATTAAACAGGAAATTAGAGATGCATGCGATAAAGGAACATCTGTAATTGTCAGTGGCTTTCATCTGTATATAGATTGGACAAATCAAATTAGTCACAATACCGTAGAGGAGGAATTCTTGGAGTGTACACAGGATGGTTTTCTGGACCAATATGTTGAGGAACCAACTAGAGAACAGGCCATCCTAGACTGGGTATTGTGTAATGAGAGAGGAATAATTGACAATCTAGTGATACGAGACCCCTTGGGGATAAGCGACCATAATATGCTAGAATTCTTCATCAAGATGGAGAATGACGTAGTTGATTCTGAGACTAGGGTCCTGAATCTCAGCAAAGGAAACTACGAAGGGATGAGGCGTGGATTGGGAAACGTTACTTAAAGGGATGATGGTGGAAAGGCAATGGCAAACATTTAAAGAGCACATGGATGAACTGCAACAATTGTTTATCCCTGTCTGGTGCAGAAGTAAAACAGGAAAAGTAGCCAAACCATGGACAACAAGGGAAATTAAAGATAGCATTAGATCCAAGGAAGAGGCATTCAAATTTGCCAGAGAAAAACAACAGGCCTGAGGATTGGGAGCAGTTTAGAATTCAGCAAAGGAGGACCAAGGGATTGATTAAGAAGGGGAAAATAGAGTACGAGAACAAGCTTGCAGGGAACATAAAAACTGACTGTAAAAGTTTCTATCGGTTTGTGAAGAGAAAAAGATTGATGAAGACAAATGTAGGTCTCCCTTATAGTCAGAAACAGGGGAATTTATTATGGGGAACAAAGAAATGGCTGACCAACTAAATGCATACTTTGGTTCTGTCTTCACAAAGGAGGACACAAATATCATACCAGAAATGTTGGGGAACACAGGGCTTAGTGAGACAGAGGAACTGAAGGAAATCCGTATTAGTAGAGAAGTTGGGAGATTGACAGGATTGAAGGCCGATAAATCTCCAGGGCCTGATGGTATGCATCCCAGCGTACTTAAGGAAGTGGCACTAGAAATAATGGATGCCTTGGTGGTCATCTTCCAAGATTCTATAGACTCAGGAACAGTTCCTACAGATTGGAGGGTAGCTAATGTAACCGCACAATTTAAAAAGGGAGGTAGAGAGAAAGCTGGGAATTATAGACCAGTCAGCCTGACGTCAGTAGTGGGGAAAATTCTAGTGTCCATTATCAAAGGTTTTATAGCACAGCACTTAGAGAACAGTGGTAGAATTGAGCAGAGTCAGCATGGATTTACGAAAGGGAAATCATGCTTGACAAATCTACTAGAATTCTTCGAGGATGGTGTTGATGAGGGGGAGCCGGTGGATGTGGTTTATTTGGACTTTCAGAAGGCTTTCGACAAAGTCCCACATAAGAGATTAGCATGTAAAATTAAAGCGCATGGGGTTGGGGGTAGTGTATTGTGATGGATAGAAAATTGGTTGGCAGACAGGAAACAAACAGTAGGGATCAAATGGGTCTTTTTACGAATGGCAAGCAGTGGCTAGTGGGGTGCTAGGAGCCCAGATATTCACAATATATATGAATGATTTAGATGAGGGAACTAAATGCAATGTCTCCAAATTTGCAGATGACACAAAACTGGGCGGGAGGGTGAGTTGTGAGGAGGATGCAGAGAGGCTTGAGGGTGACTTGTGCAAGTTGAGTGAGTGGGCTAATGCATGGCAGATGCAGTATAATGTGGATAAATGTGAGATTATCCACTTTGGTAGCACAAAACAGGAAGGCAGATTATTATCTGAATGACTATAAACTGAGAGAGGGGAATGTGCAGCGAGACCTGGGTGTTTTCAGACACCAGTCACTGAAGGTAAGCATGCAGGTCCAACAGGCGGTAAAAAAGACAAATGGTATTTTGGCCTTCATAGTCAGACGATTCAAGTACAGGAGCAGGGATGTCTTGCTGCAGTTGTACAAGGCCTTGGTGAGGTCACACCTGGAATATGGTGTGCAGTTTTGGTCTCCTTATCTGAGGAAGGATGTTCTTGCTATAGATGGAGTGCAGCGAAGGTTTACCAGACTGATTCCTGGGATGACTTATGAGAAGAGATTCAGTCGTTTAGGATTATATTCGCTGGAGTTCAGAAGAGTGAGGGGGGAATCTCATAGAAACCTATAAAATTCTAACAGGACTTGACAGGGTAGATGCAGGAAGGATGTTCCCGATGGTGGGGGAGTCCAGAACCAGGGATCATAGTCTCAGGATATGGGGTAAACCTTTCAGGACTGAGAGGAGGAGAAATTTCTTCACCCAGAGAGTGATGAGCCTGTGGAATTCGCTGCCACAGAAAGCAGTTGAGGCCAAAACATTGTATGTTTTCAAGAAGGAGTTAGATATAGCTCTTGGGTCTAAAGGGATCAAAGGGTATGGGGCAAAATCAGGAACAGGTTACTGAGTTGGATGATCAGCCATGATCATAATGAATGGCGGAGCAGGCTCGAAGGGTCGAATGGCCTACTCCTGATCCTACTTTCTATGTTGCTATGTTTTCTATGTTTCTATGATACCTAATTTTGAGGTATGCCTGGTGCTGCTCCTGGCATGTCCTCCTGCACTCTTCATTGAACCAGGGTTGGTCTCCTGGCTTGATGATAATGGTAGAGTGGGGAATATGCCAGGCCATGAGGTTACAGATTTTGGTTGAGTACAACTCTGCTGCTGCTGATGGCCTACAGTGCCTCATGGATGCCCAGTTTTGCGTTGCTCAATCCGTTTGAAATCTATCCCATTTAGCGCAGTGATAGTGCCACACAACACAATGGAGCATATCCTCAATGTGAAGGTGGGACCTCCTCCACAAGGACTGTGTGGTGGTCACCCCTACCAATACTGTCATGGACAGATGCATCATCTGCAGGCAGATTGGTGACGACAAGGTCAAGTACGTTTCTTCCTCTTGTTGGTTCCCTCACCACCTGCCGCATGGCCAGGAAGGATCTGAAGAAAGGGATTAGGAGAGCTAAGAGAGGGCATGAAAAATGCTTGGCGGGTAGGATAAAAGAAAACCCCAAGGCCTTTTACGCGTATGTCAGAAATATGAGGATGACTAGGGGGACCGTAGGTCCGGTCAAGGACAATAGCGGGAGACTGTGTGTTGAGCCGGAAGAGATAAGTGAGGTTTTGAATGAGTACTTCTCTTCGGTATTTACAAATGAGAAGGGGTGTATTACTGAAGAGGACGGTGGGAAGCAGACTGGTAAGCTCGAGGAAGTGCTCGTTAGGAGGGAAGATGTGTTGGGGTTTTTGAATAACTTGAAGATAGACAAGTCTCCCGGGCCTGACGGGGTATATCCAAGGATGTTATGGGAAGCAAGGGATGAAATTGCAGAGCCGCTGGCAATGATCTTTTCATCTTCTCTGCTGACGGGGGTGGTACCAGGTGATTGGAGGGTGGCGAATGTTGTGCCCCTGTTCAAGAAAGGGAATAGGAACAACCCTGGGAATTACAGGCCAGTTAGTCTTACTTCGGTGGTAGGCAAGTTGATGGAAAAGGTGCTGAGGGATAGGATTTCTGAGCATCTGGAAAGACACTGCTTGATTCGGGACAGTCAGCACGGTTTTGTGAGGGGTAGGTCTTGCCTCACAAGCCTGATTGAATTCTTTGAGCAGGTGACCAAGCAAGTGGATGAGGGTAAACCAGTGGATGTGGTGTACATGGATTTTAGTAAGGCATTTGATAAGGTCCCCCATGGTAGACTTATGGAGAAAGTCAGGAGGCATGGGATAGTGGGGAATGTGGCCAGTTGGATTAAGAATTGGCTAACTGATAGAAGGCAGAGAGTGGTCTTAGATGGTAAATACTCAGCCTGGAGCCCAGTTACCAGTGGCGTGCCGCAGGGATCAGTTCTGGGTCCTCTCCTGTTTGTGATTTTTATTAACGACTTGGATGAGGAAGTCGAAGGGTGGGTCAGTAAATTTGCAGATGATACAAAGGTTGGTGGAGTTGTGGATACCGAGGAGGGCTATTGTCGTCTGCAAAGGGACTTGGATAGGTTGCAGTGCTGGGCTGAAAAGTGGCAGATGGAGTTTAACCCTGAAAAGTGTGAGGTCGTCCATTTTGGAAGGACAAACATGAATGCAAAATACTGGGTTAACGGTAGGGTTCTTGGGCATGTGGAGGAGCAGAGAGACCTTGGGGTCTATGTGCATAGATCATTGAAAGTTGCAAGTCAAGTGGATAGGGCTGTGAAGAAGGCATATGGGGTGTTAGCGTTCATTAGCAGAGGGATTGAATTTAAGAGCCGTGAGGTGATGATGCAGCTGTACAGGACCTTGGTAAGGCCTCATTTGGAGTACTGTGTGCAGTTCTGGTCGCCTCATTTTAGGAAGGATGTGGAAGCCTTGGAGAGGGTGCAGAGGAGATTTACCAGGATGTTGCCTGGAATGGAGAATAAGTCTTACGAGGAAAGGCTGAACATTCTAGGCCTCTTCTCATTAGAAAGGAGAAGGATGAGGGGTGACATGATAGAGGTTTATAAGATGATCAGGGGAATAGATAGGGTAGACAGTCAGAAACTTTTTCCCCGGGTGGAGCAAAGCGTTACAAGGGGTCATAAATTTAAGGTGAAGGGTGGGAGATATAAGGGGGATGTCAGGGGAAGGTTCTTTACCCAGAGAGTGGTCGAGGCATGGAATGCCTTGCCCGGGGAAGTTGTTGAGTCAGAAACTTTAGGGACTTTCAAAAGGCTTTTGGATAGGTATATGGATAAAGGAGAATGATGGGGTATAGATTAAATTGTCCTTGACAGAGGACAAAGGATCGGCACAACATTGTGGGCCGAAGGGCCTGTTCTGTGCTGTATGTTCTATGTTCTATACCCAGTCTAGTAGCTATGTCCTTTAGGACTCGGTCAGTTCGGTCAGTAGTGGTGCTACCGAGCCACTCTTCGTGATGGACATTGAAATCCCCCACCCAGAGTACATTTTGCACCCTTGCCACCCTTAGTGCTTCCTCCAAGTGATGATCAACATGGAGAGTACTGATTCATCAGCTGAGGGAGGGTGGTAGGTAGTAATCAGCAGGAGGTTTCCTTGTCCATGTTTGACCTGTTGCCATGAGACCTCATGGGATCCAGAGTCAATGTTGAGGACTCCCAGGGCTGTATACTCCCGACTGTATACCTTGTGCTGCCACCTCTGCTGGGTCTGTCCTGCCGGTGGGACAGGACACACCTGGGGTTGGTGATGGCAGTGTCTAGGACATTGTCTGTAAGGTATGATAAGGTATGAGTGGCGAGCCGTCGTGTTTGGAGCTGTGGAACCTTTGGGGGTGTGCCTTCATTCTGCTGCTGATAAGAAAGTGGGCAGTATCACAATAAAACACTGGGCAGATCGTGATGACTAGGTGTAGTTGGTGTCAATGAACAGACCTTGGGTGATGCCATGATGCCTTGTGGCAATGTCTGCCCTGGAAGAAGGTGTTGGTGATGCAGAGTTCATTCAGGCACAAAGCTCAAGAAGACTTTATCCGTTACCGTTGATTTGCCCACCCCATGATGACCAAGGCACGTTGGTCATGAATCACTGTCTGCCCCAGCACGTGTGTTGAAGTCACCCAGGATGAATAACCTTTTGCCATTTGGAATGTTCCTCAGATCATCACCTAGGGCATCATAGAAATGCTCTTTATTTGAGATGCTGGTGTTCAGAGTTGTTGAGTTGATATTGACTGTGCCTCCATTGAATGATAACCACAGGGAGATGTGGTGCTCCGAGGTTGCTACTACTGGCTCAATTGTTTGTGTCAGCTGGTTGCTCACTATGAAGCCTGCACCATGCTCAGTGATCTTCACTGCTCTGTCCCTGCCAGTAGAAGGTGTAATTAGCCTCTCGAATATAGCCTGTGTTGGCTATCTGGTTTCTTGTAGAGCAGCAATGTCGACACCAAGTTAATGCAGCTCACAGTCGGTCAGAACTGTCTTGCATACACTAGCTGTAGAGTGTGGGTCGCTGTTCATTCCAGGGTACACAGTCCTCAAATTCCACTTTCCAAGTCCAAAAGTTACCTTTCTTTGTTTGCTGCATAACCTAGGCATGATTTTAGGAGGTGCATTCTTGCCTAGCATCAGCAACTTCCCCTCTCGACCTTGTAGGCTGGTGTCCAGAGGAAAGCCTATATGTCTGGGGCCTACTCGTTTGCAGGAGTTGCCAGAAGATGCTAACTTGAGGAAAAATGAACCACCTAAAGGAACTTCACTCCAGATTTTGTTGGGTTTACTCCCTTAGCCATTAGTTCTTGATGTTGTTGTTAATGTTGAACATCTTCAACATTGGAAGAATGAGAGCTGATCTTATTGAAACATATAAGATTCTGAGGGGGTTTGATAGGGTGGATGCTGAGAGGATGTTTCCCTTTGTGGGGGAATCTAGAACACGGGGGCATGGTTTAAAAATGAAGTGTCTTGAATTTAAAACGGAGGTGAGGACAAGTTTCTTCTCTCAGAGGGTTGTTAATCTTTGGAATTCTCTAGCCCAGAGAGCAGTGGCCTGAGTTAGACAGATTCTTGATCTACAAGAGAGTAAAGGGTGATGGGGGGCAGGCAGGAAAATGGAGTTAAGGCCACACAGATCAGCCATGATCTTATTAAAAGACAGACCAGGCTCAAGGGGCCAAATGGCCTACTCCTATTTCTTATGTTTACCATTCATGACTGGATGTGGCAGGACTGTAGAGGGATTGACTCTTGGGCACTAAGGGAAGGAAAGCTTATGGGATAGGGAAAGGTCAGAGATTTTGTTTATTTTATATTTAGAGATACAGCACTGAAACAGGCCCTTCGGCCCACCAAGTCTGTGCCGACCAACCACCGCCCATTTATACTAACCCTACATTAATCCCATATTCCCTACCACATCCTCACAATTCTCCTACCACCTACCTACACTAGGGGCAACTTAGAATGGC
This sequence comes from Heterodontus francisci, assembly GCF_036365525.1. Classification (NCBI taxonomy): domain Eukaryota; kingdom Metazoa; phylum Chordata; class Chondrichthyes; order Heterodontiformes; family Heterodontidae; genus Heterodontus; species Heterodontus francisci. Next base: position 241,826,577 of record NC_090371.1, read on the forward strand.
CAATTTACCTATCAACCTGCAAGTCTTTGGCTGTGGGAGGAAACCAGAGCACCCAACGGAAACTCACACAGTAACAGGGATAACTTGCAAACTCTGTACAGGCAGTACCCAGAACTGAACCCGGGTCACTGAAGCTGTGGTGCTAACCACTGCGCCACTGTGCCACCCAACAACAGAAGGTGGGAAAAGACAGGGAAAGGCTTGACATGAAAATGTCAAATAGGCTAAAAGGGTAGACTTGATGTTAAGAATCAGTTCTACATAAAGTGAACAGATTGGCCCAGATTTTGCGGTCAGTGGCAAAGAAACGGTGTTTGCTGCTGTCCGCACTGAAAATTTTACACTCACCTGGTTCAATGGCTGCATTGAGAGTTTTAACTTCTGGCTACAGCATGGCCTGCTAACATGAGGAACAGTGACACCTTTCAACAAAGTGCGTTCTGGATGGAGCCACACCTCCTGATGAGGTCATGATCCGTTGACTTGCCCATTAAGGTCAGTCTTCAGCTGAAAGGTCAATGCATGTCTTACAATGATTTTAAGAAGTTTTAAACACATTTAAAAACTTTTATAAACTTCGAAAAACTGACATATTTCATAAACCTTTGAAAACATTTAAAAACTTTCAAAAAAGCTTTGAAATAAATGGGAAAGTGCATTGGACATCCTTTAAAAAGACAAGATAAGCAAAACAATTTTTTTGAAAAGCACTTATTTACTTGCTTACAGAAAAGAAAATTGAAGCAACAGAAGCAGAAAAGTGGAACAGGTATCATAACTTTTGTGATGAAGACCTCGGAAGACTTTTCAATGAAGCAGATACGAGGAGTCACTAGCTTGTCTGTGCCGGTAAGTGTACGGCACCTAGAAAAGTTAACATCTTAGGGTGGAAGGAGGTCACAGAGGCTGTGGCTACGAATAGCATCCTTCCACGGAACACAGTACAATATCACAAGAAATTGAATGATTTAATGTGATCTCTCAGGGTTTGTGGAGTTCTTGGAATTTTTTTCATTTAAATTTTCATTTGTAATTTAAAAGGTTATGAAGCAAAGATCTTGTTTGTGGATGGATAGGGTGTTCAGGGTTAGATTACATCAAGTGGTCATAAAATTCAGTTGTCTCTGGAGATGGGGCTGACTACATGCTTGTAAAGATCCTTTATCTACCATCATGGAGGCTCCTCCAGAGTGCACCACAACTTGTGGTTTTCGATGCAAGTGGTGCAAATGCCCTCGCCTGAATTTGTGGTGCTGTTGTGACTCTCAATAGTGGCAAACGTCTCAGTGTTCACTACTATTGGGACCACAAAATGCAGCCCATTGTTTTGGACCTCTTGGCCACATAAACGTCACACTTCATATATATGGATGCTTGTAACTTTTGGGTGTTAAATAATAGCAGAATAATTCTCTTTAATAAGGGAAATTGTGTGGGTGGAGGACAAGTACAGACAGGAGCAAAGTAACTTTATCTATTGTGTTAATCTTTATTCAGCAAAAGCATGGTTCAGCTTGAGTCATCCTTTCACAGTTGGTGGCTGCTGTGAATCATACATTCCTTTCCCTGAACACCCACTGTGATCAGTGGGCATTGTCCTTTTGCATCTGCATATAAGGGACCTAATGCCTGCTTCAGCTCCCTGTGGAAATATTTGTTTGCCCTGATCAGCAAATAACATCTCTGGCTGCACTCCGGGAAACCATTTGTACAGAATGCCTGCAAAAAAATAAGGTAAATTACTTAGCTGAGTGTGGAGGTTTGGCAGTGCATGGCCCGACTCTACACTAAATCTACTCCATGATTGCCACTGCTCCCAGCCCGAGATTCCCAGCCCCTAACGTCCAAGCTCCCTAGCACTAAAGCCTGACTCCCACCCCACTGGCCCTGAAATCCTCAACCACGGCCCTGATTTCATGTCCACTGCCAGCTGATACTACCTCAATCCCCCGGATTGCTCCCCTGAGGCCGCGATCCTCCTTGAAGCCTCCCGTTCCCCTTAGGGTTCCTGTTCTCTCTGAGGCATCCTATCCCCTCTGATGCCATCATTGAATCAAGGGCCGCTATGGCAGTCGTAGCAGCCTGACCTTCCAACACTCACCTTCTTGAGCAAATCCCACAGCACCATTCCAATGCAAACGAGATCAAAGGCCCAATATCTAGGACTCCTTGGACTCTGTTATAGTGATATAACATTAACAACCTTGCAGTCCTCTGGCACTAATAATTTATCCAATGAGAAACAAAATATTGTGATCAATGCCATCGTCATTTCTAACACTTGTTTCTTTCAATAATCTAAGATGCCTTCCATCCGGAACACACGATGGGATGATGTGAACAATGGGCTACCTAACAGAACAATGGGCTACCTTTAAAGAAGAAATGTTTTTGGTACAGTCGAGGTATATTCCCACAAGTAAGAAAGGTAGGGCAACCAAAGCCAGATCTCCCTGGATAAAGAAAGAGATAGAGAGTAAGATGAACCAGAAAAGGGGTCCGTATTACAGATGTCAGGTTGACAATACAAGCGAGAACCAGACTGATTATAAAAAGTTCAGAGATGAAGTGAAAAAGGAGATGAGAGACAAAGAGAGAGTATGACAAGAGACTGGCAGCCAACATAAAAGGGAATCCAAAAGTCTTCTATAGGCATATAAATAGTAAAAGAGCAGTAAGAGAAAGGGTGGAGCTGATTAGGGACCAAAATAGGACCTATGCATGGAAGAAGAGAGCATGGCTATGATACTAAATAAATACTTTGCATCTGTCTTTACCAAGGAAGAAAATGCTGCCAAAGTCATAGTGAAAGAGGAGATAATTGAGAAACTGGATGGACTAAAAATTGTTAAAGAGGAGGCATTGGAGAGGTTGGCTTTACTTAAAGTTAATTAGTCACCAGGACCAGATGTGATGCATCTGAGGCTATTGAGGGATGTAAGGGAGGAAATTACGGAGACACTGGCTATAATCTTCCATTTCTCGTTAGATACGGCGATGAAGCCAGAGGACTGGAGAACTGCAAATGTTAGACCCTCGTTCTAAAAAGGATGTAAGGATAAACCCAGCAACTACAGGCCAGTCAGTTTAACCTCGGTTGTGGGAAAGCTTTTAGAAACAATAATTCTGGACAAAATTAATAGTCACTTGGACAAGTGTGAATTAATTAAGGAAAGCCAGCTTGGATTTGTTAAATGCAAATCATGTTTAACTAACTTGCTTGAGTTTTTTAATGAGGTAACAAAGAGGGATGATGAGGGCAATGCGGTTGATGTGGTGTACATGGACTTCCGAAAGGCGTCAAATAAAATGCCACGTAACAGGCTTATCAGCAAAATTGAAGCTCATGGAATAAAAGGGAAATGGCAGCATAAATGTAAAGTTGTATGAGTGACAGGAAACAGAATAGTGGTGAATGGTCATTTTATGGACTGGAGAAAGGTTCCCCAGTGATTGGTACTAGGAACACTGCTTTTCTTGATCTATATTAAACACCTAGACTTGGGTGTGCAAGACACAATTTCATAACTTGAAGATGACAAAATACTTGAAACTGAGGAGGATAGCAATCGACTTCAAGAGGACATAGACTGGTTGAAATTTAATGCAGAGAAATATGAAGTGATACATTTCAGTTGGAAGAATGAGGTGAAGCAATATGAAATAAAGGGTGCAATTTTAAAGGGGGTGCAAGAATAGAGAAATCTGGGGGTATATGGTACAAATCGTTGAAGGTGGCAGGGCAGGTTGAGAAAGTGATTTAAAAAGGCATACTGGATCCCACATTTCATAAATAGAGGCATAGAGTACAAAAGCAAGGAAGTTATGATGGCTATTTATAAAACACTGGCTTGGCCTCAACTGGAGTATTTTGTCCAATTCTGGGCACCACACTTTAGAAAGGATGTGAAGGCATTAGAGAGGGTGCAGAAAAGATTTCCAAGACTGGTTCCAGGGATGAGGGACTTCAATTATGTGTATAGATTGGAGAAACGGGAGCTGTTGCCCTTAGAGAAGAGAAGGTTGAGAGGACATTTCATAGGGGTATTCAAAATCTTAAGGGGTCTGGACAGAGTAGATACAGAGAAACTGTTCCCATTGGTGGAAGGGTCAAGATCCAGAGGACATCAAAATAAGGTGAATGTCAAAAACTAAAGGCGGCATGGGGAAAAACATTTTTACACAGCAAGTGGTTAGGATCTGGAATGCACTGCCCGAGAGTGTGGTGGAGGTACATTTTCCAATACTGCATCCATGTTTGACACTGTATCCTCCTATGCAATACCCTCTCATGACCTCCTCACCATGTGTAGGCTTCCTGCCCCAGCAGATAAGGGATGCCCCTGTTCCTCTCCATTTCCTGCACTAACGCCTAAATATAGCATCTGAGAACCTTGATGCCTGCTTTCTGTAAGCTTCAGCCAGCGTTCCATTACTTGTTTAGAATTACTTCTCTTCCTCACACCTCTTCTAACAGCCACAATTCACCTTCCCTTTAATAGATATTGTCTGGCTTTAAATATGTGCTGCACCCCACATATCGGGCCGCCCCAATGCTTGCAGCCAATGAATGGCATGTGTCGCATTGCCTATATGCAGCTTATTATGTTAATCAGCAGGCAACATGTATTTAACGTGCTGCCTGCATCAGAATGATAGGGTGTGGCTTAATCATGAACCGTGATCCCATGCACCTTCTCCCCTGGTATCCAATTCAACCCTTCAAATTACAATAAATATGGAGGCAGAAAATAAGTCTGTGGTCAAGCAATGGAGAAGAGCAATATTTAAATTTCCTGTTTGATAGCTTAATAAGTGGGAGATGGTCCTGTCCGTCAGTCCAGAAAGCCCAAAGGCAATCAGTGCAGCTTTTGTGAAGAGGAATCAAGGGTACTTTGGGTTGAATTTTATGGGCACCCTTGGGATGGGATCGGAGGTGGGGTCCCATAAAATTGGGTCGGTAGGTGGCGGGGGGTGGGGGTGAATGCCTGTCGCCTTCCCGATGCCTTCCAATTTAGTCCAGGGCGGGGTTGTTGTATGTTGGTTTGGTGTGCTGCCACCTTAGTTAGTTTAGATAATAGAGATACTTCAGTCTGGGTAGTTAGAACATTGATATTTATTATATTAGAACTATATACATACTAGTCTGTGTGACTCCACCAAAGCCAGGTTGCAGCTAGTTTCAAGTCTCTCTAACGTGATCTCTTACATCATCATGGTAGGAGGTATTCTTTACACTCTCTCAAGATTAATCCTTATACTACAGGGGTAGGCCGGCACAACCTTCCCGCACCAAGCCAATTGAGGCCCTTAAGTGACCAATTAATGGCCACTTAAGGACCTCTTCCTGCCTCCGCCTTAATTTAGTAGAAGGTGGATGGGCCAACTGCTGCGTGGAGACACCCCCAGGTAAAACCTCATGGCCTCCTAACAGGGCTGGGGGTGGGACCCATCCTTTGGGGGCAATCCAGGGCCCCTGGATGTCTCCCCCCTCCGATGTTGATTGCTACCCCTCTCCCCCACCAGGAAGATCCCCCACCCTCACTAACCTTCTCCCATCCGTTGCCAGAGCCTGACTGACTGACCCCGGCAAACCTGAACCAACTCACCAGTCCTGGAGTCTTCTGACATATTTGTTCTACAGGGCCTCCTGCAATACTAGAAGTGGCCACCACTCCCAATGATGCTGCTGGTACTGCAGAGCTGCTGGTCTTCTGATTGGCCAGCAGCTGTTGGAGGTGGGAGCTCGTCCCTTAGAGGGATAGTGTACCCGATGGCCAGGAGTTAATTGCCTGCCCACTGTGTAATTGCAATGGGGGTCTGACTGAGGGCTGAGGAGGGGTCTGCCTTCAACTTCCAATCCACCGCTTGGATCCACATTGTCAGAACAAATTTAAGCATTTATTTCTGCCACGGGCTCATTGATTCCCCAAAGCCTTTCCACCATTTATAAGGCACAAGTCAGAATATAATGGAATACTGTCCTGGATGAGTGCAGCTCCAACAACACTTAAGAAGCTTAACACCATCCAGGACCAAGCAGCCCTCTTGACTAGCACCCCATTCATTACCTTAAGCATTTACTCCTTCCACTACAAGCACACCATGGCTGCAGTGCTTACCATCTACAAGATGCACTGCAGCAACGCACCAAGTCTTCTTCACAACAAATCAGCAACCTCTACCACCTGGAAGAACAATGGCAGCAGGCACATGGGAACCTGTCAAGCCACACGGCATCCTGACTTGGAACTATATCATCTTTCCTTCAATATCACTAGGTCAAAATCCTGGAACTCCCTTCCTAATTGCACTATGGGTGTACCTACATCACATGAACTGCAGCAGTTCAAGAAGGAGGCTAACCATCACTTCTCTAGGGCAATTAGGGGGTTAGTTTTAAAGCCAGAATGCTTGGTTATATCCTGTTAATTTAGGATTTACATATTGAAATTACTTACCCAACAGCTCCACAGAGGATCCCCACTCACCTGCAAACCCACCCAGGTTAAACATCAATGTATGTGTGATCATGCCATTTTTTGGGGCTTTAATCCACCTGCTCACACCCAAACCTGCCTCCCCTTGGCAGTTAAAATTCTGCCTGAAGTCTCTGGAGTGGAACATGAATGCATAACCTTCTGATTCTGAGGGGAACCAGCTGAGTCACAGCTGACACACCAACCCATATCTACCTTAGAAAGATTGGTGCAGAAAGCAGAATGGGGCTTTCAAGAAGGCACTCATCTCCTTCAGCTTTCCCTCCCACAGATCAGTGGAAATGATCAGCCCCAGCCCCATGAGAGTGTCATGTGTTGCCCTCACTTAGGTTTTCAGAACCTTGGCTCCAACGGTGCCCACTTAAGCAGTTTCAAATACATTACCAGATAGCCAGCTAGCCACCCTGTTCCAGCAGAAGCTGAAGGGAAGCTGTCTGTAGCTGGGCCCTCTCAGGCTCAAGTACCCAGGAATTGCCTTCCAAGGTCATGTCAAGGGTTCCTAGGTGAACAACAGCAGCCTTCCACCATCTTCGCTGAAGCTATTGTGGCAGCACCTTGTAGATGTCATAGAGGGAGGAAACTTTCCTTTAGGAAAAGCATTTCATGTAGAGCATTTACATGCCAAAAGATTTTAGTTCAAGCTCCTGGTTGTAAATAAATGCATCGCCTTTAACACATTTGAGAGTTTGTTCTTTTTTTGGTTTGGTGTTTCTTTAATTGCAGTTGATTAGTCTGCATGGCCAGAATGTCACTGTTAGAGATTTGCTGACTAATTTGACTGTTTTTTGATGCATACTGAATAGTGAAAGGGTTAACAAGGACTGTCAATGCAGATGGACTTTTTACCGATTTTCAGGTGACTGGATTGTGTAGATAAATACAAAAAAAAAACACTTGATTCCCTGATCCCTCTTCAGTCTCCAGACTTTGTGCTCTCTCTCCTTCTTCTGGTTCTCCCTACCTTAATCCAATTCTTCCTTGTCCGGGGATGCCTTTTATTATTGCTATGCCTCCTCCAACTCTAATCCTCATTGCATAGTCTCAGTATTGTAACATTATTGTGCCTTTGCTGCTCAGGACTGTTGAAGTTGTGAAGCAGTGTCATCAATAGACAGGTGTGTAGGGGATAAAAACAGAACATTTTGGAAATACTCTGCAGGTCTGGCAGCATATGTGGACAGAAAAGCAGAGTTAATGTTTCAGGTCAATGGCATTTCATCAGAAAGAACCCAGGTAATAAACTGTCTTATGAAATGCAGCCTTCTGGGGCACTTGATAAAATATCTACCAAAACTGAGTTCTGATGAAGGGTTACTGACCTGAAACGTTGGGCTGAATTTCATGCAGCCCCAGTGGGTCAGTTGGTGGTGTGGGGGCAGTATAAAATTGAGTGGGAGGATCCTGGAGGCCTACCCGCTTCCGGTCAACTTCACGGTGGTTGGGTGTGGGGGGGGGAAACAGCCCGCTTGCTTGAGGCCAAACAAGGCCCTTAAGTGGCCACTTAACGGCCATTTAAGGGCCTGTGCTCGCCTTCATGGGTATTTTACCCATGGCAAGTGGGCGTGCTGGGGATGTGAAAGGGCGCCCAGCGATAGTTGCCGGCCGTTCCGCGCCACGGGGGGTGGGGGAGGTGGGGGGCATGGCAGTCAGACACAGGGTGCTCAATTGAGGGCCGCCCCCACCTCCCCCCAAACTACCACTCCAGCCTCACCAGGGAAGGACCGATCCTCCTGGTGAGGCATGCCCAACTCACTCAATCTCCAGGGTCCATGGTGTCGGCTGGGCTGCAGTTCCAGCAGTGGCCACCAGTCCCGGTGGCGCTGCTGGGATTAAGAGCTGCCAGCCCGCTGATTGGCCGGTAGCTCACTGAGGCGGGACCTCCTCCTTCAAGTGGCTGGAAGTCCCGCCTCGGGACAATTAAAGCCCGAGGACCCATAAGATACGGGACAGATCCCTAGGCTAGGTGGAAGCGGGTTCGCCACTGACTTTCCGTCCACCCAAGGTAAAATTCAGCCCGTTGCCTCTGCTTCTTTCTCCACAGATGCTGCCAGACCTGCTGAATATTTCCAGCCTTTCTTGTTTTTACTTCTGGGGCACTGTTTGTCTGAGATGTCCAGGAAGATGACTTGTAGCCTAAAGACCCTGTGGTCAGTGAGGCCTTCTACGAGCAGCTGCTTTCACCTGTTGTGCTCTAACAAGCCCAAATGCTACTCATCCTGGTTACTGAGGCTGCTGCTGTCACTGCTACTGTGGATATGATTCCTCATCCATCTGGAATAAAGAAGCAGAAATGGCACCTATGATTAGCTAAAAATCAGGATGTGTTAGGCAAACAAATGAAAAAAAATCCATGTTGTGAAATATATTTGTAATGCATTAATCAGGAAACCACAAAAGTGCTATTGATCAATATTAATAAAAGTGAATGCTCTTAACATTTTCCAGCAGTTACTTCAGGCAGTTTCAGATGCCAATCCCATGAAATATTACCTCTTAAAATATGTGCGTTCTTTGATCAGTTCACAGTTTTCCAAGTGATTAGTCACTCCATCTTCAATGATAAATTTTCATAACTTTCCCATAACAGACATTATATTAATAAGACTATAGTTTCTGTGGTTTTCCCTTCCACCCTTAGGTAATAGAGTCACATTGGTAAGTTTCCAATCCAAAGAGGCAATTCCTGAAATGAGAGGATTTTGGAAGATCATGGCTAAAACATCTGCAATTTCCTTACCTGCCTCTTTAAATACACTTGGGTTGTAAACCATTGACAATGACAACAACTTGCATTTATATAGCTCTTTAAACCCCATAGTACAGTGTCCCATGGTGCTTCACAGGAGCATTATCTGACTGTATTTGGCACCAAGCTTCATAAGACATTAGGATTGGTGAGCAAAAGCTTGGTTAAAGTGGTAGGTTTTCAGAGTCACCTTAAAGAAGGAGTGAGAGGAAGAGAGGTTCAGGGAGGGAATTCCAGATCATAGGGCCTCAACAGCTGAAGGTCATAGTTGGAGGAATGCCAAGTTTTTGAGGGGCTGAAAGCATGTAGGAGGTGAGAGATCGGGGAGAGCAAGACCATGGACAGATTTGAACACATGAATGATCATTTTAAATTTGAGGCATTTCTGAACCGGGAGCCAATGCAGATCACCGAGCACAAGGATGATGGGTGAATGGGAGATGGTGGAAGTTGGATAGGAGCGGCAGAGCTTTGGATGAGCTAAAGTATATGGAGGGTGATAGATCGGAGACTGGGGTGGGGGGAATTAGAATAGTCAATTCTGAAGATAACCCAAGTCATGGATGAGGGTTTCAACAGCAGAAAAGCTGAGGTAGAGGCAGAGTTGGGCAATATTATGGAGGTAAAAGTAGGTGGTCTTGGTGATGGCACGACTATGTGGTCAGAAGCTTAGTGAGCGTTTCAGCAGCAAATGTGGAGAGAGGTGCAAGTAGAGGTGTTCTTGAAGATGGCAAAGGTAATGACAGGGAGAGCATAGAGGAAGTGGAGGATGTACATCCTTAAAACAATGCAACATGACTCCACTGAATATCACAGGCACACTAAAACTGAATAATACAGACACAAGCAACCTGCTGAACAGATGCACACTGAACCTAATCAACACAGACCCACACTCAACCTGATTAACACAGACCCACACTCAACCACAGAAACACACTCAACCTGAATTACACATACAGACTCACCCTGATTAACACAAACTCATTCAACCTGATTCTTTTCTTCTTTGGCCTCCTTATCTCGAGAGACAATGGGTAAGTGCCTGTAGGTGGTCAGTGGTGTGTGGAACCATGCCTGGAGTGGCTATAAAGGCCAATTCTAGAGTGACAGGCTCTTTCACAGGTGCTGCAGAAAAATTTGTTTGTCGGGGCTTTTACACAGTTGGCTCTCCCCTTGCGCTTCTGTCTTTTTTCCTGCCAACTGCTAAGTCTCTTCGACTGGCCACACTTTAGCCCCGCCTTTATGGCTGCCCGCTCAACCACAGAAACACACTCAACCTGAATTACACATACAGACTCACTCTGATTAACACAAACTCATTCAACCTGATTAACACAGACATAATTAGCCCGCCAGCATTCGCCAGAGCTGGCGGGCAGCCATAAAGACAGGGCTAAATTGTGGCGAGTTGAAGAGACTTAGTAGTTGGCAGGAAAAAAGACAGAGGCGCAAGGGGAGAGCCAACTGTGCAACAGCCCCGACAAACAAATTTCTCTGCAGCACCTGTGGAAGAGCCTGTCACTCCAGAATTGGCCTTTATAGCCACTCCAGGCGCTGCTTCACAAACCACTGACCACCTCCAGGCGCGTATCCATTGTCTCTCGAGATAAGGAGGCCCAAAAGAAAGAATTAGCCCGATAAACACAGGTCCACATCAGCTTGATATACAAAGACAAACATTAAACCCAATTATAAGACTCATTCAATCTGATACGGGCATCCTTATTGAGACAGATGCAAACTGAATGTGCTAATTACAAATATGCACTCAACCTGATTAACACGGACAGAATTAGACTGCTAAATGCAAGCATAGTTAGCCTAATTAACACAGACACACACTCAAGCTAATTAACACAGATGCAGTCAACCTGATTAACACAGAAAGAATTAGCCTATTAAACACAGACGTAGTCAGCCTGATTAACAAAGAGACACTCAGCTTGCTTGGCACAACCTGATACTGGAGAACAGTCTTCTTTTTCTTCTTCTTTGGCCTCCTTGTCTCGAGAGACAATGGGTAAGTGCTTAGAGGTGGTCAGTGGTTTGTGGAGCAGCACCTGGAGTGGCTATAAAGGCCAATTCTAGAGTGACAGACGCTTCCACAGGTGCTACAGATAAAATTGGCTGTCAGGGCTGTTACACAGTTGGCTCTGTCCTTGCACTTCTGTCTTTTTTCCTGCCAACTGCTAAGTCTCTTTGCCTCGCCACTCTTTAGGCCCGCCTTTATGGCTGTCCGCCAGCTCTGGCGATCACTGGCAAGTGATTCCCACGACTTGTGGTCAATGTCACAGGACTTCATGTCATGTTTGCAGACATCTTTAGAGCAGAGACATGGACGGCTAGTAGGTCTGATACCAGTGTTGAGCTCGCTGTATAATGCGTCCTTGGGGATCCTGCCATCTTCCATGCAACTCACATGGCCAAGCCATCTCAAGAGCCGCTGTCTCAGTAGGGTGTATATGCTGGGGATGTTGGCCACCTCGAGGACTTCTGTGTTGGAGACATGGTCCCGCCACCTGATGCCAAGGATTCTCCGGAGGCAGCGAAGATGGAATGAGTTGAGACGTCACTCTGGGCTGACATACGTTGTCCAGGCCTTGCTGCCGGAGAGCAAGGTACTGAGGACACAGGCTTGAAACACTTGGACTTTTGAGTTCGGAACAGTAGCATAGCAGTAAGGGTACTAGCCTAGTAATCCAGAGACCTAGACTAATGCTCAGAGGCATGAGTTCAGATCCCACTATGGCAACTAGGGGAGGTTAAATTCAATCAATTAATATAGCTGGAATAAAAAAAAAACTAGTCTTAGTAACCATGATCACAAAACTATCGGATTATCGTAAAAACCCATTTGGTTTACAATTGTCCTTTAGGGAAGGAGATCATCTGCTGTCCTTACCTGATCTGGCCTACATGTGGCTCCAAGCCCATAGCAAAGTGGTCAACTCCTGTTGCCCTCCGTTGTATCAAACTACTAAGAAAAGTTGAAATAGAACAAAACAGGATCGACCATGGCACCGGAAACGTCAAAGGTACAACCTGCCCAGTTAACCCTGCAAAGTCCTCCTCACTAATATCTGGGGACTTGTGGCAAAAGTGAGAGAGCTCTTCCACCTACTAATCAAGCAGCAGCCTGACATAGTCATGCTCACAGAGTAATACCTTACAGCCAGTGTCCCAGACTTCTCCATCACCATCCCTGAGTATGTTCTGTTCCATCAGCAGGACAGACCCACCAGAGGGGGCAGCACAGTGGCATACAGTCGGGAGGGAGTTGCCCTGGAACTCCTTAACATTGACTTCGGACCCAATGAAGTCTCATGGCATCAGGTCAAACAATGACAAGGAAACCTCCTGCTGATTATCACTTACCACCCTCCCTCAGCTGATGAATCAGTGGTCCTCCATGTTGAACAGCACTTGGAATAAGCACTGAGGGTAGCAAGGGCACAAAATGTACTCTGGGTGAGATACTTCAATGTCCGTCACTAAGTGTGCTTCGGTAGAACCACTACTGGCCAAGCTGTCTGAGTCTTGAAGGCCATAACTGCCAGACTGGGCCTGTGACAGATGCTGAGGGAAAAACCTATTTGACACATCCTCACCAATCTACCTGCCACTGATGCATCTTCCCATGACAGTATTGGTAGGAGTGAAAACCTCACAGTCCCTGTGGAGATGTGCTGTCTTCACACTGAGGACACTCACCATGTTGAATGGTACTACTACCATGCTAAGTGGGATAAATTCAGAGTAGATTTAGCAGTGCAAAACTGGGTATCAGTGGGACACTGTGGGCCATCAACAGCAGCAGAACTGTATTCAACTACAATATGTAACCTCAAGTATAGGATCTATTACCAAGAGATTCTGAAATCCTTCACTTTTTCTGGAGCCTGAGACTTACACAGAAACCACAAGGGCAAATATATCAACTGAGTAGGATTTTATTGAGTGATATTCAACAAGCAAACAAAACTGCACTTATTCCAATATTAAGATTGGTTAACACAAGGTTGTTCAACATATGGCTCATGGGCCAGGATCTGGCCTGCCGATATATTTTAGAGATGAAAAATGTTTCATTGTCTTCTTCCAGACTGGCTTTTTAAAACATTGTGCTGTCAGTTTCACAGTTGACAGGTGCTGCATGAAAGCAGCAACAGCGGTTTCCCAACTTTGGACAGATTCGGGGTTTTCCGACATTTTTTTAGAAGGCTGCTGGAAAACCACAAATCTGTCTGAAGCTGGGAAACTGCTGTTACCACTCTCATGCAGCACCTGTCAGCTGTGAAACTCAGTATGACTTTTTGTAAAAAACTGACCAACCACAAAGCTGCTATGCTGGGCACTTCTGCTCCCTGCAACTGTCAGAAGGAGAGAGGGGACAGAGAGGGAGACAGAGGGGGCAGAGGGAGAGAGGGCACAATGTGCAGGGAAGGGAGAGAGAGAGGCAAGAGAGAGGGGGAAGAGAAAGAGAGAAAATGGGGACAGAGAGAGAGGAACCAAGAGGAGGGACAGAGAGAGAGGGGAAGAGAGATGGGGGTGAGAGGGGGGCAGAGAGAGAGAGAGGGGGTGACAGAGAGAGAGGGAGACACAAAAAGGGGGGCAGAGAGAAAGGGGGATCAGAGAGAGAAAAAGAGGGGAAGATAGAGAGTGAAAGAGGGGGACAGAGAGTGAAAGGGGTGACACAAAGCGAGGATGGCACGGGGGGAACAACACGGGGGGGGAACAACACAGAGAGGGGGGAACACAGGGAGAGAGAGTCAGAGAGAGACACAGAGAGAGAGGGAGAGAAAGAGATCAAGATCACTCCTGACAGATGGACATCTATCTGGAATACTCTGCATCACTACAAGAAGTGTGTGGGCAAACACTGACTACATGTGCAAGCAAAAAAAGTGGCAGGTATCTCACTAAATCAGTGTCCAACATAGTGATGAGAAAATAAGTCAATTAATTAATCTTCTCATTTAAAGCTTCTTCACAAAAATGCATATTTGTTGTTGTTTTGATTAACAGTAAGATTAATTTTAATGCCTATATCTTTCTGAAATTATCCCACCAGCACCCCACGTAAGACAAAAATTGTAATGTGGCCCCCCACGCTCATGTGCAAAGGCTGGACAATCCTGGGTTAATACATATAATTACCTCTCGGATGGAATCTCTGTGGAATCTCTCTGCTCAGCATAGTGGGAAAAGTCTTTGTTCGAGTTGCTTTAAACAGGCTCCAGAGCGTGTCTACCCTGAGGCACAGTGTGGCTTTCGTGCAGAGAGATCGACCATTGACATGCTGTTCTCCCTTCATCAGATACAGGAGAAATGCCGCGAACAACAGATGCCCCTCTACATTGCTTTCATTGTTCTCACCAAAGCCTTTGACCTCGTCAGCAGACGTGGTCTCTTCAGACTACTAGAAAAGATTGGATGTCCACCAAAGCAACTAAGTATCATCACCTCATTCCATGCCAATATGAAAGGCACAATTCAACATAGCGGCACCTCATCAGACCCCTTTCCTATCCTGAGTGGCGTGAAACAGGGCTGTGTTCTCGCACCCACACTTTTTGGGATTTTTTTCTCCCTGTTGCTCTCACATGCGTTCAAGTCTTCAGAAGAAGGAATTTTCCTCCACACAAGATCGGGGGGAAGGTTGTTCAACCTTGCCCGTCTAAGAGCGAAGTCCAAAGTACGGAAAGTCCTCATCAGGGAACTCCTCTTTGCTGAAGATGCTGTTTTAACATCTCACGTTGAAGAGTGTCTGCAGAGTCTCATCGACAGGTTGGTGGCTGCCTGCAACGAATTTGGCCTAACCATCAGCCTCAAGAAAATGAACATCATGGGACAGGACGTCAGAAATGCTCCATCCATCAATATTGGCGACCACGCTCTGGAAGTGGTTCAAGAGTTCACCTACCTAGGCTCAACTCTCACCAGTAACCTGTCTCTCGATGCAGAATTAAACAAGTGCATGGGAAAGGCTTCCTCTGCTATGTCCAGACTGGCCAAGAGAGTGTGGGAAAATGGCGCACTGACACGGAACACAAAGGTCCTAGTGCATCAAGCCTGTGTCCTCAGTACCTTGCTCTATGGCAGCGAGGCCTGGACAACATATGTCAGCCAAGAGCGACGTCTCAATTCATTCCATCTTCGCTGACGACGGAGAATACTTGGCATCAGGTGGCAGGACCGTATCTCCAACACAGAAGTCCTCGAGGCGGCCAACATCCCCAGCTTATACACACTACTGAGTCAGCGGCGCTTGAGATGGCTTGGCCATGTGAGCCACATGGAAGATGGCAGGATCCCCAAAGATACATTGTACAGCGAGCTCGCCACTGGTATCAGACCCACTGGCCGTCCAGGTCTCCGCTTTAAAGACGTCTGAAACGCGACATGAAGTCCTGTGACATTGATCACAAGTCGTGGGAGTCAGATGCCAGCGTTCGCCAGAGCTGGTGGGCAGCCATAAAGGTGGGGCTAAAGTGTGGCCAGTCGAAGAGACTGAGCAGTTGGCAAGAAAAAAGACAGAAGCGCAAGGGGAGAGCCAACTGTGTAACAGCCCCGACAAACAAATTTTTCTGCAGCACCTGTGGAAGAGCCTGTCACTCTAGAGTTGGCCTTTATAGCCACTCCAGGCGCTGCTCCATGCACCACTGACCACCTCCAGGCGCTTACCCATTGTCTCTCGAGATAAGGAGGCCAAAGAAGAAGAAGACATATAATTCCCTCTCGGATGGTCTGTCCAAAGTGATTGCAGGACAAGGAGGGCTGATCTGACCAGGATCATTCCTCTTCTGAGCTGTTCAGTGCTGTCCCGTAGGTTCCTTCTTTCCTCCCTGCTTCACTTCGTCACTGCTGTGCTCCGGAAGGGTCCCGTCTTATACCCCTTCAGTAAGCATGTTCCTCTCATGACCGAACTGTTGTCAGTCAGTGATTGGCTAGCGGGTGTGTGATTAGTCCTTCATTGATTAACTTCAACAGTTGTTATGTCGACAGAGGTTCCTCCTACCAATAGATCCTTTGGTCAGAACTAATGCTAAATACAGTCGAAATTGTCCCACCCGATTCCTACCTTAGCAGACAATCAGTCTGTCCAGACAATGAGGCAGCTCTTGTGTTAATTACATTACTGCCAACTGTGACGGTCACTTGACTTAATCGCAGTCAGTTTTACAAGATTAGCAAACGTCCCATTATGCACATAGATTTGATATCACACAGTTTGTCAGATATACACTTTGTGCAGCAAACAGACTGATTCTAATGCTTTTATAACTCTTACACATGGCCTGGCATATCCCCCACTCTGGCATTAACATCAAGCCAAGGGATCAACCCTATTTCACTAAACAGTGTAGGAGAGTCCGCCAGGAGCAGTACCATTAAAGATGTAAAAACAAGAAATGCTGGAAATACTCAGCAGGTCTGGCAGCATCTGTGGAAAGAGAAGCAGAGTTAACGTTTCGGGTCAGTGACCCTTCTTCGGAACTGACAAATATTAGAAAAGTCACAGGTTATAAACAAGTGAGGTGGGGGTGGGGCAAGAGATAACAAAGGAGGTCTAGATTGGACCAGGCCACATAGCTGACCAAAAGGTCACGGAGCAAAGGCAAACAATATGTTAATGGTGTGTTGAAAGACAAAGCATTAGTACAGATTCGGTGTAAATACACTGAATATTGAACAGCAGCAAGTGCAAACCTGAAAAAAAACAGTGGGTAAGCAAACTGAACAAACTAAGATGAAATGAAATAAATGCAAAAAAAAGATTGTAAAAAATGTAAAAAAGAATGTTAAAAAAAAGGAAGAAAAAATAACTAAAAATGAAAGTAAAATGGGGGGCTGTCATGCTCTGAAATTATTGAACTCAATGTTCAGTCCGGCAGGCTGTAGTGTGCCTAATCGATAAATGAGATGCTGTTCCTCGAGCTTGCGTTGATGTTCACTGGAACACTGCAGCAATCCCAGGACAGAGATGTGAGCATGAGAGCAGGGGAGAGTGTTGAAATGGCAAGCAACCGGAAGCTCAGGGTCCTGCTTGCGGACTGAGCGGAGATGTTCCGCAAAGCGGTCACCCAGTCTGCGCTTAGTCTCCCCAATGTAGAGGAGACCACACTGTGAGCAGCGAATACAGTATACTACATTGAAAGAAGTACAAGTAAATCGCTGCTTCACCTGAAAGGAGTGTTTGGGGCCTGGGATAGTGAGGAGAGAGGAGGTAAATGGGCAGGTATTACACCTCCTGCGATTGCAGGGGAAGGTGCCCTGGGACGGGGACAAGGTGGTGGGGGTAATGGAGGAGTGGACCAGGGTGTCACGGATGGAACGATCCCTTCGGAATGCTGACAGGGGCAGGGAGGGGAAGATGCGACTGGTAGTGGCATCACGCTGGAGGTGGCGGAAATGGCGGAGGATGATCCTTTGGATATGGAGGCTGGTGGGGTGAAAAGTGAGGACAAGGGGAACCCTGTCACGGTTCTGGGAGGGAGGGGAAGGGGTGAGGGTAGAGGTGCGGGGAATGGGTCGGACACAGTTGAGGGCCCTGTCAACCACAATGGGGGGAAATCCTCGGTTGAGGAAAAAGGAGGTCATATCAGAAGCACCGTCATGGAAGGTAGCATCATCAGAGCAGATGCGTCGGAGACGGAGAAACTGGGAGAATGGAATGGAGTCCTTACAGGAGGTAGGGTGTGAAGAAGTGTAGTCGAGATAGCTGTGGGAGTCGGTGGGCTTATAATGGATATTAGTCGACAACCTATCCCCAGAGATGGAGACAGAGAAGTCGAGGAAGGGAAGGGAAGTGTCAGAGATGGACCATGTAAAGGTGAGAGAAGGGTGGAAATTGGAAGCAAAGTTGATAAAGTTTTCCAGTTCGGGGCGGGAGCAGGAAACGGCACCGATACAGTCATCAATGTACCGGAAAAAGAGTTGGGGGAGGGGGCCTGAGTAGGACTGGAACAAAGAATGCTCGACATATCCCACAAAAAGACAGGCATAACTAGGACCCATGCGGGTACCCATAGCGACACAATTTAATGATGTGGTGAAAGACAAAACGTTAATACAGAGAGGGTGTCAACTGACAGTGAAATGAACAGCCCTGGCCCCAAGCACAAGCATGAAAAAAAACAATGGTTAGGCACAGTAGAAACAAACTAAAATACAATAAACAAATAAAAAAGAAAAAAATAACTAAAAATAAAAAGGCGGGCCCATCATGCTCTGAAATTATTAAACTCAATGTTCAGTCCGGCAGGCTGTAGCATGCCTAATCGGTAAATGAGATGCTGTCCCTCGAGCTTGCGTTGATGTTTGCTGGAACACTACAGCAACCCCAGGACAGAGATGTGAGCGGGGGCGGGGGGCAGGTATTGAAATGGCCAGAAACCGGAAGCTCGGGGTCATGCTTATGGACTGAGCTTTTATTTATTTATTTTGCTTTTATTACCATTAAAGATGTGATACATGCTGCACTGTGGAAGCAGCATTCTACAGACAAAAATACAGGTATGGTAGCATAGTGGTTATGTTGCTGGACTAGTAATCCAGCGGCTCGAACTAACAATCAGGAGAAATGAGTTCAAATCCCACCACAGCAGCTGGGGAATTTAAATTTGATTCATTAAATAAATCTGGTATAAAAAGCTCGCATCAAAAATGGTGAAAATGAAACTACTGGATTGTCATAAATGTCCTCTGATTCCCATCCTTCGAGGGAAGGAAATTGACCATCCTTAATCAGTTTTGGGGCGGCACAGTGGTGCAATGGTTAGCACCGCAGCCTCACAGCTCCAGCAACCCAGGTTCGATTCTGGGTACTGCCTGTGCGGAGTTTGCAAGTTCTCCCTGTGACCGCGTGGGTTTTCTCCGGGTGCTCCGGTTTCCTCCCACAGCCAAAGACTTGCAGGTTGATAGGTAAATTGGCCATTATAAATTGCCCCTTGTATAGGTAGGTGGTAGGGGAAGGTGGGGATGTGGTTGGAATATGGGATTAATGCAGGATTAGTATAAATGGGTGGTTGATGGTCGGCACAGACTCGGTGGGCCGAAGGGCCTGTTTCAGTGCTGTATAATAAAAAAAAAAGAAGTAAGCAATTCCACAACCAATGGATCAAAACAAAACTCTATAGTCCTGCTACACCCAGTTGCGAATGGTGGTGGACAATTAAACAACTAACAGGAGGAGAAGGCTCCACAAGCATCCCTATCCTGAATGATGGTGGAGCGCAGCACATCAGTGCAAAAGACAAAGCTGAAGAATTTGCAAACACCTTCAGTCAGAAATGCCGAGTGAATGATCCATCAGTCTACTCTCAAACTTTTGTAAACTGATGGAAAGGTGTCATCGACAGTGCTATTACGCAGCTTTTACTCAGCAATAACCTGCTCATTGATGAGCCTTTTGGCTTCTGCCAGAGCCAGATCTCATTCTAGCCTTAGTCCAAACATGGACAAAAGAGCTGAATACCAGTGGAGAGGTGAGGTGAGAATAACTGCCCTTGACACCAAGGGAGCATTTGACTGAGTGTGGCATCAAGCAGCCACATTGACGTCAATGGGAATCAGTGGGAAAATTCTCCACGGGTTGGAGTTCTACCTAGCACAAAGGAAGATAGCTGTGGTCGATGGAGACCAATCATCTCAGTTCCAGGATATTGTTGGAGGAGTTCCTCAGGGTAGTGTCCGATGCCCAACCATCTTCAGCTGCTTTATCAATGACCTTCCTTCCATCATAAGGTCAGAAGTGGGATTTTCTCTGGTGATTGCACAGTGTTCAGTAAAATTCATAACTTTTCAGATTCTGAAGCAGACTATGCCACATGCGGCGAGATGTGGACAACTTTCAGGCTTGAGCTGAGAAATGACAAGAAACATTTACACTGCATAAGAGAAGGGCGCTGACTATCTTCAACAAGAGAGAATCTAACCATCTCCCCTTGATGTTGCTGAATCCCCCATCATCAACATCCTGGGGGTTACCATTGACCAGAAACTTAACTGGACCAACCATATAAATACTATAGCTACAAGAGCAGATCTGAGGATGGGAAGTCTGCGGTAACTCACTTCCTGACTCCCCAAAGCCTGTTCACCATCTACAAGGCACACATCAGGAGTGTGATGAAATATCCTCTACTTGCCTGGATGAGTGCAGCTCCAACAACACTCAACAAGCTTGACACCATCCAAGACAAAGCAGCCGCTTGACTGGCACCCTATTCACAACCTTAAATATTCATATCCTCTACCACCGACACACAGTGACAGCAGTGTGTACCATCTACAAGATGCACTGCTCATTTATTCAGCAGCTTCCAAACCTGTGACATCTATCACCTATAAGGACAAGGGCAGCAGACGCATGGGTACACCACCACCTGCAAGTTCCCCTCCAAGTCATGACCATCATGACCTGGAACTATATTGCCGTTACTTCACTGTCGTTGGGTCAAAATTCTGGAACTCCTTCTGTAACATCACTGTGGGTGTGCCGTCACAACATGGACTACAGTGGTTCAAGAAGGCAATTCGGGATGAACAACAAACTGGCCTTGCCAGTGATGCTCACATCGCATGAACGCATTAAAAAAACACAAATACACTCAGCCTGATTTAGAAAGATACACACTCAGCCTAATTAACACAGCTCTGTTTTGGGAAACATGCAAGGACCTGACCTGACATTCAAAACTCAGAGATGAAATATTTCAGAAATGAATGCAGGGATGTCTCAACTTTCTTCTCAGTTCTTACTTAAACCTTGAGTCCATTATTTGTGTCTTCACAAAAGAAGGGGACAATGCAGATATTGCAGTTAAGGAGGAAGAGTGTGAAGTACTGGATGTGATAAACATAGGGAGAGAGGAAGTATTAATGGAATTAGCATTCTTGAAAGTTGCTAAATCACCAGGGCCAGATGAAATATATCCGAGGCTGTTAAAAGAAGCAATAGAGGAAATAGCAGAGGGTCTGACCATCATTTTCCAGTCCTCACTGGATACAGGTGTGGTGCTGGAATATTGGAGAATTGCTAACATTGTACCTCTGTTTAAAAAGGGAGTGAAGGACAGACCGAAAGATTACAGGCCAGTCAGTCTAACCTCAGTAGTGGGCAAATTATTGGAATCTATTCTGAGAGACAGAATAAATTGTCACTTAGAAAGTCATAGGCTAATCAAAGAACAAAGAACAGTACAGCACAGGAACAGGCCATTCAGCCATCCAGGCCTGCGCCGATCTTGATGCCTGTCTAAACTAAAACCTTCTGCACTTCCGGGGACCATATCCCTCTATTCCCATCCGATTCATGTATTTGTCAAGATGCCTCTTAAACGTCGCTATCGTATCTGCTTCCACCACCTCCCCGACAGCAAGTTCAAGGCACTCACCACCCTCTGTGTAAAGAACTTGCCTCGCACATTCCCTCTAAACTTTGCCCCTCGCACCTTAAACCTATGTCCCCTGGTAACTGACTCTTCCACCCTGGGAAAAAGCTTCTGACTATCCACTCTGTCCATGCCGCTTATAACTTTGTAAACCTCTATCATGTCGTCCCTCCACCTCCGTCGTTCCAGTGAAAACAATCCAAGTTTATCCAACCTCTCCTCATAGCTAATGCCCTCCAGACCAGGCAACATCCTGGTAAACCTCTTCTGTACCCTCTCCAAAGCCTCCACGTCCTTCTGGTAGTGTGGCAACCAGAATTGCACACAATATTCTAAGTGTGGCCTAACTAAGGTTCTGTACAGCTGCAACATGACTTGCCAATTTTTATACTCTATGCCTCGACCGATGAAGGCAAGCATGCCGTAGGCCTTCTTGACTACCTTATCAACCTGCGTTGCCACTTTCAGTGACCTGTGGACCTGTATGCCCAGATCTCTCTGCCTGTCAATACTCCTAAGGGTTCTGCCATTTACTGTATACTTCCCACCTATATTAGATCTTCCAAAATGCATTACCTCACATTTGTCCAGATTAAACTCCATTTGCCATTTCTCCAACCTATCAATATCCTGCTGTCTCCTCTGACAATCCTCATCACTATCCGCAACTCCACCAACCTTTGTGTCGTCCGCAAACTTACTAATTAGACCAGCTACAAATTTCCTCAAAATCATTTATATATACTACAAACAGTAAAGGTCCCAGCACTGATCCCTGCGGAACACCTCTAGTCACAGCCCTCCATTCAGAAAAGCACCCTTCCACTTCTACTCTCTGTCTTCTATGACCGAGCCAGTTCTGTATCCTTCTTGCCAGCTCACCTCTGATCCCGTGTGACTTCACCTTTTGTACCAGTCTGCCATGCGGGACCTTGTCAAAGGCTTTACTAAAGTCCATATAGACAACATCCACTGCCCTTCCTTCATCAATCATCTTCGTCACTTCCTCAAAAAACTCGATCAAGTTAGTGAGACACGACCTCCGCTTCACAAAACCATGCTGCCTCTCGCTAATAAGTTCATTTGTTTCCAAATGGGAGCAAATCCAGTCCCGAAGAATCCTCTCTAATAATTTCCCTACCACTGACGTAAGGCTCACCAGCCTATAATTTCCTGGATTATCCTTGCTACCCTTCTTCAACAAAAGAACAACATTGGCTATTCTCCAGTCCTCTGGGACCTCACCTGTAGCCAATGAGGATACAAAGATTTCTGTCAAGGCCACAGCAATTTCTTCCCTTGCCTCCCTCAGTATTCTGGGGTAGATCCCATCAGGCCCTGGGGACTTATCTACCTTAATGCTTTGCAAGACGCCCAACACCACCTCCTTTTTGAAAATGACATGACCCAGACTATCTACACTCCCTTCCCTCGACTCATCATCCACCAAGTCCTTCTCTTTGGTGAATACTGATGCAAAGTACTCATTTAGTACCTCGCCCATTTCCTCTGGCTCCACACATAGATTCCCTCCTCTGTCCTTGAGTGGGCCAACCCTTTCCTTGGTTACCCTCATGCTCTTTATATACGTATAAAAAGCCTTGGGATTCTCCTTAATCCTGTTTTCCAATGACTTTTCATGACCTCTTTTAGCCCTCCTGACTCCTTGCTTAAGTTCCTTCTGACTGTCTTTATATTCCTCAAGGGCTTCGTCTGTTCCCAGCCTTCCAGCCCTTATGAATGCTTCCTTTTTCTTTTTGACAAGGCTCACAATATCCCTCGTTATCCAAGGTTCCCGAAACTTGCCAAACTTATCCTCCATCCTCACAGGAACATGCCGGTCCTGGATTCTAATCAACTGACGTTTGAAAGACTCCCACACGTCAGATGTTGATTTACCCTCAAACAGCCGCTCCCAATCTAAATTTTTCAGTTCTTGCCTAATATTGTTGTAATTAGCCTTCCCCCAATTTAGCACCTTCACCCAAGGACTACTCTTATCCTTATCCACAAGTATCTTAAAACTTATGGAATTATGGTCACTGTTCCCGAAATGCTCCCCTACTGAGACTTTGACCACTTGGCCGGGCTCATTCACCAATACCAGGTCCAGTACGGCCCCTTCCCTAGTTGTTGTCCCTACATATTCTTTCAAGAAGCTCTCCTGGATGCTGCTTACAAATTCTGCCCCATCCAAGCCCCTATCACTAAGTGAGTCCCAGTCAATATAGGGGAAGTTAAAATCACCCACCACAACAACCCTGTTACCTTTATATCTTTCCAAAATCTGTCTACATATCTGCTCCTCTACCTCCCGCTGGCTGTTGGGAGGCCTGTAGTAAACCCCCAACATCGTGACTGCACCCTTCCTATTCCTGAGCTCCACCCATATTGCTTCGCTGCATGACCCCTCCAAGGTGTCCTCCCGCAGTACAGCTGTGATATTCTCCTTAACCTTTTACATCCCCCTCTATCCCACCTGAAGCTTTTAAATCCCGAAATATTTAGCTGCCAATCCTGTCCTTCCCTCAATCAAGTCTCTGTAATAGCAACAACATCATAGTTCCAAGTGCTAATCCAAGCTCTAATTTCGTCTGCTTTACCTGTTATACCTCTTGTATTGAAACAAATGCACTTCAGACCACCAGTCCCGCTGTGCTCAGCAACATCTCCCTGTCTACTCTTCCTCTTAGTCTTACTTAGCCTTATTTACTTGTTCCCCCTCAGTTATTTCACCTGCTGTCCTCCTGCTCTGGTTCCCACCCCCCTGCCACACTAGTTTAAACCCTCCCGAGTGACTCGAGCAAACTTCGCAGCCAGGATATTTGTACCCCTCCAGTTTAGATGCAACCCGTCCTTGTACAGGTCCCACCTGTCCCGGAAGAGATCCCAATGATCCAGATATCTGAAACCCTTCCTCCTACACCAGCTGTTCAGCCACGTGTTTAGCTGCACTATCTTCCTATTTCTAGCCTCACTGGCACGTGGCACACGGAGTAATCCTGAAATTACAACCCTAGAGGTCCTGTTTTTTAACTTTCTACCCAACTCCAACTCCCCCTGCAGGACCTCGTCACTCTTCCTGCCTATGTCGTTGGTACCCATGTGTACTACAACCTCTGGCTGTTCACCCTCCCCCTTCAGAATGTCCCCTGTCCGTTCAGAGACATCCTTGACCCTGGCAGCAGGGAGGCAACATACCATCCTGGAGTCTCTTTCACGTCCACAGAAGCGCCTATCTGTGCCCCTGACTATAGAGTCCCCTAGAACTATTGCTCTTCTGCGCTTTGTCCCTCCCTGCTGAACAACAGTGCCAGCCGTGGTGCCAGTGCTCTGGCTGCTGCTGTTGTTTTCCCCTGATAGGCCATCCCTCCAACAGTATCCATAACGGTATACTTGTTGGAGAGGGGGATAGCCACAGTGGATTCCTGCACTGACTGCCTGCCCCTTCTAGCGGTCACCCATCTATCTGCCTGCACCTTGGGTGTAACCACTTCTCTAAAACTCCTGTCTGTGATGCTTTCTGCCACCTGCATGCTCCGAAGTGCATTCAGTTGCTGCTCCAACTGATCCATGAGGTCTGTGAGGAGCTGCAACTGGGTACACTTCCTGCAGATGTAGTCGTCTGGAACGCTGGAAGCATCACGGACCTCCCACATCTCACAGGTGAAGCACTTTACCCCACTAACTGACATTTCTAGCGCTAACTAATAAATTAATTTAAAATAAATAAATACTTATTAAATCCTTACTAAATGATGTTACAATTAACTATATGGTCCCTAATGCTAGATTTCTACTATAAATATTAAATGTTAACTTAATACAGTAATCTCCTCCCTCCGGTTTAGTTACTTTACTTATTAATTAATTAGTTAATTCGGGTTCTAATCAATTTTCATCAATGTTTTATTTTCAAATTCAGTACAGATTACCTACCAGCCAATCAGGTCACAGCTTTCCTGTGATGTCACTTCTTCAGTTTTTTTTAGTTTTTCTTCCAGTTTTTTTTTACCAGAGGTAAGTCTTTTATACTTACCGGTCTGGAACTCCGCCCTCTGAGTCTTCTCCCTGGATGTAGGCCGCGAATCCCCGAGGTACGTTTTTTATACTTTCTGGTCTGGAACTCCACCCTCCGAGTCTTCTCCCTGGATGTAGGCCGCGAATCCCCGCGGTAAGCTTTTTATACTTACCGGTCCGGAACTCCCACCTCCGAGTCTTCTCCCTGGATGTAGGTCGCGAATCCCTGAGGTAAGTTTTTTATACTTACCGGTCTGGAACTCCGCCCACCGGGTCTTCTCCCTGGATGTTGGCCGTGAATCCACGAGGTAAGTTCTTTATCCTTACCGGTCTGGAACTCCGCCCTCCGAGTCTTCTCCCTGGATGTAGGATCAAGGATAGTCAGCATGGACTTGTTAAGGAAAGATCTTGTTTGACCAACTTGATCAAATTTTTTGAAGAAGTAGCAAGGAAGATAGATGAGGGTAGTGTAGTTGATGTGGTCTGCATGGATTTTAGCAAGGCTTCTGACTAGGTCCCACATGGCAGACTGGTTAACAAAATAAAATCCCATGGGATCCAGGGAAATGCAGCAAGGTGGATACAAAATTGGCTCAGTGGCAGGAAACAAAGAGTAATTGTTCGATGGCTGTTTTAGCAACTGGAGGGCTGTTTCCAGTGGCTTTCCGCAGGGCTCACTACTAGGTCCCCTGCTTTTTGTGGTATATATTAAAGCTTTGGACGTAAGTGTAGGGGGCATGATCAAGACGTTTGCGGATGACACAAAGATTGGCCATGTGGTAGATAGCGAGATAGCTGTAGGCTGCAGGAAGATATTGATGATCTGATCAGATGGGCAGAAAAGTGGTGCATGGAATTCAACTTGGAGAAGTGTGAGGTGATGCATTTGGAGAGGTCAAACAAGGCAAAGGAATACACGATTAACGGGAAAATACTGAGAGGTGTAGAGGAAGTAAAGGACCTTGGAGTGAATGTCCACAGATCCCTGAAGGTAGCAGGTCGATAAGGTGGTTAAGAAGGCATATGGAATCCTTTCCTTTATTAGCCGAGGTATAGAATACAAGAGGAGGGAGATTATGCTGGAACTGTATAGCTCATTGGTTAGGCCACAACTTGAGTATTGTGTGCAGTTCTCATTAGAACATTACAGCGCAGTACAGGCCCTTCGGCCCTCTGGTCACCTCATTACAGAAAGGATGTAATTGCATGAGAGAGGGTACAGAGGAGATTCACGAGGATGTTGCCAGGACTGGAAAAATGCAGCTGTGAGGAAAGATTGGATAGGCTGGGGTTGTTCTCCTTGGACAGAGAAGTCTGAGGGGAGATCTGATTGAAATGGACAAAATTGTGAGGGGCCTGGATAGAGTGGAGGTGAAGGTTTATTCAGCTTAGTAGAGAGGTCAGTGACGAGGGGGCATAGATTTAAAGTGAATGGTAGAAAAGTTAGAGGGGAGATGAGGAAAAGCCTTTTCACCCAGCAGGTGGTGATGGTCTGGAACTCACTGCCTGAAAGGATAGTTGTGGCAGAAACCCTTAACTCATTCAAAAGGAGTCTGGATATGCACCTCAAGTGCCGTAAGCTGCAGGGCTATGGACCAAATGCTGCAAGGTGGGATTAGAAAAGGTGGATAGTTTTTCGCCTGGCACAGAAATGATGGGCCAAGTGGCCTTTTTCTGTGCCTTAAACTTTCTACGATTTTATGATTTCTAAGGGTGGAATATGTCTGTTACAACCTGCAAACAGGCAAAAGGGCCAATTCTGCAAGCAGTTGACTGATGCACACTCACGGTGCTCACAAGCATACCCGCACCCCTTGAGTGGTTGAATGACCCCAATGGACTCTGGGTTGCAGATAGAATCATAGAATTGTTACAGCACAGAAGAAGGCCATTCAACCTATCTTGTTTGTGCTGGCCCTCTTAAGAAGCAATTCACGTACTAGCATTCCCACGCCCTCTCCCCACATCCCTGCACATTCCTCCTTTTCAGATATTTAGAATATTTAGAAAATGTTGAACAATGTATGGCACAGAAGGAGGCCACACTACCCATTGCGTCTGCACTTACTGAAAAATGAACCAACCAGCCTAGTTCCATTTTCCAGCAGTTGGTCTGTATTCCTGTAGGTTACGGGACTTCAGGTGCGTATCCAGACACCTTTTAAATGATTTGAGCATTTCTGCCTCTATTACCCTTTCAGGCAGTGAGTTCCAGAACCCTCCCACCCTCTGGGTGAAAACATTTTACTTATCTCCCCTCTAATCATTCTACCACTAACTTTAAATCTATGCCCCCTCGTCATTGATCCCTCTGCTAAGGTAAATAGGCCCTGTCATCTACTCTATCCAGGCCTCTCACAACCTTGTACACCTCAAACAAAATTCCACTTAGGCTCCTCTGTTCTGAGGAAAATAGCCCCAGCCTATCCAATCTTTCCTCATAGCTGCAATTTTCCAGCACTGAAAACATCCTTGTAAATCTCCTTTGTAACCTCTCTAGTTCAATTACATCCTTTCTGCATTGAATTAGAATTAGAACATTACAGCGCAGTACAGGCCCTTCGGCCCTCGATGTTGCGCCGACCTGTGAAACCATCTGACCTACACTATTCCATTTTCATCCATATGTCTATCCAATGACCACTTAAATGCCCTTAAAGTTGGCGAGTCTACGACTGTTGCAGGCAGGGCGTTCCACGCCCCTACTACTCTCTGAGTAAAGAAACTACCTCTGACATCTGTCCTATATCTATCACCCCTCAACTTAAAGCTATGTCCCCTTGTGTTTGCCATCACCATCCAAGGAAAAAGACTCTCACTATCCACCCTATCTAACCCTCTGATTATCTTATATGTCTCTATTAAGTCACCTCTCCTCCTCCTTCTCTCCAACGAAAACAGGTGACCACAACAGCAAGCAGTACTCAAGTTGTGGCCTAACTAATATTTTACATAGCTCCAGCATATCCTCCCTGCTCTTACATTCTATGCCTCGGCTAATAAAGGAAAGTATTCCACATGCCTTCTTAACCACCTGATCAACCTGTCCTGCAACCTTCAGTGACATGTACTTCAAAGTTCCTCACTTCCTCTACACCTTTCAGTATCCTCCCATTTATTGTGTATTCCTTTACCTTGTTTGACCTCCCCAAATGCATCATCTCACACTTCTCCAGGTTGAATTCCATTTGCCACTTTTCTGCCCACCTGACCAGTCCATTGATATCTTTCTGCAGTCTACAGCTTCCCTCCTCACCATTAACCATGCGGACAATTTTCGTGTTGTCCGCAAACTTCTTGATCATGCCTCCTGCATTTAAGTCCAAATCATTAATAGATACCATAAAAAGCAGGGGACCTAGTACTGAGCCCTGCAGAACCCCACTGGAAACAGCTTTCCGGTTGCAAAAGCACCCGTCAACCATTAGCCTTTGTTTCCTGCCACAGAGCCAACTTTTGTGAATTCAATGCAAGAGACACAATTTCTAAGACATATAAAATCTTTTTTTTTAAATGCATACACTTGTTTCCAAAAGAGACCGAGGCGTTTCCCATAGTTTACTGAGATGGTGACTCCAGCAGTCATGGAGCAGACAGCTCACGCTGGGTTGTGGTCGACAGGGACTGACTGAAACACGGCGACCTGAAGGAAACTTCTATCTCTGGAAGAACGGTGAACCGTACGTCCCCCTTCCAAGGGACTTTCGCACAGGATATGATGTGGTACCCTGGTCACTCTCAGGAAAGGTACAAAGACAAATACGGACTAGCCACTTATAGTTGGTGCAGATTCCAGCACCTTGTGGTCGATGCTGCTTTATCAAACTTTGTGGTCAGATCAGCAAGTGTTTTAAATGTTGTAAAAGGTTTAATTCACTTTCTGTGAATTGTTTATATTTTACAGTAGAAGGATAGTGAAAGATTTGTAAGGCTGGTGGTGTGCACATTTCCAAGATTACTTAGTAAGGTACAAGCACATCGGGTTACAAATTCGTGTGCCCTTTTTTTGGGCATGGGGCTTGTGATTTGTGACCTGCCCGTGCCGTATGGAAGTGAGGTGGGTACAATACAATTTTGGTGTATCCACCTCATTTCCCTGATTGTGGCACTGGGCCAAGCAGACGCTTTGCTGCTCCTCTGATCTCAAAGCTGCCAGCAACCTCTGCACACAGCAAGAGGGCCTGGCAGCATTGTTTGCAGATCATGTGCTCCACACAGCCTTTTTCTCTTAAAGGCTCACTGTCTGTTAAAGAGAGGTAGCACACCTACAGTCATGCCTGACACAAAATCATTTATGAACATTTCCAGGGTGGCTCAACAGGCATGGGTGAGGGCTCATATGTTCACCGATGCCACTCTAGAGGCTCTAGTGAACACAATGGAGTCCAGGAGGGAAAGAATGTTTTCCTGGGGCAGAAGAAATCTGTCAAGGTAAAGTCAGAGGGCAGAATGGGAATATGGGAAATGAATGCCCAGAGTCTGGTGCCACAGATGTTACAATGACTTCACAAAAGTGGTCAAGGTGAGTGGATGCATTCTCACAGTGTGCCCACCACACCACCAACCTGTCATTCAGCTCTGTGCACCACAACCCCAGCGCTTACACAGCAGCACCCCCTGGCACTCAGGACTCATGCCTAGCATCACATACTGCACCTCACCCACACACATCTACCAATGCTGCCAACATCACAGCTATCTCTCCCTGTCTCCACACACCTCCAGCTATTGAGCTATGGCAGGCACATCACTCAAACACTTTGTAACACAGTTACTGACACTCTGCCCTTTCTCTTGCAGGAGAAATTTGTCCACAACAAGAGAGAGGCAGAAGACTGGGGATGGCGATGGAGGGGGAGTGGTATACTGGGGTTGCTACAAATCCATCTGCTGAGCCTCAGCCTGTGGTGTCTGGAGCAACAGAATCTGTCTGTGATGATTGCAAGTGACAGCCTTGTGCCCCATTTCAACTCCCTCCTCACTCTTATCATCAGATGTGGCATCAAATCGCAGCTGAAGATGGCATCATCACGAACTCCTGCTTTCCTCCCTGTTTCCCTTCCGTCACCCCAACCCTCCCCTTCTGCTTGTATGCTTTCAAATACTGAAAAACTGATGCCTGGACAGCCTCAGCAGAGGCAGGAGGACGAGGAAGAGCTACCCCATGAAAATGATAAGGATACAACATCACTTAATCTTACACTAGCAACCACCAGCTCAGTTAATGATGGAACTAGTAAGCAGGCAGATGCCTTTGTAATTAGAACTTTTATTACAGTTCATTCCATGTGTCATTCAAACATTTTGTAAGCATTCCTGATGTTTTAACCAGATTTCTCCTGTGGTGTGGGCCAACCTCAATCACTCACTGCATGCATCAAGTGACCAAACTTTCATTTAATGTGGGGGTGGGGGGGATAGGGTCTGCCAATTCAGAGGACTGTGAATCATTAGTGTGTCTTGCAGATGGTTAACTGGGTGGGATTGAGACCTGACAGTTAATGTGGAAGTAGCATCATTAACCATCTAAATAAACATATGATCAGGTAATGTTATTGAGATGTAGAAGATTCTGAGGGACCTTGACAGGATAGGTGCTAAGAGGCTTTTTCCCCTTGTGGGGGAATCAAGAACTATGGAGCACAGTTTCCAAATGACGGGGTCTCCCATTTTAAGATGGAGATGAAAAGGAATTTCTTCTCTCAGAGGGTCGTTATTGCTTGGAATTTTTTTCCTAGTTCACAATGGAGGCTGAGTCATTGAATTTATTCAAGGTTGAGTTAGACAGATTTTTGATTGACAAGGGATTCAAGGGTTATGGGGAACAGGCAGGAAAGAGGAGTTAAGGCTGTAATCAGATCAGCCATGATCATATTGAATGGCGGAGCAGTCTTGAGGGACCTACCCCTGTTCCTTTTTATGTTATTATGTTCTTATGCTGTCCACTGGATCAATGAATCCAGGGATTTATTAATATTTCCATGTAGAGCATTTTAATGTGTTAAAAATTGCCAGGATTTATATATTACTATCATATTTGTCCTTTAGGTTAAACAAGATTATTCATTCCAATGCCATTAATATTTGACAGGTGAGGACAAGGAAATATGGTTTCCTTTCATCCGCTGGTATGATTCACATAAAACTTTAAAAAACTTGTTTTATGGCATGTGGGTGCCGCTAGCAAGGCCAACATTTGTTGTCCATCCCTAACTGTCCTTGAGAAGGTGGTGGTGAGCCGCCTTCTTGGAATGCTGCAATCTATCTGGTCCTTATGTTGGAAAAGGCAAATCAAAGTAACTGCTGCCATTACAGATACAAATACAATGCAGACTGAAACAGTTCGTCCCCTGTAAAACATGGCATTTTGGGCTGAATTTTATTGGGGAGTCGTGCACTCCAGATTTTGTTGGGTTTACTCCCTTAGCCATTAGTTCTTGATGTTGTTGTTAATGTTGAACATCTTCAACATTGGAAGAATGAGAGCTGATCTTATTGAAACATATAAGATTCTGAGGGGGTTTGATAGGGTGGATGCTGAGAGGATGTTTCCCTTTGTGGGGGAATCTAGAACACGGGGGCATGGTTTAAAAATGAAGTGTCTTGAATTTAAAACGGAGGTGAGGACAAGTTTCTTCTCTCAGAGGGTTGTTAATCTTTGGAATTCTCTAGCCCAGAGAGCAGTGGCCTGAGTTAGACAGATTCTTGATCTACAAGAGAGTAAAGGGTGATGGGGGGCAGGCAGGAAAGTGGAGTTAAGGCCACACAGATCAGCCATGATCTTATTAAAAGACAGACCAGGCTCAAGGGGCCAAATGGCCTACTCCTATTTCTTATGTTTACCATTCATGACTGGATGTGGCAGGACTGTAGAGGGATTGACTCTTGGGCACTAAGGGAAGGAAAGCTTATGGGATAGGGAAAGGTCAGAGATTTTGTTTATTTTATATTTAGAGATACAGCACTGAAACAGGCCCTTCGGCCCACCAAGTCTGTGCCGACCAACCACCGCCCATTTATACTAACCCTACATTAATCCCATATTCCCTACCACATCCTCACAATTCTCCTACCACCTACCTACACTAGGGGCAACTTAGAATGGCCAATTTACCTATCAACCTGCAAGTCTTTGGCTGTGGGAGGAAACCAGAGCACCCAACGGAAACTCACGCAGTAACAGGGATAACTTGCAAACTCTGTACAGGCAGTACCCAGAACTGAACCCGGGTCACTGAAGCTGTGGTGCTAACCACTGCGCCACTGTGCCACCCAACAACAGAAGGTGGGAAAAGACAGGGAAAGGCTTGACATGAAAATGTCAAATAGGCTAAAAGGGTAGACTTGATGTTAAGAATCAGTTCTACATAAAGTGAACAGATTGGCCCAGATTTTGCGGTCAGTGGCAAAGAAACGGTGTTTGCTGCTGTCCGCACTGAAAATTTTACACTCACCTGGTTCAATGGCTGCATTGAGAGTTTTAACTTCTGGCTACAGCATGGCCTGCTAACATGAGGAACAGTGACACCTTTCAACAAAGTGCGTTCTGGATGGAGCCACACCTCCTGATGAGGTCATGATCCGTTGACTTGCCCATTAAGGTCAGTCTTCAGCTGAAAGGTCAATGCATGTCTTACAATGATTTTAAGAAGTTTTAAACACATTTAAAAACTTTTATAAACTTCGAAAAACTGACATATTTCATAAACCTTTGAAAACATTTAAAAACTTTCAAAAAAGCTTTGAAATAAATGGGAAAGTGCATTGGACATCCTTTAAAAAGACAAGATAAGCAAAACAATTTTTTTGAAAAGCACTTATTTACTTGCTTACAGAAAAGAAAATTGAAGCAACAGAAGCAGAAAAGTGGAACAGGTATCATAACTTTTGTGATGAAGACCTCGGAAGACTTTTCAATGAAGCAGATACGAGGAGTCACTAGCTTGTCTGTGCCGGTAAGTGTACGGCACCTAGAAAAGTTAACATCTTAGGGTGGAAGGAGGTCACAGAGGCTGTGGCTACGAATAGCATCCTTCCACGGAACACAGTACAATATCACAAGAAATTGAATGATTTAATGTGATCTCTCAGGGTTTGTGGAGTTCTTGGAATTTTTTTCATTTAAATTTTCATTTGTAATTTAAAAGGTTATGAAGCAAAGATCTTGTTTGTGGATGGATAGGGTGTTCAGGGTTAGATTACATCAAGTGGTCATAAAATTCAGTTGTCTCTGGAGATGGGGCTGACTACATGCTTGTAAAGATCCTTTATCTACCATCATGGAGGCTCCTCCAGAGTGCACCACAACTTGTGGTTTTCGATGCAAGTGGTGCAAATGCCCTCGCCTGAATTTGTGGTGCTGTTGTGACTCTCAATAGTGGCAAACGTCTCAGTGTTCACTACTATTGGGACCACAAAATGCAGCCCATTGTTTTGGACCTCTTGGCCACATAAACGTCACACTTCATATATATGGATGCTTGTAACTTTTGGGTGTTAAATAATAGCAGAATAATTCTCTTTAATAAGGGAAATTGTGTGGGTGGAGGACAAGTACAGACAGGAGCAAAGTAACTTTATCTATTGTGTTAATCTTTATTCAGCAAAAGCATGGTTCAGCTTGAGTCATCCTTTCACAGTTGGTGGCTGCTGTGAATCATACATTCCTTTCCCTGAACACCCACTGTGATCAGTGGGCATTGTCCTTTTGCATCTGCATATAAGGGACCTAATGCCTGCTTCAGCTCCCTGTGGAAATATTTGTTTGCCCTGATCAGCAAATAACATCTCTGGCTGCACTCCGGGAAACCATTTGTACAGAATGCCTGCAAAAAAATAAGGTAAATTACTTAGCTGAGTGTGGAGGTTTGGCAGTGCATGGCCCGACTCTACACTAAATCTACTCCATGATTGCCACTGCTCCCAGCCCGAGATTCCCAGCCCCTAACGTCCAAGCTCCCTAGCACTAAAGCCTGACTCCCACCCCACTGGCCCTGAAATCCTCAACCACGGCCCTGATTTCATGTCCACTGCCAGCTGATACTACCTCAATCCCCCGGATTGCTCCCCTGAGGCCGCGATCCTCCTTGAAGCCTCCCGTTCCCCTTAGGGTTCCTGTTCTCTCTGAGGCATCCTATCCCCTCTGATGCCATCATTGAATCAAGGGCCGCTATGGCAGTCGTAGCAGCCTGACCTTCCAACACTCACCTTCTTGAGCAAATCCCACAGCACCATTCCAATGCAAACGAGATCAAAGGCCCAATATCTAGGACTCCTTGGACTCTGTTATAGTGATATAACATTAACAACCTTGCAGTCCTCTGGCACTAATAATTTATCCAATGAGAAACAAAATATTGTGATCAATGCCATCGTCATTTCTAACACTTGTTTCTTTCAATAATCTAAGATGCCTTCCATCCGGAACACACGATGGGATGATGTGAACAATGGGCTACCTAACAGAACAATGGGCTACCTTTAAAGAAGAAATGTTTTTGGTACAGTCGAGGTATATTCCCACAAGTAAGAAAGGTAGGGCAACCAAAGCCAGATCTCCCTGGATAAAGAAAGAGATAGAGAGTAAGATGAACCAGAAAAGGGGTCCGTATTACAGATGTCAGGTTGACAATACAAGCGAGAACCAGACTGATTATAAAAAGTTCAGAGATGAAGTGAAAAAGGAGATGAGAGACAAAGAGAGAGTATGACAAGAGACTGGCAGCCAACATAAAAGGGAATCCAAAAGTCTTCTATAGGCATATAAATAGTAAAAGAGCAGTAAGAGAAAGGGTGGAGCTGATTAGGGACCAAAATAGGACCTATGCATGGAAGAAGAGAGCATGGCTATGATACTAAATAAATACTTTGCATCTGTCTTTACCAAGGAAGAAAATGCTGCCAAAGTCATAGTGAAAGAGGAGATAATTGAGAAACTGGATGGACTAAAAATTGTTAAAGAGGAGGCATTGGAGAGGTTGGCTTTACTTAAAGTTAATTAGTCACCAGGACCAGATGTGATGCATCTGAGGCTATTGAGGGATGTAAGGGAGGAAATTACGGAGACACTGGCTATAATCTTCCATTTCTCGTTAGATACGGCGATGAAGCCAGAGGACTGGAGAACTGCAAATGTTAGACCCTCGTTCTAAAAAGGATGTAAGGATAAACCCAGCAACTACAGGCCAGTCAGTTTAACCTCGGTTGTGGGAAAGCTTTTAGAAACAATAATTCTGGACAAAATTAATAGTCACTTGGACAAGTGTGAATTAATTAAGGAAAGCCAGCTTGGATTTGTTAAATGCAAATCATGTTTAACTAACTTGCTTGAGTTTTTTAATGAGGTAACAAAGAGGGATGATGAGGGCAATGCGGTTGATGTGGTGTACATGGACTTCCGAAAGGCGTCAAATAAAATGCCACGTAACAGGCTTATCAGCAAAATTGAAGCTCATGGAATAAAAGGGAAATGGCAGCATAAATGTAAAGTTGTATGAGTGACAGGAAACAGAATAGTGGTGAATGGTCATTTTATGGACTGGAGAAAGGTTCCCCAGTGATTGGTACTAGGAACACTGCTTTTCTTGATCTATATTAAACACCTAGACTTGGGTGTGCAAGACACAATTTCATAACTTGAAGATGACAAAATACTTGAAACTGAGGAGGATAGCAATCGACTTCAA
Source organism: Heterodontus francisci (assembly GCF_036365525.1). Taxonomy (NCBI): domain Eukaryota; kingdom Metazoa; phylum Chordata; class Chondrichthyes; order Heterodontiformes; family Heterodontidae; genus Heterodontus; species Heterodontus francisci. Next base: position 241,862,926 of record NC_090371.1, read on the forward strand.
GAGGACATAGACTGGTTGAAATTTAATGCAGAGAAATATGAAGTGATACATTTCAGTTGGAAGAATGAGGTGAAGCAATATGAAATAAAGGGTGCAATTTTAAAGGGGGTGCAAGAATAGAGAAATCTGGGGGTATATGGTACAAATCGTTGAAGGTGGCAGGGCAGGTTGAGAAAGTGATTTAAAAAGGCATACTGGATCCCACATTTCATAAATAGAGGCATAGAGTACAAAAGCAAGGAAGTTATGATGGCTATTTATAAAACACTGGCTTGGCCTCAACTGGAGTATTTTGTCCAATTCTGGGCACCACACTTTAGAAAGGATGTGAAGGCATTAGAGAGGGTGCAGAAAAGATTTCCAAGACTGGTTCCAGGGATGAGGGACTTCAATTATGTGTATAGATTGGAGAAACGGGAGCTGTTGCCCTTAGAGAAGAGAAGGTTGAGAGGACATTTCATAGGGGTATTCAAAATCTTAAGGGGTCTGGACAGAGTAGATACAGAGAAACTGTTCCCATTGGTGGAAGGGTCAAGATCCAGAGGACATCAAAATAAGGTGAATGTCAAAAACTAAAGGCGGCATGGGGAAAAACATTTTTACACAGCAAGTGGTTAGGATCTGGAATGCACTGCCCGAGAGTGTGGTGGAGGTACATTTTCCAATACTGCATCCATGTTTGACACTGTATCCTCCTATGCAATACCCTCTCATGACCTCCTCACCATGTGTAGGCTTCCTGCCCCAGCAGATAAGGGATGCCCCTGTTCCTCTCCATTTCCTGCACTAACGCCTAAATATAGCATCTGAGAACCTTGATGCCTGCTTTCTGTAAGCTTCAGCCAGCGTTCCATTACTTGTTTAGAATTACTTCTCTTCCTCACACCTCTTCTAACAGCCACAATTCACCTTCCCTTTAATAGATATTGTCTGGCTTTAAATATGTGCTGCACCCCACATATCGGGCCGCCCCAATGCTTGCAGCCAATGAATGGCATGTGTCGCATTGCCTATATGCAGCTTATTATGTTAATCAGCAGGCAACATGTATTTAACGTGCTGCCTGCATCAGAATGATAGGGTGTGGCTTAATCATGAACCGTGATCCCATGCACCTTCTCCCCTGGTATCCAATTCAACCCTTCAAATTACAATAAATATGGAGGCAGAAAATAAGTCTGTGGTCAAGCAATGGAGAAGAGCAATATTTAAATTTCCTGTTTGATAGCTTAATAAGTGGGAGATGGTCCTGTCCGTCAGTCCAGAAAGCCCAAAGGCAATCAGTGCAGCTTTTGTGAAGAGGAATCAAGGGTACTTTGGGTTGAATTTTATGGGCACCCTTGGGATGGGATCGGAGGTGGGGTCCCATAAAATTGGGTCGGTAGGTGGCGGGGGGTGGGGGTGAATGCCTGTCGCCTTCCCGATGCCTTCCAATTTAGTCCAGGGCGGGGTTGTTGTATGTTGGTTTGGTGTGCTGCCACCTTAGTTAGTTTAGATAATAGAGATACTTCAGTCTGGGTAGTTAGAACATTGATATTTATTATATTAGAACTATATACATACTAGTCTGTGTGACTCCACCAAAGCCAGGTTGCAGCTAGTTTCAAGTCTCTCTAACGTGATCTCTTACATCATCATGGTAGGAGGTATTCTTTACACTCTCTCAAGATTAATCCTTATACTACAGGGGTAGGCCGGCACAACCTTCCCGCACCAAGCCAATTGAGGCCCTTAAGTGACCAATTAATGGCCACTTAAGGACCTCTTCCTGCCTCCGCCTTAATTTAGTAGAAGGTGGATGGGCCAACTGCTGCGTGGAGACACCCCCAGGTAAAACCTCATGGCCTCCTAACAGGGCTGGGGGTGGGACCCATCCTTTGGGGGCAATCCAGGGCCCCTGGATGTCTCCCCCCTCCGATGTTGATTGCTACCCCTCTCCCCCACCAGGAAGATCCCCCACCCTCACTAACCTTCTCCCATCCGTTGCCAGAGCCTGACTGACTGACCCCGGCAAACCTGAACCAACTCACCAGTCCTGGAGTCTTCTGACATATTTGTTCTACAGGGCCTCCTGCAATACTAGAAGTGGCCACCACTCCCAATGATGCTGCTGGTACTGCAGAGCTGCTGGTCTTCTGATTGGCCAGCAGCTGTTGGAGGTGGGAGCTCGTCCCTTAGAGGGATAGTGTACCCGATGGCCAGGTGTTAATTGCCTGCCCACTGTGTAATTGCAATGGGGGTCTGACTGAGGGCTGAGGAGGGGTCTGCCTTCACCTTCCAATCCACCGCTTGGATCCACATTGTCAGAACAAATTTAAGCATTTATTTCTGCCACGGGCTCATTGATTCCCCAAAGCCTTTCCACCATTTATAAGGCACAAGTCAGAATATAATGGAATACTGTCCTGGATGAGTGCAGCTCCAACAACACTTAAGAAGCTTAACACCATCCAGGACCAAGCAGCCCTCTTGACTAGCACCCCATTCATTACCTTAAGCATTTACTCCTTCCACTACAAGCACACCATGGCTGCAGTGCTTACCATCTACAAGATGCACTGCAGCAACGCACCAAGTCTTCTTCACAACAAATCAGCAACCTCTACCACCTGGAAGAACAATGGCAGCAGGCACATGGGAACCTGTCAAGCCACACGGCATCCTGACTTGGAACTATATCATCTTTCCTTCAATATCACTAGGTCAAAATCCTGGAACTCCCTTCCTAATTGCACTATGGGTGTACCTACATCACATGAACTGCAGCAGTTCAAGAAGGAGGCTAACCATCACTTCTCTAGGGCAATTAGGGGGTTAGTTTTAAAGCCAGAATGCTTGGTTATATCCTGTTAATTTAGGATTTACATATTGAAATTACTTACCCAACAGCTCCACAGAGGATCCCCACTCACCTGCAAACCCACCCAGGTTAAACATCAATGTATGTGTGATCATGCCATTTTTTGGGGCTTTAATCCACCTGCTCACACCCAAACCTGCCTCCCCTTGGCAGTTAAAATTCTGCCTGAAGTCTCTGGAGTGGAACATGAATGCATAACCTTCTGATTCTGAGGGGAACCAGCTGAGTCACAGCTGACACACCAACCCATATCTACCTTAGAAAGATTGGTGCAGAAAGCAGAATGGGGCTTTCAAGAAGGCACTCATCTCCTTCAGCTTTCCCTCCCACAGATCAGTGGAAATGATCAGCCCCAGCCCCATGAGAGTGTCATGTGTTGCCCTCACTTAGGTTTTCAGAACCTTGGCTCCAACGGTGCCCACTTAAGCAGTTTCAAATACATTACCAGATAGCCAGCTAGCCACCCTGTTCCAGCAGAAGCTGAAGGGAAGCTGTCTGTAGCTGGGCCCTCTCAGGCTCAAGTACCCAGGAATTGCCTTCCAAGGTCATGTCAAGGGTTCCTAGGTGAACAACAGCAGCCTTCCACCATCTTCGCTGAAGCTATTGTGGCAGCACCTTGTAGATGTCATAGAGGGAGGAAACTTTCCTTTAGGAAAAGCATTTCATGTAGAGCATTTACATGCCAAAAGATTTTAGTTCAAGCTCCTGGTTGTAAATAAATGCATCGCCTTTAACACATTTGAGAGTTTGTTCTTTTTTTGGTTTGGTGTTTCTTTAATTGCAGTTGATTAGTCTGCATGGCCAGAATGTCACTGTTAGAGATTTGCTGACTAATTTGACTGTTTTTTGATGCATACTGAATAGTGAAAGGGTTAACAAGGACTGTCAATGCAGATGGACTTTTTACCGATTTTCAGGTGACTGGATTGTGTAGATAAATACAAAAAAAAAACACTTGATTCCTTGATCCCTCTTCAGTCTCCAGACTTTGTGCTCTCTCTCCTTCTTCTGGTTCTCCCTACCTTAATCCAATTCTTCCTTGTCCGGGGATGCCTTTTATTATTGCTATGCCTCCTCCAACTCTAATCCTCATTGCATAGTCTCAGTATTGTAACATTATTGTGCCTTTGCTGCTCAGGACTGTTGAAGTTGTGAAGCAGTGTCATCAATAGACAGGTGTGTAGGGGATAAAAACAGAACATTTTGGAAATACTCTGCAGGTCTGGCAGCATATGTGGACAGAAAAGCAGAGTTAATGTTTCAGGTCAATGGCATTTCATCAGAAAGAACCCAGGTAATAAACTGTCTTATGAAATGCAGCCTTCTGGGGCACTTGATAAAATATCTACCAAAACTGAGTTCTGATGAAGGGTCACTGACCTGAAACGTTGGGCTGAATTTCATGCAGCCCCAGTGGGTCAGTTGGTGGTGTGGGGGCAGTATAAAATTGAGTGGGAGGATCCTGGAGGCCTACCCGCTTCCGGTCAACTTCACGGTGGTTGGGTGTGGGGGGGGGGAAACAGCCCGCTTGCTTGAGGCCAAACAAGGCCCTTAAGTGGCCACTTAACGGCCATTTAAGGGCCTGTGCTCGCCTTCACGGGTATTTTACCCATGGCAAGTGGGCGTGCTGGGGATGTGAAAGGGCGCCCAGCGATAGTTGCCGGCCGTTCCGCGCCACGGGGGGTGGGGGAGGTGGGGGGCATGGCAGTCAGACACAGGGTGCTCAATTGAGGGCCGCCCCCACCTCCCCCCAAACTACCACTCCAGCCTCACCAGGGAAGGACCGATCCTCCTGGTGAGGCATGCCCAACTCACTCAATCTCCAGGGTCCATGGTGTCGGCTGGGCTGCAGTTCCAGCAGTGGCCACCAGTCCCGGTGGCGCTGCTGGGATTAAGAGCTGCCAGCCCGCTGATTGGCCGGTAGCTCACTGAGGCGGGACCTCCTCCTTCAAGTGGCTGGAAGTCCCGCCTCGGGACAATTAAAGCCCGAGGACCCATAAGATACGGGACAGATCCCTAGGCTAGGTGGAAGCGGGTTCGCCACTGACTTTCATGTCGGTGTTGAATTCCCGTCCACCCAAGGTAAAATTCAGCCCGTTGCCTCTGCTTCTTTCTCCACAGATGCTGCCAGACCTGCTGAATATTTCCAGCCTTTCTTGTTTTTACTTCTGGGGCACTGTTTGTCTGAGATGTCCAGGAAGATGACTTGTAGCCTAAAGACCCTGTGGTCAGTGAGGCCTTCTACGAGCAGCTGCTTTCACCTGTTGTGCTCTAACGAGCCCAAATGCTACTCATCCTGGTTACTGAGGCTGCTGCTGTCACTGCTACTGTGGATATGATTCCTCATCCATCTGGAATAAAGAAGCAGAAATGGCACCTATGATTAGCTAAAAATCAGGATGTTAGGCAAACAAATGAAAAAAAATCCATGTTGTGAAATATATTTGTAATGCATTAATCAGGAAACCACAAAAGTGCTATTGATCAATATTAATAAAAGTGAATGCTCTTAACATTTTCCAGCAGTTACTTCAGGCAGTTTCAGATGCCAATCCCATGAAATATTACCTCTTAAAATATGTGCGTTCTTTGATCAGTTCACAGTTTTCCAAGTGATTAGTCACTCCATCTTCAATGATAAATTTTCATAACTTTCCCATAACAGACATTATATTAATAAGACTATAGTTTCTGTGGTTTTCCCTTCCACCCTTAGGTAATAGAGTCACATTGGTAAGTTTCCAATCCAAAGAGGCAATTCCTGAAATGAGAGGATTTTGGAAGATCATGGCTAAAACATCTGCAATTTCCTTACCTGCCTCTTTAAATACACTTGGGTTGTAAACCATTGACAATGACAACAACTTGCATTTATATAGCTCTTTAAACCCCATAGTACAGTGTCCCATGGTGCTTCACAGGAGCATTATCTGACTGTATTTGGCACCAAGCTTCATAAGACATTAGGATTGGTGAGCAAAAGCTTGGTTAAAGTGGTAGGTTTTCAGAGTCACCTTAAAGAAGGAGTGAGAGGAAGAGAGGTTCAGGGAGGGAATTCCAGATCATAGGGCCTCAACAGCTGAAGGTCATAGTTGGAGGAATGCCAAGTTTTTGAGGGGCTGAAAGCATATAGGAGGTGAGAGATCGGGGAGAGCAAGACCATGGACAGATTTGAACACATGAATGATCATTTTAAATTTGAGGCATTTCTGAACCGGGAGCCAATGCAGATCACCGAGCACAAGGATGATGGGTGAATGGGAGATGGTGGAAGTTGGATAGGAGCAGCAGAGCTTTGGATGAGCTAAAGTATATGGAGGGTGATAGATCGGAGACTGGGGTGGGGGGAATTAGAATAGTCAATTCTGAAGATAACCCAAGTCATGGATGAGGGTTTCAACAGCAGAAAAGCTGAGGTAGAGGCAGAGTTGGGCAATATTATGGAGGTAAAAGTAGGTGGTCTTGGTGATGGCACGACTATGTGGTCAGAAGCTTAGTGAGCGTTTCAGCAGCAAATGTGGAGAGAGGTGCAAGTAGAGGTGTTCTTGAAGATGGCAAAGGTAATGACAGGGAGAGCATAGAGGAAGTGGAGGATGTACATCCTTAAAACAATGCAACATGACTCCACTGAATATCACAGGCACACTCAAACTGAATAATACAGACACAAGCAACCTGCTGAACAGATGCACACTGAACCTAATCAACACAGACCCACACTCAACCTGATTAACACAGACCCACACTCAACCACAGAAACACACTCAACCTGAATTACACATACAGACTCACCCTGATTAACACAAACTCATTCAACCTGATTCTTTTCTTCTTTGGCCTCCTTATCTCGAGAGACAATGGGTAAGTGCCTGTAGGTGGTCAGTGGTGTGTGGAACCATGCCTGGAGTGGCTATAAAGGCCAATTCTAGAGTGACAGGCTCTTCCACAGGTGCTGCAGAAAAATTTGTTTGTCGGGGCTTTTACACAGTTGGCTCTCCCCTTGCGCTTCTGTCTTTTTTCCTGCCAACTGCTAAGTCTCTTCGACTGGCCACACTTTAGCCCCGCCTTTATGGCTGCCCGCTCAACCACAGAAACACACTCAACCTGAATTACACATACAGACTCACCCTGATTAACACAAACTCATTCAACCTGATTAACACAGACATAATTAGCCCGCCAGCATTCGCCAGAGCTGGCGGGCAGCCATAAAGACAGGGCTAAATTGTGGCGAGTTGAAGAGACTTAGTAGTTGGCAGGAAAAAAGAGAGAGGCGCAAGGGGAGAGCCAACTGTGCAACAGCCCCGACAAACAAATTTCTCTGCAGCACCTGTGGAAGAGCCTGTCACTCCAGAATTGGCCTTTATAGCCACTCCAGGCGCTGCTTCACAAACCACTGACCACCTCCAGGCGCGTATCCATTGTCTCTCGAGATAAGGAGGCCCAAAAGAAAGAATTAGCCCGATAAACACAGGTCCACATCAGCTTGATATACAAAGACAAACATTAAACCCAATTATAAGACTCATTCAATCTGATACGGGCATCCTTATTGAGACAGATGCAAACTGAATGTGCTAATTACAAATATGCACTCAACCTGATTAACACGGACAGAATTAGACTGCTAAATACAAGCATAGTTAGCCTAATTAACACAGACACACACTCAAGCTAATTAACACAGATGCAGTCAACCTGATTAACACAGAAAGAATTAGCCTATTAAACACAGACGTAGTCAGCCTGATTAACAAAGAGACACTCAGCTTGCTTGGCACAACCTGATACTGGAGAACAGTCTTCTTTTTCTTCTTCTTTGGCCTCCTTGTCTCGAGAGACAATGGGTAAGTGCTTAGAGGTGGTCAGTGGTTTGTGGAGCAGCACCTGGAGTGGCTATAAAGGCCAATTCTAGAGTGACAGACGCTTCCACAGGTGCTACAGATAAAATTGGCTGTCAGGGCTGTTACACAGTTGGCTCTGTCCTTGCACTTCTGTCTTTTTTCCTGCCAACTGCTAAGTCTCTTTGCCTCGCCACTCTTTAGGCCCGCCTTTATGGCTGTCCGCCAGCTCTGGCAATCACTGGCAAGTGATTCCCACGACTTGTGGTCAATGTCACAGGACTTCATGTCATGTTTGCAGACATCTTTAGAGCAGAGACATGGACGGCTAGTAGGTCTGATACCAGTGTTGAGCTCGCTGTATAATGCGTCCTTGGGGATCCTGCCATCTTCCATGCAACTCACATGGCCAAGCCATCTCAAGAGCCGCTGTCTCAGTAGGGTGTATATGCTGGGGATGTTGGCCACCTCGAGGACTTCTGTGTTGGAGACATGGTCCCGCCACCTGATGCCAAGGATTCTCCGGAGGCAGCGAAGATGGAATGAGTTGAGACGTCACTCTGGGCTGACATACGTTGTCCAGGCCTTGCTGCCGGAGAGCAAGGTACTGAGGACACAGGCTTGAAACACTTGGACTTTTGAGTTCGGAACAGTAGCATAGCAGTAAGGGTACTAGCCTAGTAATCCAGAGACCTAGACTAATGCTCAGAGGCATGAGTTCAGATCCCACTATGGCAACTAGGGGAGGTTAAATTCAATCAATTAATATAGCTGGAATAAAAAAAAAACTAGTCTTAGTAACCATGATCACAAAACTATCGGATTATCGTAAAAACCCATTTGGTTTACAATTGTCCTTTAGGGAAGGAGATCATCTGCTGTCCTTACCTGATCTGGCCTACATGTGGCTCCAAGCCCATAGCAAAGTGGTCAACTCCTGTTGCCCTCCGTTGTATCAAACTACTAAGAAAAGTTGAAATAGAACAAAACAGGATCGACCATGGCACCGGAAACGTCAAAGGTACAACCTGCCCAGTTAACCCTGCAAAGTCCTCCTCACTAATATCTGGGGACTTGTGGCAAAAGTGAGAGAGCTCTTCCACCTACTAATCAAGCAGCAGCCTGACATAGTCATGCTCACAGAGTAATACCTTACAGCCAGTGTCCCAGACTTCTCCATCACCATCCCTGAGTATGTTCTGTTCCATCAGCAGGACAGACCCACCAGAGGGGGCAGCACAGTGGCATACAGTCGGGAGGGAGTTGCCCTGGAACTCCTTAACATTGACTTCGGACCCAATGAAGTCTCATGGCATCAGGTCAAACAATGACAAGGAAACCTCCTGCTGATTATCACTTACCACCCTCCCTCAGCTGATGAATCAGTGGTCCTCCATGTTGAACAGCACTTGGAATAAGCACTGAGGGTAGCAAGGGCACAAAATGTACTCTGGGTGAGATACTTCAATGTCCGTCACTAAGTGTGCTTCGGTAGAACCACTACTGGCCAAGCTGTCTGAGTCTTGAAGGCCATAACTGCCAGACTGGGCCTGTGACAGATGCTGAGGGAAAAACCTATTTGACACATCCTCACCAATCTACCTGCCACTGATGCATCTTCCCATGACAGTATTGGTAGGAGTGAAAACCTCACAGTCCCTGTGGAGATGTGCTGTCTTCACACTGAGGACACTCACCATGTTGAATGGTACTACTACCATGCTAAGTGGGATAAATTCAGAGTAGATTTAGCAGTGCAAAACTGGGTATCAGTGGGACACTGTGGGCCATCAACAGCAGCAGAACTGTATTCAACTACAATATGTAACCTCAAGTATAGGATCTATTACCAAGAGATTCTGAAATCCTTCACTTTTTCTGGAGCCTGAGACTTACACAGAAACCACAAGGGCAAATATATCAACTGAGTAGGATTTTATTGAGTGATATTCAACAAGCAAACAAAACTGCACTTATTCCAATATTAAGATTGGTTAACACAAGGTTGTTCAACATATGGCTCATGGGCCAGGATCTGGCCTGCCGATATATTTTAGAGATGAAAAATGTTTCATTGTCTTCTTCCAGACTGGCTTTTTAAAACATTGTGCTGTCAGTTTCACAGTTGACAGGTGCTGCATGAAAGCAGCAACAGCGGTTTCCCAACTTTGGACAGATTCGGGGTTTTCCGACATTTTTTTAGAAGGCTGCTGGAAAACCACAAATCTGTCTGAAGCTGGGAAACTGCTGTTACCACTCTCATGCAGCACCTGTCAGCTGTGAAACTCAGTATGACTTTTTGTAAAAAACTGACCAACCACAAAGCTGCTATGCTGGGCACTTCTGCTCCCTGCAACTGTCAGAAGGAGAGAGGGGACAGAGAGGGAGACAGAGGGGGCAGAGGGAGAGAGGGCACAATGTGCAGGGAAGGGAGAGAGAGAGGCAAGAGAGAGGGGGAAGAGAAAGAGAGAAAATGGGGACAGAGAGAGAGGAACCAAGAGGAGGGACAGAGAGAGAGGGGAAGAGAGATGGGGGTGAGAGGGGGGCAGAGAGAGAGAGAGGGGGTGACAGAGAGAGAGGGAGACACAAAAAGGGGGGCAGAGAGAAAGGGGGATCAGAGAGAGAAAAAGAGGGGAAGATAGAGAGTGAAAGAGGGGGACAGAGAGTGAAAGGGGTGACACAAAGCGAGGATGGCACGGGGGGAACAACACGGGGGGGGAACAACACAGAGAGGGGGGAACACAGGGAGAGAGAGTCAGAGAGAGACACAGAGAGAGAGGGAGAGAAAGAGATCAAGATCACTCCTGACAGATGGACATCTATCTGGAATACTCTGCATCACTACAAGAAGTGTGTGGGCAAACACTGACTACATGTGCAAGCAAAAAAAGTGGCAGGTATCTCACTAAATCAGTGTCCAACATAGTGATGAGAAAATAAGTCAATTAATTAATCTTCTCATTTAAAGCTTCTTCACAAAAATGCATATTTGTTGTTGTTTTGATTAACAGTAAGATTAATTTTAATGCCTATATCTTTCTGAAATTATCCCACCAGCACCCCACGTAAGACAAAAATTGTAATGTGGCCCCCCACGCTCATGTGCAAAGGCTGGACAATCCTGGGTTAATACATATAATTACCTCTCGGATGGAATCTCTGTGGAATCTCTCTGCTCAGCATAGTGGGAAAAGTCTTTGTTCGAGTTGCTTTAAACAGGCTCCAGAGCGTGTCTACCCTGAGGCACAGTGTGGCTTTCGTGCAGAGAGATCGACCATTGACATGCTGTTCTCCCTTCATCAGATACAGGAGAAATGCCGCGAACAACAGATGCCCCTCTACATTGCTTTCATTGTTCTCACCAAAGCCTTTGACCTCGTCAGCAGACGTGGTCTCTTCAGACTACTAGAAAAGATTGGATGTCCACCAAAGCAACTAAGTATCATCACCTCATTCCATGCCAATATGAAAGGCACAATTCAACATAGCGGCACCTCATCAGACCCCTTTCCTATCCTGAGTGGCGTGAAACAGGGCTGTGTTCTCGCACCCACACTTTTTGGGATTTTTTTCTCCCTGTTGCTCTCACATGCGTTCAAGTCTTCAGAAGAAGGAATTTTCCTCCACACAAGATCGGGGGGAAGGTTGTTCAACCTTGCCCGTCTAAGAGCGAAGTCCAAAGTACGGAAAGTCCTCATCAGGGAACTCCTCTTTGCTGAAGATGCTGTTTTAACATCTCACGTTGAAGAGTGTCTGCAGAGTCTCATCGACAGGTTGGTGGCTGCCTGCAACGAATTTGGCCTAACCATCAGCCTCAAGAAAATGAACATCATGGGACAGGACGTCAGAAATGCTCCATCCATCAATATTGGCGACCACGCTCTGGAAGTGGTTCAAGAGTTCACCTACCTAGGCTCAACTCTCACCAGTAACCTGTCTCTCGATGCAGAATTAAACAAGTGCATGGGAAAGGCTTCCTCTGCTATGTCCAGACTGGCCAAGAGAGTGTGGGAAAATGGCGCACTGACACGGAACACAAAGGTCCTAGTGCATCAAGCCTGTGTCCTCAGTACCTTGCTCTATGGCAGCGAGGCCTGGACAACATATGTCAGCCAAGAGCGACGTCTCAATTCATTCCATCTTCGCTGACGACGGAGAATACTTGGCATCAGGTGGCAGGACCGTATCTCCAACACAGAAGTCCTCGAGGCGGCCAACATCCCCAGCTTATACACACTACTGAGTCAGCGGCGCTTGAGATGGCTTGGCCATGTGAGCCGCATGGAAGATGGCAGGATCCCCAAAGATACATTGTACAGCGAGCTCGCCACTGGTATCAGACCCACTGGCCGTCCAGGTCTCCGCTTTAAAGACGTCTGAAACGCGACATGAAGTCCTGTGACATTGATCACAAGTCGTGGGAGTCAGATGCCAGCGTTCGCCAGAGCTGGTGGGCAGCCATAAAGGTGGGGCTAAAGTGTGGCCAGTCGAAGAGACTGAGCAGTTGGCAAGAAAAAAGACAGAAGCGCAAGGGGAGAGCCAACTGTGTAACAGCCCCGACAAACAAATTTTTCTGCAGCACCTGTGGAAGAGCCTGTCACTCTAGAGTTGGCCTTTATAGCCACTCCAGGCGCTGCTCCATGCACCACTGACCACCTCCAGGCGCTTACCCATTGTCTCTCGAGATAAGGAGGCCAAAGAAGAAGAAGACATATAATTCCCTCTCGGATGGTCTGTCCAAAGTGATTGCAGGACAAGGAGGGCTGATCTGACCAGGATCATTCCTCTTCTGAGCTGTTCAGTGCTGTCCCGTAGGTTCCTTCTTTCCTCCCTGCTTCACTTCGTCACTGCTGTGCTCCGGAAGGGTCCCGTCTTATACCCCTTCAGTAAGCATGTTCCTCTCATGACCGAACTGTTGTCAGTCAGTGATTGGCTAGCGGGTGTGTGATTAGTCCTTCATTGATTAACTTCAACAGTTGTTATGTCGACAGAGGTTCCTCCTACCAATAGATCCTTTGGTCAGAACTAATGCTAAATACAGTCGAAATTGTCCCACCCGATTCCTACCTTAGCAGACAATCAGTCTGTCCAGACAATGAGGCAGCTCTTGTGTTAATTACATTACTGCCAACTGTGACGGTCACTTGACTTAATCGCAGTCAGTTTTACAAGATTAGCAAACGTCCCATTATGCACATAGATTTGATATCACACAGTTTGTCAGATATACACTTTGTGCAGCAAACAGACTGATTCTAATGCTTTTATAACCCTTACACATGGCCTGGCATATCCCCCACTCTGGCATTAACATCAAGCCAAGGGATCAACCCTATTTCACTAAACAGTGTAGGAGAGTCCGCCAGGAGCAGTACCATTAAAGATGTAAAAACAAGAAATGCTGGAAATACTCAGCAGGTCTGGCAGCATCTGTGGAAAGAGAAGCAGAGTTAACGTTTCGGGTCAGTGACCCTTCTTCGGAACTGACAAATATTAGAAAAGTCACAGGTTATAAACAAGTGAGGTGGGGGTGGGGCAAGAGATAACAAAGGAGGTCTAGATTGGACCAGGCCACATAGCTGACCAAAAGGTCACGGAGCAAAGGCAAACAATATGTTAATGGTGTGTTGAAAGACAAAGCATTAGTACAGATTCGGTGTAAATACACTGAATATTGAACAGCAGCAAGTGCAAACCTGAAAAAAAACAGTGGGTAAGCAAACTGAACAAACTAAGATGAAATGAAATAAATGCAAAAAAAAGATTGTAAAAAATGTAAAAAAGAATGTTAAAAAAAAGGAAGAAAAAATAACTAAAAATGAAAGTAAAATGGGGGGCTGTCATGCTCTGAAATTATTGAACTCAATGTTCAGTCCGGCAGGCTGTAGTGTGCCTAATCGATAAATGAGATGCTGTTCCTCGAGCTTGCGTTGATGTTCACTGGAACACTGCAGCAATCCCAGGACAGAGATGTGAGCATGAGAGCAGGGGAGAGTGTTGAAATGGCAAGCAACCGGAAGCTCAGGGTCCTGCTTGCGGACTGAGCGGAGATGTTCCGCAAAGCGGTCACCCAGTCTGCGCTTAGTCTCCCCAATGTAGAGGAGACCACACTGTGAGCAGCGAATACAGTATACTACATTGAAAGAAGTACAAGTAAATCGCTGCTTCACCTGAAAGGAGTGTTTGGGGCCTGGGATAGTGAGGAGAGAGGAGGTAAATGGGCAGGTATTACACCTCCTGCGATTGCAGGGGAAGGTGCCCTGGGACAGGGACAAGGTGGTGGGGGTAATGGAGGAGTGGACCAGGGTGTCACGGATGGAACGATCCCTTCGGAATGCTGACAGGGGCAGGGAGGGGAAGATGCGACTGGTAGTGGCATCACGCTGGAGGTGGCGGAAATGGCGGAGGATGATCCTTTGGATATGGAGGCTGGTGGGGTGAAAAGTGAGGACAAGGGGAACCCTGTCACGGTTCTGGGAGGGAGGGGAAGGGGTGAGGGTAGAGGTGCGGGGAATGGGTCGGACACAGTTGAGGGCCCTGTCAACCACAGTGGGGGGAAATCCTCGGTTGAGGAAAAAGGAGGTCATATCAGAAGCACCGTCATGGAAGGTAGCATCATCAGAGCAGATGCGTCGGAGACGGAGAAACTGGGAGAATGGAATGGAGTCCTTACAGGAGGTAGGGTGTGAAGAAGTGTAGTCGAGATAGCTGTGGGAGTCGGTGGGCTTATAATGGATATTAGTCGACAACCTATCCCCAGAGATGGAGACAGAGAAGTCGAGGAAGGGAAGGGAAGTGTCAGAGATGGACCATGTAAAGGTGAGAGAAGGGTGGAAATTGGAAGCAAAGTTGATAAAGTTTTCCAGTTCGGGGCGGGAGCAGGAAACGGCACCGATACAGTCATCAATGTACCGGAAAAAGAGTTGGGGGAGGGGGCCTGAGTAGGACTGGAACAAAGAATGCTCGACATATCCCACAAAAAGACAGGCATAACTAGGACCCATGCGGGTACCCATAGCGACACAATTTAATGATGTGGTGAAAGACAAAACGTTAATACAGAGAGGGTGTCAACTGACAGTGAAATGAACAGCCCTGGCCCCAAGCACAAGCATGAAAAAAAACAATGGTTAGGCACAGTAGAAACAAACTAAAATACAATAAACAAATAAAAAAGAAAAAAATAACTAAAAATAAAAAGGCGGGCCCATCATGCTCTGAAATTATTAAACTCAATGTTCAGTCCGGCAGGCTGTAGCATGCCTAATCGGTAAATGAGATGCTGTCCCTCGAGCTTGCGTTGATGTTTGCTGGAACACTACAGCAACCCCAGGACAGAGATGTGAGCGGGGGCGGGGGGCAGGTATTGAAATGGCCAGAAACCGGAAGCTCGGGGTCATGCTTATGGACTGAGCTTTTATTTATTTATTTTGCTTTTATTACCATTAAAGATGTGATACATGCTGCACTGTGGAAGCAGCATTCTACAGACAAAAATACAGGTATGGTAGCATAGTGGTTATGTTGCTGGACTAGTAATCCAGCGGCTCGAACTAACAATCAGGAGAAATGAGTTCAAATCCCACCACAGCAGCTGGGGAATTTAAATTTGATTCATTAAATAAATCTGGTATAAAAAGCTCGCATCAAAAATGGTGAAAATGAAACTACTGGATTGTCATAAATGTCCTCTGATTCCCATCCTTCGAGGGAAGGAAATTGACCATCCTTAATCAGTTTTGGGGCGGCACAGTGGTGCAATGGTTAGCACCGCAGCCTCACAGCTCCAGCAACCCAGGTTCGATTCTGGGTACTGCCTGTGCGGAGTTTGCAAGTTCTCCCTGTGACCGCGTGGGTTTTCTCCGGGTGCTCCGGTTTCCTCCCACAGCCAAAGACTTGCAGGTTGATAGGTAAATTGGCCATTATAAATTGCCCCTTGTATAGGTAGGTGGTAGGGGAAGGTGGGGATGTGGTTGGAATATGGGATTAATGCAGGATTAGTATAAATGGGTGGTTGATGGTCGGCACAGACTCGGTGGGCCGAAGGGCCTGTTTCAGTGCTGTATAATAAAAAAAAAAGAAGTAAGCAATTCCACAACCAATGGATCAAAACAAAACTCTATAGTCCTGCTACACCCAGTTGCGAATGGTGGTGGACAATTAAACAACTAACAGGAGGAGAAGGCTCCACAAACATCCCTATCCTGAATGATGGTGGAGCGCAGCACATCAGTGCAAAAGACAAAGCTGAAGAATTTGCAAACACCTTCAGTCAGAAATGCCGAGTGAATGATCCATCAGTCTACTCTCAAACTTTTGTAAACTGATGGAAAGGTGTCATCGACAGTGCTATTACGCAGCTTTTACTCAGCAATAACCTGCTCATTGATGAGCCTTTTGGCTTCTGCCAGAGCCAGATCTCATTCTAGCCTTAGTCCAAACATGGACAAAAGAGCTGAATACCAGTGGAGAGGTGAGGTGAGAATAACTGCCCTTGACACCAAGGGAGCATTTGACTGAGTGTGGCATCAAGCAGCCACATTGACGTCAATGGGAATCAGTGGGAAAATTCTCCACGGGTTGGAGTTCTACCTAGCACAAAGGAAGATAGCTGTGGTCGATGGAGACCAATCATCTCAGTTCCAGGATATTGTTGGAGGAGTTCCTCAGGGTAGTGTCCGATGCCCAACCATCTTCAGCTGCTTTATCAATGACCTTCCTTCCATCATAAGGTCAGAAGTGGGATTTTCTCTGGTGATTGCACAGTGTTCAGTAAAATTCATAACTTTTCAGATTCTGAAGCAGACTATGCCACATGCGGCGAGATGTGGACAACTTTCAGGCTTGAGCTGAGAAATGACAAGAAACATTTACACTGCATAAGAGAAGGGCGCTGACTATCTTCAACAAGAGAGAATCTAACCATCTCCCCTTGATGTTGCTGAATCCCCCATCATCAACATCCTGGGGGTTACCATTGACCAGAAACAACTGGACCAACCATATAAATACTATAGCTACAAGAGCAGATCTGAGGATGGGAAGTCTGCGGTAACTCACTTCCTGACTCCCCAAAGCCTGTTCACCATCTACAAGGCACACATCAGGAGTGTGATGAAATATCCTCTACTTGCCTGGATGAGTGCAGCTCCAACAACACTCAACAAGCTTGACACCATCCAAGACAAAGCAGCCGCTTGACTGGCACCCTATTCACAACCTTAAATATTCATATCCTCTACCACCGACACACAGTGACAGCAGTGTGTACCATCTACAAGATGCACTGCAGCAACTTGCCAAGGCTCATTTATTCAGCAGCTTCCAAACCTGTGACATCTATCACCTATAAGGACAAGGGCAGCAGACGCATGGGTACACCACCACCTGCAAGTTCCCCTCCAAGTCATGACCATCATGACCTGGAACTATATTGCCGTTACTTCACTGTCGTTGGGTCAAAATTCTGGAACTCCTTCTGTAACATCACTGTGGGTGTGCCGTCACAACATGGACTACAGTGGTTCAAGAAGGCAATTCGGGATGAACAACAAACTGGCCTTGCCAGTGATGCTCACATCGCATGAACGCATTAAAAAAACACAAATACACTCAGCCTGATTTAGAAAGATACACACTCAGCCTAATTAACACAGCTCTGTTTTGGGAAACATGCAAGGACCTGACCTGACATTCAAAACTTAGAGATGAAATATTTCAGAAATGAATGCAGGGATGTCTCAACTTTCTTCTCAGTTCTTACATAAACCTTGAGTCCATTATTTGTGTCTTCACAAAAGAAGGGGACAATGCAGATATTGCAGTTAAGGAGGAAGAGTGTGAAGTACTGGATGTGATAAACATAGGGAGAGAGGAAGTATTAATGGAATTAGCATTCTTAAAAGTTGCTAAATCACCAGGGCCAGATGAAATATATCCGAGGCTGTTAAAAGAAGCAATAGAGGAAATAGCAGAGGGTCTGACCATCATTTTCCAGTCCTCACTGGATACAGGTGTGGTGCTGGAATATTGGAGAATTGCTAACATTGTATCTCTGTTTAAAAAGGGAGTGAAGGACAGACCGAAAGATTACAGGCCAGTCAGTCTAACCTCAGTAGTGGGCAAATTATTGGAATCTATTCTGAGAGACAGAATAAATTGTCACTTAGAAAGTCATAGGCTAATCAAAGAACAAAGAACAGTACAGCACAGGAACAGGCCATTCAGCCATCCAGGCCTGCGCCGATCTTGATGCCTGTCTAAACTAAAACCTTCTGCACTTCCGGGGACCATATCCCTCTATTCCCATCCGATTCATGTATTTGTCAAGATGCCTCTTAAACGTCGCTATCGTATCTGCTTCCACCACCTCCCCGACAGCAAGTTCAAGGCACTCACCACCCTCTGTGTAAAGAACTTGCCTCGCACATTCCCTCTAAACTTTGCCCCTCGCACCTTAAACCTATGTCCCCTGGTAACTGACTCTTCCACCCTGGGAAAAAGCTTCTGACTATCCACTCTGTCCATGCCGCTTATAACTTTGTAAACCTCTATCATGTCGTCCCTCCACCTCCGTCGTTCCAGTGAAAACAATCCGAGTTTATCCAACCTCTCCTCATAGCTAATGCCCTCCAGACCAGGCAACATCCTGGTAAACCTCTTCTGTACCCTCTCCAAAGCCTCCACATCCTTCTGGTAGTGTGGCAACCAGAATTGCACACAATATTCTAAGTGTGGCCTAACTAAGGTTCTGTACAGCTGCAACATGACTTGCCAATTTTTATACTCTATGCCTCGACCGATGAAGGCAAGCATGCCGTAGGCCTTCTTGACTACCTTATCAACCTGCGTTGCCACTTTCAGTGACCTGTGGACCTGTATGCCCAGATCTCTCTGCCTGTCAATACTCCTAAGGGTTCTGCCATTTACTGTATACTTCCCACCTATATTAGATCTTCCAAAATGCATTACCTCACATTTGTCCAGATTAAACTCCATTTGCCATTTCTCCAACCTATCAATATCCTGCTGTCTCCTCTGACAATCCTCATCACTATCCGCAACTCCACCAACCTTTGTGTCGTCCGCAAACTTACTAATTAGACCAGCTACAAATTTCCTCAAAATCATTTATATATACTACAAACAGTAAAGGTCCCAGCACTGATCCCTGCGGAACACCTCTAGTCACAGCCCTCCATTCAGAAAAGCACCCTTCCACTTCTACTCTCTGTCTTCTATGACCGAGCCAGTTCTGTATCCATCTTGCCAGCTCACCTCTGATCCCGTGTGACTTCACCTTTTGTACCAGTCTGCCATGCGGGACCTTGTCAAAGGCTTTACTAAAGTCCATATAGACAACATCCACTGCCCTTCCTTCATCAATCATCTTCGTCACTTCCTCAAAAAACTCGATCAAGTTAGTGAGACACGACCTCCGCTTCACAAAACCATGCTGCCTCTCGCTAATAAGTTCATTTGTTTCCAAATGGGAGCAAATCCAGTCCCGAAGAATCCTCTCTAATAATTTCCCTACCACTGACGTAAGGCTCACCAGCCTATAATTTCCTGGATTATCCTTGCTACCCTTCTTCAACAAAAGAACAACATTGGCTATTCTCCAGTCCTCTGGGACCTCACCTGTAGCCAATGAGGATACAAAGATTTCTGTCAAGCCACAGCAATTTCTTCCCTTGCCTCCCTCAGTATTCTGGGGTAGATCCCATCAGGCCCTGGGGACTTATCTACCTTAATGCTTTGCAAGACGCCCAACACCACCTCCTTTTTGAAAATGACATGACCCAGACTATCTACACTCCCTTCCCTCGACTCATCATCCACCAAGTCCTTCTCTTTGGTGAATACTGATGCAAAGTACTCATTTAGTACCTCGCCCATTTCCTCTGGCTCCACACATAGATTCCCTCCTCTGTCCTTGAGTGGGCCAACCCTTTCCTTGGTTACCCTCATGCTCTTTATATACGTATAAAAAGCCTTGGGATTCTCCTTAATCCTGTTTTCCAATGACTTTTCATGACCTCTTTTAGCCCTCCTGACTCCTTGCTTAAGTTCCTTCTGACTGTCTTTATATTCCTCAAGGGCTTCGTCTGTTCCCAGCCTTCCAGCCCTTATGAATGCTTCCTTTTTCTTTTTGATGAGGCTCACAATATCCCTCGTTATCCAAGGTTCCCGAAACTTGCCAAACTTATCCTCCATCCTCACAGGAACATGCCGGTCCTGGATTCTAATCAACTGACGTTTGAAAGACTCCCACATGTCAGATGTTGATTTACCCTCAAACAGCCGCTCCCAATCTAAATTTTTCAGTTCTTGCCTAATATTGTTGTAATTAGCCTTCCCCCAATTTAGCACCTTCACCCAAGGACTACTCTTATCCTTATCCACAAGTATCTTAAAACTTATGGAATTATGGTCACTGTTCCCGAAATGCTCCCCGACTGAGACTTTGACCACTTGGCCGGGCTCATTCACCAATACCAGGTCCAGTACGGCCCCTTCCCTAGTTGTTGTCCCTACATATTCTTTCAAGAAGCTCTCCTGGATGCTGCTTACAAATTCTGCCCCATCCAAGCCCCTATCACTAAGTGAGTCCCAGTCAATATAGGGGAAGTTAAAATCACCCACCACAACAACCCTGTTACCTTTATATCTTTCCAAACTCTGTCTACATATCTGCTCCTCTACCTCCCGCTGGCTGTTGGGAGGCCTGTAGTAAACCCCCAACATCGTGACTGCACCCTTCCTATTCCTGAGCTCCACCCATATTGCTTCGCTGCATGACCCCTCCAAGGTGTCCTCCCGCAGTACAGCTGTGATATTCTCCTTAACCTTTTACATCCCCCTCTATCCCACCTGAAGCTTTTAAATCCCGAAATATTTAGCTGCCAATCCTGTCCTTCCCTCAATCAAGTCTCTGTAATAGCAACAACATCATAGTTCCAAGTGCTAATCCAAGCTCTAATTTCGTCTGCTTTACCTGTTATACCTCTTGTATTGAAACAAATGCACTTCAGACCACCAGTCCCGCTGTGCTCAGCAACATCTCCCTGTCTACTCTTCCTCTTAGTCTTACTTAGCCTTATTTACTCGTTCCCCCTCAGTTATTTCACCTGCTGTCCTCCTGCTCTGGTTCCCACCCCCCTGCCACACTAGTTTAAACCCTCCCGAGTGACTCGAGCAAACTTCGCAGCCAGGATATTTGTACCCCTCCAGTTTAGATGCAACCCGTCCTTGTACAGGTCCCACCTGTCCCGGAAGAGATCCCAATGATCCAGATATCTGAAACCCTTCCTCCTACACCAGCTGTTCAGCCACGTGTTTAGCTGCACTATCTTCCTATTTCTAGCCTCACTGGCACGTGGCACACGGAGTAATCCTGAAATTACAACCCTAGAGGTCCTGTTTTTTAACTTTCTACCCAACTCCAACTCCCCCTGCAGGACCTCGTCACTCTTCCTGCCTATGTCGTTGGTACCCATGTGTACTACAACCTCTGGCTGTTCACCCTCCCCCTTCAGAATGTCCCCTGTCCGTTCAGAGACATCCTTGACCCTGGCAGCAGGGAGGCAACATACCATCCTGGAGTCTCTTTCACGTCCACAGAAGCGCCTATCTGTGCCCCTGACTATAGAGTCCCCTAGAACTATTGCTCTTCTGCGCTTTGTCCCTCCCTGCTGAACAACAGTGCCAGCCGTGGTGCCAGTGCTCTGGCTGCTGCTGTTGTTTTCCCCTGATAGGCCATCCCTCCAACAGTATCCATAACGGTATACTTGTTGGAGAGGGGGATAGCCACAGTGGATTCCTGCACTGACTGCCTGCCCCTTCTAGCGGTCACCCATCTATCTGCCTGCACCTTGGGTGTAACCACTTCTCTAAAACTCCTGTCTGTGATGCTTTCTGCCACCTGCATGCTCCGAAGTGCATTCAGTTGCTGCTCCAACTGATCCATGAGGTCTGTGAGGAGCTGCAACTGGGTACACTTCCTGCAGATGTAGTCGTCTGGAACGCTGGAAGCATCACGGACCTCCCACATCTCACAGGTGAAGCACTTTACCCCACTAACTGACATTTCTAGCGCTAACTAATAAATTAATTTAAAATAAATAAATACTTATTAAATCCTTACTAAATGATGTTACAATTAACTATATGGTCCCTAATGCTAGATTTCTACTATAAATATTAAATGTTAACTTAATACAGTAATCTCCTCCCTCCGGTTTAGTTACTTTACTTATTAATTAATTAGTTAATTCGGGTTCTAATCAATTTTCATCAATGTTTTATTTTCAAATTCAGTACAGATTACCTACCAGCCAATCAGGTCACAGCTTTCCTGTGATGTCACTTCTTCAGTTTTTTTTAGTTTTTCTTCCAGTTTTTTTTTACCAGAGGTAAGTCTTTTATACTTACCGGTCTGGAACTCCGCCCTCTGAGTCTTCTCCCTGGATGTAGGCCGCGAATCCCCGAGGTACGTTTTTTATACTTTCTGGTCTGGAACTCCACCCTCCGAGTCTTCTCCCTGGATGTAGGCCGCGAATCCCCGCGGTAAGCTTTTTATACTTACCGGTCCGGAACTCCCACCTCCGAGTCTTCTCCCTGGATGTAGGTCGCGAATCCCTGAGGTAAGTTTTTTATACTTACCGGTCTGGAACTCCGCCCACCGGGTCTTCTCCCTGGATGTTGGCCGTGAATCCACGAGGTAAGTTCTTTATCCTTACCGGTCTGGAACTCTGCCCTCCGAGTCTTCTCCCTGGATGTAGGATCAAGGATAGTCAGCATGGACTTGTTAAGGAAAGATCTTGTTTGACCAACTTGATCAAATTTTTTGAAGAAGTAGCAAGGAAGATAGATGAGGGTAGTGTAGTTGATGTGGTCTGCATGGATTTTAGCAAGGCTTCTGACTAGGTCCCACATGGCAGACTGGTTAACAAAATAAAATCCCATGGGATCCAGGGAAATGCAGCAAGGTGGATACAAAATTGGCTCAGTGGCAGGAAACAAAGAGTAATTGTTCGATGGCTGTTTTAGCAACTGGAGGGCTGTTTCCAGTGGCTTTCCGCAGGGCTCACTACTAGGTCCCCTGCTTTTTGTGGTATATATTAAAGCTTTGGACGTAAGTGTAGGGGGCATGATCAAGACGTTTGCGGATGACACAAAGATTGGCCATGTGGTAGATAGCGAGATAGCTGTAGGCTGCAGGAAGATATTGATGATCTGATCAGATGGGCAGAAAAGTGGTGCATGGAATTCAACTTGGAGAAGTGTGAGGTGATGCATTTGGAGAGGTCAAACAAGGCAAAGGAATACACGATTAACGGGAAAATACTGAGAGGTGTAGAGGAAGTAAAGGACCTTGGAGTGAATGTCCACAGATCCCTGAAGGTAGCAGGTCGATAAGGTGGTTAAGAAGGCATATGGAATCCTTTCCTTTATTAGCCGAGGTATAGAATACAAGAGGAGGGAGATTATGCTGGAACTGTATAGCTCATTGGTTAGGCCACAACTTGAGTATTGTGTGCAGTTCTCATTAGAACATTACAGCGCAGTACAGGCCCTTCGGCCCTCTGGTCACCTCATTACAGAAAGGATGTAATTGCATGAGAGAGGGTACAGAGGAGATTCACGAGGATGTTGCCAGGACTGGAAAAATGCAGCTGTGAGGAAAGATTGGATAGGCTGGGGTTGTTCTCCTTGGACAGAGAAGTCTGAGGGGAGATCTGATTGAAATGGACAAAATTGTGAGGGGCCTGGATAGATTGGAGGTGAAGGTTTATTCAGCTTAGTAGAGAGGTCAGTGACGAGGGGGCATAGATTTAAAGTGAATGGTAGAAAAGTTAGAGGGGAGATGAGGAAAAGCCTTTTCACCCAGCAGGTGGTGATGGTCTGGAACTCACTGCCTGAAAGGATAGTTGTGGCAGAAACCCTTAACTCATTCAAAAGGAGTCCGGATATGCACCTCAAGTGCCGTAAGCTGCAGGGCTATGGACCAAATGCTGCAAGGTGGGATTAGAAAAGGTGGATAGTTTTTCGCCTGGCACAGAAATGATGGGCCAAGTGGCCTTTTTCTGTGCCTTAAACTTTCTACGATTTTATGATTTCTAAGGGTGGAATATGTCTGTTACAACCTGCAAACAGGCAAAAGGGCCAATTCTGCAAGCAGTTGACTGATGCACACTCACGGTGCTCACAAGCATACCCGCACCCCTTGAGTGGTTGAATGACCCCAATGGACTCTGGGTTGCAGATAGAATCATAGAATTGTTACAGCACAGAAGAAGGCCATTCAACCTATCTTGTTTGTGCTGGCCCTCTTAAGAAGCAATTCACGTACTAGCATTCCCACGCCCTCTCCCCACATCCCTGCACGTTCCTCCTTTTCAGATATTTAGAATATTTAGAAAATGTTGAACAATGTATGGCACAGAAGGAGGCCACACTACCCATTGCGTCTGCACTTACTGAAAAATGAACCAACCAGCCTAGTTCCATTTTCCAGCAGTTGGTCTGTATTCCTGTAGGTTACGGGACTTCAGGTGCGTATCCAGACACCTTTTAAATGATTTGAGCATTTCTGCCTCTATTACCCTTTCAGGCAGTGAGTTCCAGAACCCTCCCACCCTCTGGGTGAAAACATTTTACTTATCTCCCCTCTAATCATTCTACCACTAACTTTAAATCTATGCCCCCTCGTCATTGATCCCTCTGCTAAGGTAAATAGGCCCTGTCATCTACTCTATCCAGGCCTCTCACAACCTTGTACACCTCAAACAAAATTCCACTTAGGCTCCTCTGTTCTGAGGAAAATAGCCCCAGCCTATCCAATCTTTCCTCATAGCTGCAATTTTCCAGCACTGAAAACATCCTTGTAAATCTCCTTTGTAACCTCTCTAGTTCAATTACATCCTTTCTGCATTGAATTAGAATTAGAACATTACAGCGCAGTACAGGCCCTTCGGCCCTCGATGTTGCGCCGACCTGTGAAACCATCTGACCTACACTATTCCATTTTCATCCATATGTCTATCCAATGACCACTTAAATGCCCTTAAAGTTGGCGAGTCTACTACTGTTGCAGGCAGGGCGTTCCACGCCCCTACTACTCTCTGAGTAAAGAAACTACCTCTGACATCTGTCCTATATCTATCACCCCTCAACTTAAAGCTATGTCCCCTTGTGTTTGCCATCACCATCCAAGGAAAAAGACTCTCACTATCCACCCTATCTAACCCTCTGATTATCTTATATGTCTCTATTAAGTCACCTCTCCTCCTCCTTCTCTCCAACGAAAACAGGTGACCACAACAGCAAGCAGTACTCAAGTTGTGGCCTAACTAATATTTTACATAGCTCCAGCATATCCTCCCTGCTCTTACATTCTATGCCTCGGCTAATAAAGGAAAGTATTCCACATGCCTTCTTAACCACCTGATCAACCTGTCCTGCAACCTTCAGTGACATGTACTTCAAAGTTCCTCACTTCCTCTACACCTTTCAGTATCCTCCCATTTATTGTGTATTCCTTTACCTTGTTTGACCTCCCCAAATGCATCATCTCACACTTCTCCAGGTTGAATTCCATTTGCCACTTTTCTGCCCACCTGACCAGTCCATTGATATCTTTCTGCAGTCTACAGCTTCCCTCCTCACCATTAACCATGCGGACAATTTTCGTGTTGTCCGCAAACTTCTTGATCATGCCTCCTGCATTTAAGTCCAAATCATTAATAGATACCATAAAAAGCAGGGGACCTAGTACTGAGCCCTGCAGAACCCCACTGGAAACAGCTTTCCGGTTGCAAAAGCACCCGTCAACCATTAGCCTTTGTTTCCTGCCACAGAGCCAACTTTTGTGAATTCAATGCAAGAGACACAATTTCTAAGACATATAAAATCTTTTTTTTTAAATGCATACACTTGTTTCCAAAAGAGACCGAGGCGTTTCCCATAGTTTACTGAGATGGTGACTCCAGCAGTCATGGAGCAGACAGCTCACGCTGGGTTGTGGTCGACAGGGACTGACTGAAACACGGCGACCTGAAGGAAACTTCTATCTCTGGAAGAACGGTGAATCGTACGTCCCCCTTCCAAGGGACTTTCGCACAGGATATGATGTGGTACCCTGGTCACTCTCAGGAAAGGTACAAAGACAAATACGGACTAGCCACTTATAGTTGGTGCAGATTCCAGCACCTTGTGGTCGATGCTGCTTTATCAAACTTTGTGGTCAGATCAGCAAGTGTTTTAAATGTTGTAAAAGGTTTAATTCACTTTCTGTGAATTGTTTATATTTTACAGTAGAAGGATAGTGAAAGATTTGTAAGGCTGGTGGTGTGCACATTTCCAAGATTACTTAGTAAGGTACAAGCACATCGGGTTACAAATTCGTGTGCCCTTTTTTTGGGCATGGGGCTTGTGATTTGTGACCTGCCCGTGCCGTATGGAAGTGAGGTGGGTACAATACAATTTTGGTGTATCCACCTCATTTCCCTGATTGTGGCACTGGGCCAAGCAGACGCTTTGCTGCTCCTCTGATCTCAAAGCTGCCAGCAACCTCTGCACACAGCAAGAGGGCCTGGCAGCATTGTTTGCAGATCATGTGCTCCACACAGCCTTTTTCTCTTAAAGGCTCACTGTCTGTTAAAGAGAGGTAGCACACCTACAGTCATGCCTGACACAAAATCATTTATGAACATTTCCAGGGTGGCTCAACAGGCATGGGTGAGGGCTCATATGTTCACCGATGCCACTCTAGAGGCTCTAGTGAACACAATGGAGTCCAGGAGGGAAAGAATGTTTTCCTGGGGCAGAAGAAATCTGTCAAGGTAAAGTCAGAGGGCAGAATGGGAATATGGGAAATGAATGCCCAGAGTCTGGTGCCACAGATGTTACAATGACTTCACAAAAGTGGTCAAGGTGAGTGGATGCATTCTCACAGTGTGCCCACCACACCACCAACCTGTCATTCAGCTCTGTGCACCACAACCCCAGCGCTTACACAGCAGCACCCCCTGGCACTCAGGACTCATGCCTAGCATCACATACTGCACCTCACCCACACACATCTACCAATGCTGCCAACATCACAGCTATCTCTCCCTGTCTCCACACACCTCCAGCTATTGAGCTATGGCAGGCACATCACTCAAACACTTTGTAACACAGTTACTGACACTCTGCCCTTTCTCTTGCAGGAGAAATTTGTCCACAACAAGAGAGAGGCAGAAGACTGGGGATGGCGATGGAGGGGGAGTGGTATACTGGGGTTGCTACAAATCCATCTGCTGAGCCTCAGCCTGTGGTGTCTGGAGCAACAGAATCTGTCTGTGATGATTGCAAGTGACAGCCTTGTGCCCCATTTCAACTCCCTCCTCACTCTTATCATCAGATGTGGCATCAAATCGCAGCTGAAGATGGCATCATCACGAACTCCTGCTTTCCTCCCTGTTTCCCTTCCGTCACCCCAACCCTCCCCTTCTGCTTGTATGCTTTCAAATACTGAAAAACTGATGCCTGGACAGCCTCAGCAGAGGCAGGAGGACGAGGAAGAGCTACCCCATGAAAATGATAAGGATACAACATCACTTAATCTTACACTAGCAACCACCAGCTCAGTTAATGATGGAACTAGTAAGCAGGCAGATGCCTTTGTAATTAGAACTTTTATTACAGTTCATTCCATGTGTCATTCAAACATTTTGTAAGCATTCCTGATGTTTTAACCAGATTTCTCCTGTGGTGTGGGCCAACCTCAATCACTCACTGCATGCATCAAGTGACCAAACTTTCATTTAATGTGGGGGTGGGGGGGATAGGGTCTGCCAATTCAGAGGACTGTGAATCATTAGTGTGTCTTGCAGATGGTTAACTGGGTGGGATTGAGACCTGACAGTTAATGTGGAAGTAGCATCATTAACCATCTAAATAAACATATGATCAGGTAATGTTATTGAGATGTAGAAGATTCTGAGGGACCTTGACAGGATAGGTGCTAAGAGGCTTTTTCCCCTTGTGGGGGAATCAAGAACTATGGAGCACAGTTTCCAAATGACGGGGTCTCCCATTTTAAGATGGAGATGAAAAGGAATTTCTTCTCTCAGAGGGTCGTTATTGCTTGGAATTTTTTTCCTAGTTCACAATGGAGGCTGAGTCATTGAATTTATTCAAGGTTGAGTTAGACAGATTTTTGATTGACAAGGGATTCAAGGGTTATGGGGAACAGGCAGGAAAGAGGAGTTAAGGCTGTAATCAGATCAGCCATGATCATATTGAATGGCGGAGCAGTCTTGAGGGACCTACCCCTGTTCCTATCATATTTGTCCTTTAGGTTAAACAAGATTATTCATTCCAATGCCATTAATATTTGACAGGTGAGGACAAGGAAATATGGTTTCCTTTCATCCGCTGGTATGATTCACATAAAACTTTAAAAAACTTGTTTTATGGCATGTGGGTGCCGCTAGCAAGGCCAACATTTGTTGTCCATCCCTAACTGTCCTTGAGAAAGTGGTGGTGAGCCGCCTTCTTGGAATGCTGCAATCTATCTGGTCCTTATGTTGGAAAAGGCAAATCAAAGTAACTGCTGCCATTACAGATACAAATACAATGCAGACTGAAACAGTTCGTCCCCTGTAAAACATGGCATTTTGGGCTGAATTTTATTGGGGAGTCGTGCTCTGCGACGGCGCCCCTTGAACTTGGTGGGGAGGTGCAATGAGACCTGGGTGTCCTTGTACAGCAGTCGCTGAAAGCAAGCATTCAGCTGCAGCAAGCAGTTAGAAAGGCGAATGGTATGTTGGCCTTCATTGCAAGAGGATTTGAGTACTGGAGCAAGGATGTCTTACTGCAGTTATACAGGCCTTGGTGAGACCACATCGGGAGTATTGTGTGCAGTTTTGGTCTCCTTATCTGAGGAAGGATGTTCTTGCCATGGAGGGAGTGCAAAGAAGATTTACTAGGCTGATTCCTGGGATGGCAGGATTGACGTATGAGGAGAGATTGGGTTGACTAGGCCTATATTCACTAGAGTTTAGAAGAATGAGAGGGGATCTCATAGAAAGCTATATAATTCTAACAGGACTAGACAGGCTAGATGCAGGGAGGATGTTCCCGACAGCAAGGGAGTCCAGAACCAGGGGTCACAGTCTCAGGATAGGGAGGCGGTGGCGTAATAGGGAGGCGGTGGCGTAGTGATATTGTCACTGGACTAGTAACCCAGAGACCCAGTGTATTGCTCTGGGGACATGGGTTCAAATCCCACCACAGCAGAAGGTGGAATTTGAATTCAATTAATAAATCTGGAATTAAAAGATAGTCTAATGATGGCCGTGAAACCATTGTCAATTGTTGTAAAAACCCATCTGGTTCACAAATGTCCTTCAGGGAAGGAAATCTGCTGTCCTCACCTTGTCTGGCCTACATGTGACTCCAGACCCACAGCAATGTGGTTGATTCTTACATGCCCTCTGAAATGGCCTGGCAAGCCACTCAGTTGTATCTAACCGCGACAAAGTTTATAAAAAGTAATGAAACTGGACGGACCACCCAGCATCGACCTAGGCACTGGAAACAACAACGGCAAACCCAGCCCTGCCGACCCTGCAACGTCCTACTTACTAACATCTGGGGGCTTATGCCAAAGTTGGGAGAGCTGTCCCGCAGACTAGTCAAGCAACAGCCTGACATTGCCATACTCACGGAATCATACCTTACAGACAACGTCCCAGACACTGCCATCACCATCCCCAGGTAATGTCCTGTCCCACCGGCAGGTCAGAGTCACCAGAGGTGGTGGCACAATGGTATACAGTAGGGAGGGAGTTGCCTTGGGAGTCCTCAACATCGACTCTGGACCCCAAGAAGTCTCATGGCATCAGATCAAACATGGACAAGGAAACCTCCTACTGATTATCACCTACTGCCCTCCCTCAGCTGATAACTCAGTACTCCTCCATGTCGAACACCACTTGGAGGAAACACAGAGGGTGGCGAGGGCACAAAATGTACTCTGGATGGGGGAGTTCAATGTCCATCACCAAGAGTGGCTCAGTAGCACCACTACTGACCGGGCTGGCCGAGTCCTAAAGGACATATCTGCTGGATTGGGTATTTAGTTTTAGTTTTAGTTTTAGAGATACAGCACTGAAACAGGCATTTCGGCCCACCGAGTCTGTGCCGACCATCAACCACCCATTTATACTAATCCTACACAAATTCCATATTCCTACCACATCCCCACCTGTCCCTATATTTCCCTACCACCTACCTATACTAGGGGCAATTTATAATGGCCAATTTACCTATCAACCTGCAAGTCTTTTGGCATGTGGGAGGAAACCGGAGCACCCGGAGGAAACCCACGCAGACACAGGGAGAACTTGCAAACTCCACACAGGCAGTACCCGGAATTGAACCCGGGTCGCTGGAGCTGTGAGGCTGCGGTGCTAACCACTCCGCCACTGTGGCAGGTGGTGAGGGAACCAACAAGAGGGGAAAATATACTTGACCTAGTCCCCACCAATCTGCCTGCCGCAGATGCATCTGTCCATGATAGTATTGGTAGGAGTGACCACCGCACAGTCCTTGTGGAGACGAAGTCCCGTCTTCACATTGAGGATACCCTCTATCGTGTTGTGTGGTAGTACCACCGTCCTAAATGGGATAGATTTCGAACAGATCTAGCAATGCAAAACTGGGCATCCATGAGGCACTGTGGGCCATCAGCAGCAGCAGAATTGTACTCAACCACAATCTGTAACCTCATGGCCTGGCATATCCCCCACTCTACCATTACCATCAAGCCAGGAGACCAACCCTGTTTCAATGAATTGTGCAGGAGGGCATGCCAGGAGCAGCACCAGGCATACCTCAAAATGAGGTGTCAACCTGGTGAAGCTACAACACCGGACTATCTGAATGCCAAACTGCATAAGAAGCATGCGATAGGCAGAGCTAAGCGATCCCATATCCAACGGATCAGATCTAAGCTCTGCAGTCCTGCCACATCCAGCTGTGAATGGTGGTGGACAATTAAGCAACTAACTGGAGGAGGTGGCTCCACAAATATCCCCATCCTCAATGATGGAGGAGCCCAGCACATCAGTGCGAAAGATAAGGCTGACGCATTTGCACCAATCTTCAGCCAGAAGTGCCGAGTTGATGATCCATCTCAGCCTCCTCCTGAAGTCCCCAGCATCACAGATGCCAGACTTCAGCCAATTCGATTCACTCCGCGTGATATCAAGAAATGATTGAAGGCACTGGATACTGCAAAAGCTATGGGCCCTCACAATATTCCGGCAATAGTACTGAAGACCTTTGCTCCAGAACTAGCCGTGCCCCTAGCCAAGCTGTTCCAGTACAGCCACAACACTGGCATCTACCCTGCAATGTGGAAAATTTCCCAGGTATGTCCTGTGCACAAAAGGCAGGACAAGTCCAACCCGGCCAATTACCACCCCATCAGCCTGCTCTCAATCATCAGTAAAGTGATGGAAGGTGTCATAACAGTGCCATCAAGCGGCACTTGCTTAGCAATAACCTGCTCAGTGGCGCACAGTTTGGGTTCCACCAAGCCACTCAGCTCCTGACCTCATTACAGCCTTGGTTCAAATATGGACAAAAGAGCTGAACTCAAGAGGTGAGGTGAGTGTGACTGCCCTTGACATCAAGGCAGCATTTGACCGAGTATGGCATCAAGGAGCCCCAGCAAAACTGAGGTTAATGGGAATCAGGGGGAAAACCCTCTGCTGGTTGGAGTCATACCTAGCGCAAAGGAAGATGGTTGTGGTTGTTGGAGGTCAATCACCTCAGCTCCAGGACATCACTGCAGGAGTTCCTCAGGGTAGTGTCCTAGGCCCAACCATCTTCAGCTGCTTCATCAACGACCTTCCTTCAATCATAAGGTCAGAAGTGGGGATGTTCACTGATGATTGCACAATGTTCAGCACTATTCGTGACTTCTCAGATACTGAAGCAGTCCGTGTAGAAATGCAGCATCCTGGACAATATCCAGGCTTGGGCTGATAAGTGGCAAGTAACATTCGCGCTACACAAGTGCCAGGCAATTACCATCTCCAACAGGAGAGAATCTAACCATCTCCCCTTGACATTCAACGGCATTACCATCGCAGAATTCCCCCACTATCAACATCCTAGGGGCTACCATTGACCAGAAACTTAACTGGAGTAGCCATATAAATACTGTGGCTACAAGAGCAGGTCAGAGGCTAGGAATCCTGAGGCGAGTAACTCACCTCCTGACTCCCAAAGCCTGTCCACCATCTCCAAGGCACAAGTCAGGAGTGTGATGGAATACTCTCCATTTGCCTGGATGGGTGCAGCTCCAACAACACTCAAGAAGCTCGACACCATCCAGGACAAAGCAGCCTGCTTGATTGGCACCCCATCTACAAACATTCACTCCCTCCACCACCGACGCGCAGTGGCAGCAGTGTGTACCATCTGTAAGAAGCACTGCAGCAATGCACCAAGGCTCCTTAGACAGCAACTTCCAAATCCGCGACCTCTACCAACTATAAGGACAAGGGCAGCAAATGCATGGGAACACCACCACCTGCAAGTTCCCCTCCAAGTCACACACCATCCTGACTTGGAACTATATTGCCGTTCCTTCACTGTCACTGGGTCAAAATCCTGGAAATCCCTTCCTAACAGCACTGTGGGTATACCTACCCCAAATGGACTGCAGCGGTTCAAGAAGGCAGCTCATCACCACCTTCTCCAGGGCAATTAGGGATGGGCAATAAATGCTGGTCTGGCCAGCGACACCCACCTCCCATGAATGAATAAAAAAAGGATACAGGGTATGTCATTTCGAACCAAGTTGGGGAGAAATTTTTTCTCTGAAAGGTTGGTGAACCTGTGGAATTCTCTAGAGCAGAAGGCAGTGGAGGCCATTAAATATATTCAAGAAGGAGATATATATATTTCTTAATGCCAAAGGGATCAAGGGATATGGGGAGAAAGTGGGAACAGGGTACTGAATTAGATGATCAGCCATGATCATTTTTGAATGGTGGAGCAGGCCTGAAGGGCCGACTGGCCTACTCCTGCTCCTATTTTCTGTGTTTCTATGTTAATAGCAGAACTTTCGCTATCAACAACTTCTGCCTCTGAGGACCTGCCGGCTTTTCAAATCGTGAACGGGATGGCACGTGACGGCCACCCGTTCAACGAAAACTCCGGAACTGTCAGTGGAGAAGTGACGGGCTGCATAATCAGCAAAGGTAAGTACTCTTTACCATATGCTAACTGTGGTGCCGCCGCCATACGGCGAGGATGCCGCACTGAGGTGCCGCCACCGCCGTTAAAATGCGGTGGGCGCTTCTCGATGTCATGCGTCCTGGCGGGCCTCTCTCCGTAGCATTTTACCGGCCCCCGTGCCGCGACCCACTGTGTCGAGGGGCCGGTAAAAGTCAGCCCTTTGGCTTGTTAATTTTGGGGTCATCAGCATTGGAAATTCTGGAGTAAACAACCTGAAAGAGCATCCAGAAATTTACAAGTATGTAAGTTGGGCTGCGGCCTCGAAAACACAACAGTCGATAACAAGCATTTTTAACTCAGCCTAGCAGACTTTAGGTCAGAAGGTTAGAAATGTTGAAGTACTTTCCTGGCAAGCCAGTGCAGAACATAGACCACCAACTCCATTTGCAGATCATTTCACAAAACTTAGAAAGCTGAAGATTCCCGATTGAAATATTGCAAAAGAATTTTCCTCTGAGATAATAATCAAAGCACCATTCCGCATCAGCTATGACACATTACTAAACAGGTCCTATCATTTGAATGGATGAGAATAATGATGTTTGCAGTGAGAGGGAGGTTTGCATCATAATTAGATCATTTCATCAGACTTTTAAAGTTGGCAGTGAAGTATGTAACAAAACAAATACACTAATCCTGTTAATTAAATAAAAACAAGAAATGCTGGAACCACTCAGCAGGTCTGGCAGCATCTGTGGAAAGAGAAGCAGAGTTAACGTTTCGGGTCAGTGACCCTTCTTCGGAACTGAAAAATATTAAAAATGTCACAGGTTATAAGCAAGTGAGGCGAGGGTGGGGCAAGAGATAACAAAGGAGATGGTGCAGATTGGACAAGGCCACATAGCTGACCAAAAGGTCATGGAACAAAGTCAAACGATATGTTAATGGTGTGTTGAATGACAAAGCATGAGTACAGAATAGGTGTTAACGGACTGAGGATTGAATAGCAGCAAGTGCAAACATGAAAAAAAACAGTGGGTAAGCAAACTGAACAAACTAAGATGAAATGAAATAAATGCAAAAAAAAAAGTTGTAAAAAATATAAAAAAGAAAAAAAGAAGAAAAAAGAAAAAAGAAAAAACAACTAAAAATGAAAGTAAAATGGGGGGCTGTCATGCTCTGAAATTATTGAACTCAATGTTCAGTCCAGCAGGCTGTAGTATGCCTAATCGGTAGTTGAGAGGCTGTTCCTCGAGCTTGCGTTGATGTTCACTGGAACACTGCAGCAATCCCAGGACAGAGATGTGAGCATGAGAGCAGGGGGGAGTGTTGAAATGGCAAGTAACCGGAAGCTCAGGGTCCTGCTTGCGGACCGAGCGGAGGTATTCCGCAAAACTGTCGCCCAGTCTGCGCTTGGTCTCCCCAATGTAGAGGAGACCACACTGTGAGCAGCGAATACAGCATACTACATTGAAAGAAGTACAAGTAAATCGCTGCTTCACCTGAAAGGAGTGTTTGGGGCCTGGGATAGTGAGGAGAGAGGAGGTAAATGGGCAGGTATTACACCTCCTGCGATTGCAGGGGAAGGTGCCATAGGATGGGGACGAGGTGGTGGAGGTAATGGAGGAGTGGACCAGGGTGTCGCGGAGGGAACGATCCCTTCGGAATGCTGACAGGGGAAGGGAGGGGAAGATGCGTTTGGTAGTGGCATCATGCTGGAGGTGGCGGAAATGGCGGAGGATGATCCTTTGGAGGCTGATGGGGTGGAAAGTGAGGACAAGGGCAACCCTGTCACGGTTCTGGGAGGGAGGGGAAGGGTTGAGGGCTGAGGTACGGGAAATGGGCCGGACACAGTTGAGGGCCCTGTCAACAACAGTGGGGGGGAATCCTCAGTCGAGGAAAAAGGAGCTCATACCAGAAGCACCTGTTAATTAAATTCTGTTTTTGCTAACAACTACCATCCATGGGAAAATGTTATTAGTTTCTCTTCTGATTCTGCCAACGTCATATCATAATAAGGTAACTGTTTTAAGTCACATAAAACAACAATCAAGTTCACTGTATGGTCTGCCTTGTGTTTCCCGCATTGCACATCTTGCAGCAAAGGATGCTATGAAAACAATCTTTAAACCACTTAAAGATCTGCTAGTGGATATATTTTAGTTTTTAAATCACAATGCAAAACAAAAAGAGTACAAGCAATACCAGCACTAGTGCAATGGAGATGAGCTTCAACTAATAAAACATGGAGAAACAAGGTGGTTAAGTCCTTGCCAAGCAGTAGCAAGGTGCAGTAATCAGTGGGAGCCTTAAGGACTATTTTGGAAGCAAAAATGAAACAAAGCAACCTGGCTGAATTCAGTACGTTTATGCCTACATGCAAGACAAGGAAATGTAACATTTACTTTTTTTGGAACATAGGCTGGATGATTTATTTGCTTACCATGTGTTTTCCAAGCTGAGGATTTGAGAGTTGTCTAGCTCTGCGAAGGAAGCATTAAACTAATAAAAAGGCTACCCAACTGATTTGTAAAGTCAGATTAGTTAAGCATTGCCACTCATATAACCACAGTGGATTATCAAGATTTAATGAATCAGAAAGAAACAGAAAATTGTTGGTTCATGTTAATTTTTAGAATCATAGAATCATAGAAAGTTTAAAGCACAGAAAGAGCCCACTTAGCTGAAAAATGATCCACCTGTTCTATTCCCACATTGATCTTCTTTCTACCACTCCCTCCCCACAGTGGGCAGAAAACCCTCCAGCAATAACTCTGCCACCAATGGGAAGACATTGGAGAGTCGATTATGCCAGGAATTTAGTTCCAAGGTCATGGTTGCAATGCTGCAAAAAGTTCAGTGACCTCAGCAGAGTTGTCATGGTAACAATACTGCTCATAGAGTCATAGAGTCATACAGCACAGAAATAGGCCCTTCAGCCCATAATGCCTGTGCCGGCCATCAAGCACCTACCCGTTCTAATCCCATTTTCCAGCACTTGGCCCGTAGCCTTGTATGCAATGGTGTTTCAAGTGCTCATCTAAATACTTCTTAAATGTTGTGAGGGCTCCTGCCTCTATCACCTCTTCAGACAGTGCGTTCCAGATTCCAACCACCCGCTGGGTGAAAAAGCTTTCCTCAAATCTCCTGTAAACTTCCTGCCCCTTAACTTAAATCAATGCCCCCTCTGCTAAGGGAAAAAGTTTCTTCCTTTCTAATCTATCAATGCCCCTCATAATTTTGTATACCTCAATCATGTTCCCCCCTCAGCCTTCTCTGCTCTAAGGAAAACAACCCTAGCCTTTTCAGTCTCTCTTCATAGCTGAAATGTTCCAGCCCAGGCAACATCCTGGTGAATTTCCTCTGCACCCTCTCCAGTGCAATCACATCCTTCCTATAGTGTGGTGACCAGAACTGTACACAGTACTCCAGCTGTGGCCTAACTAGCATTTTATACAGCTCCATCATAACCTCCCTGCTCTTATATTCTATGCCTCGTCTAATAAAGACAAGTATCCCATATGCCTCCTAACCACCTTATCTACCTGTGCTGCTGCCTTCAGTGATCTATGGACAAGTACACCAAGGTCCCTCTGACCTTCTGTACTCCCAAAATGCATCACTTTTTTCACACTTCTCAGGATTAAATTCCATTTGCCACTGCTCCACCCATCTTACCAGCCCATCTATATCTTCCTGTAATCTAAGGCTTTTCTCCTCACTATTTACAACACCACCAATTTTCTTGTCATCTGCAAACTTACTGATCATACCTCCTATATTCATGTCTAAATCATTAATGTGGACTCTCTTACTCTATGTTCACACTTCCACCTTCACTATGCAATTGATTCCCTCCCCCACTTCCCTTCACTCTCCAACAATCTCTGCTGCATACTTTGGGTTGCATTTAATGGAGCCAGCAGGGGTCCCAAAAGGCGAGGGGAAACCCACCACGGCCCTTTGGAGCCCCCCCACCCTCAGCACAATTCAATGGTACTCAGGCACTTAACTGCCCGATGCCAGGGTCCCAGTCCCTTTATAGATGGGGATCCCGTCTCCAGGATCTGCCAGCCAATCAGAGGGCCAGCAGCTCACTCGGCGCCACTGGAGCGGTGGCCATTGCCAGTACTACAGCAACCTGGGACCAGGTCCATCGCTGGAACCCTGGACCCCAGGTAAGTGTGGTGTGGTCACCGGGGCAGGTCCAGCCTGGTGAGCGAGGTGGGAGGGGGGTCATTGAGGGCAGGGGGTTGTTCGCAGAGGGGTGGTCTTTGCTGCTGGGGGCCCTCTTTGGGCTGCAGATTGCCGTGTAGGAGGCCTCTCCCAAACCCACTGGAAGGCTGTCTTGTTTTACTGGGCAACCTTTCTGCATGGTGGAGGCACCCTGCCACTGGTTTAATTCCAGCAGCAACAGGAAAATACCTTTAAGTAGCTAGTGATTGGCCACTTAAGGGCCTCAATTGCTCTCTGGTCAGGAAGGCCATCTTCAGCCTTCCCCACCCCGAACTTAATTGCAGTGTGACAGGAAGGCGATGGGCCCTCCACCCTAACCTTTCATTGCCATTCTACTACCCGTCCCCACCCACTTCCTAGCTTATCTCCTGGGGGCCCATTAAATTCTGCCCTTTACTGCACCTCTTTCTCCTCACCCCACTATTCCAACCCTAACGTCCCCATATCTTACACCTAACACATTACATATCAGCTACTCAACCATGACAGGCATATTCTCTTATTTTCTCAAAAGATTGTCATAGCAATCCCTTTTTGATTGTAGCAGTAGCTCATCTACAGCCCTGGACAGGATGCTGCCAGTGAAGGAGGCTGGGCCTGCCTGCACAGCCTCTCGCCATTGAGCAAAGTATACTGGCCATCACAGGCAGAGGCAGAGTCATAGCCCATGGTGCCTGACGAACCGAAAATGCTTTTAGCAGCTGCTTCTTTCTTTCTTCTCCCTTCAGAGTGTAAGCTAACCCTTGTGCATCTCAGCATGGTGGTATGGTCACTATTCAAATGGGGAGAGTAAAAAAGAAAGTAGTTAGGGGGATAGATACTGTTCTTTGCAGCCAAGAGCATGAGTCCTGAAGGTTGTGTTGCCTACCCGGTGCCAGGGTTATGTGATGGAAACCACATCTGCCAAATGGAAACATATTAATTTCGTCATATGGAATACAACTTGAACTTTTTACTGGACATTGAACGTAATTTGTTTAAAAGGACCACAGAGCTGAACAGCTAAAACAGAGCTGCACATTTGCATTCTGAGAGACAGTTGAATAGAGAAACAATGGAAGTGCTCACTGATTTGATTAACAAGATTGGTCTGGGAAACAGTGATGACCTACATCTTGTTTGTGTAAGAGCCAGCACTCCACCCCCATCCCCTCCTCATCCCCCCACCGTGTGTCTCTAGTAAGGTTTGAAGAATCAACAATCCTCACCCGAAGATGCTGTTTCAAACAAAGAGCTGGTCACATGACTAACCTGCTCGCTGTTGTAGGGTATTCCTAAGCGCAGAGGCACCTGCAGTAAATATCATACTGTTTAAATATTATTTGAGTAACCAGTAACATATAATATTAGTGAACAGTGAGGAGGTTGCAAAGCACCATGGGGCTCAGTTAACCTGACCACATTCCCCAGGAGCTGAGTAATCCAATCTCAAACAAAAGGCTAATTAAAATGAAAAGCAGACACCCTTGTGGAATGCTGACAAAGGTGCTAGCCTGTGACGAGGTGAAACCATCATGAGTAGTCCCCTATCTGTGTATGGGCCGGCCATGCAGCCCCTCTATGCCCAGTAACCGCTTCTATTGGCTCTAATAATCAATGTATATAATCGATGATCATTGTGATTGGACCATGTCTGGCCGGGATGGGCTGAGTAACTGTTTGAAAATGTATAAGTATGGATGATTTTCCTTTGTTCAGTGGAGAGGCATCTGGACAGCCCAGTGACCTGCTCCCCGCTGGCGTAACTAAATAAACTGTTTGACATTGGAGCAGACCTGAGTGTCGAGTGATTCTTCTAGATTCATTCCCGCTAACACTCGCCAACCTGGGAACTGTTTGAATTGTGCCTCGCAGAAAGTTTTGGGACAGACTGCAACTGAACTTAAAGAAGAAAGCACCCCTCTCTCTCTGTCTCTCTTTCAAGCAAAGTCCCAAGGATCCATGGAAGCAACTTAAGCCTCAAGACAGAGGACCCCTTCAGCCTTCTGGTACCAGAGGAGCAAATTTGAAAATGTCCATTGGGCCCCACCGAGAACTACAAGACCACAATTTCAATCAAGGACTTTACAGCAAACTTAAAGACAGTAACTGCATTCTATTTACTACTCCAACCCCCACGGCCCCCTTAAATTCTTTCTCCTCCTCTGTACCTACTTGTGTGTGTGTTTATCTCATATGTGTGCTAGCATGGTTGCGTCATGTATTTTTTTGTAATTTTAACTGAGGTAGAGTGTTAAGACGAATGAACTTACAACTTTCTTGTTTAAATCTAAGAAAACCTGTTTGTTTGGTTCATTTACAATTACAATTAGGGAGTAGTGAGCAAGGACTCATTGAGGTGAAACTAAAAACACTGTTTTAAAAGTGAAACCCCGTTACAGCCAAACCAGGAAAGGGATGAGTGGGGAGCCCGAGACCCCTTCTTCACCTGGCCGTAACAGTTAAGACATCTTGTCAGGGCTGGACAGGAACTTGGAGTTGGGGGAGGGGAATGATCCAGATATCGTGGTCCATATAGGTACCAAGGAAATTGGTAGGACTAAGAAAGGAGTTCTGCTGAGGGAGTAAGAGCAGCTAGGGCATAAATTTAAAAGCAGATTATGACATGAGCCACAAGCAAATTTGCAAAGAGTAAATAGCAAAGAATTGAATGCGTGGCTCAAAGATTGGTGTGGGAGAAATGGGTTTCGATTCATGGGGCACTGGGGAAAGAGGGAGCTGTACCATTGGGACGGGCTTCACTTGAAACATGTTGGGACCAGTGTTCTGACGAATTGTATAGCTAGAGCTGTAGAGAGGGCTTTAAACTAAATAGTTGGGGAGGGAGGGTTCATTTGAGGGGGGAATTTATAAAGTTAACAAGAAAGGACAAGGCAATAGTGCAGGATAGCAATACGGGTAATGATAACCAGAGTGTGACAGGAGGGACAGAGTGTACAAACATACTAGTGCACCAGCAAATAAGGTCAGAGTAGGGAAAAATGGTAAAAAGAGAGAATTAAAGACTCTTTATCTGAATGCATGCAGCATTCGTAATAAGATGGATGATTGATAACACAAATGGAAATAAATGAGTATGATATAATCGCCAATAGAAAGACATGGTTGCAAGGTGAGCAAGGCTGGGGACTAAATATACAAGGGAGTTTGACATTTTGGAAGGATAGGAAGAAAGGAAAAGGAGGTGGGGTAGCTCTGTTAATAAAGGATGGGATCAGTCCAATAGTAAGAAATAAAAACAAGAAATGCTGGAATCACTCAGCAGGTCTGGCAGCATCTGTGGAAAGAGAAGCAGAGTTAACGTTTCGGGTCAGTGACCCTTCGTCGGAACTGACAAATATTAGAAAAGTCACAGGTTATAAGCAAGTGAGGTGGGGGTGGGGCAAGAGATAACAAAGGAGGTCTAGATTGGACCAGGCCACATAGCTGACCAAAAGGTCACAGAGCAAAGGCAAACAATATGACTGGCCCAACCAGTCCCCATCCACCACCACCCTCCTCCGCCTGGCTGAACTTGTTCTCACATTGAACAACTTCTCCTTCAACTCCATGCACTTCCTTCAAGTAAAAGGTGTCGCTATGGGTACCCGCATGGGTCCTAGTTATGCCTGTCT
The DNA here is from genome assembly GCF_036365525.1 of Heterodontus francisci. Lineage (NCBI taxonomy): Eukaryota > Metazoa > Chordata > Chondrichthyes > Heterodontiformes > Heterodontidae > Heterodontus > Heterodontus francisci. Next base: position 241,903,722 of record NC_090371.1, read on the forward strand.
TTTTGTGGGATATGTCGAGCATTCTTTGTTCCAGTCCTACTCAGGCCCCCTCCCCCAACTCTTTTTCCGGTACATTGATGACTGTATCGGTGCCGTTTCCTGCTCCCGCCCCGAACTAGAAAACTTTATCAACTTTGCTTCCAATTTCCACCCTTCTCTCACCTTTACATGGTCCTTCTCTGACACTTCCCTTCCCTTCCTCGACTTCTCTGTCTCCATCTCTGGGGATAGGTTGTCTACCAATATCCATTATAAGCCCACTGACTCCCACAGCTACCTCGACTACACTTCTTCACACCCTGCCTCCTGTAAGGACTCCATTCCATTCTCCCAGTTTCTCCGTCTCCGGCGCATCTGCTCTGATGATGCTACCTTCCATGACGGTGCTTCTGATATGACCTCCTTTTTCCTCAACCGAGGATTTCCCCCCACTGTGGTTGACAGGGCCCTCAACCGTGTCCGCCCCATTCCCCGCACCTCTACCCTCACCCCTTCCCCTCCCTCCCAGAACCGTGACTGGGTTCCCCTTGTCCTCACTTTTCATCCCACCAGCCTCCATATCCAAAGGATCATCCTCCGCCATTTTCGCCACCTCCAGCGTGATGCCACTACCAGTCGCATCTTCCCCTCCCTTCCCCTGTCAGCATTCCGAAGGGATCGTTCCCTCCGCGACACCCTGGTCCACTCCTCCATTACCCCCACCACCTCGTCCCCGTCCCAGGGCACCTTCCCCTGCAATCGCAGGAGGTGTAATACCTGCCCATTTACCTCCTCTCTCCTCACTATCCCAGGCCCCAAACACTCCTTTCAGGTGAAGCAGCGATTTACTTGTACTTCTTTCAATGTAGTATACTGTATTCGCTGCTCACAGTGTGGTCTCCTCTACATTGGGGAGACCAAGCGCAGACTGGGTGACCGCTTTGCGGAACATCTCCGCTCAGTCCGCAAGCAGGACCCTGAGCTTCCGGTTGCTTGCCATTTCAACACTCCCCCCTGCTCTCATGCTCACATCTCTGTCCTGGGATTGCTGCAGTGTTCCAGTGAACATCAACGCAAGCTCGAGGAACAGCATCTCATCTACCGATTAGGCACACTACAGCCTGCCGGACTGAACATTGAGTTCAATAATTTCAGAGCATGACAGCCCCCCACTTTACTTTCATTTTTAGTTATTTTTTCTTCCTTTGTTTTTACATTCCTTTTTACATTTTTTACAATTTTTTTTGCATTTATTTCATTTCATCTTAGTTTGTTCAGTTTGCTTACCCACTGTTTTTTTCAGGTTGCTTTTCTTCAGGTTTGCACTTGCTGCTGTTCAATATTCAGTGTATTCACATCTAATCTGTACTAATGCTTTGTCTTTCAACACACCATTAACATATTGTTTGCCTTTTCTCCGTGACCTTTTGGTCAGCTATGTGGCCTGGTCCAATCTGCACCTTCTCCTTTGTTATCTCTTGCCCCACCCCCACCTCACTTGTTTATAATCTGTGGCTTTTCTAATATTTGTCAGTTCCGAAGAAGGGTCACTGACCCGAAACGTTAACTCTGCTTCTCTTTCCACAGATGCTGCCAGACCTGCTGAGTGATTCCAGCATTTCTTGTTTTTGTTTCAGATTTCCAGCATCCGCAGTATTTTGCTTTTACAATAGTAAGAAATGATCTTTGCTCAGATGATCAAGATGTAGAATAGGTTTGGGTGGAGATAAGAAATATTAAGGGAAAGAAGGCACTGGTGGGATTTGTTTATGGCCGCCTAATAGTAGCCACATTGTCGGACAGAGTATACAGTGGCGCAGTGGTTCGCACCGCAGCCTCACAGCTCCAGCGACCCAGATTCAATTCTGGGTACTGCCTGTCCGGACTTTGCAAGTTCTCCCTGTGAACCAGGTGGGTTTTCGCCGGGTGCTCTGGTTTCCTCCCACAGCCAAAGACTTGCAGGTTGATAAGTAAATTGGACATTATAAATTGCCCCTTGTATAGGTAGGTGGTAGGGGAAGGTGGGGATGTGCTAGGAATGTAGGATTAGTATAGATGGGTGGTTGATGGTCGGCACAGACTCGGTGGGCCGAAGGGCCTGTTTCAGCGTTGTATCTCTAAATAAAGAAATAATGGGGGCTTGTAAGAAAGGGACTTGTAATAATCATGGGCTATTTTAATCTTCATATCGATTGGAGAAATCAAATTGGCAAAAATAGCCTTGAGGATGAGTTCATGGAGTGTATTTAAGACAGTTACTTAGAAAATTAAGTTCTGAAACCAACCAGAGACCAGGCTCTTTTAGACCTGGTTATGTCTGATGAGAACAGATTCATTAATTATTTCATTATAAAAGATCCTCTATGCAGGAATGTTCATAATATTACAGAATTTCACGTTTAGTTTGAGGGTGAGAAACTTGGGTCTGAAATGAGTGTCTTAAACTTCAATAAAGGCAATTACAAAGGTATGAAGACAGAGTTGGCTGAGACGGTCAGGAAAAATAGGTCAAATTGTGACACGATAGATGAGCAGCAGCAGACATTTAAGGAGATATTTCATAACTCTCAACAAAGATAAATAGCATTGAGAAAGAAAGACTCTGCAAGAAGGATGCACCATTTGTGGCTAACTAAGGAAGTTAAGCATGGCATCAAATTGGAAGAAATGCTGTGGGGATTAGTGGTAGGCCAGAAGATTGGGAAAATTTTAGAAACCAGCAAAGGATGACTAAAAAAAAGGACGAGAAATTAGAATATGAGAGTAAACTAGCAAGAAATTAAAAAAGAGCTTCTACAAGTATATAAAAAAGGAAGAGAGTAGCTAAAATAAATGTTGGCCACTTTGAGGATGAGATTGGGGAATTAATAACGGAAACAAGGAAATGGCAGAGACTTTGAAGAAATATTCTGTATCTGTCTTAACAGAGGAAGACACAAAAAATCCAAGAATAGTTGAAAATCAAGGGACAAAGAGAGGGAAGAAACTTAAAACAATCATTATCACTAGAGAAAAAATACAAGGAAAAGTAATAGGACTAAAGGCTGACAAATCTCCTGGACCTGATGGCCTCCATCCTAGAGTCTTAAAAAGTGGCTGCAAAGATAGTGAATTCATTGGTTGTAATCTTCCAAAATTCCCTTGATCTTGGAAAGGTCCCAGCAGATTGTAGAACTGCAAATGTAACATCTCTATTTAAGAAAGAAGGGAGACAAAAAGCAGGAAACTATAGGCCAGTTAGCCCAACATCTGTCAATGGGAAAATGTTGGAATCCATTATTAAGGAAGTAGTCACAGGACATTTGGAAAATCATAATACAATCAAGTAGAGTAAACATTGTTTTATGGAAGGAACATTTTTTTTGACAAATTTATTAGAGTTCTTTGAGGATGTAACAAGCAGGGTGGATAAAAGGGAACCAGTAGACTTGGTGTATTTGGATTTACAAAGGTGTTGGGAGAAATATAGTAGCATGGATATAGGGTTGGGGAACAGGAAACAAAGAGTCAGGATAATTGGGTCATTTTCAGGTTGGCAAAGTGCAACTAGTGTGGGGCCACATGGATCAGTGCTGGGGCCTCAACTATTTAGCCTATATTAATAACTTGGATGAAGGGATCGAGTATAATGTAACCAAATTTGCTTGCGCTACTAAGATAGGAAAGCAAGTTGTGAAGAGAACACAGAATCTACAAAGGGATATAGATAGGTTAAATAAGTACACAAACATTTGGCAGATGGAGTAATAATGTGGGAAAATGTGAGGTTGTCCACTTTGGCAGGAAGAATCGAAAAGCAGAATATTATTTAAATGAAGAGAGTCAGCAGAATACTGCTATACAAAGGGATCTAGTGGGTCCTTGTACATGAATCACAAAAAGTTAGCTTGCAGGTACAGCAAGTTGTTAGGAAGGCAAATGGAATGTTGGCCCTTATTGCAAAGGAGATGGCGTATAAAAGTAGGGAAGCCTTAGTACAACTGTACAGGACTTTGGTGAGACCACACCTAGAGTACTGCATACAGTTTTGGTCTCCTTATTTAATGAGGGATATACTTTGTCACGTGCACAGGAAGTGCGATGTTACAAATTATGGACCAACTCTGAGGAGTTATCCAAAACTGACTTTGTCTTTTAAAAATGAACCTTTATTTTAAAAAGTGAACAATGGTCCAAACTGGCCACCAAGGAAAAAAGGGATTGCCTTTTGTGAATTCAAACTGTCCAACAGGGACAAAGGAAAAATCTTCAAAGCTAAGAGATTTCAATTGCACCCATCCTAAAACATACCAAAATTGATTGTTTTCTGAAACAAAGAAGGTGTGAAACATCCACATCCTGGTCTATTGTGTGATTACCACAGGGAACAGACTAGAGCATCTCCTACCAGGAAGTGAGAAGTAACATAGCTTTGTATGATTGCATTTAAGAGTGATATCCCTTTAAGATCTTAGGATGCTAATGAGCTAAGTTCCAGAATATAGTCAAGTGACTCCAAGCCAGCATCACTCTGCAACTGTAACACTTAAATTCTGTAATAGTTTGCTCTGTAATGTATTTATTTACAGATACAGCACTGAAACAGGCCCTTCGGCCTAACAAGTCTGTGCCAACCATCAACCACCCATTTTATACTAATCCTACATTAATCCCATATTCCCTACCACATCCCCACAATTCTCCTACCACCTACCTCTCCTAGGGGCAATTTCCAATGGCCAATTTACCTATCAACCTGCAAGTCTTTGGCTGTGGGAGGAAACCAGAGCACCCAGCGGAAACCTGACAGTCACAGGGAGAACTTGTAAACTTTACACAGGCAGTATCCAGAATCGAACCTGGGTTGCTGGAGCTGTGAGGCTGTGGTGCTAGCCACTGCGCCACCCGAATATAATAACTCAGCTGTAATAAATCTGTTTGAGATCTTCAACCATCTGGACTCCACACATCTCATTTATGTTGCATCAGGCAACATGAAGAACTCATGACATGATGGCAGCTGTGGTGAGAAGACAAAGTCCAAGTGTGAAGACCACAGGTCAAACAGCTTTGAAAATGGCCTTTCCTACAGCCACCATAGAGAAACGTCAATAAAAATACTGGCACAAAAGGTGGACAGACAAAAGGACTTACTTCCAGCTGTAGCAGACAGAACACAAAAGGACAGCCTACAAGTAAATCGGGTGAGTCAATGTTAAAAAAAAACAAGCTTTGAAGTGCATGAAAGATTGATTTTTTTCCAAAGACCCTGTTTAAAAAAAAGGTGAAGACCTGACTCCTCTCCCAGGCTGATCGAGATCAGCACCATTACAGGAGGCATCCAGTTGCAAAAAGCACGGAAAAAAAACAAACATTGCAGAGCCTTCATCCATGCAGCCAAAGTTTAAAAAAACTTATTAAATCATTTGAGTGTGAAGAAGAGCTTCCATTGATGAACCACAACTATAAAAATATCATTAAATGACGTGAATGTGATGAATATAAATAAACTCTAGCAAAAAAGAAGCCATTGAACTGCCTATTGAACAGCTGTGTAAACAGACAGGCTTAAATGATACAAGAAAGATAAACACACAGCACTGTCAAACACCTGCTCCACACAATCCACTGCTAGTATAAACAACAGATAATTTCTTGAAGGGGAAACAGTACAGTCATAGAACAAGTTTTAAAGCAAGTTCTAAGCAAAAGAACAGCAGGAAGCTAGATTCCAAATTTCCCAGCATGAACTAGAAGGCCATTGATATCCTATCTGAGTTCAAACGTTTCCAACAAAGAATGCTTTACAGACCAAGTGATTGTCAAACCAGAGAAACAGGCTGTAAAAATTCTTATAGCAGTTGGAAATGAGGGATTTCACAGAATCAATACCACTGGCTTATCTGAAGAGGACCAGTACGATCCCACAAAGATATGGAAAGTGCCAGAAGATTGAATCCGGTTACGAGTGAATTTTAGAATTCACCTCCTGGAACTGATGTTCGACAGGCAACAGCCACAGGAATGAATAGACCAGTTCATCAGTAGATGCCATAGAAAGGGCAATGAATGTGACTTTTAAGAAACTGAGCTGTTGGAATGGACAATGGAGCTGATGATTGTATCAACACCCGTTGAAGTGTTTCGGAAAGACCTCTTGGGGAAAAAGAAATGTCACAGCATTGATGCGCTGCTGGAAGATGGCAGGAAATACGAAGCCATTGTAGCTGAACAACTGCACCTGCAAGCACTAGATACAGCCAACGGTATTGGCATGATAACCAGTTGAAAAGAGCAAATTGTGTGGTAAGTGTGGTTTGTCCCACACACCGTGAAGTTGTCCTGCATTTCAAGACCTGTGCACGGCGTGCTGTGCAAAAGGACACTGGGCCCGCTTATGCAAGAAATCGGGCTTCAAGAGTGCAGTCACAAATTATGGTAGGACACAAGCAAGCAGAGGACATGGTCAGCAACATGGCAACAGCAGTATTGGGAGCTTCAGAGACCTTCAGGACGCAAGCCAATGCACGAAGTCCACAGCGAAACAGACCTGAGACAAGAATCAGCAAGAAGTAGTTCTCGGTCACAAGATGAGCAGGCATTTCACATTGTGAACCTGATACATCACATTGATGAAGTCAAACAACTGGAAGTTGTCACCACTATTAACATCATGTGATCAAAGCAAGCTGGCAAACATACACTCAGGGTTAGGATTGAAACTTGAGCTAATGCAAATATCCTACCAGTCAGAATCCTTAAGGATATGTACTGGAGTCACTGGAAATCAATGAAACAACCAACAACTACAAAACTGTCTGCATACAATGGGTCACCCATCCCTTGCAGTGGCACACTAACAATGCAATGCATGTTGGCATGGAAACCACAAATATTCTACCTGGTAGACACGAGTGAACCAACAGTGGCAGGATTACCAGTGTGTAAGGACCTCAACATTGTAACTAGGCATGAGGTCACCAAGGTACCTACTACACCATAAGAGACAAAGGATACCCGCATTGGGTCAATCCACGACCTACAACTAAATTACCCGGATAAGGTCGATGTCATGAGAGATTTCAATGGTGATGCCGTACTGCACCTCAGAAAGGATGCAATTCCATCAATCGACCCTCCCAGAAAGTGTAGTCTGCACATACAGGAAAAGCTTAAGAGTGAGTTAGATGACATGGAATGCAATGGCATCATCACACAGACTGGTGCAGCTCAATTACGTGGATGCTAAAGAAGGATGGAGAAATCAGGGTATGTCTAGATCTGAGGCATCTAAACCAAAAGGGATTCCCCACAAGGTTCCGACATTAGAAGACCTGAATCCTGTCACAAGAGTTTTGTTTGTTTTTTGTTTGAAAGCTAAGAATTCTATACATTTTTAAAAAGACCAAGAAAAAGGATTTCCTGTGAACACTAAATGCTGAAACTTGGTGTTTGAACTGAGTGGGACAGACTGCAAAGACACCTGTTCCAAACAACAACAAGGGAAATGACTGGTCACATGACTTGATTGTTAGCATTTGAGTTTCATTTTTGCATTGTGGAGGCCAGTAAGCTGGGCAGGCAGGAGACAGAACAAACTGGCTGGGACCTGTTTTTGCAGACCAGATAAAAGACCCCGCCCTGAAAAAGAAGGCTTGCCTCTCTTGTAAAAAGAACTTCTATATTTGAGGTGGTGGCTGTGGTCCGCCTGGAGAGTGGAAAAAGACCCCTGGAGAGGAAAAGAGCCAGGAAGAGAAGAGTTGCTGCTCTCTGTGGAGAAAGGTTCCTTTGCTGAGAGGAAGCCCTGCATTTTAAAAGGTAGCAGATTCCTATTGCCTCCAGTCTCTGAAAAATCTCTGCCTCAGGAGTGATTCCTGTTGCCTCTTATGTTTTGAGAGATCCTGAAATCTCAAGAAAGCTTCTATTGCTAGACTGCTATTTCAAAACCCAAGTAGACTTGTTGCTACACCCTTTGCTGAAAGACTTGTGTGATGCCTGCTGCAGATGAAATGCCATGAATGCCTACCCTTCACGTGTTCATTAACCTCACCTGGAGAAACTTCTAGTGGTATCTGACTATTCGACTCTGGGCCTGCTCACTAACCTGGAAATATCCTACCAGAACGTGACAACCTAATTATTTTATTATGCCTAAGAAACAGCTGTAGCATACAAGACTTATCTTTGGAAAGAAAGGGAAGTATTGTGCGCAATTTTGGTCTCCATATCAAAGAAAGGATATACTTGCCTTGGAGGCAACAAAGCAAAGGTTTATTAGATTGCTTCCTGGAATGAGAGGGTGGTCCTATGATAAGCTGCTGAGTAAATTGGGTGATACTCTCTGGAGTTTAGAGGAATGAAAGGTGATCTCATTAAAACATGCAAGATTCTGAAGCAACTTGTCAGGGTAGACACTGAGTGGTTGTTTCCCCTGGCAGGGGAATCTCAAACACGGGGGAACAGCCTTAGGATAAGGGGTCAATTATTTAGGACAGAGATGAGGAGAAATTTCTTCACTCAGAGGGTTGTACATCTTTGGGATTCTGTACCCCAAAGTGTTATGGATGCTCCATTGCTGAGTATATTCAAGGCTGGGATGATAGATTTTTGATTGGCGCTGTTCGGCAACGTGACCATAATTTAAGTATTCAAATAAATTTACTTGCCCGCAATAATGACTTTCCCATCACCTCCTGAAGTGCCGCTGCGATCTTCATCCTGGTAGCTGGCACTGCCATGCTGTAAACTAAAACATCCTTTTCTCCGGGTTAACCATTTTTTTTAATGTCTGTGTGTGTGCGTGAGTGTTAGGAAGAATAAGAAGTTTGAAAAGGATCCTTTCACATATAGAGTTATCTCATTATTGTTTAAGACTTATTTTATTAAAAAATAGTTCATTTTGTTGTTATTTAAAGAAAACTTGTTTGGTTTGCTTTATTCTGGGGGACAGAGTACTTAATTTGGCCAGTTTGCACTTAGCTAAGGAATCTCAAGAAGTCACCACATTCAGGACACCATTTGGAAAATACTGCTTCCAGAGACTACCCTTTGGTTTCTCTATCAGCCAAGATCTGTTTGAGCAGCATCAGTTCTCATGAAAGGTCACAGACCTGAAATGTTAACTCTGCTTCTTTCTCCACAGACACTGCCTGACCTGCTGACTATTTCCAGCACTTTCTGTTTTTATTTCAGCAGCATATGGACAGAATGATAGAAAACGTGCCTAGCTGCATATGCATTGCTGATGACATTGCGGTAATGGGCAAACCAAAGAAGAACATGATCGCAATCTCCATTCACTGGTGGCAGTATCTCATTGTGAAGGGCTAATTTTTAACAGCAAGAAGTGCCAGGTGAATGTGAGTCAAATCGTCTATTCCAGTTGTGGAATCCCTCCTGACCCAAGCAAAGTTGAAGGCATATGCCTACCCCACAAGACAAGGATGTCTTAGATTTTTCAACTTCTTGGCACCATACATTCCTAATTTTTCTGGCAACGTATCATCACTGAGAGAACTCTTGAAGAAAGATGTACCATTTGTATGGCAGGAGAACCATCAGCATATGTTTGAGTCTCTCAAACAAGCATTGTCAGCAGAAATCTGTACCCTGCAGCACTATGATTCAAGGAAGAAGAAAATCCTGGAAGCCGATGCCTCACAGAAAGGGCTCGGAGTGTACATCCTGCAGGCGGCAAACCAATTGCATTCAGGTCCAAATGTTTATCTCCAGCACAATCCAATTACTTGAACATAGAGTGTAAAACTCTTACTGTGGTGTTTGGGATCACAATGTTCCACACCTACCTGTTCGGTAAGAAGTTCACAATGGAAACTGACCACAAACCACTGGAGATGATCTGGTGAAAGCCATTGACAGATGCAGTGCACCACCTCAACTACAATGACTCTTAGTAAAAGTACAGGGGTACAGCTTTGATGTTTGCTACAAACCAGGTACCAAAACAGTCACCTTGGATACGCTGAGCAGATTGCCAAACCTGAGCAAGAATGAAGACATTCCACTGGATCTACAAGTAGACAGCATGGACTTCGAGGTGGAAGATGTGCTCAAAATCGATTTATTGCATTTTGGTCAGCACAAATGTGATCAACTACAATCAGAAACAGCAAATGACCCACAGCTGAAGGCACTGTGGAGAGTCATCATAGAAGGTTGGCCTGACACAGTAAAGGAGGTGCCAGAAACCCTCAGATGTTTTTGGCCTTATAGAGATGAACTCAGTATCTCGAGAGGCGTCACCTTCAAGGGAAAACAAGTGATTGTGCCCAAAGATCTCCGACAGTACATCTTCTCACAAATTCACCAAGGCCATATGGGCATATAGTGAACAAAATGACTTGTATGAGACTCTATTTATTGGCCAGGGATCAACGGTGACATCAAAGGTTTAGTGAGGATGTGTGAGGCATGCCAGAGCCACCAGCCATAAGAACGCAAAGAACCTCTCCACCCTCACGAGATTCCATCAGTCCCTTGGTCCAAAATCACCATTGACCTGTTTTTGTTAATGGCCATGACTTTATCTTAGTCACAGATTATTTCTCCAAATTTCCAATTATCAGACAGGTAAAAGACACTTGAAGCGCAGTCGTCACAGACACATTGAGTGCCATATTCAGTCTATTCGGTGTACCTGAAGAAATCATTTCTGATAGTGGGCCACATATGCGGACAAACCTTTCAGGGATATGTGCACCAAATGGGGCATAAACCATGTGACATCCTCACCACATTACCCTAGATCTAATGATCTTGCTGAGCAAATGGATAGCACAGTCATATCACATATCCTGAAGTGTAGGACAATGAAACAAGACTTTTCTGTTGCCATGCTCCATCTCGGAGCTACACCTATAGATATAGATCCTGTCACCAGCAGAGATCATGTTTGCGAGACAAGTGAGAATAATTCTGCCAAGCATTCATCTATCCTTATTCTCTGAGATGCAGGAGATACTGCTCAAAAAACAGGGGAGAATGAAGATGGTGCATGACTGACACGTAGGGACAAAACTACCTCAGCCACACATAGGACAAAAGGTAAGGGTCATATACCCCACAATGAGAACATGGTTTTGCACAGAGGCATCAAAAGTATGCAGTGAGCCGAGGTCCTACGAGATTACAATATCTCACGGAGCAGTGTTGAGAAGGAATCGAAGCCAATTAAGAGAAGTGTGCAATACTCCAACTGTGTACAGCAGACTTGAAAGAACTCATTCTGATGATGAGGATGTGACGGAACAATAGGACAACAACCAACACATTGACAACATGCCGACAAACCCAAAACAACCACAGGTGAAATCCACATCTCCATAAGCAGATCTGGAAGAGTTGTCAAACCACTGAAATGATATATGGACTTTTAAGCCTCTGTACTTGTGAATTTCGTAAACTCTGACTTTATACTTGTAAATTTTATGATCTAACACATGGGATCCAGGGTGAGCTAGCCAATTGGATACAAAATTGGCTTGGTGACAGGAGGCAGAGGGTGGTAGTAGAAGGTTGTTTTTCAGATTGGAGGCCAGTGACCAGTGGTGTGCCGCAGGGATCAGTGCTGGGCCCTCTGTTGTTTGCCATATATATTAATGACTTGGATGTGAATGTAGGGGGCATGATTAGTAAGTTTGCAGGTGACACCAAAATTGGTGGTATAGTGCTACAAACAGTTCCAACTGCTCTGTCACATTCTTTCACAATTTTCAATACTGTCATATCATCCCAAAATTTGGGCTAGTCTAATGAAGAAAGCCCAATTTTTCAAGTCTTTCTTAATACTTGTATTCCTTCATACCAAGCAGAATCCTCACAAATGTTCATTGTATGCTTGCTAAAGCCTTAATATCTTTCCCATAGTGTGAAGTCCAATACTGCACAAAGTAATCTAACTAAAGTTTATTGAACTTTTAAATAGGAAATCATTACCACTTGGCTTATATATTATATGATTATATACCTCAAGATAAACCTCGAACTCTGTTTGCATTTTTATGCCATAATGAACCTGAGCCTTTTAAGTCCTATGAACCTGTACAAATTTAGACATGATTCTTTCTTGTCTTTTATCTGCCTTATTTAATATCACATTGTTATCTATGCTTTCTAATTGGACCAGTTCTTCTTGTGATTGCGTAATCCTTATTTTATCCAACCACAATTTCTTCAGCTTCAGGGTGTAAATACATGTCTTAAGCATTGAAGAGACATAATGAAGAACCAGAGAAAGTGAATCAGAGAGATAAAGCAAGATTGTAGTGCAGGAATGAACTGTAGAGTTACCATCACAATTCTGGGGCTAATTGGACATTGTGCCACTTTCACTGAGGGCATGAGAAATGTACTGCATCTTGTAATTTGCAGTCTTCATTAAGTGTCAGCTTGAACTAGTGGTAGTACTCCTGTCTCTGAGTTCGAAGATAGTGTTTGAAAGTCCCTATGCACTTGAGTACATAATCTAGGCAGATTCTTTGGTATAGTACTGAGGAGTGCTGCATTATAATAGGTGCCATATTTTGGGAGAGATATTAAACCAAGTTTACATAGAGTCATAGAGTTATACAACACAGAAACAGGCCCTTCGGTCCATTGTGTCTGTGCCAGCCTCAACCACCTAACTATTCTAATCCCATTTTCCAGCATTTGGCCCGTAGCCTTGTATGCTATGGCATTTCAAGTGCTCATCTAAATACTTCTTAAGTGTTGTGTGGGTTCCTGTCTCTACCACCTCTTCAGGCAGTGCGTTCCAGATTCCAACCACCCTCTGAGTGAAATTTTTTTTCCTCAAATCTCCTCTAAACCTCCTGCCCTTTACCTTAAATCTATGCTCCTTGGTTATTGAGCCCTGCGCTAAGGGAAAAAGTTTCTTCCTATCTAACCTATCAATGCCCCTCATAATTTTGTATACCTCAATCATGTCCCCCCTCAACCTTCTCTGCTCTAAGGAAAACAACCCTAGCCTTTTCAGTCTCTCTTCATAGCTGAAATGTTCCAGCCCAGGCAACATCCTGGTGAATTTCCTCTGCACCCTCTCCAGTGCAATCACATCCTTCCTATAGTGTGGTGACCAGAACTGTACACAGTACTCCAGCTGTGGCCTAACTAGCATTTTATACAGCTCCATCATAACCTCCCTGCTCTTATATTCTATGCCTCAGCTAATAAAGGCAAGTATCCCATATGCCTTCCTAACCACCTTATCTGCCTTCAGTGATCTATGGACAAGTGCACCAAGGTCCCTCTGACCTTCTGTACTTCCTAGTGTCCTACCATCCATTGTATATTCCCTTGCCTTGTTAGTCCTCCCAAAATGCATAACCTCACACTTCTCAGGATTAAATTCCATTTGCCACTGCTCTGCCCATCTTACCAGCCCAACTATATCATCCTGGAATCTAAGGCTTTCCTCCTCGCTATTTACGACACCATCAATTTTCGTGTCATCTGCAAACTTACTGATCATTCCTCCTATATTCACATCTAAATCATTAATGTACACTACAAACAACAAGGGTCTCAGCACCGATCCCTGTGGTACACCACTGGTCACAGGCCTCCACTCGCAAAAACAACCCTCTGCCTCTTGTCACTAAGCCAATTTTGGATCCAATTTGCCAAATTGCCCTGGATCCCATGGGCTCTTGCCTTCTTAACCAATCTCCCATGCGGGACCTTATCAAAAGCCTTACTGAAGTCCATGTAGACTACATCAACTGCTTTACCCTCATCTGCCCATCCAGTCACCACCTCGAAAAATGCAATCAAGTTTGTTAGACATGATCTCCCCCTGACAAAGCCATGCTGACTATCCTTGATTAATCCCTGCCTCTCCAAGTGGAGATTAATCCTGTCACTCAGAATTTTTTCCAACAGTTTCCCAACCACTGATGTTAGACTCACTGGCCTGTAATTACCTGGTTTATCCCTGCTACCCTTCTTGAATAATGTACAACATTCACTGTCCTCCAATCCTTTGGTACCTCTCCTGTGGCCAGAGAGGATTTGAAAATTTGTGTCAGAGCCCCTGCTATCTCCTCCCTTGCCTCACATAACAGCCTGGGATACATCTCATCTGGGCCTGGGGATTTATCCACTTTTAAGCCCGCTAAAACTACTATAATTCCTCCTTGTCAATGCTAATATGTTGAAGTCTATCACAATCCCCCTCCCTGATCTCTACACCTACATTGTCCTACTCCATAGTGAACACAGATGAAAAGTAATCATTTAAAACTTCACCTATGTCCTCTGGCTCCACACACAGATTGTCACTTTGGTCCCAAATGGGCCCTACTCTTTCCCTGGTTATCCTCTTGCCCTCAATATACTTATAAAATGCCTTAGGATTTTCCTTTATCTTGCCCGCCAGTGTTTTTTCATGTCCCCTCTTAGCCGTCATAATTACTTTTTTAAGTACACCCCCTACACTTTATATACTCCTATACTTTCTATAGTTACTTGTGCAAATGGATGTAAATATCTCATGTTACTAGCTAAAGAGGTGCAGCGAGATCGCTCTGTCATTTCCAATATTTTTTACCTCCATACACACCACCGAAATAGAGTAACTGGTCATTCATTCCTTTGCAATGTGTAAATTGGCTGCTGTGTTTACCTACATAACAATAGTAGCTACATTTCAAAATAAATTTTGATTTGTCATAAAGTACTTTGGGATGCTGTGATGATGTGATAAGAGGTTATACATAAAAGTAAATTTACTCAATGTTATGGAAGAAAGTAATGCATTTCCTGTTTATGGATGCTTAGCACTGAGGTTTTATGTTATTGTCACACACATTGGAAGTGTGATGATGCAACATTCATGAACTAACTCTGAAGAGTTATGAAAAAACAAACTTTGACTTTAAAAATAAACCTTTATTTTAAAAAGTGAATAATGGTCCAAAATGGCCACAGAAGAAAAAGGGGATTAGCCTTTTGTGTATTCAAACAGTCTGACAAAGACAAAGAACAAATCTTCACAGTTAAAAGGCGTTAATGAAATCAATCTTACACTTACCCTAAAAACATTCCAGAATTGAATGTCTTCTGCTAAAACAAAGGAAGTGTGAAGTAGCCACATCTTGGGCCAGTGTGGGATCACCATGGGGAAGAAACCAGAGTGTCACCGAACAGGAGGTGAGAGGTGACATATGTTTACCTTAAAACAAAGACAGACAGAGGGAGAGAGAGAGAGAATGATCCAGAAGGTGAAGCTACTTGTAACAGCTGGCATTCCAGCAAGTCAGAAAGCACATGCCCTGCTGAAAAAATCTGACATCTACATTCTACAGCAGAGAGAGCTGGAAGTAACCTACCACCTTCAAAAGAACCCTCAATCACGAGACAAATCTACAATCATCACAGGCCTGCAATTATCTAGAATCTCAAGAGAATTGAACAGGTTTGTCCTAACCTTCTCCCCCACTAAAACCCACCTACCTCTTTCCCTTCTCTTGTGTGTGTATGAGTGAACATGTGAGTGAATGAGATTGTAACAATTTCAGGATAAGGCACCATGATCAATAAACAATTGACTTTCTGTTTTTAAAACCTATAAGAAAACTTGTCGCTGTCCGTTTATTTGAAAAATAAAACCCCAAGGGGCAAAATTCTTAATACAAATGCACATGCTGCAGTTAATGGGGAGTTGAACATTGTCAAAAACTGTTTTTCAAATCCTGCGTCACACCATGTGGCTGTAACAAATTGGGGGCTCAAAGCCAGGATCTGAACAACCAGACTGTCATACTAGGCCCCTACCTGCCAAGAATGAGGCACATTAATTTTGTCATGAACGTTGATTTTAAACTGTTACTGGAGTGAAGAAAGGACTTGTTAAACAGATCAGCCATGGCTGGAAAAGACATTTGCATATTAACAGATGGTGATTGGAAGGACAAAGGATCATTCCCTGACACATTCAACCCACAATGGACCTTGATTACCAAGTATTCTGTGTAAGAGGAGCATTCCAGGCCCTGCTAAGATGATGCAATCCACAGAGCCAAAATGTGGTCAGACCAGTTAGTCACTTGACTAACCTGCTTGGCAACCTGGGGTTTTCTGAATTGTACAAACAGTTTGAACTGAGAGTGTCTTTTTGCTCATGGACTAAGAAGATCTCTTCTGACTGCTCCCATCTCTTTCTCACAAGCCTCTGAATCCATTGAAGACACATAACCCCCAAGAGAGAAAAGTCTCCTACAGCAAACAAGGTTTAAGAAGAATACTGGGCCCCAACGAAAAGCAAGATCTACCTACAATCAGGGACTCTACAGTGAGCTCGAAGAACCATAACAAAAACTGTTCAGATATTGCCTCAAATCTTTCCACATTATTTTTCTTCTGCTCTTTTTTGTCTGTATTTGCATGTGTGTATCGTGTATGCATACTCATGTGGGCATATTGTGTATCCGTAGGCATCAACCAAATTAGAGTTTAAATTTAATAAACTTTATTTAGAGATACAGGCCCTTCAGCCCACCAAGTCTGTGCCGACCATCAACCATCCATTTATATTAATCCTACATTAATCCCATATTCCTACCACCTACCTATACTTGGGGCAATTTATAATGGCCAATTTACCTATCAACCTGCAAATCTTTGATTGTGGGAGGAAACCAGAGCACCCGGCAAAAACCCATGCAGTCACAGGGAGAACTTGCAAACTCCGCACAGGCAGTACCCAGAATTGAACACGGGTCGCTAGAGCTGTGAGGCTGCATTGCTAACCACTGCACCACCCAATCAAAAATTTCAATCTTCTTTAAACCTAAGAAAGCCTGTTTGTGCTGGTTTCTTTGCCTTTTAATTGGAAAATGGTGAACAAGGATTCCCTAAATGAGAGCTAAAAACACGATGTGTTTAAAATTAAACCCTGTTATGGTAAGACCAGGTGAAGGCTGAGAGGGACCCCTGGACACCTTTCTCACCGGGTCGTAACAAAACAAATGAGAGATTTGGAAAATGGGAGGAAAATTGACCTCCGAAATTGTGGAAAAATAAATAAACAGGTTTTCTTTTATTCTTCTGGGGTTTTTTTTCTATACAGTGCTAGAAACAAAAGAGATGGCCACATTTAATGCTAAGGAGTTTGTAGAGCAGGGAGACATATCCCATGATAAGTTAAACAAATTAAAAAGTGTTTAAGATTTGCTTAGCTACAGAGGTGGGAATCACTTTCAGACAAAAAGCAACGAAAGTGGAACAGGTGAAAAGTCTAGTCAACCATTTTAACCTTACCCCTGAATTAGAAGAGGAAAGCCTAGAATCAGAGTCCAAAAAAATAATTCTTGCTATAATTCGGTTACAGATGAAAAAGGAAGAGAACGTTTCAGCTTCAAAAGGAAAAGGAAAAAATGTAGTTTCAGTTGAAAAGGGAAGAGATGCAGTGTCAAAAGGAAAAAGAGGATAGGGATTTGCAAAGAGAGGAAGCAGCATGATGGTGTGAGATACAGACTGCAAACCCAAAATGAAAATGCTGCTAGTCACTCAAATCTTGGGCTGATTTTTGTTCTCTCCCAGGAATTGGGTGGGGAATGCCTGAAGATGTCTCTAGATGAGGCCACGCCTCAACACCGTGAGGGCCTGGCCTGATCCTCCCAGTGGCGGTGAGACTCCGTGACGCCGCCCCCCCCCCCCCACCCCTCCACTGCTGGGCGATGGGATCTCAATTAAAATATTCAAATCAATAAAATGAATGTATTTAAACAGACTTATTATTTATTTAGAGATACAGCACTGAAACAGGCCCTTTGGCCCACCATCAATTCATACTAACCCTACATTAATCCCATTACACTTTCACATCCCCACAATTCCCCAACCACCTACCTGTACTAGGAGCAATTTATAATGGCCAATTTACCTATCAACCTGCAAGTCTTTGGCTGTGGGAGGAAACCAGAGCACCCACAAAAACCCACACAGTTACAGGGAGGACTTGTAAACTCCACAGAGGCAGTACCCAGAATCGAACCCAGGTTGCTGGAGTTGTGAGATGCGAGCCACTGCACCACTGTGCCACAAGCTTCAATGGGGCAGCCAGCACTCCCACACCTTCAAATCCCTGTGCAGGGAATTGCGGCACCACACTGGTGGGGAGGGGAGAGGAGGTATGACTTTTAGTGCGGGGGTGGGAGTGGGGCGGGAAACAGGGCCAATTAAACATAACGGGTGTAGGGGATCATGGGAAGTGTTCACCTTTAAACTTTGTGCACTTTGGGGGTTATTTATTTAATTTTGTGCGTAACTTCTTAAAAAATTTAATTGTGCCAACAGGGCTGGCTGCCCTTCAGAAATGGCACCAGCGCTTTCACGCAGGCAGCTGACGCCATTGTTGGCAATGGACAGCATGCCCCCTCCACGGCCCCAGCCATTTAAATGAGCCGCCATGCGGGAGATTGCAGTGACTCTTTGGCGTGCGGTCCCCACAAGTGGGCTGCCATTTTTGGAGCTCGCTGCCAAGATCGGTGACTAGTTTATAAATCCAGCTCCTTCTCCCCAATTCAGAGCAAAACTTTGATGTGCTGAGACACTCAATACAATGCTAAAATTTAATGAGGGGCAGGAGGTTGAGTCATATTTTATCATTTGAGAAAATCGCTACCAGGTTAAAATGACTGAAATAATTTTGGACTCTCCTCTTACAAGGCAAGTTCATGGGGAGGGCTTGTGAAGTTTTTTCCCAGTTACCAGAAAAAAGTTCCTCAGATTATGAACAAACTAAAACTGCAATTCTAAATGCATATGAGCTGGTACGAGTAGCACATAGACAGAGATTCTGGCACGCTCAGAAAAGACCCACAGAGACTTACACTTGTGAGAATAAGAAATACTGAAATGTTGTTTCTACAGCTTGTGGAAAATTACCAAGAAGTCATTTGTACACAACATAATGAAATCACTGAAAAAGAGAACTGATAAGGGTCTGTAAGTGGAGACCTTAAGACAGTACATCACTGACAAAGAGAACTGATAAGGGTCTGTAAGTGGAGACCTTAAGACAGTACATCACTGACAAAGAGAACTGATAAGGGTCTGTAAGTGGAGACCTTAAGACAGTACATCACTGAAAAAGTGAATTGATAAGGGTATGTAAGTACAGACCTTGGGACAGTACATCACTTAAAAATTGTGCTTAGGCAGATAACAGAGAAACAGCAAGAGTTAGAACAAAGGATGTAGTGAATAAGAAACTGCCCCACTAAGATAAAGGCTGACAGCTGCAAGTCAAAACACACAATGGAGAGCCAAATAAGGTAAAACAAAAACAAGAGTTAGGGGCTAGAAAGTTAGAGTAGGGGGAGAAGTAAACAGAGGAGGAGACTGTAGCAACCATAGGATAGGTTAGTGTCATAATATGTTATAACCAATAATGTAAAATAAAGGCGTGGACAAATGGATTTGTATTGTATAAACATGAACTGAATATGTTGATCGGGGTGCCTGCTTGTAGGACACCCGATCTTGCAAGAACGTTAAATAAACTTACTTCTTCAGAGTTTGACTTGGTGTAAATTATTATCAAGTGGGCTACGTTTCTCACAATTGGGGGCTCGTCCGGGATCTCTTCATCATTACCGGGACCGCGGCCGACGACAGACGAGAAGACGTGTCCCGTTAATTTAAAAACGGTCTCGTTTCTCTCGTTGGTAGCGGACCCAAGTGATTGACTGAAAACGATCCTAGGGAAGTCACTCTGAACGAGTATTTAGTGCGGCAGGTACACATGTGAAGTCAGGCAACTCCGTGCACGGACCAAGGTAAGAAAAACGACTTTTAAGTATTATCTTGGTGACTTATGGTTAACTGTAGGATAAGACCTTCTAAGTACTAAAAGTCCTTGAGGAGTGAATTTTACAGTCCTGCAGTATAAGACCCTTCAGCTAGGAGGTGAGTACTGTATGGTATAAGACCCTTCAGTTAGGAGGTGAATACCGTAAGGTATAAGATCCTTCAGCTAGGAGGTGAGTACCGTAGGGTACAAGACCCTTCAGTTAGGAGGTGAATACTGTGGGGCAGTGTAAGACCCTTCAGCTAGGAGGTGAGTACCGTAGGGTATAAGACCCTTCAGTTAGGAGGTGAATACCGTAAGGTATAAGACCCTTCAGCTAGGAGGTGAATACCGTAGGGTACAAGACCCTTCAGTTAGGAGGTGAATACTGTGGGGCAGTATAAGACCCTTCAGCTAGGAGGTGAGTACTGTATGGTATAAGACCCTTCAGTTAGGAGGTGAATACTGGTTAACTGTAGGATAAGACCTTCTCAGTACTGCAGTATAAGACCCTTCAGCTAGGAGGTGAGTACCGTAGGGTACAAGACCCTTCAGTTAGGAGGTGAATACTGTGGGGCAGTATAAGACCCTTCAGCTAGGAGGTGAGTACCGTAGGGTATAAGACCCTTCAGTTAGGAGGTGAATACCGTAAGGTATAAGACCCTTCAGCTAGGAGGTGAATACCGTAGGGTACAAGACCCTTCAGTTAGGAGGTGAATACTGTGGGGCAGTATAAGACCCTTCAGCTAGGAGGTGAGTACTGTATGGTATAAGACCCTTCAGTTAGGAGGTGAATACCGTAAGGTATAAGACCCTTCAGCTAGGAGGTGAATACCGTAGGGTACAAGACCCTTCAGTTAGGAGGTGAATACTGCCGGGTATAAGACCCTTCAGTTAGGAGGTGAATACCGTAAGGTATAAGACCCTTCAGCTAGGAGGTGAATACCGTAGGGTACAAGACCCTTCAGTTAACCATGGGAAATAAATCGTCTAAAAAGGAAGACGATGGGAGACAAGGAAAGTCTGCCGGCAACATCCCTCCAGAAAGTCCATTGGGACGGATGTTGGAGTATTGGGATTTAGAGTCAAAAACCAAGGAGAAAAAGACCCAAATATGATCCAAGGACAGCAAGAAGGACCACCCCTAAACCCGACGATAACGACGACGATAGAGACAGAGAGTCTCCTAAGACAATGATGCCCTTGAGAGAGGTACCAATAGGAAATAATGAAATTGGATTTGTTAGTGCACCATTAACGTCAGGAGAGGTAAGAGTGTTTAAAAAGGAAATGAAAGTCCTCGTAGAAGACCCCTGAAAATTTGGGAAAGAGAAAACCCTCCCGGGGTAGGGGGAAACGAACCAGCTGAACAAAAATACCCTAATCAAGACCCGCAGTGGCAGAACAATAATATGTTGATCGGTGTGCCTGCTTGTAGGACACCCGATCTTGCAAGAACGTTAAATAAACTTACTTCTTCAGAGTTTGACTTGGTGTAAATTATTATCAAGTGGGCTACGTTTCTCACACACTGAATTTGAACAAATCAAACATACAGCTTTGATCACTGGATACAGTCTGTCAAGCTAGAATGATCAAATCAAAATTTGAGAGAAGTGATGTTGCTGGAAAAGTTCAAAAATAGCATCCCAAGTAGCGTAAGAATTCACATTGAAGAACAGAGTCACAAGAGAAAGAGAGAGGCAGGAGAGGGAGAAAGAGAGAGCCTTCCAGAAGGAACGTGAGGAAAATGAAAGGCAGGAGAGGGAGAAAGAAAGAATATTCCAGAAGGAATGTGAAGAAAGAGAGCTGAAGTGGATTGAGTTAACTGGGGGGCAACAGAGTAACCCCAGTGAAGGCATGGCCAATATGGAGGAGCATAATTCAGGGCTGGGTACAAAATTGTTAAAACTAGCTCAATTAATTCCAAAATTCAATGAGGAGGATGTGGAAGTATTTTTTGTGTCCTTTGAGAAACTGGCAAGGCAGCTAAAATGGCCAGCTGAGTCCTGGCCTCTTTTATTGCAAAGCAAGCTAACTGGAAAAGCCCATGAGGTTTATTCCCTGCTGCCAGATGAGAGTTCATCAAATTATGAACTGACAAAATGTGCTATCCTTGGGACATATGCATTCGTACCCAAAGCCTATCGCCAAAAGTTTCGAGCCCTCAAGAAGCAAGCTAATCAAACTTATCTGGAGTTTGAAAGAAGTAAGCAGCTAGCTTTTAACCAGTGGTTGAGAGCTCTTAAAGTACAGCTCAGCTATGAGAATCTCAGAGAAGTAATTCTGTTAGAGGAATTTAAACACTCTCTTCCACTCTCCATAAAGACCCACGTCGAGGAGCAGCCTCTAACTGAATTAGAGTTTAAGATTAAGTTTAATAAATTCAACTTTTCTTTTTTAAACCTAAGAAAGCCTGTTTGTGCTGGTTTCTTTGCCTTATAATTGGAAAGCGGTGAGCAAGGATTCACCAAGGGGGAGCTAAAACACAATGGGTTTAAAATTAAACCCTGTTACAGGATGGCCCGGTGAAGGTTGGAAGGAACCCTAGACCTCTTGCTCACCTGGTCGTAACACAAGCTTCACCAACAATCACATGGTCTTGGTGATTAATATTCCTAAAGTAGTAAAAACTGGTGTGAGAGAAACTACAACCCCATTTGATAACACATAACCAAAAGAAATGCAATTTTTTGATGGTACCTCATCCAGAGGAAGGATGATGAAAAACGTAGGCAGGAACCCTGAGAAGTGAATGAAATGGATATGTAAAAGTGGCACGACCCTAAACTTTCTTACTTTTCTTTTTCCCTTTTTCTAAACCCAAAAAACATAAAAATGAGAGCCAAGGAATTTCATTTTTTTCCTTTTGGGGGAGGTGTCATGCACATCGAATGTGCAATGATACAATATTCATGGACTAACTCCGAAGAGTTACAATAAAACAAACTTTGTCTTTAACAAATGAACCTTTATTTTAAAAAGTGAGCTCTGGTCCAACATGGCCATAGAAGAAAATTAGCGTTTTGTGTATCAATCAGTCTGACAAGATTAAGGACCAAATCTTCAATGACAAAAGGCATTCATGAAACCCATCTTACACCTATCATAAGAACATTCCAAAATTGAATATCTTCTTCTTAAGGAGATGTGAAGTAGCCACGTACTGGGCCATTGAGTGATCACCATGGGTAGGAAAGCAAAGTGTCTCCTAACAGGAAGTTAGAGATGAGACAGTTTTACCTTAAAACAAAGACAGCCAGAGAGAGAGAGATATTGACACAGAAGGTGAAGCTACTTATAACAGCTGGCATTTGAACAAGCCAGAAGGCACATGCCCTGCTGAAAAAAATCTGGCATCTACATTATACAGCAGAGAGAGAGCTGGAAGTAACCCATTATTTTCAATAGATCCTTCAATCAAGAGAGTAATCTACAATCATTTCATGCTTGCAACTATCTGGAACTTGAATCTCAAGAAAATTCAAGAGGTTTATCGCAACCCTTCTCCCCCACTAAAACCCACCTACCTCTTTCCCTTCTCTACCTGTTTCTTCCTGTGGATATGTGCGCGAGTGAATGTGTGAGTGAATGGGGTTGCGACAATTTTGGGATAAGGCATATTGATCAATAAACAATTGACTTCCTGTTTTAAAACCTATGAGAAAACCTGTTACTGTCTGTTTTTCTTTTGAAAAATAAAACCCCGATATGCTAAACTCTTAATACAAATACACTTGCTGTGGTCAGGTGGGGAAGTTGCAAAGTAGGGAACCACCCATGTCATACCACATGGCTGTAACACAATACAAACAAATGCAATATAGTAGTCATGCTGCATGGTTCATGTTTCTACAAACTAGTTTCAGCTCTGCTTTGATCGATTTGATAATGTCATTTGGGCTCCTGTAGGGCCACCAGGGAATCTTTTAAACCAATCCATCAACTCTCTCTTAATATTAAAATACAACTGCTATCTGGATATGATAAGCAAAGCTCTTCACATTCCAAAAGTGCACTTGGGACTGCCAGCCACATGGTCTGAAACTTATGCCGAGGGCTGGATCTTGTAGTCCCGCCACCGGGAGCGATGGCAGGTGCAGAAAATCATGCTTGCCCCGGGACCCATGCTGCTGTGCTGCTGCGATTCAGTGGCAGGAGGACAATTAACATACTGACGGTAGCCGCCCGCCCCCGCAATCACGTGGCGAGGGTGGCATCGGCGATGCCATTCACGGTGTCACCTGATGCAGAAGCAGGTGCTGGCACCATTTTAAAAAGGCTGCCAGCCCTGCAAACAAAATGCAGTTGCCCCCATCCTCCCCTTTTCCTTACACACAATGCAGAGTTGATCCCTTCTCCACTTATCCTTTCAACAATACAGAGTTGACCCCTTACCCCCATCTATACATAGAATGCAGAGGTGACCCCTTCCCTTTCTTGGTCGCACCAGCTTCTTGTGGACGGAAAAGTGAAGGCGCATGAGTGCTGCATGTCGAACTCATGATCGGAAACGGATGGGAAGATTGCGGCAGATGATATTGAAATGTATGCAGAGAGGTATTTTAAATATTGAATTTAGGGTCCCGGCACAAAGTGGCAGAAGTGCCGCCATGGATCTTCCCCGCACTGAGAAGATCGGGCCTGGTAATCCTACTGTCGGGCTCCCTGGAGGCCGCTGCCGCTCTGATTCTCTGGCACCCACTGAGCCATGAACCCAACGTTGGGGGGACATCAAGATCCAGCCCCTACTGTGTAATGATACCCCAAAAGTCTTTTATATGGATTGCCAGTATCTCAGTCTTCAACATTATAATGGGTAGCAACAATGTATTTTCTAACATGCTCATCAAAATCAGATCAAATGGTCAGAATTAAATATAGATAACTGAACAATCATTGGAGAAATAAGGACAAACTTAATAATGATCTGGTCCCAGTGTAAAGCCATGCAGAAGTGCAGGTTGCAGAACTAGCTTTAGAGTGTTAAGGGACCTGTCTGCAACCCACACTTCCAAAGATGCAAGTCTGTACATTGGGAGTGATGCATTACTGAATTTACTAAATATATACGTCCCGAAGGACGTGGATGAGCTTTCCGGACGTCGATGGTGGGCACTGAGGAAATGGCTTATTACCTGCACCAGATTCCACCCCCCCTCCCCCCCCCTTTACCCCCCTTCCACCCCACCCCACCCCCGTCCCCTTCCCTGCTCCACCCTCTCAGCTCACCCCCTCACAACCCCGTCCCAGCCTGCACCCCCCTCGCACCATCTTCACCCCGCACCCCCTTCCCCTGCACCCCCCCCCCACCCCCTCCCTCTACCCCTCCCCCTTGCATCCCCTCCTCCCACCGGCACCATCCTACACCTGTGTAGGGGCCCCAACAACCCCACTGCCTTGTGGGCGTCTCGGGAGAGACCAAGGCTAAGGGAGTAAACCCTAACAGAAAATCCGGAGCGGAACCCCGTAGGCGGTCATGTGTCACCTTTGGCATGTTTCCGGCAGTTCCTGCAGCCATACTGGTGCCAAACGTCGTGTCCTGCACTCCTTTGGACCCCACCAGAAAGGCCGAGAGGGGGGTTTTGACGACTGGGCAACTCTCAACCTCCATAAATTTGCCCAGGCATGCGCCATGGAGAGGTCACTCCATAGTTGCCTCACAGCGACTAAAACAACACGGAAGGCAGCAGTTACGGGTTATAAGTCCAGATAAATTGGCGTAGAAACTGGGCGCCACGGGTTGCCTTTGTCGGTGGGAGAGGTCATTGCACCTCACTGGACAGCTACCGCCCGCCTCAAACCGGGCAGCCCCCGGTCAATAAGGTTCTGTCCCGCCACAGTCTGCCTGCTTCAATGGGTGCTTGGAGCTCAGGGTCATTGCCCGAAAGGTGGACTGATACACCGCACCAAACAACATGAAAAAAGGAAAGAAGGTACCAGCCCTTCGCTTTGCAAGCTGGAACGTCAGAACTATGTGTCCTGGCCTGTCGGAAGACCTTACACAAATCAACGATTCTCGGAAGACCGCCATCATTAACAACGAGCTCAGTAGATTCAATGTGGACATTGCAGCACTTCAGGAGACTCGCCTCCCCGCGAGTGGCTCTCTAGCAGAGCAAGACTACACCTTCTTCTGGCAGGGCAGGGATCCTGAAGAACCAAGACAGCATGGAGTGGGCTTCGCCATCAGAAACTCCTTGCTCAGCATGATAGAGCCTCCCTCAAATGGCTCGGAACGCATACTGTCCATCCGACTGCTCACCACCTCTGGTCCAGTACACCTACTCAGCATCTATGCTCCAACACTCTGCTCCGCACCTGAAGCTAAAGACCAGTTCTATGAACAACTCCATAACATCATTAGCAGCATCCCCAACACCGAACACCTATTCCTGCTGGGGGACTTTAATGCCAGGGTTGGGGCCGACCATGACTCATGGCCCTCCTGCCTTGGGCGCTATGGCGTTGGAAGGATGAATGAGAACGGGCAGAGACTGCTTGAGTTGTGTACCTATCATAACCTCTGCATCACCAACTCGTTCTTTCACACTAAACCCTGTCACCAGGTTTCATGGAGGCACCCAAGATCACGTCGTTGGCACCAGCTAGACCTCATTGTCACAAGGCGAGCCGCCTTAAACAGTGTTCAAATCACACGCAGCTTCCACAGTGCGGACTGCGACACCGACCACTCCCTGGTGTGCAGCAAGGTTAGACTCAGACCAAAGAAGTTGCATCATTCCAAGCAGAAGGGCCACCTGCGCATCAACACGAGCAGAATTTCTCACCCACAGCTGTTACAAAAATTTCTAAATTCACTTGTAACAGCCCTTCAAAACACTCCCACAGGGGATGCTGAGACCAAGTGGGCCCACATCAGAGACGCCATCTATGAGTCAGCTTTGACCACCTACGGCAAAAGTGCGAAGAGAAATGCAGACTGGTTTCAATCTCATAATGAAGAGCTGGAACCTGTCATAGCCGCTAAGCGCATTGCACTTTTGAACTACAAGAAAGCCCCCAGCGATTTAACATCCGCAGCACTTAAAGCAGCCAGAAGTACTGCACAAAGAACAGCTAGGCGTTGCGCAAACGACTACTGGCAACACCTATGCAGTCATATTCAGCTGGCCTCAGACACCGGAAACATCAGAGGAATGTATGATGGCATGAAGAGAGCTCTTGGGCCAACCATCAAGAAGATCACCCCCCTCAAATCTAAATCGGGGGACATAATCACTGACCAACGCAAACAGATGGACCGCTGGGTTGAGCACTACCTAGAACTGTACTCCAGGGAGAATGCTGTCACTGAGACTGCCCTCAATGCAGCCCAGCCTCTACCAGTCATGGATGAGCTGGACATACAGCCAACCAAATCGGAACTCAGTGATGCCATTGATTCCCTAGCCAGCGGAAAAGCCCCTGGGAAGGACAGCATTACCCCTGAAATAATCAAGAGTGCCAAGCCTGCTATACTCTCAGCACTACATGAACTGCTATGCCTGTGCTGGGACGAGGGAGCAGTACCCCAGGACATGCGCGATGCCAACATCATCACCCTCTATAAAAACAAAGGTGACCGCGGTGACTGCAACAACTACCGTGGAATCTCCCTGCTCAGCATAGTGGGGAAAGTCTTTGCTCGAGTCGCTCTGAACAGGCTCCAGAAGCTGGCCGAGCGCGTCTACCCTGAGGCACAGTGTGGCTTTCGTGCAGAGAGATCGACTATTGACATGCTGTTCTCCCTTCGTCAGATACAGGAGAAATGCCGTGAACAACAGATGCCCCTCTACATTGCTTTCATTGATCTCACCAAAGCCTTTGACCTCGTCAGCAGACGTGGTCTCTTCAGACTACTAGAAAAGATCGGATGTCCACCAAAGCTACTAAGTATCATCACCTCATTCCATGACAATATGAAAGGCACAATTCAACATGGTGGCTCCTCATCAGAGCCCTTTCCTATCCTGAGTGGTGTGAAACAGGGCTGTGTTCTCGCACCCACACTTTTTGGGATTTTCTTCTCCCTGCTGCTTTCACATGCGTTCAAATCCTCTGAAGAAGGAATTTTCCTCCACACAAGACCAGGGGGCAGGTTGTTCAACCTTGCCCGTCTAAGAGCGAAGTCCAAAGTACGGAAAGTCCTCATCAGAGAACTCCTCTTTGCTGACGATGCTGCTTTAACATCTCACACTGAAGAATGCCTGCAGAGTCTCATCGACAGGTTTGCGTCTGCCTGCAATGAATTTGGCCTAACCATCAGCCTCAAGAAAACGAACATCATGGGGCAGGATGTCAGAAATGCTCCATCCATCAATATTGGCGACCACGCTCTGGAAGTGGTTCAAGAGTTCACCTACCTAGGCTCAACTATCACCAGTAACCTGTCTCTAGATGCAGAAATCAACAAGCGCATGGGTAAGGCTTCCACTGCTATGTCCAGACTGGCCAAGAGAGTGTGGGAAAATGGCGCACTGACACGGAACACAAAAGTCCGAGTGTATCAGGCCTGTGTCCTCAGTACCTTGCTCTACGGCAGCGAGGCCTGGACAACGTATGCCAGCCAAGAGCGACGTCTCAATTCATTCCATCTTCGCTGCCTTCGGAGAATACTTGGCATCAGGTGGCAGGACTATATCTCCAACACAGAAGTCCTTGAAGCGGCCAACACCCCCAGCTTATACACACTACTGAGTCAGCGGCGCTTGAGATGGCTTGGCCATGTGAGCCGCATGGAAGATGGCAGGATCCCCAAAGACACATTGTACAGCGAGCTCGCCACTGGTATCAGACCCACCGGCCGTCCATTTCTCCGTTATAAAGACGTCTGCAAACGTGACATGAAATCGTGTGACATTGATCACAAGTCATGGGAGTCAGTTGCCAGCATTCGCCAGAGCTGGCGGGCAGCCATAAAGACAGGGCTAAATTGTGGCGAGTCGAAGAGACTTAGTAGTTGGCAGGAAAAAAGACAGAGGCGCAAGGGGAGAGCCAACTGTGCAACAGCCCCAACAAACAAATTTCTCTGCAGCACCTGTGGAAGAGCCTGTCACTCCAGAATTGGCCTTTATAGCCACTCCAGGCGCTGCTTCACAAACCACTGACCACCTCCAGGCGCGTATCCATTGTCTCTCGAGATAAGGAGGCCCAAAAGAAGAAAAAAAGAAAGATACTTAGGTTTCATGGAAGATACATTTTGCCAGTGCAGGACAGAACCATTTACTGTGAGCTGTCCAGACTGGAAACTAAACAGAAAGCATTACGATTTGTGCAGCAATTTCATGCTTTGCTCATAGCCTGAGCCTTACTAACTAAGCATGAACGTTTAATGAGGCACTGAAAGGCAGCTCCTCTTCATTTAAAATCAGAGTTTTATTTGTATTGCCGGTTTGCAGTAAGTCAGGAGTTGAGTCACCTTTACATTCAAATATTGATGGACAATCAATGTGTGAAGACAGCAACAGTTGAAATATAATAAATATAGTTGAAATTATTCTTGTGTGTTGGTGTGAAACAGGCAATTTTCACAGTTAATGAACACTTTTTTTCCCCTTAGCGGAGGGGTCAATAACCAGGGGGCACAGATTTAAGGTAAGGGGCAGTAGGTTTAGAGGGGATTTGAGGAAAAAATTTTCACCCAGAGGGTGGTTGGAATCTGGAACGTACTGCCTGAAGAGGTGGTAGAGACAGGAACCCTCATAACATTTAAGAAGTATTTAGATGAGCACTTGAAACGCTATAGCATACAAGGCTACGGGCCAAGTGCTGGAAAATGGGAGCAGAATAGTTAGGTGCTTGATAGCCGGCACAGACACGATGGGCTGAAGGGCCTGTTTCTGTGCTGTATAACTCTATGACTCTATGACTTGTTTTAGCAAAAAGTTTACTGAAGCGATCATTAAATTCAAAAGGAGGTGAGCAATTGAGAATCTGTTCTGCTTATCAATGAAAAGCCTTAAACGTGTGGCGCAGTGGTTAGCACCGCAGTCTCACAGCTCTAGGGACTGGGGTTCGATTCTGGGTACTAGTTGTGTGGAGTTTGCAAGTTCTCCCTGTGACCGTGTGGGTTTTTGCTGGGTGCTCTGGTTTCCTCCCACAGCCAAAGACTTGCAGGTGATAGGTAAATTGGCCATTGTAAATTGTCCCTAGTGTAGGTAGGTGGTAGGGAATATGGGATTACTGCAGGGTTAGTATAAATGGGTGGTTGTTGGTCAGCACAGAGTTGGTGGGCCGAAGGGCCTGTTTCAGTGCTGTATCTCTAAATAAAAAATAAATGTGGTTCATCTTTTGCAAAATAGTCCATATTAATTGCTTATTATATTCAAATTGTACGTTAGAATATAACGAAATAGGACAATAGAAAGAAGAATTGCTTGTCTCTATTATTTTGTCTATGTAGAGAATTTGTTATTTTTGTATTACTGCCTTTGCATTCATCTCCTGACCATTTATTCACTGCTTAATTTGATCACTTCTGTTCAAATACCTAAATGAAAGTGATGTACTAACCACTAAACTTGAAAATTATGGAATAGACTGGAATAATGGAAATACACAAGAACACAAGAAATAGGAGCAGGTGTAAACCATCTAGCCCATCGAGTCTGCACCGCCATTCAAAACAATCGTGGCCAGTCTTAAGATCCTGCATGCTCGCCATATCCTTTGATTCCCTGAGAGTGCAAAAATCAGTCTCTCCCAGCCTTAAATGTATTTACTGATAGAGCATCCACAACCCTCTGGGATATAGAATTCCCAAGATTCACAGCCCTTTGAGTGAAGCAATTTCTCCTCATCTCACTCCTAAATGATTGACCCCTTAACCTGAGTCTGTGCCCCTGTGTTTTAGATTCCCCAACCAATGGAAATAATCTCTCAGGGTCTACCCTATCCAACCCTTTCAGACTCTTGTATGTTCCAATGCTTCTAAACTCCAGAGAATACAGGCCCAATTTAATTATTTTTATTTAGAGATACAGCACTGAAACAGGCCCGTTGGCCCACCGAGTCTGTGCTGACCATTGTTAGCGGGAATGAATCTAGAAGAATCGGTGGTAGCAGTATTGAATCCGGTAGCAACATTATTAACTATTCCCCTTTTTGTTCTATAAAGCTGATCCTGGCCCCTAAATCTAGTGGCACCCATGGCATCGGCAGCCTGCTTCATTACAACCTTACTTAATACACTATACATATTTCTCACCTGTTCTGTACAATATTCTGGCATCTGTATTCCCAAGATATTGATCAGGACAGGCACAATCTCATGTTTAACATTGTCATTTATTATTTCACATTCTCTGGTCCTTTAGTGATTGTAGGGCATGGCAATTTCTCGGGTTGGGTGGTGGTTAATACGGGGCATGGTGTCAGAGGGGGAGGAAAACATCACCCGCCTCATAATACCCTCATAATCCCACCCCCTTTCTATAGGTAGTCATGGGCTGAGGTCTGACAGGTGGTGCGCACAATATTCCGAATGCGCACCTATCAGGTTTTTTTTGTTTCACTTTGTCGGCTGCAGCTGACTCTTGTTGCATCAGTGGAGCACTGTATGCATACTTTATCTTTTCCCGAGTGGACTTGTAACCATGCACTAAAATAAGCTTTATCTCTACTCCAGTCCTTGGCTGCTGGGATACATATACCATCAGTGAAATAATACAAAGCCCCATAGTTTATGTAGTTACGTTCCTCCTGTGTTTGTTGTAGCTTCAGTGGTACATCAGCATTCTCTTGTGCTTGTATTAATCTCAGAGTTCCCAGTATCACGAGTTCCCAGAGTCGAAGTGCCCACTGTGGTTTCATCGCTTTGGATGTTTAATCTGGGGGATTTAAACAAAATGATCTGGTCGTCACCAGGTGTTAGTTCTTGGGTTACTCATTTCCTCACCTATGTGGGCCGAAAATGTTCTATTGTTTATGGGCTAATAGCTATGTCATTTTATAATTGTACCATCTCTATCTCGTCTAGTTCGTGTCTGTGCTGCCGTCGGATTTGCATCTGAGCACGCTGCGCTCGTGCTTGAGTGATGATCCATTTGAATACCACCCAGACTCTGGTCAACATCATCACCACTCCCAGTCCCCCGAACATTCCATTCTCGAACGTCTTTATATACCTTCAGTTGGGACCAGTGTTTCCATCGGCCCTTCTCTTTACCATTACTTTGTCTCCCACATCAGGCACCTTTGTTTGTTCCTCTTTCATGTCTGTTTCTATAGAATCTCCTGCCTCAGCTCATACAGTTGTCTGCACAGCTCCTTCACAAATCTTTTAACCCTTTCTCTCGCGGGTCCTACTTCCTCACTACCTGCTACGACATACCTTGACAGTCTCATCACCCTTCCTGTCATTAGTTCAGTTGCTCTCCATGTAACAAATCACATCTGCACACTTACACTGGTATTCCAATGTCATGCCACATATTCTGAACTCTCAGGTGATCTTATCAAAAGATCAAATGTCAGCGGTGGGGAAAGGGGGGCGCTGGTGGTGTCTATCTGAGATCTTTGCTTACCTCCCCCTGCAGGGTCCTGATGTCTCAGGTTATGGCCAGACTTTCAAATGTAGCTCTCTTTAAAAAAACTCATAGGCAAGAGAAAACTATCAATTGCCAGTCTTATCTACACTTTCCTGACTTTCACTGGAAAATTCTAGGCTTCTTGGAAATTTCACACTATATTAATTTAGCTGTTTGAATTCTAATTTCACAATTGTTTATTCCCAAAATTCCTTCATTAGCTCTTGCATCAACCAGATCTGATCGCCAATTCCCATTAATTATAATTCTATTTCATTTTGAGTCTTGGAGGACCTTTACAATTAATATTCATAATTCCTTAAAACAGAAATCAAACATTTCCGTTTGATTCCAGGCATTACTGTATATTGTTTGTGGCTTTTTTTTAACCTTAGATGACATTTTAATTCCTTAAATAACTTGCCAAATTAAACTGGATTTTCGACATCTCAAATTATTCCAAATTCAAATAACAGTAAATTTCCCTTTGAATGCTTTAAATAATCACTCATATCAATTTAATTTTGTTTATCGATTCCAATTTCTTATGCCCAGACTTGGTGATATTGCATTTGTTTTTTACATTAAAGACAGAAGTGCTTGCAACTATTTCTCCTTCTCAGGCATTTTGTCTCATTGATAAAGATAGCTGCAGCAAGGTTAATTTCTTTGCTTGTCTCCAAGGGGGGCGGAGCAAAGCATTCTTAGCTGCGTCGTTTTACCTAACCCTTTTTTTCCTTATCGAAAAGAACTAAACTCCATTTTAAATGTTTTTTTGGTATCCTTAGGATTTTAAAACAACAAAATCTTTAGTAACATTATCAACTTCAAAGGAAACCATCTCCATCAGGAAAGACAGCATTTTAGATTAAACTCCAATTGTTTCCAAACTTTTAGCATCTTTTGTAAGGGGTTTCTAATCCAAGGATTTTTTTTCATATAACAAAGATGATTCCAAATTCCAAATTCCAATTCACTGCAATAAATATTTAAAAATCAAAACTGCCAATGTAATATGAGTGAGTCTTATGTCCGGAACTTAAGACTCCCCCAAAACTTGACGTGCTAAACTTGAAAGTTCATTGTGGTCATAAATGAAATTTCCAGTTTTTTTTTCAACATAACAGGTCAATTAACCTTAATCGTATAAACTTAACTCAGATTTATAATACTTATTAACTACACACAGAACAGAATAGCATGTGCTTTTTTTAAAAGATAGGTAAATTACGTCATTTTTCTTGTTCTTTCTTCAGGCGCCTTTTCAAATGACTGCAATAAAACCAAAAGCTAAAGAAGAAGTTATTTAACATTCTTATAACAAAAGATTTAACACCAGCTTCTTAAACAAACTTTAATATTTCCCATTATCTCCTTTGCTTATCCTTCTCTCCCTTAAAACAATAGTCAATCTTTTGACATTTGCTACTTAAAAACAGTCAGTAAAACATGTCTTCAAGTTTAGACTGCAAAATAAAGGGATAGCAGAGTTTCCAATTAAAGCTTCAAATTGGGATTTCTGCCAGACATCTTCAGACCTTCAAGGCTGAAGCTTATCTCTTAGAAAATTGTTCATTGCCTTTTCACAGTTGCAAAACCAACTTTAAAAAATAAAACTTTAACTTAAAATATAATTCAAGTTTATATCCCATTCCTGGGTGCACAATCTTAAATTGAAATGAACACACTCGATAATCACTTTTCACACTGATTCATTTCCAAACAACTTAATAGACTCATGCTTTCAACATTAAAGTCAGACAACAAAGAGTTAACGACAGTCAGTTCTACAGAACACAAGTTCTACAGAACACAAGCTGTACATCCCAGGGACATTCAATACATTCGTGCACACTTCCAACATTTACACATTCGAATCAAAGACAGTAACATATTTTTACTCTAAAACATAGTCTTTTATGTCACTCTGCCATAAACATAGTGAATGTTTTTCTTCTTTTTGTCACCACTCCCTTTGTTTTGCAGCAGGGACGTGGGGTTTCCAATTAGATTTAATCATCTTATCGATAAGTTTCTTGTTCTTAACTGCCAAATAACACATAACGGAACCCTCTGGTCCCCGCTCGAGCTCCATCTTTTCACTGGCCATGCTTGGGTAGGATTAGGACCGGTAGAAATCTACTCTCAGAGGTCCGCTTTCAATCTAGCGCAACTTGTAGTAGACCATCTCCTGGCTAGCTGTCGGGTCACAAGTCTGTCAGTATTTCACACAACAAGCTTATGATATATTCCAAGCCCTGCTCAACAGTGCCATACGTATCTTAACGAACTACCTACCACCGTTTGACCATTGGTCAGATCCTGTTCACAAATTTGGCATTCGTCGGTCGAGGAACACCACCCTGCCCCGGGATAAGCTTTAAATATACTCACCCGGTATTCCTGATGGTATCAAATGACCGCCGAACCCTGCTCATCCCAAGTTCAGAATCAGGTTCCGGTCAACTCCCCCTTGGCCCCTTAGTTCCCTTTGCCCACTTGATCCTGGCCATCACGTGGGACTAAGTCCTCTTAATTCAGGCTCAGGCTGGGTGATTGGGATATCGGGGTTACAGAA
The DNA here is from genome assembly GCF_036365525.1 of Heterodontus francisci. Classification (NCBI taxonomy): domain Eukaryota; kingdom Metazoa; phylum Chordata; class Chondrichthyes; order Heterodontiformes; family Heterodontidae; genus Heterodontus; species Heterodontus francisci. Next base: position 241,938,598 of record NC_090371.1, read on the forward strand.
GAGCTGACTTACACCTGATCCTGACGACTACGCCAATTGTTAGCGGGAATGAATCTAAAAGAATCACTCGACACTCAGGTCTGCTCCAATGTCAAGCAGTTTATTTAAGTTACGCTGGCGGGGAGCAAGTCACTGGTCTGTCCAGATGTCTCTCCACCGAGCAAAGAAAAATCATCAATACTTATACATTTTCAAACAGTTACTCAGCCCATCCTGGCCGAACATGGTCCAATCATAATGATTACAGATTATATACATTGATTATTAAAGACCAATAGAAGAGGTTACCAGGCATGAAAGGGGCTGCATGACCAACCCACGGAAAGATAAGGAATTACTCATGATGTTTTCCATTCCTTTCTAGTCCCCATCCTTGGTTCTCATGTACGCACAATACCTTATCTTAACCTTGTTACAGGCTGGTATCTTTGTCAGCATTTCACAAGGACATCTGCTGTCCATTGAATAAGTCTTTGTTTGAATTTATGTTACTCAGCTCCTGTGTGGAATGTGGTCAAGTTGGATAAGCCCCATGATGCCTTGCAACCTCTTCATTGTTCACTAAGATTATACGTTACTGGTAACTCAAATAACATTTAAACAGTATGATATTTACTGCAGGTGCCTCTGCGCTTGGGAATACCCTTCAACACCATCAACCTTATACTAATCCTACATTAATCCTATATTCCTACCCCATCCCCACAATTCCCCTATCTATACTAGGGGCAATTTATAATGGCCAATTTACCTATCAACCTGCAAGTCTTGGGCTGTGGGAGGAAACCAGAGCACCCAGCGAAAACCCACACAATCACAGGGAGAACTTGCAAACTCCACACAGGCAGTACCCAGAATTGAACACAGATCACTGCGCCACTGTGCTGCCCATCCCCTGTGCTCCTCATCATAGGACTACCCCTTCAGCTCAGGGACCAATCTAGTGAACCTTCGCAGTACTGCCTCCATAGAGTCATGGAGTCATAACGCACAGAAACAGGCCCTTCAGCTCATCGTGTCTGTGCCGGCCATCAAGCACCTATCTACTCTAATCCCATTTTCCAGCACTTGGCCCTAGGCTTGTATGTTGTGGCGTTTCAAGTGCTCATCTAAATACTTCTTAAATGTTGTGAGGGTTCCTGTCTCTACCACCTCCTCAGGCAGTGCATTCCAGATTCCAACCACCCTCTGAGTGAATTTTGTTTTCCTCAAATCCCCTGTAAACCTCCTGCCTCTTGCCTTAAATCTATGCCCTCTGGTTATTGACCCCTCTGCTAAGGGAAAAGGTTGCTTCCTTTCTAACCTATCAATGCCCCTCATAATTTTGTACACTTCAATCATGTCCCACCTCAGCCTTTTCTGTTCTAAGGAAAACAACCCTAGCCTATCCAGTCTCTCTTCCTAGCTGAAATGCTCCAGCCCAGACAACATCCTGGTGAATCTCCTTTGCACCCTCTCCAGTGCAATCACATCCTTCCTGTAGTGTGGTGCCCAGAACGTTGCACAGTACTTCAGCTGTAGCCTAACCATCCTTTTAAACAGCTCCATTATAACTTCCCTGCTCTTATATTCTATGCCTCGGCTAATAAAGGCAAGTATCCCATAAGCCTTCTTAACCACCTTATCTACCTGTGCTGCTGCCTTCAGTGGTCTATGGACAAGTACACCAAGGTCCCTCTGACCCTCTGTACTTCCTAGCATCCATTGTATATTCCCTTGCCTTGTTAGTCCTCCCAAAATGCATAACCTCACATTTCTCAGGATTAAATTCCATTTGCCACCACTCCACCCATCTCACCAGCCCAACTATATCATCTTGTAACCTAAGGCTTTCCTCCTCACTATTTACGACACCACCAATTTTCGCGTCATCTGCAAACTTACTGATCATACCTCCTATATTCACATCTAAATCATTAATGTACACTACAATGAGCAAGGGTTCCAGCACCGATCCCTGTGGTATACCACTAGTCACAGACTTCCACTCGCAAAAACAACCCTCGACCATCACCCTCTGCCTCCTGCCACTAAGCCAATTTTGAATCCAATTTGCCAAATTGCCCTGGATCCCATGGGCTCTTACCTTCCTAACCAATCTCCCATGTGGGACCTTATCAAAAGCCTTGCTGAAATCCATGTAGACTACATCAATTGCTTTACCCTCATCTACACATCTAGTCACCGCCTCGAAAAGTTCAATCAAGTTAGTTAGACACGATCTCGCTCTGACAAAGCCATGCTGACTGTCACTGATTAATCCCTGCCTCTCCATGTGGAGATTAATCCTGTCCCTCAACAGTTTTTTCCGGTGGTTTCCCAACCATTGATGTTAGACTCAGTGGCCTGTAATTACCAGGTGTCTCCCTGCTACCTTTCTTGAATAATGGTACCACATTTGTTGTCCTCCAGTCCTCTGGTACCTCTCCTGTGGCCAGATGCAAGTATATCCTTTCTTAAATGTGGAGACCAAAACTGCACACAGTATTACAGATGTGCTCTCACCAAAACCCTGTACAATTGTAGCAATACTTCCTCATTGCTGTAATTCAATCCCCTTGCAATAAAGGTCAACATACCATTTGCCTTACTTGCTTACTGAACCTGCATGTTAACTTTATGCATTCCTTGTACAAGCACACCCAAGTCTCTTTGAACATCAACATGTACAAGTTTCGCACTTTAAAAAAAATTCTGCCTTTCTATTCTTACGACCAAAGTGAATAACTTCACACTTCCTTGCATTATACTCCATTTGCCATCTTGTTGTCCACTCACTTATCCTGTCTATGTGTCTTTGCAGCCTCTATGTGTCTTCCACACAGCTTACCTTTCCACCTACCTTTGTATCATCAGCAAACGTAGATACATTATTCTCTGTTTCTTCATCTAAATCATAGGTTGTAAATAGCTGAGGCTCCAGCACTGATCTGCAGCACTCCATTATTTACTGCTTGCTAACTTGAAAATGCCCTGTTTATGCCCACTTGTTGCTTCCTGTCTGTTTTTCAATGATCCATCCATGCTAATATATTACCCCCAGCTCAATGAGCCCTTATCTTGCCTATTAACCTTTTGTGTGGCACCTTATCGAATGCCTTTTGGAAATCCAGGTATACTACATCTACTGATTCCCCTTTATTTACCCTACTAGTTACAAACACAAAAATTCTAATAAATTTATCAAACAGGATTTCCCTTAGTAAAACCATGTTCTAATCATACTATTCTTTTATAAGTGCATTGTTAAGATTTCCTTAATAATAGATCCCAGCATTTTCACAGCAACTAATATTAGGTAAACTGGCCTGTAGTTACCTGTTTACTTTCTCCCTCCTTTCTTGAAAATCGATGTAGCTGATGGGACCGTTCCCGAATCTAAGGAATTTTGGAAAAACATAGCTAGTGTGTCCACTATCTCTCTTTTAGATCCGTAGTGTGTAGGCCATCAGGTACTGGAGATTTGTCAGATAGTAAACCTTTTCTTTTATTCTAATACTATCCTTAACTTCCTGGGTGAGCCACAGATGGGTCTTTCTTGCTGAGCTTTTGTTATTCAAAGAAATGTATTTTTGTTGAACATTTTGAATTGTATCTTTAAAGGTTGCCCACTGTTCATTTACCGCCATACCTTTTTGTCAATTTACCCAATTTACCTTAGCCAATTCTCCCCTTATGCCTATGTAATTGGCTTTGTTTACATTTAAGATTCTGGTTTGTGATTGGAGCATGTCACTTTCAAAGTGAACATGGAATTCAATTGTATTATGATCACTGTTTCCCAGTAGAACTTTTACTATGACATTGCTATTAACCCTACATCATTACACAATACTAGATCTAAGATAGATTTATTCCTAGTTGGCTCTACAACATATTGCTCCAAGAAGCTGTCCCAAAAACATTCTACAAACTCATCTTCTAGACCACCTCCTGCCAATTTCATTGTCTCAGTCTCTATGAAGATTAAAGTCCCCTACAATTATTACATTGCCTTTGTTACAAGCTCCAATATTTTCTTGTTTAATGCTCTGTCCAATGGTATAACTACTGTTAGGGGGCCCATCATTGTTTTCTGATTCTTGCTATTCCTAATTTCCACCCATACTGATTCTACTTCATGATCTTCTGAGGCAAGATCCTTTCTCACTAATGCACTTTACCATCAGTGCTACCCCTCCTACTTTGCTGTTTTGTCTGCCTTTCTGAAATATTGTGTACCCTGGAATACTTATGTCTCAACCTTGATCACCATATAACCATGATTAGATTAGATCTAAATCATGTACCTCTATTTATGTCACCAGTTCATCTATCTTTTTGCAGATGCTTCATGCATTCAGATAAAGAACCTTTAATTTCTTTTCTTTTGCTTCTTTTCCCTTCAATGACCATATTTGTTAATGCACAATTTTGGTTAAACTCTCTGCTCCTTCTTGTCTCATTCTGCTTGTCGTTACCCACAATGCTATGCTGTTCTGATGTCTGGCCTTTCTCTTTGGATTTCTAAATCTCACTTCTCCTGAACGCTCCCCCATCCTGTTAGTTCACAATCTTTAGTCTTATTTGCTGACTCACTCTTGAGTATGCACGCACTGTCCCTTCCTGCCACACCCTGACTATCATTATCATTATTGCTATCTTGCTTTCTTGCCTTCTTCTCCCTCTTTAAACATTCATATATTCCCTCATTTGATCCCTCGCCTGCACTATTTAGTTTAAAGCCCTCTCTACTGCCCTAGTTATATGACTCGCCAGAATACTGGTCCCAGCACGGTTCAGGTGTAGACTATCCCAATGGTACAGCTCTCACTTTCCCCAGTACTGGTGCCAGTGCCGTATGAATCGAAATGCATTTCACCCACATCAAAGAACAAAGAACAGTACAGCACAGGAACAGGCCATTCGGCCCTCCAAGCCTGCGCCGATCTTGATGCCTGCCGAAACTAACACCTTCTGCACTTCCAGGGCCCATATCCCTCTATTCCCTTCCTATTCATATATTTGTCAAGACGTTTCTTAACCGTCGCTATCGTATCTGCTTCCACCACCTCCCCTGGCAGCAAGTTCCAATCTTTGAACCACATATTTAACCGTCTAATCTTATTTACCCTACACTAATTTGCTTGTGGTTCAGGTAATAACCCAAAGATTATTACCTTTGAGGTTTTGCTATTTAATTTAGCCCCTAGCTGCTCATACTCCTTGTGGAGAACCTTTCCTAGTCCTATCTATGTCATTGATACCCACATGGACCACGACGACTGAATCCTCCTCTCCAGCCCCGAGCAGATGTCCCGAACCTTGGCACCGGGCAGGCAACACAGCCTTCTGGACTCTCACTACTTTACTATTTCCAAAGTTCTATATCATTATATTCAAATCATCACCGCACAATAAATTTCCACTTTAATGCTTGGATTACATCTCCCAGTTCAGGGTTTTCATTCTTAGATTGGGGTGATCTCCTTCAGCCTCTTAGGAGCATAGAAACATAGCATCAGGAGTAGGCAATTCAGCCCCTGAGCCTGTTGCGCCATTCAATTATATCATGACTAATTTGTATCTTCACTCCATCCACTCACCTTAGTTCTGTAATTTTTCATATCCTTGCCGACCAAAAGTCTATCAACGTAAGTTTTAAAATTTCAATTGACATAGCCACAACAACTTTTTAGAGGAGAGAATTCCTGATTTCTACTACCCTTAGTGTGAAGTGCTTCCTGATATCACCCCTGAATGGGCTTGTTCTAATTTCCTTGCTCTAGAATTCCCACCTTAGAAAATAGCTTTTCTTTGTTTACCATATCAACACCTTTAATCATCTTAAACACCTCAATGAGATTACCTGTTAATTTTCTATACGCTAGTCCATGCAACCGGTCTCCATAACCTTTCAGCTCTTTTTAAGATGTATCTTAGAACTCTGCCATAACGCTGCTCAAGGAACAATAAATCCCCTGAGAAGAATTCTGCTTACATTTATGGACCAGAATTTGTACTATAGCTTATCCCCAATCTCTTGAGATTGTAGTCGGACAGCATAGAAAATGGGCCTTCGGCCCACCGCGTCCATGCCTACCATAATGCCTATCTATACTAATCCGACCTGCCTGCATTAATTCCATATCCCTCTATGACTTGCTCATTCAAGTACCTGTCCAGATGCCTCTTAAATGTTGCTACTGTTCCTGCTTCCGGGCAGCTCATTCCAGATACCCACTATTCTTTGTGTGAAAAATTTACCCCTTTGATCCCCTTTAAACCTCCTCCCTCTCACCTTAAATCTATGCCCTCTAGTTTTAGTCCCCTCTACCATGGGAAACAGACTCTGGCTATCTACCCTATCTATACCTCTCATAATTTTATAAACCTCTATCATGTCCCCTCTCAGCCTCCTTCACTCCAGGGAAAACAGACCCAGCCTGTCCAATCTCTTTATAACTCAAGTCCTCCAAATCAGGCAATATCCTTCTGAATCCTTTCCACACCCTCTCTAGCTTAATCATATCTTTCCTGTAGTGCGGCGACCAGAACTGCACACAGTATTCCAAGTGCGGCCTAACCAACATTACGTACAACTGTAACATGACATCCCAACTCCTGTACTCAATGCCTCGGCCGATGAAGGCAAGCATGCCATATGACTTCTTCATCACCCTGTGTACCTGTGTTGCCACTTTCAGGGAACTATGTACTTGCACCCCAATGTCTCTCTGCTCAACAACACTCCCCAGGGCCCTGCCATTCACTGTATATGGCCTGCCCTGGTTTAACCTCCCAAAATGTTTTACTTCGTACGTGTCTGTGTTAAATTCCATTTGCCAATCCCTTGCCCACTTTCCTAGTTGATCTATATCCTGTTGTAGCCTTAGACAATCTTCTTCACTGTCCACTATACCACCAGTTTTGGTGTCATCTGCAAACTTAATAATCATGCCCCCTAACATTCTCATCCAAGTCATTAATATATATGACAAATAACAGAGGGCCCAGCACCTATCTCCACGGCACACCACTGGTCACCGGCCTCCAATCTGAAATACAGCCCCCCACTACCATCCTCTGCCTCCTATCACCAAATCAATTTTGTACTCAATTGGCTAGCTCACCCTGGATCCCATGTGTTCGAACCTTCCGGACCAGCCTACCATACGGGACCTTGTCAAAGGCCTTGCTAAAGTCCATGAAGGGTCACTGACCCGAAACGTTAACTCTGCTTCTCTTTCCACAGATGCTGCCAGACCTGCTGAGTGGTTCCAGCATTTCTTGTTTTTATTCCATGTACACAACGTCTGCCGCCCTGCCCTCGTCAATCCTCTTGGTCACCTCCTCAAAAAGCTCAATCAAATTCGTGAGACATAATTTCCCACGCACATCCCATGCTGACTATCCCTAATCAGGCCCTGCCTTTCCAAATGCATATAAATCCTGTCTCTCAGAATCCCTTCCAATAACTTTCCCACCACTGATGTAAGGCTCACCGGCCTGTAGTTCCCTGGCTTATTCCTGCTGCCCTTAAATAAGGGCACAACATTAGCTATCCTCCAGTCTTCCGGTACCTCACCCATGGCTAACGATGATACAAAAATCTCTGCCAGGGCCCCTGCAATCTCCTCCCTTGCTTCCCATACTGTCCTAATACACCTGGTCAGGCCCTGGGGATTTATCCACCTTAATGCACTTCAAAACCTCCAACACCTCCTGTTTTATAATGTTGATATGCTCCAGGATATCGCTGTTCCCTCCCTTGTACTCATTAGCTTCCATGGCCTTCTCCATGGTAAATACAGACAAGAAGTAGTGTCCTGTCTATTAATAATCCATATCAGGAGTGGAGCCTTTGCAAAAAATAATCTTCACACATTGTGTCCTGACAGTATTAGATGAAACAGTGTCAGTCTTGGCTCAATGGTAGCACTCTTGCCGATTCAGAAGGTGGTTGGTTTGGGCCCCACTCTAGAAACCTGAGTACATAATCTAAGCTGACTCTTCTGTACAATACTGTGGGACTGCTGTACTTTTTGAGGTGCCATCTTTTGAATGAATCAAGTTAAACCAAGTCCTTGTCTGCCCTCTTAGATGGTTGCAAAAGTTCCCATGACACTATTTGAAAAAGAACAAGTGAGTTCTCCTGGTGTCCTGGCCAACATTTAGCCCTCAACCTCAAAAACAAATCATCTGATCATTTATTTCTTGCAGTTTGTAGAAGCTTTTTTTTAATTCTTTCGGGCATGTGGGCATCACTGACAAGGCCTTTGTTGCCCATCCCTAATTGCCCTTGACAACTGAGTGGCTTGCTGGGCCATTTTAGAGGGCACTTAAGAGTCAACAACATTGCTGTGGGTCTGGAGTCATATATAGGCCATACAAGGACAGTAGATTTCCTTTCATAAAGGACATTAGCAAACCAATGGGGTTTTTTACAACAATCAATGATAGCTTCATACCACCATTACTAGCTTTCAATCCCAGATTTTTATTAATTAATTGTATTTAAATTCCATCAGCTGCCACCTGCGCCCCTGGGGGATCGGACTGGGCCTCTAGATTATGAATTCAATGATATTACTACTGCACCACCATCATCCCTTGCTGTAAATAAATCAGTTGCTGTGTTTCCTACACTTCAAAAACTGGCTGTAAAGTGATTTGGAATATATTGAAACTATGAAAGGTACTACGTAAATAGAAAGAGGAACTAATCTGCACTTACATAGTATCTTTCATGACCGAAGGATGTCCCAAAAGTCCTTCTTTATTTGAAGCTCACGGTTGCATCTACAGCATTGGTTTGTGAATAATAAACAGAAAAATAAGGAAAAAATAATTAAGTATGTGGTTGAAAATGAAGCAGAAAGCTGCAGACAAGCCAGGTGAGCAGAACAGTGGTAAACTGAGTTCACTCTGGAGAAGTGTGATATTTAGGGAAGGCTAACAAATGGTTGGATACTGAGAAGTGTAGCGGAACAGAGAGACCTTGAAGTGCATGTTCACAGATCACTAAAAATGGCTGGACAGGTAGATAAGGTGGTCAAGAAGGCATATGGGATACTTTCCTTTATTGGCCGAGGCATAGAAGATAAGAGTTGGAACATTAAACTGGAACTGTATAAAACACTAGTTAAGTCACAGCTGGAGTACTGTCTGCAGTTTGGTCATCTCACCATAGGAAAGATATGATTACAGTCGAGATGGTGCAGAGGAGATTTCTGAGGATGTTACCTGGACTGGAGAATTTTAGTTTTGAGAAAAGATTGGATAGGCCAGGGTTGTTTTCTTTGGAACAGAGAAGGCTGAGGGGAAACCTAACTGAAGTGTATAAAATTATGAGGGGTCTAGATAGAGTGAATAGGAAAGCCCTATTCCCTTTGGTTGATGAGTCCATTACCAGGGGGCATAGATTTACCTTAAGAGGTAGGCAGTTTAGAGGGGATTGGAGGGGACATGTTTTCTTCCAGAGGATGGTGGGGCCTGGAACTCACTGCTTGAATGGGTGGTAGAGGATACCCTCATAACATTTAAAAAGAACTTGGATATGCATTTTAAGTTCCAGTACCAACAAGGATACAGACCATGAGCTGGAACATGGGATTACGCTAGATGGCTACTTGAAGGCTGGCATGGAGATGATGGGCCAAATGGCCTCCTTCCATGCTGTAAATTTCATTGATTCTATAGACCTCGATAATGAGAAATCAAGCCTGGACGGAGATTGCAGGGGAGGTAAGCTGCCGTGGGGTCACCTGTCGAGACTGGGTCCAATACCACAAATGGATAAACGATCTCATGCGCTCGGCAAAGGTAAGTGGCACTATTTTGTATGACTTCGTCTGACCTGGGTGTACCCACACAGAGTGGCACATGGGTGCCACTGCCATGTCAAAAACAGGGAGGTTGCGCTGCATGTATGAAAAAACTCACCCTCATTTGCACCCCAGATCATGGCACCTACATGCCAGGCTAAGTTTGTATTACACACTGATTGTCCCCCACCTTTTGTTGTAGCGCCTCTGTTGTGAAAAGCATCATGTTGTTGTTTGGCAATGTTCTACATCTGCATTCTTGCTCTTCCAGGCAAAGAGGGTGCACAATACAAGGGAGTCCTCCAGGACTGGCAGATGGGTGCCAGACATCCAACCACTATCCCAGTCTGAGGAGGAGACCCTTGAGCTAGGTGGCAGCCAGGGAGGATAAGCCATTTCAGATGTGGAGCTTGGAGACCTGGGTGAACATACACTTCTTTGACAAATGCAATAATGAGTCAAAACATTTCATTTGTGGACACAATGCTGTCATATTAGTGATAGGTATACCAGTGAACCTAAAACTGTGCTCTTCACATTGTATCTTGCAGGACAATGCTCCAAGTTGGCATTGGAGGCCCTGGAGTGTTCCAGCACTTCTGAGGAAGAGACAATCTCAGAGGACGCAGCGTCCCATGACACTTTCACACCTTCCACCAGCACAGATACAATAACCTCAGTGGGAATCCGTTGCAGTGAAGAGCATTGGCACCTGGGACTGGCACGGAATGAATGAGTTATGGCAGCTGCCTGGAAAACAGGCACACACTTGCATGAAGCATTTCCTTTGGTCATATATTAGCTGCACATTGAGTGAGTGGAAGCCCCTTCTATTCAGTTATGTGGCTGGTTGTCCGGCTGGAGCTTTGATGCAGTCAATGACCCCTGGCACCTGTGGGAATCCTGCGATGGCCCCAGATCTGAGGGCCCTCTGGTGCTGACTCTCAGGGTCTGTCCTGAAGCAAACACCAGCCCTCCTGTACAAGGCATCAGTGCCCTCCCTGATACAGCGGTGCACGGCTGACTGTGAAACGCCACACAGATCGCTGGTAGGTTCCTGAAATAATGCAGATGTGTAGAAGTGCCTCTCTGGACATCCGCAGTCATCTCTGACACTGGCGTTCTGATATCTGCAGGTATGTCATGCGGGGCCTGTAGACCCGCTGTCTTCTCTGGCATCGCATGCGCCTTGGTGGCTGCTGCTGCTCACTTTCATGAGCTTCCACGTGAGCTGTGCCTGCCTGTTGGTGCTGTCTCCAGTGGATATGGCTCCTCACGGCACTTGGATCAAGAAAGACAGGATGGACCAGCCCCATGTGAACGCTGCAGGTGAACTTGGTTCCTTCAGAAGGTCAATGGCACCTATCAGGGCAGAAATTGATGTAAATTGGTGCTTCAGCTGCATTTCCTCATCACCTATATGGCATGGCATGACATTTCCAGTCTTAGCTTTGAATAAGAGTGGAGCAGCATGAGCACGCTCATGTTACTGACGTTACCTGGAGGGGACCATTGGCCACATGACCTTAAACCTGCTACCATTTTTGGTCCCTACCCCACACAAAGGGGTCATGGAGTGCTATCGCTCCCCGCTCCCCCAAACAGCGTTAGCTGATTGCAGGGTCAGCCCCCGTCACCAGCCACCACCCCCCACAAACATTAGTTGACGCAGATTGGCCCCCGTTAAGGAAGAAGGGCACGGGGTACATCCCTTCTTGCATGCAGAGTTTAAACCCACACATTGCAGTCCCGCAACCAGCTTCACATGCTCCGAGGACTGACGTGTCAGTGCCACCAGCTTTTCACAGACGTGAAAGTGAAGGCATGTGAGTGCTGCATGTCTGAATGAAGATCGTAACCTGCTGCCTGAATTGCGGCGGCCTGTATATTAATCAATGGTAAGTGCCCATCTGAATATTCAAATCCGGGTCCCATCGCTCAGCAGCGGGGGGCTGCCACAGTACTCCGCTGCCACCGGGAGGATCGGGCCGGGGCCCTGCAGGCATCAAGGTCCGTGGCAGGCCTCATCCGGGGCAAGCTTCATGCCCACCTGCGCCGCCCCCACCCTCCCGCCACCCCCCGCCACAGATCCTGACATCGAAGCATCTATAAAATGCATCCCATTGTTTCTTCAGGATATCTGCAGACCATCCGCCAAAGTTACGACAGACAATTGGGAGAATCCATATAGAAATTTAACCCCATACTTTTTAAACTGTGACAATTTACCCATAAAATTATAAGTAACTTAAGATATGGAAATCCTCCCTTTTCTTTCAGTGCTATGATGCTAGGTGTTATGGATAAGTGGTAAGCTGTGTGGGTAACTTCCACCCCTCATTTCCCACCTGACCCCAATCATGTTTTGTTAAAAATGGTGTGTTAGTCCCTGAATGTTTCAGGGTCAAATAAACAGACAAACGATAGGTTTTCTCATAGGTTTAAAAAAAGATTAAATTTATTCAAACAGCAAAAACCTGAATTTTGCAACCTTCACTCACTCACATATTCACACGCAAATGCATACACAAGAATAGATTGATAGAGAGAGAAAGGATAGGATATAGTTTAAGTTCAAAAGGAGGTAAGAGTCTGTGGTTCACAGAAAACCTGTTGTATGTTTATCTATGTTGCCAGGACTGAAATAATGCAGCTATGAGGAAAGATTGGATAGGCTGGGGTTGTTCTCCTTGGAACAGAGAAGGCTGAGGGGAGATCTGATTGAAATGTACAAAACTTTGAGGGGCCTGAACAGAGTGGAGGTGAAGGGCCTATTTACCTTAGCAGAGAGGTCAGTGACCAGGGGGCATAGATTTAAAGTGATTGGTAGAAAAATTAGAGGGGAGATGAGGAAAAACTTTTTCACCCAGAGGGTGGTGATGGTCTGGAACTCACTGCCTGAAAGGGTAGTGGAAGCACAGACCCTCAACTCATTCAAAAGGAGTCTGGATATGCACCTCAAGTGCTGTAAGCTGCAGGGCTACGGACCAAATGCTGGAAGGTGGGATTAGATTGGGTGGATCGTTTTTCAGCTGGTACAGACACTTTGGCAAGTGGCCTCTTTCTATGCCTTAAATCTTCTATGATTCTATGATCTTCTTGGGAGGAAAGGACTTCTCAAAAGTGCAGGCCTGGCTGTTTGTAGTCGCGAACCTGCTGAGGTGTTGAAGATTTCTGGTGGGTAAAACTTCAAACTGTTCTCTGCTGCAGCAAGTTTAAGTGTAGAATTAGCAGCAGGGCTTCTTCTTTGTGCTGGTCTGATCTACATAGCCTTTGGCTGGGCTGGCTTTTGTTTTTTGTCGTGATCTCCTCTCTCCCTCCAGAGGGCTACTTTTTAAGGTAAAACTCCATCACCTTTGATTTTCTGTTAGGTGACACATGGCCCTCTCTTCTGGTCACATTCCATTCTAATTCCATTTTTCAGCACTTGGCCCACAACCTTTTATGCTATGACATTTCAAGTGCTCATCGAAATATTTCTTAAATGCTGTGTGGGTTCCTGCCTCTACCACCCCCTCAGGCAGTGTGTTACAGATTCCAACCACCCTCAGGGTGAAAAATGTTTTCCTCAAATCCCCTCTAAACCTCCTGCCCCTTACCTTAAATCTATGCCCCCTGGTTATTGACCCCTCCGCTAAGGGAAAAGGTTTGTTCCTATCTACCATATCAATTGCCCGCCCTCATAATTTTGTATACCTCAATCATGTCCCCGCTCAGCCTTCTCTGCTCTAAGGAAAACAACCCTAGCCTATCCAGTCTCTCTTCATAGCTGAAATATTCCAGCCCATCCTGGTGAATCTCCTCTGCATCCTCTCCAGTACCATCACATCCTTCCTATAGTGTGGTGACCAGAACTAAACACAGTACTCCAGCTGTGCCCAGCTAGCGTTTTATACAACTCCAACAGAACCTCCTTGCTCTTATATTCTATGCCTCGGCTTACAAAGGCAAGTAACCCATATGTCTTCCTGACCACCTTATCTACCTGTGCTGCTGCCTTCAGTGATCTATGGACAAGTACACCAAGGTCCCTCTAACCCTTTGTATTTCCTAGGGTCCTACCATCCATTGTATATTCCTTTGCCTTGTTAGTCCACCCAAAATGCATTACCTCACACTTCTCAGGATTAAATTCCATTTGCCACTGCTCTGCCCATCTTCACAGAATCACAGAATAATACAGTACAAAAGAGGCCCTTCAGCCCATCGAGTCTGCACCGATGCATTAAAGACACCTGACCTGTCTACCGAATCACATTTGCCAGCACTTGGCCCATAGCCTTGAATGTTTTGACATGCCGAGTGCTCATCCAGGTACTTTTTAAAGGATGTGAGGGAACCCACCTCTACCACCCTCCCAGGCAGTGCATTCCAGACCATCACCACCCTCAGTTCTTCCTCAAATCCCCTTTAAACCTCCTGCCCCTCACCTTAAACCTGTGTCCCCTCGTAACTGACCCTTTAACCAATGGGAACAGCTGCTCCCTATCCACCCTGTCCATGCCCCTCATAATCTTGTACACCTCGATCAAGTCACCCCTCAATCTTCTCTGCTCCAGCGAAAACAACCCAAGCCTATCCAACCTCTCTTCAAAGCTTAAATGTTCCATCCCAGGCAACATCCTGGTGAATCGCCTCTGCACCCCCTCCAGTGCAATCACATCCTTCCTATAATGTGGCGGCCAGAACTGCACACAGTACTCCAGCTGTGGCCTTACCAAAGTTCTATACAACTCCAACATGACCTCCCTGCTTTTGTAATCTGTGCCTCGATTGATAAAGGTAAGTGTCCCATATGCCTTTTTCACCACCCTATTAACCTGCCCTTCTGCCTTCAGAGATCTACGGACAAACACACCAAGGTCCCTTTGTTCCTCGGAACTTCCCAGTGTCAGGCCATTCATTGAATACTCCCGTGTCACATTACTCCTTCCAAAGTGTATCACCTCACACTTTTCAGCGTTAAATTCCATCTGCCACTTTTCTGTCCATTTGACCATCCCATCGATATCTTCCTGTAACCCAAGACACTCCAGCTCACTGTTAACCATTCGGCCAATCTTTGTATCATCCGCGAACTTACTGATCCTACCCCCCCACATAGTCATCAATATCGTTTATATAAATGACAAACAATAGGGGACCCAGCACAGATCCCTGTGGTACGCCACTGGACACTGGCTTCCAGTCACTAAAACAGCCGTCTGTCATCACTCTCTGTCTCCGACAGCTAAGCCAATTTTGAATCCACCTTATCAAGTTACCCTTTATCCCATGTGCATTTGCTTTCTTGATGAGTCTCCCATGTGGGACCTTGTCAAAGGCTTTGCTGAAATCCAGGTAAACTACATCAAGGCGGCACAGTGGCGCAGTGGTTAGCACTGCAGCCTCACAGCTCCAGCGACCCGGGTTCAATTCTGGGTACTGCCTGTGTGGAGTTTGCAAGTTCTCCCTGTGTCTGCATGGGTTTTCTCCGGATGCTCCAGTTTCCTCCCACATGCCAAAGACTTGCTGGTTGAAAGGTTAATTGGCCATTATAAATTGCCCCTAGTATAGGTAGGTGGTAGGGAAATATAGGGACAGGTGGGGATGTAGTAGGAGTATGGAATTAGTGTCGGATTAGTATAAATGGGTGGTTGATGGTTGGCACAGACTCGGTGGGCCGAAGAGCCTGTTTCAGTGCTGTATCTCTAAACTAAACTGCACTACCCTCATCTACACACCTGATCACATGCTCAAAAAAATCACATTTGTTAGGCATGACCTCCCTCTGACAAATCCATGCTAACTTTTCCGAATCAAATTTTGCCTCTCCAAGTGGCGATAGATTCTCTCCTTCAGAATTTTCTCCAATAGTCTCCCTACCACTGACATGAGACTCACTGGTCTGTAGTTCCCTGGCTTATCTCTACAACCTTTCTTAAATAGTGGGGCCACATTAGCTGTTCTCCAGTCCTCTGGCACCTCCCCCGTGGCCAGAGGGGAATTAAAAATTTGGGTCAGAGCCCCTGCAATCTCCACCCTCGCCTCCCACAGCATCCTGGGACGCAAATCATCTGGACCTGGAGATTTGTCCACTTTTAAGCCTGCCAAAACCTCTAATACCTTGTCACTCCCTATGACAATTTGCTCAAGAACCTCACAGTCTCTCTCTCTGAGTTCCATATCTACATCCTCATTCACTTGGGTGAAGACAGAAGTGAAGTATTCGTTCAACACCCTACCAATGTCCTCTGGCTCCACCCACAGATTTCCCCCTTGGTCCCTAATGGGTCCTACTCTTTCCCTGGTTATCCACTTCCCATTGATATACTTAAAGAATATCTTGGGATTTTCCCTACTTTTACCAGCCAGAGCTTTCTCATATCCCCTCTTTGCTCTCCTAATTGCTTTCTTAAGCTCCATCCTACACTTTCTGTACTCCACTAATACTTCTGTTGATTTGCTCCCCTTGTATTTGCTAAAAGACTCTCTTTTCCTTCTCATCGTACCCTGAATGTTTCTGGTCATCCATGGTTCTCTGGGCTTGTTGCTCCTACCTGTTACCCTGGAGGGAACATGTTGGGCCTGTACCCTCCCCATTTCCTTTTTGAATGCCCCCCACTGCTCTTCTGTAGATTTCCCAACAAGTAACTCTTTCCAGTCTACCTTGGCCAGATCCTGCCTTATTTTACTAAAATTCGCTCTCCCCAATCCCAAAACCTTTTTTTGCAACTTGTCTATTTCTTTCTCCATAACAAGCTTAAATTGTACCATGTTGTGGTCGCTATCACCAAAATGATCCCCCACCAACATATCAACCACCTGTCCGGCTTCATTCCCCAGAATTAGGTCCAGCGCTGCACCCTCCCTTGTTGGATCCTCTACATATTGAGCTAAAAAGTTCTCCTGTATACATTTTAAGAACTCCACTCCATCTCAGCCCTTAGCACGATAACTATCCCAATTAATGTTGGGAAAGTTGAAATCACCTAATATAATTACCCTATTATTTTTACACACCTCTGCGAATTGCGCACATATTTGCTCCTCAATTTCCCACTGACTATCTGGGGGTCTATAATAAACACCTAGCAATGTGGCTGTCCCTTTTTTATTCCTGAACTCTACCCATAAAGCTTCATTTGATGCCCCCTCCAAGATATCATCTCTCCTTACTGCAGTAACTGACTCCTTAACTAATATTGCAATGCCCCCTCCTCTTTTACCCCCTCCTCTGTCTCGCCGGAAGATTCTATATCCCGGGATATTGAGCTGCCAATCCTGCCCCTCCATCAACCATGTCTCCATGATGGCTACTATTTCACAATTCCACGTGTCAATCCTGGCCCTTAACTCATCCGTTTTACCTGTAATACTCCTGGCATTAAAGTAGAGGCCATCTATCCTGGTCTTACTCCCTTGAAACTTACTTCCGCTGTATTCCCTCTGACTTGTTTGCTTTCCTGTGTTTAGCTGTGTCCCTATTCTGCAAGGAGTCTGCGTCCCCTCCCCCTGCCAAATTAGTTTAAACTCCTCCCAACAGCACTAGCAAACGCGCCAGCAAGGATGTTAGTCCCTCTCTGGTTCAGATGTAGACCGTCCCGCTTGTACATGTCCCACCTTCCCCAGAAACAGTCCCAGTGGTCCAGGAATCTAAAACCTTCCCTTCTGCACCAACTCTTAAGCCACGCATTCATCTGTTCTATTCTCCTATTTCTATACTCGCTAGCACGTGGCACTGAGAGTAATCCAGAGATTACAACCTGCGAGGTCTTGCTTTTTAGTCTACTGCCTAACTCCCTGAATTCTTGATGCAAGACCTCATCCCTCTTTCTACCTATGTCATTGGTGCCAACATGTACCATGACCTCTGCCTTATCGCCCTCCCCCTTCAGGATGCCCTGCAGCTGTTCAGTGACATCCCGGACCCTGGCACCGGGGAGGCAACACACCATCCTGGAGTCACGTTGATGGCCACAGTAGCGCCTATCTGTTCCCCTGACTATAGAATCCCCTGTTAGTATTGCTCTTCCTCTCTTTCCCCTTCCTGTGCAGACAGGCTGCTTGTGGTGCCAGAAGCTTGGCTCCGTCCGTACTCATAGAACATAGAACATTACAGCGCAGTGCAGGCCCTTCGGCCCTCGATGTTGCGCCGACCTGTGAAACCATCTGACCTACACTATTCCATTTTCATCCATATGTCTATCCAATGACCACTTAAATGCCCTTAAAATTGGCGAGTCTACTACTGTTGCAGGCAGGGCGTTCCACGCCCCTACTACTCTCTGTGTAAAGAAACTACCTCTCACATCTGTCCTATATCTATCACCCCTCAACTTAAAGCTATGTCCCCTCGTGTTTGCCATCACCATCCGAGGAAAAAGACTCTCACTATCCACCCTATCTAACCCTCTGATTATCTTATATGTCTCTATTAAGTCACCTCTCCTCCTCCTTCTCTCTACCCAAAACAACCTCAAGTCCCTCAGCCTTTCCTCGTAAGACCTTCCCTCCATACCAGGCAACATCCTAGTAAATCTCCTCTGCACCCTTTCCAAAGCTTCCACATCCTTCCTATAATGCGGTGACCAGAACTGCACGCAATACTCCAGGTGCGGTCTCACCAGAGTTTTGGACAGCTGCAGCATGACCTCGTGGCTCCGAAACTCGACCCCCCTACTAATAAAAGCTAACACACCATATGCCTTCTTAACAGCCCTATTAACCTGGGTGGCAACTTTCAGGGATTTATGTACCTGGACACCAAGATTTTTCTGCTCATCTACACGACCAAGAATCTTCCCATTAGCCCAGTACTCTGCATTCCTGTTACTCCTTCCAAAGTGAATCACCTCACACTTTTCCGGATTAAACTCCATTTGCCATCTCTCAGCCCAGCTCTGCAGCCTATCTATGTCCTTCTGTAACCTACAACATCCTTCGGCACTATCCACAACTCCACCGACCTTCGTGTCATCCGCAAATTTACTAACCCACCCTTCTACACCCTCTTCCAGGTCATTTATAAAAATGACAAACAGCAGTGGCCCCAAAACAGATCCTTGCGGTACACCACGAGTAACTAAACTCCAGGATGAACATTTGCCATCAACCACCACCCTCTGTCTTCTTTCAGCTAGCCAATTTCTGATCCAAAGCACCAAATCACCTTCAATCCCATACTTCCGTATTTTCTGCAATAGCCTACCGTGGGGAACCTTATCAAACGCCTTACTGAAATCCATATGGACCACATCCACGGCTTTACCCTCATCCACCTGTTTGGTCACCTTCTCTCAAAACTCAATAAGGTTTGTGAGGCACGACCTACCCTTCACAAAACCGTGCTGACTATCTCTAATGAACTTATTCTTTTCAAGATGATTATAAATCCTATCTCTTATAACCTTTTCCAACATTTTACCCACAACCGAAGTAAGGCTCACAGGTCTATAATTACCAGGTCTGTCTCTACTCCCCTTCTTGAACAAGGGGACAACATTTGCTATCCTCCAGTCTTCTGGCACTATTCCTGTCGACAATGACGACATAAAGATCAAGGACAAAGGCTCTGCAATCTCCTCCCTGGCTTCCCAGAGAATCCTAGGATAAATCCCATCTGGCCCAGGGGACTTATCTATTTTCACACTTTCCAAAATTGCTAACACCTCCTCCTTGTGAACCTCAATCCCATCTAGCCTAGTAGTCTGTATCTCAGTATTCTCCTCGACAACATTTTCTTTCTCCACTGTAAATACTGACGAAAAATATTAATTTAACACTTCCCCTATCTCCTCCGATTCCACACACAACTTCCCACTACTATCCTTGATTGGCCCTAACCTATCTCTAGTCATTCTTTTATTCCTGATATACCGAGAGAAAGCCTTAGGGTTTTCTTTGATCCTATCCGCCAATGACTTCTCGTGTCCTCTCCTCGCTCTTCTTAGCTCTCCCTTTAGATCCTTCCTGGCTAGCTTGTAACTCTCAAGCGCCCTAACTGAGCCTTCACGTCTCATCCTAACATAAGCCTTCTTCTTCCTCTTGACAAGCTCTTCAACTTCTTTAGTAAAGCACGGCTCCCTCGCTCGACAACTTCCTCCCTGCCTGACAGGTACATACTTATCAAGGACACGCAGTAGCTGCTCCTTGAATAAGCTCCACATTTCGATTGTGCCCATCCCCTGCAGTTTCCTTCCCCATCCTACGCATCCTAAATCTTGCCTAATCGCATCATAATTTCCTTTCCCCCAGCTATACTTCTTGCCCTGCGGTATAAACCTGTCCCTGCCCATCGCTAAGGTAAACCTAACCGAATTGTGATCACTATCACCAAATTGCTCACCTACATCTAAATCTAACACCTGGCCGTGTTCATTACCCAGTACCAAATCCAATGTGGCATCGCCCCTGGTTGGCCTGTCTACATACTGTGTCAGAAAACCCTCCTGCACACACTGGACAAAAACAGACCCATCTAAAGTACTCGAACTATAGTATTTCCAGTCAATATTTGGAAAGTTAAAGTCCCTCATTACAACTACCCTGTTTCTCTCGCTCCTGTCGAGAATCATCTTCGCTATCCTTTCCTCTACATCTCTGGAACTATTCGGACGTCGATAGAAAACTCCCAACAGGGTGACCTCTCCTCTCCTGTTTCTAACCTCGGCCCATACTACCTCAGTAGATGAGTCCTCAAACGTCCTTTCTGCCGCCGTAATACTCTCCTTGATTAACAATGCCACATCCCCCCTATTTTACCATCTTCTCTGTTCTTACTGAAACATCTAAATCCCAGAACCTGCAACATCCATTCCTGTCCCTGCTCTACCCATGTCTCCGAAATGGCCACAACATCGAGATCCCAGGTACCAACCCATGCTGCAAGCTCACCCACCTTATTCCGGATGCTCCTGGCGTTGAAGTAGACACACTTTAAACCAAGTTCTTGCTTGCCAGTGCCCTCTTGCGTCCTTGTAACCTTATCCCTGACCTCACTACTCTCAACATCCTGTACACTGGCACTACAATTTAGGTTCCCATACCCCTGCTGAATTAGTTTAAACCCCCCCGAAGAGCACTAGCAAATCTCCCCCCCAGGATATTGGTACCCCTCTGGTTCAGGTGAAGACCATCCTGTTTGTAGAGGTCCCACCTACCCCAGAAAGAGCCCCAATTATCCAGGAAACCAAAACCCTCCCTCCTACACCATCCCTGCAGCCACGTGTTCAACTCCTCTCTCTCCCCATTCCTCGCTTCACTAGCACGTGGCACGGGCAACAACCCAGAGATAACAACTCTGTTTGTTCTCGCTCTAAGCTTCCACCCTAGCTCCCTGAATTTCTGCCTTAAATCCCCATCTCTCTTCCTACTTATGTCATTGGTGCCTATGTGGACCATGACTTGGGGCTGCTCCCCCTCCCCTTTAAGGATCCCAAAAACACGATCCGAGACATCACGAACCCTGGCACCTGGGAGGCAACACACCTACCGTGAGTCTCTCTCGTTCCCACAGAACCTCCTGTCTGTTCCCCTAACTATGGAGTCCCCAATGACTAATGCTCTGCTTCTCTTCCCCCTTCCCTTCTGAGCAACAGGGACAGACTCTGTGCCAGAGACCTGCACCCCATTGCTTACCCCTGGTAAGTCGTCCCCCGCAACAGTATCCAAAACGGTATACCTGTTGTTGAGGGAAACGGCCACAGGGGATCCCTGCACTGCCTGCTGGTTCCCTCTCCTTCCCCTGACGGTAACCCATCTACCTACTTCTTTTACCTGAGGTGTGACTACCTCCCCATAACTCCTCTCAATAACCCCCTCCGCCTCCCGAATGATCCGAAGTTCATCCAGCTCCAGCTCCAGTTCCCTAACGCGGTTCTCGAGGAGCTGGAGTTGGGTGCACTTCCCGCAGATGTAGTCAGCCGGGACACTCTTGGCGACCCTTACCTCCCACATTCTGCAGGAGGAACATTCAACTGCCTTAACCTCCATTCCCACTATTCTAAATTCCCAACAAATCTACTGAAAACCAAAAAAAAAGTCAAAACTTGTTAGCTTTGCAATCCGATGGACAGAACTTTTTTTTTGGTTAGAGGAGGAGGATGGGTGGGAGACACTACCCGAGTCGTGTTTCGGGTAAAGGAACCGCCCAAATATGTAACCTCACTTACCCAGCAGTCCCGCGTGCGCTCCGCCTATACACGCGAAATGGCTTCCGATTTCTTGGCGCGCTTTTCAAAGCTCCCTGGAGGAACCAGCCTCATCAGCCTCTAAAATGGAATACCGATTTGCAAGCGGAACCCCAGGGGACTCCTGAACTACCTTGGACTTGGTGGTCACCCATTCCCTTCAGCTGCGGTGTGACCACCTCTCTGAACGTGCTATCTACGATGCTCTCAGACTCGCGGATGCTCCACAGTGTTTCCAGCTGTCATTCCAGCTCTGAAACCCAAGCTTCCAGGAGCTGCAGCTGGACACACTTCCTGCACACATGCTGGTCCTGGGGACTGGAAATGTTCCCGGATTTCCACATGCAGCAAGAGGAGCAAACCATGGCTTTCAGCTCTCCTGCCATGACTAAGCCCTTTAAATTTAAAACTTTAGATTTTATAATTTAAAAAATCAACTAAGTCTTGCTAAAACAATGACTTACAATTCAATCCAGTTTGAAAAATACCCACCAGACTTACTCACCAGTCAGCTGTGCTCTTTGGAAACTCTCGGCTCCCCTCATGCTCTTTGAGGACAGGTAGGAAATGAAAGGAGCTCCTTGCTCCCTCCTCATCAAACTCCCTCAGTTACAAAACTCCCACTTTAGCACTCTAATGCAGCCCCAAGTCAGTACTCCAGTGCAAACGAAGTCAGCACTGTAAGATGGCCCACTTTTATATTGTCTGACTCTAGCCCCTGAAAACTGGTTTAAGCCAGTTATCTAATTAACAAGGTGCAGCTGCAAGCAGAGCCTGAGTGAACTCTGTTTAAAGCGGGTCTAAAACTCACCTTCTCCAACCCAAACAGCAACCGTTAAGTTAATTTGCTAAATAAAAGACTCGACTTTAGATATAACTAACCCTTAATTAATCTCAGCCACAAAACTCCCACTTTAGCACTCTAATGCAGCCCCAAGTCAGCACTCCAGTGCAAATCTTACCAGCCCATCTATATCGTCCTGTAATCTAAGGCTTTCCTCCTCACTATTTACGACACTACCAATTCTCTGTAATCTGCGAATTTACTGATCATATCTCCTATATTTACATCTAAATCATTAATGTACACTACCAACAGCAAGAACGGTAGTAGGGATAAACTAGGTAATTACAGGCCAGTGAGTCTAACATCAGTGGTAGGGAAACTATTGGAAAAAATTCTGAGGGACAGGATTGATCTCCACTTGGAGTAGGAGGGATTATTCCAGGATAGTCAGCATGGCTTTGTCAGGGAAGATCACGTCGAACAAATTTGATTGAATTTTTAGAGGAGGTGACTAGGTGTGTAAATGAGGGTAAAGCAGTTGATGTAGTCTATATGGACTGCAGTAAGGCTTTTGATAAGGTCCCGCATGGGACATTGGTCAAGAAGGTAAGAGCACCGATCCCTGCGGTACACCACTGGTCACAGGTTTCCAATCGCAAAAGCAATGCTCGAACATCACCCTCTGGCTCCTGCAACTAAGCCAATTTTGGATCCAATTTGACAAATTGCCCTGGATCCCAGGTCTCTTACTTTCTTGACCAATCTCCCATGCACCTTCTATATTCCAGAGAATACAAACTACGAGCCTGGTTTATGTAATCTGACCACATAATTTAACCTTTGTTGCCCTCATATTTGGTGAACCTGTGCTGCACTCCTTCGATGGCCAATGTATCTTTTCTAAGGTGTGTTGCCCAGAACTGTACACAGTCCTCCAAGTGTGATATAGACATGGTTTTATATATCTGTAGGAAGATCTTGTTATATATAAATGGACTTGGGTATATAGAATATAATTTTGAAGTTTGCATGTGATACAACATTTGGCAATGTAGTATATAGTGAACAGGACAGCAGCAGACTTAAATGCGACAGAGACAGACTGATGAAATGGACAGGAACACGGTAAATGCAATTTAATTTGGATAAGTGTGAAGTGAACTACCTCATGGAAACAACATGGGGACAGTAAAGGCCTGCTTGGGTCTGCAAAAAAAAACCGACCTGAGCCCGACAGAACCACATCTGACCTGAGCCCGACCCGGCCCAAGTCCTTCCATTTTTCCCACGCCCGACCTGTCCTGACCCATCAGTTGACTTACCTTCCGTTTTTCAATTTGTTGCTGATCTGCACAAGCTTAAAATAACTGTAACAAAACCACCTTTCGAGTCAAAAAATGACATTAACATTGGAGCCACTTACCTGTGATAGAGTGTGTCCGACCCCGCCCAACCCGAGCCCGAATGCCGGACCCGGAAGTGCAACCCGACCCAACACATGTCGTTGGGTCCTGTCAGGTTCAGGTCGGGTAGCAGGTCTTTAGGGGACGGTAGCATAGTGCTAATATTACTGGGTTAGTAATCCAGATGCCTGGACTAATGCTCTGGAAACATCAGTTCCAATCCCACCATTGAAGCTGGAGGAAATAAAATTCAATTAAATAAATCTGGGACTTAAAAAGCTAGACTCATTAGCAATGATCAGGCAACTGCCAGATTGTTATAAAATCCCACCTCGTTCACTAATGCATTTCAGTGGAGGGAATCTAATGTCTTATCCGATCTGGCCCACATGTGACTCCGGATCTACAGCAATGTGGTTGTCTCTTACCCGCCCTCTAAAATGGCCAAGATAGCCACTCAGTTGTGCCAAACTGCTATTGCAAAAAACTGCGGGTATCCCTACACTACAAGACTGCAGCGGTTCAAGAAGGCGGCTCACCACCACATCCTCAAGGGAATGAGAGATGAGGAATAAATGCTGGCCTTGCCAATGTTGCTCAAATTCCATGAATTAATACATGAAAAAACACATGGAGAGGCAGCAGATACTAAATGGTGCTATTCTGAGTGAGTGCAAGGGTGGAGCTAACTAGGGAACATATACACAAATCTTTGTATGTGACAGGTCAACTTGATAAAGCAGTTCATAAATCGTGAACGATATTTGGTTTTGTAAATATAGGCAATCCATACAAAAAAAAACCAGGAACACATGCTAAATCTTTACACATCACGAGATCGGCCTCAGCTGGAGTATTATGAATTATTCTGGGCACAAGATTTTCAGGAGTATGTCACGGCCTTGGAGAAGGTAATGGGGAGATTGACAGCATGTTATTAGGCATGAAGAAGATAGGAAATAGAAGCAGGAGTAAACCATACGACACGTAGGGCCTGCTCTACCATTCAATATGATCATGGCTGATCCTGGCCTTCAATTTCTTGCCTGCTCCCCATGTCCTTCAATTCCCTGAGAGACCAAAATCTATCTCAACCTTAAATATATTCAATGATGAGGGATCCACTATTCTCTGTGGTAAAGAATTCAAAGGATTGACAACGCTTTGAGTTTAAATATTTCTCTCATCTCAGTCCTAAATGATCCTCTCCTTATCCCAGCCAGGGGAAACAATCTCTCTGTGTCTACCCTGTCAAGCCCCTTCAGAATCTTGTATGTTTCAATGAGATCGCCTTTCATTCTTCTAAAGTCCAGAAAATAAAGACACAGTTTACTCAGTCTCTCATCATAGGACAACCCTCTCATCCCAGGGACTAATCTAGTGAACCTTCACTGTACTGCCTTCAATGACGAACATATGGAGACCAAAACAGCACACTGTATTCCAGGTGTGGTCTCACCAAAGCCATGTACAATTGTCGCAACATGTCTTCATTCTTGTACTCCTAGCCCCTTGACATAAAGGCAAATGTACCATTTAAACTCCTAATTGCTTGCTGTACCAGTATGCTATCTTTCTGTGTTCCTTGTGCGAGCACACCCAAGTCTCTCTGAACATCAACATTTAGAATATTCACAACGTTTAAAAAATATTTCCCCCACATTATACTTCATCTTCCAATTGTTGCCCACTCACTTCATCTGCTTTTATCTGTTTGTAGTCTCTCTTTTTTTTAGAGATACAGCACTGAAACAGGCCCTTCGGCCCACCGAGTCTGTGCCGCCCATCAAACACCCATTTATACTAATCCTATGCTCATTCCGTATTCCTACCACATCCCCACCTGTCCCTATATTTCCCTACCATCTACCTATACTAGGGGCAATTTATAATGGCCAATTTACCTAACAACCTGCAAGTCTTTGGCGTGTGGGAGGAAACCGGAGCACCCGGAGGAAACCCACGCAGACACAGGGCGAACTTGCAAACTCCACACAGTACCCAGAATTGAACCTGGGTCGCTGCAGCTGTGAGGCTGCGGTGCTAACCATTGCGCCACTGTGCTGCCCTCACAGCTTGCATTTCTAATAACCTTTGTATCATCAGCAAACTTAGATGCATTGCTCTCTGTCTCTTTGTCCAATTCATTAATATAGATTGCAAAAAGTTAAAGCCACAGCACTGATACTTGTGGCACTCCAGGATTCACTGCTTGCCATCTTGAAATACCCCGTTTATGCCCACTCATTACTTCCTCCTACCAATCCTCTATCTGTGCTAATATATTGCCCCCAACTCCATGAGCCCTTATCCTGCCTATTAACATTTTGTTTGGAACCTTATGAAATGCCTTTTGGAAATCCTGGTAGACTAAACCTACTCGTTCCCCTTTATCAACTTTACTAGTTATACCTCAAAGAAACTCCAATAAATTTGTCAAACAGGATTTCCCTTTAGTAAAACCATGTTGACTTGTTCTAATCATACTGTGCTTTTCTAAGTGCATGGTTAAGACTTCCTTAATAATAGATTCCAGCATTTTCCCAACGACAGATAGTCAGCAGCTAACTGGACTATTGTTCCCTGTTTTCCCTATCCTTTCTTTTTTGAATAGGGGTTTTACATTTGCTCACTTCCAATTTGCTGGGACCATTCCAGACTCCAGGGAATTTTGGAAAATCATAACCAGTGCATTGAATTTCTCTGTAATTATCTCTTTTGGAACCCTAGGATGTAGGCCATCAGATCCTGGAAATTTGTCGGATTTTAGTCCTTTGAGTTTCTCTATTGATATTAATTACCTTAATTTTCTCTTTTCAGCCCCGAGGTTAGCCTCTATTTCTGGGATGTTCACCTACCTAGGCTCAACTATCACCAGTAATCTGTCTCTAGATGCAGAAATCAACAAGCGCATGGGAAAGGCTTCCACTGCTATGTCCAGACTGGCCAAGAGAGTGTGGGAAAATGGCGCACTGAACACAAAAGTCCGAGTGTATCAGGCCTGTGTCCTCAGTACCTTGCCCAATGGCAGCGAGGCCTGGACAATGTATGTCAGCCAAGAGCGACGTCTCAATTCATTCCATCTTCGCTGCCTCCGGAGAATACTTGGCATCAGGTGGCAGGACCGTATCTCCAACACAGAAGTCCTCGAGGCGGCCAACATCCCCAGCTTATACACACTACTGAGTCAGCAGCGCTTGAGATGGCTTGGCCATGTGAGCCGCATGGAAGATGGCAGGATCCCCAAAGACACATTGTACAGCGAGCTCGCCACTGGTATCAGACCCACCGGCCGTCCATGTCTCCGCTTTAAAGACATCTGCAACCGCGACATGAAGTCCTGTGACATTGATCACAAGTCGTGGGAGTCAGTTGCCAGCATCTGCCGAAGCTGGCGGGCAGCCATAAAGGTGGGGCTAAAGTGTGGCGAGTCGAAGAGACTTAGTAGTTGGCAGGAAAAAAGACAGCGACGCAAGGGGAGAGCCAACTGTGCAACAGCCCCGACAAACAAATTTCTCTGCAGCACCTGTGGAAGAGCCTGTCACTCGAGAATTGGCCTTTATAGCCACTCCAGGCGCTGCTTCACAAACCACTGACCACCTCCAGGCGCTTATCCATTGTCTCTCGAGATAAGGAGGCCAAAGAAGAAGAAGAATTTTCTCTTTTCAGTCCCGAGGTTAGCCTCTATTTCTGGGATGCAACTTGTATCTTCTGTTGTGTAGACAGGCACCAAGTATTTGTTCAATGTCTCTGCCATTTCCTCATTTCCCCATAATAATTTCTCCTGTCCCTGCTTTTAAGGGACCAATGTTTCGTTACTTTCATCCTTTTTATACACTGAGACTCAGAGGGCGGAGGTCCAGAGCGGTAAGTATACAAAACTTACCTCGGGGATTCTCGGAGCAGACTCGGAGGGCGGAGTTCCAGACCGGTAAGTATAAAAAAACTTACCTCGGGGATTCACGGAGAAGACTCGGAGGGCGGAGTTCCAGAGCGGTAAGGACAAAAAACTTACCTCGGGGATTCTCGGAGCAGTCTCGGAGGGCAGAGTTCCAGACCGGTAAGTATAAAAAAGTTACCTCGGGGATTCTCGGAGCAGACTTGGAGGGCAGAGTTCCAGACCGGTAAGTATAAAAAAGTTACCTCGGGGATTCTCGGAGCAGACTTGGAGGGCAGAGTTCCAGACCGGTAAGTTACCACGGGTGGGGAAAAAAAACTGAAAACGTGACGTCACAGGAAAGCTGTGACCTGA
This sequence comes from Heterodontus francisci, assembly GCF_036365525.1. NCBI lineage: Eukaryota > Metazoa > Chordata > Chondrichthyes > Heterodontiformes > Heterodontidae > Heterodontus > Heterodontus francisci. Next base: position 241,967,016 of record NC_090371.1, read on the forward strand.
TTGGCTGGTAGGGAATCTGTACCGAATTTGAAAATAAAACTGATAAAAATTGATTAAAGCACTAATTAACTAATTGATAAGTAGAGTAACTAAACCAGAGGGAGGAGGTTACTGTATTTAGTTAGCATTTAGTATTTATTGTAGACATCTAGCACCAGGGACCATATAGTTAAGTGTATCATAATTTAGAAAGGATTTAATAAGTATTTATTTATTTATATTAATTAACTAATTAGTGCTAGAAATGACAGTTAGAGGGGTGATGTGCTTCACCTGTGAGATGTGGGAAGTCCGTGACGCTTCTAGCGTTCCGGGCGACTACATCTGCAGGAAGTGTACCCAGTTGCAGGTCCTCACAGACCGCATGGATCGGTTGGAGCGGCAACTGAATGTACTTCGGAGCATGCAGGTGGCAGAGAGTGTCATCGACAGGAGTTTTAGAGAAGTGGTTACACCCAAGGTGCAGGCAGATAGATGGGTGACCGCTAGAAGGGGCAGGCAGTTAGTGCAGGAATCCCCTGTGGTTATTCCCCTCTCTAACAAGTATACCGTTTTGGATATTGTTGGGGGGATGGCCTATCAGGGGAAAACAGCAGCAGCCAGAGCAGTGGCACCACGGCTGGCACTGTTGTTCAGCAGGGAGGGACAAAGCGCAGAAGAGCAATAGTTCTAGGGGACTCTATAGTCAGGGGCACAGATAGGCGCTTCTGTGGACGTGAAAGAGACTCCAGGATGGTATGTTGCCTCCCTGGTGCCAGGGTCAAGGATGTCTCTGAACAGACAGGGGGCATTCTGAAGGGGGAGGGTGAACAGCCAGAGGTTGTGGTACACATCGATACCAATGACAAAGGCAGGAAGAGTGATGAGGTCCTGCAGGGTGAGTTTAGGGAGTTAGGTAGTAAGTTAAAAAACAGGACCTCTAGGGTTGTAATCTCGGGATTACTCCCTGTGCCACATGCCAGTGAGACTAGAAATAGGAAGATAGTGCAGCTAAACACGTGGCTGAGCAGCTGGTGTAGAAGGGAGGGTTTCAGATATCTGGACCACTGGGCTCTCTTCAGGGACAGATGGGACCTGTACAAGAAGGACGGGTTGCATCTCAACTGGAAGGGCACTAATATCCTGGCTGCAAGGTTTGCTAGTGTTACTCGGGAGGGTTTAAACTAGTGTGGCAGGGGGGTGGGAATCAGAGCAGTAGGACAGCTAGTGACATAAATGAGGAGGACATAGTAAATAAGGCCAGTAGGACTAAGAGGAAGAGCAGGCAGGGAGATGTTGTTGAGCACAGTGGGACTGGTGGTCTGAAGTGCATTTGTTTCAATGCGAGAAGTATAACAGGTAAGGCAGATGAACTTAGAGCTTGGATTAGTACTTGGAAATATGATGTTGTTGCTATTACAGAGACTTGGTTGAGGGAAGGGCAGGATTGGCAGCTAAATGTTCCAGGCGTCAGAAGCTTCAGGTGGGATAGAGGGGGATGTAAAAGGGGTGGGGGAGTTGCATTACTGGTTAAGGAGAATATCACAGCTGTACTGCTGGAGGACACCTCAGAGGGGTCATGCAGCGAGGCAATATGGGTTGAGCTCAGGAATAGGGAGAGTGCAGTCATGATGTTGGGGGTTTACTACAGGCCTCTCAACAGCCAGCGGGAGGTAGAGGAGCAGATATGTAGACAGATTTTGGAAAGATCAGCGGTAGCGGTGATAGTGCGAGCCAGGGGGCAGCCGGGAAGGTAAGTTTCACTATAAAGTACTTACCTTGTGATTCGGCGGACGCGGACATGGGGACTGCTGGGTAAGTGAACTTATATATTCGGGCAGTGGCTAAACCCGAAACACTACACGTGTAGTGTCTCCCACCCATCCTCCTCCTCTAACCATAAAAAAAGGACTCTTGTGTGGAGGGTTTGGTAAGGTAAGGTTTTCCTTTATTTGTTTTAATTCTCTGTTGTCAATTTAGAGCAGAGGGGATGGAAGCTAGGGCAGTTGCATGCTCCTCTTGCAGGATGTGGGAGCTAAGGGTCACCACTTGTGTCCCTGCTGACTTCACCTGTGAGAAGTGCACCCTACTCCAGCTCCTCACAGACCGCGTTAGGGAACTGGAGCTGGAGCTGGATGAACTTCGGATCATTCAGGAGGCTGAGGGGGTGATAGAGAGCAGTTATAGGGAAGTACTGACACCTAAGTCACAGGATAAAGGTAGCTGGGTGACCGTCAGGGGAGGGAAAGGGAATAGGCGCACAGTGCAGGGATCCCCTGTGGCCGTTCCCCTCAATAATAAGTATACCGTTTTGGATACGGTTGGGGGGGACGACCTACCAGGGGAAAGCCACAGCGGCCAGGTCTCTGGCACTGAGCCTGACGCTGCGGCTCAGAAGGGAAAGGGGGAGAATAGGAGAGCGATAGTGATAGGAGATTCAATGGTTAGAGGAACAGACAGGAGATTCTGTGGTCGCGAACGAGACTCCCGGATGGTATGTTACCTCCCGGGTGCCAGGGTCAGGGATGTCTCGGATCGAGTCTACAGGATTCTTAAGGGGGAGGGGGAGCAGCCAGAAGTCGTGGTACACATCGGTACCAATGACATAGCTAGGAAAAGGGATGAGGACCTGAAAAGCGAATATAGGGAGTTAGGTTGGAAGCTAAAAGGCAGGACAAGCAGGATAGTAATCTCAGGATTGACACCGGTGCCACGTGCTAGTGAGGCTGGAAACAGAGAGCGAGTGTAGCTGAACACGTGGCTACAGAGCTGGTGTAGGAGGGAGGGCTTCAGTTATGTGGATCATTGGGATACCTTCTGGGGAAGGTGGGACCTGTACAAGAAGGACGGGTTGCATCTGAACTGGAGGGGCACCAATATCCTGGGCGGGAGGTTTGCTAGAGCTCTTCGGGAGGGTTTAAACTAGTTTGGCAGGGGGATGGGAACTGGAGCTATGGAACAGTGGATGGGGTAGCTGTTGAACAGGCAGATACAGAGTGCAGAGAGTCTGTGAGGAAGGTTAGACAGTTGACAGGGCAAAGTTGCAGCCAGTATGATGGGTTGAAGTGTGTCTATTTTAACGCAAGAAGTGTCAGGAATAAGGGTGATGAACTTAGAGCATGGATCAGTACTTGGAGCTACGATGTTGTGGCCATTATGGAGACTTGGATATCACAGGGGCAGGAATGGATGTTGGATGTTCCGGGGTTTAGATGTTTCAAAAGGAATAGGGAGGGAGGTAAAAGAGGTGGGGGAGTGGCATTGCTAATCAGGGATAGTATCACAGCTGCAGAAAGGGAGGTCGTCGAGGAGGGTTTATCTACTGAGTCAGTATGGGTGGAAGTCAGAAACAGGAAAGGAGCAGTCACTTTATTGGGAGTTTTCTATAGACCTCCCAATCGCAACAGAGATACGGAGGAACAGATTGGGAGGCAGATTTTGGAAAGGCGCAGAAGTAACAGGGTTGATGTCATGGGTGACTTCAACTTCCCTAATATTGACTGGAAACTCCTTAGTGCAAATAGTTTGGATGGAGCAGTTTTTGTCAGGTGTGTCCAGGAAGGTTTCCTGACTCAATATGTAGATAGGCCGACTAGAGGGTAGGCAATGTTGGATTTGGTGCTTGGCAATGAACCAGGCCAGGTGGCAGATCTCTCGGTGGGAGAGCATTTCGGTGATAGTGATCACAATTCCCTGACCTTTACTATAGTCATGGAGAGGGATCGGAGCAGACGGGATGGGAAAATATTTAATTGGGGGAGGGGGAATTACAATGCTATTAGGCAGGAACTGGGGAGCTTAAATTGGGAACAGATGTTCTCAGGGAAATGCACAACAGAAATGTGGAGGTTGTTTAGGGAGCACTTGCTGCGACTGCTGGATAGGTTTGTCCTGATGAGGCAAGGAAGGGATGGTAGGGTGCTGGAACCTTGGATGACAAGAGATGTGGAACAGCTAGTCAAGAGGAAGAAGGAAGCTTACTTGAGGTTGAGGAAGCAAGGATCAGACAGGGCTCTCGAGGGTTGCAAGGTAGCCAGGAAGGAACTGAAGAATGGACTTAGGAGAGCTTGAAGGGGACATGAAAAAGTCTTGGCGGGTAGGATTAAGGAAAATTCCAAGGTGTTCTACACTTATGTGAGGAAAAAGAGGATGAACAAGAGTGAGGGTAGGGCCGATCAGGGATAGTGGAGGGAATGTGCCTGGAGTCGGAGGAGGTAGGGGAGGTCCTAAATGAATACTTTGCTTCAGTATTCACTCGTGAGAGGGACCTGGTCGTTTGTGAGGACAGCGTGAAACAGGCTGATATGCTCGAACAGGTTGATGTTAAGAGGGAGGATGTGCTGGAAATTTTGAAAGACATGAGGACAGATAGGTCCAAGGGGCCAGACAGGATATACCCAAGGATATTAAGGGAGGCGAGGGAAGAGATTGCCGCGCCTTTGGCGATGATCTTTGCGTCCTCACTGTCCACTGGAGTAGTACCAGATGATTGGAGGGTGGCAAATGTTATTCCCTTGTTCAAGAAAGGGAATAGGGATAACCCTGGGAATTATAGACAGTCAGTCTTACGTCAGTAGTGGGCAAATTATTGGGGAGGATTCTGAGAGACAGGATTTATGATTATTTGGAAAAGCATAGTTTGATTAGAGACAGTCAGCATGGCTTTGTGAGGGGCAGGTCATGCCTCACAAGCCTTATTGAATTCTTTGAAGATGTGACAAAACACGTTGATGAAGGAAGAGCAGTGGATGTGGTGTATATGGATTTTAGCAAGGCGTTTGATAAGGTTCCCATGGTAGGCTCATTCAGAAAATAAGGAAGCATGGGATACAGGGAAAGTTGGCTGTCTGGATACAGAATTGGCTGGCCCATAGAAGACAGAGGGTGGTACCAGATGAAAAGTATTCAGCCTGGAGCTCGGTGACCAGTGGTGTTCCGCAGGGATCTGTTCGGGGACCTCTGCTCTTTGTGATTTTTATAAATGACTGGATGAGGAAGTGGAAGGCTGGGTTAGCAAGTTTGCCGATGACACGAAGGTTGCTGGAGTTGTGGATACTGTGGAAGGCTGTTGTAGGTTGCAACGCGACATTGACAGGATGCAGAGCTGGGCTGAGAAGTGGCAGATGGAGTTCAACCTGGAAAAGTGTGAAGTGATTCATTTTGGAAGGTCGAATTTGAATGCAGAAAACAGGCTTAAAGACAGGATTCTTGGTAGTGTGGAGGAACAGAGGGATCTTGGGGTCCATGTCCATAGATCGCTCAAAGTTGCCACCCAAGTTGATAGGGTTGTTAAGAAGGCGTATGGTGTGTTGGCTTTCATTGACAGGGGGATTGAGTTTAAGAGCCGCGAGGTTATGCTGCAGCTCTATAAAGCCCTGGTTAGACCACACTTAGAATATTGTGTTCAGTTCTGGTCGCCTCATTATAGGAAGGATGTGGAAGCTTTAGAGAGGGTGCAGAGGAGATTTACCAGGATGCTGCCTGGACTGGAGCGCATGTCTTACGAAGAAAGGTTGAGGGAGCTGGGGCTTTTCTCATTGGAACGAAGAAGGATGAGAGGTGACTTGATAGAGGGGTACAAGATGATGAGAGGCATAGATAGAGTGGATAGCCAGAGACTTTTTCCCAGGGTGGAAAGGGCTATCACCAGGGGACATAATTTTAAGGTGATTGGAGGAAGGTTTCGGGGAGATGTCAGAGGTAGGTTCTTTACACAGAGAGTGGTGGGTGCGTGGAATGCACTGCCAGCGGTGGTAGTAGAAGCAGATACATTAGGGACATTTAAGCGACTCTTGGATAGGTACATGGATGATAGTAGAATGAAGGGCATGTAGGTAGTTTGATCTTGGAGTAGGTTAAAGGTTCGGTACAACATCGTGGGCTGAAGGGCCTGTTCTGTGCTGTACTGTTCTATGTTCTATGTTCTGTGTAACAGGGTTGTAGTGGTGGGTGATTTTAACTTCCCCAATATCGACTGGGACTCACTTCGTGCTGGGGGCTTGGATGGGGCAGAATTTGTGAGGAGCATCCAGGAGGGCTTCTTGAAACAGTCTGTAGATAGTCCAACTAGGGATGGGGTCATTCTGGACCTGGTATGGGGAATGAGCCTGGCCAACTGGTCGAAGTTTCAGTGGGGGAACATTTCGGGAGCAGTGACCATAATTCCATAAGTTTTAAGGTCCTTGTGGATAAGGATAAGAGTAGTCCTCGGGTGAAGGTGCTAAATTGAGGGAAGGCTAATTATAACAATATTAGGCAGGAACTGAAGAATGTAGATTGGGGGCGGCTGTTTGAGGGTAAATCAACATCTGACATGTGGGAGTCTTTCAAACGTCAGCTGATCAGAATCCAGGACCAGCATGTTCCTGTCAGGAAGAAAGACAAGTTTGGCAAGTTTCGGGAAGCTTGGATAACACGGGATATTGTGAGCCGAGTCAAAAAGAAAAAGGAAGCATTTGTAAGGGCTGGAAGGCTAGGAACAGATGAAGCACTTGAGGAATATAAAGACAGTAGGAAGGATCTTAAGCAAGGAGTTAGGAGGGCTAAAAGGGGTCATGAAAAGTCATTGGCAAACAGGATTAAGGAAAATCCCAAGGCTTTTAATACATATATAAAGATCAAGAGGGTAACCAGGGAAAGGGTTGGCCCACTCAAGGACAGAGATGGGAATCTATGTGTGGAGCCAGAGGAAATGGGCGAGGAGCTAAATGAGTACTTTGCATCTATATTCACCAAAGAGAAGGACTTGGTGGATGATGAGTCTAGGGAAGGGAGTGCAGATAGTCTCAGTCATTTCATTGTCAAAAAGGAGGAGGTGTTGGGTGTCTTGCAAAGCATTAAGGTAGATAAGTCCCCAGGGCCTGATGGGATCTACCCTAGAATACTGAGGGAGGCAAGGGAAGAAATTGCTGGAGCCTTGACAGAAATCTTTGCAGCCTCATTGGCTACAGGTGAGGTCCCAGAGGTCTGGAGAATAGCCAATGTTGTGCCTTTGTTTAAGAAGGGTGGCAAGGATAATCCAGGAAATTATAGGCCAGTGAGCCTTACATCAGTGGTAGGGAAACTATTAGAAAGGATTCCTTGGGACAGGATTTGCTCCCATTTGGAAACAAACCAACTTATTAGCGAGAGACAGCATGGTTTTGTGAAGGGGAGTTCGTGTCTTACAAATTTGATTGAGTTTTTTGAGGAAGTGACAAAGATGATTGATGAAGGAAGGGCAGTGGATGTTATCTTTTTGGACTTTAGTAAAGCCTTTGACAAGTTCCCGCATGGCAGACTGGTACAAAAGGTGAAGTCACACGGGATCAGAGGTGAGCTGGCAAGATGGATACAGAACTGGCTCGGTCATAGAAGACAGAGGGTATCAGTGGAAGGGTGTTTTTCTGAATGGAGGGATGTGACTAGTGGTGTTCCGCAGGGATCAGTGGTGGGACCTTTGCTGTTTGTAGTATATATACATGATTTGGAGGAAAATGTAGCTGGTCTGATTAGTAAGTTTGCAGACGACACTTAGGTTGGTGGAGTTGCGGATAATGATGAGGATTGTCAGAGGATACAGCAGGATATAGATCGGTTGGAGACTTGGGCGGAGAAGTGGCAGTTGGAGTTTAATCCGGACAAATGTGAGGTTATGCATTTTGGAAGGTCTAATGCAGGTGAGAGGTATACAGTAAATGGCAGAACCCTTAGGAGTATTGACAGGCAGAGAGATCTGGGCGTACAGGTCCACAGATCATTGAAAGTGGCAACGCAGGTGGATAAGGTAGTCAAGAAGGCATACGGCATGCTTGCCTTCATCGGTTGGGGCATAGAGTATAAAAATTGGCAAGTCATGTTGCAGCTGTACAGAACCTTAGTTAGGCCACACTTAGAATATTGCGTGCAATTCTGGTCGCCACACTACCAGAAGGACGTGGAGGCTTTGGAGAGGGTACAGAGGAGGTTTACCAGGATGTTGCCAGGTCTGGAGGGCATTAGCTATGAGGAGAGGTTGGAAAAACTCGGATTGTTTTCACTGGAACGACGGAGGTCGAGGGGCGACATGATAGAGGTTTACAAAGTTATGAGCAGCATGGACAGAGTGGATAGTCAGAAGCTTTTTCCCAAGGTGGAAGAGTCAGTTACTAGGGGACTTAGGTTTAAGGTGTGAGGGGCAAAGTTTGGAGGGGATGTGTGAGGCACGTTTTTTACACAGAGGGTGGTGAGTGCCTGGAACTTGCTGCCAGGGGAGGTGGTGGAAGCAGATACGATAGCGACGTTTAAGAGACATCTTGACAAATATATGAATAGGAAGGGAATAGAGGGATATGGGCCCCGGAAGTGCAGAAGGTGTTAGTTTCGGCTGGCATCAAGATCGGCGCAGGCTTGGAGGGCCGAATGGCCTGTTCCTGTGCTGTACTGTTCTTTGTTCTTGGTAGAAGCTCTTGTAATCTGCTTAATTACTTCTAGTTAACTTGCTCTCTCCTTCTATTATATCGCTTTTTATCACCTTTTTGGTTGCCCTTTGCTGTTTTCTAAAATATTCCTGATCCTCAGGCTTGCTTCTCGGCTTTGCAACTTTATATCCTCTTTTAATCTAATACTATGCTTAATGTTCACCCTTCGACAGCTACAGGAGAAATGCCGTGAACAACAGATGCCCCTGTACGTTGCTTTCATTGATCTCACCAAAGCCTTTGACCTTGTCAGCAAACATGGTCTCTTCAGACTACTCGAAAAGATTGGATGCCCACCAAAGCTACGAAGTATCATCACCTCATTCCATGACAATATGAATGGCACAATTCAGCATAGCGGCACCTCATCACCCTTTCCTGTCCTGAGTGGCGTGAAACAGGGCTGTGTTCTCGCACCTACACTGTTTGGGATCTTCTTCTCCCTGCTGCTCTCACGTGCGTTCAAGTCTTCAGAAGAAGGAATTTTCCTCCACACAAGATCAGGTGGCTGGTTGTTCAATCTTGCCCGTCTAAGAGCGAAGACCAAAGTACGGAAAGTCCTCATTAGGGAACTCCTCTTTGCTGATGATGCTGCATTAACATCTCACACTGAAGAGTGTCTGCAGAGACTCATCGACAGGTTTGCTGCTGCCTGCAACGAATTTGGCCTAACCATCAGCCTCAAGAAAATGAACTTCATGGGACAGGACGTCACAAATGCCCCATCCATAAATATCGGTGACCACACTCTGGAAGTAGTTCAAGAGTTCACCTACCTAGGCTCAACTATCACCAGTAACCTGTCTCTCGATGCAGAATTCAACAAGTGCATGGGAAAGGCTTCCACTGCTATGTCCAGACTGGCCAAGAGAGTGTGGGAAAATGGCGCACTGACACAGAACACAAAAGTCCAAGTGTATCAAGCCTGTGTCCTCAGTACCTTGCTCTATGGCAGCGAGGCCTGGACAATGTATGTCAGCCAAGATCGACGTCTCAATTCATTCCATCTTCGCTGCCTCCGGAGAATCCTTGGCATCAGGAGGCAGGACCGTATCTCCAACTCTGAAGTCCTCAAGGCGACCAACATCCCCAGCATATACACCCTACTAAGCCAGCGGCGCCTGAGATGGCATGGCCATGGGAGCCACATGGAAGATGGCAGGATCCCCAAGGACACATTGTACAGCGAGCTCGTCACTGGTATCAGACCCACCGGCCGTCCATGTCTCCACTTTAAAGACATCTGTAAACGCGACATGAAGTCCTGTGACATTGATCACAAGTTGTGGGAGTCAGTTGCCAGCGTTCGCCAGAGCTGGCGGGCAACCATAAAGGTGGGGCTAAAGCGTGGCGAGTCGAAGAGACTTAGCAGTTGGCAGGAAAAAAGACAGAAGCGCACGGAGAGAGCCGACTGTGTAACAGCCCTGTCAACCAATTTTATCTGCAGCACCTGTGGAAGAGTCTGTCACTCTAGAATTGGCCTTTATAGCCACTCCAGGCGCTGCTTCACAAACCACTGACCACCTCCAGGCGCTTACCCATTGTCTCTCGAGACAATGAGGCCAAACAGAATGCTTAATGTCCTGAGTGAGCCAAGAATTGATCTTTCTTGTTGAGCATTTATTTTTCAATGAAATGTATTTTTGTTCAACATGTTGAATTCTATCTTTAAATGTTTCACACTGTTTATTTACTGCCATACCTTTTAGTTTGCCTTCCCAATCAACCTCAGCCAACTCTCGCCTCATACCTATGTCGTTGTCTTTAAGTGTTTTTTTGTGATTGGAGTATGTCGCTTTCAAACTTAACATGGAATTCAATTGCATTATGATCACTGTTTCCCGGCAAATCTTTTACTATGAGATTACTAATTAACCCTGCCTCATTTAAGAATACTGGATCTAAAACAGCTTTATCCCTAGATAGTTCCACAAAATATTGCTCCAGAAAACTGTTACAATAACATTCCACAAACTCATTTCCAAGGCTACCCTTTCCAACTTGATTGGTCCAATCTTTATGAAGATTAAAGTCCCCCACAATTAATACATTGCCTTTGTTACCATCTACAATAATATCTTGTTTAATGCTCTGTCCAGCAGTGTATCTACTTTTAGGGGCCGAGAAATTACTCTCACCAGCGTTTTCTGGCTCTTGCTTTCCCCCATCTTCACCCAAACTGATTCTACTTGATGTTCTTCTGAGCCAAGTTCCGAATGCTCTTATATGCCCTTATGTCCTTTAGTATCAGGGCTACCCCTTCTCCTCAACCACTCTGCCTGTCTTTTTGAAATATTACTTACCCTGGAATATTTGTGACCATGTAGATTAGAGAATCTGGGATTGCTCTCCTTGCAGCAGAGAAGATTAAGGTTAGATCTAATTCAAAACGATGATAGAACACGTAGGGAGAAACTATTTCCTCCATCCTGATAAGGGACCACTAACAAGAGGCTGTAGATTTAAAATAATTGACAGAAGAACTACTGAGGGGATGAGACATTTCTTCACATGGTGGATTGTTAAGTTCTGTAATATATTAGCTGAAGGTGTTGGAGAATCAGATTCCATACGAATTTCAAAAGGCAATTGGACATGTACTTGATGAGGACTGATTTATGGAGTTATCAGGAAATAGGCAAAGGTATTACATTGACCAGCTCTTACAAAGAGCCAGAACAGGCATGATGGACTGAATGGATTCCTTCTGTGCTGCAGGATTCTTGTATTCCAGCCCTCTAGATGTAAAGGCTAACATTTCATCAGCCTTTTTGATTTATGATTTGTATCTGACACCCACGTTTTTGTGATCTGTGTACCTGGATCTTTAATTCTCTGGATTGCCATTATTCCTAGATTGTCACCATATATAAAAATACTCAGAATTAATCATTTTTATTCCAAAATAGACAGCCGCACATTTTCCAGTTCTGAATTTCATCTGCCACACATCTATCCACTAACTCAATCAATCATCATTATGTTACCACATTATGGATCAGGATATGGAAACCATGGCTATCTGCTGATGTCTAAATGGGGACCATTCTGTTATAATGGTGCTACTCCATAGCTATTCATTTTGCTTTGGGCTGTGAGTCAGCTTGTTTCCAGAACCCTTTGTTCGTTCGTCGGTAGGAAGCATCAATATGCAATTGTGTTCCTTTCAATTTCAATGGGTTCTCTCTAGAGCGATTCAGACACAGTTAATGAGTTTTGTCTTTGCAGACAGGTTTGTTGATTTCCAGGACAGGAGGGGTCATGTGACCTCTACATTTAGACTGTGGTACAAGTGTCCATGTACTTGAGGTTTAGTTTTACAGTTGATGTTTTATTTTCATAATTCCTCCAATTCAATGTTCATTTCCTCATGGCTTCTTCTGTGCATGACACAGGAGATAAAGTCTGTTTGAAAATTCAGGCTGATTGGTTGAAGAAACTCATTGGCTGGTTCCTAATGCCTCTTGGAACAGGGACTACACCTCAAAAGGATTTCATTGACTATAGCAATATCCTGTAATAATCACTCTTTCATTTCACCCCGTCTCACTTCTGATCATCCTGAAAATAATAAGCTGGAATCACGTCCGCTCAGGGCATAACTTCAACTATGTCCAGGAATACTCTTTTTACATAGAACATTACAGCGCAGTACAGGCCCTTCGGCCCTCGATGTTGCGCCGACCTGTGAAACCTTCTTAAAGTCCAATAAAGACCTTCTTGGTTGCCCTTATCACAGTTAATTTTAAGAGCCGCTATAATAGGGCATGAGCTCTAATTATCTTGCTTGTGACTAATTATATTCTGTAGAATTTGGTAAGCTATTACTCCTTGTGAGTATCAATATGCAAATTAAGTTACCTGACTGAAACCAGGCAAAATCTATTGACAGGTTGGTCAGTACCTTTTCTCATCAGTTGAGTCTAATCTAATTGGAAATAGTTGTTTAAGAAGGGCAGCAAGGATAATCCAGGAAATTATAGGCCGGTGAGCCTTACGTCAGTGGTAGGGAAATTATTACAGGGGATTCTTCGGGACAGGATTTACTCCCATTTGGAAACAAACAAACTTATTAGCGAGAGGCAGCATGGTTTTGTGAAGGGGAGGTCGTGTCTCACTAATTTGATTGAGTTTTTTGAGGAAGTGACAAAGATGATTGATGAGGGAAGGGCAGTGGATGTTATCTATATGGACTTCAGTAAAGCCTTTGACAAGGTCCCTCATGGCAGACTGGTACAAAAGGTGAAGTCACACTGGATCAGAGGTGAGCTGGCAAGATGGATACAGAACTGGCTCAGTCATAGAAGACAGAGGGTAGCAGTGGAAGGGTGCTTTTCTGAATGGAGGGATGTGACTAGTGGTGTTCCGCAGGGATCAGTGCTGGGACCTTTGCTGTTTGTAGCATATATAAATGATTTGGAGGAAAATGTAGCTGGTCTGATTAGTAAGTTTGCGGACGACACAAAGGTTGGTGGAGTTGCGGATAGATTTGATTTAGATTTAGAGATACAGCACTGAAACAGGCCCTTCGGCCCACCGAGTCTGTGCCGACCAATAACCACCCATTTATACTAATCTTGCACTAATCCCATATTCCTACCACATCCTCACCTGTCCCTATATTCCCCTACCACCTACCTATACTAGGAGCAATTTATAATGGCCAATTTACCGATCAACCTGCAAGTCTTTTGGCTGTGGGAGGAAACCGGAGCACCCGGAGGAAACCCATGCAGACACAGGGAGAACTTGCAAACTCCACACAGGCAGTACCCAGAATTGAACCCGGGTCGCTGGAGCTGTGAGGCGGCGGTGTTAACCACTGCGCCACTGTGCCAACCAGTGGCATTGTCAGAGGATACAGCAGGATATAGATCGGTTGGAGACTTGGGTGGAGAAATGGCAGATGGAGTTTAATCCGGACAAATGTGAGGTCATGCATTTTGGAAGGTCTAATGCAGGTGGGAAGTATACAGTAAATGGCAGAACCCTTAGGAGTATTGACAAGCAGAGAGATCTGGGCGTACAGGTCCACAGGTCACTGAAAGTGGCAACGCAGGTGGATAAGGTAGTCAAGAAGGCATACGGCATGCTTGCCTTCATCGGTCGAGGCATTGAGTATAAAAATTGGCAAGTCATGCTGCAGCTGTACAGAACTTTAGTTAGGCCACACTTAGAATATTGCATGCAATTCTGGTCACCACACTACCAGAAGGATGTGGAGGCTTTGGAGAGGGCACAGAAGAGGTTTACCAGGATGTTGCCTGGTCTGGAGGGCATTAGCTATGAGGAGAGGTTGGATAAACTTGGATTGTTTTCACTGGAACGACGGAGGTGGAGGGGCGACATGATAGAGGTTTACAAAGTTATGAGCGGCATGGACAGAGTGGATAGTCAGAAGCTTTATCCCAGGATGGAAGAGTCAGTTACTAGGGGACATAGGTTTAAGGTGCAAGGGGAAAAGTTTAGAGGGGATGTGCGAGGCAAGATCTTTACACAGAGGGTGGTGAGTGCTTGGAACTTGCTGCCAGGGGAGGTGATGGAGCAGGTACGATAGCGACGTTTAAGAGGCATCTTGACAAATACATGAATGGGATGGGAATAGAGGGATACGGTCCCCGGAAGTGCAGAAGGTTTTAGTTTAGGCAGGCATCAAGATTGGTTTGGAGGGCCGAGTGGCCTGTTTTTGTGCTGTACTGTTCTTTGTTCTTTGTTCTAAATAATGGCAACAGAAATGACCTATTTATTACATATGTTATTACATGCCATTAGTAGCTTCTTAAATATTAGAATATTTGCAAGACTTACCAGAGAGTTAACATTAAACAAAAATATGTAACAAATGAATTGGTGGAGATGTTACATTTTTCCAGGGAGGCTTTAAGGACATCCTTGTAGCATTTCCTCTGCCCTCCTGGTAGCCTCTTGCCGTGACGGAGCTCCGAGTAGAAAGCTTGCTTTGGGAGTCAGGCATGCGGACAATGTGGCCCTCCCAACATAACTGACTGGCCATGACCAGTGTCTCGTTACTTGGGATGTTGGTCTGAGAGAGGACACTGACATTGGAGCGTCTGTCCTGCCACTGAATTTGCCGGATCTTGCGGAGGCACCACTGGTGATATCTCTCCAGGGCTATGAGATGTCTGCTGTACAGTGTCCATGTTTCTGATGCATACAGGAGGGCAAGTAACACCGCTGCCCTGTAGACCATGAGCTTGGTGCCAAGTTTGAGGTCTTTGTCATCAAACACTCTTTTCCACAGCTGGCACACTGAAGCGATGCTGAGTTTCATCGTCGATGTCTGCCCTTGCTGAGAGGAGGCTTCCAAGGTATGGGAAGTGATCAACATTGTCCAGTGGTTTGCCATGGATCTTGAGAAAGAAAGACTCAGGGATACTGAGTATTGATAGAGATAGGAGCAAACTGCAAGAGAGAGATAGCAAATAGGATTGGCAGTATTTTGAGCTGTTCTTCCTAGCAAGATGGACTGTTTTTGCCCTTTTCTCCCACACTATAATGACCCATTAATCTCCAATTCTAAAGGTAGCAGAGCTGTTTCCTGCTTTAAACCATTTCTTACATTTCTCAAGGTTAGACTTGATGACTCCAACTGTCCTTATAAACTTCTTATACACTTTTAACATCCCAGACCTATTGACTTTATAGTTCCAAGATCATCTAACAATCTCTTTACTAATGTTTCTCTGTTTTGTCTTCGTCACTGTACTGAGCTTGCCTGATTTTCACTCCACTGAAATAAATGGAATGAAAATCGGGTGGGTTTGATAAAGGACAGGCAATCTTCAGGTGGTGAAGATGAAAATCTACCCCAGTGACAAAGGGACATACATTTAAAATTGTCACTAAGAGAATGAGGAGAGAGGTTCAGAGAAATCTCTTTACACAACGTTTGTTGGAGCGTGGAATTCTTTGCAATAGAGTATAGCTGAGTCAGAGCGTATCTCTAAGTAAAGAAGTTTTTTCTGGAATCCCTATTGGATTTCATTGATCTCACCAAAGCCTTTGACCTCATCAGCAGACGTGGTCTCTTCACACTACTAGCAAAGATCGGATATCCACCAAAGCTACTAAGTATCATTACCTCATTCCATGACAATATGAAAGGCACAATTCAGCATAGCGGTGCCTCATCAGACCCTTTTCCTATCATGAGTGGTGTGAAACAGGGCTGTGTTCTGACACCTACACTGTTTGTGATCTTCTTCTCACTGCTGCTCTCACGTGCGTTCAAGTCTTCAGAAGAAGGAATTTTCCTCCACACAAGATCAGATGGCAGGTTGTTCAACGTTGCCCGTCTTAGAGCGAAGACCAAAGTACGGAAAGACCTCATCAGGGAACTCCTCTTTGCTGATGATACTGCATTAACATCCCACACAGAAGAGTGTCTGCAGAGACTCATCGACAGGATTGCAGCTGCCTGCAATGAATTTGGCCTAACATCAGCCTCAAGAAAATGAACTTCATGGGACAGGATGTCAGAAATGCTCCATCCATCAATATCAGCGACCACACTCTGGAAGTGGTTCAAGAGTTCACCAGTAACCTGCCTCTCAATGTAGAAATCAACAAGCGCATGGGAAAAGCGTCCGCTGCTATGTCCAGACTGGCCAAGTGGGTGTGGGAAAATGGCGCACTGACATGGAACACAAAAGTCCGAGTGTTTCAAGCCTGTGTCCTCAGTACCTTGCTCTATGGCAGCGAGGCCTGGACAACATATGTCAGCCAAGAGCGATGTCTCAACTCATTCCATCTTCACTGCCTCCGGAGAATCCTTGGCATCAGGTGGCAGGACCGTATCTCCAACACAGAAGTCCTCAAAGCGGCCAACATCCCCAGCATATACACCCTACTGAGCCAGCGGCGCTTGAGATGGCTTGGCCATGTGAGCTGCATGGAAGATGGCAGGATCCCCAAGGCCGAATTGTACAGCGAGTTCGTCACTGGTATCTGACGGAGTCCATGTCTCCGCTTTAAAGACATCTGCAAACACGACATGAAGTCCTGTGACATTGACCACAAGTCGTGGGAGTCAGTTGCCACTGATCGCCAGAGCTGGCGGACAGCCATAAAGGCGGGCCTAAAGAGTGGTGAGTCGAAGAGACTTAGCAGTTGGCAGGAAAAAAGACAGAAGTGCAAGGAGAGAGCCAACTGTGTAACAGTCCCGACAACCAATTTTATCTGCAGCACCTGTGGAAGAGTCTGTCACTCTAGAATTGGCCTTTATAGCCACTCCAGGCGCAGCTTCACAAACCACTGACCACCTCTAGGCGCTTAGCCATTGTCTCTCGAGACAAGGAGGCCAAAGAAAGAATCTTATATTCATAACCTCTAGTTTTGGTCACCATCACAAGTGGCAATATTTATATCATGTATGCCGCATCAAACTTTTTGATAATCCTAAAGACTTCTATCAGCCTTTCTAAGGAATAAGACCCCAGACTGTTCAGCCTTTCCTGATAGGTATAACTTTTCCACTCTGGTATCATCTTTGTAAATCTCTTTTGCACATTCTAGTGCCTCTATAGCCTTTTTGTAATATGGAGACCATGGCCAGGGCAAAATTGGGTTCCATTGTGCTGTAGATGCTGGTGCTACAGAAGCACCAAAGGTATAAAATGGCACAGGCTATGCTATCAACTGCTTCTGGCATGGTCCGCACAGCATCCCATGCTGGGAAGTATGTTATGTACACATCGGTAGTGTCTAGAGTGGTCAGATTGTGACATCATCAGCTGCTTCAGCTGATTTGACACACGTCTTTCAAACTTGGACGTGCCAGTCCACTAAACACTTGTGCTAATCACTTACAGGTGAACATGCATTCCTCTGCTTGAGGGACCCCCAACTAGCATTATTTAAGGGGCCATCCAACCAACTCGCAGGTGAAGTGCTTTTGATTTACTTCTGCTATGGAGAAGTTTGTAGAAGTAGCTTGTTTCTGGAGCTCTGTTGTTGAGCTGGTGCATCCAATTAAGTAGGGAAGAAGATTTAGTCACCCAAGTCTGCAAGAGGTATGGGGGCCTGTAGATGCAATGCCCCTCGTTCTGCAACATGACCAAGAAATGGAGCAGAGAGCGGAAGATCTGCAAAGAGGAAGGGAGAAGAGAGTTCACCATGGAAGGTCCTACCCACCATGGGTTTTCAGAGAGCTTTTCTCATACCTCCATCTGACCCAGGAACAATGCCTGAGGTGACTCACATTCAACAGGAGGGTGGTCACTGAACTGTGCCACCTCCTTCAACAGGACCTGGAACTTCATACCAGGGTGATGATGGCACTGCCACAGGCTGTAAAGGTCACAGTTGCATTAAACTTCTACAATACCAGATCATTCTAGCTGGGTGTGAGTAACGTATTCAACACTTCCCAGTATGCCATTCATCACTGCATCCTGGAGGTGGCGGACGCCATATTTGTGAAGAGAGGTGATTACATCCTGTCTTCTCTAAGTAGGGAGAAGCAAAATGAGAGGGCATGTGGCCAGGGTAGTGGGATTCTCAATACCCAACGTGGCCCTCATCCTGATGACCACCTTCGTGTGCGGCTGCATCAAGCTGTGTGTAGATCTCCAGTACGCAAACTCCAAGTGTCACTACCTGCTGAGGTTCTATCTGTCCCCGGTGTTGCGAAGGATGGGCCTGGGCACATTGCCGCGGAACGCTCCATGCAGTTGGGCCGTGCCGTACCACCTATCCTTCGTGGAGCAGTTTCTGCGGGAAAACACCTTTGACCACCGGTCCATCAGGCAGTGGTCTGCACGGAATGTCCTCAAGGCCCTACGGGAAAAGGAGACGGTGGACCCTGTCGGATGGTTCCCCGAGCAGACCGTCAAAGTCATTTGGCGGAATGCCTCATCACCAGAACTTTCAAACAAGCACCAAGACGTAGCTTGGCTGATGGTGAGAAGGGCCCTCCCCATCAGATCCTTCATGCACACCCGAAGTCTCGCCCCCTCCGCACAATGCCCCCGCGGTGGCTGTGGTGGGGAAGAGACGGTCGCCTACCTCCTCCTGGAATGTGTCTTTGCAAAGCAGGTGTGGAAAGAGATGCAGTGGTTTTTGTCAAGGTTCATCCCAAGCAGCTCTGTAACACAGGAGTCTGTGCTCTACGGGCTGTTCCCAGGGACGTACACCAAGACAAACATCAACTGCTGCTGGAGGACTATCAATTCGGTGAAAGACGCCCTTTGGTCTGCCCGAAACTTGCTGGTCTTCCAGCGCAAAGAGTTGTCCACCACCGAATGTTGCAGACTGGCACATTCCAAGGTCCAGGACTACGTGCTGAGGGACGCACTAAAGCTTGGGGCAGCCGCAGCAAAGGTTCAATGGGGAAAGACCACAGTGTAAGGTCCCCCCACCAAGCTGAACTGAGGGGCTGGATCCATGGGAAACCCCTCGAATTGTATCGTTAATATTTTCAATTGCTGTAAATGTAAAACTGTAATTGGCATGACAATTGTGCAACGGAAGGGTTGTGAAGAAACTCATGACAGTATTGAAGGAAACTGATCTCCCTTGCAATGTTTGTATTTTTTGGTGCGGTTTTGAAACTGTTTGGCAATTTAATTTTTACAGATTTTTATGAATAAAGTATATTTTGAGAAAAAATAAATAAATAAAAATGGTGCAGGGAGCCATTAACCTCATGCGCATGGCTCTGTGGACCATCCATGTCAACGGGGAGAGGCACAGATACTGCAATGTGTATTTGCTGTGCGACCCTGCAGAGATTATAATGTCAGTGATTGTCTGCTATCCTGGCAGTAGCTACGATGTCTCGATTCTGAGCCAGTCTGTCGTTCCCACCGTCTTCACGCCTCCAAGAACAAACAGAGGGTGGCTGCTCACAGATAAGGGATACCCCTTCTATACGTGGCTGATGACCTCCCTCCACCACCCACCCACGTGAGGAACATCGTAGATAAATTATTGGTGTGCTAAAGCAATGCTCCTGCTGCCTGGACTGTTCAGGGGGTGCCGTCCAGTACATGCCAGAGTGTGTCTCACAGCTCGTGGTGGTCTGCTGTGTCCTCCATAACTTTGCCATCATGTGGGCGCAGCTACAGCCACAAGGCACCTGGAGACCCCCTTGGGAGAGGAGGAGGAGGAGGACACAGGGACCCCTTTGCTCAATCGGTCTGTCCCAGAACAGCTGCTCAGAATTCCACTTACCATGAGAGAATTTGTCTTCACCACCATGGTGCCAACGTTCCCTACATTACCATCCATCTGGGATGGCCCAACACAGGCCAAGATCCTGCAATAAAAGCCAAAGCAATAACCTTACTATAACATCTTTATACAAAAACACCTCCAAATACAAACAGAAATTAACTTCACCCTTCTGCATACATTTAGTGCCTGCCTTGTGGGTGCCTTTGCCTGTCCTAATATGAAACTCTACCCCAGGGGAAGCAGCATGGCTGGTGGAAGCTGCTGACTTAAACTGGGAGAGACTGAAGATGGCCTTGTAGGATATACTTCGGTGGCTCTGAGCTTTGAGGGCCTGGCTTCAACTGCAACATATTAGCATGGGTGGCAGCAGTCTGGGCTGGCTTTCTGAGAGGCAACAACAAAAGTACTGGTGGAGTGACAGCGGTGGGAGCATAAATGCTCATATCCTGAGTGAAAGCAGCAGATTTGTGCACCATAGCAACTCCCATAGTACAGCACTTCAGCAATCCTAGTAATCTGTTGGAGGACAGATTGCTGGACTGCTGCAAGACCCGGCATACCCTTTGGAGCACTGAGATCTACAGCCATAATGACAACAGTTTGACCCTCCATGGCACCAAGCATGGATCTCATGCTATCCGCTAGAACTTCCACTGCATCACTGAGGCATTGGGTAGCTTCCACCTGTGCTGCAGTGGAAGCTGAGACATCAGCAACAGACCCTTAGACACTTATCATGGCTGTATCTGTCAATGCTGTCATGGTAGCCATTACTTCCACTGTGGAAAAGAGGGGCTCCAAGCTCTGTACATTGACTTCTGCCATGTTGAAGCTGGGCTCCTCCATGCTCTTTGACAGTGACAGGAGGCTACCTGGCATGCCTGCCAAATGCACCAAGCATCTCAGTGTGCATTTTCATCCTGTATGGCACCCATCAAAGTCCTCATCTAAGTACCCTGTAGCAGAACCTGTCTGTGACCAGCTGAGCTGGCACATGAGCTACTCTTCCCCCCTGGCCTGGCGGCAGTCCAGTCATGCCTGGTGATTCACCATATGCTGATCCCAACTCTATACTAGCCTCTAAAGTGCCGGTATCTGCACTGATGGCTGGGAGTGTCAGATCAACTGATGGTGCTTCTTTATCAGTAGTATACTGCTCTCTGTCTTTCTCCTGAGGCTGCTGTGGCTGGGCAGGCAACAGTTCTTGAGTAACTGAAGACAGAAAATCGGAAGGGAAGGGTTGGGATGAGGGAAGAGGGTGGATTGGAAAGCAAGAGGTCCATTGTCACACCATCTGCAGCTTGCACCTCCTGAATGAGGGTGAGGTGGGAGTTGAGAGGAGGTATAAGGCAGTAAAATCCCATTATCCTCAATGTTCTACATTTTCTTTGTTTCCAGTTGCAGTCTTTTGCTGTACTTGGACTTGACAGCAGCTTCTTTTCTGTCAGTACAGCTCCCCTTTAACAGTTCAGCAGAAAAAAATCCTTTTATCTCCTTCCACTGAACAGCTGAAAGGTATGAATGTGGCAAGACTTGTACTTTATCTCTTTACCGTGTATCTGGATGAGCTATGATTATGCATCAGGTGCGATGAAATGGCTGTATCAAGACTTGGCATGGTAACAACTAAATGTGAATCATGTTGACAGGGTACATTTGTGGCAGGTAGCATCTAACTTTTTTGTTATTCATTTTTGGGATGTGAGCAACATTGGCAAGGCCAGCATTTATTGCCCACCCCCAGTTGCTTTTGAGACTATGATAGTGGACCTTCTTCTCGGACCACTGTCGTCTGTATGTTGCAGGTGCTTGCACAAAGCTGTTAAGTAGAGGGTTCCAAGATTTGACCCCCAGTGGCAATGAAGCAACGTGGTACTATGGGTTAGTCTTATATTGCTTTCAAGTGTGATGTCTTCAGCATCTGTTTCCAGATAATGCAGAGAGTATCCAGTCTGTTTGCCACCTCAGGATAGCCTGAAGTAACTATGAGGGTAAGCCTATTCATGTATCAGCACATTCACCCTGCGAGCTATCAAACCTGTGATCGATTTTGCATCGCTCTGCCATTTGCCAATGGAATCCATTTCTTGTCTTGTCTTGTCTTGCCCTCATCTTACTTTTCATCTGTCATTTGTTCCCCGAGAACAACCATTCATCCAATTTCAGCCTTTCTAAAAGCTGCAGAAATACCCCCCTTTCCATTTATCTTTAAATTGCAGGAGCAGCTCTTTAAAGGGCTGCTTTCACAAGGCTTGCAACAAAATGCTTTCTGCTGAAGGTTCAGGCTGCACAGGAAGCACATTAAAATTACTTAGATTGGCTGACTCCACAAGATTGGCAGGTGTCTCTCCAACAGTGCAGGTGTACATGGCAACACGAAGACCACAGTGAAGTTTTTCTGGTATATTTGAGGAATTAGATTTATTGAGTCTATCTGCCTACTCGTCTTAGGTGCTGCCTGCATTACTGAATCTATTTATCACTTTAAATGCAAGAGAAGCAGAGCTAAAACAGTAACTGTGCTGGACAAGAGAACTGCACAATGGACGTCCTGGACAATCATAGCAAGTAGGAGAGACCCTGAATAAATACATGGGTAGGAATGAAGGGATCATGTTACTGTTCATTAATGCAGAACATAAAGCAAAGCTGCACATAGGATCATGGGAACAAGAGTAGGCCATTCAGCCCTTGAGCCTATTCTGCCATTCAATTAGATCATAGTTGATCTGTATCTTAATTCCATTTACCGGTCTTGACACAGTTACCCTTATGACCCTTGCCTAACAGATAATATCTGTACCCGACCCCTAAATCTATCTGCTTCTCCACAGTTCCTAGTGTTACGATCAGGTGAGGAGGGGTCACAAGGCTCCCCTCTTGCCCTTCCTCTTATTTGACCACAACAGTGTTTATTCTTTTTTTAAACAGTAGATGTGCTCACCACTTCAGTGAGTATTTTACCTTTCACCTTTGTTGTGATCGTAAAAGAACCAATCGGACAGGTTTTCTTGAGTTGATACAAGAAAGAGGTGAGATTATTATATATAAAAGTCTAAACACAATCTAAATAAAAATAACAAAATTACGCTACACTATCACGCACACACACCCGAGCATCACACACACCCACACCCGAGCATCACACACACCAACACACAAATAGATTACAGAGTGATGAGGAATAGATTGATTTAGATTTTAGATTTAGAGATACAGCACTGAAACAGGCCCTTCGGCCCACTGAGTCTGTGCCGACCATTAACCACCCATTTATACTAATCCTGCACTAATCCCATATTCCTACCACATCCTCACCTGTCCCTATATTCTGCTACCACCTACCTATACTAGGGGCAATTTATAATGGCCAATTTACCTATCAACCTGCAAGTCTTTTTGGCTATGGGAGGAAACCGGAGCACCCAGAGGAAACCCACGCAGACATAGGGAAAACTTGCAAACTCCACACAGGCAGTACCCAGAATTGAACCCGGGTCACTGGAGCTGTGAGGCTGTGGTGCTAACCACTGCGCCACTGTGTTGGATTAGAGTCCAGAACAAATAAAAATAATATACACTCTGTGGTGGCTAGTGACTTTAGTGGTCTTCTGGTTGAATTCGTGGCCCTGAAGTTCTGCAATGATAGTTGTTCTTGGAGACAGTTGAGCAGAGGGCTTCCTTCTCAGTGTCTTTGTCTTGGATCTAGCAGCCAGCAGCTAGGCTTCGCATGACCCACCAGGCCTTCTGGAGAGAGAGAGAGAGAGAGATAGCCCTTCTGGCTTCTGCACAGCATGAGTCACTGGATTATCTATTTGTCCACAGGAAACTGCCAGCTTTCACAGAGATGGACAGACGGTCAAATGACTGTCTCAGTGTATTCTCTGGCACCTTCTAATGAGATTCAAGTATAGGAACTTCAATCTCTCAAGCCTCATGGTGTCAATGTTCACCCCTGTAGCGGTTTGCCCTTTCAATGTTAATGTCCCAGGATGGCTTTGAATGTCTTGCTAATGAAAGCAATCTCATGCAGTTCAAACAGTAGGGCAAGCCATTGTTTTGGGTACAGGCTAATCAGACATCTGTCTCCACTTTGATGTCTTGGAATGTGCAAGGCTTTCAAATGCAAATGGTGGTGGCCATTTTTAGCTGTGGCAAAGTCTTTGTAAAAGTTTTCTGTAATATTCCAACTTTTTTTAAGTTTAATGTAAGTTTTAATGTAAGATGAATTTTAAAAATCCTCATTTGGCATAGCATGTTTTCACCATTTAGAAAATACTCTGATCTATCTTAGTCCAAAGCAGATAAACTCATACTTGCCTGTGTTGAACTCCATTTGCCACAGTTTTGCCTACTCATTTAATTTCATCAATGTTCCTTTGCAACTTTCTGCTCCCATCTGCACTGTTTATTCTACCAGCTAACTTAGTGTCACCAGCATCCTTCGGTATACGGCTTTCTATTGGTAAGTCATTTGTAAATATGGGAGTATTTAAACACATGCAGAAACTTCTGCTAATAATCTATAATGCATTAAAACCCTGAAGCTGATAACTCAGTAATACAGTAATGCCCCCAGTCCACTAAACTCAATGGGTAATTCTGTAAAGGTACCAGTAACACCCGTGATTCTCATTTTCTCCAGAGGTGGTGCCGTGCCCTCTCTTAGCTTGTTGCGAAAGATGACCTGGCTGGGCATCTCTTCCACAATCCCACTTGAAATCAGAGCCAACCACTCACTGCCCAACTTGTATTTCTCTCCCACTGCCTCCATCAGGACCAGTGCCGTAAATGGCAGAGGGTAGGCTGGGTCTTTCCTATCTGCTCCTGTTCCCAAGACTGCCATGGGAAAGTTAGCTGGATGCCTGAGAAGCCATTATAATCACCCTCGAGGTTCTGCTTCCTGTGGAAGAAAAGGGATTGTAGTTGCCTCCTCAGCTATTCTGGGCCACATTTACCTTCTTCTGTAGGTTTTAGGCTCTGCCAATGCCTACCAGGATATCAATTCTCTGATCTTCAAGGCACTTCAGCCCCTTTAACTGTCCACTTGCCCCTTCTGCTGCAACAGTTGTAGAATGGTCTTATGCATTATAATATTTAAGGATATGTACTGGATTGAAGACCTAGTTCTTTATTGGAAGTAGGTGGTGAAGACATCCAGACAAAGACAGACTCTATATCCCTGGATATAGAGTTTTCAGGCAGGATAGAGAGGGGGATAAAAAAGGAGGGGGTGTTGCATTATTGGTTAAAGAATCAATCACAGCTGTGAGGAGGGATGATATGCTAAATGAATCATCAAATGAAGCCATATGGGTTGAGCTCAGAAATAAAAATGGGGCAGCCACACTACTAGGAGTGTACTATAGACCCCAAATAGTGAAGGGAGATAGAAGAACAAATATATAGGCAAATTTCTGAGTGCATAAACAATAAGGCAATAATAGTCAGGGATTTCAACAACCCTAATATCAACTGGAATACAAACGGTGTGAAGGACACATGGGCACAAAATTCTTGAACTGCATTCAAGAGAACATTTTTATCCCGCACATAACAAGCCCAATGAGAGGGGGTGCAATTCTAGATTTAGTCTTTGGAAATGAAGTTGGGCAAGTGGATGAAGTGGCATAGTGTGACCATTTTGGAGATAGTGACCATAATACAGTTAGAGTCAGCATTATTATGGAAAATGAAAAAGATAGAACAGGAGTAAAAGTTCTTAATTGGGAGAAGGCACATTTTACGAAGTTGAGAGGTGATCTGGCGGAAGTGGACTGGATACAGCTACTTGAAGGAAAATCAGTGGAAAACCAGTGGGAAGCATTCAAAAGCCAGATTCTACGGGCATAGTGCAGACATGTCTCCACAAAGAAAAAGGGTGCTATTGTCAAATTTAGAGCCCCTGTTATCTAGAAGCATACAGCATAAGATAAAGCAGAAAACGAAAGCTTATGATTGTCACAATAAATGTAATACTTTTGAAAGCCTAGAGGAGTATAGAAAGTGCAGGGGTGAAGTAAAAAAGGAAATTAGGAAAGCAAAGAGAGGACATGAAAAATTATTGGCAGGTAAAATCAAGGAAAGCCCAAAGATGTTTCATTAGTACATTAAGAGTAAGAGGATAACTAAGGAAAGGGTAGGACCTATCAGGGATGTACAAGGGAACTTATACATGGATGCAGAAGATCTGGGCAGAGTTCTTAATGAGTTTTTTGTCTGGCTTCACAAAGGAGAGGGTTGATGCAGACATTGTAGTAAAAGAGGAGGAGAGGGAAATATTAGATAGGATAAGCATATTGAGAGAGGAAGTACTAGAGGGTCTGACATCCTTGAAAGTGGATAAATCGCCGGGGCCGTATGGATTGCATCCCAGGTTGTTAAAGGAAGCCATGGAGGAAATAGCGGATGCGCTGAGGATCATCTTCAAATCCTCACTATATACAGGTGAGGTACCAGATGATTGACGGCGTGAGAACGTTGTACCGTTGTACAAAAAGCGTGCGAGGGATATGCCAAATAATTATAGGCCAGTCAGTCTGACCTCAGTGGTGGGTAAATTGTTAGAATCAATTCTGACCTACAGGATAAACTGCCACTGAGAAAGGCACAGATTAATCAGGGATAGTCAGCATGGATTTGTTAGGGGAAGTAAATGGCAGACCCTCAGGAGTATTGACAGGCAGAGAGATCTGGGCGTACAGGTTCACAGATCACTGAAAGTGGCAACGCAGGTGGATAAGATAGTCAAGAAGGCATACGGCATGCTTGCCTTCATTGGTCGGGGCATAGAGTATAAAAATTGGCAAGTCATGCTGCAACTCGCCAAAACCTTAGTTCGGCCACACTTGGAATATTGCATACAATTCTGGTCGCCACGCTACCAGAAGGATGTGGAGGCTTTGGAGAGGGCACAGAAGAGGTTTACCAGGATGTTGCCTGGTCTGGAGGGTATTAGCTATGAGGAGAGGTTGGTTAAACTCGGATTGTTTTCACTGGAATGACGGAGGTGGAGGGGCGACCTGATAGATGTTTACAAAGTTATGAATGGCATGGACAGAGTGGATAGTCAGAAGCTTTATCCCAGGGTGGAAATGTCAGTTACTAAGCGACATAGGTTTAAGGTGCAAGGGGCAAAGTTTAGAGGGGATGTGCGAGGCAAGTTTTTTACACAGAGGGTGGCGAGTGCCTGGAACTTGCTGCCGGGGGAGGTGGTGGAAGCAGGTACGATAGCGACGTTTAAGACGCATCTTGACAAATACATGAATAGAATGGGAATAGAGGGATACGGACCCCGGAAGTGCAGAAGGTTTTAGTTTAGACAGGCATCATGATTGTTGTAGGCTTGGAGGGCCGAATGGCCTGTTCCTGTGCTGTACTGTTCTTTGTTCTTTGATATATTGACTTTTATATATTTATTTATTTTTATTTAGAGATACAGCACCGAAACAGGCCCTTTGGCCCACCGAGTCTGTGCTGACCATCAACCACCCATTTATACTAATCCTACATTAATCCCATAATCCTACCACATCCCCAAAATTCCCCTGCCACCTACCTATACTAGGGGCAATTTATAATGGCCAATTTACCTATCAACCAGCAAGTCTTTGGCTGTGGGAGGAAACCGGAGCACCCGACGAAAACCCACGCGGTCACAGGGAGAACTTGCAAACTCCGCACAGGCAGTACCCAGAATTGAACAATATCAAAGATTATTAAGAGATGTAAAACATAATCTTGTTTCTAAAATAGAATCCAAAATTTCAACCTTGACAGTAAAATATCCATCAAAATTCAAAGTGAACTGTTACCTTAAATTCCCTGAGTAAGCCTTCTGTCTAACAAGACATAGTGGTCTTGGTTAAGACAGAATTCTCTTATCATGCAGTCAACCATTCTTACCATAGGTCGAGAGCTATTGATGAGGAATTTCAATACCACTGGCTTCTTGATTCCAAACTCTCACATTTATACTGTTTCTAATCTATTAACTCATCTTTTGGAATGTAGGTGTTACCTTTTTGTGCGTGTTTTTCCCACTTTCGTTATCCGTCAAGATGGAGAGTGACGTAGTTGAGTCTGAGACTACGGTCTTGAATCTTAAGAAAGGAATCTACGAAGGTATGAGGTGCGAGTTGGCTATGACGGATTGGGAAACGTTACTTAAAGGGATGACAGTGGATAGGGAATGGCAAACATTCAAAGAGCGCATGGATGAACTGCAACAATTGTTTATTCCTGTCTGGCACAAAAGGAAAACAGGAAAGTAGCCAAACTATGGCTTACAAGGGAAATTAGAGATAGCATTAGATACAAGGAAGAAGCATACAAATTCACCAGACAAAACAACAGACCTGACGATTGGGAACAGTTTAGAAGTCAGCAAAGGAGGACCAAGGGATTGATTAAGAAGGGGAAAATAGAGTATGAGAGTAAGCTTGCGAGGAACATAAAAACTGACCGTAGACGTTTCTATAGGTATGTGAAGAGAAAAAGATTGATGAAGACAAATGTAAGTCCCTTACTGTCAGAAACATGGGAATTTATTATGGGGAACAAAGAAATGGCTGACCAACGAAATTGCATATTTTGGTTCTGTCTTCACAAAGGAGGACACAAATATCATACCAGAAATGTTGGGGAACGCAGGGTTTATTGAGAAGGAGGAACTGAAGGAAATCAGTATTAGTAGAGAAATGGTGTTGGGGAAATTGATAGGATTGAAGGCTGATAAATCCCCAGGGCCTGATAATCTACATCTCAGAGTACTTAAGGAAGTGGCCCTAGAAATAGTGAATGCATTGGTGGTCATCTTCCAAGATTCTATAGACTCTGGAACAGTTCCTACAGATTGGAGGGTAGCTAATGTAACCCCACTATTTAAAAAGGGAGATAGAGAGAAAGCAGGGAACTATAGACCAGTCAGCCTGACGTCGGTAGTGGGGAAAATTCTAGAGTCCATTATAAAAGATTTTATAGCACAGCAGTTGGAGAACAATCTGACAGATTCAGCATGGATTTATGAAAGGGAAATCACGCTTGTAAAATCTACTAGACTTTTACGAGGATGTAACTAGTAGAGTTGATGAGGGGGAGCCATTGGATGTGGTTTATTTGGACTTTCAGAAGGCTTTCGACAAAGTCCCACATCAGAGATTAGCGTGTAAAATTGGGGGTAGTGTATTGTGATGGATAGAAAATTGGTTTGCAGACAGGAAACAAAGAGTAGGGATAAATGGATCTTCTTCCAAATGGCAGGCAGTGACTACTGGGGTACCGCAAGGATCGGTGCGAGGACCCCAGCTATTCACAAGATATATATTAATGATTTAGATGAGGGAACTAAACGTAATATCTCCAAATTTGCAGATGACACAAAACTGGGTGGGAGGGTGAGTTGTGAGGAGGATGCAGAGAGGCTTCAGGGTGATTTGGACAAGTTAAGTGAGTGGACAAATGTATGGCAGAAGCAGTATAATGTGGATAAATGTGAGGTTATCCACTTTGGTAGCAAAAACAGGAAGGCAGATTATTATCTGAATGGCTATGAACTGAGAGAGGGGAATACGCAGCGAGACCTGGGTGTTCTCGCGCACCAGTCGCTGAAGGTAAGCATGCAGGTGCAGCAGGCGGTAAAAAAGGCTAATAGTATGTTGGCCTTCATGACGAGAGGATTTGAGTACAGGAGTAGGGATGTCTTGCTGCAATTATACAGGGCCTTGGTGAGGCCACACCTGGAATATTATGTGCAGTTTTGATCTCCTTATCTGAGGAAGGATGTTCTTGCTATAGAGGGAGTGCAGCAAAGGTTTACCAGACGGATTCCTGAGATGGCGGGACTGACGTATGAGGAGAGATTGAGTCAGTGAGGATTATATTTGCTGGAGTTCAGAAGAGTGAAGGGGGATCTCATAGAAACCTATAACATTTTAACAGGACTTGACAGGGTAGATGCAGGAAAGATGTTCCCGATGGTGGGGGAGTCCAGAACCAGGGGTCATAGTCTAAGGATATGGGGTACACCTTTCAGGACTGAGTTGAGGAGAAATTACTTGAACCAGAGAGTGGTGAGCCTGTGGAATTCGTTACCACAGAAAGCAGTTGAGGCCAAAACATTGTATGTTTTCAAGAAGGAGTTAGATATAGCTCTTGGGGCGAAAGGGATCAAAGGGTATGGGGCGAAAGCGGGAACAGATTACTGAGTTGGATGATCAGCCATGATCATAATGAATGGAGGAGCAGGCTTGAAGGGCCGAATGGCCTACTCCTGCTCCTATTTTCTATGTTTCTATGTAATATCATTACTTATTCCCAATTATGGTAATATCATTAGTTACTTATTCCTAGTTAACTATCTGCTGAGAATTCCCTTCGCATGAAATTGTGAGCTTTTATCTGGTCAAAATGTTTGCTGTGTTTTTTCGTAGCACTATGACTTAACTTTATAAATGTGTTTTATAGTTAAAAGATTTTTAATTAAATTTGTGCAAAAACTGTTCTTTTCCTTTTTGGGTTAAATTGGGTTTATGTGGCATCTGTTTTTTGTAGGTAACATTCCATTTTGTGATTGATAATCTGTGATGGTTCTTTGATGGTACCTGGTACCATCTCTTTCAGTCAGTCTGTCTATATCAGTAATATTATCAACTAATTAGGATTTTAGTTATCAGTAAGGAACATGTGTAGCCTCTCTCATTTACTTGAAAAGGTGTTTCTGGTACACATTCCATTGTAACTAGGATGTTCATGGATTTTTAACTTTGCCTTTAAAGGGAATTTCAGTGAGTCTTGAAAACTGACCATTTATTCAATCTTTAATTCTAAAAGATATAATGTATTAATTATATCTAAATTCTACCTTCTTTCTTCTTTGGCCTCCTTGTCTCGACAGACAATGGGTAAGCGCCTGGAGGTGGTCAGTGGTTTGTGAAGCAGCGCCTGGAATGGCTATAAAGGCCAATTCTAGAGTGACAGACTCTTCCACAAGTGCTGCAGATAAAATTGGTTGACAGGGCTGTTACGCAGTTGGCTCTCTCCTTGCGTTTCTGACTTTTTTCCTGCCAACTGCTAAGTCTCTTCGACTCGCCACGCCTTAGCCCCGCCTTTATGGTTGCCCGCCAGCTCTGGCGATCGCTGGCAACTGACTCCCATGACTTGTGATCAATGTCACAGGACTTCATGTCACGTTTGCAGACGTCTTTAAAGCGGAGACAAGGACGACCGGTGGGTCTGATACCAGTGACAAGCTCGCTGCACAATGTGTCCTTGGGGATCCTGCCATCTTCCATGCGGCTCACATGGCCAAGCCATCTCAGATGCCGCTGGCTTACTAGGGTGTATATGCTGGGGATGTTGGCCGCCTCGAGGATTTCAGTGTTGGAGATACGGTCCTGCCACCTGATGCCAAGGATTCTCCGGAGGCAGCGAAGATGGAATGAATTGAGACGTCGCTCTTGGCTGACATACGTTGTCCAGGCCTCGCTGCCGTAGAGCAAGGTACTGAGGACACAGGCTTGATACACTTGGACTTTTGTGTTCTGTGTCAATGTGCCATTTTCCCACACTCTTTTGGCCAGTCTGGACATAGCAGTGGAAGCCTTTCCCATGCGCTTGTTGATTTCTGCATCGAGAGACAGGTTACTGGTGATAGTTGAGCCTAGGTAGGCGAACTCTCGAACCACTTCCAGAGTGTGGTCGCCGATATTTATGGATGGGGCATTTGTGACGTCCTGTCCCATGATGTTCGTTTTCTTGAGGCTGATGGTTAGGCCAAATTCGGTGCAGGCAGCCGCAAACCTGTCGCTGAGACTCTGCAGACACTCTTCAGTGTGAAATGTTAATGCAGCATCGTCAGCAAAGAGGAGTTCCCTGATGAGGACTTTCCGTACTTTGGCCTTCGCTCTTAGACGGGCAATGTTGAACAACCTGCCACCTGATCTTCTGTGGAGGAAAATTCCTTCTTCTGAAGACTTGAACCAAAACTATCTTCAGATATTGCTTCAAACTTTTCCACTTTATTTCTGCTCTTTTCTGTCTCTCTCTGCATGTATGTATCACGTATACATGCTAGCATGGGTGTGTCGCTTATCCGTAGACGTTAACCCAAATTAGAGTTTAAGTTTAATAAAGTTCAACCTTTCTTCTTTAAACCTAAGAAAGCTTGTTTGGCTGGTTTCTTTGCCTTACAATTGGAAAGCAGTGAACAAGGATTCACTAAGGGGGAGCTAAAAAAATGGTGTGTTTAAAATAAAACCCTGTTACGGTAAGACCAGGTGAAGGGAACCCTAGACCCCTTTCTCACCTGGTCATAATAGTAAGTTTCAATGAGATCACCTCTCATTCTTAGAAAATCTAGAGAATACAGGCCCAGTTTCCCCAATCTCTCTTCATAGGACAGTCCCGCCATCCCAGGAACAAGTCTGGTGAACCTCCGTTGTGCTCCCTCTATGGCAATAATATCCTTCCTAAGGTAGGGGGACCAAAACTGCACACAGTACTCCAAGTGCGGTCTAACCAAGGTTCTATACAATTGAAGCAAGACTTCACTATTCCTGTACTCAAATCCTCTTGCGAAAAAGGCTAACAGACCATTAGCCTTCCGAATTGCTTGCTGCACCTGCATATTAGCTTTCAGTTACTTATTGACACGGACACCCAGGTCCCTTTGTACATCAACACTTTCAAATCTCTTACCATATAAGAAATAATCGACACCTCTATTCCTCCTAGCAAAGTGGATAAACTCACATTTTTCCACATGATATTCCATCTGCCACATTCTTGCCCACTCACTAAGTCTGTCCAAATTCCCTAGAAGCTGCTTTGCATCTTCCTCACAACACACATTCCCACCTAGTTTTGTGTCATCCGCGAACTTGGAAATTCTACAATTAGTCCCCACATCCAAATCATTGCGATATATTGCAAACAGCTGGGGCTCAAGTACTGATCCCTGTGGTACCTCACTAGTCACAGCCTGCCAACGCAAGAATGACCCGTTTATTCCTACTCTGTTTTCTGCCTGTTACCCAATCCTTAATCCATGCCAGTATATTACCTCCTATCACATGTGCTTTACTTTTGCTAACCAACCTCCTTTGGGAGACTTTATCAAAAGTCTTATGAAAATCCAATATGCTATGTCCACTGACTCCCCTTTATCAATTCTTTTCGTCACATCCTCAAAAAACTCCAACAGATTCACCAAATATGATTTCCCTGTCATAAATCCATGTTGATTATGTCCAATCAGATCCTTATTATCCATTATTATTTTCTCTACTGCTGATGTAAGGCTAACAGGTCTGTTTTTGCCTGTTTTCTCTCTCCCTCCCTTCTTAAATAGTGGGTTGACAATTGCTACATTCCAATCTGCAGGAACCGTTCCAGAATATGTAGAATTTTGGAAGATGATCACCAATGCATCCACTATCTCCATTGCTACCTCTTTCAACACTCTGGGATGTAGAATATCAGGTCTTGGGGACTTATCAACCTTTCAGAACCATTAATTTCTCCAATGCAACTTTCTTACTAATTATAATTTCCTTCAATTCCTTATTCCCCCGAATCCCTTGGATCTCTAATTTATTATTTATTTATTTATTTAGAGATACAGCGCTGAAACAGGCTCTTCGGCCCACCAAGTCTGTGCCGGCCATCAACCACCCTTTTTATACTAATCCTACATTAATCCCATATTCCTACCACGTCCCCTCAATTCTCCTACCACCTACCTACACTAGGGGCAATTTACAATGGCCAATTTATCGATCAACCTGCAATTCTTTGGCTGTGGGAGGAAACCGGAGGATCCGGCGGAAACCCACGTGGTCACAGGGAGAACTTGCAAATTCCGCACAGGCAGTACCCAGAATTGAACCCGGGTTGCTGGAGCTGTGAGGCTGCAGTGCTAATTCTGGGAGATTTCTTGTATCTTCCTCAGTGAAGACAGACACAAGGTAATCATTTAGTTTCTTTGCCATTTCACTATTCCCCATTATAAATTCTCCTGACTCTGCCTGTAATGGACCCACATTTGCCTTAGCCAAACTTTTCCTTTTTACGTACCTGTAGAAGCTTTTACAGTCCATTTTTATATTTTTTGTTAGCTTACAATTATATTCTATTCTCCCTTTCTTTAGCAGTTTATTCGTCCTCCTTTGCTAAAATCCTCCCAATCCTCAGGTTTGCTACTACTTCTGGCAACTTTATAGACCTTTTTTTTATTCCTATACAATTGTTACGACCAGGTGAGAAAGGTCTTTCTCAGCCTTCACCTGGTCTTATTGTAACAGTGTTTAATTTTAAACGCAATTCGGTTTAAAGAAGAAAAATGAAATTTATTAGACCTTAAACTTAAACTCTAATATGGTTAACGCCTAAGGATATATGACGCACCCACATTAACATGCACGTGCGATACACATGATTAGATTAGATTAGAGATACAGCACTGAAACAGGCCCTTCGGCCCACCGAGTCTGTGCCGAACATCAACCACCCATTTATACTAATCCTACACTAATCCCATATTCCTACCAAACATCCCCACCTGTCCCTATATTTCCCTACCACCTACCTATACTAGTGACAATTTATAATGGCCAATTTACCTATCAACCTGCAAGTCTTTAGGCTTGTGGGAGGAAACCGGAGCACCCGGAGAAAACCCACGCAGACACAGGGAGAACTTGCAAACTCCACACAAGCAGTACCCGGAATCGAACCCGGGTCCCTGGAGCTGTGAGGCTGCAGTGCTAACCACTGCGCCACTGTGCCGCCCTTATATGCAAATATGCATATATGCAAATAGGAACAGAAAAGAGCAGAAGAAAAATAAAATGGACAGGTTTGAAGCAGTCTCTAAAGGGGGTCTCTTGTTACTGTTTCTGTGGTTCCAGCTTGACGTAGAGGCCTTGATTGTTGACAGCTCTTACTTTTTGTTGGGGCCCAGTATTCTTCTTAAACCTTGTTCACTATAGGAGACTTTTCTCTCTTGGTGTTAGTATGTCTTCAATGATTTCCGAAGCTGGTGAGAGCTAGATGAGAGCGGACAGGAGACAGGTCTTTTCAGTCCAGCAGCTAACAGCCTTCTCAGTTTCAAACACTCTGTGGCAAGTTCAAAATTCAAACAACTCCAACGGTCAGCCAACCATGTGACCAAACTGGCCTGACAACTTCATCTGTGTATTCAGCCATTTTAGTAGTTAACCTGGAATGCTAGCCTTCCCACCTTCAATGTTTGATTATCAAAAGTCCATTGTGGATTAAATTGGAGCAGGGGATAGCCCCTTTGTTCTTTGAAGTACTGTCTGTGGATTTGCTAATGTCTCTCTCCAGCCAAAGTTTCCAATTGTTTTTTAAAACAAGTTCTTTCTTCACCATCAGCAGTTTAACATCAATGTTCATGTGGCAAAATTAATTTTCAACATTCTTGGCAGGTGGGGATTTGCCTGACACAATCCTTAACTTCCTTTGTTATCCACGGTTGACTGCCTTTACTTTTGGGCTTTTGTGCCTTGAAGGAATGTATAGTTGCTGTAAACTATTTAATATTTCTTTAAAGACTATCCATTGCCTATATACTGTCATACCTTTTAATGTATTTTCTGCCTGCTTGGTTCCCTTAGACTGCCTGGCGGTCACCCATTCCCTCTCTGCTTGCATGCTCCTGAGTTCCAAAACCTGGAGCTCAAGTTTCTGCAGCCAGTGACACATAGGAACATAGAAAAATAGGAGCAGGAGTAGGCCATTTGGCCCTTCGAGCCTGCTTCACCATTCAATATGATCGTGGCTGATCATCCAAACTCAGTAACCTGTTCCCGCTTTCTTCCCATATCCCTTGATCCTATTAACCCTAAGAACTACATCTAACTCTTTATTGAATACATTTAATGATTTGGCCTCAACTGCTTTCCGTGGTAGAGAATTCCACAGGTTCAGCACTCTCTGGGTAAAGAAATCTCTCCTCATCTTAGTCCTAAATGGCTTAGCCCTTAACCTTAGACTGTGACCCCTGGTCCTGGACTCCCCCACCATCGGGAACATCCTTCCTGCATCTAGTCTGTCCAGTCCTGTTAGAATTTTGTAGGTTTCTATGAGATCCCCTCTCATTCTTCTAAACTCTAGCGAATACAAGCCTAATCGACCCAATCTCTCTTCATACGTCAGTCCTGCCATCCCAGGAATCAGTCTGGTGAACTTTCGCTGCACTCCCTCCATAGCAAGAACATCCTTTCTCAGATAAGGAGACTAAAACTGCACACAATCCTCCAGATGTGGTCTCACCAAGGCCTTGTATAATTGCAGCGACATCCTTGCTCCTGTACTCAAATCCTCTCGCTATGAAGGCCAACATATCACTTGCCTTCTTAACTGCTTGCTGCACCTGCATGTTTACTTTCAGCGACTGGTGTACAAGGACACCCAGGTCTCGCTGCACCTCCCCCTTTTCCAATCTATCACCGTTCAGATAATCATCTGCCTTTCTGTTTTTGCCACCAAAGTGGATAACCTCACATTTATCCACATTACACTGCATCTGCCATGTATTTGCCCACTCACTCAACCTGTCCAAATCACACTGGAGCTTCTCTGCATCCTCCTCACAGCTCACACTCCCGCCTAGCTTTGTGTTGTCTGCAAACGTAGATATATTACCTTTAATTCCCTCATCTCTTTCATTAATATATATTGTGAATAGCTGGGGTCCTAGCACTGATTCCTGCGGTACCCCACTAGTCACTGCCTGCCACTCGGCAAAAGACCCGTTTATTCCTACCCTTTGTTTCCTGTCTGACAACTAGTTCTCTATCCATGTCAGGACCTTAACCCCAATCCCATGTGCTTTAATTTTGCATGCTAATGCCTTATGTGGGACCTTATCGACAGCCTTCTGAAAGTCCAAATAAACCACATCCACTGGTTCTCCCTTATCTACACTACTAGTTACATCCTCAAAAAATTCCAGTAGATTTGTCAAACATGATTTCCCTTTTGTAAATCCATGTTGACTTTGTCCAATCCTGTCATTGTTTTGCAAGTGCTCTGCTATTACATCTTTTATAATGAACTCTAGCATTTTCCCCACTACTGATGTCAGGCTAACCGGTCTATAATTCCCTATTTTCTCTCTACCTCCTTTTTTAAATAGTTGGGTTACATTAGCTACCCTCCAATCCATTGGAATTGTTCCAGAGTCTATAGAATTTTGAAAAATGACCAGAAATGCATCTACTATTTCAAGGGCCACTTCCTTCAGTACTCTGGGATGTAGATTATCAGGACCTGGGGATTTATCAGCCTTCGATCCCATCAATTTCCCAAACACCATTTCTCTACTAATACTGATTTCTTTCAGTTCCTCCCTCTCACTAAGCCCTGTGTTCCCCAACATTTCTGGTATGATATTTGTGTCCTTCTTTGTGAAGACAGAACCAAAGTATGTATTTAATTGATCTCCCATTTCTTTGTTCCCTACTATAAATTCCCCCGTTTCTGACTGTAAGGGACCTACATTTGTCTTCATTAATCTTCTTCTCTTCACATATCTATAGAAGCTTTTACAGTCAGTTTTTATGTTCTCTGCAAGCTTACTCTCATACTCTATTTCCCCCTTCTTAATCAATCCCTTTGTCCCCCTTTGCTGAATTCTAAATTGCTCCCAATCCTCAGGTTTGCTGCTTGTTCTGGCCATTTTATATTTCTCCTCCTTGGATCTGATACTATCCCTAATTTCTTTTGTAAGCCACGGTTGAGCCACCCTTCCTGTTTTATTTTTGCGCCAGACAGGAATGAACAATTGTTGTAATTCATCCATGCACTCTTTAAATGCTAGCCATTGCCTATCCACTGTCAACCCTTTAAGTAACGTTCCCCGATCTATCATAGCCAACTCGCGCCTCATACCCTTATAGTTTCACTCCTGCAGATGTGTTCATCCAGGACACGTGGTGCATCCATGACTTCCCACATACCGCAGTACCTACATTCCACTTGGCCAAGCTGACCTGCCATAACGTAATGTTAAAAACTTTTATTACAGTGAGAAGTAAAATAACTTACCAGTTACTCGCCAATCAACTTCTTCCCCTGTACCAAAGAGAGAGGCAGCTACTGGAGGCTGAAAAAAGGTAGAAGAAAGAAAGAAAGGAGCCCCTCCGCCATGCACCAAACTCCCTTCTTAACACTCTGTGCCCTCCAGCAGCACTCAATGGAGACAAGGAGCACTGAGATTCCCCTGAATTTATCCACTGGAATCAATGCTGTGTCAGCTTTGCTGGAGCTCTGCTACAGCTCAGAAACCAGTTGAAGTTAGATACCGAATTAACCAACTACAGATACTCTCAGTGTTAGTATACCCCTGTTTAAAACTGCAAGAAACCTAACTTATGTCTTAAGTGAAACAGGAATTTCAATTAATTACTAGATGTAAACAAAACAAAAACTAGTCTTGAGAGATTAACCCTTACAATTCACTCACTTACCAAACTCCCTTCTTCACACTCAGTGCAGACGTGATGTCATCACTTGCAACAAATGTGTATGATGTAAGCAAATGTTTCAATAATGTAAAATCCATAAGCAAGAAAAAGATTCCAGCTCAATTTTAACCTTATACAGTTGGGTGGTTGATGAATATTTCAATGGGAAACTGATGTTATTTTAATTGGCCAGACAGAAGTTCCACCCAGTGGTCAACCCGCTCAGTTAAACCTCACAAGATTGATTGGCATGATTGGAGGAAGTATTTAAAGAGAAACTGCAGACTTTTGGATCAGTCGGCTCGTTTGGTTTTGAGGTTAGTGGAAAGACAATGTAATTCAGAGCTTGGGATCGCTTCTTTTTGTTTTTTTTGTCTTATTCAGTCTGACTAACTATTCTTAGCTCATCAAGGGTGCCATTTATGCTTCTTTTCAGAAAGAGAAGCAGCAGCCTCTGTTACCAAAAGTGACTAATCTTATTAGAGTCAATTGGAGGGCTGCTTTTAGAGGGCTTTACCCAGCCCACAGGATCTATAGTCCCATAAAGTCATGTTCCTGGGTGTCACAGAGGTGCAGTGCCTCATCAGCCAGCCAGTTACAGATCTGACCAGCCTAACATCGGGATTAAGAAAGAAGCAAGATATAAATGGGTTTCCAGCATGAAGGCATGTGACAGATGTGCCTGGGCGTCCACAGAAGGTTTTTAATGTTAAAGATTCAGTCTAAGGAATTTTTGAACAACCCAAAGGCTCAGGATAGAACAGATAGAAATCTCACAACATAAACAGGAGGAGGAGGCTCCACAAATATCCCCACCCTCAATGATGGGGGAGCCCAGCATATCAGTGCAAAAGATAAGGCTGAAGCATTTGCATGCATCTTCAGTCAGAAGTGCTGAGTGGATGATCCATCTCAGCCTCCTCCTGAGGATCCCAGCATCACAGATGCCAGTCTTCAGCCAATCCGATTCACTCCACGTGATATTAGGAAATGGCAGAAGGCACTGGATACTACAAAGGCTATGGGCCCTGACAACATTCCGGCAATAGTACTGAAGACTTGTGCTCGAGAACTTGCCGCGCCCCTAGCCAAGCTGTTCCAGTACAGCTACAACACTGGCATCTACCTGGCGATGTAGAAAATTGCCCAAGTATGTCCTGTACACAAAAAGCAGGACAAATCTAACCCGGTCAATTACTGCCCTATCAGTCCACTCCCGATCATCAGCAAAGGGGTCATCAACAGTGCTATCAAGCAGCTCTTTCTCAGCAATAACATGCTCACTGATGCTCACTTTGGGTTCTGCCAGGGCTACTCAGCTCCTGACCTCATTTGCAGCATTTTTCCAAACATGGACAAAAGACCTGAACTGAAGAGGTGAGGAGAGAGTGATTACCCATGACGTCAAGGCAGCATTTGACCGAGTATGGCATCAAGGGGCCCTAGAAAAACTTGAATCAATGGAAATCAGGGGAAAACTCTCTGCTGGTTGGAGTCATACCTAGCAAAAAGGAAGATGGTTGTGGTTATTGAAGGTTAATCATCTCAGTCCAAGACATCACTGCAGGAGTTCCTCAGAGTAGTGTCCTAGGCCCAACCATCTTCAACTGCTTCGTCAATGACTTTCCCTTCATCATAAGGTTAGATGTGGGGATGTTCACTGATGGTTGTATGATGTTCAGCACCATTCACGACTCCTCAAATAATGAAGCAGTCCATGTTCATATGCAGCAAGGCCTGGACAATATTCAGGCTTGGGCTGATAAGTGGCAAGTTACATTCGCCCCACCCAAGTGCCAGGCAATGACCATCTCAAACAAGAGAGAATCTAACCATCTCGCTTTAATGTTCAATGAGATTACCATCACTAAATCCCCCACGATCAACATTCTGGGGTTACCATTGACCAGAAACGGAACTGGACCAGCCACATAAATACTGTGGCTACAAGAGCAGGTCAGAGGCTAGAAATCCTGCAGCGAGTAACTCACCTCTTGACTCCCCAATGCCTGTCCATCATCTACAAGGCACAAGTCATGGGTGTGATGAAATACTCTCCACGTGCCTGGAAGCATGCAGCTCCAACAACACTCAAGAAGCTCAACACCGAAGAGGACAAAGCAGCCTGCTTGATTGACATTACATCCACCATTTACAACATTCACTCCCTTCACCACTGAAGCACAGTGGCAGCAGTGTGTACCATATACAAGATGCACTGTAGCAACTCACCAAGGCTCCTTAGACAGCACCTTCCAAACTTGCGACTTCTACCACCTAGAAGGACAAGGGCAGTAGATGCATGAGAACACCACCACCTGCAAGTTCCCCTCCAAGTCACACTTGCATTCCTGACTTGGAACTATATCACCACTCCTTCATTGTTGCTGGATCAAAATCTTAGAACTCCATTCCGAACAGCACTGTGGGTATACCTACACCCCAAGGACTGCAGCGGTTCAAGAAGACAGCTCACCACCCACATTCTCAAGGGCAATTAGGGATGGGCAATAAATGCTGGCCTAGCCAGCGATGCCAACATCCCATGAATGAATAAAAAAACTTTAAATTTAAGAACCCAGCATATCATGGGACAGTGTTTAGTCAGAGAGTAGACAGTAGGAAGGGAATTTTAGCCCCTCTTGCCTGGCATAAGCTAGGTAAGGAGCACTGAAAATAAAGCTTGGAGACTTACCTGCTCTATACCCATCCCAATCTAACAGACTGCAACACTAAATTACAGGCAACATGGACCATCCACTCAAAGGCAGTGGAGAATTTTTTCAAACATGCAGTTTGGTCTTTGATGACATCATTGGGGCCTGACTGCTATTTTTACCTGGAGCCTGAATGGATAGCAGTAGTGAATTTCCTGCCAGGCTAAAGCTGCCAGTTTCAGGATCTGAAGACAGAAGAGGGCCAGGTAACTGTGAATTTTACAATTTGTAAAGGTTTCTTTGTGGGCCAGGATAGCCGGTTTCTTTTCCTGAAGGACTTTTAGTGAACCAGTAGGGTTTTTAACAACAATGCCGAAGCTTTAATGATCATTTCTTCTGGTGCTAGCCCACAAATTACCAGATTTATTGGCCTGGATATTGACACTCCACTCAGGCCCACACCCCCATGACAGGTTGAAGGGTGTTTTAAGTGAAATCCATGTAACCCAATTTTATTTTAATGGCAGTGGATAAGAACACATAATAGCATTTACATTGATCTCAATTAATATTTAATATGAAAGATAAAACTTTTGATACTTCCTTGGAACTGCACTTAACTGCCAGCCTATCTTTTGTGCTCATTGTTCTGGGGTGGGGACTGAACATTCAACCTTCTAACACAAAAGGGTGCTGTCATTGAGCCAAGACTGGCATAAAACTAGGGAGTGCATCTGGCTTTATCTCCTCAAATGCTTATTCAGTTTGCCTTCAAAGGAATTTAAGCAGACTTGCAAAGGTCAACAGTATCCGGTTCCAATCACACAAGGAATCCTTTATGACTGTATAACTAGATATTGAGCTGCACAGGCACATCTACAGTCAGACCACTTACAGCAGTGACTAGCATTACTGTATCTGACAGAATATCTAAGGCAAGGCATTACATTTATAAAAAGCATGTAACTGAGTGTTGTAAGTCCGACTTTGCTATTATAGTTTTGCCATTGTTTATTTTGTAATGTTTTCTGCATGACTGAGGGTAGTTGAATATGTTTCTTTCATGTGTACCTGAGTATATCTGAGAGAGAGCAAAAAGCTTTTAAAGGAATATGAAGCAAAGCCCTGTCTGCCTTGTCAGGTAGACAGAAAAGACCCGATGATACTTTTTGACCAATATTTATCCCTCAACCAACATCACTAAAACAAATATGATGAAAGGTCATTTACCTGAAACGTTAATTCTATTTCTTTCGCCACAGATGCTGCCTCACCGACTGAGTATTTCCTGCATTTTCTGTTTTTATTTCACTTAAACAGATTATCTGGTCATCTATCTCAATGCTGTTTATGGGACCTTCCTATGGATAAATTGGTTGCTGCCTTTCCCACATTACAATAGTGACTAACTCCAAAAGTATTTCGTTGGCTGCAGAGTGCTTTGGTTCATCCTGAGGTTGTGGATGGCGCTATGTAAATGTAAATACAAAATAATGAACATGTAATGCGATGTCTTGCTTGACTTAAAGTAGCTCCTAACTACACTCCTGCATTCTCAGCCTAGTGATAGCTGGACCTGATTGACTTCCATGTTTCTGTTTGTATTTTTAATCTCCCTGTCTTCACAGCCAAGAAGGAAAAATAGCCAAAGCGTCTATTAGCCACGCATCATTTGCTGCGTGTAAATAGGATTTCCACTGGACTTCCAGAGAAGTCATGGTGGCAGAGCAGGAGCAGCTCTAAGGAAATTCCCAGCCTTTCTGCTCATGTAGGTTGTGGCATTATGTGCAAGGTCTCAGACAGATGAATGGGTGCCTTCAATGATCTCCTGAACATTGGGGAATCCAGCAATGTGGGACAATTAGTTAACTGTGCCATGCTGCTATTGCAATTCAATAGGTTAAAAAAAACCTGATGGTCCTGATAAGCAATGAAGCTGTCATTTGGTTGATGCATCTGCAGGCAAAATAGTTGCTATTATAGGTATAAGAAGGACATAGCAATATAACAGGTGAGGAAAGAGATGACCTTCATTGCCACTGGTACTACTGTCCCTTATAGGTTGTCTCCAGGTGCCTTGTAACAGAATGCAAAACTCTGCGACTGTCTTAGTGCTGACTCATCCTACAGTCATGCCCCCAGTCAACACTCTGTATTGGTGCTAGGTAGATGTAATGACAAGTGCAAGCTCTAGTTCCAGTTGGTTTCCCTGTCAAGCGTGTTTTATCTTCCATTATTTAAATACTGTAGAAGGTAGCTTGGAAAAACAAACTTTCCCATTACTGAAATGTTATATTGAATAGCAATGACTCTGTTCTTTAATATGTGAGAATTTGGCTTGCTTTTAATATCTACTTATAATGACCAGAATTAACACTGGGCATGATATTCACCCATAACTCAGAAAATATAGGCCTGTATGTCAATTCCCTCATTTGCATGAATTAATTTTGCATAATTAAGCTCTTGTAGATTCTGCACAAGAGCTGCTAAAAATAGACAGGATAATACCTCAGTTTAAATAGTGGACTGAGGATTGCCATACAAACATC
Source organism: Heterodontus francisci (assembly GCF_036365525.1). Classification (NCBI taxonomy): domain Eukaryota; kingdom Metazoa; phylum Chordata; class Chondrichthyes; order Heterodontiformes; family Heterodontidae; genus Heterodontus; species Heterodontus francisci. The sequence goes on from NC_090371.1 coordinate 242,010,326, forward strand.
TTAAATGTTAGTATGGAGAATATTGGCCTCTATTAAACCCTGCCCCAGACACGACAGGCAGCAGAGAGTTGGGAGGGGTTAAATTATCTAAATCGCATAACCTGACCCCAATCGGCTGTGTACAAGCTTTCTGGCAATTTTACAGTGGAGGATATTGAGGAGGTCAGGTGCAGTGGTTCGATAATCCAATTGGAACCCCACATTCAATTTAACCGCTGCAGCACAGGTTTCCCGAGGTCGGGAAAGTCTCTGGTGAAACGTAGGCAAAATTGTTCAACACTTTATCGAGGTGGTTAAAGGTCCGTAAGCCTGAAGAGCGTAAAGGCTCAGAACTCACAAGCCATTTTTCAGTTTCTTTTGGGATACAGTTTGGTGTGAGAGTTATTTGGAGAGTTTTGAGTTGTTCAGAGAGAGAATCTTATGATGTGTGGCATTGTGGCTGCTCTCAATTGGACTAAGCAAGAGGAGGAAAAATGAGGATCAACAGCAGCAAAGGTGCGAAGTGGAAGGAGCTCCACGTGGTGAGTAGAAAAGAGAACAGCCAGGGACGTATGAGCTTACAGAAGGCCCTACCCACCTAACAGTCTATAGACAGAGGCTCAGCTTCCTTGACCTGTCACAGGAGCAGTGCTTCCGAAGGCTGAGGTTGTTACGTTAGGTGGACACAACCTCTGTAGTCTCCTACATGAAAACCTGTTGGCTGCTGGACCTGGCAGCTACACGTTTCCAGTGTCTGTGAAAGTCATTATTGGTCTCAATTTCTTTGCCTCTGGTTTCTTCCAGGGTGCTACTGGCAACAGAGCGAGAGTGTCACAGTCAACTTCACATAAATACATAAAGTAGGTGATGTATGGATTGTTTTCCAGGGCTGGAAGGTATATAAACTCCCCCTCTGATGGCAAAAGTCAGAACGGGCGGGTTCTGAGATTTGTGTCTCTGGCCAGCTTCCACAAATGCAGGGTGCCATTGATTGCACAAATGTACTAATTTGTGCACCTCTGCTCAATCAGGAGTTTTCATAAACCACAAGGGATTTCATTCCATCAACATTCATCTGGTGTGCAACCATAAAAAAGGTTCATGCAGGTCTGTGCTATATTCCCTGGGAGCTACCGTGAAGTTTTCATACTGCGGCAGTCCAACATCCCCAACTAGAATGAACTTTAAAGGGTAGCTGCTTGGTGACAAAAGGCACTCTCTTTAAACCTGGTTGATGACATTTCTGAGGAACCCCACCAACAAGAATCAGGAGTGTTACAACTCATATGAAAACCAGATCTGACATCAAGCAAGCCATCAGCATGCTGAAGTTATGCTTCAGGTGCTCACACAGGTCTGGAGGCTCCCTTCACTACTGACCACTGAGGGTCTCGAGGACACTTGTGGTCTGCTGCGTGCTGCACAATATAGTGCAGCAGTAAGGACTAGAGGTCCAGGAGGAAGAAGCTGCTCAGCACTCCTCGTCTGATGAGGATACCAATGATAAGGAGGAAAATGGGGCATCCAGTGCAAGACCAACCAATCACACTGCTCCTCAAGATCCCAGAGATGCCCTGATAGATCGAAGGTTCAGTTGGTCACTTACACTGGACCAACATCATGATATTGTCATGGTCCTGTAGTTTTTATTATCTCCGGGGAATATGTGGTGTGTCTTTAAGGCTGGAAAAGGAGCCGGACTGCTTTAAGAACCAGCAAGCCTCAGGAGTTGGAGAAAATGCATTTTGGTTGCCGTTGGATACAGCCATTTGGAGACTGCGATTCAAACGGTGCATTCTCGTCACCTTGAATACAGCCACTTGGATTGAGCATCAAGCTATACGTTTGTTACAATTCAATTTTGAACTGGCTTTTTAGTTGAAGACAGTCTGTTCTAACAGAACACAGACAGACAGCTGGTGTTAGCACCTGAAAGAAGCGCTCTCAGCCATTTAAACTGAAGGAAGAGAATTTAGTCTGTTTAATTATTATTATCTCTCAAAATTCTAAAAAAAGTCAAGCCAAAACAGAGATCTCTGATAATTTAACTGAAAGAAGGGAAGTTCGACTGTGCTAATCTATTATCCCTCAAAAATTCTAAAGCCAAATTGATTAATTAAAGTTTTTGCAAGTCGTTAATTGTTGAAATTCGCTGGAAAAGGAAAGCATCACCTACTGTTGGAGTTAGACTACAGACTGTTCTACTGTTGAAGAACCTTTTTTCCCCATCAGATGGTTGTGAGCATTTCAAGCAACCTTGGAATTTTTCACCTGCGGCAGGGGCATAAATTTGCAAGGACTCTAATTATTTCTATTTTAAATGTTGTTTAGATCTTCATAGTGTTTAAGAATTTAGTTTTTCCAATGAAACAGTTAATTTGTGGTTTAAAGACACCTGGTTTGGTTAGCCTCATTCGGGGGTTAATAGATGGTGCAATTTGGCCAGGTCTTGCTTTAATTTAGAAAGTTTAAAATGATATGCTCGGTGATCTGTGGAGGGACGGGATTGAATGAACAGTGCATTTCTCCCACCACAATCAGAATCGTATATTTTGATTGGGGGCTATTACTGGAGCGGTCGGTCATAACAATATCATCCCCGTCTCTGCCACCTCCTGTTGCTTGTGCTCACTCATGCCATGCTAATGACCAGGCGACATCCTGTCTAGCAGGCTCGACTGATGTGTTTGTACCTACAATGCATGTCACCTGTGATGATCCTCCATCAGCAGGAATGACCTGCTCTGAGGAATCTCATTCCCTCTGGATAGGGTCTTCTGTTCTTTGTATGATTAAAATTAAATTGAGATTAAAAGAAAAGGCCTTTAAATTTGCCAGAAATAGTAGTAAATCTGAGGATTGGGAGGATTTTAGAATACAGGAAATCATAGAAAGTTTAAGGCACAGAAAGAGGCCACTTGGCCCATCATGTCTGTGCCAGCCAAAAACGATCTACCTATTTTAATTCCACCTTCCAGCATTTGGTCTGTAGCCCTGCAGTTTACGGCACTTGAGGTGCACATCCAGACTCCTTTTGAATGAGTTGAGGGTCTCTGCCTCAACTACCAGTTCCAGACCATCACCACCCTCTTGGTGAAAAAGTTTTTCCTCATCTCCCCTCTAATTTTTCTACCAATCACTTCAAATCTGCCCCCTCGTCACTGAGTTCCCTGCTATGGTGAATAGACTCTTCACCTCCACTCTATCCTGGCCCATCACAATTTTGTACATTTCAATCAGATCGCCGCTCAGCCTTCTCTGTTCCAAGGAGAACAAACCCAGCCTATCCAATCTTTCCTCATTGCTGCATTTTTCCAGTCCTGGCAACATCCTTGTAAATCTCCTCTGTACCCTCTCTAGTGCAATTACATCCTTCCTGTAATGAGGTGAGCAGGACTGCACACAGTACTCAACTTGTGGCCTAACCAATGAGTTATACAGTTCCAGCATAACCTCCCTGCTCTTGTATTCTATACCTCGGCTAATAAAGGAAAGGATTCCATATGCCTTCTTAACCACCTTATTGACCTGTCCTGCTACCTTCAGGGTAAAGGCCTGCTCAGGTCATGAAAAAAACCTGACCCGAACCCAACAAAACCACATCAGACCCGAGTCCAAACCATCCCGAGCCCGACCCGACCTGACCGGACCCGAGCCTGACCCGACCACCAGAATGTTCACTTTACCTACCTTCCAATTCCGAATTGGCAGGAAGCTGCAGCATGAGTGCGATGACTTCATAGACACGCTCACTCGCTCACTGCGCAGACTCAGAGTTTCCCTTATTGATGTCCTGGACTCCCAGCTCAGGTAGGCTTTTCAACTTTTGACACTTGCTAAACTCAACTTCCCAGCAAAGCAAAATGCAATACTTACGGTGTGTGTCCGACCCGGACCCGAGCCCAAAAGCCGGACCTGGAAGAGCGACCAGACCCGACCCGAACCCGACACGTCGTCGGGTCCTATCGGGTTCGGGTTGGGTAGCAGGGCTTTACTTCAGGGATCTGTGGACATTCACTCCAAGGTCTCTTATTTCTCAGGATTTTCCCATTAATCGTTTATTCCTTTGCCTTGTTTGACCTCCCCAAATGCATCAATTCACATTTCTCCAAGTTGAATTCCATTTGCCACTTTTCTGCCCATCTGACCAGACCATCAATATCTTCCTGCAGCCTACAGATATCCTCCTTGCGACCCACCACAGGGCCAATCTTTGTGTCGTCTGCAAACTTCTTGGTCATGCCCCCTACATTTACGTCCAAATCATTAGTATACACCACAAAAAGCAGGCGACCCAAGACTGAGCCCTGTGGAACGCCACTAGAAACAGCCCTCCAGTCGCTAAAACAGCCGTTAACAACAGGAGGTCCAAGAAACATATAAAGAAAGGAAGAATAGAATATGAATCACAAATAGTGATCACAACATGATCAAATTCAAGGTAGCATTTGAAAGTGAAAGTGTTAATTTTAACTCTGAGATAGATAGATTTTTGTTAAGCAAAGATATTAAGGGATATGGGCCAAAGGCAGGTATATGGCACAGTGGCTCAGTGGTTAGCACCGCAGCCTCACAGCTCCAGCGACCCGGGTTCAATTCTGGGTACTGCCTGTGTGGAGTTTGCAAGTTCTCCCTGTGTCTGCGTGGGTTTTCTCCGGGGCTCCGGTTTCCTCCCACAGCCAAAAGACTTGCAGGTTGGTAGGTAAATTGGCCATTATAAATTGCCTCTAGTATAGGTAGGTGGGAGGGAAATATAGGGACAGGTGGGGATGTGGTAGGAATGTGGGATTAGTGTAGGATTAGTATAAATGGAGTTGAACAGCAAGGGAGCTTACAGCCGAGGAGCCATCTTGAATCAGGTCTAAATCAGGGGACATAATCACTGACCAACGCAAACAAATGGACCGCTGGGTTGAGCACGACCTAGAACTGCCCTCAACGCAGCCCAGCCTCTACCAGTCATGGATGAGCTGGACATACAGCCAACAAAATTGGAACTCAGTGATGCCATTGATTCTCTAGCCAGCGGAAAAGCCCCTGGGAAAGACAGCATTACCCCCAAAATAATCAAGAGTGCTAAGCCTGCTATACTCTAAGCACTACATGAACTGCTTTGCCTGTGCTGGGACGAGGGAGCAGTACCTCAGGACATGCGCGATGCCAATATCATCACCCTCTATAAAAACAAAGGTGACCGCGGTGACTGCAACAACTACCGTGGAATTTCCCTGCTCAGCATAATGGGGAAAGTCTTTGCTCGAGTCGCTCTAAACAGGCTCCAGAAGCTGGCCGAGCGCGTCTACCCTAAGGCACAGTGTGGCTTTTGTGCAGAGAGATCGACCGTCGACATGCTGTTCTCCCTTCGTCAGATACAGGAGAAATGCTGCGAACAACAAATGCCCCTCTACATTGCTTTCATTGATCTCACCAAAGCCTTTGACCTCGTCAGCAGACGTGGTCTCTTCAGACTGCTAGAAAAGATTGGATGTCCACCAAAGCTACTAAGTTTCATCACCTCATTCCATGACAATGTGAAAGGCACAATTCAACATGGTAGCTCCTCATCAGACCCCTTTCCTATCCTGAGTGGCGTGAAACAGGGTTGTGTTCTCGCACCCACACTTTTTGGAATTTTCTTCTCCCTGCTGCTTTCACATGCGTTCAAGTCCTCTGAAGAAGGAATTTTCCTCCACACAAGATCAGGTGGCAGGTTGTTCAACCTTGCCCGTCTAAGAGCGAAGTCTCAAGTACGGAAAGCCCTCATCAGGAAACTCATCTTTGCTGACGATGCTGCTTTAACATCTCACACTGAAGAGTGTCTGCAGAGTATCTTTGACAGGTTTGCGGCTGCCTGCAATGAATTTGGCCTAACCATCAGCCTTAAGAAAACGAACATCATGGGGCAGGACGTCAGAAATGCTCCATCCATCAATATTGGCGACCACGCTCTGGAAGTGGTTCAAGAGTTCACCTACCTAGGCTCAACTATCACCAGTAACCTGTCTCTAGATGCAGAAATCAACAAGCGCATGGGTAAGGCTTCCACTGCTATGTCCAGACTGGCCAAGAGAGTGTGGGAAAATGGCGCACTGACACGGAACACAAAAGTCCGAGTGTATCAAGCCTGTGTCCTCAGTACCTTGCTCTATGGCAGCGAGGCCTGGACAATGTATGTCAGCCAAGAGCAACGTCTCAATTCATTCCATCTTCGCTGCCTCCGGAGAATACTTGGCATCAGGTGGCAGGACCGTATCTCCAACATAGAAGTCCTCGAGGCGGCCAACATCCCCAGCTTATACACACTACTGAGTCAGCGGCGCTTGAGATGGCTTGGCCATGTGAGCCGCATGGAAGATGGCAGGATCCCCAAAGACACATTGTACAGCGAGCTCGCCACTGGTATCAGACCCACCGGCCGTCCATGTCTCCGCTTTAAAGACGTCTGCAAATGCGACATGAAGTCCTGTGACATTGATCACAAGTTGTGGGAGTCAGTTGCCAGCGTTCGCCAGAGCTGGCGGGCAGCCATAAAAGCGGGGCTAAAGTGTGGCGAGTTGAAGAGACTTAGCAGTTGGCAGGAAAAAAGACAGAGGCGCAAGTCGAGAGCCAACTGTGTAACAGCCCCGACAAACAAATCTTTCTGCAGCACCTGTGGAAGAGCCTGTCATTCTCGAATTGGCCTTTATAGCCACTCCAGGCGCTGCTCCACACACCACTGACCACCTCCAGGCGCTTACCCATTGTCTCTCGAGACAAGGAGGCCAAAGAAGTATAAATGGGTGGTTGATGGTCGGCACAGACTCGGTGGGCTGAAGGGCCTGTTTCTTTGCTGTATATCTAAAACTAAAACTAAATGGAGTTAGGCCACGGATCAGCCATGATCTCATTGAATGGCGGGACAGGCTTGAGGGCTGAAAGGCCTACTCCTGTTCCTATCTTCCTATGTTCCTATGAATGTAAACTAGCAAAAAACATAAAAACAGACTATAAAAGCTTCGACAGGTACCTAAAAAGGAAACGTTTGGCTCAGAAAAATGTGGGTCCATTACAGGCAGAGTCAGGAGAATTTATAATGGGGAATAGAGTAATGGCAGCGAAGTTCAATGATTACTTTGTGTCTGTCTTCAGTGAGGTAGATACAAGAAATGCACAGTGGTGCAGCGGTTAGCACTGCCACCTCACAGCTCCAGCAACCCGGGTTTCATTCTGGGTTTTGCCTGTGTGGAGTTTGCGAATTCTCCCTGTGACTGTGTGGGTTTCTGCTGGGTGCTCTGGTTTCCTCCTCCGCCAGAGACTTGCAGGTTGATACGTAATTTGGCCATTGTAAATTGCCCTTAGTATAGGTATGTGCTAGGGGAATTGAAGGGATGTGGTAGGAATATGGGATTAATGTAGGATAAGTATAAATAGGTGGCTGATGGTCAGTGCAGACTTGATGGGCTGGAGGGCCTGTTTCAGTGCTGTATCTCTAAATAAAATAAAATTAGAGATCAAGGGACTAGGGAGAATGAGGAATTGAAGGAAATTAGATTTAGTAAGAAGGTTGTACTGGGGAAATTAATGGTTCTGAAAGGTTGATAAGTCCCCAAGACCTGATATTCTACATCCCAGAGTGTTGAAAGAGATGGATGGAGATAGTGGATGAATTGGTGATCATCTTCCAAAATTCTACATATTCTAGAACGGTTCCTGCAGATTGCAATGTAGCAATTGTCACCCCACTATTTAAGAAGGGAGGGAGAGAGGAAACAGGCAAAAACAGACCTGTTAGCCTTACATCAGTAGTAGAGAAAATAATAATGGATAATAAGGATCTGATTGGACATAATCAACATGGATTTATGACAGGGAAATCATGTTTGACGAATCTGTTGGAGCTTTTTGAGGATGTTACTAACAGAATTGATAAAGGGGAGTCAGTGGACATAGCATATTGGATTTTCATAAGGCTTTTGATAAAGTCCCCCAAAGGAGGTTGGTTAGCAAAAGTAAAGCACATGTGATAGGAGGTAATATACTGGCATGGATTAAGGATTGGGTAACAGGCAGAAAACAGAGTAGGAATAAACGGGTCATTCTTGCGTTGGCAGGCTGTGACTAGTGAGGTACCACAAGGATCAGTACTTGGGCCCCAGCTGTTCGCAATATATATCAATGATTTGGATGTGGGGACCAAATGTAATATTTCCAAGTTTGCAGATGACACAAAACTAGGTGGGAATGTGTGTTGTGAGGAGGATGCAAACTTGTGAGGAGGTTGTAACAAGACCTGCCTACTTTTATACTCCATCCCCCGTGCAATAAATGCCAACATTCCATTTGCCTTCCTATTACTTGCTGTACCTGCATGCTAACCTTTTGTGATTCATGTACGAGGAATCCCAGATCCCTTTGTATCGCAGTATTCTACAGTCTCTCTCCATTTAAATAATATTCTGCTTTTCTATTTTTCTTGCCAAAGTGGACAATGCCACATTTTCCCACATTATATTCCATCTGCCAAATATTGGTCCTCACACTTCATGTATTTGTATCTCTTTGCAGACTCTTTTCTTTCCTTCTCACTACTTGTTTTCGTACCTATCAGCAAATTTGGCTACAATACACTAGGTCCCTTCATCCAAGTCATTAATATAGATCTTAATTAGTTGAGGCACCAGCACCAATCCCTGTGACACTCCACTAGTTATAGCTTGCCAGCCTGAAAATGCCCCATTTATCCCAACTCTCTATTTCCTGTTAGTTAGCCAATCTTCTATCCTCGATTTCTCCTAAGACCGTGAGCTCTTATCTTGTGTAGTAACCTTTTACGTGGCACATTATTGAATGCCTTTTGGAAATCCAAATACACTTCAATACTACATATATCTACTGGTTCCCATTTATCCACCCTGCTTATTACATTTTCAAAGAACTCTAATAAATTTGTCAAACACGATTTCCCTGTTACTTAAACATGTTGACTCTGTCTGATTGCATTATGATTTTCTGCAGGTCCTGCTGCTACTTCATTAATTTAATAAAAATATTAAAAGTAGCAGAAATATCCTCCCATAGGATTTATGAAATAAACAATGGCCTGGATTTTGTGTCAAGGTCCCAGGTCCCAGCAGCGGGACGGGAAATGGGTGTCGCTTCCAGTCAGGCTTTCAGCTGTGGCCGGCCAATTAAATCAGAGGACACACGAGGCAATCCAAGTGAAGTGTAGAGATGAGAAGTGATGTGGCAATGGCGGCATCAGGTGATGCTGTGGAAGGTGCTGGCACCATATTTAAAGGGCTGCCAGCCCTGCATCCACTGACGATGGCTTAGCAGAGTCCTCTGCCTGACAGGTGTTTTGAAACTAAAGTCCTCTGCCTGACCGGTGCTTTGAAACTAAAGTCCTCTGCCTGACCAGTGCTTTGAAACTAAAGTCCCCTGCCTTCAAGCAAGGAGCTGAGCGGAAGTTGCAGCAAGAATGGCAGAAGGAGGGCCATGGTGGCCTGATGGATTAGTGATGCCTCCCTGCAGGATCACCTCCAAGTTGCAAGGGGAAGGTGGGAGGACTCTTCTCAAGTGATGGGAAGAGGACATCAGCCCGCCTGACCAAGCAAGGCTGGATAGAGATTGCAGAGAAGTTCATCAACCATGGGGACATCACGGGAACCTGGATACAATGCCACAACTGTGCCAATGTACCATAGAACCATGGAAAAATTACAGCATAGGAAGAAGCCATTCAGCCCATCGTGCCTGCGTGGCCGAAAAAACTAGCTGCCCAATCTAATCTCACCTTCCAGCACCTAATCCATAACCTTGCAGGTTACAGCACTTCAGGTGCATGTCCAGGCACCTTTTAAATGAGTTGAGGGTTTCTGCCATTTCTGGCAGTGAACTCCAGCCACCCACCGCCCTCTGGGCGCAAATGATTTTCCTCATGTCCCCTCTAATCCTTTTACCAATCACCTTAAATCTGTGCCCCCTGGTAATTGACCTCTCTGCGAGGGGAAACAGGTCCTTCCTGTCTATTCTATCTAGGCCCCTCATAATTTTGTACACCTCAATTAAGTTACCCCAAAGTCCCCAAAAAACTTACCTCGGGGATTCGCGGCCTTCATCCAGGGAGAAGACTCAGAGGGCGGTGTTCCAGACCGGTAAGTAAAAAAAACATACCTCTGATAAAAAAAACCTGAAAAAGTGACGTCACAGGAAAGCTGTGACCTGATTGGCTGGTAGGGAATCAGGACTGAATTTGAAAATAAAACATTGATAAAAATTGATTAAAACCCTAATTAACTAATTAATAAGTAGAGTAACTAAACCAGAGGGAGGAGATTACTGTATTTAGTTAGCATTTAATATCTATAGTAGGAATCTAGCACTAGGGACCATATAGTTAATTATAACAATTTAGTAAAGATTTAATAACTATTTATTTATTTTAAATTAATGTATTAATTAGTGCTAGAAATGTCAGTTAGAGGGGTAAATTGCTTCACCTGTGTGATGTGGGAGGTCCGTGACGCTTCCAGCGTTCCGGATGACTACATCTGCAGGAAGTGTACCCAGTTGCAGGTCCTCACAGACCGCATGGATCGGTTGGAGCGGCAACTGAATGCACTTCGGCGCATGCAGGTGCAGAAAGCGTCATAGACAGGAGTTTTAGAGAAGTGGTTACACCCAAGGTGCAGGCAGATAGATGGGTGACCGCGAGAAGGGGCAGGCAGTCAGTGCAGGAATCCCCTGTGGCTGTCCTCCTCTCTAACAAGTATACCGTTTTGGATACTGTTGGGGGTGATGGCCTATCAGGCGAAAACAGCAGCAGCCAGAGCAGTGGCACCACGGCTGGCACTGTTGTTCAGCAGGGAGGGACAAAGCGCAGAACAGCAATAGTTATAGGGGACTCTATAGTCAGGGGCACAGATAGGCTCTTCTGTGGACGTGAAAGAGACTCCAGGATGGTATGTTGCTTCCCTGGTGACAGGGTCAAGAATGTCTCTGAATGGACAGGGGGCATTCTGAAGGGGGAGGGTGAACAGCCAGAGGTTGTGGTACACATCGGTACCAATGACATAGGCAGGAAGAGTGACGAGGTCCTGCAGAGAGAGTTCAGGGAGTTAGGTAGAAAGTTAAAAGACAGGACCTCTAGGGTTGTAATCTCGGGATTACTCCCTGTGCCACGTGCCAGTGAGGCTAGAAATAGGAAGATAGTGCAGCTAAACATGTGGCTGAACAGCTGGTGTAGAAGGGAGGGTTTCAGATATCTGGACCATTGGGATTTCTTCAGGGACAGCTGGGACCTGCACAAGAAGGACGGGTTGCATCTAAACTGGAGGGGCACAAATATCCTGGCTGCGAGGTTTGCTAGCATCACTCGGGAGGGTTTAAACTAGTGTGGCAGGGGGGTGGGAACCAGAACAGTACGACAGCAAGTGAAATAAATGAGGCGGAATTAGTAAATAAGGCCAGTAAGACTAAGAGGAAGAGCAGGCAGGGAGATGTTGCGGAGCACAGCGGGACTGGTGGTCTGAAGTGCATTTGTTTCAATGCGAGAAGTATAACAGGTAAGGCAGATGAACTTAGAGCTTGGATTATTACTTGGAACTATGATGTTGTTGCTATTACAGAGACTTGGTTGAGGGAAGGACAGGATTGGCAGCTAAATGTTCCCGGATGTAGAAGCTTCAGTTGGGATAGAGGGGGATGTAAAAGGGGTGGGGGAGTTGCATTACTGGTTAAGGAAAATATCACACCTGTACTGCGGGAGGACACCTCGGAGGAGTCATGCAGCGAGGCAATATGGGTGGAGCTCTGGAATAGGAAAGGTGCAGTCACGATGTTGGGGGTTTACGACAGGCCTCCCAACAGCCAGCGGGAGGTAGAGGAGCAGATATGTAGACAGATTTTGGAAAGTTGTAAAGGTAACAGGGTTGTAGTGGTGGGTGATTTTAACTTCCCCTATATTGACTGGGACTCACTTAGTGCGAGGGGCTTGGATGGGGCAGAATTTGTAAGGAGCATCCAGGAGGCCTTCTTGAAACAATATGTAGATAGTCCAACGAGGGATGGGGCTGTACTGGACCTGGTATTGAGGAATGAGCCCGGCCAGGTGGTCGAAGTTTCAGTAGGGGAGCATTTCGGGAACAGTGACCATAATTCCATCCGTTTTAAGGTACTTGTGGATAAGGATAAGAGTAGTCCTGGGGTGAAGGTGCTAAATTGGGGGAAGGCTAATTATAACAATATTAGGTAGGAACTGAAGAATTTAGATTGGGGACGACTGTTTGAGGGTAAATCAACATTTGACATGTGGGAGTCTTTCAAACGTCAGTTGATTAGAATCCAGGACCAACATGTTCCTGTGAGGGAGAAGGATAAGTTTGGCAAGTTTCGGGAACCTTAGATAACGAGGGATATTGTGAGCCTAGTCAAAAAGAAAAAGGAAGCATTCGTAAGGGCTGGAAGGCCAGGAACAGACGAATCCCTTGAGGAATATAAAGAAAGTAGGAAGGAACTTAAGCAAGGAGTCAGGAGGGCTAAAAAGGGTCATGAAACAGGATTAAGGAAAATCCCAAGGATTTTTATATGTATATAAAGAGCAAGAGGGTAACCAGGGAAAGGGTTGGCCCGCTCAAGGACAGAGGAGGGAATCTATGTGTGGAGCCAGAGGAAATGGGCGAGGTACTAAATGAGTACTTTGCATCAGTATTCACCAAAGAGAAGGACTTGGTGGATGATGAGCCTGGAGAAGGGAGTGTGGATAGTCTCAGTCATCTCATTATCAAAAAGGAGGTGGTGTTGGGTGCCTTGCAAAGCATTAAGGTAGATAAGCCCCCAGGGCCTGATGGGATCTACCCCAGAATACTGAGGGAGGCAAGGGAAGAAATTGCTGGGGCCTTGACAGAAATCTTTGCATCCTCATTGGCTACAGGTAAGGCCCCAGAGGACTGCAGAATAGCCAATGTTGTTCCTTTGTTTAAGAAGGGTAGCAAGGATAATCCAGGAAATTATAGGCCAGTGAGCCTTACGTCGGTGGTAGGGAAATTATTAGAGAGGATTCTTTGGGACAGGATTTACTCCCATTTGGAAACAAACAAACTTATTAGCGAGAGGCAGCATGGTTTCGTGAAGGGGAAGTCATGTTTCACTAATTTGATTGAGTTTTTTGAGTAAGTGATGAAGATGATTGATGAAGGAAGGGCAGTGGATGTTAATTATATGAACTTCAGTCAAGCCTTTGACAAGGTCCCTCATGGCAGACTGGTACAAAAGGTGAAGTCACACGGGATCAGTGGTGAGCTGGCAAGATGGATACAGAACAGGCTCGGTCATAGAAGACAGAGGGTAGCAGTGGAAGGGTGCTTTTCTGAATGCAGGGATGTGACTAGTGGTGTTCCGCAGGAATCAGTGGTGGGACCTTTGCTGTTTGTAGTATATATAAATGATTTGGAGGAAAATGTAGCTGGTCTGATTAGTAAGTTTGCGGACGACACAAAGGTTGGTGGAGTTGCGGATAGTGATGAGGATTGTCAGAGGATACAACAGGATATAGATCGGTTGGACACTTGGGTGGAGAAATGGCAGATGGAGTTTAATCCGGACAAATGTGAGGTAATGCATTTTGGAAGGTCTAATGCAGGTGGGAAGTATACAGTAAATGGCAGAACTCTTAGGAGTATTGACAGGCAGAGAGATCTGGGCGTACAGGTCCACAGATCACTGAAAGTGGCAACGCAGGTGGATAAGGTAGTCAAGAAGGCATACGGCATGCTTGCCTTCATCGGTCGGGGCATAGAGTATAAAAATTAGCAAGTCATGCTGCAGCTGTCCAGAACATTAGTTAGGCCACACTTAGAATATTGCGTGCAATTCTGGTTGCCACACTACCAGAAGGACGTGGAGGCTTTGGAGAGGGTACAGAAGAGGTTTACCAGGATGTTGCCTGGTCTGGAGGGCATTAGCTATGAGGAGAGGTTGGATAAACTCGGATTGTTTACACTGGAACGACGGAGGTGGAGGGGTGACCTGATAGAGGTTTACAAAGTTATGAGCTGCATGGACAGAGTGGATAGTCAGAAGCTTTTTCCCAGGGTGGAAGAGTCAGTTACTCGGGGATATAGGTTTAAGGTGCGAGGGGCAAAGTTTAGAGGGGATGTGCGAGGCAAGTTCTTTACACAGAGGGTGGTGAGTGACTGGAACTTGCTGCCAGGGGAGATGGTGGAAGCAGGTACGATAGCGACATTTAAGAGGCATCTTGACAAATACATGAATAGGATGGGAATCGAGGGATACACGGAAGTTCAGAAGGTTTTAGTTTAGGCAGGCATCAAGATCGGTGCAGGCTTGGAGGACCGAATGGCCTATTCCTGTGCTTTACTGTTCTTTGTTCTTTTGTTCTTTGTTCTCCTCTGTTCTAAGGAGAACAACCCTAGCAGATCCAATCTTTCCTCATAACTGCAACTTTCAAGCTCTGGCAACATTCTTGTAAATCTCCTCTGTACTCTCTCCAGAGCAATTATGTCCTTCCTGTAATGTGGTGACCAGAATTGTAAGCAATACTCCAGATGTGGCCTAACCAGCATTTTATATAGTTCCAGCATTACATCCCTGCTTTTGTATTCTGTACCTCAGCCAATAAAGGAAAGCATTCCATTTGCCTTCTTCACCACTCTATCTACCTGTCCTGCCCCCTTCAGGGACCTGTGGACAAACACTGCAAGGTCTCTCACTTCTTCCACCCCTCTCAAGATCCTCCCATTTATTGTGTATTCCATTGCTTTGTTTGCCCTCCCCAAATACATTACCTCACACTTCTGTCGATTGAATTCCATTTGCCACTTTTCCGTCCACGCAACCAAACCATTGATATCATTCTGGAGTTTACAGCTATCCTTTTTACTATCAACTACATGGCCAATTTTTGTGTCATAAGTAAATTTCCTAATCATGCCTCCCACATTTAAGTCCAAATCATTAATATATACCACAAACAGCAAGGCACCCAACACTGAACCCTGTGGAACGCTAAGGGAAACCGCTTTCCATTCAAAAAATATCCGTCAACTACAATGACCTCCGATAGTCTGCAAAGGTGAGTAGACCATACCCTTTAGACCTTGATTGTGGCAACGCGAGAGTGTGCATTTGGTAGAGAGAGAATGACCACCCAGCTGGTGACAAAGGTGTCAGGCAGCAGCATTAACTGTCAGAAGCATGACTGCATCTTGGTAAGAGATGCCTGTCTCTCTTTGTTGACACCCATACGGTCCCTCGAGAGTGGGTTTTTGCAGGAGGCATGCGTGTGCCCCCATCAAGGACCTCTGGGCTGGCAGCAGCATAGGTGTTGTGCTTGTCTCTGTGGGGTGACTAGCAGTCTTCTTTCTTGTGCTTGTAGAAGAAGATGGCACACAACAGCAAAGAAAGGGCCAAGACAGCTGGAAGAGTGCCTTTCCTGCACATCCTGATCCCAATGAAGGAGGAAGCCTTGGAAATGGCAGGGCACCAGGGCACCCATGCGATTACTGATAGCAAGGCAGCACAAGAGCATGAATGAATGAGTGCAGGTGCACAAGGGGGCATCTGGCACACACAAGGCATAGTGATCATGCATCTCATGGATCTCCACAGCAGGGATAGTTGCAATGAGGAAATGGGAAGCCCTTAACCCTTCAATGTATCTGTTCAAAACACTCCTGCAGGGGATGCAGAGACGAAGTGGGCCCACATCAGAGATGCCATCTATGACTCAGCAATGACCACCTTTGGCAAACGTGAGAAGAAGAATGCAGACTGGTTTCAATCTCACTTTGAAGAGCTGGAACCTGTCATAGTCGCTAAGAGCATTGCACTGTTGAACTACAAGAAAGCCCCCAGCAAGTTAAGATGCATAGTACTTAAAGTAGACAGAAGCACTGCACAAAGAACAGCCAGGCGCTGTGCAAATGACTATTTGCAACACCAATGCAGTCGTATTCAGCCGGCCTCCGACACCGAAAACATCAGAGGAATGTGTGGCACTACCACGGTGCTAAATGGGATCCAACAATGCAAAACTGTGCATCCATGAGGCGCCGTGGGCCATCAGCAGCAACAGAATTGTATTCAACCACAATCTGTAACCTCATGGCCTGGCATATTCCCCATAGATATTAAAGAATGTAACATGCAATATACTTTTAAGTGGATAAGTATACTTTTTTTTTATTCATTCATGGGATGTGGGCATCGTTGGCCAGGCCAGCATTTATTGCCCATCCCTTGAGAAGGTGGTGGTGAGCTGCCTTCTTGAACTGCTGCAGTCCATGTGTGGTAGGAATACCCACAGTGCTGTTAGGAAGGGAGTTCCAGGATTCTGACGCAGCGACAGTGAAGGAACGGCGATATAGTTCCAGGTCAGGATGGTGTGTGACGTGCAGGTGAACTTGCAGGTGGTGGTGTTCCCATGTATTTGCTGCCCTTGTCCTTCTAGTTGGTAGAGGTCACGGGATTGGAAGGTGCCTTGGTGCATTGCTGCAGTGCATCTTGTAGATGGTACACACTGCTGCCACTGTGCATCGGTGGTGGAGGGAGTGAATGTTTGTAGATGGGGTGCCAATCAAGCGGGCTGCTTTGTCCTGGATGGTGTCGAGCTTCTTGAGTGTTGTTGGCACTGCACCCATCCAGGCAAGTGGAGAGTATTCCATCACACTCCTGACTTGTGCCTTGTAGATGGTGGACAGGCTTTGGGGAGTTAGGAGGTGAGTTACTCGCCTCAGGATTTCTAGCCTCTCACCTGCTCTTGTAGCCATGGTATTTATATGGCTACTCCAGTTCAGTTTCTGGTCAATGGTAGCCCCTAGGATGTTGATAGTGGGGGATTCAGCGATGGTAATGCCGCTGAATGTCAAGGGGAGATGGTTAGATTCTCTCTTGTTGGAGATGGTCATTGCCTGGCACTTGTGTGGCGCAAATGTTACTTGCCACTAATCAGCCCAAGCCTGGATATTGTCCAGGTCTTGCTGCATTTCTACACGGACTGCTTCAGTATCTGAGGAGTCATGAATGGTGCTGAACATCGTGCAATCATCAGTGAACATCCCCACTTCTGACCTTATGATTGAAGGAGGTCATTGATGAAGCAGCTGAAGATGGTTGGGCCGAGGACACTACCCTGAGGAACTCCTGCAGTGATGTCCTGGAGCTCAGATGATTGACCTCCAATGACCACAACCATCTTCCTTTGTGCTAGGTATGACTCCAGCCAGCGGAGGGTTTTCCCCCTGATTCCCATTGACCTCAGTTTTGCTAGGGCTCCTTGATGCCATACTGAGTCAAATGCTGCCTTGATGTCAAGGGCAGTCACTCTCACCTCACCTCTGGAGTTCAGCTCTTTTGTTCATGTTTGAACCAAGGCTGTAATGAGGTCAGGAGCTGAGTGGCCGTGGCAGAACCCAAACTGAGCGTCACTGAGCAGTTTATTGCTAAGCAAGAGCCGCTTGATGGCACTGTTGATGACACCTTCCATCATTTTACTGATGATTGAGAGTAGGCTGATGGGGCGGTAATTGGTTGGGTTGTACTTGTCCTGCTTTTTGTGTACAGGACATACCTGGGCAATTTTCCACATTGCAGGGTAGATGCCAGTGCTGTAGCTGTACTGGAACAGCTTGGCTAGGGGCGCGGCAAGTTCTGGAGCGCAGGTCTTCAGTTCTATTGCTGGAATATTGTCAGGGCCCATAGCTTTTGCAGTATCCGGTGCCTTTAGTCGTTTCTTGATATCACGCGGAGTGAATCGAATTGGCTGAAGTCCGGCATCTGTGATGCTGGGGACTTCAGGAGGAGGCCGAGATGGATCATCAACTTGACACTTCGGGCTGAAGATTGTTGCAAATGCTTCAGCCTTATCTTTCGCACTGATGTGCTGGGCTCCCCCATCATTGAGGACGGGGATATTTGTGGAGCCACCTCCTCCAGTTAATTGTTTAATTGTCCACCACCATTCATGGCTGGATGTGGCAGGACTGCAGAGCTCAGATCTGATCCTTTGGTTATGGGATCGTTTAGCTCCGTCTATCGCATGCTGCTTGCGCAGTTTGGCACGCAGATAGTCCTGTGTTGTAGCTTCACCAGGTTGACACCTCATTTTGAGGTATGCCTGGTTCTGTTCCTGGCATGCCCTCCTGCACTCTTCATTGAACCAGGGTTGGTCTCCTCATTTGATGGTAATGGTGGAGTGGGGGATATGCCAGACCATGAGGTTACAGATTGTGGTTGAGTACAATTCTGCTGCTGCTGATGGCCCACAGCGCCTCATGGACACCCAGCTTTGCATTGCTAGATCTATTCGAAATCTATCCCATTTAGTATGGTGGTAGTGCCACACAACACGATAGAGGGTATCCTCAATGTGAAGGCGGGACTTCTTCTCCACAAGGACTGTGCGCTGGTCACTTCTACCAATGCTATCATGGACAGATGCATCTGCGGCAGGCAGATTGTTAAGGACGAGGTCAAGTATGTTTTCCCCTCTTGTTGGTTCCCCTACCACCTGCCGCATACCCAGTCTAGGAGATATGTCCTTTAGGACTCGGCCAGCTCGGTCAGTAGTGGTGCTACCGAGCCACTCTTGGTGATGGACATTGAAGTCCCCCCCCCAGAGTACATTTTGTGCCCTCACCATCCTCAGTGCTTCCTCCAAGTGGTGTTCAACATGGAGGAGTACTGACTCATCAGCAGGAGGATTCCTTGTCCAGATTTAATCTGATGCCATGAGACTTCATGGGGTCCAGAGTCGATATTGAGGACTCCCAGAGCAACACCCACCCTACTGTATACCACTGTGCCACCACCTCTGGTGGCTCTGTCCTGCCGGTGGGACAGGACATACCCGGGGATGGTGATGGCAGTGTCTGGGACATTGTCTGTAAGGTATGATTCCGTGAGTATGACTATGTCAGGCTGTTGCTTCACTAGTCTGTGGGACAGCTCTCCCAACTTTGGCATAAGCCCCCAGACGTTAGTGAGGAGGACTTTGCAGGGTCGACAGGGCTGGGTTTGCCATTGTCGTTTCCAGTGCCTAGGTCGATGCCAGGTGGTCCGTCTGGTTTCATTCCTTTTTATTGACTTTGTAGCGGATAGATACAACTGATTAGCTTGGCAGGCCATTTCAGAGGGCATATAAGAGTCAACCACATTGCTGTGGGTCTGGAGTCACATGTAGGCCAGACCAGGTAAGGACAGCAGATTTCCTTCCCTAAAGGACATTAGTGAATCAGATGGGTTATTACAACAATCGACAATGGTTTCATGGCCATCATTAGACTAGCTTTTAATTCCAGATTTATTAATTGAATTCAAATTCCACCTTTTGCTGTGGTGGGATTTGAACCCATGCCCCCAGAGCAATATCCTGGGTCTCTGGGTTACTAGTGCAGTGACAATACCACTACGCCACCGCCTCCCCATACTTACAATATCAAAGATTACCAAAAGATGTAATACATAAACTTATTTCTAAAACAGAATCCAAAAGTTCAACCTTGACCATGTTACAGCAAAATATCTTAGAATATCCATCAAAATTCAAAGTGGATTGTTACCTTAAATGCCCCAAGTAAGCCTCCTGCCTAACAAGAAAAAACACTCTCAGTGAAGAGCAGAATTCTCTTGTCATGCAGTCAGCTGTTCTTACCATAGGATGAGTCGTATTGATGAGGATTTTCAATACCACCGATTTCTTGATTCAAAACTTTAATGTTTATACTGTTTCTAATCTATTAACTCATCTTTGGAATATAGGTGTTACCTTTTTGTGCATGTTTTTCCTACTTTCGTTATCCATATATGGGAATATCATTACTTACCCCCAATTATGGTAATATCATTAGCTATTTATTCCCAATGAATTATCTGCTGAGAAGTCACTTCTCTTGAAGTTATGAGCTTTTATCTGATCAAAATGTTTGTAGTATTTTAAAGTAATACTAAGACTTAACTTTATAAATGTGTTTTATACTTACAAGATTTTTAATTAAATTTGTGCAGTAGCTGTTTTTTCCTTTTTGGGTTAAATTGCTTTTACGTGGCATTTGTTTTTAGGTAACATTCCACTTTGTGATTGATCATCTGTGATGATTCTTTGATGGTACCTCGTACTATCTCTTTAAGTTTGTCTGTCAACTCAATTAATATCATCCACGAATTAGGATTATAGTTATCAGTAGGGAACATTTATAGCCTCTTTCGTTTGCCTTAAAAGGCATTTCTGCTACAGATTCCATTGTACCAGGGATGTTCATGCCCTTTAACTTTGCCCTTAAAGGGAATTTCAATGAACCTTGAAAACTGGCCATTTCTTTAATTCTAAAAGGTATAATGTATTAATTATATCTAACTTCTACCTAATTAAGCCTATTATACCTATATTTCAGCACAGATCCTTGCGGGGACCCCAATTTCCACTTTCTTCTCTGAACAACTACCCTTTACTCCCACTCTCTGATTTATGTCCATTCTGTTACTCTGTAAAAACTGTACACCTGTATCACCTTCAGACAGGTTTCTTAGATAATTGAGTATTTTTTGAAAAAACAGTTATGGCACAACTCTACTGTACATGCGGATTGGAATTATCCTTTAATTCGATAGAGACCTGTCCAAACTAATTATATTTTATCTTATTTTTCAAAAAATAACAAGTTGTAATTACAATAAACATAAAATAACACAATTTTTTTATTTGTAAAAATGTAAGCTTGTATTAAAGACAGAAATTCAGGGTTATTGCAACATAAACAACATTTTGTCTTGTAATTGGTGAGAAAATGGAATGCACCAAAGCTGTGCAATTCATGCAGATTTCTGATTATGTTACATGAGTTATCTTAGGAGTTTCACAGATGTAGAATTCACAGATGTGTGTATAGAAAAAACATTACAGAAACATTTTAAAACTTATATGTACAGGTATTTCAAGTTTGTAGTGTTGACCATTCATGTTGAAAGTCAACAATTGTATTAAACTTGATAAATGTATGAAGGAGAAAGGAATAGAAAGATATATTGTTCTGGAAAAATGAAGTCAGATGAGAGGAGGATCTGTGGAGCATAGACACTGGCATAGACCAGTTGGACCGAATGGCCTGTTTCTGTGTTGTAAAATTCTACGTAAGAACACATTAGAATGGTGTTCAGATAACAATCAAAAATAATTATTTTCAAAATAATATTTTATACAGTTGTTAATTTACTGCAATATCAAGTCTCAAGAAAGATATCTAAATGCATCTTGCTTTGGATGTATCTGAATGCCTTACATTAGCAGTCACCTCACTATAATGGGGATATCTGTCAATCTGTTACTCTCTCTATTCCTCTTTTCCCTCTCCCCATCACTTGGAATTATTTACACCCTTCTGCCTTCCTGCCAATTCAGTAAGTGTTGAGACACATTCTTAACTAAGTCTCCAATTTGTCATATTTAAGTTACCGTTTCTATTTCTATCCCTTTATTGCTTTTTCCTCTGTTCCATGGTTCAATTTATTTGCCATTAATATGCCATACATACATAATTTGCAGAATTGAATTTAGTATTTTCCTGTGGGATGGTGTAAATTGGCCCTTCTTGATAGATTCTCATATTACTTCATTAACTTTGCGGCAGTCAATACAGAATCTTTTTGAGCTGTCAAATTTGGGGACTAGTACAATAGGTGAGTTCCAGCTGCTCTGACTGGATTCAATGAGATCATTGGTCAGCATATACTGCATTTTGTCATGGACTTGCGCCAATTTATCAGAGCTCAGTCCATATGGGTTTTGTTTTATAGGTGGGGTCTCTCCTACATCCACATCATTAAGACCCAGTTTGTCCCGACAAACTCCTTTAGCAGTGTTGCTAGGCCTTTCTCTGATGGCCAGACAGTTAGTTAAACATGATATCTAATCTCTGTAAGATTTCTGTGTTGTCCAATCTTACAGTAGGGGGTACAATTTGAGAGTTTTCTGGGTTCCCTTCTTTCCTTAGTTGTTCATTATTGTTCCCATCTTCCACTGTTCTTACTGCCTGACATACACTGACTGGTTTGTCTGGTTCCCATTTGTGGTATCTTTTCAACATATTTATGTGGCACAATGTTAGGACCACGTGATGAGACGTGGGTGTTTCCCCCTGTTCAACTCGCCACCTGACCGCAGCAAGTGTATTTGTATTGGAGTTTAGCCCCCTGGTGTTTTATTTTTCAAACAACCAGACAGCGACAGGTTTTCTCGTAGCGTTTAAAAAACAGAAAGTCTATTGTTTATTGATCAATACGCCTTATCCTGAAATTTTCGCAACCACATCCAATCATGCATTCGCTTGCACACACATGTATACACACACAAATGAAGAAACAAATAGAGAAGGGAAAGCGGAAGGCAGTTTTTAGTGGGGGAAAGGTTTCGATAATCCTGTTGAATTCTCTCGAGAATCAAATTCTAGATAGATGTAGGCCTGAGATGTTCGTAGATTTCCCTCTTGATTGAAGGTTCTGTTGAAGATGGTGGGTTACATCTAGCACTCACTGCTGGGGACTGTAAATGTTGAATTTTTTCAGCAGGGCATGTGTTTTCTGGCTTCGTTGGAACTCAAGCTGGTACAAGTAGCTTTATCTTCTGGGCCAGTCCCTCTCGCTCTCTCTCTCTCTCTCTGTCTGTTTATAAGGTAAAACTGTGTCACCTCACACCTCCTGGTAGGAGACATTCTCCTCTCTTCACCATGGTAATTGCACAATGGCCCAGGACATGGCTACTTCATACCTCCCTTGTTTCAGAAGAATACATTTGGCCCATTGTTTACTTTTCAAAATATAGGTTCATTTTTTAAAGACAAAGTCCATTTTTCAAAACTCTTTAGAGTTAGTCTTTGATTGTCGTATCATCGTACTTCCAGTGTGCATGACAACAGTCTTTGGTTCTTTCTCCGGTCTGGGGTGTTAATCAAGTAATTTACTTCACTGGCCTTTTTTCCCACACTGTACGGGTCACTAAATCACACTTTTAGGGGGTTGCCCTGTAATGTTAATAATACCAGGAGCTGGTCCCCAGTTAAAATGCTCGTACTTCAGCCTTTTTGTCTGCCTGCTGTCACGCAGACCCCCATCTGCCAAGAATGATGCACGTTAATTTTGTCATATGAACATTGATTTTAAACTGTTGCTGAAGTAAAGAAATGACTTGCTTGACGATCATCATCCACTGGGCTGGAAGGACATTTGCAATCTAAGAGATGCTGTTTTTGGAGACAAAGGATTATTCCCTGTTCCAATTAACCCAAATAGATTTTGATCACCAGACATTGGACGTTTTTTAAAAATTCATTCATGGGATGTGGGCATCGCTGGCCAGGCCAGCATTTATTGCCCACCCCTGATTGCCCTGAAGAACGTGGTGGTGAGCTGCCTTCTTGAACAGCTCAGTCCATGTGGGGTAGGTACACCCACAGTGCTGTTAGGAAGGGAGTTCCAGGATTTTGACCCAGCAACAGTGAAGGAATGGCGATATAGTTCCAAGTCAGAATAGTGTATGACTTGGAGGGGAATTTGCAGGTGGTGGTGTTCCCATGCATTTGCTGTCCTTGTCCTTCTAGTTGGGAGAGGTCGCGGGTTTAGAAGGTGCTGTCTAAGGAGCCTTGGTGAATTGCTGCAGTGCATCTTGTAGATGGTACACACTGTTGCCACTGTGCGTCAGTGATGGAGGAAGTGAATGTTTGTAGATTAGGTGCCAATCAAGCGGGCTGTTTTGTCCTGGAAGGTGTCGAGCTTCTTGAGTGTTGTTGGAGCTGCACCCGTCCAGACAAGTGGAGAGTATTCCATCATACTCCTGACTTGTGCCTTGTAGATGGTGGACAGGCTTTGGGGAGTCAGGCGGTGAGTTACTCACCGCAGCGTTCCTAGCCTCTGACCTGCTCTTGTAGCCACGGCATTTATATGGCTACTCCAGTTCAGTTTTTGGTCAATGGTAGCCCCTAGGATGTCGATAGGTGGAAGGAAGCACATTCCAGAGACTGCTAAGGTAATACAATCCACAAACTTTGAAGGAGAGATGGTTCAAAATAAGGAACTAGTCACATGACCAACCTGCTGGGCAACCTGGGTTTTTTTGAATTGTACTACACAGAAAGGAACAGAGGTTTTGTGTGCAACTGAAGCTGGAACAAGGAAGCTGCTCTCTATCTCTCTCTCTCTCTCGCTCGCTTTCTCCCAAGCCGCCGGACCCTTGGAAGACATGTAAATCTCAAGAGAGAAAGGACTCCTACATCAGAACAAGTTGAAGCGTGAACTAGGCCCCAACGAATTGCCAGACTTACCGGCAACCAAGGACTCCATATTGAACTTAAAGGACTGTAACTACCAAAAATTGCCTCAAACTTTCCCCTTTATTCTTTCTACGTCTTCTGTCTCTAACTGCGTGTGTGTTTATCGCATATGCATGCTCTGTAGTTGTGTCGCATATTCGTAGTTGTTAACCGGGTTAGAGTTTAAGATAAATAAACGTCTACCTTTCTTGTTTAAATCTAAGGAAACCTGTTTGATTTCTTGCCCTTACAATTGGAGCAGTGAACAAGGATTCACTAAGGAGGAGCTAAAAACAGTGTTTTTAAAATTAAACACTGTTACAGTTAAACCAAGCAAAAGCTGAGAGGGAACCCCTTGACCCCTTCTCACCTGATCGTAACACTGATCTTTCATGTTTTTCTGAGAGACTTTAATGTGTTCTTTTGCGACAGTACAGGCTTTAAAAAGTCACTCACAAAAAACTGAGATGCAATTTAATAATGAGGTTTTCTCCCTCTGCTCTAGAAATTTTTCCTTGATCAATATCAGGGGGCCGCTCACCTCATGCCCCTAGATCAGTTCAAATGGATTGCATCCTGTTGATTCATTTGGTCAATTTCTGGTGGTGATCAACAAAAAAGCTACCCCTTTATTCCAGTCCTAGGAGTACTCACAGTAATAGGCTCTGATCAGGGTTTGGCGGTATCTTTCCAGAGTCCCATATGATTGTGGGTGATATGCTGAAAGTTTGAGCTGTGTGATGCCAAGGCTATTGATGACTTCTTGAAATATGCGGGACATGAAATTAGTTCCTTGATCAGATTGAATTTCCTTGGGCAGTCCGTGTTGGGTGAATAACTGGGTCAGCCTCTCAGCCAGAAGTTTGCCTGTAGTTTTTCTCAAGGGTATGGCCACTGGAAATCGAGTGGCTATATCCATGATTGTTAGGTTTTGGAAACCTGACCTAGTTTTGGATAAATGTCCCACACAATCTATCAGAACTCTGCTGAAGGGTTCTCCGAAAATACTAGTGGAGCAGACTTAATTGTAGGTTATGATTTCCCAACAACTGGCAGGTTCTACAAAATTTAACCACAACATTGCAGAATGAGGCCAATAATAGTCCTGGCTTATCCAGGCCTGTGTCTTCTGGATACCCACATTCCCAGCCATTGGGTTCTCATGAGCAATCCTCAGGAGTTCCTTATGATACGTGGGGGGACTAAAATTTGGTGAGCCACTGTCCACTCTTCCTCTACAGTCACCGCAGAGGGTTCCATTTCCTCATTACTAGCCAGGTTTTAAAGTAATATCATTTGGGCACTTTTGTTGCCTCTACCTCAGAATAGGCAGTCTGCACTATTCCTTTTACAGTCATAGAGTCATAGAGCCCATCGTGTCTGTGCCAGCCATCAAGCACCTAACTATTCTAATTCAATTTTCCAGCATTTGGCCCGTAGCTTTGTATGCTATGGCATTTCAATCAAGGTCTGCCTGTTGGCCTTCAATCAGGGAGGACCTACTGGACACCTCCTTTTCCTCTCCTAAATCTCTGAAAAATGTTTCAGCAACCAGACCTCTGGCTGAATTTCTGGCTCAGCTCTCTCTGGCAGAGCCTGCTTAGCCATGGATCTGGTTACTACACAGTCAGGGAATATTCTACGGATTTCCTCCTCTATCTGTTCCATCTCCTCGGCCTCATTTTGCTGGTCGAAGACTACTGGGGCGGCTACCACTCTACCCCCAGCCAATTATTACTGAAACTGACCCAGAGACTAGGTCACACTACAAGTGGACCTGATATGGGGTACAGACATGTACCAACCTTCAATGCCTTTTACCAGAACCTTCACCTTTAGCGGGTTCTCTGGTGGAAAGGTCATGCAGCAGTAAGGATTGACTGGCCCCTGTATTTATGAGCAGGACAACGGACATGCCTGTCTCACTAGAGGGCTAAGGGACACCTTTCCATTTAAAACAAAATCTTGGTAACGCTCAGGAATTTATTCTGTTTCTGCCACACATGGCAGCATTCTGTGAAGGGGCATCCCACCTCCAAGACCTGCTGGCCAATTAGAAGGCCAGTAGCTCAGTAGTATCAGTGGCACTACCAGGAGTAGTGGACACTGCTGGTACTGCAGGAGGCCTGGGCACTCAGCCCAGCGCTGGAGACTTGGACTGAAGGTAAGTGTGGTGGGGTCACTGGCGCCAGTCCGGCACGCTCCAGTGATGGGGGAGGGAACGTGGGCGTTGAGTGTTGGTGGGGGTGGGGGGGGGGGTGTTCAGGAAGTTGTATTGTTTTCTGCTGGAGATCCTCTGTGGTCCACAGATTGCCCACAGAGGAGGGTCCCCCACCTAAGCCAATGGTGGTTTGAAGAGGCCTTTGAGTGGCTGATAATAGGCCTCTTAAGGGCCTCAATTCCCCTCTGGGCTGGAAAGCCATTGTTGGCCTATCCCACCTTCAACTAAATTACAGTATGACAGGAATATGAGGGGCCTCCTACCCCTGCCTCCTGTTGCAATGCTATGAGCTCCCCCACCTCCTAGCCAGTCCCTGGTGGCCCATTAAATCCAAACCAAGTCACACCTATGGCAGTATTCTTTGATGGGAGTCCTGCCTCCAAAAGATGCTGGCCAATCAGAAGGCCAGCAGCTCAGTAGTCGTGGCAGCAAAACCAGGAGCAGTGGCCACTGCTGGTAAAGTAGGAGGCCTGGGAACTAGGCCCAGCACTGGAGGCCCAGACCCAAGGTAAATGAGACAGGGTCGCTGGGGCTAGTCAAGCAGGCCGGGCGATGGGGGGAGAGAGGGTGGACGTTGAGTGCAAGGGGAGGGAGGTTTCAGAAAGGTGTGTTGTTTTCTGCTGGGGTTCCTCTGTGGTCCACAGATTGGCCCTGGAGGATGGTCCCCCACCAAGTTAGCAGCGCTCTGAAGAGGCCTTTAACTGGCTGATAATAGGCTTCTTAAGGTGCTTAATTGGCCTCTGGGCAGGAAACCCATTGTTGGCCTATCCGCCCCCGACTAAATTATGATGTGAGAGGAATGCAACAGGCCCTCTGCCCCCTGCCTCCCATTGCAATTCTATGGGCTCCCCCACCTCCTAGCTTGTCCCCGGTGGCCTATTAAATCCAGCCCAAGTCATCAGCAGAGATCATCCTGCACCACCGGCAAGGGTCATCTTCATGTGTGGCACTTGTAGCAGACTTTGCCTTTCCAGAATTGGCTTGTTCAGCCAGTGTTAATAGTGCAGCTGATGATCTCATCTAACCTCACCAAAGGTCTGAGGCTGCATTCCCATCATCTCTCACAGATGGAAGGGTGCCAAACAATCACCTACCTTGGCTCTATGTCCTTGTATACTCATGCCTCACAAAAATAAATTGGTCTCAACTTGCTGACTATAGTCGTCTGATCTGGTGTACTGCCTGTTTGTGTGATTTAGTCCATTCCCATCAGTGGTCTCTTTTGTCAGATTATGTAGGGGGTAGATAGCATAGCGAGGTCAGAAATTAAGTTACTACAGTATATGACGAGTTCTAGCAGAGTCCAAATTTCTTGTATGTTTGTCGGACCTGCAGTGTTTGCAATGGCTTCAACTTTCTGTGGGTCTGGTGATACCCTTTCACCACTGAACACATAACCAAAGAATTCAATTCTGCTTTCATTAAACAAGCACTTGTCTTTATTTTTTTTATCTTTTTTTAATTTTAGAGATACAGCACTGAAACAGGCCCTTCGGCCCACCGAGTCTGTGCCGACCATCTACCACCCATTTATACTAATCCTACACTAATTCCATATTCCTACCACATCCCCACCTGTCCCTATATTTCCCTACCACCTACCTATACTAGGGGCAATTTATAATGGCCAATTAACCTTTCAGCCAGCAAGTCTTTGGCATGTGGGAGGAAACCGGAGCAGCCAGAGGAAACCCACACAGACACAGGGAGAACTTGCAAACTCCACACAGGCAGTACCCAGAATTGAACCCGGGTCGCTGGAGCTGCGAGGCTGCGGTGCTAACCACTGCGCCACTGTGCCGCCCAAGGAAAGGCTACATTCTCTGACACATTGTAGCCATGCATGAAGTTGAGTCTCAAGTTCACTTTCAGTGAGACCATAGATGAGAATGACATCACTGATGCTCAACGTGCCTTCAAGTCCTTAAAGTGCAGACTGAATCAAGTGCTGAAATACCTCAGCAGCTAAATAGACTCCCAAGTTGAACCTCTTGTATTGGAAAAGACCAATGTAAGTAGAGGATACAGTAAGATATCTAGATTCTTCTACAAGCTCGATTTGATGGTGCTTACATTGAGGTCAAGTTTAGCGAATTGTTTAGTACCATTCACTTTCTCTATGATACCCTCAATTGTCGTTGTCAAGTGTTTTCCTCATTGTATAGCTTGGTTTGGATCGCATATCAGCACAGGTTCTACTCTGGTTCTTGGGTTTCTTGAGGACTGTCATGGGTGAGACCCAAGAGGTAGGCTCATCCCAACTTTCTCAATAATGTCAAGGTCAAGTAGGCATTGAAATTCCTTCACTGGCTGTTTCCTGACATGAAATGGTATTCATGATGCACAACTGAAGGCACCTTAGGGTCTACATGCATCTTACATGTAACACCTTTCAGTTTGCTGATACCCATGATGTGATCAGCATACAGGTTGAGAATGTATTTGTAGTGTGTAGGAATCGCGTATGTGACTGTAATCATGCACGGATCTGTTGTACTGTCGAAACTGATATGCATGTCACATTCTCCAGATATGATATAGAATAATATAGTTTTCATTCTAGTGTCTTTGAATGACACTGACATTTCAAAAGTCCCTAGGATTTTCAGTGGTTTCTCACTGCTGTAAGTGAAAACTTTTGTGTTCCCTGGTGTGCCGAGAAAGGAAAGATCCTAATATTTGTTGAATATTTTGTCTCTCATCTACGTCTGAGCAGCCAATGGTCACTGTCACACATAGCTGTTTACTATGTCTGAGAGAGAGGATTAAAGTATGTTCAGGGTCATCCCTCTCAATGTTAGCTAGATTCTCTTGCTTTTTTGCTATGTTATGCATGCATGACACCCTTCTGTTGGTATTAGTTTTAGTAGTTGATTTTTGCTGATGAGTGACAAACACGAGCAAAATGGTTGGGTTTTCCTCAAGCTTTACATTGTTTACCAGTAGGAGGACCTTCTGGTGTGGGTAAGCACCATCACAGTGAAAACAGTCTTTGAATAATTCACAACTCTGTTTGTGATATGGCTATTGTTGCTTTGCAGGTAGTTTCCTGGCTCATGAATAACGTTCACAGGAGTTGAAATTGGAGCGTGGTAGTTATTGTTAGCAGCCTCAACTACAGTAGCTCTGAATTCTGAAAGTGACAGTGAACTTGCTAACTCCAATAGCTCTGACAGCACTCTGTCTTTCTCGAGTGCTTATCAGCATAGTTGACTGGAGAGACAGCCTTCGATTTTTTGTCTTTTGATTTTCTGTTCAACTTGTTCAACATCACTGAAGTCACAATTGGTTGCTAGTTGCCTCAATTGTGCAATATTGGTTAATTGTTTCATTTGCTTCTTGCTTAGTGCATCAAAAGACAATGGTTCCATATATGGTGTTTTTCTTGGGTGTAAAATAGGTTGTTAGTGCATTTTTGCTGAGTTATAGTTATTTTGCTCAGGCGTAAGTGTCTCAAAGATATCCTCCAATTCTTCACCTCCATAGTGTAGAAACCGCCTTGTGTCATCTGTGATTGCAAAACCTGACATCGCGCCTTTGAAGTGTCGCAGCCACGAATGCCAATTTGTGGATATGGATGATGGCTCTGAATGCACATCAAAAGTGTAGGTTGAGCATAGACAATGCCATGCTGATCAGTAATGCAATGATAAAGGATCCTGGACTGTGCTCCTTTCAGAGGAAACTTCTCTGCAATGATCTGAGATTATATGTGTTTTTTGATTGGATGGTTATTTTGTAGAGATCAGTGTGTGTGAATACACTGTAGAAGCTTCCTGTGTGTCACTCTAACCCAGTCTCCAACTTAAAATGCTGTCTGTAAAAGTAGACAAAAACCTTCCAAAGTTTTCATACCTGAAAGCAATGTTTCCAGTTTTTCACCATCTTTTTTCTGTTTAACCATGCCGTCATTGTGATGTCCTCGGGACTGGAGTAAGGTTTAGCTGAGTTTGGTATGAGATGTTTGCAGAGACTGCAGGCTGTTGAACATAAAGGCTTCTTCTTCATTTTATTTTACTTTCACTTTCCCTTTGCCAACATGTGTGTTCTACAGCTGCCCCAAATGTACAGAATACACAATACAATTGCAATTTCAAAACACTACAACACTACAGTGACGGGACCCTATTTTAAATTGCTGAGATACTGATTTAAATATATCTAAATATCATTATAAGTGATTTAATTATCGATGTCCGATTCAGTGAAAGGCGGGTAGCCTGGCGGCACAAAGGCGAGAGGGCACATTGATGTGATGGGTAGGCAGCCTTCAGCATTGCTGCACAGGGGAAGACGGGGGTTTGGAGGCCATTGTGGGAGCACATTGCTGCAGGCTCTGCAAAAGAATCTGGGGTAGCGGGGCCTCTGCAAAGGGTGAAATTTGTGTTTGAGGGGGTGGGGGGTGGGAATCAGTATGGGGTAGGCAAAATGCTGTGTGAAATGTCTGTGTGATCACATAGCTGGAACAGAGGGTGGGCTATCATCAAAGTTGGGACCTGAGATCCATGAGCGACTATGCCGACAGAATTGGCACATCCTCAGATACCAAGGCGGGGGGTAGAGGGGTAGAGCTACATTCGAAGGAGGCTACAGACAACTCACAATGACTCATTTGCAGCCATCCTGCTGTCCATTCACAGAGAGTGAAATAAAGGGCTGAATTTTACCAGGCGCCCGACATCAGGGATTGTGGCAGGGGGCCCAGAATATACTACCGGGAGCGGTCCGCCGCAGGCCTCGATGCCAGGAAGGCCTCGCCCCATTTTACCAGTGGCAGCGAGGCCTTGGGGTGGCCCCCTTGGCTGCGTGGCGAGAAAACCTTAATTTAAATACGTTAATAAAGTTCAACGAATGAATGAATAATTACGTACATTGCAGCGATGGCCGTGCCACATTGATATTCCGACCGGCGGCCGGAAGTCCCGAATGGAGATCCGAGGCGGAACACTGGGGCGGCACAGTGGCGCAGTGGTTAGCACTGCAGCCTCACAGTTCCAGGGACCCGGGTTCGATTCTGGGTACTGCCTGTGTGGAGTTTGCAAGTTCTCCCTGTGTCTGCGTGGGTTTCCTCCGGGTGCTCCAGTTTCCTCCCACATGCCAAAGACTTGCAGGTTGGTAGGCAAATTGGCCATTATAAATTGTCACTAGGATAGGTAGGTGGTAGGGAAATATAGGGACAGGTGGGGATGTTTGGTAGGAATATGGGATTAGTGTAGGATTAGTATAAATGGGTGGTTGATGGTCGGCACAGACTCGGTGGGCCGAAGGGCCTGTTTCAGTGCTGTATCTCTAATCTAATCTAAAAAAACTGGTGGGGAGAGGTGAGGAGTGAAGATTTCAGAGCGGAGTGGAGGAGCAGGGGAAACACTTGCTATTGGCTGAGGGGATGGTGGAAAGAGGTTGAAGGGTAAAGGTGATGAAGTTTTGGGGGGGAAGGTTTGGGTTAGGGAGAAAAGTTTTATTTGGGGAGAGGGTCAAAAATAAATCGTGTTGTAATTGGGGGGGAGGGAGGGGTACCGATCTTTTATTAATTTTTTTAAATCTCATTGTACCATCTATTCCTCTTTAAAAATGGTAAGCCCTTAGGCTTAAAGCCCATTAAAAATGGCGTTGGCACCCGCACGGTGGTGCTGGACGCCATTGCCAGGAATGGAGTGCCTGACCTCTATGCCTTTGGGGGCTCTCTGGATTACTGGTGCCAAGCACTAGTGAGTCCAGAAATTGAAGGATAGAGCAGATAAATGTGTGGCTGGAGAGATGGTGCAGGAGGGAGGGTTTTAGATTTCTGGGGTATTGGGATCAGCTCTGGAGGAGGTGTGGCATATACAAGCTAGAAATGTTGCTCCTCAACAGGGTCGGAAGCAATATTGTAGTGAGGAGGTTTGCGAGTACTGTTGGGAAGAGTTTAAACTAGCTTGGCAGGGCGATGGGAACCTAACCGTACATTCAGAAGAGAGAGAAACAAAACTGCAAATAGAAGGCAGGAATTTCGTAAGTGAGTATGGAGGGTAGAAAAAGAAAAGCTAGAAAATAGACAATAGAGGAGTTGTTCAGTGATTAGTGGCATAGACTTCAATGCAAAGTGTCTAGTGATTAAAGCAGATGAGCTGAGGACAAAGATAGAGACTGTAACAAGTAGGTGAAATAAAGGGGAACCAACAGATGTAGCATACTTGAATTTTCAGAAGGCATTCAATAAGGTGCTACACAAAAGGCTAATATGCAAGATAAGGGCTCATGAAGTTGTGGGTATTATATTAGCATGGATAGTGGATTGGTTAACAAACAGGATGCACAGAGTAGGGATAAATGGGGCATTTTCAAGTTGGCAGTCTGTAACTAATGGAATGCTGCAAGGATCAGTGCTGGGGCTTCAGCTATTTACAATCCATATTAATGAGACCGAGAGTAATGTATCTAGGTTTGCTGACAATACAAAACTAGGTGGGAATGTAAGCTAAGAGGAGGACACAAAGAGACTGCGAAGAGATATAGAAAGGTTAAGTGAATGGGCAACAAGGTGGCAGATGTAGTGCAATGTGAAGATGTGTTAGGTTATTCACTTTGGTATCAAAAGAAGAAAAGCAAAAGACTTTAATACTTCTAAATGTTGATGTTCAGAGAAAATTGGGTGTACTCGGACAAGGAACATAGAAAGTTAGCATACACGTGCAGCAAGCAATTATTAAGGCAAATGTCATGTTGGCCTCTATTGCAAGGGGATTGGAATATAAGAATAAGGAAATCTTGCTACCATTATATAGGGCTTTTGCGAGACCACTCTTAGAGTACTGTGTGCAATTTGGTCTCCATATTTAAGAAAGAATACATTTGCATTGGAGTCAGTACAGCGAAGGCTCACTGGATTGGTCCCTGAAATGAAGAGGGTTGTCCTATGATGAAAGGCTGAGTAAATTGGGCCTATACTCCATGGAGTTTAAAAGAATGAGAGTTGATCTCATTGAAACATACAAGATTCGGAAGTGGCTTGACAGGGTAGACACTGAGAGGTTGTTTCCCCTGGCTGGGGAATCTAGAACAGTCTCAGGATAAGGGGTCAATCATTTAGGATTGAATTGAAGTGAAATTTCTTCACTCAAAGGGTTGTGAATCTTTGGAATTCTCTACCCCAGAGGGTTGTGAATGCTCCATTGTTGAGTATATTTAGGGCTGAGATAGACAGATGTTTGGTCTGTCAGGAAATCATGGGGAGTGAACAAGTAAGTGAAGTTGAGGCAATAAAAACAAGAAATGCTGGAACCACTCAGCAGGTCTGGCAGCATCTGTGACAAGAGAAGCAGAGTTAACGTTTCGGGTCAGTGACCCTTCTTCGGAACTGACAAATATCAGAAAAGTCACAGGTTATAAGCAAGTGAGGTGGGGGTGGGGCAAGAGATAACAAAGGAGGTCTAGATTGGACCAGGCCACATAGCTGACCAAAAGGACACGGAGCAAAGGCAAACAATATGTTAATGGTGTGTTGAAAGACAAAGTATTAGTACAGATTAGGTGTTAATACACTGAATATTGAACAACAGCAAGTGCAAACCTGAAAAAAAAAACAGAGGGTAAGAAAACTGAACAAACTAAGATGAAATGAAATAAATGCAAAAAAAAGATTGTAAAAAATGTAAAAAAGAATGTAAAAAAAAGGAAGAAAAAATAACTAAAAATGAAAGTAAAATGGGGGGCTGTCATGCTCTGAAATTATTGAACTCAATGTTCAGTCCGGCAGGCTGTAGTGTGCCTAATCGGTAAATGAGATGCTGTTCCTCGAGCTTGCGTTGATGTTCACTGGAACACTGCAGCAATCCCAGGACAGAGATGTGAGCATGAGAGCAGGGGGGAGTGTTGAAATGGCAAGCAACTGGAAGCTCAGGGTCCTGCTTGCAGACTGAGCGGAGATGTTCTGCAAAGCGGTCACCCAGTCTGCGCTTGGTCTCCCCAATGTAGAGGAGACCACACTGTGAGCAGCGAATACAGTATACTACATTGAAAGAAGTACAAGTAAATCGCTGCTTCACCTGAAAGGAGTGTTTGGGGCCTGGGATAGTGAGGAGAGAGGAGGTAAATGGGCAGGTATTAAGCCTCCTGCGATTGTAGGGGAAGGTGCCATGGGACGGGGACGAGGTGGTGGGGGTAATGGAGGAGTGGACCAGGGTGTCATGGAGGGAACGATCCCTTCGGAATGCTGACAGGGGAAGGGAGGGGAAGATGCAACTGGTAGTGGCATCACGCTGGAGGTGGCGGAAATGGCGGAGGATGATCCTTTGGATATGGAGGCTGATGGGATGAAAAGTGAGGACAAGGGGAACCCTGTCACGGTTCTGGGAGGGAGGGGAAGGGGTGAGGGTAGAGGTGCGGGGAATGGGCCGGACACGGTTGAGGGCCCTGTCAACCACAGTGGGGGGACATCCTCGGTTGAGGAAAAAGGTCATATCAGAAGCACCGTCATGGAAGGTAGCATCATCAGAGCAGATGTGTCGGAGACGGAGAAACTGGGAGAATGGAATGGAGTCCTTACAGGAGGCAGGGTGTGAAGAAGTGTAGTCGAGGTAGCTGTGGGAGTCGGTGGGCCTATAGTGGATATTAGTAGACAACCTATCCCCAGAGATGGAGACAGAGAAGTCGAGGAAGGGAAGGGAAGTGTCAGAGATGGACCATGTAAAGGTGAGAGAAGGGTGGAAATTGGAAGCAAAGTTGATAAAGTTTTCCAGTTCGGGGTGGGAGCAGGAAACGGCACCGATACAACAGTCATCAATGTACCGGAAAAAGAGTTGGGGGAGGGGGCCTGAGTAGGACTGGAACAAAGAATGCTCAACATATCCCACAAAAAGACAGGCATAACTGGGACCCATGCGGGTACCCATAGCGACACCTTTTACTTGAAGGAAGTGCGTGGAGTTGAAGGAGAAGTTGTTCAATGTGAGAACAAGTTCAGCCAGGCGGAGGAGGGTGGTGGTGGATGGGGACTGGTTGGACCTCTGTTCCAGGAAGAAGCGGAGAGCCCTCAAACCATCCTGGTGGGGGATGGAGGTGTAGAGAGATTGGACGTCCATAGTGAAGAGGAGGCGGTAGGGACCAGGAAACTGGAAATTGTCAAAATGACGTAGGGCGTCAGAAGATTCACGGATGTAGGTGGGAAGAGACTGGACCAGCGGAGAAAAGATAGAGTCTAGATAGGAAGAAATAAGTTCAGTGGGGCAGGAGCAGGCTGACACAATGGGTCTGCCGGGACAGTCCCGTTTGTGGATTTTGGGAAGGAGGTAGAAGCGGGCTGTCCAGGGTTGTGGGACTATGAGGTTGGAAGCTGTAGAGGGAAGATCTCCAGAGGAGATGAGGTCAGTGACAGTCCTTTGGACGGTGGCTTGATGTTCGGTGGTGGGGTCATGGTCCAGAGGGAGGTAGGAAGAAGTGTCCGTGAGTTGGCGTTGAGCTTCTGCAAGGTAGAGGTCAGTATGCCATATGACGACAGCACCACCCTTGTTTGCAGGTTTGATGACCATGTCGGGGTTAGACCTGAGAGAACGGAGTGCCTCAAGTTCAGAGTGGGACAGGTTAGAGTGAGTGAGGGGGGCAGAGAAATTGAGATGGCCAATGTCTCGCCGACAGTTTTCAATGAAGAGATCAAGAGCGGGTAAGAGGCCAGGGGGAGGGGTCCAGGTCGAGGGAGAATGCTGGAGGCGGGTGAATGGGTCTGCTGGTCGGGGGGAGGACTCCTGGTCAAAGAAGTGAGCCCGGAGGCGGAGGCGATGGAAGAAGAGCTCAACGTCATGTCGAGCGTCACTGACCCGAAACGTTAACTCTGCTTCTCTTTTCACAGATGCTGCCAGAGCTGCTGAGTGGTTCCAGCATTTCTTGTTTTCATTTCAGATTTCCAGCATCCGCAGTATTTTGCTTTTATTTTAGTGAAGTTGAGGCAGCAGATTAACCATGACCATATTGAATGGTAGAGCTGGCTGGAGGCACTGTATGGTCAACTCCTGCTCCTATAACTTATGTTCTTTGAAAGACATCAGAGCTGAAACATGGCTGAGAGAAAGGCAGGAATGGCAGCTCAACTTTCCTGGTTGAAGGGTTTTCAGACAGGATAGAGAGGGGGACAAAAAAGGAAGGAAGTCATAATATTGGTTAAAGAAACAATCACAGTTGTGAGGAGGGATGAATTGCTAGAAGGATCATCAAGTGAGGCCATATGGGTTCAATTGAGGGACAAGAAAAGGGCAAGAACACTGCTGGGAATATATTATACACTCCTAAACAGTTAGAACAAGAGAAAAGAGCAAATAGTTAAATTCCTAAGGATTCCTAAGAATTACAGAAACAATGGGGCAGCAATGGCAGGGGATTTCAATGACCATAATTTTAATTGGAAAAGATCACTATAAAAGGTATAAATGGTGCAGAATTCTTAAAATGCATTCAGGGGACGTTTCTTTTGCCAATACATAGCAAGCCCAAGAGAGGCACAGTTCCGTATTTGGTTTCAGGAAATGAAGCTGGGCAGGTGGAAGGGTAATAAATGGGAGAGCATTTTGGTGGTAGTGATCATAATTCAGTTAGATTTAGCATAGTTGTGGAAAAGGGCGAAGATAGACCAGGAGTAAAGCTTTAAATTGGGGAAAGGCCAATTTTACTAAGCTTTTAGGAAGGACAGGAAGCTAGGAAAAGGTAAAAGGGTGGCTCTGTTGATTAATGATCATATTAGCATAATAGAGAAGGACGGTCTAAGTTGAGGAGACCAGGATGTAGATTGTTTGGGCAGAGATGAGCAATGAGGTCCCCGTCTTCACTGAGCAGGTGTGCCCTGATTAACCCTACTAGTTTCCACTTTAGATTCCAGCAGTCTGCTTTTGCCCCGCTTTATTACAATGGAAGCACACAGGTCTCCAGGTCCCACTGTTGCTCACTATTTGGCTGGAGGAGGGCCTCCTGTGTTTCTTGCTTTCCTTACTCTCCCAGGATTGCCTGGGCGGAGATCACCTTCCCACGCTTTCTCCTTTTTTGGATTTGTGGGGGTGATTAGGAAAGGTTGTCCCCTGGGAAACCAACTTATAAATTAAAGCAAACTCATCAGCCAGAACAGCCACTTGCCAGGCTCCCTGAACCTGTTGCTCCTCTACGTGGGTCTTTATTGAGAGTGGGACAGTATTTTTAAATTCCTCTAACAGAATTACTTTCTGAGAGTCTCATAGCTGAGCTGTACTTTAAGAGCCCTTAGCCACTGGTCAAAAACCAGCTGCTTACTTCTTTCAAACTCCAGATAAGTTTGATCAGCTTATTTTTTGCAGATTCTAAACTTTTGGTGGTAGGATTCAGGTACCAATTCATATGACCCAGGAATAGCATTTTTGGTCAGTTCATAATTTGATGAACTCTCATCTGGCAACAAGGAAAAAACCTCATGGGTTTTTCCAGTTAGCTTGCTTTGTATTAAAAGAGACCAGGTCTCAGCTGGCCATTTTAGCTGCCTTGCCAGTTTCTCAAAAGACGCAAAAAATTCTTCCACATCTTCCTCGTTAAATTTGGAATTAATTGGGCGAGTTTTAGCAATCTTGTACCCAGCCCTGAATTATGCTCCTCCATATTGACCATGCTTTCACTGGGGTTGCTCTGTTGTGCCCTAGTTAGCTCCAGCCGCCTTAGCTCTCTTCTTTCACATTCTTTCTGGAATATTCTTTCTCTCTCTCTCCTGCCTCTCTCTTTCTTTCTCCTGTTTTTCTGTTTCTTCACATTCCTTCTGGAAGGCTCTCTTTTTCTCCCTTTCTCTTTCCTCAAATTCAAGTTTCCTCTATTCCAATGGTATCTTTGTTACACTACCCTTTCAGAGTCTGCTTCTAACACTGCTTCTGCTTCTTCAGGTTCAAGGGAAAATGATGGTCCACTAGCCTTAGGAGTTCAGACTTCCCAGCCTTGCCACGTACAGTGATCCCATGCTGCTCAGCCATTTTTCTCAACATTCCCTAAACTTATCCCAAGGTATTCCACCCTGGCTTGGAGACCTACTCGCTTCAGTTGCAGACATGTTAGTATTCAATCACACACAACCACAAGAAAACCTGTACAAATCTTGTTCTTTTTTGATTGGGAACAATTTGGCTTCCCTCTTCCAATTTTTCTCGTTTGTCTGTGGGTAAAATTCCTGATGCTAGCACCCAAATTTCTGTTACAACCAGGTGAGAAAGGTGTCTAGGGGTCTCGTTCAGCCTTCACCTGGTCTTGTTGTAATAGGGTTTTGTTTTTAAACACACTGTGTTTTGAGCACCCCCTTGGTGAATCCTTGTTCACCACTTTCCAATTATAAGGCAAAGAAATGAGCATAAATAGGCCTTATTAGATTTAAAGAAGAAAAGTGAAATTTATTAAAACTTAAACTCTAACTCGGTTAATGCCTACAGATACATGCCGCGCCCCACGCTAGCATGATTACATGATACGCACATGCAGATAGGGACAGAAAACAGCAGAAGAAAAATAAAGTAGAGATGTCTGAGGCAATCTCTGAAGAGGGGTTTGTGTTACTGGCTTCAAGCTCACTGTAGTCCTTGCCAGTAGGTAGATCTTGCTTTTCGTTGGGGCCCAGTATTCTTCTTGAAACTTGTTCACTGTAGGAGAATTTTCTCTCTTGGCATTCATGTGTCTTCAATGGTTTCTGAAGCTGGTGAGAGCAAGATGAGACCAGATAGGAGAGAGGTCTTTACAGTCCAGAAGCAAACAGCTTTCTGAGTTCAAATTCTCTGTGGCAAGTTCAAATTCAAAAAAATCCAACAGTCAGTTAGTCATGTGACTAAACTGGTCTGACCACATCTGTTTGTGTATTCGGCCATTTTGGCAGTTAACCTGGAATGCTAGCCTCTCCACTTTCAACAATCAAAAGTCCATTGTGGATTACATTGGAAAGGGAGTGGCCCCTTTGTCCTTTCCAAGTACTGTCAGTTACTGTGCAAAAATGTCTTTCCAGTCGAGGGTCTGGTGTTTTTTTAAAAAAAATAAGTCCCTTCTTTACTCCAGTAACAGTTTTAATAAATCAATGTTCATGTGGCGAAACTAATGTGGCTCATTCTTGGCAGGTGGGGGCCTACATGACATCTATCGTAGGAAAAATGTTAGAAACTATTATTAAAGACGTTATAGCAGAGCATTTAGAAAAATTCAAGGTAATCAGGCAAAGTCAACATGGTTTTGTGAAAGGGAAATCTTTTTTTTTATTCGTTCAGGGGATGCCACTTTCCCCTGTATCCCATGGGCTTTCATTTTACTGACCAGTCTGCCATGTGGGACCTTGTCAAATGCCTTACCAAAATCCATGTAGACCACATCCCTCATCAATCCTCCTTGTTACTTCCTCAAAAAACTCAATTAAGTTAATAAGACATGACCTCCCCCTAACAAATCCATGCTAACTATCCCTGATTAATCTGTGCCTTTCTAAGTGGCAGTTTATCCTGTAGATCAGAATTGATTCTAACAATTTACCCACCACCGAGGTCAGACTGACTGGCCTATAATTATTTGGCATATCCCTCACACCCTTTTTATACAATGGTACAACGTTCTCACACCGTCAATCATCTGGTACCTCGCCTGTATATCGTGAGGATTTGAAGATGATCCTCAGCGCATCCATTATTTCCTCCATGGCTTCCTTTAACAACCTGGGATGCAATCCATACAGCCATGGTGATTTATCCACTTTCAAGGATGTCAGACCCTCTAATACTTCCTCTCTCATTATGCTTATTGTATCTAATATTTCACACTCCTCCTCTTTAACTACAATTTCTGCATCAACCCTCTCTTTTGTGAAGACAGAGACAAAAAACTCATTAAGAACCCTGCCCACATCTTCAGCATCCACACAGAAGTTCCCTTGTACATCTACCCTTTCCTTTGTTATCCTCTTGCTCTTAATGTACTGATAAAACATCTTCGGGTTTTCTTTGATTTTACCTGCCAATAATTTTCCATGTCCTCTCTTTGCTTTTCTAATTTACTTTTTTTACTTCAGCCCTGCACTTTCTATACTCCTCTAGGCTTTCAAAAGTATTAAGACTTTTGTGATTGACATAAGCTTTCTTTTTCTGCTTTAACTTACCCAGTAAGCTTGTAGATAACCAGGGGGCTCTAGATTTGGCAATACCACTCTTTGTCTTTGTGGGGATATGCCTACACTGTGCCTGTCGTAGCTCGCTTTTGAATGCCTCCCACTAGTTTGCCATTGATTTTCCTTCAAGTAGCTATATCCAGTCCACTTTTGCCAGGTTATCTCTCAGTTTCGTAAAATTTACCTTCCCCCAATTTAGAACTTTTACTCCTGTTTTATCTTTGTCCTTCTCCATGATTATGCTAAAACTAACTGTCTTATGGTCACTATCTCCAAAGTGGTCACCCATTGTTACTTCATCCACTTGCCCAGCTTCATTACCGAAGACTAAATCTAGAATTGCGCCCCTTCTCGTTGGGCTTATTATGTGTTGACTAAAAAGGTTTTCTTGAACGCAGTTCAAGAATCTTGTCCCCTCTGTGCCCTTCACACTGTTAGTAACCCAGTTGATATTGGGGCAGTTGAAATCCCCAACTATTATTGCCCTATAGTTTTTGCACTCAGAAATTTGTCAACAAATTCTCCTCAAAGCTGTTATTGGTTCCTTAACTAATAATGTTACACCCCCTCCTTTTTTATCTCCCTCTCTATTCCTCCTGAAAACTCTATATGCAGGGATGTTGAGCTGCCATTCTTGCCCATCTTTAAGCCAAGTTTCCATTATAGTAACAATATCGTGTTGCCATGTGTCTATCTATACCCTCAGCTCATCGGCTTTATATACTATAGTTCTTGCATTTAAATAAATACCCTTTAACACTGCCAAATTCCTGTGCTGCACACTTTTTAACCTTTGCTTCTTCTGTCTTTCAGAGTCACTTGCTAATTTTCTGCCTCCTGTTCCTTGACCTGAAATTGTCCTATCTAAGTCTGTGCTCAGGTGCCCATCTACCTGCCAAACTAGTTTAAACCATCCCCAACAGCACTAGCAAACCTTCCTTTAAGGATATTTGTCCCAGGCCTGTTCAGGCGCAGACCGTCCGGCTTTTACAGGTCCCACCTTCCCCAGAACTGATCCCAATGCCCCATAAGTCTGAAGCCCTCCCTCCTGCACCATCTCTCCAGCCATGCATTCATCTGGTGTATTTTCCTATTTCTATACTCACTAGCACGTGGCCTTGGAGTAATCCGGAGATTACTACCTTTGAGGTCCTGCTTGCTAATCTCTTTCCTAACTCCCTAAACTCAGCCTGCAGGACCTCATCTCTCTTTCTTCCTATATCATCAGTACCAATGTGGATGATGACCTCTGGGTGCTGTGCACCCTTGCCGTCCAGAATGCTTGGTAGCCGCTTGGTGATATCCATGACCCTTGCACCAGGGAGGCAACATACCATCCTGGAATCATGTCTGCGACCACGAAAAGTTTATCTTTTCCCCTAACTGTAGAGTCCCCGATCACTATTGCTCTCTTGCCCTTTCTTCTCCTTCCCTGCACAGCTGAGCCACTCATGGTGCTCTGGTCATGACTCTCGAAGTACTCTCCAAAGGAACCCTCTCTCCCATCGGTACTCAGAATTGAATATCGATTAGAAAGTGGGATGCCCTCTGGGGACTCCTGCACTACCTGCCTTGACCTTCTTGTCTGTCTGGCAGCCACCCAGTTTCCTCTCTGCCTGTGGTCTCTTAAGCTCTGGGGTGACTACCTCCTGAAACGTGCTATCCAATTAGTTCTCTGCCTCTCGCATGCGCCACAATGACTCCAGCCGCCGCTCAAGTTCCGAAACCGGAGCTCAAGCTTCTGCAGCTGGTGACACTTGCTGCAGATGTGTTTGTCAAGAACACATAGTGCATCCATTACTTCCCACATACCACAGTATGCACATTCCACTTGGCCGCGCTGCCCTGCCGTACCTTAGCTTTACAAACTAATTATTGCTGGTGTATCTTATCAGTTACTTGCCAATCAGCTTCTTCCCCTGTACTGTGGAGGCCAAAAAGGAAGAAAAGAAAGATTGCAAAGAGCACTTCTTTCCCCGAATCAGTAAAATCCCTCACACACAACTCACAGCCTCACTCTCTTCAAACAGCACTATTCTAATTAGTAATTATTAAAAAATTGCACTAATTAAAAAACCTTAGTAGTACTAACCTTATGACTTAAAAGGTAATTATTTGAGGGTTTTTTTTAAATAACTTTTTTCTGATATGTTAAAGCTATTTACAGAAAGTAACAGCAGTTACTTACCAACCAATCAGCTTACAGATTTCCCATGATGTCACTGTTCGATTTTTCACTTTTCAAACCCAGCCTGTGTGGACACAGCCACAGAGAGAGAGATTGCCGACTGTCGCTCCTCTCCTCAGGTAGGTGTGGGCCTTGAGCCTCGCTCTTTATTTATTACTTCCCACTCCAGTCCAATCTCCACACAGGTCTGCTGCCAACAGTCGCTCCGCTCCCCAGGTAGGTGTAGGCCTTGAGTCCCACTCTTTATTTATTACGTCCCGCTCCGGTCCCATTTCCTCACAGGTCCGTCGCTGACTGTCTCTCTGCTCCTCAGGTAGCAACAGTGAAGGAACGGCAATATAGTTCCAAGTCAGGATGGTGTGTGACTTGGAGGGGAACTTGCAGGTTGTGATGTTCCCATGCTGCCCTTGTCCTTCTAGGTGGTAGCGGTTGTGGGTTTGGAAGGTGCTGTCTAAGGAGTCTTGATGAGTTGCTGCAGTGCATCTTGTAGATGGTACACACTGCTGCCATTGTCATTGATGGTGAAGGGAGTGAATGTTGAAGGTAGTGGATGGGGTGCCAATCAAGTCAGCTGCTTTCTCCTGGATGGTGTTGAGTTTCTTGAGTGTTGTTGGAGCTGCACCCATCCAGGCAAGTGGAGAGTATTCCATCACACTCCTGACTTGTGCCTTGTAGATGGTGGACAGGCATTGGGGAGTCAGGAGGAAAGTTATTTGTTGCAGAATTCCCAGCCTCTGACCTACCCTTGTAGCCACAGCATTTATGTGGCTGGTCCAGTTCAGTTTCTGGTCAATGGTAACCCCCAGGATGTTGATGGTGCAGGATTAAGTAATGTTAGTGCCATTGAACATCAAGGGGAGATGGTTAGATTCTCTTTTGTTAAAGATGGTCATGGAACGAATGTTACTTGCCACCTATCAGCCCAAGCCTGAATGTTTTCCAGGTCTTGCTGCATATGGACATGCTTCAGTATCTGAGGAGTCACGAATGATGCAAACATCAGCGAACATTCCCATTTCTGACCTTATGATGGAGGAAAGGTCATTGATGACGCAACTGAAGATGGTTGGGCCGAGGACACTACCATGAGCAACTCCTGCAGTATGTCCTGGGACTGAGATGATTGACCTCCAACAACCACAATCATCTTCCTTTGTGCTAGGCATGACTCCAACCAGCAGAGAGTTTTCCCCCTATTCCCATTGACTGCAGTTTTGCTAGGGCTCCTTGATGCCATACTCGATCATATGCTGCCTTGATGTCAAGGGCAGTCACTCTCACCTCACCTCTGGAGTTTCGCACTTTTGTCCATGTTTTGACAAGGACTGTAATGAGGTCAGGAGCTGAGTGGCCCTGGCGGAACCCAAACTGGGCGTCAGTGAGTAGGTTATTGCTGAGCAAGTGCCGCTTGATAGCACTGTCGACGACCCCTTCCATCACTTTGTTGATGATCGAGAGAGTAGTTGGCTTGGCTAGGGGCGCGGTTTGGTCTGGAGCAAAAGTATTCAGTACTATTGTGGAAT
The DNA here is from genome assembly GCF_036365525.1 of Heterodontus francisci. Classification (NCBI taxonomy): domain Eukaryota; kingdom Metazoa; phylum Chordata; class Chondrichthyes; order Heterodontiformes; family Heterodontidae; genus Heterodontus; species Heterodontus francisci. The sequence goes on from NC_090371.1 coordinate 242,054,634, forward strand.
GTTGTCAGGGCCTATAGACCTTGCAGTATCCAGTGCCTTCAGCCATTTCTTGATATCATGTGGAGTGAATCGGATTGACCGAAGACTGGCATCTGTGATGCTGGGGATCTCAAAAGGAGACCAAAAGGGATCATCCACTTGGCCCTTCTGGCTGAAGATGGATGCAAATGATTTATCCTTGTCTTTTACACTGATGTGCTAGCCTCTGCCATCATTGAGGATGGGGATGTTTGTGGAGCCTCCTCCTCCTGTCAGATGTTCAATTGTCCACCACCATTCATGACTGAATGCAGCAAGGCTGGTAAACTTGAGGAGGCAGTGGTGTAGTGGTAATGTCATTGGACTTGTAGGTTATAGCCCAGTCTAATGCTCAGAGGACCTGGGTTCAAATCCCACCATGGCAGGTGGTGAAATTTGTATTCAATAAATAAAAATCTGGAATTAAAAAGCTAGTCTAATGGTGGTCATGAAACCATTGTTGATCGTTATAAAAACCCATCTTGTTCAGTATCCTTCAGAGAAAGAAATCTGCTGTCCTTACCTGTTCTGGCCTACATGTGAATCCAGACCCACAGCAATGTGGTTGATTCTTAACTGCCCTCTGAGATGGCTGAGTAAGCACTCAGTTTAAGGGCAATTAGGGATGGGCAATAAATGCTAGCCTAGCCAGCAACACCCACATCCCACAAATGAATAAAAAAAAAGATCTGATCTGGTGGTTGTGGGATTGCTTAGCCCTCTCGAAAGCATGTTGCTTCCGTTGTTTGGCACGCAAGTAGTCCTGTGTTGAAGCTTCACCAGACTGATACCTCAGTTTGAGGTATGGCTGGTGCTGCTCCTGGCATGCCTGTCCTGCACTTTTCATCGAACTAGGGTCAGTCGCCTGGCTTGATGGTAATGGTAGAGTGGGGGATATGCCGGGCCATGAGCTTACAGATTGTGGTTGAGTACAATTCTGCTGCTGATGATGGTCCACAGCGCCTCATGAATGTCCAGTTTTGAGTTGCTAGTTCTGTTCGAGGTTTATCCCATTTAGCAAGGTGGTAGTGCCACACAACACATTGGTAGGTATCCTTAATATGAAGACGGGACTTCACCTGCACAAGGACTGTGCGGTGGTCACTCCTACCAATACTGTCATGGACAGATGCATCTGCAACAGGTAGATTAGTGAGGAAGAGGTCAAGTAGGTTTTTCCCTCTTGTTGGTTCCCTCACCACCTGCCGCAGTCCAAGTCTCACAGCTATGTTGTTTAGGACTTGGCCAACTCAGTCAGTAGTGGTGCTACCGAGCCACTCTTGGTGATGGACATTAAAGCCTCCACCCAGAGTACATTTTGTGCCCTTGCTACCCTCAGTGCTTCTTCCAATTGGTATTCAACATGGAGGAATACTGATTCATCAGCCGGAGGGGTGCGGTAGGTAGTAATTAGCAGAAGGTTTCCTTGTCCCTGTTTGATCTGATGCCATGAGACTTTATGGGACCTAGAGTCAATGTTGAGGACTCCCAGGACAACTCCCTCCCGACTGTATATCACTGTATGACTATGACTATGCCGCTACCTCTGCTGGGTCTGTCCTGCCAGTGGGAGAGGACATACCCGGGGATGGGATGGTGGTGTCAGGGACATTGTCTGCAAGGTATGATTCACGAGTAAGATTATGTCGGCTGTTGATTGACTATTCTGTGGGATAGCTCTCCCAAGTTTGGCACAAGCCCCCAGATGTTACTAAGGAGAACTTTGCTGTTTCAACAGGGCTGGGTTTGCCATTGTCTTTTGTGGTGCCTCGGTCGATGCCGGTGTTTAACCAACTTATTGGAGTTCTTTGAAGAAGTAACATGTGCTGTGGATAAAGGGGAAACGGTGGATGTATTGTACTTAGATTTCCAGAAGGCATTTGATAAGGTGCCACATCAAAGGTTATTGCAGAAAGTAAAAACTTATGGTGTGAGGGGTAACATGTCAGCATGGATAGAAGATTGGCTAACTAACAGGAAACAGAGCGTAGGCATAAATGGGTCATTTTCTGGTTGGCAGGATGGAATGAGTGGTGTGCCACAGGGATCTGTGTTGGGGTCTCAACCTTTTACAATTTATATAAATGACTTAGATGAAAGCACCGAAGGGATGTTTGCAAAATTTGCTGATGACACAAAGATAGGTAGAAAGTAAGTTGTGAGGAGGACATAAAGAGGCTACAAAGGGATATAGATAGGTTAAGTGAGTGGGCAAAGATCTGGCAATTGGAGTATAATGTGGGAAAATGTGAAATTGTTCATTTTGGCAGGAAGAATAAAAAAGAAGCAAATTATCTGAATGGTGAGAAATTGCAGAGCTCTGAGATGCAGAAGGATCTGGGTGTCCTAGTGCATGAATCACAAAAGGTTTGTATGCAGGTACAGCAAGTAATTAGGAAAGCTAATAGAATGTTATTGTTTATTGCGAGGGGAATTGAATACAAAAGTAGGGAAGTTATGCTTCAGCTATACAGGACAGTGGTGAGACCACATCTGGAGTATTGTGTACAGTATTGGTCTCCTTATTTACGGAAGGATGTAAGTGCATTGGAAACGGTTCAGACACGTTTACTGGACTAATACCTGGTGTGGGCAGGTTGTCTTATGAGGAAAGGCTGGACAGGCTAGACTTGTATCTGCTGGAGTTTAGAAGAATAAGGTGATGGGTAGAAGGATTAGAGGAGACATGAGGAAAAGCTTTTCACCCAGATGGTTGTGGTTGTCTGGAATTCACTGCCAGGAATGGTGGTGGGGGCAGAAACCCACTCATTTAAAAAGTACCTGGACATGCAACTGAAGTGCGGTAACCTGCAAGGCTATGGACCAGATGCGGGAAGGTGGGATTAGATTGGGTGGCTAGTTTTTTCGGCCGGCATAGACACAAGGGGGTGAATGGCCTCCTTCTGTGCCATAATTTTTCTATGGCTCTACAGTAAGAAGCCATTTGATTGAAACATATAAGATCCTGAGGGGTCTTGATAGGGTGGATGGTCTTAGTAGGTAATTTTGCTGATGAGCGACAAATACGAGCAAAGTCATTGGGTTTTCCATAAGTTTTGCCCTGTTTACCAGTATTAGCACACTTTGTTCAGTGTGGGTAAGCACCGCCACAGTGGAAGCATTCTTTGGATAAGTTACAGCTCTAACAGGACTTGACAGAGTAGATGCAGGAAGGATGTTCCCGATGGTGGGGGAGTTCAGAATCAGGGGTCATAGTCTAAGGATAAACCATTCAGGACTGAGATGAGGAGAAATTTCTTCACCCAGAGAGTGGTGAACCCATGAAATTCGCTACCGCAGAAAACAGTTGAGGCCAAAACATTGTATGTTTGAAGAAGGAGTTAGATATAGCTCTTGGGTTTAAAGGGATCAAAGGATATGGGGCGAAAGTGGGAACAGGTTACTGAGTTGGATGATCAGTCATGATCATAATGAATGGCGGAGCAGGCTCGAAGGACCGAATGGCCTACTCCTGATCCTATTTTCTATGTTTCTATGTTTGTGAGACTGCTGTTGTTGCTTTGCAGGTGGTTTCCTGGCATGTGAGCCATGAATAGTGTTTATGGAAAACCCAATTACTTTGCTCGTGTTTGTAGTTTATCAGCAAAATCAACTACGAAGACCAATACCCACAGAAGGTTGCCATGTATGCATACCACAGCAAAAAGATGAGAGAATGTCATTAACGTAGAGGCAGATGACTCTGAACATACTTTTGAGTTCTCTCTCAGACACAGCAAACAGCCACGTATGACAATGACTATTGTCTATTCAGACATAGATGCTCATGGAGTGTCTGTCAGCGTCATGGGAGACACATTCAACAAACTTCAGGATTGCCCCATTCTCTGCAAACCCAGGAATATGAAAAAAATCCCTTACAGCAGTGAAAAACCACTGAAAATCCTCAGGACTTTTGAAACGCCAGTCTCATTCAAAGACACTAGAAAGAATGCTCTATTCTATGTTATATCTGAAGAATGTGACACACTTAACAGTTTCCATACAGCAACAGTTCCGCATGTGATTACAAGCACATATACAATTCCTATGCATAACAAAAACATTTTCAAACCGTATGCTGATTGCTTCACTGGTATCAGCAAGCTAAAAGGTGACGTGCAATTCTGGTCACCACACTATCAGAAGGACGTGGAGGCTTTGGAGAGGGTACAGAAAAGGTTTACCAGGATGTTGCCTGGTCTGGAGGGCATTAGCTATGAGGAGAGGTTGGAAAAACCGGCCTGTTTTCACTGGAATGACGGAGGTGGAGGGGCAACATGATAGAGGTTTACAAAGTTATGAGCGGCATGGACAGAGTGGATAGTCAGAAGCTTTTTCCTAGGGTGGAAGAGGACATAGGTTTAAGGTGAGAGGGGCAAAGTTTAGAGGGGATGTGCGAGGCAAGTTTTTTACACAGAGGGTGGTGAGTGCCTGGAACTTGCTGCCAGGGGAGGTGGTGGAAGCAGATACGATAGCGACGTTTAAGAGACGTCTTGACAAATATATGAATAGGAAGGGAATAGAGGGATATGGGCCCTGGAAGTGCAGAAGGTGTTAGTTTAGGCAGGCATCAAGATCGGCGCAGGCTTGGAGGGCCGAATGGCCTGTTCCTGTGCTGTACTGCTCTTTGTTCTTTGTTTTCACTGGAACGACGGAGGTGGAGGGGCGACATGTTACAGGTTTACAAGGTTATGAGTGGCATGGGCAGAATGGATAGTCAGAAGCTTTCTCCCAGGGTGGAAGAGTCAGTTACTAGGGAACATAGGTTTAAGGTGCTAGGGGCAAAGCTTAGAGGGGATGTGCGAAGCAAGTTCTTTACACAGAGGGTGGTGAGTGCCTGGAACTTGCTGCCGGGGGAAGTGGTGGAAGCAGGTACGATAGCGACGTTTCAGAGGCATCTTGACAAATACATGAATAGGATGGGAATAGAGGGATACAGTCCCCAGAAGTGCAGAAGGTTTTAGTTTAGACAGGCATCAAGATCGGCGCAGGCATGGAGGGCCAAATGGCCTGTTCCTGTACTGTTCTTTGTTCTTTGTTCTTTGTACATACGAGCTGCATGTAGACCCTAATGGGCCCCCAGTTGGGCATTAAACACAACGAATACCACTTCAATACCCAATGACCTTGACAGTATTGAGAAAGTTGGGGATGAGCCTACCCCCTGGGCTCACCCATACAAGCCATCAAGAAACCCAAGAATGAGAACCAGATTAGAACCTGTGTTGATATATGATCAAACCAAGCCATACAACGAGGAAGACACTTGGCACCAATCATTGATATCATAGAGAAAGTGAATGGTGCTAAACTCTTCACGAAACGTGACCTCAATGCAGGATACCATCAAATCGAGCTTTCAGAAGAATCTAGATATCTTATTGTATCCTTTATTTACATCGGACTTTTCCGATACAAGAGGCTTAACTTTGGAGTCAGCTCAGTTGCTGAGGTATTTCAACATTTGATTCAATCTTCACTTCAAGGACTTGAAGGCTCACTGAACATCAGTCATGACATTCTCATCTACGGTGGCACCGAAAGTGAACTGAAGACATGCCTACATGCATGCCTATAGTGTCTCAGCTAAAGTAACCTCACCTTGAACAAAGACAAGTGCTTGTTCAATGAAAATAGAATTGAATTCTTCAGTCATATGTTCAGTGCTGAAGGAGTATCACCAGATTCACAGAAAGTTGAAGCCATTGGACATTGCTGCAGATCCTACAAATGTACAAGAATTCCGGAGTCTGCTAGGACTCGTCACGTACTGTAGTTGCTTTATTTCTGACCTCTCTACACTATCTGCCCCCTATGCAATCTGACAAAAGAGACCACAAATTGGGAATGGACTAAATCACACAAACAAGCAGTACACTAGATTAAATTACGTTTGTTAGCAAGTTGCACAAATGCCTATTTCGACCCTGAGAAAACCACCCAGCTAGTCGTGGATGCAAGCCCAGTTGGCTTAGGTGCAGTTTTCGCACAGAAAGACAAGACGGGTAACTGAGGAGAAATTTTTTCTTTCAGAGTGTCGTGAGTCTTTGGAATTCTCTTCTCAAAAGGCAGTGGAAAAAGAGTCTTTGAATATTTTTAAGGCAGAGGTAGATAAATTCTTGATAAGCAAGCGGATGAACGGTTATCAGGGGTAGGTGGAAATGCGGAGTAATCAATTCAGCCATGAAGTTATTGAATGCTGGAGCAGCCGCGATATTCGTATGTAACCAACCAATCATTGCAAAGGCAAGCAGATTGTTAACACCTGTAGAGCAACGTTATTTGCAAACAGAGAGAAAAGCACTCTCAAACACATGGGGTATCTTACACTTTCATCTCTACTGATATGGAAGCAAGTTTAAAGTAATAACCGATCATAGACCACTAGTGAGCTTGTTCAACAATCCACATAGCAAACTATCCACTTTAATAGAACGTTGGATACTCAAACTACACGAGTACAAATTGCAGGTTGAGTATCAGCCAGGCAAGCTCAACCCAGCGGACTATTTTTCGTGACATCTGTTGCTAAAAGTCTGTCTTACTAGTTGTGAGGAAAACGTTATCTAACAACATCATAACTATGTAAGCATAAATGCGGTGCCAAAGTCACTAAAACTAGCTGACATCAAAGCAGCAACAAAACAAGATGAGGCTTTGCAATTATGTATGAAGGCTATAGAATCACAAAACTGGAAAGACGTGATCGAGAGAGCATCAATAAACAAAATTGCTCACACACTGCAAGGTCTTCACAATGTTCAAAATGGCCTAACTGTTACAAATGCATGTGACCTTGCATCATGCAACAACTGTATTGTAATTCGATATAACACATGAAGGACACCAAGGAATAGTCGAGACCAAACAACTCCTTAGGAAAAAGGTATGGTTTCCAGGAATTTCCAGGAACAGAGCACAATATCAATCAGTATTTGCTATGCCAAGCAACTAAAATGTCAAATCTTGATGATCCTCTTAAGATGTCCAAACTACCTCCAGGACCATGGATTGAAGTTAACGTAGACTTCACAGATTTGCCCACAGGTGAACACTTATTTGTTGTCACTGACGACTACAGCAGATTTCCAATTGTGGAATTAGTTATGCCAACTTCAACAAAAGCAGTCATCCCAAAGCTTGACCAAATCTTTGCTTTTTTTGGAATCTCTCAAATGGGAGGCATCACTGAGGGGAGATCTGATCGAGGTGATAGAGGATTATGACAGGTTTAGATAAGATAGACAAAGAAAAGCTGTTCCATTAGTTTATGGTATGAGGACCAGGGATACAGAATTAGAATTTTGGGCGAGAGATACAGTATCAAAAATGCAGGGGTGAAATTAAAAATGAAATTAGGAAAGCAAAGAGAGGGATGAAAAAATATTGGCAAATAAAATAAAAGAAAATCCTAAGATGTTTTATAAATATGTAAAGAGCAAGAGGATAATTAAGGAATGAGTAGGGCCAATTAGATGCCCCTGTGTCTATTAACATACTGTACTGCTGGCCCCCTAATAGAGCATCAACAAACATCCGGGGGTCCCGGTCCTGGATGTGAGGACCAATATTCCCTATGCCTTGTTCCAAGCCATATCCCTGAACAATTGTCTAGCCTCATCAGCTGTCAAGTACTGTTGCTTTGACCAACACCAGGGGTCTTCCTAGATCATTGTCCTTCCTTTCCAACCCCAAGCGCCCAGCAGTCACTCCGGTTATGCCCTGGCTTTCTGCAATTCGAGTACTGGCTGTTAGATGGTGAGTGTCCTCTCTTTGGCCCCTTACAGTCTTTTGCAATGTGGCCTTGTTTGCCACAATTATAGCATCCCTTTCGTGTGGTTACTGCTGCTACAGCTCCTACTTTGTTTTCCTGCTGGTCTAAGCCAGTAGCCCATTGCATGATATCTATATAGGTTCCCCCTACTGACAGACCCATTTTTAAGACTTTCTGGTGTTCCTGGCTGAACCCTTCCTTTAGCAACTTTAAAAATATCTCTTCGTCCCAGCGTGGGCCGGGGCGGCCACTATACTGAATGTATGCTTCCCATTTCCGTTCCATGTAGTCCAATAACGATTCGCCCCTTTTCTGGGCTGTCGAGGTTATATAGCCCCAGTTAGATTCCCTTGGCCCCAACTTGAGCTGGATATCCACTTTGAAGCACTTATGCAATCCTCTATATCTTTGCAGCTTGTCCCCTATCCTGTTTCCGTCCATGTTCCAGCTCTATGCCATTCATCTAATTCCTCCCAGATATCCCCAGGGCATTTAGTCTTTACCAATGCGTAGGTATCCTTCGGGTGCATGGAGTGGAATTCCTGCATTTCCCCAAGTTTGATCCTGAATTCCCTATTGTCATTATGGGGCTTCAGACAGGGCAGTTCCTTAAGTAACATCTGCTTTTCCCCTGGCTTAAAAGGGACGTGTGCTATTTTCTCTGTTACTTCCTGTGTTTCCAGGTCCCTACCCTGTTCATCTTTTACTTTTCTTTTGGAGGTTTTGGTTTGTACTGTCATAGGGGCCATTTTGGGAACTTCAAGAGGGGGTGCCATGGGAACTACCTCCGCTCCCTCGTATGGGGGTGGATGTTCTTTGTATTTGGTTGCCTCTTCTACTAAATCTCCCCAGTCCTTGGTGGCTTTATCGGGGGTGGGGGATACTGTCGCCACCTGATGGTCCTGAGCCGCTACCCATTGTGTATGGTCATTCACTTGCCTGCATATTTGCAAGTATAATGTGGCCAATATCACGGCACATTTTTGTTCTTTAGCCTTATTCTGCTTTAACCACCAACTTCTCTGCTTCTCAGGTATTTCCTCTGGATCCCACCCATCCTTCTGCATCTTTTTGGTGATCTTTATATGCATTCTGCTGTAAACTGGGTCATGGAGCCCTCTGGCCCCCAGTCAAGAGGTGTCTCGTTGCTCAGCTTTTTATCTGACACAATGCTGTCTTCCTAACTTCACTCAGCACGGTCCCCTATCCCCCTATAACTCTCCCGACCAGCGGGGCTCTACATTATGGTAAGTGGTTCTGACCTCTGCGCGGCTTCCGACTTACAGTCCCGCCAGCGCAGTTCTGCCTCCTTACCCGGTGCACCTCCTGTCCTGAGTTCTCCTTCAGATTCTTTGAATACTCGACCGGACCATTACTCGGGTAGGCTTACTGCCCTAAATATGGGTTGTAAATGAATATACTCACCCGTTTGCAGTGCCCCTTCCGAGGGTCCGATGTGAGTATCCTGCCAACTACGCCAAATTGTTGTGGGACAAATCAATCACCACACGAGGAGATTCCGGTGCAGGTTCAATCGATTTATTCAGGTATTCCAAGGTAACTCTCTAATTTTATATTCTGGAGCAGAAATGTGTATACTGTTGTTATCATACAGTGTGTTCAAACAACTGATGACTGATATGATTGACCATGCACATTAATTAAAACAATGGTGATTGATAACACATTCCGATGAACACACTTCCTCAGCCTTATCAATACATACACCAGATGGCTCCAAACTGTTGTCTTTTACCTCTTTGTTTCCCCCTTATACCAACATTCCACAGAAACAGTTGATTACATGGCCTCGAGGCCCCTGGCTCCAGCCTTCGCTCCCTTATCCTGACCTTCACCCAAGCAGCTTGTTTGTTCTATTCTCAACCTGATCATTAAATTCTGCTGAGATGCCTTTCTAAAACTCAGCTTGTTTCTACTTAACCCTTTCAGATGCAATACCTGCCCTTTTACCTCCTCTTTACCATCGAAGGCCCCAAACACTACTTCCAGGCGAAGCGGTGATTTATGTGTGCTTTCATTTTAATATACTGTATTCACTGCTCACAATGTGATCTACTCTACATTGGAGAGATCAAACATAGATTAGGTGAAGGCTTTGTGGAATACCTCTGTTCAGTCCACAGCATGACCCCAAGCTTCCAGTCATCTGTTACTTTAATTCTCCACCTTACTCTCTCTCTGACCTTTCTATCCTTGGCCGCCTGCAGTGTTCCAATGAAGCTCAATGCAAGCTTGAGGAACAGCACCCCATCTTTTGATTAAGCACTTTGCAGCCTTCCAGTTTCAACATTAAGCTCAACAATTTCAGATCACAACCTCTGCCCCCATTTTGTTTCTTTTCCTTTGCTGGTTTTTGTTTTATTGTCTTGTTTTTCACTCTTTTTTGCTTTGAGATGGCAGCTGTTCATGATTCTGCCATTCACACCTCTCTATCCACATCTTTTATTTCTTTACTTGTCCCAATACCACTCCCTTTGGCTCTGCACCATCAATTCTTCTGTTAATTTATCTTTCCTGTCATCCATCCTATCGCAGACCTTCCATTTTGTTCTTTTTCCCATCCTCCCACTTTTCACTTGCTCAAAACCTGGTCATCGACCTAAAATGTTAATTCTGTTTCTCTCTCCACAGGTGCTGTCTGACCTGCTGATTATTTCTGGTATTTTCTGTTTTTATAGAGTGTGCTTAGTTTTCTCTATCATTTGCTCAAGTTCTTTCCATTTTCTGAATTGGCTGCCACTCCAGACTTGAGCTCCCTTGTTTTGACCCAACAGTTACAGAAATAATGACCATGCTGGGGGCAGTTCCTCAGCGTCACAGCTGAGCTTGGTTTAAATGGACTGAGTTGACAATCTTCTGGATATGAAGTCAAAATTCTTTATTTGTTGGTTAATAATTAGTTGGTCTATCAAGTTGCAAAGACACTGAGTGATAAATGTCTTGTTTTGCAGACTGTCTCACAATTCAGCAAATGTGAGAAAAGCAAGCTATTTCCCATTACCTCGTCTCCAATGTCTCAAAGCATGATGGATATTTTAGGCAAGCTCAAACATTTCATGTACCATCGTGGCTGAATAGCCTATCCAAGTCTCAACCATAAACTATGGTTCTTCTTTCTACAGGTTCCATTTCCTACACTTGTCCCTTTTGGACCCCCTTGTGTTTTTTCCTCACATCAAGCCTTTTCCATTCACAACCCTACTCCCATTCACCCGCCTGCTTTCTGACAACACACCCTCTCAGGATAACAGAAAATGTTGCTTGCAAGCCAACTATGATGCTGGTTAGGCTCTCAAATCCATCTACTTCTGGTCTGAATGAAAGTGGGAAGGTGGATGGGGGGTGCAGGTGACCTACCCATTCCCAGGAAGCCTGGCAGCTAAAGGGAGTGGAGGACTGCTACATAGAAGAAGCAAGTACTTTTCAAGCACAGCTTGGGCACCTGAGGAGCAGGAATTCTTCCCCAGCCCACCAAGAAAACCTGCAAACCTCCCCAATGGTCAGAAACACCACTCCCCACATTCAGATGCCATCCCGATGTTACTAATAGGCCGTGATCTTCTCCCACAACCCCCAAACTCTCCACAGGCCTGCCGTGGTCTTCTCCCCTCATTCCGATCTCTCCTGGCCTCCATTTCAACAACTCCCTGACCCTTGATGTCTTCCGGCTACCTCAGAGATGTACCCCCAACCCCTGATCTCTTCCTCCCTCTTCTCAGCTCCTGAGTTGTGGCCTGCCTCTTAATCTGGGTGGCTGTGGCCGGAAAATGGATTTGAAAAACAAGAATCAGGTCCTGTATTTAAATTCAGCTGGATCTCAAGGAGACCCATTATTAAGGGTTTCCCGACTGGACCTGCCCTGCAACTCCCTCCCTGCCTTCCTGAAAATATTGGGGCCTACAATTCTATGAAATATATCAGTTCTGCAAGAATGCCGAAAGGATTTCCCATGTTGACTAGTTCACTTTCTGCATCTGTAGTCTGGCAATTGTCAGGAAACAATTGGGTGTAAAATGATATTGGTGTCCAAAAAAATACTGAAATACAGCAGGAAATAATTCAAGAAGGGCAATGCAAATAAAGATATTCAAAGCAAAAGACTTTAAAATTTACACTAAATAACCAAACTCAATTTTAAGAAGCATTGGTGCAGCAGAATTGCAGCAGGAGCTACTTTAGAAGCAGTGAGCAGGTGAAAAACATTCATTTTTCTGGTATCAACTAATTTGCATTAACCATAAAACTATATATTTTGACTTTGTGTGACAGATAAAATGAATGATATTTAATCATTTTACATCTTCCCAAGTTTTTATTTCCATTGACTTCAAATTACCCCATTGATGTTTTCAACACAGATGGAGGCCATTCAGACCATTGGGGATGAAATTGGACTTCATAGTGCATGGATCTGGTATGGAAAAGTACGTTGGGGTAATGAATTTCAGATCACAACCTCTCATGCCCAGTCCTCCCCAGAATTGCAGTGACTGCCCAATTGAAAGCCAGCGAATCTCAATTATCCAGGGATCCTGCCTAAAACAGGTTTTTCAATACACAAATAAGGGTTCCAAAGCCTGTTTTCAGACCTTGCTCAAATTTTAACAACTGTATGGAGCATGGACCATGCATATTCCATTCAGTTTTTTTCCAGATCTACAGTGGCCTAACCAGCGATCATAAAAGATAAGTAACTTTTTAATACTTTTTGTTCTGCGTAGCCAGGAACTTCAGAAATGGTTTTCTGGCTTAATAAAAATATTGCAGGCTTCTGCCAGCACAGGTTTGTCCCATCCCCTCCGGTTTGTCTTCCCTCCCTGAACCTATCTGCAATCTAGCTAGTCGGCAGGGACAGTTGAATTTTCTAAAGCCCTGGCTGGTGAGTTGCATCAGGATGCTTTATTAGTATCCTCAGATCACGGGTTTTACTGCAGGTGAACCCTGAGGCCCAGCTTCCATCAAGCTTTGGCTTGCCATCTTCGGATATGCATTCCAATCACAAGGCATATTTTGCGCCTGTTTCCAGCATCAATTCAATTTCTCAGCTATTATGTCTGTACCTTCTTTTCAACTGGAATTCAAAATGAAACCCTATTCTTTTTCCTTAATTAGGAGCAATAATGAGATACTCAAAATCATGTTGTGGGACATGCAACTGTGCTCCCCCCCTCCTAAAACCTTAATCTTCCACATTCCTGACCCCCATTCCCCATAATTACAGGCCACCCAACACCCGCCGCTGTGACTACAGATGCCCCGACTCTCCACTTGCCTGGATGCTCTAACAACATTCAAGAAGTTTGATACCATCCAGGAATACTGGGCCCCAACGAAAAGCAAGATCTACCTACAATCAAGGACACTACAGTGAGCTCGAAGAACCATAACAGATATTGCCTCAAACTTTTTTACTTTATTTTTCTTCTGCTCTTTTCTGTCTCTATTTGCATGTGTGTATCACGTGCTAGCTAGCATGGGCGCATTGTGTATCAATAGGCGTCAACCGAATTAGTGTTTCAGTTTAAGTTTAATAAATTTCAACTTTTCTTCTTTAAACCTAAAAAAGCCTGTTTGTGCTGGTTTCTTTGCCTTATAATTGGAAAGCGGTGAACAAGGATTCACCAAGCAGGAGCTAAAAACACAAAAATAAAACCCTGTTACAGTAAGACCAGGTGAAGACTGAAAGGGAACCCTAGACCTCTTTCACCTGGTCGTAACACCTACATCTACCCTGTCTATCCCTTTAAGTATTTTGTAGGTTTCAATGACGTCACCTCTCATTCTTAGAAACTCTAGAGAATACAGGCCCAGCTTTCCCAATCTCTCTTCATAGGACATTCCCGCCATCCTGGGAACAAGTCTGGTGAACCTTTGTTGTACTCCCTCTATGGCAACAATATCCTTCCTAAGGTAAGGGGACCAAACCTGCACACAGTACTCCAGGTGTGGTCTAACTAAGGTTCTATACAATTGAAGAAAGACTTCATGACTCCTGTACTCAAATCCTCTTGCGATAAAGGCTAACCTACCATTAGCCTTCTTAATTGCTTGCTGCACCTGCATGTTAGCTTTCAGTGACTTATTGATGAGGACATTGTACATCTAAACTTTCTAATCTCTTATCATTTAAGAAATACTCTGCACATCTATTCCTCCTACCAAAATGGATAACCCCACACTTTTCCGCATTATATTCCATTTGCCACGTTCTTGTCCACTCACTAAATCTGTCAAAATCCCTTTGAAACAGCTTTGCATCTTCCTCCTCACTTGTGAGGAACAAAGTTGCCAGAAATAGTAGTAAACCTGAGGATTGGGAGGATTTTAGAATACAGCAAAGGAGGATAAATAAAATATAAAAACAGACTCTAAAAGCGTCTATGGGTATGTAAAAAGGAAACATTTGGCTAAGACAAATGTGGGTCCATTACAGGCAGAGTCAGGAGAATTAGAAATGGGGGATAGAGAAATGGCAAAGAAGCTAAATGATTACTTTGTGTCTGTCTTCACTGAGGAAGATATAAGAAATCTCACAGAATTAGAGATCCAACGGATTCGGGAGATTGAGGAATTGAAGGAAATTAGTATTAGTAAGAAGGTTGTATTGGAGAAATTAATGGGGCTGAAGATTGTTAAGTCCCCAGGACCTGATATTTTACATCCCAGAGATGAAAGAGGTAGCTATGGAGATCGTGGATGGTGATCATCTTCCAAAATTCTATTTTAAAGCAGAGATCAACAGATTTCTAAATACCAATGACATAAGGGGATATGAGGATAGTGTGGGAAAAAGGCATTGAAGTGGATGATCAGCCATGATCGTATTGAATGGCAGAGCTGGCTCAATGGGCTGAATGGTCTACTCCTGCTCCTATGTTCGTATGTCCTATGTTCCTATTCCCAGCACCCTCCAGCAGCACAGGTACTCTCATGTCGTTGGCTCACAATTAGATTCAGGATCATAACCTGGTGACCACAGCAGAGATGCGCCCGAGCAGCATATGGAGGCTGTGATAGCCAAGCCTACAGACAGTTGGATTAGTGTGGTAGGCCAGGCCCATGCTGAGCCCCAGGCTGATGATGAGCCTCTGGAATGGTAGATAGCATGGCAGCTGCAGCAAGAGGTGAGGGAACATCTGGCAGAGCTCCCAGAGACAATGTGCATCCATGCTTGGATGATGGAGAAGTCCATCCAGGCCATGAGTGCTGCCATATCTCCGATGGCTGCTCACTTGGCTTCCTCTGTTGACAGACATTCTGGCGCCACTCATTGACAGACAGGTCCAGCAGACCAGTCAGTGTATGCTGGAGATACACACAGACCTGCATGCCATTGCCTTGTCCATGAGCTCTATGCAGCGTGGTGCCTGACTTCTCCACCAGGTCCCAGGCAATCTCAGGTCCGCAGCAAGGTATAAGGCTGCCTTGCAAGGGAGGAGGAGCAGCTGCGTTCTGCCTCCAGGGCATGTCTACTGGCACTCCTGTTGTGGACAGAGGCTGCTCAGCCACTCTGCCAGGGACACCAGCGCCTCGAGTAGCCTAGATGTCAGAGGAGGGTCCTGCACCTGTGCACAAGCCGCTCAGCATGCCGGTGTGCTTCATCTGCCATTGCCTGGTTAGCAGGATCCTCCAAATCCTCATCATTGGATGAGGCAGCGCGATTGCAGCTGTCCTCATTATTCAATGCCTCCCCCCTCTGCACAGGAGCCCCTCAGCATGCCGGGGCCCTCCAGCCCTCAGGCAGCCCAAGGACAGCCGCCAAGGTCACGTCAAGCTCTGGGGCAGCACAATCAGCAGCCTGCCTTCATCTCAGTTGCAAGTGCAGGAGAAGCACCACATAGGAGCATGTGTAAGATAGTTAAGAAGAGGACCTAGCTGGACTTGAGGTTCACTGGTGTTTTGAGTATTTAGATGTAAAGCCTTGTTTCTGTTCTGTTGCTCAATAAATCTTTCATTCACTGTTGTTACTTCTTCTGCCAATTCTTACTCTCCTGTGTGATCTTATACTACTTGCTCACTCAATAGGCAGGAAGCGATGGACTGAGCCATGTCTGGTCAGCCTCATCAGCCTTGCCAATGTGTGCTGTACACCTGGGCACAGGTGTGATGGAGTGCAAAATGAAGAAAGTGAGAGCAGGGCCGCATAAAGGTAAGGCTGTAATGGAATGTTTCTGAAAGGGCTTAGGGACACAATAAACAGCTGTGTATTACCGTGTCCCAAGCCTCCCTTGCGTGCATCACATTGCGCCTTTCCCATAGTCCAAGGAGTCCCTCACCTGACATCGCCTGGTCAGCAGCCTCTTCCACATCCTCATTGTCAGAGGAGGCACCACGATCGATGATGTCCTCTTTATTCAACACCATCTCCCGTTTGCAGCACCAGGTTGTGCAGTGGACAGCAGACCACCACGATACATAAGACCATTCAGTGTATCAATCCAGGAACCTGAATTACATCTTCAAATATCAAATGGCCTACTCAATGATTGCTCGTGTTGACCCGTGGCAGATGCTGTACCTATCTTCTACATATGTACATGAGCTCTACACAGGTGTGTGCAGTCACGTTTTTAGTGGGTAGCCCTTGTCTCCCAGTATTCATTCTTGAACAGGGTTGTCCAACATACAGCCCAGAGACCAGAATCTGGCCTGCCAAAGGTTTCCATCCAGCTCACAGACATCAATTGTACCCTGGGCCATTCCTCATTCTTGCCAGGGGTCCATGACTGAAGATGAGAAATTTCTCTGTGTCTTCTTCTTGCAGACCGGCTTTTTAAAAAAAATCCGAAGTCAGTTTCAAAACTGACAGCAGAAACAGCAGTTTCCAACTTCAGACAAATTCAGAGTTTTTTAAAAGCCCGCCAGAATACCCCAAATCTGTCCGAAGTTGGGAAACTGCTGTTCTCGCACCGAGTACCTGTCAGCTGTCAAACTGACTTGCGATTTTAAAAAACAACCGATCAACTATCTGCTGAGCATTCCCACTCTCTGCAACTGTCAGAGGGAGAGGGGGGTCAGAGAGAGAGAAAGAGGGACAGAGAGAGAGAGAAATGGGGACAGAGAGAGAGAGAGAGAAATGGAGACAGAGAGAGGGGGGGAACAGAGTGAGAGAGAGAGGGACAGAGAGAGAGGGGGAAGCGAGAGAGGGCGATAGAGAGAGGGGGGTACAGAGCGAGAGAGGAGGGAGAGAGCACAATCAAGATTACTCCTGACAGAATGGAATCTATCCAGAATACTCCACATTGCTACAAGCGTATGGGCAAACATTGACTACTTATGAAAGAAAAGAAATGCCAGGTATTCGCGTCCAACATAATGAAGAGAAAGTATGTCAATAAATTAGTCTTCTCATTGAAAGTTTCTTCACAAAAATGTACATTTGTTGCTGTTTTGATGAATAGTAAAATACATTTTAATGGCTTTATCTTTCCAAAATTGTCTCACTGGTCCCCTATGTAAGACTGAAATTGTAATGTGGCCCCCCAACGCGAAAAGGTTGGACAACCATATTCTTGAAAGTGTGTAGGGCTGTAGACTGGGGGATCCCACACATGTTCCTAGTGGATCTCTGGAAAGATCCGGAGGTGTAGAAGCTGAGAGCCACTGTTATCTTCAGAGCCACTGGCATTGGGAGTCCACCAACCCCCATGAATCTCAGCTTGTCCTGCAGAGATCAGTGACTGCCTCCCTGCAGAGCTACAGTCTTCACTGATACTGCCGCTCGGATATCTGGAGATAGTTCAGCCTCAGACAATATACTTTCTCTTGGGGATAGCCTCTTCTGCAACAGGAGGCAGTTGGTGTGCTCCTCTGTGCATTTCTCCGGTGTGCCCACTTGAGGGCTGGACTCCCTCCTGATGTGCCCCCACCAGTGCCTGGACCTCCCTCCCATTGAGCTGCTCCTTCTGATCAACTGGGGTCTCGATGCCTAGGTGGATGAGGCCCATGGCAGATAGCCTATCTCCTCATCCTAGGCCTTTTATCCAGCCAGCTTCCCCACCAACCTTTCCCTGATTTATTTCTTTGGAGCAAGTGCCACTGCCCCTATGTCACCCTGGCAGCATGCCCCCTCAGTGGTGAGACCTTCACCCTCCTCCTGTCATCATCTGACAATGCCCTCTGTGCACCATCCTCCTTGTCATGGCATGCTGGCTCTCTTGATGGCTGGCTGAGAGAGCCAGAATTGAGCTCCACTTCTGTGCTGCTTCCTTTAACCAGGTGAGGCTCTGAAGCCCATGATTCCCATGTGTTATCAGTAAAATCAGAAATACGCCATAACATTTAAGTTAATCAGTCTTTTAAATACCTAATCGCTTTCCTGCTGTGTCAATGTGCGACGTCCGTCCTCCGTGCTTGCCGCCATTGGTAAAATCTGGAAGTGACACAAACACATTGGACTTGTGGCCAAATATGTTCTGCTCACATTTTATGGCACCCCGCCCCCTCGCCCCCACCCCCAGCTCCAAACTTATTTTAAGCGGTGCGATAAAATTCCAGACAATATCTTTGCTCCCCACAGGAACTGACAATTGGCAGTAATCCCCAATAGTTTGAATATCATTGAAGTCTCCTGTTGTGATAAATGTGAGTTGCAACGTGGAAAACAATTAAAGATTGCTTTAGGCATAATTAACATTCCATCATGATTCATTCAAATGGAAAACAGGTTTCATTTTTGTTATTTATGATGTCAGGCAAACCCCACTCCTGCCATCACTGAGGCACGCATGAACATTAAAACTTAACATTTCAAGCCCCTGACTGGAAAGACATTTGCATGGTAACAAACTGTGTTGGAACAAAGGGACCAAGTCTTTGCTTCCTCAATGCACAGATGAAGTGGTCAGACCAGTTTTAGTCACATGACTAGCTGACTGTTGGTTTTTTGAACTTGCCACAGATTTGAAGGCAGAAAGCTCCTGACTCCTGGTTTGACAACGTCTCTCTCCTGTCTGCTCTCATCTCGCTCACACCAGCATTGGAAACCATTGAATACATACGAACACTAAGAGAGAAAAGTCTCCCACAGTGAACAAGGTTTAAGAAGAATACTGGGCCCCAACAAAAAGTAAGGACTCCATGGCGAGCTGGAAACACAGGACAGTAAACAAGAAACTCTTCTGAAATTGCCTCAAACCTCTCCATTTTATTTTTCTTCTGCTCTTTTCTGTTCCCATTTGCATGTGTGTGTTGCATGTTCAAGGTATAATACATTTCTCTTTTCTTCTTTAAACCTAAGAAGGCCTATTTGTGCTAATTTCTTTGCCTTATAATTGGACAGCTGTGAACAAGGATTTACAAAGGGGGAGCTCAAAACCCAGAGTGTTTAAAATTAAACCCTGTTACAAGAAGTCCAGGTGAAGACAGTAAAAACCCCTAGACAGCTTTCTCACCTGGTAATAACGATGACAATAATAGCAACAAGGGCATATCAAAAGCAGTCAGGGAAAGAAACTGAGGAATGATAAATCTTTATCCTTAGCTTACTGTTTATAATTGGTATGCCTTTGGTAGTGAAATTTGATAATAGTATGACTTTAGTGGTGAAAGTTTTTAATACATACCTGGAACAAAAAAAGTTAAAAGCTGATTTACTAAAGGTTTTCAAGATGCTGAGAGATTTTTATAGAGCAGATAGAGAAAAATGGTTCCTTCTGGTGAGTGGGTCAGTAACTAGAGACCATAGCTTCAAAATCTTTGACAAAAGATCAAATGGCAGATGAGGGGATTTTTTTTTGCAGTCACGTATTTGTTGGGATCTGGAACGCTGCAACTGAAAAGATAGTGGTAGTTGATTTTGCAAATAATTTAAAAGGGATTGTACAGGTTTGTGCATTTAGGAACTTACAGGGTAATGGAAAAAAGTGGGTGTTATGATCAGGTGAGGAGGGGTTGAAGGGCTCCCCTCTTGTCCCTCTCCTTGTTTAACCACAAGAGGTTTATTTCTTTTTTTAAATTGATATACTTGCCAATTCAGTGAGTGTTTAATTATTTGCATGCTATAATCATAAAAGAACCAATTGGACAGATTTTCTTGAGTTTAATAAAGAAAAAGGTTAGCTTTATTGTACTTAAACTGATCTAAGTAAAATAATAAACTACGCTCCAACTTTCACACACACACACACACACATATCACTCAAGGTTCATCCACATACACAAATAGATTACACAGCGGGGAAGGAGAGATTGGCCAGATTAGAGTCTGGAGCAATAAAAAGGGGTATACAGTCTGTGTAGGCTGGTGACTTGGCAGGCCTCAGGCTGAATTCAGGGATCCTGAGGCTTTCAGTTTGCAGATGTGGCCCACAGGTGGTTCTCCAGGGGACAGCGATGTGGATAATTTCCTTCAGGGGGTCTCTGTCTGCAGCAGTGATAGACCTAAGTGGTTATGGCGAGCAGACAGGTTTCAAAGCTTGTAGGGTGGACTGGAGAGAGGCAGGAGGGACCCCGCTTGGGTCTTCTCTTGTCAGTGTCGAGCTGCTTGTCTTGGTTGCTGCAGAGAAAACACCAGCTTAAACACTCAGATAGTGGGCCTGTCAATGACTGTCACACAGTGATTCAACATGATGGCTATCAGTGTGTATTCCCTCTTGCAATTTAGTCAGACCATGTCTAGGAATTCCCTCCTCTCAACCAGGGTCCCATTGTTCCAGTGATTAGGTTTTATTCGTTCATCTCCACCAGTTTAATATCCCAAGTGATTGCCTTAATGTCTTGCCAATGGAAGCAGGACAGGTAGTTCACTCAAATCCCCAGGTTATTGTTCTTGAGGGGAATGGGCAGACAACTCGCCTCCACCATGAAGCATTGGAATGTAGGGTATAATGATGCAAATTGTGGTGGTCATCTTAGCTGCTAGAAAAGTCACCTTTTACCTGTTTCTTTAAAAAAAAATTCAGGTTTCCAGCTGGTGGATTTAAAAAAATTAGCATTCGACATAGCAAGTTTTCATCTCTGGGGATGTGGGACTAAGCGCAACTGCTCTTTCAAAGAGCAAGCACGGACACAATGGACTGGATGCCTCCTTCTTTGTTGTAAGTTTTCGTGATTCCATTGTATGTTCCATCACAACATTATTTGAAAGATTTAGCATGAGTTTTGCTCAAGGTGGTTAGTACATCTGAGTCTAGGCCATTTATAAAAATTGAAAAGGGTGGCACAGTGGCACAGTGGTTAGCACTGCAGCCTCACAACTCCAGCAACCCGGGTTCAATTCTGGGTCCTGCCTGTGCGGAGTTTGCAAGTTCTCCCTGTGACCGCGTGGGTTTCCTCCGTGTGCTCCGGTTTCCTCCCGCAGCCAAAGACTTGCAGGTTGATAGGTAAATTGGCCATTATAAATTGCCCCTAGTATAGGTAGGTGGTAGGGGAATATGGGATTAATGTAGGATTAGTATAAATGGGTGGTTGATGGTCGGCACAGACTCGGTTGGCTGAAGGGCCTGTTTCAGTGCTGTATCTCTAAAAAAATAAGTAATAGACCCAGAAATGACCATTGGGGACACTACTGAAAACTGCCTAACAAACTTTCATACTCCACCACCCTTTACTTCCTGTCACTGATTCAATTTTGTATCCACACTGCCACTTTCTCTTATTTCCATCAGTTTCCATCTTCTTTATAAGTCTCCTATGTGGTATTTCTTGGCAGCTCACTGGGGAAGAGGCTTTGAATTTCGGGTTACCATTACCAACAGCAACTGGCAATATAAAGAGGATTTGGAATGGAGATGGGTGACCAAATGATGATCAATAGGGCAATTGGAATGGGGGGTTGGGACATCGACATCAGAATGGGCGACAAGGCAATGATTGGGCAGGGAGATGCGGCAGCGATTGGAAGGAGTTGAGACATGATCAACAAGGGAGTTGAGGCTTTCATCTTTTAGATGTGACCTTAAACTGAGGCTTGTCTGCCCTCTCAGGTGGACCTAAAAGATTTCATGGCACTATTTCAAAAAAGAACAGGGGAGTTATCCCTCAATCAACCTCACAAAAAAAGTTTATCTGGTCATCATCACTCTGTGGGAGTTTGTTGAGTACAAATTGGCTGCCACATTCCCTACATTGCAAGTGACTACATTTCAAAAGTACTTCAGTGGC
Source organism: Heterodontus francisci (assembly GCF_036365525.1). Taxonomy (NCBI): domain Eukaryota; kingdom Metazoa; phylum Chordata; class Chondrichthyes; order Heterodontiformes; family Heterodontidae; genus Heterodontus; species Heterodontus francisci. Next base: position 242,076,553 of record NC_090371.1, read on the forward strand.
TGTAAAGTGCTTTGAGACAATAATATAAAAGCAAAATACTGCAGATGCTGGAAATCTGAAATAAAAACAAGAAATGCTGGAAATACTCAGCAGGTCTGGCAGCATCTGTGGAGAGAGAAGCAGAGTTAACGTTTCAGGTCAGTGACCCTTCATCAGAACTGGCAAAGGTTAGAAATGTGATAGGTTTTAAGCAAATAAAGCAGGGGTGGGGCAAGAGATAACAAAAGGCAAGGTGTTGATAGGACAGGGTCACAGAGAATAACTGGCCAGAAGGTCATGGGGCAAAGGCAAACGGTATGTTAATAGTGTGGTGAAAGACAAAGTATTAGTGCAGAGAGGGTGTTAATGGACAGAAAAATGAACAGCCCTGGCCCAAAGCACAAACATGAAAAAAACAGTGGGCAGGCACATGGTAAGAAAAATGAATGATGAAACAATCCGAAATAAAATAAAAGAAAAAAGAAAAAAAACTGAAAATAAAAAGGTGGGGGCCCATCATGCTCTAAAATTATTGAACTCAATGTTTAGTCCAGCAGGCTGTAGCATGCCTAATTGGTAAATGAGGTGCTGTTCCTCGAGCTTGTGATGATGTTCATTGGAACACTGCAGCAAGCCCAACAGATATGTGGGCATGAAATGGCAAGCAACTGGAAGCTCAGGGTCATGCTTGCGGACTGAGTGGAGCTGTTCCGCAAAGCGGTCACCCAGTCTGCGTTTGGTCTCCCTTGTGTAGAGGAGACCACATTGTGAACAGTGAATACAGCATACTACATTGAAAGAAGTACAAGTAAATTGCTGCTTCACCTGAAAGAAGTGTTTGGGGCCTGGGATAGTGAGGGGAGAGAAGGTAAAAGTGTAGGTTTTACACCTCCTGTGATTGCATGGGAAGATGCTGTGGGAAGGGGATGAGGTTTTGGGCATATTGGAGGAGTGGATGAGGGTGTCACGGAGGGCATGATCCCTTTGGAGAGCTGACAGGGGAGGGGAGGGGAAGATGCGTTTGGGAGTGGCATCTCGCCGGAGGTGGCAGAAATGGTGAGCGGCAGCAGCGAGAGCGGGAACAGGCGAGAGGAGCCGGGAGATAAATGGAGCCGAAGCCAGAGACCAGAAGCAGCAGCGAGAACGCTCTGTTCTGTTCTGTTCTGTGGACCTGCTTGACCAGCAAAAATTGAAGTGTGACATCACAGGAGAGTTGGTAAGTGATTGGTGGGTATTTCTTTCTTCCATTTGAGCAGCGGGAGCGGTGACAGCGCGAGCCAGGGGACAGCCGGGAAGGTAAGTTGAGCTATAAAGTACTTACCTCGTGATTCGGCAGGCACGGGGACTGCTGGGTAAGTGAACTAATATATTCAGGCAGTGGCTAAACCCGAAACACTACATGTGTAGTGTCTCCCACCCATCCTCCTCCTCTAACCAAAAAAAAAAGGACTCTTGTGTGGAGGGTTTGGTAAGGTAAGGTTTTCCTTTTTTTTTAAAAATCTCTTTTGTCAATTTAGTGCAGAGGGGATGGAAGCTAGGACAGTTGCATGCTCCTCTTGCAGGATGTGGGAGGTAAGGGTCACCACTTGTGTCGCTGCTGACTTCACCTGTGAGAAGTGCACCCAACTCCAGCTCCTCACAGACCGCGTTAGGGAACTGGAGCTGGAGCTGGATGAACTTCGGATCATTCAGGAGGCTGAGGGGGTGATAGACAGCAGTTATAGGGAAGTAGTGACACCTAAGTTACAGGATAAAGGTAGCTGGGTGAGCGTCAGGGCAGGGAAAGGGAATAGGTGCACAGTGCAGGGATCCCCTGTGGCCGTTCTCCTCAATAATAAGTATACTGTTTTGGATATGGTTGGGGGGGACGACCTACCAGGGGAAAGCCACAGTGGCCAGGTCTCTGGCACTGAGCCTGGCTCTGGGGCTCAGAAGGGAAGGGGGGAGAATAGGAGAGCGATAGTGATAGGAGATTCAATGGTTAGAGGAACAGACAGGAGATTCTGTGGTCGCGAACAAGACTCCCGGATGGTCTGTTGCCTCCCGGGTGCCAGGGTCAGGGATGTCTCGGATCGAGTCTACAGGATTCTTAAGGGGGAGGGGGAGCAGCCAGAAGTCATGGTACACATCGGTACCAATGACATAGCTAGGAAAAGGGATGAGGACCTGAAAAGCGAATATAGGGAGATAGGTTGGAAGCTAAAAGGCAGGACGAGCAGGATAGTAATCTCAGGATTAATACCAGTGCCACGTGCTAGTGAGACTAGAAACAGAGAGCAAGTGCAGCTGAACACGTGGCTACAGAGCTGGTGTAGGAGGGAGGCCTTCAGATATGTGGATCATTGATATATCTTCTGGGGAAGGTGGGACCTGTACAAGAAGGACGGGTTGCATCTGAACTGGAGGGGCACCAATATCCTGGGCGGGAGGTTTGCTAGAGCTCTTCAGGAGGGTGTAAACTAGTTTGGCAGGGGGATGGGAACCGGAGCTACAGATCAGTGGATGGGGTAGCTGTTGAACAGGCAGATACAGAGTGCAGAGAGTCTGTGAGGAAGGTTAGACAGTTGACAGGGCAAAGTTGCAGCTTGTATGATGGGTTGAAGTGTGTCTATTTTAATGCAAGAAGTGTCAGGAATAAGGGTGATGAATTTAGAGCATGGATCAGTACTTGGAGCTACGATGTTGCGGGCCATTACGGAGACTTGGATATCACAGGGGCAGGAATGGATGTTGGATGTTCCGGGGTTTAGATGTTTCAAAAGGAATAGGGAGGGAGGTAAAAGAGGTGGGGGAGTGGCATTGCTAATCAGGGATAGTATCACAGCTGCAGAAAGGGAGGTCGTCGAGGAGGGTTTGTCTACTGAGTCATTATGGGTGGAAGTCAGAAACAGGAAAGGAGCAGTCACTTTGTTGGGAGTTTTCTATAGACCCCCCCAATAGCAACAGAGACACGGAGGAACAGATTGGGAGGCAGATTTTGGAAAGGTGCAGAAGTAACAGGGTTGTTTTTTTTAGAAAAAAAAAGGTTGTCATGGGTGACTTCAACTTCCCTAATATTGATTGGAACCTCCTTAGTGCAAATAGTTTGGATGGAGCAGATTTTGTCAGGTGTGTCCAGGAAGGTTTCCTGACTCAATATGTAGATAGGCCGACTAGAGGGGAGGCTATGTTGGATTTGGTGCTTGGCAACGAACCAGGCCAGGTGGCAGATCTCTCGGTGGGAGAGCAGTTCGGTGATAGTGATCACAACTCCCTGACCTTTACTATAGTCATGGAGAGGGATAGGAGCAGACGGGATGGGAAAATATTTAATTGGTGGAGGGGGAATTACAATGCTATTAGGCAGGAACTGGGGAGCTTAAATTGGGAACAGATGTTCTCAGGGAAATGCACGACAGAAATGTGGAGGTTGTTTAGGGAGCACTTGCTGCGACTGCTGGAAAGGTTTGTCCCGATGAGACATGGAAGGGATGGTAGGGTGAAGGAACCTTGGATGACAAGAGATGTGGAACAGCTAGTCAAGAGGAAGAAGGAAGCTTACTTAAGGTTGAGGAAGCAAGGATCAGACAGGGCTCTAGAGGGTTACAAGGTAACCAGGAAGGAACTGAAGAATGGACTTAGGAGAGCTAGAAGGGGACATGAAAAAGTCTTGGCAGGTAGGATTAAGGAAAATCCCAAGGCGTTCTACACTTATGTGAGGAACAAGAGGATGGCCAGAGTGAGGGTAGGGCTGATCAGGGATAGTGGAGGGAACTTGTGCCTGGAGTCGGAGGAGGTAGGGGAGGTCCTAAATGAATACTTTGCTTCAGTATTCACTAGTGAGAGGGACCTTGTCATTTGTGAGGACAGCGTGAAACAGGCTGATATGCTCAAACAGGTTGATGTTAAGAAGGAGGATGTGCTGGAAACTTTGAAAGACATGAGGATAGATAAGTCCCCGGGGCCAGACGGGATATACCCAAGGTTTTAACGGGAAGCGAGGGAAGAGATTGCCACGCCTTTGGCGATGATCTTTGCATCCTCACTGTCCACAGGAGTGGTACCAGATGATTGGAGGGTGGCAAATGTTATTCCCTTGTTCAAGAAAGGGAATAGGGATAACCCTGGGAATTATAGACCAGTCAGTCTTACGTTGGTGGTGGGCAAATTATTGGGGAGGATTCTGAGAGACAGGATTTATGATTATTTGGAAAAGCATAGTTTGATTAGAGATAGTCAGCATGGCTTTGTGAGGGGCAGGTCATGCCTCACAAGCCTTATTGAATTCTTTGAGGATGTGACAAAACACATTGATGAAGGAAGAGCAGTGGATGTGGTGTACATGGATTTTAGCAAGGCGTTTGATAAGGTTCCCCATGGTAGGCTCATTCAGAAAGTAAGGAGGCATGGGATACAGGGAAATTTGGCTGTCTGGATACAGAATTGGCTGGCCCAAAGAAGACAGAGGGTGGTAGTAGATGGAAAGTATTCAGCCTGGAGCTCGGTGATCAGTGGTGTTCCGTAGAGATCTGTTCTGGGACCTCTGCTCTTTGTGATTTTTATAATGACTTGGATGAGGAAGTGGAAGGCTGGGTTCGTAAGTTTGCCGATGACACAAAGGTTGCTGGAGTTGTGGTTAGTGTGGAGGGCTGTTGTAGGTTGCAATGGGACATTGACAGGATGCAGAGCTGGGCTGAGAAGTGGCAGATGGAGTTCAACCTGGAAAAGTGTGAAGTGATTCATTTTGGAAGGTCGAATTTGAATGCAGAATACAGGCTTAAAGACAGGATTCTTGGCAGTGTGGAGGAACAGAGGGATCTTGGGGTCCACGTCCATAGATCCCTCAAAGTTGCCACCCAAGTTGATAGGGTTGTTAAGAAGGCGTATGGGGTGTTGGCTTTCATTAACAGGGGGATTGAGTTTAAGAGCCGCGAGGTTATGCTGCAGCTCTATAAAGCCCTGGTTAGACCGCACTTGGAATATTGTGTTCAGTTCTGGTCGCCTCATTATAGGAAGGATGTGGAAGCTTTAGAGAGGGTGCAGAGGAGATTTACCAGGATGCTGCCCGGACTGGAGGGCATGTCTTATGAAGAAAGGTTGAGGGAGCTAGGGCTTTTCTCATTAAAGCGAAGAAGGATGAGAGGTAACTTGATAGAGGTGTACAAGATGATGAGAGGCATAGATAGAGTGGATAGCCAGAGACTTTTTCCCAGGGCGGAAAGGGCTATCACCAGGGGGCATAATTTTAAGGTGATTGGAGGAAGGTTTAGGGGAGATGTCAGAGGTAGGTTCTTTACACAGAGAGTGGTGGGTGCGTGGAATGCACTGCCAGCGGTGGTAGTCGAAGCAGATACATTAGGGGCATTTAAGCGACTCTTGGATAGGTACATGGATGATAGTAGAATGAAGGGTATGTAGGTAGTTTGATCTTAGAGTAGGTTAAAGGGTCGGCACAACATCGTGGGCCGAAGGGCCTGTACTGTGCTGTACTGTTCTATGTTCTATGTTCTATGATCCTTTGGATGTGGAGGCTGGTGGGGTGGAAAGTGAGGACAAGGGGAACCCTGTCGCGGTTCTGGGAGGGAGGGGAAGAGGTGAGGGTAGAGGTGCGGGAAATGGGCCAGATACAGTTGAGGGCCCTGTCAACCACATTGGGGGGGAATCCTTGGCTGAGGAAAAAAGAAGTGCTGTCATGAAAGGTTGCATCATCAGAGCAGATGTGTCGGCGCCGGAGAAACTGAGAGAATGGAATGGAGTCCTTACAGGAGGCATGGTGTGAAGAAGTGTAGTCGAGGTAGCTGTGGGAGTCGGTCAGCTTATAATGAATATTAGTGGACAGCCTATCACCAGAGATGGAGACAGAGAAGTCGAGGAAGGGAAGGGAATTGTTGGAGATGGACCATGTAAAGGTGAGAGAAGGGTAGAAATTAGAAGCAAAGTTGATAAAGTTTTCCAGTTCGGGGCGGGAGCAGGAAACGGCACCTATACAGTCATCAATGTACTGGAAAAAGAGTTGGGGGAGGGAGCCTGAGTAGGACTGGAACAAAGAATGTTTGACATATCCCACAAAAAGACAGGCATAACTAGGATCCATGCGGGTACCCATAGCAACCCCTTTTACTTGAAGGAAGTGAGTGGAGTTGAAGGAGAAGTTGTTCAATGTGAGAACAGGTTCAGCCAAGCGGAGGAGGGTTGTGGTGGATGGGGACTGGTTGAGCCTCTGTTCAAGGAAGAAGCAGAGAGCCCTCAAACCGTCCTGGTGGGGTCGGAGTGGGTGGGGGTGGAGGTGTAAAGAGATTGGACGTCCATCGTGAAGAGGAGGCGGTTAGGGCCAGGAAACTGAAAATTGTCAAAATGATGTAGGGCATCAGAAGAGTCATCAATGTAGGTGGGAAGAGACTGGACCAGGGGAGAAGATATACATTCAAGATAGGAAGAGATAGGTTCAGTGGGGCAAGTTCAGGCTGAGAGACAATAGATCTGCCAGGACAGTCCTGTTTATGGATTATAGGAAGGAGGTAGAAGCAGGCTGACGGGGTTGTGGGACTATGAGGTTGGAAGCTGTAGAGGGAAACTCTCCAGAGGAGATGAGGTCAGTAACAGTCCTGTGGACAGTAGCTTTATGTTCGGTGGTGGGGTGATGGTCCAGGGGAGGTAGGAAGTGCTTTGAGACGTCTGGTAGTCATGAAAGATGCTAAATAAATGCTAGCCTTTCTATCTTTTTTTGAGACAACAATCGCAATGTGTGAGAACAGTGGCTGACAGTGGTCCACAGTATCAATGTGTGGTTGGAAGGAGTATGAGGACTTTTTTGTTACAATTTTACCTTTTGTTTTTTCCTGATCGCAGGGTGGTGGAGGGGCAGAGGGAGGTGGACCTCAAACAGGTATTAGGCCCCTTATGTTCAAATGGAAAGGGCCCGATGCCTGTTTTAGGTGCAGGTGCTTGATGCCTACACTTTTTGACTTCGCCAATAAGGCTTTCTGCCCAGCATATTGAAGGCTTAGCTGCCTGTTTAGTGCCTGTGAAACAGGTGCAACGTCATCAAATTCCTGGGCCATGGTATCTGATTCAACCATTTCCTTGGACAAAACATTTTATGGTCCAACGACCTTCTTTCTAGAGACACTTTTCTCTGCACTGTCTTAGTATTATATATTAGTGCCTTGCAACAAGACTTATATGATTTTTGGATGGAAAGTCCTGCTTCTCATTGTGCCATCCTGTCAATGCAATCTGGATACACAGAACAATCCCTGCACCTTAATGGGTAAGCCTCTACATAACTCAGTGGGGGTGGGTGAGGAAGGGGATTAAAGTTTCACTAAAATTTTATTTCTCATTTCAGTGTGGCAGCATCTTTCAATGTTTACAACTGCCTTGAAGCCCTTTAAAAATGGTGCCGATGCGTGGGCAGTGGCTCCGGACGGCGTTGCCAAGGACAGAGTGGTCGCCCCCTCCACATCATCGGGGGCAGCCGCTCCACCCCCTCCACCTATATGATCCCTCATGTGAAATATCGCAGCGGCTCAGCAACGGAGGATCCGCACGGGCAGACCGTCAAAATCAGAGTGCACCACCGCGATTTGCAGTGCACTCATAAACTTCAGCCCAATATTACAGGAATCACCTCATGATAAACATCATGGTGCAATATCCTTCAAATCAGAACTATCCCTAATCTATTTAACTTTGGCAACTGAACCACATATACCGTACGCCAGCCTTATCCACTATGCTGTACAATCCCTTGAACAGGGTTCCAAATCACCAAAATAAAAGCAAAATACTGCGGATGCTGGAAATCCGAAGAAGGGTCACTGACCCGAAACGTTAACTCTGCTTCTCTTTCCACAGATACTGCCAGACCTGCTGAGTGAATCCAGCATTTCTTGTTTTTGTTCCAACACACCAACCCTCACATAGTTTCATACCATCACCTGGCTCCACATCTGTCATTCCTGTGGCTAATTGGGAAACCTCTAGTTGAATTGCACCGAAGTTAAATTTTCCAATTCCTGTTTGGTGGCATGATTTTTCTGTCTCTATCGCTATTCTTAGTGGCATGCTATCAATTACCATTCTACCTCATTCATGAGGCCTGGCGAAACATTACGGTCCAAAACAATATTCTGATAAGGTCTTTAAAACTGAAATCCAGCATTTCCACTTGATTCCAGGCATTAACACATTTTGTTTGTCTGTTCTTTATTTTAGACAGTCTTTTATTTCTCAAAAGTAGCGTTAGATTGTGTCTGACATTTTATCATTTCAAAATTTCCCCAAATTCAAATGCTTTTGTCAATCTTCAATTTTATTTCTCCCCAAAAGAAACTTTATTCCTTTATACTCAGGAACCACCTAGACTGCTTTTCATTAGTTCCTTTTAATGAAAATTTAATTATCCCATTAAACTTCAGTAAACTTTCCCTTTCTCACGTGCTTGAAATAGAAGCTCATATCAATTTATTGTATCAATTCCAATCTCATAAGCAATGATATTAAGGCTTGGTAGTTTTACATTAAAGACAGAACTCTTAATTAATAACTACACCTCTCGAGTTCTTTGTCTCTGAAGATAGCCAATCACTCTAAATAGGTTAAAGTCTTTAGTTCAAATCATTACCCTGCTGTGACATTGGCCGCCTGTGTAATGAAAAGCTTTTTCTGTTGTCTGGTGCAACATAAATGAGATGCGTGGAGTCCAGGTTGCTGAAGATCTCAAACAGGTTTATTAAACAGCTAACTAATAAATACAGTACAAAGCTAACTATGAAAAGAACTGGCCTCCTGGTGTTACAGTTACAGAGTAATCTGAAAAGTCATTACATGACTGTGCCCTGGTGCTTAGCTCATTAGCATACTGAGATCTTAAAGGGACATCACTCTGAAAGGCAATCACACAACATTCCCCTTCTTTTCAAATATCAGTCCCATATGCTAAAAGCGAAAAGTATGAAATTAGATGACATCAAAATTATTTACATAGATATAGAGATTGTGAAGTTTACAGATATAGAGGCTCAAAAATCCATAAATCATCTTGGTGGCTTGACAACTCTTGCTCGGGGAGTTTGCATCTCATCTGTTGCTGTTCTTTCTGAAGGTTCTCCCTGTCTGAATTCAGTTTCTGTTACTCTGCCTTCAGCCTGCTAACATAGTCTGATGCTTTTATCAAGATGACCGCATTTGGGGCCTTGTCATTCTTGGAAATCTCCTGCGCCTCATTGCGAAGATCCTACAGACAATGCTTCAACTCATTCCTCCTCTGCCTCCTCAGGACATTGCCTCTCCTCATCCTCTGCATCTCAAGGCTTGGGGATCACGGTCGAGGACTTGTTAGGAGAAGAGTACTCGGGTCTCATGGAGATATCTGTCCATTCTGGCTCGTTGTGGTGCTGGCAGTTCTCGATAGAGCAGAAGTGGAGTGGTGGCATATTTGTGCTGTTGTTGGGTGGTCAGAGTCATAAGTGGGTTCCGGTCCTTGGAGATTTCCTCTTGGCAATGCTCTTGTGGATGGTAATGATGTTGAGGTCCTTACACGCTGGTCGTTTCTACTAGGTAGAACATTTTTGGTTTCCATGCTGACTTGCCATAGCTGCATTGCAGTGTTAGTTTGCCACTGCAAGGGATGGGTGAGCCACTATATGCAGATAACTTGGTTGTTGTCAGTTATATCATTTACTTCCAATGACTCCAGTGCATATCTTTAAGTATTCAGCCTGGTAGGATATTTGCACTGGTGCCAGTGTCAATCTTGACCCTTAGTGTATGTTTGCCAGCTTTCTTTGGGCACGTGATGTTAATAGTGGCGAAAGCTTCCAGTTGCTGGACTTCATCAACATGATGTCACTACTCTCTAGGTGCAGAAATGCAGGACAACTTCGTCCTGAGTGGGACCAACCACACTTACCACACAGCTTGCTTGCCCTTTTCGATCTGATTATGGGGCCAATCCTGTTGGCTGAACCTAGTGCTTGCAGGTACTGTTATCCAGCTACTGCCATCTTCCAGTAATGCATTAATGCTGTGACCTTTCTTTTTCCCCCCCAAGAGGTCTTTCTGAAACACTTCAATGGGTTATGATATAATCACCAGCTCTATTATTCGGACTGACAGCTCAGTTTCTGAGAAGTCACATTTGTTGCCCTGCTAATGAACTGGTCTATTGATTCCTGTGTCTGTTGCATGTAGGAGATCAATTCTATGTGGTGAATTCTAAAATTTACTCTTAATCTGACTTGATCTTCCAGCACTTTTCATATCTTTGTGGGATCTTTCTGATCCTGTTCAGATAATCCAGAAGTATTGATTCTGTGCAATCCCCCATTTCCCAATTGCTATCATTATTTTCACAGCCTGTTTTTCTGGTTCTACAATTAATTGGTCTGTAAAGCGTAATTGCATTCTCTGTTGGAACAGTTTGAACTCGGATAGTATATCCAAAGCTTTCCAGTTCATGCTGGGAAAATTGGTATCCATCATTCTGCTGTTCTTTTGCTTTACTATTTGCTTTAAGAACTTGCTTTATGACACTGTACTTGTTTCCCCTTTAAAACAACTCTTTTGGCTACTTTGATTGGCAGGAGCAAGTGTTTGTAAGTGCTTTCTGTTTATCTAGCTTCCAGCACTCTAGTCTGTTTGTTTATATAGCCATTCAATAGGCAATTCTTCACACTTGAGTGGTTTTATTTTTTTTAAACTTCAGCTGAGTGAGTGAAAGCTCTTCAACGTTTATTTCTTTTAGCTTTCTCTCTTTTAGCTGTAGGTAGTTTTTAAAGCTGTTTTCCTGCGGTCTGCAATCTTGGATTTTGTCTTCTCACCACACCTGCCACCATGTAATAAGAAGCTTTTTATGTTGTCTAGTGCAACATAAATGAGATGTGTGGAGTCCAGGTTGCTGAAGATCTCAAACAGGTTTATCAAACAGCTAACTAATATATACAGTACAGAGCTAACTATTAACAGAACTGACCTCTTGGTGTTACAGTTACAGAGTGAATCTGGAAAGTAGCCATATGACTGTGTCCTGATGCTTAGCTCATTAACATACTGAGATCTTAAAGGACATCACTCTTAAAGGTGACCACACAACAGTCTGCAGTTAAGATCTTAACTCTTAAAGCTGCTCGACCTCTTGCTGCAGTATTTATGTGGATCTGGAAACCATGGTCATCTGTTTAAAAGCAAAAACAAAGAATCCATCATGGCGCTGCTAAAGAGCCCAATGGGTTAATTTGTCCTATCATATCTGTCAATTTAGAAACTTAAAATTTAAACTCCAATTATTTCCAAACTTTTAATACTTTTCTTAAAGGAGATTTTCAATCCAAGATTTTTAATACAACCAAGGTGATCAAGGAACTAGAATGACCCTGAATGTCCTAAATTCCTATTTATACCATTAAACATTTAAAAGTTTAAAATTGCCAATTCTGAACATGTATGAATTTTATATCCAGACTTAAAATTACCACACATTTTATCATAATAAGCAGAATTTCACTGTGGCCTGAATGAAATTCAGGCAGCTCACAACTTAACAAGTTAACCTTACGAATTCCAATTTAATTCAGGCTAACACTAGGAGACTGAGCGAGACTGGCAGAGTTTAAAAGTGCAGCGGCAGCGGGAAGGAGTGAGACTGAGAGAGACCAGCAGAGTTGAAAAGTGCAGTGGCGGCGGGAAGGAGCGGAACTGAGTGAGACCGGCAGAGTTTAAAAGTGCAGCAGCAGCAGGAGGGAGGTAGATATATCAGAAAAAAAAACCTCTGGTGATAAGGTGAGTACTACTAAAGTGTTTTTTTAAAATTCAGTGTAGCTTATTAAGGACTTTAGATTGTAGTGGGTAGAACAAGGCCCCTAGTATAGTATTTTTTAATGAAGGGAGTAACTAATTAATCTAAGAGTAAGTCATGACAGGAGAGCTCAGCCCTGTGATATGTTCCTCCTGCGCTATGTGGAAAATCAGGGACGTTTCCAGTGTCCCTGATGACCATGTGCGCAGGAAGTGTATCCATCTGCAGCTACTGGCTATCCGCATTATGGAGCTGGAGCTGCGGGTGGATTATCATAAGATCATAAGATCATAGGAACTAGGAGCAGGAGTAGGCCGTCCGGCCCCTCGAGCCTGCTCCACCATTCAATAAGATCATGGCTGATCTTTTCGTGGACTCAGATCCACTCACCCGCGCTCCCACCGTATCCCTCAATTCCTTTATTGTTAGCTTTAAAGACGTTTACTGAAGAAGCGTCAACTACTTCACTGGGCAAGGAATTCCATAGATTAACAACCCTCTGGGTGAAGAAGTTCCTTCTTAATTCAGTCCTAAATCTGCTTCCTCTAATCTTGAGGCTATGCCCTCTTGTCCCAGCTTCACCTGCCAGTGGAAACATCCTCTCTACTATCTATTCCCTTCATGATTTTATATGATTCACTGTGGTGCATCCGCAATGCTGAGGACGTCATGGATAGCACGTTCAGTGAGGTGGTCACACCACAGGTAATGGCTGCACAGGCAGAAAAGGGATGGATGACCACCAGATGGAGTAATGGGCGCAGGCAGGTAGTGCAGCAGTCCCCTGTGGCCATCCCCCTCTCAAACAGATATACCGCTTTGGATACTGTTGGGGGGGGGGATGACCTCCCAGGGGAAAGCAGCAACAGCCAGGTCTGTGGCACCACGGAGGGCTCCGCTGCACAGCAGGGGAGAAAAAGGGATGGAAGAGCTATAGTGACAGGGGATTCTATTGTATGGGGTGCAGATAGGCGTTTCTGTGGCTGCAAACGAGACTCCAGGATGGTATGTTGCCTCCCTGGGATCAGGGATGTCTCGGAGCGGCTGCAGGGCATTCTGAAAGGGGAGGGTGAGCAGCCAGAGGTTGTGGTCCATATTGGTACTAACGACAAAGGCAGGAAGAGAGATGAGGTCCTGCAAAGTGAATATAGGGAGTTAGGCAGAAGGCTAAAATGCAGGACCTCCTGGGTTGTAATCTCAGGATTACTCACTGTGCCACATGCTAGTACGGGTAGGAATAGGAGGATAAGGCAAATGAAAGTGTGGCTGAAGAGCTGGTGTAGGCGGGAGGGCTTCAGTTACTTGGATCATTGGGATCTCTTCTGGTGCAGAGGTGACCTGTACAAGTTGCATCTGAACTGGAAGGGGACCAATATCCTTGCAGGGAGGTTTGCTAGTCATACTCGGGAGGGTTTAAACTAGTCTTGCAGGGGGGTGGGACCCAAAGTAGTAGTCTCTCCAATGAGATAGTTGAGGCAAATGTAGAGGTTAAAGCAAGCAAGTCCAGTAGGCAGGCCGGGCAGGGGCAGGACAGGGAGCATGGAAGGTCTGGCAGGCTAAACTGCATTTATTTTAATGCAAGAAGCCTTACAGGTAAGGCAGATGAACTCAGAGCATGGATCGGTACATGGGATTGTGATATTATAGCTATTACAGTATGGTTGAGGGATGGGCAGGACTGGCAGCTCAATGTTCCGGGGTACCGATCCTTCCGGCGTGACAGAGGTGGAGGTAAGAGAGGAGGTGGAGTTGCACTATTGATTAGGGAGGACATCACGGCAGTACATAGAGAGGAATGTCCAGTGAGGCCATATGGGTAGAACTTAGAAATAAGAAAGGGGTGATCACTTTGATGGGATTATACTATAGGCCCCTCAATAGTCAGAGGGAAATGGAGGAGCATATATGTAGGGAAATCACAGATCGGTGCAGGAATTATTGTAATAGTCGGTGATTTTAACATCCTTAATATTGACTGGGACTGCCTTAGTGCTAAGGGATCAGATGGGGAATAATTTGTTAAGTGTGTCCAGGATAGTTTTCTGAAGCAGTATGTGGCTGGCTCTACTAGAGAAGGGTCTACACTCGACCTCCTCTTGGGAAATGAGGCTGGACAGGTGGTTGATGTGTTAGTGGGGGAGCACTTTGGGACCAGTGACCATAACTCTATTAGCTTCAAGATAGTTATGGAAAAGGATAGGACTGGTCCTCAGGTTGAAGTCCTAAATTGGGGGAAGACTAATTTCGATGGCATCTGACAGGAACTCTCAAAAGTTGAATGGGAGAGGCTGTTTACAGGTAAAGGGATGTCTGGCAAATGGGAGGCTTTTAAAAGTGAGATAGGAAGAGTTCAGGGCCGGCATGTTCCTGTTAGATGGAAGGGCAAGGCTGGCAAGTTCAAGGAACCTTGGTTGATGAGAGATATTGAGCGTCTGGTCAGGACAAAGAAGGAGGCATATGTCAGGTACAGTCAGCTGGGATCAAGTGAGTCCCTCGAGTGGTATAGGGTATGTAGGAGTACACTTAAGAGGGAAATTAGGAGGGCGAAAAGGGGCCATGAGATTTCCCTGGCAGATAAGAGAAAGGAGAATCCTAAAAGATTCTATAAGTATATTCAGAGTAAAAGGGTAGCTAGGGAGAGAGTAGGTCCCCTTAAGGATCAGTGTGGTAATTTGTGGAGCCACGGGAAATGGGCGAGGTCTTAAATGAATAGGGTGGCACAGTGGTTAGCACCACAGCCTCACAGCTCCAGTGGCCCAGGTTCAATTCTGGGTGCTGCCTGTGCGGAGTTTGCAAGTTCTCCGTGTGACCGCGTGGGTTTTTGCCGGGTGCTCCGGTTTCCTCCCACAGCCAAAGACTTGCAGGTTGATAGGTAAATTGGCCATTATAAATTGCCCCTAGTATAGGTAGGTGGTAGGGGAATATAGGGACAGGTGGGGATGTAGTATGAATATGGCATTAGTGTAGGATTAGTATAAATGGGTGGTTGATGGTCAGCACAGACTCAGTGGGCCGAAGGGCCTGTTTCATTGTTGTATCTCTAAATAGATAAACACTTCTCGTCTGTATTTACCATGGAGAAGGTCATGGAAGCTAGTGAGTTCAAGGGAGGGAACAATGATATCCTGGAAGGGAAAAGATTGCTGGGGCCCTGGCAGAGATTTTTGTATCATGGTTAGCCACGGATGAGGTACTGGAAGACTTGAGGATAGCTAATGTTGTGCCTTTATTTAAGAAGGGCAACAGGGATAAGCCAGGGAAATACAGGCTGGTGAGCCTTACATCAGTGGTGGGAAAGTTATTTGAAGGGATTCTGAGAGACAGGGATTTATATGCATTTGGAAAGGCAAGGTCTGATTAGGGATAGTCAGCATGGCTTTGTGCGTGGGAAATCACGTCTCACGAATTTGATTGAGTTTTTTGAGGAGGTGACCAAAAGGATTGACGAGGGCAGGGCGGTGGATGTTGTCTCCATGGACTTTAGCAAAGCCTTTGACAACTTCCCGCATGATAGGCTGGTCCAGAAGGTTCGAACACATGGGATCCAGGGTGAGCTAGCCAATGGGTTACAAAATTGGCTTGGTGATAGGAGGCAGAGGGTGGTAGTGGAAGGATGTTTTTCAAATTGGAGGCCGGTGACCAGTGGTGTGCCGCAGGGATCAGTGCTGGGCCCTCTGTTGTTTGTCATATATATTAATGACTTGGATGTGAATGTAGGGGGCATGATTAGTAAGTTTGCAGATGACACCAGAATTGGTGGTATAGTGGACGGTGAAGAAGGTTGTCTAAGGTTACAACAGGATCTAGATCAACTGGGAAAGTGGGCAAGTGATTGGTAAATGGAATTTAACGCAGACAAGTGCGAAGTGATGCATTTTGGGAAGTTAAACCAGGGCAGGACATATACAGTGAATGGCAGGGCCCTGGGGAGCGTTCTTGAGCAGAGAGACCTTGGGGTGCAAGTACATAGTTCACTGAAAGTGGCAACACAGGTGGACAGGGTGGTGAAGAAGGCATATGGCATGCTTACCTTCATCAGCCGAGGTATTGAGTATAAGAGTTGGGATGTCATGTTACAGTTGGACATAACGTTGGTTAGGCCACACTTAGAGTACTGTGTGCACTTCTGGTCGCCGCACTACAGGAAAGATATGATTAAGCTGGAGAGGGTGCAGAAAAGATTCACAAGGATGTTGCCTGGTTTGGAGGGCTTGAGTTATAAAGAGAGAGATTGGATAGGCTGGGTCTGTTTTCCCTGGAGCGAAGGAGACTGAGAGGGGACATGATAGAGGTGTATAAAATTATGAGAGGCATAGATAGGATAGATAGCCAGAGTCTGTTTCCCATGGTAGGGGTGACTAAAACTAGAGGGCACAGATTTAAGGCGAGAGGGAGGAAGTTTAAAGGGGATCAAAAGGGTATCTGGAATGAGCTGCCAGAGGAGGTGGTGGAGGCAGGAACAGTAACAACATTTAAGAGGCATCTGGACAGGTACTTGAATGAGAAAGGCATAGAGGGATGAGGGAATTTTTGCAGGCAGGTGGGATTAGTATAGCTATGCATTATGGTCGGCATGGACGTGGTGGAAGCTGTATGACTCTATGATTAACTAAACACAGAACAGAATAGCATTATGCTTAAGCAAGAAAAGATGAATTACATAATTTTTCATGTTCTGGCACTTTTCAAAATTATTGTAAAAAACCTAAAGAAAAGTTAACTCTTAAAGTTAAAGAAACCCCTTCAGCATTCTTCCACCAAAAAGAGTTAAAAAGGGTGGAGCTTCCCACAGCTTTTGTGCTCCAAGCATTCACACCAGTGTTTAAAGAGACAACACTGCAACTTGTGGTCCTTGAACAGAAAATAAACAGATTTTTCCCCATTTCCCCTTTGTTCCATCATAGAGTAATTTATCTTTTTTCCTCACTGAAACCAATTTCCAATTCCTGATGTTATCTACATCATACTATCCCGTACTGATTCAAAATCTCAAATTTACAGTTTGTGTTATCACCCAAACCCATTTTTCCCACAAAAGTGGAAGGAGAGAGATGGAGAAAGAGAGGGGGGAGAGAGGCAGAGAGGGAGGGGGAGAGAGACAGAGAGAGGACAGGAAACAGAGAGCGGAGCAGAGAGGGAGAGAGAGATAGACAGAGTGAGAGGGGGAAGAGAGAAAGAGCGAGAGGGAGAAGAGAGAGAGACAGAGATGTAGGGGGGAGATGAGAGAGATGGTGGGGAAGAGAGAGATGAGGGGAGGTGGGAAGAGATATGGAAATAGAGAGAGGGGAGAAGAGAGGGGCAGAGGGGTTAAGAGAGAGACAAAGAGGGGGGAAGAGGGTAACATAGAGACGGGGGAAGAGAGAGAGAGAGACAGAGACAAAGGGATGGAAGAGAGAAAGAGACAGAAAGGGGGGGAGAAAGAGAGAGACAGAGGTCAGAAGGAAGAGAGAGATATAGAGGGGGGAAGAGAGAGAGAGACAGAGAGAGGGGAAGAAAGAGAGAGAGAGAGAGAAAGAGAAAGGGATAGAATAGAGAGAGAGAGACAGAGAGAGAGAGACAGAGAGAGAGAGATAGAGGCCAGAATTTTATAGTGGCCAGAGAGGAGCCGTCCACCAACTGAAAAGTAGTGGCAATCCCACCTGCACCGGGCCTGGGGATCCAAGCTGGATTTCATGGTGCCCATGTCTTTAATTAGACTTGGGTGGGTCTTCCACCTCATTGAGGCAGGAAGTCCTGCTTAATGGAGCTGCCGGCCAATCGGCAGGCTGGCAGTTCATAGTCCCAGCAGCACCACTGGGAGAGGTGGCCACTGCGCGGACTGCAACCCAGCTGAAGAATGACGATGACGAGGAGCACCGGAAAACGGATAAGTTTTTGGGGCCTCGCTGGGGACAATCGGTCGGGCCTCAACAAGGCAAGGGGGTTGGCTAAGGGAGCCAGGGGCGTGTTGGGTGTTGGGGATGGCTGGGGCTCCAGTGGCGTCCCTCCATCGGGCATTTGGTGCCCGATCAGGAGGGCCCCCATCCCAGGCCATCAGAAGGCTGCCTACTTTTATCAGGTGGCTTTTCTGAGGCCTTAGCTGCCCGCCTGCCAACCGTAAAGTCCCCATGGTGGTGGGCAGAGGCTCTTAATTGGCCACTTAAGGGCCTGGATTGGCCTGGGGGGGGTGGTCTGTTTCTCACCGCCACAACCCCGCATAAAATGGCAGTGGAGGTGGCAGCAGGTCGGGAAGGGCCCTCTGAGCCTCCTGTTCCATTTTACACTCCCCCCCAGCCCCTACCCCACTGCCACCAGCCCGATGTTTTGGGGTGGTAGAGGAGGGAAGAGAGAGATAGACAGAGAGAGAAAGAGAGGGAGAGAGGTGGGGAAAGAGAGAGAGAGAGACAGAGAGAGAGGGAGAGGGAGAGAGAGGAGGGAGGGAGAGAGAGGGGTGTGGTGGGGGAGAGGGAGAGAGAGGTGGGAGAGAGTGAGAGGGCGGGAGAGAGGGGGGAGAAAGAGACAGACAGAGAGAGGGGAGAGAGAGGAAGGGGGAAAGAGAGAGACAGAGAGAGGGAGGGAAACAGAGAGGGGGAGGAGGGAGGGAGAGAGGGAGACAGAGGGGGGCAAGAAAGGGAGAGAGAGAGAGAAAGAAAGGGAAGGGGTGAGAATGACAGAGAAAGAGAGGAAGGGAGAGGGAGAGAGAAGGGAGAGAGAGAGACAGAGAGAAGGGGAGAGGGGAGGGAGGAAGGAAGAGATCAAGATCACTCCTGACAGATGGACATCTATATGCATTGCTACATCAAGTATGCGGGCAGGGATTGAGTATTAAACAAGCAAAAACAATGCCAGGTATGTCACTAAATCAGTGTTCAACATAATGACAAGAAAGTAAGCCAATAAATCAGTCTTCATATTTAAAGGTTCTGAAATTTTCTCACTGATCCCCTATGTAGGGCAAAAATGGTAATGTGGCTCCCCACGTACAAAGGTTGAACACCCCTGATATAGCACCTTTAATGTAGTATAACACCCCAAGGTGCCTCACAGGGCTGTTATCAAACAAAACTGAGCCACATAAGGTGAAATTAGGGCAGAGAAAAAAATCTTGGTAAAAGAGGTAAGTTTTAAGGAACATCTTAAAGGAGGAAAGAACTGAAGAGAGGCAGAGAGGTTTAGGGAGGGAATTCCAAGGCTTAGGGCCTTGGCAGCTGAAAGCACAGCTGCCAGTGCTGGGGCGATTCAAATCAAGGATGCTCAAGAGGCCAGAATTGGAAGAGTACAGATATCTCAGAACGATATAGGGATGGAGCAGGTTACAGAGATAGGGAGAGGCAAGGCCCTAGAGGGACTTTCCTTCATCCGCCGCCAAACAGATTTTATGTATGGCAGGAAAAGCTGCCTGGGAAAAGCAGGCAGCTTCTCAGTATCCCTGGGGGGCCGTGCTCCCCAGGCACAGGGTGCCCAATGGAGGGCGCCCCAATTCCCCAACCACCACCAAGACCCAGCATGCCCCCCTTCCCCCCAAACGACCACCCTTACCTCGCCAGGGCCCGACCAACTACCCCCGGCGAGGCAATCAAAACTTACCTTATTTCCCGGCTCCCAGGCATCCTGTCTTCATGCTGGGATGCAGTCCCAACAGCGGCCACGGCTCCCGGTGACATTGCTGGGACTGAGAGTTGCCAGCCCTCTGATTGGCCGGCATCTCTATTAGGTGGGACTTCCTACCTCAAGCGGGTGGAAGTCCCACCTCAGAGCAATTAAATAAAAGCAAAAATAAAAACAAGAAATGCTGGAAATACTCAGCAGAACCCATGAAGAGTCACTGACCTGAAATATTAACTCTGCTTCTCTCTCCACAGACGCTGCTAGATCTGCTGAGTATTTCCAGCATTTCTTGTTTTTATTTCAGAGCAATTAAAGCCTGGGGACTCGTAAAATACGGAACGGATCCGCAGGCGAGGCGGAAGCGGGTTCGCCACCGACTTTTACGTCAGAGGCCGGATCCCGTCCACCCACCGTAAACTCCAGCCCCAGGTCTCAGCTGGCCATTGTAGCTGCCTTGCCAGTTTCTCAAAAGACACAGAAAATTGTTCCACATCTTCCTCATTGAATTTTGGAATAAATGGAGTGAGTTTTAGCAATTTTGTACCCAGACCTGAATTCTGCTCCTCCATATTGGCCATGCTTTCACTGGGGTCACTCTGTCAGGCCCTAGTTAACTCAAGCCACCTCAACTCTCTTTCTTCGCATTCTTTCTGGAATATTCTTTCTCTCTCTCTCTCCTGCCTCTCTCTTTCTCTCTCCTGTCTTTCTGTTTCTTCAGGTTCCTTCTGGAAGGGTCTTTCTTTCTCCCTGTCCTGTCTCTCTCTCTTTCCTCTAATTCAAGTTTCCTTTGTTCCAGTTGTAACTTTGCTAACAGTACCCTGTCTGCGTCTGCTTTTAACATTGCTTCTGCATCTTCAGATTCAAGGGAAAAATGGTTGGCCACTAACCTTAGAAGTTCAGACTTCCTAGCCTTGCCATGGACAGTGATCCCACACTGCTCAGCCATTTTTCTCAACTCCTCCATAGACAGTACTTTTAACTTATCCCAAGTTATTTCACCCTGGCTTGGAGAGCTACCAGCTTCAGTTGCAGACATGTTAGTATTCAATCACACACAACCACAAGAAAACCTGTATTGATCTTGCTCACTTTTTTTGATTGGGAACAATTTGGCTTCAAAGAACAAGAACAAAGAACAGTACAGCACAGGAACAGGCCATTCGGCCCTCCAAGCCTGCGCCATTCTTGATGCCTGCCTAAACTAACACCTTCTGCACTTCCAGGGCCCATATCCCTCTATTCCCTTCCTATTCATATATTTGTCAAGATGTCTCTTAAACGTCGCTATCGTATCTGCTTCCACCACCTCCCCTGGCAGAAAGTTCCAGGCACTCACCACCCTCTGTGTAAAAAAACTTGCCTCGCACATCCCCTCTAAACTTCGCCCCTCGCACCTTAAACCTATGTCCCCTAGTAACTGACTCTTCCACCCTGGGAAAAAGCTTCTGACTATCCACTCTGTCCATGCCGCTCATAACTTTGTAAACATCTATCATGTCGCCCCTCCACCTCCGTCGTTCGAGTGAAAACAATTCGAGTTTTTCCAACCTCTCCTCATAGCTAATGCCCTCCAGGCCAGGCAACATCCTGGTAAACCTCCTCTGTACCCTCTCCAAAGCCTCCACGTCCTTCTGGTAGTGTGGCGATCAGATATGCACGCAATATTCTAAGTGTGGCCAAACTAAGGTTTTGTACGGCTGCAACATGACTTGCCAATTTTTATACTCTATGCCCCGACCGATGAAGGCAAGCATGCCGTATGCCTTCTTGGCTACCTTATCCACCTACGTTGTCACTTTCAGTGACCTGTGGACCTGTACGCCCAGACCTCTCTGCCTGTCAATACTCCTAAGGGTTCTGCCATTTACTGTATACCTCCCACCTGCATTAGACCTTCCAAAATGCATTATCTCGCATTTGTCCGGATTAAACTCCATCTGCCATTTCTCCGCCCAAGTCTCCAACTGATCTATATCCTGCTGTATCCTCTGACAATCCTCATCCTTATCCGCAACTCCACCAACCTTTGTGTCGTCCGCAAACTTACTAATCAGACCAGCTACATTTTCCTCCAAATCATTTATATATACTACAAACAGCAAAGGTCCCAGCACTGATCCCTGCATAATACCACTAGTCACATCCCTCCATTCAGAAAAACACCCTTCCACTGTTACCCTCTGTCTTCTGTGACTGAGCCAGTTCTGTATCAAACTTGCCAGCTCACCTCTGATCCCGTGTGACTTCACCTTTTGCACCAGTCTGCCATGCGGGACCTTGTCAAAGGCTTTACTAAAGTCCATATAGACAACATCCACCGCCCTTCCCTCATCAATCATCTACGTCACTTCCTCAAAAAACTCAATCAAATTAGTAAGGCACGACCTCCCCTTCACAAAACCATGCTGTCTCTCCTAATAAGTTCGTTTGTTTCCAAATGGGAGTAAATCCTGTCCCGAAGAATCCTCTCTAATAGTTTCCCTCCCACTGACGTAAGGTTCACCGGCCTATAATTTCCTGGATTATCCTTTACCACCCTTCTTAAACAAAGGAACAACATTGGCTATTCTCCAGTCCTCTGGGACCTCACCTGTAGCCAATGAGGATGCAAAGATTCCTGTCAAGGCCCCAGCAATTTCTTCCCTTGCCTCCCTCAGTATTCTAGGGTAGATCCCATCAGGCCCTGGGGACTTATCTACCTTAATGCTTTGCAAGACACCCAACACCTCCTCCTTTTTGATAATGAGATGACTGAGACTATCTGCACTCCCTTCCCCAGGCTCATCATCCACCAAGTCCTTCTCTTTGGTGAATACTGATGCAAAGTACTCATTTAGCACCTCACCCATTTCCTCTGGCTCCATGCATAGATTCCCATCTCTGTCCTTGAGTGGGCCAACCCGTTCCCTGGTTACCCTCTTGCTCTTTATATATGTATAAAAAGCCTTGGGATTTTCCTTAATCCTGTTTGTCTATGACTTTTCATGACCCCTTTTAGCCCTCCTAACTTCTTGCTCAAGTTCCTTCCTACTGTCTTTATATTCCTCAAGTGCTTCATCTGTTCCTAGCCTTCCAGCCCTTACAAATGCTTCCTTTTTCTTTTTGACTAGGCTCACAATATCCCGTGTTATCCAAGCTTCCCGAAACTTGCCAAACTTGTCTTTCTTCCTCTCAGGAACATGCTGGTCCTGGATTCTAATCAGCTGACGTTTGAAAGACTCCCACATGTCAGATGTTGATTTACCCTCAAACAGCCGCCCCCCCAATCTAAATTCTTCAGTTCCTGCCGAATATTGTTATAATTAGCCTTCCCCCAATTTAGCACCTTCACCCGAGGACTACTCTTATCCTTATCCACAAGTACCTTAAAACTTATGGAATTACGGTCACTGCTCCCGAAATGCTCCCCCATTGAAACTTCGACCACATGGCCGGGCTCATTCCCCAATACCAGGTCCAGAATGGCCCCATCCCTAGTTGGACTATCTACATACTGTTTCAAGAAGGCCTCCTGGATGCTGCTCACAAATTCTGCCCCATCCAAGCCCCTAGCACTAAGTAAGTCCCAGTCAATGTAGGGGAAATTAAAATCACCCACCACTACAACCCTGTTACCTTTACATCTTTCCAAAATCTGTCTACATATCTGCTCCTCTACCCCTCCCTCTGGCTGTTGGGAGGCCTGTAGTAAACCCCCAACATCGTGACTGCACCCTTCCTATTCCTGAGCTCCACCCATATTGCCTCGCTGCACGACCCCTCCGAGGTGTCGTCCCACAGTACAGGTGTGATATTCTCCTTAACCAGTAATGCAACTCCCCCACCCCTTTTACATCCCCCTCTATCCCGCCTGAAGCTTCTAAAGCCTGGAACATTTTGCTGCTAATCCTGCCCTTCCCTCAACCAAGTCTCTGTAATAGCAACAACATCATATTTCCAAGTACTAATCCAAGCTCTAAGTTCATCTGCCTTACCTGTTATACTTCTCGCATTGAAACAAATGCACTTCAGACCACCAGTCCCGCTGTGCTCAGCAACATCTCCCTGCCTGCTCTTCCTCTTAGTCCTACTGGCCTTATTTACTATGTCCTCCTCATTTACTTCACTAGCTGTCCTACTGCTCTGGTTCCCACCCCCTGCCACACTAGTTTAAACCCTCCCGTGTGACGCTAGCAAACCTTGCAGCCAGGATATTAGTGCCCTTCCAGTTTAGATGCAACCCGTCCTTCTTGTACAGGTCCCATCTGTCCCTGAAGAGAGCCCAATGGTCCAGATATCTGAAACCCTCCCTTCTACACCAGCTGCTCAGCCACGTGTTTAGCTGCACTATCTTCCTATTTCTAGCCTCACTGGCACATGGCACAGGGAGTAATCCAGAGATTACAACCCTAGAGGTCCTGTTTTTTAACTTACTACCTAACTCCCTAAACTCCCCCTGCAGGACCTCATCACTCTTCCTGCCTATGTCATTGGTACCGATGTGTACCACAACCTCTGGGTGTTCACCCTCCCCCTTCAGAATGCCCTCTGTCCGTTCAGAGACATCCTTGACCCTGGCACCAGGGAGGCAACATACCATCCTGCAGTCTCTTTCACATCCACAGAAGCGCCTATCTGTGCCCTTGACTATAGAGTCCCCTATAACTATTGCTCTTCTGTGCTTTGTCCCTCCTGATGAACAACAGTGCCAGCCGTGGTGCCACTGCTCTGGCTGCTGCTGTTTTCCCCTGATAGGCCATCCCCCCCAACAGTATCCAAAACGGTATACTCGTTAGAGAGGGGGATAGCCTCAGGGGATTCCTGCACTGACTGCCTGCCCCTTCTAGCAGTCACCCATCTATCTGCCTGCAACTTGGGTGTAACCACTTCTCTAAAATTCCTGTCTATGACGCTTTCCGCCACCTTCATGCTCCTAAGTGCATCCAGTTGCCGCTCCAACCGATCCATGCGGTCTGTGAGGAGCTGCAACTGGGTACACTTCCTGCAGATGTAGTCGCCCGGAACGCTGGAAGGGTCACGGACTTCCCACATCTCACAGGTGAAGCACTTTACCCCTCTAACTGACATTTCTATCACTAATTAGTTAATTGATATAAATAAATAAATACTTATTAAATCCTTTCTAAATTATGATACACTTCACTATGTGGTCCCTGGTGCTAGATTTCTACAATAAATATTAAATGCTGTCTAAATACAGTAATCTCCTCCCTCTGGTTTAGTTACTCTACTTATTAATTAGTTACTTAGTGTTTTAATCAATTTTTATCAGTTTTATTTTCAAATTCGGTACAGATTCCCTACCAGCCAATCAGGTCACAGCTTTCCTGTGACGTCACTTTTTCAGTTTTTTTTCCACCCGAGGTGACTTACTCTGTCTACTCACTGCTCCGGAACTCCTCCCTCCAAGTCTGCTCCGAGAATCCCCGAGGTAAGTTTTTTTATATACTCACCGCTCTGGAACTCCTCCCTCCGAGTCTGCTCCGAGAATCCCCGAGGTAAGTTTTTTTATATACTCACCGCTCGGGAACTCCGCCCTCCGAGTCTGCTGTGAAAATCTCCGAGGTAAGTTTTTTTTATATACTCACTGCTCCAGAACTCCGCCCTCCGAGTCTGCTCCGAGAATCCCCGAGGTAAGTTTTTTATACTCACCGCTCCAGAACTCCGCCCTCCGAGTCTGCTCCGAGAATCCCCGAGGTAAGTTTTTTTATATACTCACCGCTTCGGAACTCCGCCCTCCGAGTCTGCTTCTCACTTCCAATTTCTCTCATTTGTCTGTGGGTCAATTCTGGACACGAGCACCCAAATTTCTGTTACGACCAGGTGACAAAGGTGTCCAGGGGTCTTATTAGCCTTCACCTGTTCTTATTGTAAAAAGGTTTAATTTTTTCAAACGCTGTGTTTTGAGCTCCCCTTGGTCAATCCTTGTTCACTGCTTTCCAATTATAAGGCAAAGAAATGAGCACAAACAGGCCTTCTTAGGTTTAAAGAAGAAAAGTGAGATTTATTAAAATTTAAATTCTAATTCAGTTAACGCCTACGGATACTTGCCCCGCCCCACACTAGCATGCATACGTGATACACACACAAATAGAGACAGAAAAAAGGAGGAGAAAAATAAATTGGAGAGGTTTGAGGCAATATCAGAAGAGTTTCTTGTTACTGTGCTTTAAGCTCACTGTAGTTGATAATTCTTGCTTTTCGTTGGGGCCCGGTATTCTTCTTAAACCTTGTTCACTGTAGGAGACTTTTCTTTCTTGGGGTTCATATGCCTTCAATGGTTTCCGAAGCTGGTGAGAGTGAGATGAGAGCAGGCAGGAGAGAGAGATGTTCTCAGTCCAGGAGCAAACAGCTTTCTGAGTTTTAAAACTCTGTGGCAAGTTCAAATTCAAAAAACTCTAACTGTCAGTCAGTCATGTGACTAAACTGGTCTGAGCAGGTCTTCTGTGTATTATGGAATCAGGGACTGGGTCATTTGTTCCAACACTGTCTGCTAGTATGCAAGAAAGGTCCTTCCGGCGAGGGGGCCTGACAATTCCTTGTGCTAGGCCCTCTTCTTCCCAGCAGCAATTTTAAGTTTTAATGTTCATGTGGTGAAATAATGTGTGCCTCATTCTTGGCAGGTGGGGGCCTGCATGACAGCCCGAGAGGCCAACATCCAGAGATCCGGTGGATCTCTTATCTACCCCGCCTCCCTTGTCAGCTCATTTGCATGAGAATTCCCTTCTCAACGTTCCTCTGATTTTGGAGCTGCATCTACCTTGGACACAAAGATTTTTCACTTATACTACTGTGCTGAATCAAAATGGTGCTGAAGGGAGAGGCTACCCATCAGTGGATATGAAACCCCCATTCTCTCGAAAGGGCAGGTACCTTGTCAGGGAATTACACACTTACATGGGGTTGGATTTTATAAGCCGCGGGCCGCACGCCAAAGAGCTGCCATGATTCCAAGCGCATTGGCTCATTTAAATAGCCAGGTGGGCCGCCCCCACCCCACCGATCACTGATCACGTGGAAGAGGCGGGCTGTCCATCCCCAGCAATGGCATCAGCTGCCTGCATGCCTCTCTCCCACCCCTGCAATAACAATTACATTATTTGCCCCTCCCCCCAAAGTACTTAACTTTACCATCTGGCCATCTCCACCCAAACTGCATAAACTTCAACCCTTCCCACAATCCCCTACACCCATGACATTAATTTGACCCCATCCTTCCCCCACCCCCCACCCCGCACTGAGAAACTTACCTCCTCTCCCTGTTCAGCAGTGTTGCGCCTCGTTTCCCTGGACGGTGATCCGAAGGCATGGGAGTGCCGGCTGCTGGGCCGAAGATCACAGCGCAACATCAGGAGGTGAGGTAAGCTTATTCAATTAATTATTTAAATTGATTTAAGCATTCAAATTACAGTCCCGTTGCCCAGCGGCGGTGAGGCTGCCACAGTATCTCGCCGTTGCTGGGAAGATCGGGCCGGGCCCTGCTGGTGTCGAGGTCTGTGGCGGGCCTCATCTGGGGCCATCTTCAGGTGCCTCCCCACATCCCAACGTTGAGGGCTCCTTAAAATCCAGCCCATAGAGTCAGAATAAATGATGAGGAAACAGTCATCGACCTGAAATGTTAACTCTGTTTCTCTCTCCACAACTGCTGAGGCCTGAGTATTTCCAGCATTTTCTGATTTTATTCCATAAATTCTGCAACCAATCTACCACTCGATTCCATCCATCCACAAACACTGCGGTAATGGTACTGATTGGTCCTTTGTCAATCGGTCATAATCACTACCCTAATACAGAAGGCTTTCAGCTAGAAACGGTATTGATTTTGTATGCTTCACAGTGAGATCCCTCCCTTGGAAAAGAAAGGTCCACTTTGCCAAATGAACATTTGAGTCGTCCTGAAAACAGCCATTTAGAAGTAACTCAGTCCGTGTGTGACAAGTGAATAGGTACAAAGGAGCTAAGCTGACAGTGCGGTTGAAATACTGAACTGTTCAAAATGTAGTCAATAAGTGTTTTTCGCAAGCTAAGTAATTCAATTCCACTGGGCTATATAACCGAGATGGATAGGCAATTGGACACAATTTCTGGTGGGTGGACTGGAGCAGGACTGCTGGCAGTGCAATCAGCGGCTGCTATTTCCAGATAAAACCGTTTCTCACCATTGGATGCCTGCATTGCAGGAGCTAATGGCAGAGCTTTTCTCAGCTTCTCCATTATTCTGTGAAGGCTGGAGTCCACTCCCAGATGCATACTTTTTAAGCAGGGCACAGGGTAAAGTGTTTACTTTGGCTAAATTTCTGGTAGGTGGGAAAACTTTAATAATATGCTATGACCTGTGGTGTAATGGGACTGGGTTGACAGTGCATTACTCTCACCTTGGTCATAACACAGGACTGAAAAAATGCAGCTGTGAGGAAAGATTGGATAGGCTGGGGTTGTTCGCCTTGGAACAGAGGAGGCTGAGGGGAGATTTGATTGAAATATACAAAATTGTGAGGAGCCTGGATAGAGTGGATGTGAAAGGCCTATTTACTTTAGCAGAGAGGGCAGTGACTAGGGGGTATAGATTTAAAGTGATTGGCAGAATAATTAGAGGGGAGATGAGAAAACATTTTTTCACCCAGAGAGTGGTAGGGGTCTGGAACTTACAGCCTTAAAGGGTAGTCGAGGCAGAAGCCCTCAACTCATTGAAAAGGTGCCTGTATATGCACCTCAAGTGTTGCAAACTGCAGGGCTATGGACCAAATGCAGGAAAGTGGGATTAGGCTGGGTAGCTTGTTTTTAGGCCGGCACAGATATGATGGGACAAGTAGTCTCTTACGGTGCCGTAAAGTTTCTATGATTCTATGTTATTAAGAACATATCCAAACTGATGACTAAAAACGTACAGCTCATTTCCACTGGGAGAAGAATATTGTCTGCACAAAGTCAACACTATCTTTAATTTATTTGCATCTGGATTTTTCCAGATAGCATTAGGCGTTCTTTGCTACATTAATTAGGCAGCAGCTCACCATAGCATAAAAAAGGAGACCAATGCTTTCTTCAAGTCAGCTGCACAGTTCATAACGAAAGAGAACTTCATTTTTCATTTGTTCATGGAATGTGGGTGTCGCTGGCGAGTACAACATTTATTGCCCATCCTTAATTGCCCTTGAGAAGGCCACCTTCTTGAACCTCTGCAGTCCATGTGGGGTAGGTACACCCCAGTGCTGTTAGGAAGGGAGCTCCAGGATTTTGACCCAATGACATTGAAGGAACGGCGATATAGTGTTAAGCCTGGATGGTCTATGGCTTACAGGTTGTGGTGTTCCCATGCTGCCCTTGTCCTTCTAGGTGGTAGAGTCGCAGGTTTGGAAGGTGCTGTCTAAGGAGCCTTGGTGCGTTGCTGCAGTGCATCTTGTAGATGGTACACACTGCTGCCAATGTGCATCAGTGGTGAAAGGAATGAATGTTTTTGGGTCGGGTGCCAATCAAACAGGCTGCTTTGTCCTGGATGGCATCAAGCTTCTTGAGTGTTGTTGGAGCTGCACCCGTCCAGGCAAGTGGAGAATATTCCTTATAGATCGTGGTCAGACTTTGGGGAGTCAGGAGATGAGTTACTTTCTGTAGGATTCCTAATCTCTGACCTGCTCTTGCAGCCATGGTATTTATATGGCTACTCCAGTTCAGTTTCTGGTCAATGGTCATCCCCTGGATGTTGATTGTAGGAGATTCAGTGATGGTAATGCTATTGCACATCAACAGGGGATGGATAGATTCTCTTTTGTTTGAGATAGTTGTTGCCTGGCACTTAATGTGGTGCGAATGTTACTTGCCACTTATCAGCCCAAGTCTTGCTGCATTTCTACACAGACTGCTTCAGTATCCGAAGAGTCGCAAATGGTGCTGAACATCATCAGCGAACATCCCCACATCTGACCTTTTGATTGCAGGAAGGTCATTGATAAAGGAGCTGAAGATGGTTGGGCCTAGGACACTACCCTGAGGAACTCCTGCTGTGATGTCCTGGAGCTGAGATAGAGTCATACAGCACTGAAACATGCCCTTTCGACCGACTGCGTTTGTGCTGACCATCAACCGCCCATTTATTCTAATCCCACATTAATCCCATATTCCCTACCACATTCCCACCATTCTCCTACCACCTACCTACACTGGGGGCAATTTACAATGGCCAATTTACCTATCATCCTGCAAGTCTTTGGCTGTGGGAGGAAAACAGAGCACCCGGCAGAAGCCCATGCGGTCACAGGGAGAACTTGCAAACTCCACACGGGCAGTACCCAGAACTGAACCCAGGCCGCTGGAGCTGTGAGACTGCGGTGCTAACCACTGCACCACTGTGCCACCCTGTGAGAGAATTGACCTCCAACAACCACATCCATCTTCCTTTGTGCTAGGTATGACTCCAACCAGCAGAGAGTTTTCCCATTGACTCCAGTTATGCTAGGGCTCCTTGATGCCATACTCAGTCAAATGCTGCCTTGATGTCACTCTCACCTCACCTCTTGAATTCAGCTCTTTTGTCCATGTTTAAACCAAGGCTGTAATGAGGTCAGGAGCTGAGTGGCCCTGGCAGAACCCAAACTGAGCATCACTCAGCAGGTTATTGCTAAACAAGTGCTGCTTGATAGCACTGTCGACGACACCTTCCATCACTTTACTGATGATTGAAAGTAGACTGATGGGGTGGTAATTGGCCAGGTTGGGTGGTCCTGCCTTTTGTGTACAAAAATGGGCGGCACAGTGGCGCAGTGGTTAGCACCGCAGCCTCACAGCTCCAGGGACCCGGGTTCGATTCCGGGTACTGCCTGTGTGGAGTTTGCAAGTTCTCCCTGTGTCTGCGTGGGTTTTCTCTGGGTGCTCCGGTTTCCTCCCACAAGCCAAAAGACTTGCAGGTTGATAGGTAAATTGGCCATTATAAATTGTCACTAGTATAGGTAGGTGGTAGGGAAATATAGGGACAGGTGGGGATGTTTGGTAGGAATATGGGATTAGTGTAGGATTAGTATAAATGGGTGGTTGATGTTCGGCACAGACTCGGTGGGCCGAAGGGCCTGTTTCAGTGCTGTATCTCTAATCTAATCTAATCTAATTTTCCACATTGCCAGGTAGATGCCAGTGTTGTAGCTATACTGGAGCAGCTTGGGCAGAGGCACAGCAAGTTCTGGAGCACAGGTCTTCAGTACTATTGCTGGAATGTTGTCAGGGCCTGTAGATTTTGCAGTATCCAGTGCCTTCAGTCGTTTCTTGATATCAAGCAGAGTGAACTGAATTGGCTGAAGACTGGCATCTGTGATGCTGGGGACTTCAGGAGGAGGCCAAGATGGATCGCCCACTCGGCATTTCTGCTGAAGACTGTTGCAAATGCTTCAGACTTATCTTTTGCACTGATGTTTGATCATTGAGGTCGGGGATATTTGTGGAGCCACCTCCTCTAATTAGTTGTTTACTTGTACACCATCATTCACGACTGGATGTGGCAGGCCTGCAGAGCTTAGATCTGATCTGTTGGTTGTGAGATCGCTTAGCTGTCTATCACGTGCTGTTTACGCTGTTTGGCATGCGAGTAGTCCTGGGTTGTAACTTCATCAGGTTGACACCTCATTTCCAGACTCCCCTGCTGCTGCTCCCGGCGTGCCCTCCTGCACTCTTCATTGAACCAGGGTTGATCCCCTGGCTTGATGGTAATGGTAGAGTGGGAGATATGTCGGGCCAGGAGCTTACAGATCGTGGTTGAGTGCAGTTCTGCTGCTGCTCATGTTCCACAGCGCCTCATGGCACCCAGTTTTGCATTCGAAATCTATCTCATTTAGCACGTTGGTAGTGCCACACAACACGAGGGAGGGTATCCTGAAAGTGAAGATGGGATTTCATCTGCACACAAGGATTGTGCAGATACCATCATGGACAGATGCATCTGCAACAGGCAGATTGATGAGGACAAGATCAAGAATGTTTTTCCCTCTTGTTGGTTCTCTCACCACCTGCCGCAGATCCAGACTTTCAGCTATGTCCTTTAGGACTCAGCCAACTCCGCCAGTAATGGTTCTACCGAGCCACTCTTGGTGATGGACATTGAAGTCTCCCACCCAAAAAGAACAAAGAACAAAGAAAATTACAGCACAGGAACAGGCCCTCCAAGCCTGCGCCGATCCAGATCCTCTATCTAAACATGTCGCCTATTTTCTAAGGGTCTGTATCTCTTTGCTTCCTGCCCATTCATGTATCTGTCTAGATACATCTTAAAAGACGCTATCGTGCCTGCGTCTACCACCTCCGCTGGCAACGCGTTCCAGGCACCCACCACCCTCTGCGTAAAGAACATTCCACGCATATCCCCCCTAAACTTTTCCCCTCTTACTTTGAACTCGTGACCCCTAGTAATTGAATCCCCCACTCTGGGAAAAAGCTTCTTGCTATCCACCCTGTCTATACCTCTCATGATTTTGTACACCTCAATCAGGTCCCCCCTCAACCTCCGTCTTTCTAATGAAAATAATCCTAATCTGCTCAACCAGAGTACATTCTGTACCCTTGCCACCCTCAGCACTTCCTCCAAATGGTGTTCAACATGGAGGAATACTGATTCATCAGTTGAGAGGGGGGGTGGTAGGTGGTAATCAGCAGGAGGCTTCCTTGCCCATGTTTGACCTGATGCCATGAGACATCATGGGGTCCGGAGTCGATGTTGACGTCTCCCAGGATAACTCCCTCCTGACTGTATACCACTGTGCCGCCACCTCTGCTGAGTCAGACCTGTCGGTGGGACAGACCATACCCGGGGATGGTGATGGCGTTGTCTGGGATATTGTCTGGGACAATTGCATACTAGGCCATTTCAGACGGCATTTAAGAGTCAACTATATTGCTGTGGGTCTGGAGTCACATGTAGGGCAGACGCGGTAAGGGCAGTAGATTTCCTTCCCTAAAGGACATTAGAACTATACAACTCTGCAAGCTGACGGGAAAAATAACAACTATTTCATTGAGCTTGTCCCAAACAGTCACAACGCAAGATGCAACTAAACGTGAACCCCAGTCTTTGCTCCCATCAGCATCCATGGTATCCCCTAGTAGGGGCAAAAAAACACAACAAAGAATACCTAGGGACTATCAGGATCCTTTCAGCACATGACAACCAACCATACCAGTCTACCAGTCCTGATGACGCAAAGCTATGCATCGGGATGGCTGAAAGGTGATCTGGATTATCCACTGCAGTCATTGTTTATGACACCAGTAAGGCTTTGGCATACAGAGATGGACACCTGATATAGAAAAGCCTATGTCACTACAAGAAATGTGATAGAACAGGCAATTTGCAGTCTTAAGTTTACTTTTAGTTGCCTGGATAAATCAAATGGAAGCCTGGAATGCATCCCAATAGCAGTCTGTAGAATCAGTGTAGCTTGCGGTTTACTACATAACATCATGGTGAAGAATGATTTGCACCTTCCAGAAACTGGAAGAGATGAAGAAGACAGGGATGATTAACACAACTTACAGCCTAGTGCTTTCAATGAATTAAGGCAGGCACATCAAATAAAGTAATTTCACATTTGCTTGTTCTCCCCCCCCCCCCCCCACCCCCCAACCTTCATAAATTCCATCACTGCCAAAGACATGTCAGGTTACTTCATAGAACAGAATCTACATTTTCCCTGCCACCATTCGACTGCATTAAGATGTATGCATCCACAGAAATAAATAGAAAATCTTTATAAGGTCAAGCCTTGTTTAGTTTGCAAAGCAATATTTACCTAAAGGTACCAAACAATCTAGTCACCCCAGCTACAGCTATTTCTTAACATCAAAGTCTATCCTTTGTATCAGCTGATTTAATCATTCAAGATTGTTGCCTACTACTTCAGCAAAGTGCTCTCTGACTAACTGGATGCTGAGCGGAGAATAGCTGGGTTGGAGGCGAGACACTGTAAGTTCTTGCTGTGAGTGTGAGTTCTTGGGTGTTTTGAGTTTTCATGAGATTGGGTATGGGAAAGGTTTGGTGCCAGAAGTGTTGAGCTCAAGCAAGAAGTTTTGAGAAGCAGGAGGCTGCTTTGAGTGGATGGAGAAAGGCCACAAATAGTATAAATCACACGCACAATATGAGCCACAATGTCGACTTCCCTATTCTCTCCCAGTTTGCTCGTAGCAAGACCGGGGAAATTAATCCATCATTCTTGGAGATTCCAATTAATCTGCAAAGGATGTAAATCATCATTATGGTGAGTTTTATGGTGCTCCTTGGCATGGGCCCCCTAGACCCTTTTATCTATCCCTGGATGAGATCAAACATGGTTGTATTCTTTTTGTGAATCCCTGTGGCTGCTGTGCAGGTTATATCTGTGATGGTCTATATCACACAGTAAATTCATATACTTGTCATTCAGCTAACCCCAAAATATTTTAATAATAATTTAAGGCAAAGTCAATTATTTAGAAAGCAAGACATAGCACATATTTTTTTTAAAAATGTATCTCAAGTTTTCCAATAAATACATGAAATATTTCATCTCTTCATAAATACAAGTATTCCTGGGAGTGTAAGGTACTAGGAAAGTTAAATTAATTGAGAAAAAAATCCATTTCTATATCATTATTTTGTTAGCAATATTTAATAGATATATAAGTAAAATCATTTGTTGGAAACATTGGATGTACATAAATAATGTATTAAATAAAATGGTGTTTTAGAATAAATAATGAGCAGAATCAGAATCACAATACTGACAATATGTCGCAGTAAGAAATAACATTCCTGCTATGTGATTGTACCCTGCAATATCCTAACCTCAAATGTGAGAGAATATGATAATCTAATCAGATAATTTATCCATTGTTATGCTGTGGGACTGGCTTGAGAGGACTGCCTGCTCACTAATAAGAGAGCTGGCAGTGTTGAGTTATACTTCTCTCTGGTCATGCAAGCACAATTTTGTGTA
Source organism: Heterodontus francisci (assembly GCF_036365525.1). NCBI lineage: Eukaryota > Metazoa > Chordata > Chondrichthyes > Heterodontiformes > Heterodontidae > Heterodontus > Heterodontus francisci. The sequence goes on from NC_090371.1 coordinate 242,110,843, forward strand.
CTTGTGCTTATACTGAAGTACAGAGCTCTATTCATTTATATCCAAATGATGGTTAAATGTTTAGTTTTGGTGACTCCTTGCCGACCGACCATCCAGGAACTTTTCAAACTTTGTTTTCCACTGATGACAGTTGCAGTGCAACCTCAACAACTGCAGTAATGGGAGACTGCACCATTTTCCAAATGGCAATTCACCATCAGTTTGCCAATATAATTCCCTACTTACACAACAGATTTTGGGTCAATGCAATATGCAAAAACTACTATTTCACATCAGTGAAAATCACACATCCATTTGATCACACATCCAGGCCAGAATTTTACGCCACCCCAGCGAGCCGGATGGTGGCGGGTGGTGGTGTAAAATGGAGCAGGAGGCTCCAGGAGGCCTTCCCGATCCGCTCCCGCATTCGCCCCACTTTATATAGTGGGGGGGGGGGGAATCCCGCCTCGGAACAATTAAAGCTCGGGGACCCGTAAAATGCAAGACGGATCCCGGCTAGGCGGAAGCAGGTTCACCACCATCTTTTATGTCAGTGGCCAGCTCCCATTCGCCCGACGTAAAATCCAGCCCCCAGCCTTCAAGATGTCCTCAATGGTACAGAGTACAGTTCAATAAGAAAAAAATCCAGGTTTCATTCTCCAAGTGCTAACATTGTGAAATAAATATATAAATATGGAATACTGATTTAAGCCAGTTACACATTCACTGATTCTTGTGATCCAAGAATAAATCTGAACAAGATGGCAGGCAAATATCAATTCTTGAGCTCGTCAGAGTTCCCGCTATGGGTGTGTGTCCGCCTCTTCATAATTCTACATTGAGTTTATCTTCATTGATCTTCATTAGTCTTCTTAGAACTGTCAAAAATATGAACATTAATAAAAATTATAGTGTTGTTTTTAGGTCCATAAGGACCAGTAATGAATATATTTTCTATTCTTTTGAATCAATAGAATTTTGACCCAAAGGGTGAATGTAATGTTAGTCTTTGTAATATCATTAGAACACTGAACTAAATTCTGCAATCCCAGGCTCCCAGCAGGAGCTGCATTCAAACAATTTGGAGAAGCAGCACAATAGTGTTTTCCCCTAACTCCTATCCTTACACTCTTAAAAAATGGCTCCCAATGAGAACTGTGGAATCACTGAATTTTCCCAAATATCCTTACTATCATACGATCTTGGATCAAGATATGCTAAACAGATGGTTTCCTCTTTCTGCAAGTTACAAAGATGTTTGAAAGGCGTTTTGCATTGTGACGCATTCCACACCTGACCAAGGACTAACTCGAATGCACTAACTGGATACAAAGTGGAATAGTTACCCTTTTCCTATTTCTTGTGCTGTACAATAATAGAAACTTACCGACTGATTATCCTGTCGATAATTTTGTTCACCCAGGAGGATTCAGGATTAAGACAAACTCGATTACTATCTTGAAGAGTGGCACTAAAAGAAGTGAAGAAATATACTTATTTCAAATTGTCTATCTATTATCAGAACATTAGAAAAATCATAGGCAATAAATAGCATTAAAATTCTTAACTCTCTATTTTAGTATTCTTCCTGCTTTTGAGATCTTGACAGGAATTGACATGAAGGAGTCCTTTGTCCCATGTGTGGGATCAATGACAAATTTGTGAAATGGGGTTGTGACTAAATCACAGAATCACAGAATCACAGAATAATACAGTGCAGAAGAGGCCCTTCGGCTCATCGAGTCTGCACCGATGCATTAAAACACCTGACCTGTCTACCTAATCCCATTTGCCAGCACTTGGCCCATAGCCTTGAATGTTATGACATGCCAAGTGCTCATCCAGGTACTTTTTAAAGGATGTGAGGCAACCCGCCTCTACCACCCTCCCAGGCAGTGCATTCAAGACCGTCGCCACCCTCTGGGTAAAAAAGTTCTTCCTCAAATCCCCCTTAAACCTCCTGCCCCTCACCTTAAACTTGTGTCCCCTCATAACTGACCCTTCAACTAAGGGGAACAACAGCTCCGTATCTATCCTGCCCATACCCCTCATAATCTGGTATAACTCGATCAGGTCACCCCTCAGTCTTCTCTGCTCCAGCAAAAACAACCCAAGCCTATCCAGCCTCTCTTCATAGCTTAAATGTTCCATCCCAGGCAACATCCTGGTGAATTGCCTCTGCATCCCCTTCAGTGCAATCACATCCTTCCTATAATGTGGCGACCAGAATTGCATTTATTACTCCAGCTGTGGCCTTACCAAAGTTCTATACAACTCCAACATGACCTCCCTGCTTTTGTAATCTATGCCTCGATTGATAAAGGCAAGTATCCCATATGCCTTTTTCACCACCCTATTAACCTGCCCTTCTGCCTTCAGAGATCTATGAACAAACACACCAAGGTCCCTTTGTTCCTCGGAACTTCCCAGTGTGAGGCCATTCATTGAATACTTCCATGTCACATTTCTCCTTCCAAAGTGTATCATCTCACACTTGTCAGGGTTAAATTCCATCTGCCACTTTTCTGCCCATTTGACCATCCTGTCAATATCTTCCTGTAACCCAAGACACTCCACCTCACTGTTAACCACTCGGCCAATCTTTGTGTCATCCGTGAACTTACTGATCCTACCCCCCACATAGTCATCTATGTCGTTTATATAAATGACAAACAATAGGGGACCCAGCACAGATCCCTGTGTGGTATGCCAGTGGACACTGGCTTCCAGTCACTAAAACAGCCGTCTGTCATCACTCTCTGTCTCCTACAGCAAAGCCAATTTTGAATCCACCTTATCAAGTTACCCTTTATCCCATGTGCATTCGCTTTCTTGATGAGTCTCCCATGTGGGACCTTGTCAAAGGCTTTGCTCAAATCCAGGTAAACTACATCAACTGCACTACCCTCATCTACATACCTGATCACATGCTCAAAAACTTCGATCAAATTTGTTAGGCATGACTTCCCTCTGATAAAGCCATGCTGGCTATTCCTAATCAAATTTTGCCTCTCCAAGTGGAGATAGATTCTCTCCTTCAGAATTTTCTCCAATAGTTTCCCTAATACTGACGTGAGACTCATTGGTCTGTAGTTCCCTGGCTTATCTCTACAACATTTCTTAAATAGTGGGACCACATTAGCTGTTCTCCAGTCCTCTGGCACCTCCCCCATGGCCAGAGAGGAATTAAAAATTTGGGTCAGAGCCCCTGCAATCTCCACCCTCGCCTCCCATAGCATCCTGGGATGCAAATCGTCCGGACCTGGAGTTTTGTCCACTTTTAAGCCTGCCAAAACCTCCAATACCTTGTCACTCCCTATGACAATTTGTTCAAGAACCTCACAGTCTCTATCTCTGAGTTCCATATCTACATCCTCATTCACTTGGGTGAAGACAGATGTGAAGTATTCGTTCAACACCCTACCAATGTCCTCTGGCTTCACCCACAGATTTCCCCCTTGGTCCCTAATGGGTCCTACTCTTTCCCTGGTTATCCTCTTCCCATTGATATACTTATAGAATATCTTGGGATTTTCCCTACTTTTACCAGCCAGAGCTTTCTCATATCCCCTCTTTGCTCTCCTAATTGCTTACTTAAGCTCCATCCTACACTTTCTGTACTCCACTAATGCTTCCGTTGATTTGCTAAAAGCCTCTCTTTTCCTTCTCATCATACCCTGAATGTTTCTGGTCATCCATGGTTATCTGGGCTTGTTGCTCCGACCTATTACCCTAGAGGGAACATGTTGGGCCTGTACCCTCCCCATTTCCTTTTTGAATGCCCCCCACTGCTCTTCTGTAGATTTCCCAACAAGTAACTCTTTCCAGTCTGAGGAACAAATGAACAAATTTCAAGAAAGGAAGACTGCAACACAGATTTTAGCCAGCACCCTGGAAAGGTAGTGAACTCTTGGTGGTCATGTTTGTTGTGGCAATGCCTCTTTATGGAAACTTGGATTAAGCACTTGAGAACTAAATCTGTGGCATGGCATTAGACTTGACACCTGGAACATCAAGATGGCTTGCATGTTGCCACCTGACCTGCACAGGTCCTCACACCAGCCGAAACAGTTGAAAAAAGAAAGTCTGCAGCTTTGAATAACAGTTACTGGAAGGAGGCTGAGAATGCAAACATTGCTGATATGTTTTGTGCCTGCTTTGATTAGGTTGCAGAGATTTAAGATATTGGTTTTGAAACTCTGAACTTTAACTGGTGAAATAATACTGACCTGCCTGTCTTAGGTTACCAAGTCTGCCAAAAAGAATCAAATTAGTTCCAATCTCCTACACCACTCAATGGGTAATGGTGTGTTTCCATGCTGTGGCTAGCAGGCTGGTGGCAATGGACTCATACATTTTATTCTGGGTTGTATTGCTCACATGCTAATCAGGAGGTGTTCCTGATATGTGCTGTTCTCTGAGCAAGGGTTCAAATCCATGCCTTGCCAGATATCTAATGATCAATGAATGACTTTTGCCCATGGGGAAAGAGCCAAGTGGGGACCTTTTAGTGTCACAGTAGCTGGAACATAACATCCTTGTCATTGAGAGATTCATCCTTTCTTGGCAAAATTCACAGACAGGTCTGTGAAACTCCAGGTTACTGTTGAATATTGATTGCCCAGTCTGGTTCATTGATTGGTTATGGAGAATTAAACCTGTCACTGGGTGCGGGAAATCTCTGACTTGACTACAGTTAACCCTGCAAGCCAAAACGAGTAGGATAGTTCTAGTTAAACAGTAGCAGGTTGCAGACTGGTCTCCTGCTATTAAGTTGCAAAGATTTAGATGGTTAAGCACCAGCAATATGCCTAACACACCTGGAACTTCCTTACTCTTGAATTTCCTCATTTTCTAGGTTTAGTGTGCATTTTATTTCAGTCTAAACAAAACCTCACTGTGTGACTTTTCAAGTAATTTCTTTCAGACACTAATACAAAAAGTGAAGGTTTACTCTGAATGTTAAAGACTCAGCCAACTAAAAAAATACTCTCCTGCAGCATTTTAAACAACCCCATTTGACATTTTTCACCTATTAGAACATATAGAACATGGAACATTACAGCGCAGTACAGGCCCTTCGGCCCTCGATGTTGCGCCGACCTGTGAAACCATCTGACCTACACTTTTCCATTTTCATCCATATGTCTATCCAATGACCACTTAAATGCCCTTAAAGTTGGCGAGTCTACTACTGTTGCAGGCAGGGCGTTCCACGCCCCTACTACTCTCTGTGTAAAGAAACTACCTCTAACATCTGTCCTATATCTATCACCCCTCAACTTAAAGCTATGTCCCCTCGTGTTTGCCATCACCATCCGAGGAAAAAGGCTCTCACTATCCACCCTGTCCAACCCTCTGATTATCTTATATGTCTCTATTAAGTCACCTCTTCTCCTCCTTCTCTCTAACGAAAACAACCTCAAGTCCCTCAGCCTTTCCTCGTAAGACCTTCCCTCCATACCAGGCAACATCCTAGTAAATCTCCTCTGCACCTTTTCCAAAGCTTCCACATCCTTCCTATAATGCGGTGACCAGAACTGCACGCAATATTCCAGGTGCGGCCGCACCAGAGTTCTGTACAGCTGCAGCATGACCTCGTGGCTCCTAAACTCGATCCCCCTACTAATAAAAGCTAACACACCATATGCCTTCTTAACAGCTCTATTAACCTGGGTGGCAACTTTCAGGGATTTATGTACCTGGACACCAAGATCTCTCTGCTCATCTACACTACCAAGAATCTTCCCATTAGCCCAGTATTCTGCAATCCTGTTACTCCTTCCGAAGTGAATCACCTCACACTTCTCCGCATTAAACTCCATTTGCCATCTCTCAGCCCAGCTCTGCAGCCTATCTATGTCCCTCTGTACCCTACAACATCCTTCGGCACTATCCACAACTCCACCGACCTTCGTATCATCCGCAAATTTACTAACCCACCCTTCTACACCCTCATCCAGGTCATTTATAAAAATGACAAACAGCAGTGGCCCCAAAACAGATCCTTGCGGTACACCACTAGAAACTATACTCCAGGATGAACATTTACCATCAACCACCACCCTCTGTCTTCTTTCAGCTAGCCAATTTCTGATCCAAAGCACTAATTCACCTTCAATCCCATACTTCTGTATTTTCTGCAATAGCCTACCGTGGGGAACTTTATCAAACGCCTTACTGAAATCCATATACACCACATCCACGGCTTTACCCTCATCCACCTGTTTGGTCACCTTGTCAAAAAACTCAATAAGGTTTGTGAGGCACGACCTACCCGTCACAAAACCGTGCTGACTATCTCTAATGAACTTATTCTTTTCAAGATGATTATAAATCCTATCTCTTATAACCTTTTCCAACATTTTACCCACAACCGAAGTAAGGCTCACAGGTCTATAATTACCAGGGCTGTCTCTACTCCCCTTCTTGAACAAGGGGACAACATTTGCTATCCTCCAGTCTTCCGGCACTATTCCTGTCGACAATGACGACATAAAATTCAAGGACAAAGGCTCTGCAATCTCCTCCCTGGCTTCCCAGAGAATCCTAGGATAAATCCCATCTGGCCCAGGGGACTTATCTATTTTCACACTTTCCAAAATTGCTAACACCTCCTCCTTGTGAACCTCAATCCCATCTAGCCTAGTAGTCTGTATCTCAGTATTCTCCTCGACAACATTTTCTTTCTCCACTGTAAATACTGACGAAAAATATTCATTTAACACTTCCCCTATCTCCTCCGATTCCACACACAACTTCCCACTACTATCCTTGATTGGCCCTAACCTATCTCTCGTCATTCTTTTATTCCTGATATACCTATAGAAAGCCTTAGGGTTTTCTTTGATCCTATCCGCCAATGACTTCTCGTGTCCTCTCCTCGCTCTTCTTAGCTCTCCCTTTAGATCCTTCCTGGCTAGCTTGTAACTCTCAAGCGCCCTAACTGAGCCTTCACGTCTCATCCTAACATAAGCCTTCTTCTTCCTCTTGACAAGCTCTTCAACTTCTTTAGTAAAGCACGGCTCCCTCGCTCGACAACTTCCTCCCTGCCTGACAGGTACATACTTATCAAGGACACGCAGTAGCTGCTCCTTGAATAAGCTCCACATTTCGATTGTGCCCATCCCCTGCAGTTTCCTTCCCCATCCTACGCATCCTAAATCTTGCCGAATCGCATCATAATTTCCTTTCCCCCAGCTGTAATTCTTGCCCTGCTGTATATGCCTGTCCCTGCCCATCGCTAAGGTAAACCTCACCGAATTGTGATCACTATCACCAAAGTGCTCACCAACTTCTAAATCTAACACCTGGCCGGGTTCATTACCCAGTACCAAATCCAATGTGGCATCGCCCCTGGTTGGCCTGTCTACATACTGTGTCAGAAAACCCTCCTGCACACACTGGACAAAAACAGACCCATCTAAAGTACTCGAACTATAGTATTTCCAGTCAATATTTGGAAAGTTAAAGTCCCCCATAACAACTACCCTGTTACTCTCTCTCCTGTCAAGAATCATCTTTGCTATCCTTTCCTTTACATCTCTGGAACTATTTGGAGGTCTATAGAAAACTCCCAACAGGGTGACTTCTCCTCTCCTGTTTCTAACCTCGGCCCAGACTACCTCAGTAGACGAGTCCTCAAATGTCCTTTCTGCCGCTGTAATATTTTCCTTGATTAACAATGCCACAACCCCCCCTCTTTCACCATCTTCTCTGTTCTTAGTGAAACATCTAAATCCCGGAACCCGCAACATCCATTCCTGTCCCTGCTCTACCCATGTCTCTGAAATGGCCACAACATCCAGATCCCAGGTACCAACCCATGCTGCAAGCTCACCCACCTTATTCCGGATGCTCCTGGCGTTGAAGTAGACACAGTTTAAACCAAGCTCTTGCTTGCCAGTGCCCTCTTGTGTCCTTATAACCTTATCCCTGACCTCACTACTCTCAACATCCTGCACACTGGAACTACAATTTAGGTTCCCATCCCCCTGCTGAATTAGTTTAAACCCCCCCGAAGAGCACTAGCAAATCTCCCCCCCAGGATATTGGTACCCCTCTGGTTCAGGTGAAGACCATCCTGTTTGTAGAGGTCCCACCTACCCCAGAAAGAGCCCCAATTATCCAGGAAACCAAAACCCTCCCTCCTACACCATCCCTGCAGCCACGTGTTCAACTCCTCTCTCTCCCTATTCCTCGCTTCGCTATCAGGTGGCACGGGCAACTACCCGGAGATAACAACTCTGTTTGTTCTCGCTCTAAGCTTCCACCCTAGCCCCCTGAATTTTTGTCTTAAATCCCCATCTCTCTTCCTACCTATGTCGTTGGTGCCTATGTGTACCACGACTTGGGGCTGCTCCCCCTCCCCCTTGAGGATCCCAAAAACACGATCCGAGACATCACGTACCCTGGCACCTGGGAGGCAACACACCAACCGTGAGTCTCTCTCGTTCTGACTATACAATATCTAAATGTAATTTGTAAAATAAATCAAATTCATAAATATTCTGTCAGAAACACTTACATAATTTCTACATTTTCACAGTGGGGACCACTTGGAACAATTTCAATATTCTCCAGGAACTTCGGATGGATGAACGTTGAGGATGTTTTGATACACTGACATCGCAGGTTCATTCCTGCTCTTCCAATTGATGCAGCTGTATAATTAATTAAAATATAAAAGAAATTAGTTTTGAAGATAGAGTTTAAGTACCTTTCTCATATGTATATTACTATTCCTTTGGACTGAAATTCTACTCCAATGTTTTATCAATTGCCTTACAGTTTATTGTCCATTACCATTCTCCCTGAAATTTAATGTTCTTGCACTAATATAATCTGTTCAAATATGCAGATTATTGTAAATCTCCCTGTGTCTTGATTTAACATGTAAAATTAAGAGCTAATGGATAATTGCAATAGTAATTCTATCACAAAAACTTTAGGATAAATCATGGTTGCATGAACAATGCAAATATAATTCTAGATTCTGAATAAATTATGTTCAATTCTCGAAGTTATGCATTTCTTACCTCGTGTGGAAGCCATATAAAGTACAACGAGAGTCAGGACTGTGAGAGTAACTTTGCTGTTCATTGTGATTTACTTGTGCAATACTCTTTATCTTCTTATTGCCGTATTGCTGCAGTCTGTGTCTGGTCCAAAATACTCAGCATCTGTATTTATTGTCTAAATGCTATGAGTCAGTAGTGAAAGTTGACGTAGGCTGGGAGGCATTTCCAAAATGGTGAGATGTGCTGTATTCATCATGAGCAAAGTAAATCTGACATAATGGTGTGTCAAAAGAATAAAATCATATTTTGTAATCATATATTCACAATTAACCTGTTTCAAGGAAATACTTTATTGCTAACAAATCTATTTAACCACTTCCAATCCAAAGTGACCAAAACTCTGTCAACTTACTGAATGTTTAAGCATCACTTCACTGCCAGGAACTGAAACTGTGCAAAAAGTTTGAAGAGGCCTTATTTTATTTAAAACCAGTCAGAAATTCATTATTAAATGAATAACATTTCTCAAAGTTCTTTTACTCAGATAGTGAGTGACATTGTAGAAATACAAGAGATTAGATTATTCAAATAATGAAATATAGGAAAAAAATAGAGTAACCTGAGAGTGAGTTCTGTCTGCATGCTGATTTTTGCCTTCTATTTCAGGTATTTTAGTTGCATTGGGTAAGGTGCCAGATGTTGAGATCTATCAGGAAACTTACTGCCATAATGATCCCAAGATATAAACTTAACATATGCTATTAATATACTAGGCAATTAATATGTTATAAAATGTAGTGCTTTCCTCCAATGAGTACAGAACATTAAATGCTTAATTTCTGTTGGAGATATATCTTTTTAATGCTCATCTGGCAGCTGTCTTAATTTTATTGAAAACAAATGCAAACCAGTAGCATGACATGCCAGAATAACTATTATCATTTACTTGGCAAATATTGATTCCTCAACTACATCACTAAAAAATAGATTATCTGTTCATCATTTCATTGCTGTTTGTGGATCCTTGTGGGCTGGATTTTGTGGAGGATGCGGGCACCTGGCACCAAGCCGGAAAGGCAGGGGAGTTCTGCCTCGGCCTTTTCATGCCCTTGTGCCACCAACACCCCTCCGCACCTCCCCCCACCCCGCCCCCACCAACCCCGGAGCAATCCTCTAGTGTTTTGAAGCCTAAGGGTCCTGCGCTGTGATTTCCGCTCCTTTAAGGATGGGGATCATGCCTCCAAGAGCAACCACCCAAACAGACGGCCAGCAGCTCAGCGTATTGTTGTTACTGCAAGGGTGCAAGGGCCTTGGACACAGGCCCACTGCTGGAACCTGCACCACAGATAAGTAAGGCAGGGTCGCTGGGGACAGTCTGGAAGACCCTGGCAAGGGGGAGTGGGTGGGGGTGGTGGGTCTGAAGTCCAGGTGGAGGGGGGCCCATGGAGTTGTATGTTTTTCCGGCGGGGGTCCTCCATGTGCCACAGATTGACCACGGAAGAGGTACCCCACCCCCAAGCCCGCAGGGAGGGTGACTAGTTTTACAAGGTGCTGTCACCGTCTGGCAGAGGCATCCCCCCCACCACCCCCCCCTCCCCCCCAATTACCCCCCGTCACTGGTTAGATACCAGCAGTGGCAAGAAGAGGCCTGTAAGTGGCAAAATCGCTTGGCAATGGGGCAGCGATGGCCCCTGCCACACATCGCGATTCGATGGGCCCTCTGCCTCTGACCCCACCTCAGGGGGGCCCATAAAATCCAGCCCTGTGTGTGCAAATTGGTTTCTGCAATTCTGACATTATAAGAATGACTAAACTTCAAGAAGTACTTCATTGGCTGTAAAGCAAATTGGGAATTCTGAGGTCATAGAGCCATAGAGTTATACAGCACAGAAACAGGCCCTTCGGCCCATCGTGCCTGTGCAGGCCATCAAGCGCCTAACTATTCTCATTCCATTTTCCAGCACTTGGCCCGTAGCCTTGTATGCTATGGCATTTCATGTGCTCATCTAAATACTTCTTAAATGTTGTGATGGTTCCTGCCTCTACCACCTCTTCAGGTCATGAAAGTTCTTTCTTTCTTATTTTCCTCATTGATATTTCAGACTTACAACTACAACTCCATTTAACAAGAGGACTGGCAGTTGGAACTGAATGCAAAATATCCAACAAAGAAAGAAATGTTTGATCAATAGTATTAAACAAGAATGATAAAAAAAAGGCTGGATGGTATATGTGTGCTTGTGCATTCGAATGGGAGGAGAGATTACCAGTTGTAACACTCTGAACGTGTCAAAAACAAAAGTTCTGCTTTTCCTACTCATGAAGAATACTGAGCAGCTCAATGTGGACTCAGTATTATGCTGCAGTCACAGTACAGTCCAAGGCTGACAGTTCCATGCTAGAATTGGTAGGGGGCAACAAGGGACTTGTAAAATATTCAGTTCTATTTTAAACCAGTAAATTTGCTTTCCCCTCAAAAAAAGAAAAACATGGTGAAACCCACAGTGAGAATCATATTACTGAGGTTTCCTGCTTGGTTCAGCTGCTGCTGTCACCCTCCACTCACATAAATTTATCTCTCCACAACATTCCTGAAGGTTTGGCTCCAGCTTGACTGTTTTTATCATGATTTCTGAATACTCCAGGGCATGGTACAGGAAATGCGATAACTCTGACATAAAGAACATATTTCAAACTGTCTGTCACGAGAGCTCAACTGCTAATCACTTCCGTTACCTCAGTCAGGGAAAATGGCACATGACTTATGCAACAGTGTAGCTGTTTGAGGAGATTGAGGAAAAAACTTAAATATGAAAATATAAATATTTGCCAGATCCCTTGTTACAAAATCAACTAAGTGTGCATTCATTACTTAAATACAGTGAAAGATGCTTTATTCTGAAATGTTCCATTTCATGGATTGATTTAAATAATTGTTAAAGAACATTTTAGGCTACATTAATAAAACAACAACTTGTATTTGTGTAATGCCTTTTATATAGTGAATGATGGACTATTGAAGATCAGGGAAGCGCATCTGGTCATTAATTGGAGGAGTGCAGAACTATCTGAGGGTTGTAGGACTGGAGGAGTTTATAGAGATATGGAGGGATTTGAAAACAAAGATGAGAATTTTAAAATCAAGGCCTTGCCAGACGAGGAGCCAGTCTATTAGTGATGGAGTGCATCAGAAAAGAACCCCTTTCACAGCCACCAACTCACCACAAACTGTGGGGATGGGGTAGTTGCATGATCAGGACAGGTCCCAGCACCTGCAAAGGCTTTTCAGTAACTCGTGCGCCAACAGAACCTGAAAGGAGTCTCAGGCCTTTCTTGCCGACAGGAACAATTAACTTTTTTTCAAAAATTAGCTATTTTATCCCTCTAAGATTCAAAAAGTGGAGATTTATGAGGATGTTGCCAGGACTGGAAAAATGCAGCTATGAGGAAAGATTGGATAGGCTCTGTCCTTGGAACAGAGAAGGCTGAAGGGAGATCTTATTGAAATGTATAACATTTTGAGGGGCCTGAACAGAGTGGCGGTGAAGGGTCTACTCACCTTAGCAGAGATGTCAGTGATGAGGGGGCATAGATTTAAAGTGAATTTAAGAGTAAAAGGGTAGCCAGAGAGAGAGTAGGTCTGCTTACGGATCAGTGTGGCAATCTATGTGTGGAGCCACGGGAAATGGGCGAGGTCTTAAATGAATATTTCTTGTCCGCATTTACCATGGAGAAGGGCATGGAAGCTAGTGAGTTCAAGGGAGGGAACACCGATATCCTGAACATATCAACATTACAAAGGAGGCGATGTTGGAGGTTTTGAAGCGCTTTAAAGTGGATAATTCCCCAGGGCCTGACCAGGTGTATCCTAGGATGCTATGGGAAGGAAGGGAGGAGATTGCTGGGACCCTGGCAGAGATCTTTGTATTATTGTTAGCCATGGGTGAGGAGGAAGACTGGAGGATAGCTAATGTTGTGCCTTTATTTAAGAAGGGCAGCAGGGATATGCCAGGGGACTACAGGCTGGTGAGCCTTACATCAGGGCTGGGAAAGTTATTGGAAGGGATTCTGTGAGACAGGATTTATATGCATTTGGAAAGGCATGGTCTGATTAGGGATAGTCAGCATGGCTTTGTGCGTAGGAAATCATGTCTCATGAATTTGATTGAGCTTTTTGAGGAGGTGACCAAGAGGATTGATGAGGGCAGGGCGATGGACGTTGTCAACATGGACTTTAGCAAGGCCTTTGACAAGGTCCCGCATGGTAGGCTGGTCCAGAAGGTTTGAACACATGGGATCCAGGGTGAGCTAGCAAATTGGATACAAAATTGGTTTGGTAATAGGAGGTAGAGGGTGGTAGTGGAGGGTTGTTTTTCAGATTGGAGGCCGGTGACCAGTGGTGTGTCGCAGGGATCGGTGCTGGGCCCTCTGTTGTTTGTCATGTATATTAATGACTTGGATGTGAATGTAGGAGGCATGATTAGTCGGTTTGCAGATGACACCAAAATTGGTGGTGTAGTGGATAGTGAAGAAGGTTGTCTATGGTTACAACAGGATATAGATCAACTGGGAAAGTGGGTAAGGGAGTGGCAAATGGAATTTAACGCAGACAAGTGTGAAGTGATGCATTTTGGGAAGTTAAACCAGGGCAGGACATATACAGTGAATGGCAGGGCCCTGGGGAGTGTTCTTGAGCAGTGAGACCTGGGGTGCAAGTACCTAGTTCCCTGAAAGTGGCAGCACAGGAACACAGGGCGGTGAAGAAGGCGTATGGCATGTTTGCCTTCATTGGCCAAGGCATTGAGTACAAGAGTTGGGACGTCATATTACAGTTGTACATAACGTTGGTTGGGCCGCATTTGGAGTACTGTGTGCAGTTCTGGTTGCCACACTACAGGAAAGATGTGATTAAGCTAGAGAGGGTGCAGAAAAGATTCACAAGGATGTTGCCTGGTTTGGAGGGCTTGAGTTATAAAGAGAGATTGGATAGGCTGGGTCTCTTTTCCCTGGAGTGAAGGAGGATGAGAGGGGTCATGATAGAGGTGTATAACATTATGAGAGGCATAGATAGGGTAGATAGTCAGAGTCTGTTTCCCACGGTAGGAGTGACTAAAACTGGAGGGCACAGATTTAAGGTGAAAGGGAGGAACAGTAGCAACATTTAAGAGGTATCTGGGCAGGTACTTGAATGAGCGAGGCCTAGAGGGATATGAAATTAAGGCAGGCAGATGGGATTAGTATAGATAGGCATTATGGTCGGCATGGATGCGGTGGGCCAGAGGGCCTGTTTCTATGCTGTATGACTCTATGACTCTATAACTCTAGTTGGCGCTGAGCCTCTGCAAGGTAGAGGTCAGTACGCCATACTACAACAGCACCACCCTTGCCTGCAGGTTTGATGACCATGTCGGGGTTAGACCTGAGAGAATGGCTTGGTCAAGTTTGGCAGAAAAATCATTCTTGGTTTTGTTGGGGAATATGAACTGATCACAGTGGCATATTGGCTCCTTGCCAGTTTGAGACAGAGACTCATGTGGCCCTTATTGCTTCCAAGAGGGAACTCATGAAGCTGATTGACAAGTTAATTCTTGATGGAAAATCCAACTCTGTGAATTCTTTGTTTTTCTTCTGATTTTCCCTTCCAGAAGAAAGTAAAGCTGCTTTGGGTGTTCCATGAGCTGCATCTCTTCAGTTCACCGAGTCACACGCAGAGTGGCGATGTCAATGTCATATCGCTGGAGTTCTTGGGCGATAAGCACAGTGCGATGCTCCAGGCATTCACTCACGGGTGTTTCCATTAGGGTCCTGATGTTCCAGGTCCCCTTCTTTCTACTGCAGAAGGTGATCACTCGGGACATGGCGATCCAGTCAGGAGAGGTGAGACAAACTATGTTTAGGGCACCATTTCCAGCCCCCTCCCCAATAAAGGCTGAGCAGAGTTGATCATAAAGAGAACAGCTCAGTCACAGTTATAGCTGATGAAAGTCACCCCTAACTCATCCAAGTGCTAGACGACCATCTTGTAACTGCCATGACGAGAAGCTTCCAAACAACACAATCCTGCTCCCGTCGCCATTTGCTGTAAGCTTAAGGAACTGCATCTCATCTTTACATGCCTCTCACCTCAGTATTGGTATATTAATGTTCAAACCTTAACTTTAGCTCCCACTTCTTTAGGACAGATGATGGAAGTGAAATCTAAAGATGGATTGGCATCTCGTGGGGAGGCAGATCAGTGCCTTGGGTGGGGCCGCTCCAGTGATAGTGAAATGGCAACCGTTTGAAGTCAATGGAAATTAAAATAAGGAGATGTAAAACAGCATTTTACCAACAGTGGGTGGGCTTTCTGCCATGTGGGAAGAATTCCTGATAAACCCTAGTGGCCTCCTCTAGCAGGGAGCCCTCCGAATCATTAATCAGGCACTCTGTGACCAAATGAGGGCCCCTCCGGTGGCAGTGGCTGGTCGGTAGAAAATCCCTCCAGCCTCACCAATCCCCTCCAACAACCCCTCGCCAGGGCATGCTTGACTGGCCCAGCAACCCAGGCTCCACTTATCAATTCAGAGGGTGGCCTGCTTCCATGCCTTCCTCTCTGCTTAGTGTAGCCCCAGCAGTGGCCACTCATCCCAGTGGTGCTGCTGATTAGGAGGGCCCTCAGGTCGTCGGAAAGCCGCTTACTTTTAACAGGTGGTTTTTCTCGGGCCTGGGCCTCCCGACCATTAACTGGCCACTAAAGGGCCTTAATTGGCCAGGGCGGGCCACTTTTTTGCTGCTGCCGCCCTGTGTAAAGTGGCGGCAGAGGCAAGAGTGGGCCGGAAAGGGCTCCCTCAGCCTTCCGCTCCATTTTACATCTCCCCCCACCCCTCCAGCTTCCCGCTCTTTGGGGGAGCATAAAATTACGGCTAACTCTGGGCCAGCAAGACCTGTGAACACCCTTCCCACCTCGCCGCTAATTGAGGCCCTTAAGTGGGCAATTAATGCCCAGTTAAGAGCCTCATTCTGTTTCCGCCGGAATTAGTCCAGCAGCAGGCGGCTTGTCACTGCATGAGGAGCAGAGAGCATGCCAAGCAAACCCATGTGGGTTGCTTGAGAGCTCTGGGTGTGGGGCCCCTCATTAAAACGCCCTGAGTGCATGACCAAGGGACCCAGCAATGGAAAGAGGGGAGCCTGCTGATAGCCACCCCATTGCCTTCGCTGCCAACCCCCTACATCTACCTCCACCACAACCCCACCCTGCGAATCCCCTCCCATCCTGACTTACCTGTGGCCTGGGCCCACACCTCCAGTTAGTCCAGTACAGGCAACAACCATCACCTCTGTGGTGGCGTCGCTCAGTTAAAGAGCTGCTGGCCTCTGCTTGGCACTTGAATTGGCGGGCCTTTCCCAAAGGAGGTGACGTGGGGCTCTCGCCGGCACTTTAGCCAGTGGTCGAGACCCCGTCGCCCAGGTAAAATCCTGGCCTATGTATGTAAGAGAGTATGTGCATGTGAATAAGTGTATGTGTGAGATCACCTGTCTGAGAGTGTGATTTCCTCCCCTTCCCTTTGTTCTGTTCCCATTTAAATGTTTGCCCTACTTAATTTTTTCAGATTTCTGAAGGGTTACACCCACCATGGTAATTTGCCTGTTTACTGCACAGATATTGCTGAAAAAAAATTGTCAATTTCCTTTAATGTGAGGACGGAATAGTTTTTACCATTCCAGATATCCAACCCGACTCTCTATGCACAGTTGAATAGTATTGATTTCCCTCTTTCACAATAATTATTTTACGTAAGTGTAAAAATCCAGCTGTAATAGCATAACCTCTTGAGACCAATGGCTTAAAACAAAACATATTTAAATAGTCTTATAAGCAAAAATATGACATGAATGACCTCATATTGAAAGGTTTAAAACTGATCATCAATTCTGATTCAAAAACACAATCCCCATGTGAATTTTAGGAGTCATTTCCTGTTTGTTGATAGCAGTTGACCCGTATGTTTCCCAATGTTCAAGACACAATAAGATAACTTTACAAGTGTTAAATACTTTAACAATTACAGCACATTTGGGGAATCGAGGGGAATTTACAGCCTCACCGTATTTGAACAAGGTGTACTTATGACTGTAACAAAAACAAGAAATGCTGGAGTCACTCAGCAGGCCTGGCAGCATCTGTGGAAAGAGAAGCAGAGTTAACGTTTCGGGTCAGTGACCCTTCGTCGGAACTGACAAATATTAGAAAAGTCACAGATTATAAACAAGTGAGGTGGGCGTGGGGTTTACTTTCATTTTTAGTTATTTTTTCTTCATTTTTTTCTTCCTTTTTTTTTACATTCCTTTTTAACTTTTTTTACATTTTTTTTTTGCATTTATTTCATTTCATCTTAGTTTGTTCAGTTTGCTTACCCACTGTTTTTTTCAGGTTGTTTTTCTTCAGGTTTGCACTTGCTGCTGTTCAATATTCAGTGTATTCACACCTAATCTGTACTAATGCTTTGTCTTTCAACACACCATTAACATATTGTTTGCCTTTGCTCCGTGACCTTTTGGTCAGCTATGTGGCCTGGTCCAATCTGCACCTTCTCCTTTGTTATCTCTTGCCCCACCCCCACCTCACTTGTTTATAATCTGTGACTTTTCTAATATTTGTCAGTTCCAAAGAAGGGTCACTGACCCGAAACGTTAACTCTGCTTCTCTTTCCACAGATGCTGCCAGACCTGCTGAGTGACTCCAGCATTTCTTGTTTTTGTTTCAGATTTCCAGCATCCACAGTATTTTGCTTTTATTTTTATGTACTTATGACTGACCATGCAACATGTTGGCAGCAAATAGAGAAATTCTGAGCTCCAGAGACTGGTCATGTGGTGCTCACATCTGTCTTTTCTTCATTTAACAAAAAATGAAATGAAAGATAATTAAAATCTGGTAGATTTTCTGTTTCATTGTTCTAGATCTCAATTTGCTTTTTCATATTTCCTTTTACTAGTTTTTTTGCTCGCTTCTAAAACACATTCTTCCTAATCTGTCCTGTTTTTGAATTCCCCCATGGCTTTTTTTTGGTTTCCATTCACTTTTATTTCAGTTTAATCAATTCTGCTTATACATTTCTGTAATTTATTTCCATGAATCCTATTTGTTTTGTGTTCCTTTTCCCTAAGTCGGCCATCAATTTTCTTGTGTTCATCTTTCAGCACTCTGCTTTAATTTTCGTCCTTTGTTTCATTTCTTTCTTCATTTTCATTTTCTTATTGTTGTTTTATCAGTTCTGCTCATACAAAATCTTACATTTTGTATTTTTTCTTCTAGTCCTTTGTGTTCAGTTTTTGAATAGTGACCATTCATACCTTCCATTTCTCTTTATCTTATTCATTTGTTTCTTTATCCTTTAATTTTTTCAGCCTATTCTCACTGTTTTCAGTTTGTGTACTTTATCTACTTTCATGTTCTGTGTATTCTGTCTTTCCCTAATCATATTCAATTAGTTTCCCTCTGTTTCATTATCATTTTTTATGGCGAAAAAATTGGATGCTTGTTTAATTTATCCTGTGCATTACTTAGATTGGTGCCGTCATAGCTACACATTGAAAGTTTGAAAATAATTCCATCAAAAACAAAATAGGCTTTGAAGAAATGATTACATTGTGCTTAAGTATACTTGTAAAGGATCATTTATCCAATGAAGCGACATTTCATAGTTTATCAAAGTCCACCCCCTCGTCCTAGCCTCGGAACCTGGGCAATGAGTAAGAAAGGGTTGCTCAAGACAGGGTGAAGTATGGTGCAACTCTTTATGTTCTGGGCTACTTTGGTTATCATGAAGGCTCGGCAAATAAGGCCTCAACAGTAGAACAGGAGGAGGAAGATATGCCACCTAAAATATCTGAACAGCTGTTCTGGTGGACGAAGGCTGCAGCAGAATGAAACCGCCCAATCGTCTTGGTTTCCTTGCCATTGGATCAAGGTGTCATTCTGTCAAGATGCATGTGGAAGCTGGTGTGCAATGGTTTCACCACATTAAAAGGTGTCTCACATAGGTGTCTTCCTTTCTGATACCTCCTCCAAGCCCTTCGGCAACCAGCAAATGGCGATGGAAACAGGATTGTGTTGTCTGGAAGCTTCTAGACATGATCTGGCACGGAGGTGGCAGTTACAAGAGGGTCGTCTAGCATGTGGATGAGTTAGCGGTGACTTCCAGCAGCTGTAACTGTGACTGAGCTGTTCTCTTTAGGATCCACTCTGCTCACCCTTTATTGGGGAGGGAGCTGGAAATGGAGCCCTAAACATCGTTTGCCTCACTTCTCCCGACTGGATAGCCGGGTCCAGAGGGATCACCTTCTGCAGTAGAAACACACAAAAAACACATCTACTAAGGTTTGGGGACCTGGAACATCAGGACCCTAATGGAAACACCCGTGAGTGAATGCCTGGAGCATCGCACTGTGCTTATTGCCCAAGAACTCCAGCGATCTGACATTGACATCGCCACTCTGCGTGTGACTCGGTGAACTGAAGAGAGGCAGCTCATGTAACACCAAGGCGGCTTTACTTTCTTCTGGAAGGGAAAATCAGAAGAAAAATGCAGAAAACACAGAGTTGGATTTTCCATTAAGAATGAACTTGTCAATCAGCTTCATGAGTTCCCTCTGGGAAGCAATGAGTACCTCATGAGTCCTTGTCTCAAACTGGCAAGGAGCCAATATGCCACTGTGATCAGTGCATATTCCCCAACTCTAGATGCCAACAACAAAACCAAAAAAGATTTCTCTGCCAAACTTGACCTAGCTGTTCTCTCAGGTCTAACCAAGACATGGTCATCAAACCTGCAGACAAGGGTGGTGCTGTTGTTGTATGGCGTACTGACCTCTACCTTGCAGAGGCTCAGTGCCAACTAGAGTCATAAAGTCATAGAGTCGTACAGCATAGAAACAGGCCCTTCGTCCCACCGCGTCCATGCTGACCATAATACCTATCTATACTAATCCCATCTGCCTGCATTAATTCCATATCCCTCTATGCCTTGCTCATTCAAGTACCTGTCCAGATGCCTCTTAAATGTCGCTACTGTTCCTGCCTCCACCAACTCCTCAGGCAGCTCTTCCAGATACCCACTATTCTTTGTGTGAAAAATTTACCCCTTTCATCTCCTTTAAACCTCCTCCCTCTCACCTTAAACCTATGCCCTCTAGTTTTAGTCACCCCTACCATGGGAAACAGACTCTGGCTATCTACCCTATCTATGCCTCTCATAATTTTATATACCTCTATCATGTCCCCTCTCAGCCTCCTTCGCTCCAGGGAAAAGAGACTCAGCCTATCCAATCTCTCTTTATAACTCAAGCCCTCCAAACCAGGCAACATCCTTGTGAATCTTTTCTGCACCCTCTCTAGCTTAATCACATCTTTCCTGTAGTGCAGCGACCAGAACTGCACACAGTACTCCAAATGCGGCCGAACCAAGGTGATGTACAACTGTAATATGACGTCCCAACTCTTGTACTCAATGCCTTGGCCAATGAAGGCAAACATGCCATACGCCTTCTTCACCACCCTGTCTCCCTGTGTTGCCACTTTCAGGGAACTATGTACTTGCACCCCAAGATCTCTCTGCTCAAGAACACTCCCCAGGGCCCTGCCATTCACTGTATATGTCCTGCCCTGGTTTAACTTCCCAAAATGCATCACTTCGCACTTGTCTGCATTAAATTCCATTTGCCAATCCCTTGCCCACTTTCCCAGTTGATCTATATCTTGTTGTAAGCTGAGACAAACTTTTTCACTGTCCACGATACCACCAATTCTGGTGTCATCTGCAAACTTACTAATCATGCCCCCTACATTCACATCCAAGTTATTAATATATATGACAAACAACAGAGGGCCCAGCACCGATCCCTGCGGCACACCACTGGTCACCGGCCTCCAATCTGAAAAACAACCCTCCACTACCACCCTCTACCTCCTATCACCAAGCCAATTTGGTATCCAATTGGTTAGCTCACCCTGGATCCTATGTGTTCAAACCTTCTGAACCAGCCTACCATGCGGGACCTTGCCAAAGGCCTTGCTAAAGTCCATGTAGACGACGTCCATCGCCCTGCCCTCATCAATCCTCTTGGTCAGCTCCTCGAAAAACTCAATCAAATTCATGAGACATGATTTCCCAAGCACAAAGCCATGCTGACTATCCCTAATCAGACCATGCCTTTACAGATGCATATCAATCTTGTCTCTCAGAATCCCTTCCAATAACTTTCCCACCACTGATGTGAGGCTCACTGGCCTGTATTTCCGTGGCTTATCCCTGCTGCCCTTCTTAAATAAAGGCACAACATTAGCTATCCTCCAGTTTCCAGTACCTCACCCGTGGCTACTAATAATACAAAAACTCTACCAGGGTCCCAGCAATCTCCTCCCTTGCTTCCCATAGTATCCTCGGATACACCTGGTCAGGCCCTGGGGATTTATCCACCTTAATGTGCTTCAAAACCTCCAACACCACCTCCTTTGTAATGTTGATATGCTCCAGGAAATCGGTGTTCCCTCCCTTGAACTCACTAGCTTCCATGACCTTCTCCACTGTAAATACGGACGAGAAATATTCATTTAAGATCTCGCCTATTTCCTTTGGCTCCACACATAGATTGCCACACTGATCGTTAAGGGGACCTACTCTCTCCCTAGCTACCCTTTTACTCTTAATATACTTATAGAATCTTTTAGGATTCTCCTTTATCTCATCTGCCAGGGAAATCTCATGGCCCCTTTTGCCCTCCTAATTTCCTTCTTAAGTGTAGTCCTACATCCCCTATACTCCTTGAGGTACTCGCTCGATCCCAGCTGCCTTTACCTGACATATGCCTCCTTCTTTGTCCTGACCAGACCCTCAATATTCCTCGTCAACCAAGGTTACCTAAACTTGCCAGCCTTGGCCTTCCATCTAACAGGAACATTCCAGCCCTGAACTCTTCCCATCTTACTTTTAAAAGCCTCCCACTTGCCAGACATCCCTTTACCTGTAAACAGCCTCTCCCAATCAACTTTTGAGAGTTCCTGGCTGATGCCATCGAAATTAGCCTTCCCCCAATTTAGGACTTCAACCTGAGGAGCAGTCCTATCCTTTTCCATAACTATCTTGAAGCTAATAGAGTTATGGTCACTGGTCCCAAAGTGCTCCCCCACTGACACATCAACCACCTGCCCAGTCTCATTTCCTAAGAGGAGGTCGAGTGTAGCCCCTTCTTTCTTAGGGCTATCCACATACTGCTTCAGAAAACTATCCTGAACACACTTAACAAATTCTTCCCCATCTGATCCCTTAGCACTAAGACAGTCTCAGTCAACAGTAGGGAAGTTAAAATCACCTACTATTACAACCCTATAATTCCTACACCTATCTGTGATTTCCCTACATATATGCTCCTCCATTTCCCTCTGACTATTGGGGGGCCTATAGTATAATCCCATCAAAGTGATCACCCCTTTCTTATTTCTCAGTTCTACCCATATGGCCTCGCTGGACATTCCCCCTGGGATATCCTCTCTAAGTACTGCCGTGATGTCCTCCCTAATCAATAGTGCAACTCCCCCACCCTCTCTTACCTCCACCTCTGTCACGCCAGAAAGATCGGTACCCCGAAACATTGAGCTGCCAGTCCTGCCCATCCCTCAACCACGTTTCCGTAATATCAATATTATCGCAATCCCATGTACCGATCCATGCTCTGAGTTCATCTGCCTTACCTGTAAGGCTTCTTGCATTAAAGTAAATGAAGTTTAGCCTACCAGACCTTCCACGCTCCCTGTCCTGCCCCTGCCCGGCCTGCCTACTGGACTTGCTTGCTTTAACCTTTACATTTACCTCAACTATCTCATCTGAGAGACTACTACTTTGGGTCCCACCCCCATGCAAGACTAGTTTAAACCCTCCCGAGTAGTGCTGGCAAACCTCCCCGCAAGGATATTGGTCCCCCTCCAGTTTAGATGCAACCCGTCCCTCTTGTACAGGTCACCTCTGCACCAGAAGAGATCCCAATGATCCAAGCAGCTGAAGCCCTCCTGCCTGCACCAGCTCTTCAGCCACGCATTCATTTGCCTTATCCTCCTATTCCTACCCTTACTAGCATGTGGCACAGGGTGTAATCCTGAGATTACAACCCTGGATGTCCTGCTTTTTAACCTTCTGCCTAACTCCCTATATTCACTTTGCAGGACCTCATCTCTTTTCCTGCCTATGTCGTTAGTACCAATATGACAATTTCCAGTTTCCTCTGGCTGCTCACCCTCCCCTTTCAGAATATCCTGCAGCTGCTCCGAGACGTCCTTGACCCTAGCACGAGGGAGGCAACATACCATCCTGGAGTCATGTTTGCGGACACAGAAACGCCTATCTACACCCCTAACGATAGAATCCCCTATCACTATAGCTCTTTCAACCCTTTCCCTCTCCTGCTGTGCAACAGAGCCCTCCGTGGTGCCACGAACTTAGCTGTTGCTGCTTTCCCCTGGCAGGTCATCCCCACCCCAACAGTATCCAAAGCGGTATCTCCGTTTGAGAGGGGGATGGCCACAGGGGACTCCTGCACTACCTGCCTGCGCCTACTATTCCGTCTGGTGGTCACCCATCTCTTTTCTGCCTATGCAGCCATTACTTGCGGTGTGACCACCTCACTAAATGTGCTTTCCACGACGTCCTCAGCATCGCGGATGCTCCACAGTCAATCCACCCGCAGCTCCAGCTCTTTAATGCGGGTAGTCAGTAGCTGCAGATGGATACACTTCCTGCACCATGGCCATCAAAGACACTGGAAGCGTCCCTGATTTCCCACATAGTGCAGGAGGAGCATATCACTGGGCTGAGCTCTTCTGTCTTACCCTTAGGTTAATTAGTTACTCCCTGAATTAAAAAATACTAATTATACTAGGGGCCTTGTTCTACCCACTTCAATCAAACATTCTTTAAAAAAAACACTTTAGTGGTACTCACCTTATCACCAGAGGTTTTATTTTCAACAAAAAAAAACTTACCCCTTATTTTTTAAGATATTCTGACAGCTGCTGCTCACCAACTCTCACACACTTCTTCCTACCTCCCTCTGGACCATGACCCCACCACCGAACATCAAGCTACTGTCCACAGGACTGTCACTGACCTCATCTACTCTGGAGATTTTTCCTCGACAGCTTCCAACCTCGTAGTCCCACAACCCTGGACAGCCCGCTTCTACCTCCCCAAAAGCCACAAACAGGACTGTCCCAGGAGATCCATTGTGTCAGCCTGCTCCTGCCGCACTGAACTTATTTCTTCCTATCTTGACTCTATCTTTTCTCCGCTGGTCCAATCTCTTCCCACCTACATCCGTGACTCTTCTGACACCCTACGTCATTTTGACAATTTCCAGTTTCCTAGCCCCAACTGCCTTCTCTTCACTATGGACGTCCAATCTCTCTACACCTCCATCCCCCACCAGGATGGTTTGAGGGCTCTCCGCTTCTTCCTTGAACAGAGGCCCAACCAGTCCCCATCCACCACCACCCTCCTCCGCCTGGCTGAACTTGTCCTCACATTGACCAACTTCTCCTTCAACTCCACTCACTTCCTTCAAGTAAAAGGTGTCGCTATGGGTACCCGCATGGGTCCTAGTTATGCCTGTCCTTTTATGGGATTTGTCGAACATTCCTTGTTCCAGTCCTACTCAGGCCTCCTCCCCCAACTCTTTTTCCTGTACATTGATGACTGTATCGGTGCCGTTTCCTGCTCCTGCCCTGAACTGGAAAACTTTATCAACTTCGCTTCTAACTTCTACCCTTCTCTCACCTTTACAAGGTCCATCTACAACACTTCCCTTCCCTTCCTCGACCTCTCTACCGCCATCTCTGGTGATAGGCTGTCTACTAATATCCATTATAAGCCTACTGACTCCCACAGCTACCTCAACTACACTTCTTCAAATCCTGCCTCCTGTAAGGACTCCATTCCATTCTCCCAGTTTCTCCGTCTCCGAAGCATCTGCTCTGATGATGCTACCTTCCATGACAGCACTTCTGATATGTCTTCCTTTTTCCTCAACTGAGGAATCCCCCCCCCACTGTGGTTGACAGGGCCCTCAACCGTGTCCGGCCCATTTCCAGCATCTCTACCCTCACCCCTTCCCCTCCCTCCCAGAACTGTGACAGGGTTCCCCTTGTCCTCACTTTCCACCCATCAGCCTCCATATCCAAAGGGCCATCCTCCACCATTTTCGCCACCTCCAGCATGATGCCACTACCAATGCGCATCTTCCCCTCCCTACCCCTGTCAGCATTCCGAAGGGATCGTTCCCTCCGTGACACCATGGTCCACTCCTCCATTACCCCCACCACCTCATCCCCTTCCCACACACCTTCCCCTGCAATCGCAGGAGGTGTAATACCTGCCCATTTACCTCCTCGCTCCTCACAACCCAGGCCCCAAACACTCCTTTCAGGTGAAGCAGCAATTTATTTGTACTTCTTTCAATGTAGTATACTGTATTCGCTGCTCACAATGTGGTCTCCTCTACATTGGGGAGACCAAACGCAGACTGGGTGACTGCTTTGCGGAACACCTCCGCTCAGTCTGCAAGCAGGACTCCGAGCTTCCGGTTGCTTGCCATTTCAACACTCCCCCCTGCTCTCATGCTCACATCTCTGTCCTGGGATTGCTGCAGTGTTCCAGTGAAGATCAACGCAAGCTCGAGGAACAGCATCTCATTTATCGATTAGGCACACTACAGCCTGCTGGACTGAACACTGAGTTCAATAATTTCAGAGCATGACGGGCCCCCCATTTTACTTTTATTTTCAGTTATTTTTTTCTTATTCCTTTTTTAAACTATTTTTCTTTTTTGTGTTTATTTTCTTTTATTTCATCTTTGTTTGTTCAGTTTGCTTACCCTCTTTTTTCATATTTGTACTTGCGGCTGTTCAATTTTCATTCCTTAATACCCTATCTGTACTAATGCTTTGTCTTTAAACACACCATTAAGATATTGTTTGCCTTTACTCCACGACCTTCTGGTCAGCTATCTGTGACCTTGTCCTATTTACACCTTCTCCTTTGTTATCTCTTGCCCCACCCTCACTTTACTTGCTGATAACCTTTTACATTTCTAACATTTGCTAGTTCTGAAGATGGGTCACTGACCTGAAATGTTAACTCTGCTTCTGTCTCCACAGATGCTGCCTGACCTGCTGAGTATTTCCAGAATTTCTTGTTTTTATTTCAGATTTCCAGCAACTGCAGTATTTTGCTTTTATTGACCAAGCTGTCTATGGCGTTCCAAAGGAGGACAGGCTTATTCTTCTCGGAGACGTCAATGCCAGAGTTGGAAGAGATTCCAGTCTCTGGAATGCAACCATTGGCAGGGAAAGAATTGGAATTGTCAACTCCAACGGCATTCTCCTCCTTATTAAATGTGCACAACATAGGCTTAGCATCACCAACGCCCTGTTCCACCAGAAGAACAAACATCATGGCAACACGCATGGTCCAAATACTGACACCTGATCGATTATGTCTTCGTCCATGCCTGTAATGGCATAGATGTTACAGGAACTGTAAAAATGACAGGAACTGATGACTTCTGGACCGATCCCTGACTTATTCATTCAATCATGTCCATTAAACTGGCTCCCAAATGACGGATGCAACAGAACAGATGTCCGCAAAAGGTCAAGGCCGAAGCTCTGAAGGATCCAATCAAAAGAGACCGATTCCAACAATGTCTTAGGGAAAAACTTTCAAACTTCAATCATGAACAGAAGAGTATCCAGAGCGCTTGGGATGTCCTTAAGTCCAATATCACCAATGCCTACAAAGATACACTTGGATTTTCTATCAGGAAGCATCAGGACTGGTTTGATGAAAATGATCAGGACATCAACAAACTGATTGATCGCAAGCGCAAGACCTTCTTTGCCTGGCAGAATGACCCAAACTCAAAGCAAAAGAAACTGGCTTACCAACAAGCAAAGGCAGAGGTACAAAAGAGCACCCACAACATGAAGAACAGATAGTGGGCAGACAAGGCAAAGGAAATTCAGCATCTCACTGACATGAATAATATCCATAGCTTCTTCACTGCCACAAAGACCATTTATGGCCCAAGCACTCAGGGACCTGCTCCTTTGAGGCCTAAGGATGGGGGAGATCTCAACAAGGAAAAGGGAGCTGTCAATGGCCATCAGAGGGAGCATTTTGAAGACCTTTTCAATCAAGAATCCATTGTTGACAAGAGTGTTTTCAACTCCATCCCACAATATTCAGTTAGAGATGAGCTCGGAACTCCACCAATGTCAATGGAGGTGATGAAAGCCATCACGCAAATGAAGAACAATAATACAGCAGGAGGTGATGGAATCCCCACTGAAATCTTTAAGCATGGAGGCGAAGAACTAACATTCGAGCTCTATGCCCTCACCCTACAGATTTGGAATGAAGAGGAAGTCCCAAATGATCTCAAGCATGCTATGATTGTGACAATCTTCAAGAGAGTGGACGAATCCAACTGAGAAATTACAGAGGCATCTCCCTGCTGTCCATTGCAGGAAAGATCATTACAAGAACCCTTCTGAACAGATTCATTACACTTGCTGAAGAGCTATTCCCCGAATCTCAATGTGCGTTTAGGCTATCAAGAGGCTCTGCTGATATGGTTTTCACAGCTCGCCAACTACAAGAAAAATGTCGTGAACAACATCAACCTCTCTACATAGCATTTTCTGACTTTCGACTCTGTAAATCATGAGGCATTCTGGAAGATTCAGTTGAAATACGGATGTCCTCTAAAATTTGTCCCCATTCTTTGCCTGTTTCATGATGATATGCGAGCGGTGATCCTTAGCAACAAATCCATTACAGATCCCTTTGAGGATAAGACAGGACTTAAACAAGATTGTGTCATTGCCCCAACTTTTTTATCGATCTTCCTAGCAGCCATGCTCCATCTGACTAGAGACAAGCTCCCTGCTGGAGTGCAGCTTATTTATCGAATGGATGGTAAACTTTTTAAACTCAGGTGACTCCAATCAAAAACTAAGACCACTCCAACTTCAGTCATTGAGCTCCAATAAGCTGATGACACTGCACTAAGTGCTGTATTGGAAACAGATCTTCAGAAAATCGTCGACGTATTTACTGAGACATATGAGAAGATGAGACTTACACTCAACATTCAGAAGACCGAAGTCCTCCTTCAGCAAGCTCCAGATGCACATGCCCATGCCCCAGTAATTAGGATTCATGATGAGTGCCTGGAAAATGTGGAACACTTCCAGTATCTTGGAAGTTATCTTTCACAGACGGCTGACATTAACGAAGAAAGCCAGCATCGTCTGAAATCTGCTGGTGCAGCCTTTGGCCACATGAGGAAGCAAGTGTTTGAAGATTGTGACATCAAAACTGAAACCAAGCTCATGGTCTACCATTTAGTCATGATCCCTACCTTGCAGTATGGTGCTGAAGTATGGGCAACATATAGGAAGCACCTTAAAGCAGTAGAGTCATTTCATCAACATTGTCATAGAGTCATACAGCACCGAAACAGGCCCTTCAGCCCACCGAGTCTGCACTGACCATCAACCACCCATATATACTAACCCTACATTAATCCCATTTTTCCCTCTCACATCCCTACCTTCCCTTAATTCTCCTACCACCTACCTACAATAGGGGTATTTTTTATTTTACCATGACCAATTTACCGATCAACCCACAAGTAGGAGGAAACTGAAGCACCCGGAGGAAACCCATGCAGGCACAGGGAGAGCTTGCAAACTCCGCACGGGCAGTACCCAGAACCAAACCTGGGTTGCTGGAGCTGTGAGGCTGCGGTACTAACCACTGCACCACTGTGCCTGTGGAAGATCCTATATATCAAGTGGGAGGACAGGCACACCAATATCAATGTCCTCTCACAAGCAGGCACCACAAGCTTTGAGGCTATGATTATCCACCATCAGCTTTGCTGGGTTGGTCAAATAGTTCAGATATCAGATACCAGGCTCCCAAAGCAGGCCTTCTTCTCCCAGCTCAGTCAGGGCAGACGCACCAGAGGAGGACAAAAGAAACACTTTAAGGATGTGCTAAAAGCCAGCATGAAGAAATGCAACATTGACATCAACTCCTGGGAGACCATCACCCTGAAGCAAACCAGAAGGTGGCAGAGTCTATGGGAAGGATCCCAGCATTTTGAGACCCTACGATGACAAAATATAGAGGAAAAGTGAGAGCAACGAAAAGAATAAGCCATGACCTGAACTAATAATTCATGACCAGACATCCCACATGACAACAGATACCCTACGTGCCATAAAGTCTGTACATTCTGAATCGGCCTCATCTGCCATCTTCGGACTCATGGAAGGCAATCCTCACCTGTGAGAGATAGATAATAAAATAATAGTTCATCAATATCTTAATTGTAATCTTTAATTGCATGAATAATGAGTATATCAATGACTATTAGATGCCACTTCCTTTGTAAAATAGTATTGAAGTTCTGTTGTAATTGGATAAGCTATTGACATCAATTACACAAAGTAGGTATTTGATTATGCTGCAGAATGGACTAATAACTATGTGGTTTAAATTAAACTGCGTTCTATATCTGTAAGTTTGCCTGCCGGTTGCACTGCGGCATTTCCTGT
This sequence comes from Heterodontus francisci, assembly GCF_036365525.1. Lineage (NCBI taxonomy): Eukaryota > Metazoa > Chordata > Chondrichthyes > Heterodontiformes > Heterodontidae > Heterodontus > Heterodontus francisci. Next base: position 242,140,498 of record NC_090371.1, read on the forward strand.
TTGCTGTCCACAGGATGTGGCTGATCGTGCAGACCTGCTGATAGTAGGACGGCATTACTCATTACTGATTATGTCATTGACACAGAATGTAATTTCTTTCTTACTGGTCATCACATCTGAGGTTTCTGATGAAATATGTCAGGATAATGTCTAGGAAATATGTTCTATTTGATGATACTGGTCAAGTTTTAATTGTTTTATTGATTTATAGGCCTAGATACAGTTACATTTCAGGTACAGGAAGTACACCACATCCCACGTGGGTAAGGACAAAAAATATGTGTCCCTTTACCCAAGCCTGAAGCAGTCATTAATCCCTTTGCATATGAAAATAAGTGACCTAATGCTGGTTTGAGGACCATATTACAAGATTGGCTTGCCAGTGCTGGCTGCACTCAGGGTAACCGGGCCTGGAGATTGCCTGCTAGACTCAGCTAAGAAGCCAAGTAACTTAATTCAATGTGGTACAGGGAGGAGCAAGAGTGCATTTCCAGACCCCACAGTAAAGGAATTGATTGCTGTCACTCCTCTCCCCATCGCCGTCATCACCTGCTCAATATTTCCAGCCACTATTACCAGTCTCGAACCTTGATCTCCCCCTCTCTTGGCCTCCAATTTCCCTTTATTGACCCTGGCCCACAATGCCCAACTCTTGAAATCCCAAGCCCGGTGATTCCCCAGCCCAATCCCTAGCTTCGTCTGTAGTGTTTTGAAATTGAAATTGCATTGTGCATTATGTACTCTACAGGCTGCGATAGAACACACCTGCTAGCAAAGTGAAACTAAAAACAGATAGAATATGTTCAGCTGCTGCAGTCTTGTCTCTCTGTCTTTGCTTCATATCCTATACTAAATTCAGCTAAATATCACTCAAGTCCTGAGGACATCACATCATCTCCCACCTCTATCTTTAAGCCCATTTCATGCACCCCCACCACCCACTCCCCAGCTCAGACCCCAACCCCGATCCCCAAGCCTACCATCCCCACTCCCCTGGCTCCAACCCTTGACCCTGATCCTGATTTCATATCCAACCCTCACAACCAATTAGTTGAGGCCAGTTGTAATGCTAGCAACTGTTTGATCTTGTACTGCTCCATTGAAATGAAACCTAAAGTCAAATATCCAGGAACTCTCAGATCTGACGATTCAAATGCAGGGAGTGCACACTATGTCCTCCATGCACCCATTTACAATTCTGGCCCATAGATCTCTACTTCCACAAATGGGCCTCCTACATAAAAAAAATACCTGATTGAATCTCAGCCAAGGTTAACAGCAGTTATACTTTCTTTGCTAAATATCTTATGTGAGAGAGATTCTCCAAATAGTGAGAGAGAGATAGAGGAGCAAATCTGCAGGGAAATCATAGAGATGTGCAAGCACTATAGAGTGGTAATTTTGGGGGACTTTAATTACCCAAATATCAATTGGGATAATTTTAGAGTGAAGGGTAAAGAGGTGGAGGAATTTCTGAAACGTGTTCAGAAGAACTTCTTTGATCAGTATGATCTCAGCGCAACTCGAAAAGAGGCATTGCTGGATCCGATGCTGGAAAATGAGGTGGGCCAAGTGGACCAAGTGTGTGTTGGGGAGCACTTAGATAAGGGTGATCATTGTACATTAAGAATAGTAATGCAGAAAAGAAAGGAACAAAATAAGGTAGAATGTCTAGATTGGAAGAGGGCTAATTTCAATGTAATAAGAAGGGATCTAGTCAGGGTAGAATGGAAACAAAGTCTGGCAGGAAGAACTGTATCGGAACAATGGGTTATCTTTAAAGAAGAGATGCTTCAGGTACAGGCGAAGAACATTCCAACAAGGGTGAAAGGCAGGGGAACCTAGAACAGGATTCCTTGGTTGATGAGGGAGATAGAGATGATGAAACAAAAAAAGATATATTCACATATCTGGTGAATTCTTCAAGTGAGAACCAGAACAAATACAATAATTTGAAAGGGGAGGTGAAGAGGAAAATAAGACTGACAAAGAGAGAAAATGAAAACGGAATGGCAGTCAACATAAAAGGGAACCCAAAAATCTTCGAACAGCATGTAAATAGTAAGTGAGTACTAAGGGGAGGAGTGGGGCCTATTAGGAACAGGGGTAATATATGCTTAGAGGTACAGGGCAAGACTAATATACTTAATGAGTCATTTGCATCAGTGTTCACTAAGGAAATGGAGGCTGACAAAATGTCAGTAGAGGCAGAGAGAGTAGAGGCAATGGATAGGATAAAAATTGAGAGCAGGGAGGTTCCAAAAAGGCTGGCTATGCTTAGGGTAGATAGGTCACCTGGTCTGGATGACCTGTATCCCAGGTTGCTAAAGGAAGCGGAGTTGGAGATAACAGAAGGGCATGCCATAATCGTTCAATCATCCCTGGATACAGGGAAGGTGCCAGAAGATTGGAGAGTGACTAAGGTGACACCCTTATTCAAGAAAGGGTGTCAGGACAGTCCAAGCAACTAAAGGCCAGTTAGTTTAACATCAGTGGTGGGTAATGTTTAGCAACAATAATCCTGGAAACTATGAATGGACACTAAGAGAGGTTTGAGTTCATTGAATGTAGCCAGCATGGACTTGTGAAAGGCAGATCATGCTTGTCTAATCTAATTAAATTTTTTGATGAAGTAACAGAGCAGTTTGTTGTAGGGAATGTAGTGGATATTGTTAGGACCAGATGAGAAAGAGGTCTAGGGTTCCCTATCAGCCTTCACCTGGTGTTACTTTAACAGGGTTTAATTTTAAGTACACCGTGTTTTTAGCTCCCCCTTGGAGAATCCTTGTTCACTGCTTTCCAATTATAAAGCAAAGAAACCAGTACAAGCAGGCTTTCTTGGGTTTAAAGAAGAAAGTTGAAATTTTATTAAACTTACTTTAACTCTAATTCAGTTAACGCCTACAGATATACGACGCGCCCATGCTAGCATGCATACATGATACACATGTGCAAATAGGGACAGAAGAGAGAAGAAAAATAAAGTGCAAAAGTTTGAGGCAACCTCAGAAGAGGGTTTGTATTATGATTCTTCGAGCTCACTGTGGAGTCCTTGATTGTAGGTAGATCTTGCTTTTCGTTGGGGCCCAGTATTCTTCTTAAATCTTGTTTACTGTGGGAGACTTTTCTGTCTTGCGGTTTGTGTGTCTTCAGTGGATTCAAAGACTTGTGAGAAAGAGATGGGAGCAGGCAGACAGGAGATCTGCTTCAGTCCAGGAGCAAACAGTTCAAAACACTGTGGCAAGTTCAAATTCAAAAAAACTCAGGTTGTCCAGCAGGTTAGTCATGTGACTAGCTGACTTGACCACGTCCGTTTGTGTATTCGGCCATCTTAGCTGTCAACCTGGAATGCTAGTTCCCCCACCTTCAATGTCTGGTGATCAAAAGTCCATTGTGGGTTGAATGTGTCAGGGAATGGTCCCTTGCCTTGTCTTGTCTGTTAATATGCAAATGTCTTCCCAGCCAAAGTCTGGGTCCTTTCTTCACTTCAACAACAGCTTGAAATTTAATGTCCATGTGGCAAAATTAATATGCCTCATTCTTGGCAGGTGGGCGGGCCCTGTATGACAATGTTCTTTATATGGATTTTAAGAAAGCATTTGATAAAGTAGCACAAAAAAGACTGGTTAGAATATTGAGGCTCATGGAATAGGAGGGTCAGTGTCCAATTGGATAAAAAAATTGGCTTACAGACAGAAAACAACAAGCTGTTGTAGATGGATGCTTTTCAGATGGGAGGATGGTAAACAGTAATGTTCCGCAAAGGTCAGTGCTAGGACCACTGCTTTTTTTGCTATATATAAATCATTTGAATATTGGAATACAGAGTAGAATCTTAAAATTTGCTGACCACATCAAACTTCGAGGTGTGGCAAACAGTGAGGATGATCTGAACCACCTGCAACAGGACCGTCCTGCCAGCATCAAAGATCGATGCACATGCACCCCAGGTCCCTCTGCTCCTGCACGCTCTTTAGAACTGTGCCATTAAGTATATATTGCCTTATTCCTTATTCCTTCTGCCAAAAGGCATCACCTTGCACTTGTCAGTATTAAAATCTATCTGCCACCTCTCTGCCCATTCTGCTAGCCTATCTATGGCCTGTTGCAGGTGGTTCATATCATCCTCACTGTTCGCCACACCTCGAAGTTTGATGTGGTCAGCAAATTTTGAGTTTCTAATCTGTATTCCAATCAGAGGCTGCCAGCTGCAGCGCCTCTGCAAAGGAATGTCACTGGAGCCAGGCCACAGGTAAGTCAGGGCGGGAGGGCTTTCATTGGGTGGGAGACGTGGGGGAAGGGATCGGCAGCAAGGGCAGGGGAGTCGACCATAGCAGGCACACCTCCCCCCGCCCCTACACTTCCCGATGCCGGATTCCTCGTTCAGGCACTAAGTGCCTTTGAATGAGAGTTCCCACCCTGGAGCCGGGAAGCAGCCCACACGGTTTTCCATGGCATGCTTCCATGCAGCGACAGGGCCACCCGCTGCACAGCTAATTGTGGCTTTGATAGGAAGAGGCCCTTAATTGAGAGTTAATTACCCAGCTAAAGGCCTCAATTGGTAGCGGGGTGGGAAGGTGGTTCACAGCTCTTCCCATCCTGGACTAAATTTTGGCGGAGGCGGGACAGTGGCGGGGAACACCCCCCCCCCCCCCCCACTGCCCCCCAACCTCCCCACCAGCAACCCACCCGCTTTTATGCTCTCCCCACCTCCAAACCCGCTGCTGGGGAGAGAATAAACTTCCCCCTATGACTTTATGACCTAAATATAAAATGGCTTTAATTTTTAATAATGTCTTGTCACTTTGGGCTGTATTCCTCGTTATATTAATTTGTTCATTGTTATTCTGTTTTTTGTGTCTTAGTATTCTGTCTGTTTTTAAATTTATTTTCTTTGTATTTTTCTCTTTTTATTTCTTTCTCATTTTTAATTATGATTCTCATTCTTAATTTTGCATTTATTTTTCTTTCATTCTTATTTTCTTCTTGTTTTCTTTCTATTTTACCCTTTCAAGTTTTTTTTTCTATTCTACTGTGGATTTCCTGTGGCACTGCTTTTGTTTTGCAACATCCTGACTCAGGGCCTGAACCTTATGCAATATGTGTGGAAATCATCAGTCAAATACCTACCACATTTTACATACATAAGATAAGGAGGATATTAATGGACCATCAATTTCATTAATTTGTCCACCAAGTAGATCAATAGCTGCTATCAGTAAGTCTTTTTGTTAATGAGACTTACTTTCATTAACAGTTTTCAATTTGGAGTGGCGTCAAGGATTTGCTGTTGGAGTTTAGCAAACTATCGAGCAGAAATTTGTATGTATTGTGTCCATTTTTCTGGCATAAAACAGGCATAAAGCATACTAATTTGCAGTGGGATGGCTTGCTACCCAAACAGCATAGATGTTGGTCCTACGACTAATTTTGTGGAGCCCATACTTTACATGTCCCAGGTAGGTGCCTAAAACAGGCATTAGACCTTTTGAATGTTTATTAATGTTTTCCCCTGATGCCTATTGACTTCAGTTTTATGAGGGCATCTTGATGCCAGTAATGACCAGATGAGAAAGGTGTCTGGGGTTCCCTTTCAGCCTTCACCTGGTCATACCGTAACAGAGTTTAATTTTAAACACACCGTGTTTTTAGCTCCCCCTTGGTGAATCCTTGTTCACTGCTTTCCAATTATAAGGCAAAGAAACCAGCACAAACAGGTTTTCTTAGGTTTAAAGGAGGAGGTTGAAATTTACTAAACTTAAACTTGAACTCTAATTTGGTTAATGCCTATGGATACACGATGCACTCACACTAGCATGCATACGCGATACACACGTGCAAATAGAAACAGAAAAGAACAGAAGAACAAAGAACAAAGAACAGTACAGTACAGGAACAGGCCATTCGGTCCTCCAAGCCTGCGCCGATCTTGATGCCTGCCTAAACTAAAACCTTCTGCACTTCCGGGGACCATATCCCTCTATTCCCATCCTATTCATGTATTTGTCAAGATGCCTCTTAAACGTCGGTATCGTACCTGCTTCCACCACCTCCCCCGGCAGCATGTTCCAGGTGCTCACCACCCTCTGTGTAAAGAACTTGCCTCGCACATCCCTCTAAACTTTGCCCCTCTCACCTTAAACCTACGTCCCCTAGTAACTGACTCTTCCACCCTGGGAAAAAGCTTCTGACTATCCACTCTGTCCATGCCTCTCATAACTTTGTAAACCTCTATCATGTCACCCCTCCACCTCCGTCCTTCCAGTGAAAACAATCCGAGTTTATCCAAACTCTCCTCATAGCTAATGCCCTCCAGACCAGGCAAAATCCTGGTAAACCTCTTCGGTACCCTCTCCAAAGCCTCCACGTCCTTCTGGTAGTGTGGCGACCAGAATTGCACGCAATATTCTAAGTGTGGCCTAACTAAAGTTCTGTACAGCTGCATCATGACTTGCCAATTTTTATACTCGATGCCCCAACCGATGAAGGCAAGCATGCCGTATGCCTTCTTGACTACCTTATCCACCTGCGTTGCCACTTTCAGTGACCTGTGGACCTGTACACCCAGTTCTCTCTGCCTGTCAATATTCCTAAGGGTTCTGCCATTTACTGTATACTTCCCACCTGCATTAGACCTTCCAAAGTGCATGACCTCACATTTGTCCGGATTAAACTCCATCTGCCATTTCTCCGCCTAAGTCTCTAACCGATCTATATCCTGCTGTATCCTCTGACAATCCTCATCACCATCCGCAACTCCACCAACCTTTGTGTCGTCCGCAAACTTACTAATCAGACCAGCTACATTTTCCTCCAATTCATTTATATATACTACAAACAGCAAAGGTCCCAGCACTGATCCCTGCGGAATACCACTAGTCACATCCCTCCATTCAGAAAAGCACCCTTCCACTGCTACCCTCTGTCTTCTATGACAGAGCCAGTTCTGTATCCATCTTGCCAGCTCACCTCTGATCCCGTGTGACTTCACCTTTTGTACCAGTCTGCCATGAGGGACCTTGTCAAAGGCTTTACTGAAGTCCATATAGATAACATCCACTGCCCTTCCTTCATCAATCATCTTTGTCACTTCCTCAAAAAACTCAATAAAATTAGTGAGACATGACCTCCCCTTCACAAAACCATGCTGCCTCTCGTTAATAAATGAAGTGGAAAAGTTTGAGGCAATCTCTGAAGAGGGTTTTTGTTATGGTTCTTTTGGTTCATTGTAGAGTCCTTGATTGTAGGTAGATCTTGCTTTTCGTTGAGGCCCAGTATTCTTTTTAAACCTTGTTCACTATGGGAGAATTTTCTTTCTTGGGGTTCACGTGTCTTCAGCGAATTTGGAGTTCCATCAGAAAGAAAAGGAAGAAGACAGAGAGGAGACGTCTTCTTCAGTCCAGGAGCATACTGCAGTCTCTCAGCTCAAACTGTTCGTACAATTCAGAAAAACCAGGTTGCCAAGCAGACTAGTCATGTGACCAGCTGGTCTGACCACATCTGTTTGTGGATTCGGCCATCTCAGCAGTCATCCTGAAATTTGAGCTCCTTCACCTTCACTGTCTGGTGCTCAAAGTCCATTGTGGGTTAAATGGATAAGGAAAGTAACCCCTTTGTCTCCACAAGCACAGTCTGTTAATATGCAAATGTCTTTCTAGCCAAGGGCCTGGTGACTTTTTTAAACAAGCCCTTTCTTCACTTCAGTCACAGTTTTCAAATCAATGTTCATATGACAAAATTAATACACCACACTCAGTCTTGATGTCAAGGATAGTCACTCTTACCTCACCTCTGAAATTTAAACTCTTTTGTCCATGTTTGGACCCAGGCTGTAATGAGGTCTGGATTTGAGTGGTCCTGGCTAAACCTAACCTGAGTTTCAGTGACCAAGTTATTGGTGATTAAGTGCTGTTTGATAGTACTGCTAATGACAGCTTCCATTACTTTGCTGATGATTGAGAGTAGACTGATGCAGCAGTAATTGGCTGGATTGAATTTGTCCTGCTTTTTGTGGACAGGACATACTTGGGCAATTTTCCACACTGTCAAGTATATGCCAGTGTAGTATCTGTACTCGAAAAACCTGGCTAGAGGTGCGTCTGGCTGAAGGTGGATGCAAACTTTTCACCTTTGTCTTTTGTGGTCAAGAGCTGAGCTCCTCCTTCATCAAAGATGGGGATGCTCATGGAATCTCCTCCTCCTGTTATTTGTTTAATTGTCCGCCACCATTCATGACTGAATTTGGCAGGACTGCAGATCTTTGATCTGATCTGTTGGTTGTTGGATGGTTTAGCTCTGTATATAGCCTGCTGCTTCTGCTGTTTAGAGGGCCCTGAGTTGTAGCTTCACCAGGTTGGCACCTCATTTTGAGTAAGATGCCTGGTGCTGCTCCTGGCATTCCCTCCTGCACTCTTCATTGAACCAGGGTTGATCCCCCGGCTTTGTGGTAATGGTAGAGTGGGGGATATGCGAGGCCATGAGATTACAGATTGTGGTTGAATACAATTCTGCTGATGCTGATGGCCCACAGCGTGTCATGGATACGCCAGCTTGAGCTGCTAAATCTTTGCTTTGAATCTATCCCATTTAACATGATGGCAGTGCATACAACACGAAGAGGGTATCTTCAGTTTGAAGCCAGGACTTTGTCTCCACAAGGAGTGTGCAGCAGTCACTCCTTCCAGTGCTGTCTTGGATAGATGCGTTTGCAACAAGATTGAAGAGGACAGGGTCAAGTAGGTTTTTTCTTCATGTTGGTTCTCTAACACCTGCTGTAGGCCCAGTCTGGCCACTTTGTCCTTCAGAACTCAACAGTTCTTCTCCATCAGGAGTGATGCTACCAAGTCATTTTGGGTGATAGGCAGTGAAGTCCCAGACCCAGAGTACATTCTGTGCCCTTTATACCCTCAGTCCATTTTCCAAGTGGTGTTCAACATAGGGGAGTACTGATTCATCAGCTAAAGGAGAACAGCGGATAGAAATCTTCAGGAGATTTCCTTGACCATTTTTGACCTGATGCCATGAGACGTCATGAGGTCCATAGCTAACATTGAGGCCTCCCTGGGTCAATCCCTCCTGACTGACTACCACCATGCTACCAGCTCTGGTGGGTCTGTCTTACTGGTGGGAGAGGACATACCCAGGGATGCTGATGGAGGAATCTGGGAGTCTGGTAAGTTGTCTGAAAGATTTGATTCCGTGAGTATGACGATATCAGTCTGTTGCTTGACTAGTCTGTGGGACAACTCTCCCAATTTTGACACAAATCCCTAGATATTAGCAAGAAGGATTTTGCAGTGTTGGCTGGACAGGGTGTGTCTTTGTCATGTCTGATGCCTCGGTTGATGTCAGGTGGTCCTTCCTGTTTTATTCTTATTAAAGGTTTTTGTAAAGGTTAGATCCAACTGGGTGGCTTGCTAGGTCATTTCAGAGGGCCCTAAAGAATCAACCGTGGGCCTGGAGACACATAGAGGTCAGACTGTGTAAGGACGGCAGATTTCCTTCCTTAAATGATGTACTCCAGTTGGCAGAATGTGACCAGTGGTGCTCCCAGAGATCTGTATTGGGGCATCAGCTTTCCACTATATTTATAAGTAACTTAACTGAAGGAATAGGGAGCCATATATCTAAGTTTGTTGTCAATAGCTGGCACAGTCAGTTGTGTAGGTGGGAACAAAAGGTTGTGTCAGGCAGGCCCCCTACCTGCCAAGAATGAGACACATATTTCGCCACATGAACATTAAAACTTAAAATTGTTGCTGGGAAGAAAAGAAGGCCTATTACAAGGGGTTGCCAAGCCCCTGACTTGGAAAGGACAATGGGGCCACTCACTAATCCAATTTAATCCACATTGGGCTTTTGATTACCAGGTGTTGAAGGTGGAGAGGCTAACACTCCAGGTTAACTACTAAGATGGCTGTAAACACAAACAGAAGACCTGGTCAGACCAGTTTAGTCACATGACTAACTGGCTGTTTGAATTTGAACTTGCCACAGAGTGTTTGAAAGAAGAAAGCTGTTGCTCCTGGACTGAAAAGATCTCTCTCCTGTCTGATCTCATCTCTTTCTCAAGGAACTGAAGACCCATTGAAGACACATGAACCCCAAGAGAGAAAAGTGTCCTACAGTGAACAAGGTTTAAGAAGAGTACTGGGTCCCAATGAAAAGCAAGACTACTTACAAAAGGACTACAGTGACCTTGAAGCACAGTAACAAGAAACTCTTCTGATATTACCTCAAACCTCTCTACTTTATTTTTTCTTCTGCTGTTTTCTGTCTCTATATGTATGTGTGTATCGCATATGCATGCTAGCATGGGGCACAGCGTGTATCCATAGGTGTTAACTGTATTAGAGTTTAAGTTTAAGTTTTAATAAATTTCACGTTTCTTCTTTAAACCAAAGAGGACTGTTTGTGCTCATTTCTTTGCCTTATTATTGGAAAGTGGTGAACAAGGATTCACCAAAGGGGTACTCAAAACACACTCTGTTTAAAATTAAAAACCCTGTTACAATAAGACCAGGTGAAGGCTAAAAAGGACCCCTAGACACCTTTCTCACCTGGTCGTAACAGTCGCAAATGGGCATTGATAGATTCATTAAGTGGACAAAACTGCAGCAGATGGAATTCAAATTGGGGAAGTGTGTCTTTGGACAGAAGAAAGATTGACCAGAGTATTTTTCTAAATAGACAGATGATAGGACCAGTGGCTGAGTAGAGTGATTTATGGTCTGAATATGGAACTCACTAAAAACTAGTTGAAAATACAAAAAATAATTTAAAAGGCTAATAGAATGTTGGTCTATATCTCAAGAGGGCTAGAATAAAAAGGGGGTTGATGTTATACCATTTAAAGTACTGCGCTCAGTTCTAGGTACTGCAGCCCAGGAAGGATTATATTGTCCTTGGAGAGGGTGCAGCACAGGTTCATCTGAACAATACCAGAGCATACATTATGACTGCGGATTGCTTATACTAAGCTTGTATTATCTTTGTATAAAAGATTAAGGGGTGATGTAATTAAGGTGTTGAAGATGCTTGAAGTATTTGATAAGGCAGATAGAGAGAAACTATTTCCTCTGAAAGGAGAGTCCAGAAAAAGGCGGCATAATCTTAAAATTATAGCTAGGCTGTTCAGGGGTTATGTTAGGAAGCAGTTCTTCACATAAAGGGTGGTGGAAATCTGGAACTCTCTTCTCAAGAAGCTGTTGAGGCTAGGTCAATTGAAAATTTGAAATTGAGACTGTTACATTTTTGCATTAAGGGTGATGGAACAAGGTGGATAGACGGTGATAAGATGCAGATCAGCCCTGATGTAATTGACTGGCAGAACAGGCTTAAAGGGCTGTATGACCTACTCCTGTTCCTATGTTCCTATTATTTTTCACTGCTTACATTTTGGCTGCAGTTCTAAGCATTATTTGTTTGATAATAGTATTGTGGCACAAAATGTGTATTACTCGAAGACATTTATTGTCAAAACAAGGATCTCCAGGGCTATTCATACAGCTTCACATTTTGGGCAATCTATCAGTGTATGCAGGCCAAACAATGAGAAATATCTGAAAAATATCCAGTAAGTTTAGTTTCTCACACTGTGATTAAATGCAAGAATGCTGCCAAGTTTTCCCACCAGGCCTCTACTCTCCACTGCCAATTGCACAGCAAAATCAGCCAAGAAACATGAGGAACAAGAAGTAGTGACTGTTACATGTTGGGAAGAATCCTTATATTCTATCTAAACTCATATTACTAATAGAATTAATAGTGGTTAATTCTGTTCAGTAAACCACATGCTCTGAGAAAGAAGCAGGACCTAAACGTGAGAGCTCCACATAAACCCAGATATTACTCAGCAGGTCATGTACCTGTAATAGGCTGTAATAGGTCATCCCTTGTTCTTCATTTTATATTCAATGGCAGTAAACACACTGATACTATAAACTTTAAATAAGTTCTAAGGATGAAGTTAACCTTCTGCATGGATGCATGGACTACAAATTCATTTTTACACATTCATGAGTTCCTCATATGCAGCATTCATCCATTTCAGTGAACTTCAACTAATTTGCAACTCTACTAAATTGCCTAGGATTGGTTCAGTCGAAGAGACTTAGTAGTTGGCAGGAAAAAAGACAGAGGCGCAAGGGGAGAGCCAACTGTGCAACAGCCCCAACAAACAAATTTCTCTGCAGCACCTGTGGAAGAGCCTGTCACTCCAGAATTGGCCTTTATAGCCACTCCAGGCGCTGCTTCACAAACCACTGACCACCTCCAGGCGCGTATCCATTGTCTCTCGAGATAAGGAGGCCCAAAAGAAAGAAGGTTCAGTTAATACTCCAGAAATAATGAATTTAAATAATTGATCACTAGTTTAACCTAATCTATTACTCATTAACACTGCAAACATAAATTTAAAAGAAAATGTAAATGGGGACTGTTTCCCTATGAAGCGAGTACTAAGCCAAGAATGAATCATTTAAATTTTGACTCAAGCGGAGGTTAGTAAAATGAAACATCCATTTCTAAAACAGAGAAGAACCCTAGAGCTAGGTGAAGGCTGTTTTATGTAAATATATGGAGGAGTGTGGGAGGTATTAAATTCTCTTCACATTGATAATAGTACAGGAAAATGTGACTATGGTAATAAGATTAAATGTTGCAGCTTTGCATTTACCTATTTATCGTAGTTAAAACCTACATAAGTGTTTGTCCTTCAATCATCTAAGCAGCATGCACGTGATGGATGCATAAAGCAATGACAAATTTGTACTGGAGTTTCTATGCTCCGAATATTTAGACCCTCGTATATTTCCCAATTTACAGTTGTGCTCCCTTCACTCATGAGGTAAATTTTCCTCCATATATTTGCATAAAACAGCGTTCACCTAGCTCTAGGATTCTTCTCTGTTTTAGAAGTGTAGGCTCAATGGGTTTTTCATTTTACTAACCTCCGCTTGAGTCAAAATTGAAATGATTCATTCTTGGCTTAGTGCTCGCTTCACAAGGAAACAGCCCCTATTTATATATTCTTTTATATTTATGTTTGCAGTGTTAATGAGTAATCATTCTTCTTCTTCTTCCTTCTTTGGCCTCCTTGTCTCGAGAGACAATGGGTAAGCGCCTGGAGGTGGTCAGTGATTTGTGAAGCAGCGCCTGGAGTGGCTATAAAGGCCAATTCTAGAGTGAGACTCTTCCACAGGCGCTGCAGATAAAATTGGTTGTCGGGGCTGTTACACAGTTGGCTCTCGACTTGCGCCTCTGTCTTTTTTCCTGCCAACTGCTAAGTCTCTTCGACTCGCCGCACTTTAGCCCCACCTTTATGGCTGTCCACCAGCTCTGGCGATCACTGGCAACTGACTCCCACGACTTGTGATCAATGTCACAGGACTTCATGTCGCGTTTGCAGACGTCTTCAAAGCGGAGACATGGACGGCCGGTGGGTCTGATACCAGTGACGAACTCGCTGTATAATGTGTCTTTGGGGACCCTGCCATCTTCCATGTGGCTCACATGGCCAAGCCATCTCAAGCACTGCTGGCTCAGTAGGGTGTATATGCTGGGGATGTTGGCCGTCTCTGTGTGGGAGATACGGTCCTTCCACCTGATGCCAAGGATTCTCCGGAGGCAGCGAAGATGGAATGAATTGAGACGTCGCTCTTGGCTGACATACGTTATCCAGGCCTCGCTGCCGTAGAGCAAGGTACTGAGGACACAGGCTTGATACACTCGGACTTTTACTGAGTAATATATTAGGTTAAACTAGTGATAAATGATTTAAATTCTTCATTTGTGGAGTATTAACTGAACCAATCCTAGGCAATTAGTAGAGTTCAAATTAGTTGAAGTTCACTAAAATGGATGAATTCTGCACATGAGTAACTATCGTGTCATTGTACAAGCACAATCCTGTCACTTCAAAGAGCACTGTTATTTTAAAATAAAATGCTTTTGCAGTGAATCTATCAGTCCTGGCTTAGTGGTAGCACTTTTGCCTCTAAATTAGAAGGTTGTTGGTTTGAGCCAGGCCGAAGAGATTTAAGTGCATAGCCAAGGTAATACTTTAGCGCAGCACTGCAGAAGTTCTGCAATGTCAAAGGGTTTGTCTTTCAGATAAGATGTTAAACTGTGATCCTATCTGACCTCTCAGGTAAAACAGGCAAAAAGTCCCATGGCATTATTTAAAGAAGAGCTGGGGAGTTGTCTTAATGTTCTGATCAATATTTATCCCACAACTAACACTACTAAAACAGATTTGGGTAAAATTTGAAATAAAAACAAGAAATGCTGGAAATACTCAGCCGGTCTGGCAGCATCTGTGGAGAGAGAAGCAGAGTTAACGTTTCAGGTCAGTGACCCTTCTTCAGAACTGGCAAATATTAGAAATGTAAAATGTTATAAGCAAGTAAAGCGGGAGTGGGGCAAGAGATAACAAAGGAGAAGGTGTAAATAGGAAAAGGTCACAGAATAGCTGACCAGAAGGTATTGGAGCAAAGGCAAACAATATGTTAATGGTGTGTTGAAAGGCAAAGCATTAGTACAGATAGGGTGTTAATGGACTGTAAATTGAACAGCCGCAAGTACAAACATGAAAAAGAAGTGGGTAAGCAAGCTGAACAAACTAAGATGAAATAAAATTAAATAAACACAAAAAAATACCTAAAAAAAAGGAAAAAGAAAAAAATAACTAAAAATAAAAGTAAAATGGAGGGCCCATCATGCTCTGAAATTATTGAACTCAATGTTCAGTCCAGCGGGCAGGTAAAATTTGACTTTGCTGATAGTGCAAAGATGTAATAGTGAATCAGTAGTTTGCTTTACATCTCACCTGATTTTCATTTCCATTGAAGTCAATAGGACTAGGTGTAAAAAAGCAGCCAATTCACTATTAACAGTTTTGCGTTCTGCCAAAGTAGAATTTTACCCCCATTATGCGGTCATGTATCTCATTGCTATTTTTGCCATATTGCTGTGCACAAATGGGCTTCCATGGTTCCCTACATTACAACAGTAACCATAATACCAAAGTATTTTGGTGGCTATGAAATGCTTTTGTTATGTCCTGAGATTCTTAGAAGTGCAATATAAATTCAATTTCTTTCTTTGGATGTTGCATACTTAACAGAGATGTATGGTGTATGTATTGTACAAAAGGTATAAGCGATTGATATACATTCAACTTTCAAAAGCCCAAAATATTTGTTAAACTTCAATTTATTATTCCTTTTGAACAAAATTCACACGTTAAACAGATAATCACAATGAATGTGTCATTTGTTATGATAAAGAGGGTAAGAGCAGGGGAGTGGAACTAATTGGATAGCTCTTTCAAAGGGTCAGCACAGACACCATGGTCTAAATGCCTTCCATCTGTGGTGTAAAATTCTATGATTCTATGAAATTTGGTATTTAAAATAGTTAAATAATTATGCAAACAATTAATCCATGTATATTAAATTATAAATAATCTAGCAATATGCCATACAGTATAAATCAGTTTTAAAAACTTTACAAATTGATTTTTGCATGATTTGTTTGCAGTTGTCTCAACATGAGAACGTTTTTTCAGCAATAGTAAATACATAAATAAAAAATAACAACATAAATATTAATAATGTAGGCTGACATGAAATGGAATTACAATACTGACAGTTTTTCATACAGTAAATATAGAAATTTAGGTCCTGAAACTCTGTGGTTATTCTCCCATTCTCTGACGAGAGACCAGTGAAGAGCTAGTATAACCAGGCATTTCTTGGAGAATACTGCCAGACTCCAATCAAAGTTATGATAGGAAACTGGAAGAAATCCCATGAAGTTTCAGGGCCTTAATTTTACTGAGAAATTAAACTTGGTAACAACATAATATGGCAGTAACCATGTAAATATGATAATCTGATTGGATAATACAATCTAAACTGCTTCATCAAACATCAGGACCAGCCCTCTGATTGATTACATTCAATCTCTTAGCTACTGCTAATTATGTTACCATGGATACATGAGATAAAATTTAAATAAACCCCATTGTAAAAAAAAAGTCAATGCTCAAGTGAAAACATTTCAGATTATCTGATACAATACATCTGAACGACACACTACAATGATTTAAACCAGTCGTACATTGGTGGGCTGCAGGGGCTTATAAGAGGCCTGAATAAAATGGCAAACAGATATGAATTCCTCAGCCAGTAAGGAGCTTCAGGCTCTTGATATTCAGCCACGGAGCATCTCCTCAGTGAACTTCATCTGTCTTCTTGGAACTGTAAAGAATTCAAGAATGAATAAAAATTATCTTGTGAATTTCTCAGGTTAACGTGTGTTGATGTTCACATAAATAAAACGAGGATTTTGAAAACTGTCAATTATTGTTGATAGATTTATGTTAAATTTTCTTTTGCAGCCTCTGTCATGGCCATGCTGATCAAGCCATTAACCAGGAAAATGGGTGGGGGTTTGGGCAGAGTTGAAGTGGCATCGAAAAATTCTGCCCAGCTGCACCTTTGCCCCAAAGAGTAGAATCTCACCCCATCGGTCCAAAATTCCTAAATTGGAGGATACCGCACTTGCAACAGTGGAGAAGGACCCCAGAAATGTTGTGCCGTTTATCTTCAATTCTAGGTGGCACTAACTCAGCATTCTATTGGAAATAGTCTCAAGAGTGAGGAATAAAGGTGCCACATGCATACTACAGAAGGTCATATCAATACCACAGAGACTATAACCCTGATATTAACTCATACCTGGCTGAAATCACAAAGGTGGGTGTGGACAAGATGGAGTGGGTGACTTATTTACTCCTTTCCTGCCCTGATCTGACTATAAATGACTCTATGACTCTATTACTTCCTCTCCCACCACCCGGCACAAGCTGTTGCTAGACAACATTGGGGATCGATCTTCAATTTTAACTGGACACTTGAACATGGGAGCATGGTTCCCCACCAGGCTAAACCTACCAGGAGCTGAAACGTGGGCCACAAGAGACCCAGGCCGGAACCCCCATCCCTACCTATGCCTCCATCACCTGACTGCTGGGAACTGTTCCAATGGGAGCCTCCTGCGCCCAAGTTCCTCCTTCCCAGCCATCAGCCAAGCAGTGATTTTGGCTGGTCCAGGTGGAAGACAGGACCTGGATTATGGAAATTAGGCCTTGGAGTTTAAATCTCTCCAGGCCTTTACATGCAAGCTTGCTGCTCACTCAGGCCCCATGCACGGACTGACCTCACCCCGTGATAAAATTGAAGTCAATTGTTCAGGTGTATTGTCAGATAAAGCAATGGAAATCTACACTGTGGCTAACTTATTCTGTACTTGAGTGAAGTAGATCTGATGCTACGACTGGACATAAAGTGGAACATTTCCTGGGCCCAATTTTAATTCTGTGCAAATGGGTGGGTTTTGAATGAGTTATAATCTCACCCGAATTCCTCTCTCTGACAGTATTGTTGCTCAGAATAAATAGTAAAAGACACTTACACACTGTCAACAATCTTCTTCACCCAGGCTGCATGAGGATTCAGACAGACACGGCTATCACTTTTAAGAGTGACACTGAGGAAAAAAGAAACAATTGCAATTCAAATGATTTACTCTCAATAGTATGAATTAAAAATCATTATTGAAAGAAACAGAAGATGTATAAAGGACTCTGCTTTATAAAAACTTACATGATCTCTACATTCGCACAGTGAGGACCACTTGGAATAATTTCAATATTCTCCATGAACCTCGGATGGATGAACTTTGAGGATGTTTTGATACACTGACAGCGTAGGTTCATTCCAGCTCTTCCAATCGATGCAGCTGTAGAAAGGACAAACAACAGACGTTAATCTTTCTCGAATTTTAAAAGTCAGTCTATTTCACATCTATATTTGTATTTGAACAAAATTCAAAACAATTTTTACTCTCAATCAGATTCTCTCTCTTTACCTCTTTATGACCACAGAATAGAGTCAGCCTGTTATCAAGCATTTGAGAAAGAAATATTGCAGTTTGAAAGCAGAACTGACTAGTGTTGAATTGAATCACATTTTCTAAAGGAAAAACAAGGTATACTGCACTAGCTGGTCTCACACCTGTTGTTTGATTTAACTTTAAATTTCCAGTACATTTTGCATATCCATATTTCCTGCTACCATGCTCTGTTAATTTTAAGAATAGGCACCTTTTAATATTACTCTATATTGATGGATAGGATTCCATTCAATGGTAAATTCGATCTACAAAGTAAATTTGTGGCTGAGTCAGTCAGCGAAAACCATATGCATCTCCAGCCCTGGAGTGCATTCACCTGTGTAATATATCGCCGACAACCCATTGCTCTGTATTTGATAGGTGCTCACTCAAATCACTCATTGATAAATAACACTTTTCTACTGAAAATTAATTTCTTCTCTACCAGGATTCTTTATGTTTTTTTATGAATACTGGTGACTAAATGCTATTATTTAAACATCTTACGATAAGTGTATACACACATTTATGAGTCTGATTCTAGATTCTGTATACATCCCACAGGGTTTGATAATTTCTTACCTTGGGTAGAAGCCATATAAAGTGCAAAGAGAGTGAGGACAATGAGAGTAACTTTGCTGTTCATCGTATTTTGCTGTACGATGTTCTTTATCTTCTTGCTGCTGTGCTGCTATGCTGTTGCAGTGGCTGTCTGATCCTCACTACTCAGCTGCTGTATTTATTAGACAAATACTGTGACCCAATATTGGATGATGACATCATCTGGAGTTTCCCAAAAAGCTGAGGTTTAGATGAACAATAGCAATTTACAGACTAAACAAGTTGAACAATTGTAAAATCATCAACATCTTGAAACCCAGATCTAAAACTGATTACAGATAAAGAAACATTTCCGATTGGAATTTTTCTTTGCTCAATCTTGTTTCTTTTCCAGCTCCTGTAGATCCGAAGCAGCTGTGAATTTTTGATACAAATTAATGAGAAATTTCTTGAATGTCATACTGGCAAACTGTAACTAGTGGAGTGCCAAAGAGATCAGAGCTGCGGCCTCAGGTATTTATGATATATTAAGGACTTGGATGAAGGGACCGAGTGTATTGAAGCCAAATTACAAAGATAGGTAGGAAAGCAAGTTATGAGGAGGACACAAAAGGCTGAATTTTATGAGCGCGCCGCATATTGTGGCAGCATGCTTTGAACTCGACAGCGTTCCGACACAGAATCGCCGCTGCTGAGCCCCCGCGATATTTTGCGTAGGGGCTCATTTAAATGGAGGGGCAGAGTGGCTGCCCCCGATGATGTAGAGGGGGCGGCCGCTGCATCCCCAGCAATAGCATCCGGTGCCACCGTACTCTGTCTGAAAAGAGATATGGTAGGTTAAGGGAATAGGCAAAAATTTAGCAGATGGTGTATAATGTGGGAAAATTTGGCATTAATCAGCCTAACAATTCAAGGAGGGGAATGTGAAACTATTGAAATAAAATGCAAAAATAAAATGCTGAGACGAATGAACCAATCATGCACTGATAACAGAAGTCTGCAAACCACTCAGAAACAAGGGGGGGCGTTACTAGTTTTTTATTGAATAACTATAAGAAAGGCTTGCTCTAGTGAGCACATGTTCTTTTGTTTTGTTCTTTTGCATGTTCTTTTATTTTGCTTTTTGTTATTTTTGTATCTTTGTAATGTAACAATCACGTACTGCAATAAAGTTTCTAAAAGTTACGGTCGGACTTCATCTCTCTTTGTAACTGATGGGATCCAACAGTTCCTCAGCCGCAGCGAGCCAGATTGAAAAGCTGGCTACAGCTGATGCAGAAATGCCTGCGGCCAGGGAGTGGAGAGAAGGGAGGAGGAAAGGAGAGATCATGGGTCAGGGGCCCTGGATCAATCATGGGGTTGGGGACATGGGGGTACCAGAGACATCAGGGGTACTGGAGACACTGTGGGGGGGGGGGGGGTGCAGTGGGGGGTCAGAGACACATTGGACAGTTGGAGACTGGAGGGTCGGAGACACATTGTTTGGTGGGTGGGGTGGTGGAGCATCAGAGACATGGGTGGGTGGGGCAAAGATATTGGAGGTCTGGAGACATTGGAGTTGCTGGCAACATTGGGGGGGGGGGGGGGTGGGTAGAGGCTGGGGGGATGTGCCTGAGACACATCAGATAATCGGAGACCAGAGGGTCAGAGACAGGCTGGAGAAATCAGAACGTCGGTGACCTTGGGGAGCCAAAGATATCACAGGGCTGGAGACATTCGCGGTTTGGAGTCATCAGAATGGGGGGTGGGGGTCGAGACACATGGAAGTGGGGAGGGGGGGGGGGGGTGTTGCCAGAGAGGGGGACGGAGGGGATAGGCCAAGGTTAGGGGTGGGTGGGAGATTGGAGGCAGGAGGCGAGATCGGAGATCTCTGGTGATGGTGGTGGGGGTGGGGTGATGCAGGGGAATGGAGGTGGAGATTGGGAGGTTCACTGGGCTGTCAATTTGAAGGACTGGAACTGAGATCAGATGCGCTGGATGAGGGAAGGAAGATCAGAAGGGATTGCAGTGCGGAAATAGGAAATGTCGGTTTTGGAGTGGATGAAGAACGGAAGGGTTGGGGCAGTAGGAGATAGTGCCTTGGGGAGATGTTCAATTGCGGAGGTAGTCTGGGGGGTGGTGGTGTGATTCAGCAGGTAAGTGGAATGGAACTTAAAGGGCACTTACCTGCTGCATCCAGCAGTCCTGACCTCCCTTTAGTTGCCGGGTTCCCCAAGGCCTAGAAAACCTGGCCGGCTATGGTGAAATTCAAAATGGAAATGAAGTCTGAGGCACTCAACCTCATTATAATATTTAAATAACAAGTCAGCTTTCTGGCATGATGATTCCTATATAAGCACATAGGAGCCAGTGCACCTGATTATTGGGTCATTTCTTTCATTGCTGTTTATGGGGACTTTCTGTGTATAAAGCCATGGAGACGAACAACTACACTCTACAGTTTAGAATTTTATTTATCAAATGAATATCAATAAGTTATTCAATCCATTTGAAAAGACGCAACCCACTTTAAGATGAAAAACTAAACATTGCTGCAAGTTTTTCTCATGCAGTACCCAGTTGAGATGCTTGGAGTACCTCTCAGGACAATAATGCCATTTTCCTTCAAAGAACAAAGAACAAAGAACAATACAGCACAGGAACAGGCCATTCAGCCCTCCAAGCCTGCGCTGATCTTGATGCCTGCCTAAACTAAAACCTTCTGCACTTCCGGGGTCCATATCCCTCTATTCCCATCCTATTCATGTATTTGGCAAGATGCCTCTTAAACGTCGCTATCGTACCTGCTTCCACCACCTCCCCTGGCAGCAAGTTCCAGGCACTCGCCACCCTCTGTGTAAAGAACTTGCCTTGCACATCCCTCTAAACTTTGCCCCTCTCACCTTAAACGTATGCCCCCTAGTAACTGACTCTTCCACCCTGGGAAAAAGCTTCTGACTATCCATTCTGTCCATGCCGCTCATAACTTTGTAAACCTCTATCATGTTGCCCCTCCACCTCCGTCGTTCCAGTAAAAACAATCTGAGTTTATCCAACCTCTCCTCATAGCTAATGCCCTCCAGACCAGGCAACATCCTGGTAAACCTCTTCTGTACCCTCTCCAAAGCCTCCATGTCTTTCTGGTAGTGTGGCGACCAGAATTGCATGCAATATTCGAAGTGTGGCCTAACTAAAGTTCTGTACAGCTGCAGCATGACTTGCCTATTTTTATACTCTATGCCCCGACCGATGAAGACAAGCAAGCCGTATGCCTTCTTGACTACCTTATCCACCTGCGTTGCCACTTTCAGTGACCTGTGGACCTGTACGTCCAGATCTTTCTGCCTGTCAATACTCCTAAGGGTTCTGCCATTTACTGTATACTTCCCACCTGCATTAGACCTTCCAAAATGCATGACCTCACATTTGTCTAGATTAAACTCCATCTGCCATTTCTCCGCCCAAGTCTCCAACCGATCTATATCCTGCTGTATCCTCTGACAATCCTCATCACTATCCGCAACTCCACCAACCTTTGTGTCGTCCGCAAACTTACTAATCAGACCAGCTACATTTTCCTCCAAATCATTTATAAATACTACAAAGAGCAAAGGTCCAGCACTGATCCCTGCGGAACACCACTAGTCACATCTCTCCATTCAGAACAGCACCCTTCCACTGCTACCCTCTGTCTTCTATGACCGAGCCAGTTCTGTATCCATCTTGCCAGCTCACCTCTGATCCCGTGTGACTTCACCTTTTGTACCAGTCTGCCATGAGGGACCTTGTCAAAGGCTTTACTGAAGTCCATATAGACAACATCCACTGCCCTTCCTTCATCAATCATCTTGTCACTTCCTCAAAAAACTCAATCAAATTAGTGAGACACGACCTCCCCTTCACAAAACCATGTTGCCTCTCGCTAATAAGCTTGTTTGTTTCCAAATGGGAGTAAATCCTGTCCCAAAGAATCCTCTCTAATAATTTCCCTACCACTGACGTAAGGCTCACCGGCCTATAATTTCCTGGATTATCCTTGCTGCCCTTCTTAAACAAAGGAACAACATTGGCTATTCTCCAGTCCTCTGGGACCTCACCTGTAGCCAATGAGGATGTAAAGATTTCTGTCAAGGCCCCAGCAATTTCTTCCCTTGCCTCCCTCAGTATTCTGGGGTAGATCCCATCAGGCCCTTGGAACTTATCTACTTTAATGCTTTGCAAGACACCCAACACCTCCTCCTTTTTGATAATGAGATGACTGAGACTATCTGCACTCCCTTCCCCAGGCTCATCATCCACCAAGTCCTTCTATTTGGTGAATACTGATGCAAAGTACACATTTAGTACCTCGCCCATTTCCTCTGGCTTCACACATAGATTCCCTTCTTTGTCCTTGAGTGGGCCAACCCTTTCCCTAGTTACCCTCTTGCTCTTTATATACGTATGAAAAGCCTTGGGATTTTCCGTAATCCTGTTTGCCAATGACTTTTCATGACCCCTTTTAGCCCTCCTGACTCCTTGCTTAAGTTCCTTCCTACTTTCTTTATATTCCTCAAGGGCTTCATCTGTTCCCAGCCTTCCAGCCCTTACGAATGCTTCCTTTTTCTTTTTGACTAGGCTCACAATATCCCCCGTCATCCAAGCTTCCCGAAACTTGCCAAACTTGTGTTTCTTTATCACAGGAACGTGCTGGTCCTGGATTCTAATCAACTGACGTTTGAAAGACTTCCACATGTCAGATGTTGATTTACCCTCAAACAGCCGCCCCCAATCTGAATTCTTCAGTTCCTGCCTAATATTATTATAATTAGCCTTCCCCGAATTTAGCACCTTCACCCGAGGACTACTCTTATCCTTATCCACAAGTACCTTAAAACTTATGGAATTTAGTTTAGTTTAGTTTAGTTTAGTTATACGGCACTGAAACAGGCGATTCGGCCCACCGAGTCTGTGCCGACCATCAACCACCCATTTATACTAATCCTATATTCCTACCACATCCCCACCTGTCCCTATATTTCCCTACCACCTACCTATACTAGGGGTAATTTACAATGGCCAATTTACCTACCAACCTGCAAGTCTTTTGGCTTGTGGGAGGAAACCGGAGCACCCGGAGAAAACCCACGCAGACACAGGGAGAACTTGCAAACTCCACACAGGCAGTACCCAGAATTGAACCCGGGTCGCTGGAGCTGTGAGGCTGCGGTGCTAACCACTGCGCCACTGTGCCGCCCACTATTCCCGAAATGCTCCCCTACTGAAACTTCGACCACCTGCCCGACCTCATTCCCCAATACCAGGTCCAGTACGGCCCATCCCTAGTTGGACTATCTCCATATTGTTTCAAGAAGCCCTCCTGGATTCTCCTTACAAATTCTGCCCCATCCAAGCCCCTAGCACTACGTGAGTCCCAGTCAATATAGGGGGAGTTAAAATCACCCACCACTACAACCCTGTTACCTTTACATCTGTCCAAAATCTGTCTACATATCTGCTCCTCTACCTGCATTTGCAATAAATTGGGAGCTTTAATGAGCCTCACATTCATGCACCAGTTCAAAATGCTTCTGGGCTACATTGTCAATCTCTGTGTTTTCAGCACTGAGTAGGCCTCAGGCGCAGTGCCTGAAATGCAACAGTTCTAAGGGTGTCACTAAGTTATTATTATCTCCAAGCTCTCTGACTTATTGGAGCAATGCCATAAGACAATTCAACATATATTTCAAAGAGACATGTAAATATAAATTTCTATTTATATATATGTTTTTAAATGTATAATGTATAATTTGTATGTTTGATGCTATACACTACAATAATTCTCAAAAGACTACTTCCTTAGTGGAGCTTTTCTTCATTCTATGTTTAATTCTTTGGCATTTAAACTGAATTGTCTGTATTTTAGAGAACTCTCCTGTAAATGACCTTTCCTGGTAAACACTTCAAAGACTCTTTGCGTAAAATTGTTTTATGATTTCAGTATTTTACTAATTTTAATATGTGGCTAATGTGTGAGTTTATTAGTGAATCTATGATACAAACTCCCTTCAATCTAAGATGTAATTTTTTGCTTAGTTGCTGCTGTGTAATTCTCCACTGCTGCTTCTGTCTGATTTAGCTGCAACTCTTACTGACCCCTACCCACATAATGTATGCTGACCTGTTTACGTGACAGTACAGCTGTGGTAAGTGAAGAGCAATGACACCATCAAATACGCAATTGACCCACATCTGTGGACAGAACGGGGTTTTCCATTTTGTCATATTTGTCGAAGTTGCTATTTTTACTGGCACATAGATTATAGAATTTTCCATTTGTTGCTCAGAGTTGTTAGCCTTTACTTAATTGTTGTAGCCAATTTCTAAAAGAAATAAAGACACTATTTTCATATTTACCAACAGTGCTACATTTCAACAAAAAAAATTGTGAATATTCACTTTTATTCTCAAACAAGATTAACTCTAGTGTCACTTTTTTTGTAAACTTCCTCCAAAAGTGTTAAGTTTTAATGACAGAAAACAATGAGGGTGTTTGTCCAAAGATTGAAAACAGCCTCTAAATGGGTGCTGTGCTGATAAGACACACCTGTTTGGAAGTTTAAATGCAGCACACTGCTCAATACCATAATTTGAACTTGCCTGCAGGTGCTAAAGCAGAAACCTGCACGTTAGCATTCAAGTGCTGATTAGATGCAATTTTCGTGGGCTCCTCACACTTACTTCCACTCTGGCTGGCAGAAAGCGGAACATTGCAGGATGGCTCAGGGATGAGAGAGAGGCGGCACAGGGTCTCGGATGTGGCATTGGAGGTTCTGGTGGAGAGATGTCCTGTACCTACTCCCCTAAAACAGCTGGTGCTTCTCTGCCTGGCCTTATGACCTCTTCTCGTTCTTTGTCCAAACTAAGGGGAAACCCTAGCAAGATGACCATGGCCAAGCACTCCCTTTCTCCTGATGTCTCCTATAACTTGTCCAATAAGATGGAATAGCATCACGCCTACTCTTTTTCGTGAAGTTCTCACAGTACTTCTGGAATAAATATTGCTTGAATATTAGTGAAATCTTGACAGTGTCCTAGAAATTCTCTCATTGCATTTCAGAGGGCCTTTTCACAGCACAGCAGCAATGAACATGAAATATCCCTTTAGGTAGTGTTTGAAATTGACATCAACAGCTGGTCGCTGTTAGGTGAGGGTTTTAATTGAACCGTTAGCCACCAAAATACTGTTCGGCCTCTTCAATGAGCACTAGCAGGCATTTTAAGTGGCAATCTCCTGCTTAATGAGACTCCAGGCAGCCATTCCTAACAGTGGCTTCAACTCTTCTACCATAAATGGCGTCTTGCACTAAACACAGGCTGAATCAGCATTGCAGTTTAAGGCACCATCCTGGCCACCTACGAGGTTTTTTTTTTAGAGTTTTTTGAGGATGTAATTAGTTTAGTTTTTAGAGATACAGCACAGAAACAGGCCCTTCGGCCCACTGAGTCTGTGCCGACCATCAACCACCCATTTATACTAATCCTACACTAATCCCATATTCCTACCACATCCCCACCTGTCCCTATTGGTTGTTGTTTAGTTTCTCAAGTATCCAGCAAAAATATGCCCTTGAGCCTTTCATGATCCCATATCTTTTTTAATTTTTTCTTTAATTATTTCAGTTTTGGCTGTCTTTTATTTAATTGCTGGACTTCACCTTAATTGTTTCTTTTGTTCAGTATTTTGTTTAGTTTACAGTTTCTTTTTTCATTGCTCTTTCCATATCTTTCTTCTCTGTATTTTTTCTTTTGGTCTTACACAAAGGAAGATGGCTGTAATTGTTGGAGTCCAGTTATCATTGCCCTAGGACATCATAGCAGGAGATTCTTAGTGAAACCTCTCCAGTCCGGTCATCTTCAGCTGCTTCATCAACTACCTTTCCTTCATCATCAGCTCAAAAATGGACTGGTGGCTGATGACTCCATGGAGTTCAGATCCATTCACAACTCCTCTGATAACGAAGCAGGCCACATCAGAACATAGTAAACATGTAGACTTGAGTTGACAAGTGGCAAGCAGCATTTGTGCCACGTCAGTGCTAGGTAATGACCATCAGGAAGACAGGAAGCATCTCTTGACTATTAATGTCACAACCATTACCAAGCCCCCTAGTATCAACATCCTGAGGATCACAATTTACTAGATGCTTAACTGGATCAGACGCATCAACATTCTGATTACAAAAACAGAGTCTAGGTACTCTGTGATGAAAGTCTCATGTGCTGACCTCTTCACCACCTAGAAAATGCATCAAGAGTATGGTGGAACATTCACCACTTTCCTAGAATGGGGTAGCGGCAACAACACTCAAAAACCTCAACACCATCCAGGGAGAGTTCACTCGATCGACTTTCTTATCACTAAGCTTAATATCCACTTCCCTTCATCGCCAGCACAAAGTGGCTACAATATGTACTCTCCGTAGGAGGCACTGCAGCATCTCGTCAAGTGCACTTCAACAACACCCCTTCCCTGCGACCCTACCACTGAAAAGCATAAAAGCAGCAATATTGAAGGGAGACCATCAACTCTAATCCTCATATACCATCCCGACTTGCATTTGGATGAGAGATGAAGCATGTAAGAACATGCAAATAGGAGTAGGCCATATGGCCCCTTGAGCCTGCTCTGCTATTCAATAAGAACGTGGCCAATCATCTACCTCAAATCTACTTTCCTGCCCTATTCTCATCACAGAATACCCAGACCTCAGTTATGTGGAGAGACTAGACAAAATGCGATTATTCTTCAGGGAGCAGAGAGGTTAAAGGAAGATTTAATAGAGATGCTCAACATTTTAACAGTTTTGATAGAGTAAATAAGGATAAACTGTTTCCTCTAGCAGAATGGTCAATAACCAAAGGACAAATTAAAGTAATTAGCAAAAAAATCAGTGGGGAGATGTGGAGAAATCAAATCTTCAGCAAGTTGTTATGATCTGGAAAGCACTTCCTGAAAGGGTGGTTGAAGTAGATTCAGGAGTAAATTTCTAAAGAGAATTGGATATATAGCTGAAAAGAAATAAATGCAGAATGAGCAGAATAGGAGGAGTTATTGGGTAGCTCTTTTAAAAATCTGGCACAGGCACAATGGCCTTCTTCTGTGCTGTATGATTCTATGATTCTGTAATATGACTTAATTTCTGAATGTTAATTTCTAAATGCTGGATCAATAATATGAAATTCCCTACCAACACTGTTGTAAGAGCATCATTATCAGAAGGACTACAATATTTCAAGGACAAAGCCCACTAACACCTTTTCAGGAGAACAAAGGGATGGGCAAAAAACACAATCTTGTCAATATTGCCCATGTACCAAGAACAAATAACAAAATCCTACCTGGTGCTCTTTCCATTCTCGTTATTTCATTTTAAATCTGTTTATTTCCAAATTTATGCTTTTCCTTTTCCTCTTAATTCTTTTATTCACTTAGTTCTCACATTACTTTCCTATTTATTACCTCTTTCTGTTTCTATCCAAGCATTATAAGTTCTTAAAATTGGTTTATTCTATTCACCCAATATTACCTTTTTTCTATCTCATCATTATTTCTTTCTTTTATGGATGTCTTGCTGTTATTTTCATTTGTTATTTCCTATTTCTTTTACTAGTCATTTGTGCTTCCTTTATAGTGTTGCCTCATTTTATTTCTCTTCCTTTTTTTCTCTATTAGTTCTTTAATTTTTCTACCTTTCTCTGTTTTATTAGTAACTGTTTATATATTATGAACTTCATGTTTTGTGTCCTTTTTCCATTCCTCATGGTTGTTCCAAAAACCTTTTCAATTTAAGCCAGCTTATTTGTAAAAAAAAATTGAAGGAAACAACGGGAAGATCATTGAGAAGGCTCACTGCTGATGCCCTGCCCGTTCACCTCTGTAAATTGAGTGTGCAATGAATGCAGTCAATACAACTTTGATCTTTCTCCATCTCCTGAGTGAGTCATTCAGTGATTCATGTTGCTGAGATAAGCAAAGCAAGTCAATTTCTTTATTTTACATACAGAGTGAAACTTTAATACACCTTTGATCTCATCGCTCTCTTCACCAAGGCACCTTGAATATAAGTGGATGGAGAAAGAGATGAAGTTTCTGCAAAACTGCCCTGTGTGTACAGAAAAGAGACGATTTCTGCTGAATTATTTGAATCCAGCAGGATTTTGTGCCTTCTCTGGATTCCCTGTTCATCAGACTTGCTTCCTAAGATTTGATCTCTGTTTGTACTGTATCATTGCTGCCAAAATAAATTCTGTGCGTTGTAATCTAGTGAGGTATGTGTGTCAGGAAGTGATTCCCAATTTACTTTGTTTTAGGTAGATATCAAGAAGTAGGATTTGGGGGAGAGAGGTTTGTCTCACCAGCCTCATATCCTAATATTTACAAGGCACAGTGCAACCCCATCATACTGCAGGGGCCAGATGGATCTCTGTTGGGAGATAAGGAACAGCAAAGGTAACAAGTCACTGGTGTGAGTCATTTATAGGCCCCTGCACAGTAGCTACAAAGTAGGAAAGAGTATACATCAAGAAATATTGGGGGCTTGCTGCAAGAAAGGTAAGGCAATAATCATGGGTGATTTTAATCTTTACATCGATTGGACAAAACAAATTGGCAAAGGTATCCTGGAGGATGAGATCATAGAGTGTATTCAGGACAGTTTCTTGGAACAATATATTCTCGAACCTATCAGTGACCAGGCTTTTTTGGACCTGGTAATGTGCAATGAGATAGGATTAATTAAAGACCTCATAGTAAAGGATCCTCTCGGCAAGTGTGATCATAACAGGAGAGAAATTCACATTCAATTTGAGGGTGAGAAATGTGGGTCCATATCTCGTGTCTTAAACTTAAATAAAATCAATTACAAGGGTATGAAAACAGAGTTGGCTAAAGTGCACTGGAAAAGTAGGTTAAAAGATAAGACAGTAGAGAAGTAATGGCAGACATTTAAGGAAACATTTCATAACTCTTAATAAAGGATGGCACAGTGGCGCAGTGGTTAGCACCACAGCCTCACAGTTCCAGCAACCCAGATTCAGTTCTGGGTACTGTCTGTGTTGAGTTTGCAAGTTCTCCCTGTGACCATGTGGGTTTCTGATGGGTGTTCTGGTTTCCTCCTACAGCCAAAGAGTTGCAGTTTAATAGGTAAATTGGCCATTGTAAATTGCTCCTAGTGTAGGTAGGTGGTATGAGAATGGTGGGGATGTGGTAGGGAATATGGGATTAATGTAGGATTAGTATAAATGGGTGGTTGTTGGTTGGCACAGACTTGGTGGACTGAAGGGCCTGTTTCAGTGCTATATCAATAAATAAAAGATATATTTCATTGAGAAAGAAAGACTCTACCAGAAGGGTGTACCATCTGTGGCTAACTAAGGAAGTTAAGGGTGATATTCAATTGAAAAAGATGTGCAATGTTACAAAGATTTGTGGTAGGCCAGAAGATTGGGAAAATTTTAGAAACCAGCAAAGGATGACTAAAAAAAGAATACAGAGGGAAAAATTGGATGATGAAAGAAAAGCAACAAGAAATGTAAAAACAGACAGTAAAAGCTTCTACAAATATATAAACTAGGAGAAGAATAGCTAAAGTGAGCATTAGTCCCTTAGCAGGTGAGACTAGGGAATTAATAATGCGAAATGAGGAAATGGCAGAGGTTTTGACCCTAGTATTTTAAATCCGTCTTCATGGTAGAAGACAATAAAAGCATCCCAACAATATAAGAAAATCAGGAGGCAAAAGGGAGGGAGAAACTTAAAACAATCACTATTACTAGAAAAAAAATGTCATGGGAATATCAATGGGACTCAAGGCTGACAAGTCCCCTGGACCTGATGGCCTGCATCTGAGGGTCTTAAAGGAAGTGGCTGCAGAGATAGTGAAGGCATTGGTTGTATTTATACAAAATTCCCTTGATCTGGAAAGGTCGCAGCTGATGGGAAAACAGCAAATGTAACACCTCTGTTCAAGAAAGGAGAGAGACAGAAAGCAGGAAACTATAGATCAGTTAGTTTAACATCTGTCATTGGGAAAATGCTAGAATTGATTATTAACGAGGTAGCAGCACGACATCTGGAAAATCACATTACAATCAAGCAGAGTCAACATGGTTTTGTGAAAGGGATATTTTGTTTGACAAATTTATAAGAGTTTTTTGAGGATGTAACAAGTAGAGTGGATAAAGAGGAACCAGTAGATGAAGTGTATTTGGATTTCCAAAAGGCTTTTGTTAAAGTACCACATAAAAGGTTACTGCACAAGATAAGAGCTCTTCTTCCATCACCCTCGTCTCCAGGCTAACTTCTTTGGCTAGGCGTACTGCCCCTGAGCAGCGGACAACTTCACCTAACTCCAGTATTCTCCCTCCACGTGGACCCCTCAACCTGGCCTCTTATCTGCTCTTGATCTTTTCATTGAGAACTGTCAGCGTGACATCGGCTATCTTAATTTCTCTGCTTCCTTCACTCACACTAACCTGTCTCCTTCTGAATTTGCTGACCTCCGTTCTCTCAGGTCTAACCCTGGCATTGTGATCAAATCTGCAGACAAGGGTGGTGCTGTTGTTGTCTGGTGTACTGACCTCTAGCTTGCAGAGGCTGATTTACAACTTTCAGACACTTCTTCCTAACTTACCCTGGACCATGGCCCTATGGCCAAACATCAAGCTACTGTTTCCAGGGCTGTCATTAACGTTATCTCCTCTGGAGATCTTCCTTCTACAGCTTCCAACATCATAGTCCTGCAACCCCGCACAGTCCGCTTCTACCTCCTTTCCAAAATCCACAAACAGGACTGTGCTGGTAGACCCATCATTTCAGTCTGTCCCTGCCCCACTGAACTTATTTCTTCTTATCTCAACTCTATTTTTTCTCCCCTTGTCCAGTCTCTACCCACCTATATCCGTGACTCTTCTGACACTCTATGCCATTTCGACAATTTCCAGTTTCCTGGCCTTAACTGCCTCCTCTTCACTATAGATGTCCAATCTCTCTATACCTACGTCCCCCATCAGGATGGTCTGAGGGCTCTCCGCTTCTTCCTTAAACAGAGGTCCAACCAGTCCCCATCCATCACCACCCTCCTCCACCTGGCTGAACTTGTTCTCACATTGAACAACTTCTCCTGCAACTCCACTCACTTCCTCCAAATAAAAGGTGCTGCTATGGGTACCCACATGGGGTCCTGGTTATGCCTGTCTTTTTGTGAGTGTGTCGAACATTCCTTGTTCCAGTCCTACTCAGGACCCCTCCACCAACACTTTTTCCAGTACATTCATGACTGTACCTGTTCCTTTTCCTGCTTTTGCCCCAAACTGGAAAACGTCATTAACTGCACTTTCAATTTTCACCCTTCCCTCTCCTTCACATGGTCCTTCTCCGACACTTCCCT
This sequence comes from Heterodontus francisci, assembly GCF_036365525.1. NCBI lineage: Eukaryota > Metazoa > Chordata > Chondrichthyes > Heterodontiformes > Heterodontidae > Heterodontus > Heterodontus francisci. The sequence goes on from NC_090371.1 coordinate 242,172,426, forward strand.
TCCCTTCCTTGACTTCTCTGTCTCCATCTCTGGGGATAGGCTGTCTACTAATGTTCATTATAAGCTCACCGACTCCTACACCTACCTCAGCTACAGTTCCTCACACCTTGCCTGCTGTAAGGACTCCATTCCATTCTCCCAGTTTCTCTGTCTCCAACGCATCCATTCTGATGATGCAACCTTCCACAGTAGCCCTTCTGACATGTCTTCCATTTTCTCTTAACCAAAGATTCCCCCACACTGTGGTTGACAGGGTCTTTGAACGTGCCTGACCCATTTCCCGCACTTCTGCCCTCACCCCTTCCCCTCCTTCCCAGACCCACAGCAGGATTCCACTGATCTTCATTCTCCACCCCAACAGCCTCCATGTCCAAAGGATCATCCTCCGCCATTTCCGCCACCTCCAGTTTGCCATCACCAAACACATATTCCCTTCCCTTCCCTTCCATTCTCAGCATTCTGAAGGGACCATTCCCTCTGCAACACCCTTGTCCACTCCTCCATCACCCCTGACACCTCATCCTCTTCCCATAGCACCTTCCCATGCAATCACAGGAGGTGTAACACCTACCATTTTACCTCCTCGCTTCTCACTATCCAAGGCCCCAAACATTCCTGGCAGAATCTGTGGAAAGAGAAGCAGAGTTAACGTTTCGGGTCAGTGACGTTACCCGAAACCCGAAACGTTAACTCTGCTTCTCTTTCCACAGATGCTGCCAGACCTGCTGAGTGATTCCAGCATTTCTTGTTTTTATTTCAGATTTCCAGCATCCACAGTATTTTGCTTTTATTACCCCAAACATTCCTTGCAGGTGAAGCATCAATTTACTTGTAATTCTTTTAATTTAGTATACTGTATTCGATGCTTACAATGCGGTCTCCTCTACATTGGGGAGACCAAACGCAGATTGGGTGACCGCTTTGTGGAACACCTCCATTCAGTCTGCAAACATGACCCCGAGCTTCAGGTTGCTTGCCATTTTAATTCACCATCCTGCTCTCAGGGCCACATTTCTGTATTCGACCTGCTGCAGTGTTCCAGTGAAGCTTAATGCAAGCTTGACGAACAGCACCTTATCTTCTGATTAGGCACTCTACAGTCCTCTGGGCTTAACATTGAGTTCAATAACTTCAGACCATGACCACCATTTTGAGTTTTTTATCATCTGGTCTCAAACTTGTTTTTCATGTTTTGGCTTTCAGACAGAGCTGTTCATTATTCTGCCATTAGTGCTCTCTTTGAACAAATGTTTTGTCTTTTACTATGGCTATTACCACTCCCTTTTCCCTTTGTTCCATGACATCCTTTCATTTAATTTGTCCTGTCAAATCTTCCCTTTTGATCTTCTTTCCCCTCCCTCCTTTCACTTGCTCAAAGCCTATTACATTTCAAATATTTGCTAATTCTGATGAAAGATTACAGACCTGAAATCTGTATACTGCCAAACCTGCTGAGCATTTCCAGCACTTTCTGTTTTTACTTCAGAGCTCCTGGTGTTGGGGATGATATATTAGCATGGCTAAGGGACTGGTTAACATGAAACAGAGAGTTGGGATAAATGCAACATTTTCAGGATGGAAAACTGTAACTAGCGGAGTGCCACACTGGGGCCTCAACTATCTACAATCTATATTAATGACTTGGATGAAGGGGCTGAATGTATTGTAGCCAAATTTGCTTTGCTGACGATACAAGATAGGTAGGAAAACAAGTTGTGAGGAGGATACAAAGAGTCTGCAAAGGGATATAGGTAGGTTAAATGAGTTGGCAAAATTTGCCAGAGGGAGTAGAATGTGGGAAAATATGAGGTTGTCCACTTTGGCAGGAAGAATAGAAAAGCAGAATATTAATGGAGACTGCACAATGCTGTGGTATAGAGGGATCTGGGTGTCCTTGTACATAAATCACAAAAAGTCAACATGCAGGTACAGCGAGTAATTAGGATGGCAAAGGGAATGTAGGCCTTTATTGCAAGGGGGATGGAGTATAAAAGTAGGGAAGTGTTGCTACAACTGTACATGGCATTGGTGAGACAGCGCCTAGAGTACTGTGCCAGTTTTGGTCTCCTTATTTAAGGAGGGACATACTTGCGTTGGAAGCAGTTCAGAGAAGTTTCACTCGGCTGATTCCTGAGATGACGGGTTTATCTTATGAGGAAAGGTTGAACAGGTTGGGCCCACACTCATTAGAGTTTAGAAGATAGGAAGGTGATCTTATTAAAATGTATAAGATTCCAAGGGGACTTCACAGGGTAGATGCTGAGAGGATGTTTCCCCGCATGAACTAGGGGGCACAGTTCAAATTAAGGGCTCTGCCATTTAAGATAGAAATGAGGAAATGATAGAAATGCAGCCAGGGAAAGGGTTGGCCCACTCAAGGACAGAGGAGGGAATCTATGCAAGCAGCCAGAGGAAATGGGCGAGCTACCAAATGAGTACTTTGCATCAGTATTCACCAAAGAGAAGGACTTGGTGGATGATGCGTCTAGGGAAGGGTGTGTAGATAGTCTGGGTCATGTCGATATCAAAAAGGAGGAGGTGTTGGGTGTCTTGAAAAATGTTAAGGTAGATAGGTAGATGGATCTACCCCAGAATACTGAGGGAGGCAAGGGAGGAAATTTCTGGGGCCTTGACAGAAATCTTTGTATCCTCATTGCTACAGGTGAGGTCCCAGAGGAATGGAGAATAGCCAGTGTTGTTCCTTTGTTTAAGAAGGGTAGCAAGAATAATCCAGGAAATTACAGGCCGGTGAGCCTTACGTCAGTGGTAGGGAAATTATTGGAGAGGATTCTTCAGAACAGGATTTACTCCCATTTGGAAACAAATGGGCTTATTAGCGAGAGGCAGCATGGTTTTGCGAAGGGGCGGTCGTGTCTCACTAACTTGATCGAGTTTTTTGAGGAAGTGACGAAGATGACTGATGAAGGAAGAGCAGTGGATGTTGTCTACATGGACTTCAGTAAAGCCTTTGACAAGGTCCCTCATGGCAGACTGGTACAAAAGGTGAAGTCACACGGGATCAGAGGTGAGCTGGCAAGATGGATACAGAACCGGCTCGGTCATCGAAGACAGAGGGTAGCAGTGGAAGGGTGCTTTTCTGAATGGAGAGATGTGACTAGTGGTGTTCTGCAGGGATCAGTGCGGGACCTTTGCTGTTTGTAGTATATATAAATGATTTGGAGAGAAATGTAGCTGGTCTGATTAGTAAGTTTGCGGATGACACAAAGGTTGGTGGAGTTGTGGATAGTTTTTTTTTAATTCATTGGATGTGGGCGTCGCTGGCTAGGCCAGCATTTATTGCCCATCCCTTATTGCGTGGCTGCTAGGCCATTTCAGAGGGCATGTAAGAGTCAACCACATTGCTGTGGGTCTGGAGTCACATGTAGGCCAGACCAGGTAAGGACAGCAGATTTCCTTCCCTAAAGGACATTAGTGAACCAGATGGGTTTTTACAACAATCGACAATGGTTTCATGGCCATTATTAGACTAGCTTTTTAACTCCAGATTTATTAATTGAATTCAAATTGCACCTTCTGCTGTGGTGGGATTTGAACCCATGTCCCCAGAGGAATACCCTGGGTCTCTGGGTTACTACCCCAGTGACAATACCACTAAGCCACCGCCTCCCCTCTGTACTGTACTGCTGAGGATTGTCAGAGGATACAGCAGGATATAGATCGGTTGGAGACTTGGGCGGAGAAATGGCAGATGGAGTTTAATCCGGACAAATGTGAGGTAATGCATTTTGGAAGGTCTAATACAGGTGGGAAATATACATTAAATGGCAGAACCCTTAGGAGTATTGACAGGCAGAAAGATCTGGGCGTACAGGTCCACAGGTCACTGAAAGTGGCAAAGCAGGTGGATAAGGTAGTCAAGAAGGCATACAGAATGCTTGCCTTCATCGGTCGGGGCATTGAGTATAAAAATTGGCAAGTCATGCTGCAGCTGTACAGAACCTTAGTTAGGCCACACTTGGAATATTACATACAATTCTGGTTGGCACAGACTCAAAGGGCCTGTTTCAGTGCTGTATCTCTAAATAAATAAAAAAATACCCTGAAATCAGTATGAAGTGGTGCAGATGGGAGAGCAACACCTGCTGGATTCAGACTGCTCAAGCTTCCTCTGCCCTGAACAATCTGGATGTTGGCAACATAGCAATGTCCAGGTTAATAGATGTTGCAAATGGGGGTGTTCAGGCTTGGGTCTGGACCTGGAACACCTAGCTGAGTACAGGTTAATGGAATTGGAACCCTCATTGAGAGGGCTAATTTCTATGTTCATTATTTTTTTCGCCAGCTGCACCATGTACCATTTAAACACCACAGTTTGGCACTCCTGTCTAATGAGTACCCAATGTTCACTCATATAAGCATAGGCACCTGTTGAATTTATTAGCATTACTTGGCAATGCACTGACTCTGGAAGGTTCAGGAGCACAGCTCCACAGTGGTTTATAATTCTCGCTCCACTGCGGATACAGTGGCAGATCAAAATTGAGGGAATGTGTGCTCCTCCTTTCTTATAAACTTGACATTATTGGGCATACTGAGCTTTACACAGCTGGAAAGTTCCAGCTTTATCCCTGCCTTCTATTGGATTACCTCTGCCATTACTACATTTAGCTTCAGTATCATAGGAACAGGAGTAGGCCAGTCAGCCACTCAGGCCTGTCCACTGTTCAGTTAGATAATCTACCCGCTTTGTTTCCCTATCCCTTAAAGCCCTCGTCTAACGAAAATTTATCAAGCCCAGATTTGAAATTTTTAATTGACATATCCTCAATAGCATTTTGGGAAGAGAATTTCAAATTTCCACGACCTCCATGTGAAGGAGTGTTTCCTGAACAGCCTAGTTCTAATTTTAGTCATGTTCTCTGTTTTGGACTCCCCGATCAGAGGAAATAGTTTCTCTCCATCTACTTTATCAAAGCCTTTACTCATCTTAAAGATTAGATCACCCCTTAATATTCTTTACTCAATGCTTAACCTAGTCTATGCAACCTTCCCTTTTTACTTAACCCTTTTATCCCATTCTGGTGAATCTGCACTGCTTCCAAGACGAATATATCCCTACTGATGTATAGTCCCCAAAACTGAACACAATACTCCAGATGGGGTCTAATCAGACCTTTATAGAACTGTAACATAACCTTCGCACCTTTGTATTCTAGCCCCCCCTTGAGATATAAGGCCGACATCCCATTAACCTTTTAAATTACTTTTGATACCTGAACACCAGTTTTTAGTGATTTCTGTACATGGACCAATAAATCTCCCTGCTCCTTCGTTGTTCCTACCTTATCACCATTTAGAAATATATTGAACTATCTTTCTTAAGTCCAAAGTGAATAACTTCACATTTCTCCACATTGAAACTCATCAGCAGTTTTACCCATTTACTAAATCTATCAATGTCCCTTTGTGACATTTTGTTCCTGTCTACACAATTTATGTGTCACCTAAGTTAGTGTCGTTGGCTCTCTATTCTGTCTTCTAAGTCATTTGTAAATATAATGAAAAGCCAAGGCTTCAGTACAGATTCCTGGGCAATACCACTAGTTACATCCTGCCAATTTGAGTACCTATCCATCATTCCTACTCTCTGGCCATAATTTCATGGGGCCTCAGGGTGCAGGCGGAGAGGCAGGTGTAGGGTGGCCATTCGCCTGGTTTTACATTGAACAGTCCAGTTTTCTGCTGTTCTGCATCCTGTCCGAACATCTTTATGTCTGATATTTTTATTTGAAATGCCCAGCCTCGAAGAACTGAATGTTATATTGTTCATCTTCATAGGTTAATATTAATGTTACTTATTTAAAATCACAATTATATTAGTCCCCCATATGTAAAGATATAGTTGATTGAATGGAGAAGAGATAGGGATAGAAAACAACAGTTTCTAAGAGTACTAAACATGGCTACATGTACTATAAAAGATCAATGAGCGATGAATGTGCCATGAGTGGGGACACAATGTGACTGTGAGACCAGGCAAAGTGAACTAGCAGTCAAGTTATACCTCTCCTGCATTCAAGACATTTCTAAAACCTACCTCTTTGACCAAGCTTTTGGTTACCTGCCCTAATATCTCCTTACGTGGCTCAGTGTCAAATTTTATTTAATGGTCCTGTGAAGCATCTTGGGTGTTTTGCAACTTGAAGGTGCTATTGTCATTTCCAGTAAAGACATATCATATTCCTACTTTTAAGATACAAACTTTATTCAAGGTGGTGTTACGACCAGGTGAGAAAGGTGTCTGGGGGTCTTTTCAGCCTTCACCTGGTCTTATTGTAACAGGGTTTAATTTTTAAAATACTGTGTTTTGAGCTCCCACTTTGTGAATTCTTGTTCACAGCTTTCCAATTACAAGGCAAAGAAATTAACATAAACAGGCTTTCTCAGGCTTAAAGAAGAAACGTGAAATTTATTAAACCTTAAACTTAAACTCTAATATGGTTGACGCCTACGGATTTGCGACGCACCCACGCTAGCATGCACATGCGATTTACACATGCAGATAGGGACAGAAAAGAGGAGAGGAAAGTATAGTAGAGAAGGGTTTGAGGCAATATCAGAAGAGTCTCTTGTTTACTGTGCTTTGAGCTCACTTGCTTGTAGGTAGTCTTGCTGTTCTTCGGGGCCTAATGTTCCTTTTAAACCTTGTTCACATAGGAGACTTTTCTCTCTTTGAGGTTCACATGTTTTCACAAGATTCAGTTCCATGGGAAAGAGATGGAAGCAGGCAGAACTGGAGAGGAGGTAATTCTTGCCTCAGTTCCAGGAGCACACAACTTTCTGAGTTCAAATTCTGTTTTTTCCAATTAAAACGTCCCCTTAATTGGCCGGCAGGTGATCACGTGACAGACTGGTTTGACCGGGTCTCTTCTGTGTATTGGGGCAGGGACTGGTTCCTTTGTTTCAATACTGTCCGATACTAAGCAAATGTCTTTCCAGTCAGGGGCTTGCAATTTTAAGTTTTAATGTTCATGTGGCAAAATAATTCGTGCCTCAGTCTTGGCAGGTGGGAGGTTTGCCTGACAATTAAATTGACTTTATCTTTGAAAAAAAAGGTGGACAGTGCTGCAAAAGATGGCCGCTGAAGTACAGACCTGTGTATTCGAACATTGCTTAATGTCTATTAAGGACAAAAGGATACATTCTAGGCAAAGAGGCGTCAATTACAGCCATCCCAAAACCATCAGAGACATTGCTGAATTGAATGGGTTCTTCTGAAACAAAGGAAGTGTGAAGTAGCCACATCATAACTGGATTACATTCATCCTGGTCCATTGTTTTTTTTTATTCATTCATGGGATGTGGGCGTCACTGGCCAGGCCAGCATTTATTGCCCATCCCGAATTGCCCTTGAGAAGGTGGTGGTGAGCTGCCTTCTTGAACCGCTGCAGTCCAATTAAGGTAGGTATACCCACAGTGCTGTTAGGAAGGGAGTTCCAGGATTTTAACCCAGCGACAGTGAAGGAACAGCGATATAGTTCCAAATCAGGATGGTGTATGACTTGGAGGGGCACTTGCAAGTGGTGGTGTTCCCATGTATTTGCTGCCCTTGTCCTTCTAGTTGGTAGAGGTCGCTGGTTTGGAAGGTGCTGTCTAAGGAGCCTTGGTGCATTGCTGCAGTGCATCTTGTAGATGGTACACACTGCTGCCACTGTGCGTGGAGTGAATGGTGGAGGCAGTGAATGTTTGTAGATGGGGTGCCAATCAAGTGGGCTGCTTTGTCCTGGAAGGTGTCAAGCTTCTTGAGTGTTGTTGGAGCTGCACCCATCCAGGCAAGTGGAGAGTATTCCATCACACTCCTGACTTGTGCCTTGTAGATGGTGGACAGGCTTTGGGGAGTCAGGAGGTGAGCTACTCGCTGCAAGATTCCTAGCCTCTGACCTGCTGTTGCAGCCACGGTATTTATATGGCTACTCCAGTTCAGTTTCTGGTCAATGGTAGCCCCTAGGATGTTAATAGTGGGGGATTCAGCGATGGTAATGCTGTTGAATGTCAAGGGGAGATGGTTAGATTCTCTCTTGTTGGAGATGGTCATTGCCTGGCACTTGTGTGGCGCGAATGTTACTTGCCACTTCTCAGCCCAAGCCTGGATATTGTCCAGGCCTTGCTGCATTTCTACACGGACTGCTTCAGTATCTGAGGAGTTACGAATGGTGCTGAACATTATGCAATCATCAGCGAACATCCCCACTTCTGACCTTATGATTGAAGGAAGGTCATTGATGAAGCAGCTGAAGATGGTTGGGCCTCGGACATTACCCTGAGGAAGTCCTGCAGTGATGTCCTGGAGCTCAGATGATTGACCTCCAACAACCAGAACCATCTTCCTTTGTGCTAGGTATGACTCCAGCCAGCGGAGGGTTTTCCCCCTGAATTCCATTGACCTCAGTTTTGCTAGAGCTCCTTGATGCCATTCTCGGTCAAATGCTGCCTTGATGTCAAGGGCAGTCACTCTCACCTCACATCTTGAGTTCAGCTCTTATGTCCATGTTTGAACCAAGGCTGTAACGAGGTCAGGAACTGAGTGGCCCAGGCGGAACCCAAACTGAGCGTCACTGAGCAGGTTATTGCTATGCAAGTGCCGCTTGATGGCGCTATTGATGACACCTTCCATCACTTTACTGATGTAGGCTGATGGGGCGGTAATTGGCCGGGTTGGACTTGTCCTGCTTTTTGTGTACAGGACATACCTGGGCAATTTTCCACATTGCAGGGTAGATGCCAGTGTTGTAGCTGTACTGGAACAGCTTGGCTAGGGGCGTGGCAAGTTCTGGAGTACAGGTCATCAGTACTATTGCCGGAATATTGTCAGGGCCCATAGCTTTTGCAGTATCCAGTGCCTTCAGTCGTTTCTTGATATCACGCAGAGTTAATTGAATTGGCTGAAGTCTGGCATCTGTGACGTTGGGGACTTCAGGAGGAGGCTGAGATGGATCATCAACTTGGCACTTCTGGCTGAAGATTGTTGCAAATGCTTCAGCCTTATCTTTCGCACCGATGTGCTGAGCTCCACCATCATTGAGAATGGGGATATTTGTGGAGCCACGTCCTCCAGTTAGTTGTTTAATTGTCCACCACCATTCACGGCTAGTTGTGGTAGGACTGCAGAGCTTAGATCTGATCCGTTGGTTATGGGATCACTTAGCTCTGTCTATCGCATGCTGCTTACATAGTTTGGCACGTAGATAGCCCTGTGTTGACACCTCATTTTGAGGTATGCCTGGTGCTGCTCCTGGCATGCCCTCCTGCACTCTTCATTGAACCAGGGATGGCCTCCTGGCTTGATGGTAATGGTAGAGTGGGGACTATGCCAGGCCATGAGGTTACAGATTGTGGTTGGGTACAATTCTGCTGATGCTGATGGCCCACAGCGCCTCATGGATGCCCAGTTTTGCATTGCTAGATGTGTGGTCACAACAGAGCAGAAAGCCATACATCTCCTAACAAAAGTGAATGTAATAGATTTTTACCTGAAAACGTAGATCTCTGGAGGGAGAGAGAAGGAGATCATTGGGGGCGGCACAGTGGCGCAGTGGTTAGCACCACAGCCTCACAGCTCCAGGGACCCGGGTTCGATTCTGGGAACTGCCTGTGCAGAGTTTGCAAGTTCTCCCTGTGACCGCGTGGGTTTTCGCCAGGTGCTCCGGTTTCCTCCCACCGCCAAAAACTTGCAGGTGATAAGTAAATTGGCTGTTGTAAATTGCCCCTCGTGTAGGTAGATGAAAGGGAATATGGAATTACTGTAGGGTTAGTATAAATGGGTGGTTGTTGGTCGACACAGACTTGGTGGGCCAAAGGGCCTGTTTCAGTGCTGTATCTCTAAATAAATAAATAAATAGCAACATCATAGAAGGCAGTCGAGCCAGGTGCTGTGGAAAGATCCAGACAAAACAAGGAAGGAGACTAGCTGCAAATTCTACACTTCAACTTGGTGCAGCAGAGAACTAAAAGTGTCCCGCCACATCTAATCAGAAATCTACAACACCTCAACAAGTCAAGACTGCACACAACCAAGGCCTGCATCTTTAAAAGAGACTGTTCTACTTAGAAGCTTTAACAGGTTTACCAGAAACCACAAACACTACCACACCTTGAACTCTTACCTTCTATCGATCTTCTCTTGAGAGTGCAGCTGAGAGTGAATGCATGCATGAGTAGTGCTGCAAACATTTTGGAGGATGAATATTGTTCAATAAATAGTTAATCTTCTCTTTTAAACCTACAAGAAAACCTGCCGTTGCCTGCTTATTTGGCAAGTAAACAGGGACTAACTCATCTGGCTGAATTTTACCGGCTCCCCCCCACCGACACCGCACCCCGCCCCCCCCACCACCCCAGCCCTGACGTTGGGTTGAGGTTGGGGGGGGTGCTGCGGATGCCAGGAAGGGCCCCCCCCCCACCCCACACTGCTCGGCGACTGGAGTTCAATTTCAATATTTAAATCGCTACTTACCTTGCCTCATTATGCATTCCGCTGCCTCTTTGTAACCAGTTTTGCACATTCGGGTGAATGGGCATCTCTCGCATGCCTCCCCATTCCCAACTGTTAAAAGCCAGCAGGACAGAAGTGGCAGTGCTCGGAGCTTGTGAAGGTTTGTCTTGCGAGACGGGTCTCAACTCAGCATGCATGCATGTGTATGGAGGTGGGAAGGGGATTGCATTACTGGGAGCACAACTCTGCAGGCATGAAGGGAGGCGGGGGGGTGTGGTATTACTGGGGCAGAACTCTGCAGTCATGAAGGGAGGTGGGAGGGGTGATGGTATTACTGGGAGCACAACTCTGCAGGCATGAAGGGAGATGGCGGGATGGTATTACTTGGAGCAGAACTCTGCAGACATAAGGGGAACAACTGCATATCCTCCTTCTGTAAAGGGGGCACTCTGCATCATTGAACGTTTGTGTGAGTGAAGGAAAAATGGCACTCTAGGAACCCTATGTTTGGGAATGGTATAAAAACAAGAAATGCTGGAAATACTCAGCAGGTCTGGCAGCATCTGTGGAGAGAGAAGCAGAGTTAACGTTTCAGGTCAGTGACCCTTCTTCAGAACTGGCAGAGCCAGAAATGTAATAGGTTTGAAGCAATTCAAGCGGGGGTGGGGCAAAAGATAACAAAAGAGAAGGTGTTGATAGGACAAGGTCACAGAGAATAACTGACCAGAAGGTCATGGAGCAAAGGCAAACAGTATGTTAATGATGTGGTGAAAGACAAAGCATTAGTACAGAGAGGGTGTTAATTGACAGAAAACTGAACAGCCTGGTCCCAAGCACAAACATGAAAAAAGCAGTGAGTAGGCACAGTAGAAACAAACTAAACAAACTAAAATAAGGAGGTGTAATGCCTGCCCATTTACCTCCTCTCTCCTCACTATCACTAGTGGTGGGAAAGTTATTGGAAGGGATTCTGAGAGACAGGATTTATATGCAATTGGAAAGGTAAGGTCTGATTAGGGATAGTCAGCATTGCTTTGTCCATGGGAAATCATGTTTCACGAATTTGATTGAGTTTTTTTAGGAGGTGACCAAGAGGATTGACGAGGGCAGGGCGATGGACGTTGTCTACATGGACTTTAGCAAGGCCTTTGACAAGGTCCCGCATGGTAGGCTGGTCCAGAAAGTTCAAACACACGGGATCCAGGGTGAGCTAGCAAATTGGTTACAAAATTAGCTTGGTGATAGGGTGGTAGTGGAGGGTTGTTTTTCAGATTGGAGGCTGGTGACCAGTGGTGTGCCACAGAGATCGGTGCTGGGCCCTCTGTTGTTTGTCATATATATTAATGACTTGGAAGTGAATGTAAGGGGCATGATTAGTAAGTTTGCAGACGGCACCAGAATTGGTGGTATAGTGGACAGTGAAGAAGGTTGTCTAAGGTTACAACAGGATATAAATCAACTGGGAAAGTGGGCAAGGGATTGGCAAACGGAATTTAAAGCAGACAAGTGCCAAGTGATGCATTTTGGGAAGTTAAACCAGGGCAGGACATATACAGTGAATGGTAGGGCCCTGGGGAGTGTTGTTGAGCAGAGAGACCTTGAGGTGCAAATACATAGTTCCCTGAAAGTGGCAACACAGGTAGACAGGGTGGTGAAGACGACACATGGCATGCTTGCCTTCATCGACTGAGGCATTGAGTACAAGAGTTGGGACGTTATGTTACAGTTGTGCATAACATTGGTTCGGCCGCATTTGGAGTACTGTGTGCAGTTCTGGTGGCCGCACTACAGGAAAGATGTGATTAAGCTAGAGAGGGTGCAGAAAAGATTCACAAGGATGTTGCCTGGTTTGGAGGGCTTGAGTTATAAAGAGAGATTGGATAGGCTGGGTCTGTTTTCCCTGGAGCGAAGGAGGCTGAGAGGGGACATGATAGAAGTATATAAAATTATGAGAGGCATAGATAGGGTAGATAGCCAGAGTTTGTTTCCCATGGTAGGGGTGACTAAGACTAGAGGGCATAGATTTAAGGTGAGAGGGTGGAGGTTTAAAGAGGATCAAAGGGGTAAATATTTCACACAAAGAATAGTGGGTATCTGGAATGAGCTGCCAGAGGAGGTGGTGGAGGCAGGAACAGTAGCGACATTTAAGAGGCATCTGGACAGGTACTTGAATGAGCAAGGCATAGAGGGATATGGAATTAATGCAGGCAGGTGGGATTAGTTTAGATAGGCATTATGGTCGGCATGGACGCGGTGGGCAGAAGGGCCTGTTTTCTATGCTGTACGACTCTATGACTCTATCCAAGGCCCCAAATACTCCTTTCAGGTGAAGCAGCAATTTACTTGTACTTCTTTCAATTTAGTATACTGTATTCGCTGCTCACAATGTGGTCTCCTCTGCATTGGGGAGACCAAACATAGATTGGGTGACCACTTTGCGGAACACCTCCACTCAGTCTGAAAGCATGACCCCGAGCCTCTATCGTAGGATTGCTGCAGTGTTCCAGTGAACATCAACGCAAGCTCGAGGAACAGCATCCCATTTACCGAGTAGGCATGCTACAGCCTGCCGGACTGAACAGTGAGTTCAATAATTTCAGAGCATGGCGGGCCCCCCTTTTTACAGAGTCATACAGAGATACAGCACCGAAACAGGCCCTTCGGCCCTCCGAGTCTGTGCCGACCATCAACCACCCATTTATACTAATCCTACATTAACCCCATTTTCCCTCTCACATCCGCACATTCCCTCAATTCTCCTACCACTTATCTACACTAGGGGCAAATTTTACAATGGCCAACTTACCTACCAAACCACAAGTCTTTGACATGTGGGAGGAAACTGGAGCACCCGGAGGAAACCCACGTGGTCACAGGGAGAACTTGTAAACTCTGCAGAAGGCAGTACCCAGAACCGAACCCGGGTCGCTGGAGCTGTGAGGCTTAACGACATACATGTTAGTGAAGCACATTTCGTGAATTAACTTTTTACGGTGTTGTGTGTCACCTCATTTGTGTCATGGTGTTTTTTCTAAACACTTGCGCGTGCTCCTTCGTGGTGCTACCTCTGCGCTAGCAGCTTAACATGATAAGGTTCTTAATAGGATTGCCCTTTGGCTGTAGATGACTTCAGTGGTCATTCTCTGTGCGCATGAGGCCTGGAAGGTGCCGACTGGCTGGGGAGAATCCTGCGTCAGCGCAGAACTCTCCTCAGACATCGTGGCTGCTGGAGCTTGACTCACTGGTGGAGGGGCGTAGGGACCAGTGTCCACATTGGAATCATCTTGAGGGGGGACCCCAGATATTGTGTGCAGTCTTGACACCTCCATCTCAGGTCTTGTTTGAAGCCCTCTGCTTTCTCGGCAAGGACCAGGGACAGAGACAGTTTCCATGCCCCTTGTCCCTCACTTGCCTTGCCACTGCTGTGTGGCTCTGAAGACCTCGGCGAGGGATTGCAGGTCAGCGCGTATTAATGAATTCTGGCTCACCAAGAGGGCGCTCAATTGCCTGGGACACGGCAGCTGTCATGGCCTGGATGGACTCCCCCATCATCCGCTCAAGGCTGCGCACAGCCTGTGGAATCTCCACCAGATGTTGCCAGGACTGCTGCTGCAGCTCCAACCTGCCCTGTGCTGTCAACAACAGAGGGTCATCAGTACCCTGGGGCTCAGCATGGGCCTGGCCACTCACAGCCCTCTGACTGTCAGGAGCCTTGGCTGTCTCAGCCTCAGTCAGCTGCTCGAGCGCATGTGCAGCGCTCTCACCAACTTGTGAAGCAGACACTAAGGCTGATCGCATTCCTACCAGGGTGACTTTATCTGAAGGTGCAGGAGTGTCATGTGACGCTGCTTCCTCTGAGGATGTCTTTTCCTCTAAGGTGTAGGAGGAGTCCTAGGCTACTGGGCTCGATTCAGAGTGTTGAAGTATGAGATACAATGAGAAGAGCACACTGTCAGTCTTTATGGTGTGCATGTAATGATTATGACAGAATTGTCTCAAACAATAACAATTTCATCGTGATCATTGTGTATATCAAATGGCTGTATGTTCACACAGGACCCCGAGCTCTATGTCACCGACTGAACGGTCCACATGAATTACTTCCAGGGCCTCCTCCTCAGACTGTGTTAGCGTACGCACATCTGGCACTCCTCCACCAGTCAAATTCGCCTCACGAGCATTGTGAGCCCTCATTGGCTAGAGGAGCAAGGAGGCAGATATTAAGCATGGCAAATCAACGACATGACACATGTCACAAGAGGGATGATGGGCCCAAAGGTAGGGAATGCTTGTTGTGTGTTCCTGAGTGAACCTGTCATGTAGATGCTCTGAGCAGCACACAAGGGTTTTTTGACATGGCAGTGGCACACATATGCCACTCTGTGTGGGGACACCCAGTGGGGCCATGATGCAAAGTGCCACTTACTTTTGCAATGCGAGGCAGATCGTTCATCCTCTTCCGGCATTGCACCCAGTCACACCGGATGGCCCCACACTACTCATCTCCTCTGCCACCTCCAGCCAGCTGCCTTGATAAGGCGGCGGGGGGGGGGGGCCTCTTCTTACCATCACTGGGGAAAAGGACCTCCTGCCTGCCCGCACAGCCTGGAGGGGAGTAAGCAGGGAGACGTCGCTGAACCATGGGGCCACCCAGGAGTGCCCCTCTGTCATCCTGAGATTTTAAATGCTCCAGAAAATGAAAAGGTTATTCCACAGTCGAACACTGCACTAACTTCTGGCTGCAAGTTTCTTCTTCAGGTTTTAAAACTAATGCAGGACTGAATGATAATAATATTTTGGTTGAGTGTGTGGAAAAGTGGCAAATGGAATTCAATCCACAGAAGTGTGAGGCAATGCCTTTGGGAAGGGCAAATAAAGCGAGGGAATACACAATAAATGGGAGGATTTTGAGAGGGGTAGAAGAAGTGAGAGACCTTGGAGTGTGTGTCCCTATGTCCCTGAAGCTGGCAGGACAGGTAAAGTGGTGAAGAAGGCATATGGAATGCTTTCCTTTATTGGCTGAGGTATAGAATACAAAAGCAGGGATGTAATGCTGGAACTGTATATAATGCTGGCTAGGACACAACTGGAGTATTGCATACAGTTCTGGTCACCACATTACAGAAAGGACATAATTGCTCTGGAGAGAGGACAGAGGAGATTTACAAGAATGTTGCCAGGGCGTGAAAGTTGCAGCTATGAGGAAATTTTTGGATTGGCTGCGGTTGTTTTCCTTAGAACAGAGGAAGCTGAGGGGCGACTTAATTGAGGTGAACAAAATCATGAGGGGCCTAGATAGAGTAGACAGGAAGGACCTGTTTCCCCCAGTGGAGAGGTCAATTACCAGGGGGCACAGATTTAAGGTGATTGGTAGAAGGATTAGAGGGGACATGAGGAAGAAATTTTCACCCAGAGGGTGGCGGGTGTCTGGAATTCGCTGCCTGGAATGGTGGTGGAGGCAGAAATCCTCAATTCCTTTAAAAGGTACTTGGACATGCACCTGAAGTGCTGTAACCTTCAAGACTATGGACCAGGTGCTGGAAGGTGGGATTAGATTGGGCGGCTAGTTTTTTCAGCCTGCGCAGACACGATGGGCTGAATGGCCTCTTTCTGTGCTGTAACTTTGCAATGGTTCTATGATTCTATGGGCTGGTTGTCCTTTAAATAGGGCCTCAGCATCTGCGCCTCAGCTGACCCGACACAGATCATGGTGCAGAAAATGCCACCCCCTCCACATCATATTGGTGGGGGGGGCATGTCACATGTATGTTAATGAGCTGAATATCTGGTGGCTCCGCGACTGGCAATCTGCGTGGGGAGGCCGTGGGCAGGCCGCCATTTTTTTAAGTTCGCCGCCAAGGAGCTAGTAAAATGCAGCCCATCATTTTAAACAAAATATGACTGTGATCAGTTGGGAGCTGAACAGGGGGAACCCTTACTACCTGGCCATAACAAATTGGGAGCTCGAAGCCGACGTCTGAACAATCAGACTAAATGAGAGATTTGGAAAGGGAGGATATTTGACCTCTAAAACTGAGTAAAATTGAACAAGCAGGTCTTCTCATATCAGTTTTCCTTTCCTCTACAGTGCTAGAAACAAAAGAGATGGCCATGTTCAATGCTGTAGATTTTGTAGAGCAGGGAGACATATCCAATGAGAAGTTAAATAAATTAAGTATTGAAGATTTGAAAAGTTTAGGTGTCCAGGTGGAAGTCACTTTCAAACAAAGAGCAAAGAAACCTGAAATGGTGAAGAGTCTAGTTAACCATTTTAAACTTACCCCTCATCCTGAAGAAGAAAGCATGGATTCAGAGTCTGAAAAGATAATCCTATCTAGAATTCAGTTGCAAAAGGAAGAGACTCAATTAAAAAGAAAGGAAATGCAATTATAAAATGAGAAAGAGGAGCGAGAGTTTCAGCTTCAAAAGGAGAGGAAAGAGAATTTCAGTTGACAATGAAGAAATACAATTGTGGAGAAGAGAAGAAGCAGCAAGAAAGGCTCCAGAGATGCTAGCAGATCAAAGGCCGATCAGATATCACAGAATTGTGAAAAGGGCTTACTGACAAATGCTTGAAGGTTCACTTATTTAAAGTTTACCTGCAGAGTAAGTTGGTCACCGGAATAGTGACAGTTGGGGTCATTCCAAGTTGACAACTGCAGGGTGTCGACCTATTTCTGGACAATCACTTGGCAGAAAGCACAGTATTGTATCCAGAGGGTCCCAAGCAGTCCACGGACATTGGGGAAACTGAGGGGAACAAGCAAAATTCTGCATAGCAGCAGAGGGCTGAGAAGTCCCAAAACTCCCACAGGGAGCAATAGGGCAAGTAAATATTAAAGCGGCTAAAGGAAAGCCAGTAAAATTTAAAGAGGCTGACCAGAGCCAGAGGAAAGTAAAGGATCTGAGATAAAAGGAGCCAAGGTTGAAGGGAGTGCACCAGAGGTATGGTTAGCAGAAATGTCCTTTAAAGATTTAATTAGGGACAAGGAAAGTTCCCAAACAGGCAAACCAAAAGAGGAGATGCCTCACACAGCTGACATGCCACAGGGAAGTGCAGCGGAAGCTGGACATCCACCAGCAAGCAGTAGTGTCCCAGAGGACAGTGGGAGATTGGAGGAAAACCCATGCCCGAAGTAAAGGGAAAAGGGAAGGTTAAATTTCCTAAGGTAAACAACACTGCGAAAGCCGCAAGAAAAATAAAAGTGGGGTCCCTTTGCCTTCTATCTATCTTTTTTGACAGCGCCTGTGAGAGTAAATGTGTGCGAGTGGTGTTGGGAACATTTCAGAGAATGAATATTGTTCAATAAATAGTTAATCTTCTGTTTTAAACCTACAAGAAAACCTGTCACTCTGTTTTTTGGCATGTAAAACATTCAGGGCTAACTCATCATTTTAAACAAAATACGATTTTGGTTAGTTGAGAGGTGAACAGGGAAAACCACCTGTACGCTTACCACCTGGCCGTGACACTATACCAATGCAAGGTGTTGTCAGATTGCTATAACCACACAAGTATCTCTCTCTATCTACTTCACACGGGCACATATATTAGATCTGAAGCTGTTTTAACTCTTGCAGATAAAAAATATATTAAGGGGTTGAGTACAAGTTTCACCACAGGAAAGCAGTAAAATAACAATTGATTACTGTTTGTGCAATCAATCGGAGGTTTTTGCTTAACACTTTCAAATTTCACTTGCATTGAAATTATTTTAAATGATCCAGATTTAATTTCACCATCAGTATCCTCTTTGCTGACGATGCTGCATTACCATGTCACACTGAAGAGTGTCTGCAGAGACTCATCGACAGGATTGCGGCTGCCTGCAACGAATTTGGCCTAATCATCAGCCTCAAGAAAATGAACATCATGGGACAGGACGCCAGAAATGCTCCATCCATCAATATCGGCGACCACGCTCTGGAAGTGGTTCAAGAGTTCACCTACCTAGGCTCAACTATCACCAGTAAACTGTCTCTCGATTCAGAAATCAACAAGCGCATGGGAAAGGCTTCCACTGCAATGTCCAGACTGGCCAAGAGAGTGTGGAAAATGGCGCACTGACACAGAACACAAAAGTCCGACTGTATCAAGTCTGTGTCCTCAGTACCTCGCTCTACGGCAGCGAGGCCTGGATAACGTATGTCAGCCAAGAGCGACGTTTCAATTCATTCCATCTTCGCTGCCTCCAGAGAATCCTTGGCATCAGGTGGCAGGACCGTATCTCCAACACTGAAATCCTCGAGGCGGCCAACATCCCCAGCATATACACCCTACTAAGCCAGCGGCGTCTGAGATGGCTTGGCCATGTGAGCCGCATGGAAGATGGCCGGATCCCTAAGGACACATTGTACAGCGAGCTCGTCACTGGTATCAGACCCACCGGCCGTCCATGTCTCTGCTTTAAAGACGTCTGCAAACGCGACATGAAGTCCTGTGACATTGATCACAAGTCATGGGAGTCAGTTGCCAGCGATCGCCAGAGCTGGTGGGCAGCCATAAAGGCGGGGCTAAAGTGTGGCGAGTCGAAGAGACTTATCAGTTGGCAGGAAAAGAGACAGAAGCGCAAGGGGAGAGCCAACTGTGTAACAGCCCCAACAACCAATCTTATCTGCAGCACCTGTGGAAGAGTCTGTCACTCTAGAATTGGCCTTTATAACCACTCCAGGCGCTGCTTCACAAACCACTGACCACCTCCAGGCACTTACCCATTGTCTCCCGAGACAAGGAGGCCAAAGAAGGATACATAGTTATATTTCATGCATTAACCTCAGGTTCTAGGCATGTTTATACTTTGTGTTTAATAATGTTTAGGGTGTCAAGTAAGATTATAAAGGTTACATCTAACTCCATTTTTTGTTATCAATGTTTCGCACTGAAACTGAGAAATCATGCAGTCTGCGCTGATTTTTAAATGTCCTTAAAACCTGGTCTCTCACAACTGATTTTAAAATGGTTTGAAAAAGATTTACAATTGGAACTGAGCAAACTCATAGCTTCTACTGTATTTTAGACAATCTTTTGAATTTGGCTGAACGCAACCTGGAACTAATAGGAGCTCCCGAGTGAACCCTACCTGTAAGGTCCTTGACTGATATATTGTGGCAAGTCGGAATTTTTTTTTGTAATCTTACTCTGGGAGGTTTCATTAGAACATGTTTGTCTTGAATAAATGCTGGGAAGTGTGTTGATTTGTTTTTAAACTGTGTATGGTTTACTCCACATACAGAAGATATAACATCCCAGTAACCTCTGCAAAGTATTGCTAAATCAAACAGTAATGTATGTTTGCCACTGGTCCTAATCAAGAGATGTGTTGATCAATTTCAAGTCATTTTTAGTAACTTCAAAATCTGCTAAGCAGTGAGTTACCTCGGGACAGTTTAGGAAACTGACATTCATCACATGTATAGTATTGCAGGAGATATACACGTACATATTAATAAAATTAGACATTGTAGGAGGAATTAAAGGGTCTTGCAGACATGGGGAATGTAGCTCTTAATTTGTTGCATATTTGACGCCCAGCCTGTGAAAGGCGGCGAGTAGAACACGTTTGTGTCCCCCAGGCTGACATGCAATTGCAATGCTCCTTTTAAATTACATTCAGAGAAATCATAGAGAAATCATAGAATGGTAACAGCACAGAAGGAGACGTTTAGCCCATCGTGTCTGTGCCAACTCTCTGCAAGAGCAACGCACCTAGTCCCACTTTCTCACCTTTAACCCCCAGGCCTGCAAATTTTTCTCTTCAGATAATTATCCATACCCTTTTGAAAGACACAATTAAATCTGCCTCCACAACACTTTTAGGCAGTGTTTCAGATCCTAACCACTCAGTGCAGAAAAAAGTTTTTCCTTATGTTGCCTTTGGTTCTTTTGCGATTCACCTTAAATTAGTGTCTTCTGGTTCTCGACATTTCCACTAATGGGAACAGTTTCTCCCTATCTAATTTGTCCAGACCCCTCATAATTTTGAACACTTCTCTGAAGTCTCCTCTCGACCATTTTTGTTTCTAAGGAGAACAACCCCAGCTTCTCCCATCTCTCCACATAACTGAATTCCCTCATCCCTGGAACCATTCTTGTACATCTTTTCTGCACCCTCTCTAATGCCTTCACATCCTTCCTGAAGTGTGGTGCCTAGAATTGGACACAATACTCCAGCTGAGACCAGACCAGTGTTTTATAAAGGTTTCCTGTAATTTCCTTGCTTTTGTATTCTGTGCCTCTATTTATAAAGCCCAGGATCTCATATGCCTTATTAACTGCTTTCTCAACCTGCCCTGCCACCTTCAACGATTTGTGCATATATACCCCCTTTGTTTCTGCACCTTTGTTAGAAATGTATCCTTTATTTTATTTTGCCTCATTCTTCCTTCGCACTTCTCTGCATTAAATTTTATCTGCCATTTATCTGCCATTCCAGCAGCCTATGTCCTCCTAAAGTCTATCATTATCCTCCTCACAGTTCAAAGTAGTTCCAGTTTTATGTCATCTGCAAATTTTGAAATTGTGCCCTACACACCCAAGTCTAAAGGCTGAATTTTACTGGCCCCTCGACACTGCGGATCGCAGCGCGGGGGCCGGTAATATTCGGCGGAGAGAGGCCCACCTCGTCCCGCAATGTCGAGAAGGTCCCGCCGCAAATTATCAGCGGCAGGGGACCTCGGTGCGGCCCCCTGCCGCACGGCAGCGGCAATACAATTAGAATATGTTAAACGGTACTCACCTCTGCAGATTATGCAGCTTTCCGCCTCTCCATGGACACCACTGGATTTTCCACCATCATATGCCGTCCCGTTCACAATTGAAAAAGCCGGCGAGTCATCAGAGGCAGAAGTTGTCGCCAGCAAAGGTAAGTTCTGTTATTCAGGGGTCTCACTCTGCATTCTTAAAGGGATTATGGGGGGAGATAGTCAGGGGTCTCACTCTGCAAACTAGAAGGGAGGGGGGATATTCAGGGATCTCACTCTGTACACTGGAAGGGAGGAGGGAAGGGGTCTGGGATGACTGGAGGGAAAGCTCTGCAGGCATGAAGGTAGGTACTGTGTACCTTCTCTCCGTAAACAGTGTATGCTCTGTGTTTATTTGTGTTTGTGAAAGAGCAATGGCACTCTAGTCACCCTGTGTGTGGGGAGGGTGCCAGAAAGGGCCGGAGCATTATGGTTATATGGATGGTGGGGGCAATTGATTCAGCTGGTAGGATCTTGATGTGGTCATGCTGTGCCACTCAGTGTTGGCCAAGATGGGCAATGCCATGGTACACCACATAGTTGATCCATGAAAGCAGCTGATGTACCCGTCAACACCAATCCATGCCCTGTTTGGAACCTACGAATACATGAAGGGTTCAACTTTATTTATCACATGGAAATAGGTATGGCTCATTCTACATTGTGTGATCCTCTGCATGTGAGGATCCGTATGCACCAGAGACAAAATCAACAGTCAGGTGTAATCCACGTAGAGGCCCCCGGTTGTGAGCAGCAGCCCCTAAGGGGAGCCCGCCATTACAATTGCCGTGCATCTACAGGCCCCACATGACATGCCATCGGATGTCAGAGCACCAGTGTCAGAGGTGATTGCACATGTAGAGAGGGTGGTGACACGTCTCTGTGCCCTGCTCAAAGATGGCCTGCAGTCCATGGGCTCCAGTGGACATCCTATGCTTTTGGTCCTCATAGTGGTAGTGGTTCTGAAGCCTGATGCCTCTGCAGCTTTTCAGGGGCCTACCAGAGACCTTTGTGAGGTCACACAGTCAGCAGTGCACTGCTGCATCAGGGAGGTCACCGATGTCCTGCACCACAGGGCCAGTGAGTATGTCAGCTTCAGGACGGAGTCTTACAGCCAGGCCCACAGGGCCATCGGTTTCGGCACCATTGCCAGAGAACCATAGGTTGTAATGTTGTAATGTCCATAGACTGCACTCATATTGCGTGCAATTCTGGTCGCCACACTACCAGAAGGACGTGGAGGCTTTGGAGAGAGTACAGAGGAGGTTTACCAGGATGTTGCCTGGTCTGGAGGGCATTAGCTATGAGGAGAGGTTGGAAAAACTCGGATTGTTTTCACTGGAACGACGGAGGTGGAGGGGCGACATGATAGAGATTTACAAAGTTATGAGCGGCATGGACAGAGTGGATAGTCAGAAGCTTTTTCCCAGGGTGGAAGAGTCAGTTACTAGGGGACATAGGTTTAAGGTGCGAAGGGCAAGGTTTAGAGGGGATGTGCGAGGCAAGTTTGACAGGAACAATGGTTTACGTGGGTTTCCACCGGGTGCTCCGGTTTCCTCCCACAGCCAAAGACTTGCAGGTTGATAGGTAAATTGGCCATTGTAAATTGCCCCTGGTGTAGGTAGGTGGTAGGGAATATGGGAGTAAGTAATGTAGGATTAGTATAAATGGGTAGTTGTTGGTCAGCACAGACTCGGTGGGCCGAAGGGCCTGTCTCAGTGCTGTATCTCTAAAAAAATTTTAAAATGTGTGATCTTTAAGGAAGAGATGTTTCAGGTACAGGCTAGGTACATTCCAACAAGAGGGAAAGACAGGGGAACCAAAGCCAGGGCGCTGTGGATGACGAGGGAACAGTGACTATGATGAAACAAAAAAATGATGATGCATGTCAGGTGAATTTGTTAAGAGAGGACCAGGTCAAATAAAATAAGTTGAGAGAGGAAGTGAAGAGGAAAATAAGACTGGCAAAGAGAGAATATGAGATAGAATGGCAGTTAACATAAAGGGGCACACAAAAATCTCCTACCGGCACGTAAATAGTCAGTGGGTAGCAAGAGCTAGGGTGGGGCCTATTAGAGACAAATAAGGACCTACTTGATCTCTATAGGTAGGTGAACCTACACCCTCCTTCTTATAATCTAATTCCAGAGACCCACCTGAACCTTCCGGGTGGGATAAAATGGTCAAGGTTCACAACTCTGACCAGCTCAGTAATCTTTTTACTGTTTATTGTACCACAGATAACATACAAACATCAGTACACTGTCCCCTTTCATGTAAAACAGTACTCACAAACACTCTTTGCTAACTCCTTTCAATTTCAAACAGTACCAACAGACATTGTTCCCTTTAACTCTCCTTAATTACAAACACTACTCATCCCGGCGATCACTTAAGGGCCTCTTACCCATGCCTCGTTCATGAGGGGAGGTCACCCAGTGAAACAAGGCGACCTTCCCGTGGGCTTGGGAGGTGGCTTCCTCTGTGAGCAATCTGTGGCCCACAGAGGGACCCTATTGAAAACAACCCACCTCCATAACCCCCCTCCCCCTGCAGTAAATGCCCAACTGCCCTCCTTCCATCATCAGGCCTGCCAGTTTGGCCCCGGCAACCCCACCTCATTAACTTGGAGTCTGGTTCTCTAGTGCTGGTCCTAGTTCCAAGGCCTCTTGCAGTACTGGCAGTGGCCACCTCTCCCAGTGGCGACGCCTATACTACTGAACTGCTGGCCCAGTGATTAGCTCAGCAAGTATTCCCTTTACTCTATGGCCGGAATCTTACACCATCCCTGCGAGCGGGCTGGGAGGTAGAGAGTGCTGTTCCTGTTACATACCCACCCCCGTGATTATTGTACCAGTAGCAGGGGAGCTGGCAACTGGCATACCTGCCCCAAGCTAATTGAGGCCCTTAAGTGGCCATTTAATTGTTGCTTAAGGACCTCCTCCTGCCAAGGCTGGTACCATACCAGCAGCGGATGGGCACTTCAGGGCCTGAGGAGGTGGCCCAGCAATGATTGGCAGCCTCCTTCTGGGCTGGGGAGGCGTCCCTCCTGATTGGGCATCCTGTGCCCCATGGAGGGCCTGCCAGCAACACAGGCCACCCCTGCTAATACTATTCCCCTGCCCTACAGTCCAATCCCCACCCTCCTTACCGGGGCCCTGCCAATTGTCCCTGGCGAGGCCCAATCCTCATTTACCTGCTCCAAGGCCGGTGTCCATCATGGCTTCTCTTGCTGGGTGCAGCCCCAGCAGTGGCCACCACTCCTGGTGGTGTTGCTGGGACTGAGGAGTGGCTGGCCCTCTGATGGTCAGCAGCTCTTGGAGGAAAGACTTCCCGCTTCATAGGGGCAGAAGTCCAAACCAAGGCTATCTAAAGGCCTGAACCGTGCAAAATATTGAGCTGACCTTTTTTTGTGTGTGTTTGTGGGGTTAGCAGGGGAATGTCTAGTATTCTTGAGCTCTGTCAGTGGCCACTCTAAGTGGGGAGGGGGACAAAAAAACAGGTGGGAGGGGAGGGCCTTCCCACCACCACTGGCATTTCGCAAGCAGTGTGGAAAGTGGTGGTCAACTAAGGGCCACTTACGGGCCTCTTGCTGCCACCACTGGTATTTTACTACGTGGTGAGACAGCCAAGTAAACCCTGGTGGCCTCCTATCACGCAAAGAACAGCCAGGAGCTGTGCAAATGACTACTGGCAGCACCTATGCAGTCGTATTCAGCTGGCCTCCGACACCAGAAACATCAGAGAAATATATAATGGCATTAAGAGAGCTTTTGGGCCAACCATCAAGAAGATCGCTCCCCCCCCCCCCACTCAAGTCAAAATCAGGGGAAACAATCACTGGCCAATGAAAGCAAATGGACCGCTGGGTGGAGCACTACCTATAACTGTACTCAGGGGAAAATGATGTCACTGATACCGCCCTCAATGCAGCCTAGTCTCTGCCAGTCATGGATGAGCTGGACGAACAGCCAACAAAATCGGAACTCAGTAATGCCATTGATTCTCTAGCCAGTGGAAAAGCCACTGGAAAGGACAGCATTACCCCTGAAATAATCAAGCGTGCCAAGCCTGCTATACTCTAAGCACTCCATGAGCTGCTTTGCCTGTGCTGGGATGAGGGAGCAGTAACACAGGACATGCGCGATGCCAATATCATCACCCTCTATAAGAACAACGGTGACCGAGGGACTGCAACAACTACCGTGGAATCTCCCTGCTCAGCATAGTGGGGAAAGCCTTCGCTCAAGTCGTTTTAGACGGGCCCAGAAGCTGGCTGAGCGTGTCTACCGAGGCACAGTGCAGCGTTCGAGCAAAGAGATCCACGATTGACATGCTGTTCTCCCTGCGCCAGCTACAGGAGAAATGCCGCAAACAACAGATGCCCCTCTACGTTGCTTTCATAGATCTCACCAAAGCCTTTGACCTCGTCAGCAGACGTGGTCTCTTCAGACTACTAGCAAAGATCAGATGTCCACCAAAGCTACTAAGTATCATCACCTCATTCCATGACAATATGAAAGGCACAATTCAGCATAGCGGTGCCTCATCAGACCCCTTTCCTATCCTGATTAACATGTAGGGCTGTGTTCTCACACCTACACTGTTTGGGATCTTCCTCTCACTGCTGCTCTCACACTTAATTTTCAGAAGAAGGAATTTTCCTCCACACAAGATCAGGTGGCAGGTTGTTCAACCTTGCCTGCCTTAGAGCGAAGACCAAAGTACAGAAAGTCATCATCAGGGAACTCCTCTTTGCTGACGATGCTGCATTAACATCCCACATGGAAGAGTGTCTGCAAAGACTCATCGACAGGATTGCGGCTGCCTGCAACGAATTTGGCCTAACCACCAGCTTCAAGAAAACAAACATTATGGGACAGGACGTCAGAAATGCTCCATCCATCAATATCGGCGACCATGCTTTGGAAGTGGTTCAAGAGTTCACCTACCTAGGGTCAACTATCACCAGAAATCAACAAGCGCATGGGAAAAGCGTCTGCTGCTATGTCCAGACTGGCCAAAAGTTTGTGGTAAAATGGAGCACTGACATGGAACACAAAAGTCCGAGTGTTTCAAGCATGTGTCCTCAGTACCTTGCTCTACAGCAGCAAAGCCTGGACAACGTATGTCAGCTAAGAGCGACGTCTCAACGCATTCCATCTTCACTGTCTCCGGAGAATCCTTGGCATCAGGTGGCAGGACCGTATCTCCAATGCAGAGGTCCTCGAAGTGGCCAACATCCCCAGCATGTACGCCCTACTGAGCCAGCGGTGCTTGAGATGGCTTGGCCATGTGAGTCGTGTGGAACATGGCAGGATCCCCAAGGACACATTGTACAGCGAGCTCGTCACTGGTATCAGATCCACCGGCCGTCCATGTCTCCGCTTTAAAGACGTCTGCAAATGCGACATGAAGTCCTGCGACATTGACCACAAGTCGTGGGAGTCAGTTGCCAGCAATCACCAGAGCTGGTGGACAGCTATAAAGGTGGCTAAAGAGAGATGAGTCAAAGAGACTGAGCAGTTGGCAGGAAAAGAGACAGAAGTGTAAGGAGAGAGCGAACTGTGTAACAGCCCCGACAACCAATTTTATCTGCAGCACCTGTGGAAGAGTCTGTCGCTCTAGAATTGGCCTTTTGTAGCCACTCCAGGCGCTGCTCCACAAACCACTGACCACCTCTAGGTGTTTACCCATTGTCTCTCGAGACAAGGAGGCCAAAGAAGAAGAACAGAGAGGGCAGGGCATGGAAAAAGCAAAAGCCTGGATGAAGCAGAAGGCCGGACTGAACAGCAGCATGGACTGAGCAGCGGCATGGTGAAGGGATGGGAGGGGAGCAGAGCATGCCTCCCACCTCTGCTCACTCGCTACTCTTGACCACGGCACCCTGGGCG
This sequence comes from Heterodontus francisci, assembly GCF_036365525.1. Lineage (NCBI taxonomy): Eukaryota > Metazoa > Chordata > Chondrichthyes > Heterodontiformes > Heterodontidae > Heterodontus > Heterodontus francisci. Next base: position 242,199,513 of record NC_090371.1, read on the forward strand.
GTCACTCACATCGCCCACCCGGAGCTGGCCCCACATTGCAGACCCCCTGGAAGATCTCTGTGGACCCCAGTTTGAGAGACAGTGTCCTGAAATACATGGCCTTTACAAATACAGAAGGGTCAATTTGTGAGTGGTGGAAACAGAACAGTAACGATGGGTATCGAGTCACTCACCATCCCATTTATACTGCTTCATCAGCCACTGCCATCTTGGTTAAGCTTCTGAGGTGGAAAGCCAAAGTGATCAATTGCCTGTTTCATGGCTTAGGAACCTGATGCAATTTTGAGGTACAAGTGTACCAGCATTGAGCAGCCTAACCAACAGTTCTTAAATGGAATCATAAAATAGATTGTTTTTGAATTTTTATTTGTGTGGGATGAGGAGAAACAGGAGTGCTCTTCCTCAGTCCACAAAAAAAACTTTGGCTCACTGTCAGCCTGTCACCATTTTTTCCCAACTGTCGGCTGGCTACCGTGAAGTTCCAATATGCTGCAGACAGCTCGTCAACAGCCTGTAAATGAGCCGCGGGCCTCAAAATGGTTCAGTCTCACAGCGCCAACAATCAGCATATAGTGGGCAGGCTCCAATCCCTGACTGTCCAATGTGCACTTGAAACTAAGAAAAATAAAATGCTTTAGTAAAACAAGACAGATCAAATCACTGTCCCGCCTGCAGCTTATAGATTACAGCTGCAGACCTTTTCAAGAATAACCACTCAAAACGTTTTGGCCCTGGTAAAAAATGGGGATATTTCAATGTACCTACTTTGAAATATCCCCATAATTACCAAAACCACTGGAAATTTACATACAAACTTACGAATTAGGAGCAGAAGTAGGTCCCTCGAGCCTGCTCCACCATTCAACAAGATCATGGCTGATTTGATTGCAACTTCAACTCCACATTCCCGCCTACCCCCAATATCCTTTCACCCCCTTGCTTATCAAGAATCTATCTACCTCTGCCTAAAATATATTCAAAGACTCTGCTTCCACCATCTTTTGAGGAAGAGACTGCCAAAGACTCACGACCCTCAGAGAAAATATTTCTCCTCATCTCTGCCTAAAATGGGTGACCCTTTATTTTTAAACAGTGACCCCATTTCTAGATTCTCCCCCAAGAGGAAATATCCTTTCCACATCCACCCTGTCAAGACCCCTCAGAATCCTATATGTTTTAATCAAGTCGCCTCTTACTCGTCTAAACTCCAGCCTGTCCAGTCTTTCCTCATAAGAAAACCCACCCAGTCCAGGTGCGTCTAGTAAATTTATTGCTGAATTTACCACAGAATCTATGAAAATCATGCCTCTGTACAAAAACTGCTGAACACCTCCAAAAATAGTTCTGCTTTACCTGTTGACTCATCCCTCATTGCCACTCCTTGTTGCTATGCAATGTTGCTTCAGGGGGCCAAATGCTGCTGTTCCTTGTGAGTGATTGATGAGATAGATTGTCAGTGTGATCTGGATAAGAAAGAATGCTGGGGATCTTGAAACAGGCTGCTATATGAAATGGGAAGACAGGAGAAATTAATCAATAATTTGAAAATAATTTAGCAATCAGATTTAATTATTGAGCAGGCCTACATAAACCGACAATAGTCTGTCACCCCCTTAGCAAGAAAGAAGGTAAAATTTACACTATTCTTGTCACAACCTACTGCAGTTTTTCAGTGACCCTGTTTGTTGAAGGTTGTTTGAATAATCTGAGTTGTGAAACTGTTTCATGAAATTACAAGCACCAAAAGTTTGAAAGCGTAAAGAAATGTCAGAATAGTAAGTAATTCAGAGACTATGTCAAACTCCTCCCAGTACAGAAAATTTATATTGTAGTGTGTTGCCTGGGAGCACAGATGGTGGACAAATAGGACAACCTAGTTCGCGAGAAGCTCAAAATACTTTGGAATTTTATTATCCCGCCACCACTCCCGGTGGTGGGTGTGCAAAATGGCGGCGGTCTCATCTGCAACATTAATAGCCGTGTTACCATGATTACACTGCAGGCAGCTATTTACCATAATGACGGTGGCCGTCCCCCCAATCATGTGATGGAGGGGCACTCGTGACATCATTCACGGTGTCACCTGATGTTGGAGCAGGTGTTGGCACCATCTTTGAAAGGCTGCATTTACTCTTTGCGTTCTTTCAGTATCAGGTTCCTGAGGCTAAAACTCTGTCCTCTTCAAAATGTTACTACAAGCAACCACCTGGACATCACTATAACAATGACAGATGTAAGAGCAAGGGTGGTCCCACATGTCAGTGATGCCTCCCTGTTGATTCTCCTCCAGACTGCAAGGGAAAGGCTGGAGGTCCTTTTCCACAGCAATAGCATGAAGAGGTCCTCCCACCTGACAAAGCAAGCCTGGACATAGATCACAGGGGTGGTTAGTAGCTGTGAGGGTCAATGACCTCCTATGCTCAGCCAAGTTAAGTTGCGCAGTTCCAGATAGCTTGCTGTGATCTGCTTGCCTGTAAGCGTAATGCTGCATGGTTGCCACAGCCATTCCAATGACAGAAAGGTCATAGCGTAATGATGGCAGATGACTGACTGCATAAGCGAGACCAGTCTCCCTCATTTCCAAATTAGTTCAATTGAGAACCATGACAGGCAGAGTCAGTATGAGAGAAGGGACATCCTCCAGGTGCTGATGAGGGGCCCATGTAATTACGTGATGTAGATACATTTGGAAGTTGACAATATCTGCATCCTTGATCTTTCAGGAGAAAAAGGCCCACAACAGCAACGAGGTGGCCAGGACGGATGGCAGGGTGTCTGACCTGCACCTTCTGTCTTAGACTGAAGAGGAAGTGCTCGAGTTAGTCGGGAGCCAAGGAGGACGTGCCATATCAGACGTCGAGCTTGGTGTCCCAGCTGAAGAGAGTGATAATTGCCAAACAGGGAATGAACCAAAATTACATTTTATAGAGAAATGCAATGTAGTCGTCATTGTGACATACGTACCATAACACCTAAGTGTCTGTTCTTTATATTGCATCTTGCAGGCTAACACTCGCAAATGATTCCAGCCAATGATCGAATGACGACAACCTCTGAGGATGAGGAACAATTAGAGGAGGTACTGTCCCATGACTCTCCTGCACCTTCCACCAGATCAGATACTCTCACCTCGGTTGGTATTCAATCGACATTAGAATCAGGGTCACAAGCTGGTGAGATCACCACACATGCACCCGAGCAGATGGCTGCGACAGAGACAGCCGAAGCCTCTGACAGTCAGAGGACTGTGGGTGTCCAGGCCCATGCTAAGCCCCAGTCTGATGATAAACCTCTGGTGTCAACAGCAAAGGGCTGCGAGAGTTGTAGGGAGAGGTAGGCAACATCTGGCAGAGATGCCAGGGCTATTCGCAGCCATGAGTGGACGATGGAGGAGTCCATCCGTGCCATAACTGCTGCCAAGTCCCAAATGTCCCAAGCAGGTGAGTGCATGGTTTCATTCATTAAGAGATTGGTGACCTTCTTGGAAAGCCACATTCCTCAGAAGCACCATGACCTGCAAAACCTCGATTTGGCCATGACTTCAAATTTGCAGTGGCAGGGTGAGAGAAGGATCAGGAGCCTGGAGAAAATTCCCACTCCTAGTCCTTCTCCGGAGAGCAGGGAGGTTCCAACAAGCCTTGAGAGGGAGGAGGAGAGGATACACTCCACATCTAGGGTCTCCCCTCAGGGCAATTCGTGTGGACATGGGCTCCTCAGCCCCTCCATTTGTGAGTCCGGCTCCAGCAACCGCGATGCCTGAGGACAATCCTGCACTAGTGCAGGAATCCTCCAGTCAGCCGGGGCCCTCCAGGCCTCAGGCACCCAGTGGATGACCGCCAAAGTCATCACAGGATGCCTGCCTTCAGTCCAGCTGTTAGCTCAGAGGTTACACCACGAAGGAGCGCCCGCAAATGTATTAAAAAGACACCTTGTCACACATGGGTATTCACAGCTGGGACAGTTACATCATGCTTACTTAACTTAAATGTGCTTTTCAGGTCAGAAGGTCAGAAGTGGGGATGTTCGCTGATGATTGCACAATGTTCAGCACCATTCGTGACTCCTCAGATACTGAAGCAGTCCATGTAGAAATGCAGCAAGACCTGGACAATATCCAGGCTTGGGCTGATAAGTGGCAAGTAACATTCGCGCCACACAAGTGCCAGGCAATGTCCATCTCCAACAAGAGAGAATCTAACCAACTCCCCTTGACATTCAACGGCATTACCATCGCTGAATCCCCCATTATCAACATCCTAGGGGCTACCATTGACCAGAAACTGAACTGGAGTAGCCATATAAATACCATGGCTACAAGAGCAGGTGAGAGGCTAGGAATCCTGAGGCGAGTAACTCACCTCCTGACTCCCCAAAGCCTGTCCACCATCTACAAGGCACAAGTCAGGAGTGTGATGGAATACTCTCCACTAGCCTGGGTGGGTGCAGCTCCAACAACACCCAAGAAGCTTGACACCATCCAGGACAAAGCGGCCCGCTTGATTGGCACCCCATCATTCACTCCCTCCACCACCGACGCACAGTGGCAGCAGTGTGTACCATCTACAAGATGCACTGCAGCAATGCACCAAGGCTCCTTAGACAGCACCTTCCAAACCCGCGACCTCTACCAACTAGAAGGACAAGGGCAGCAAATACATGGGAACACCACCACCTGCAAGTTCCCCTCCAAGTCACACACCATCCTGACTTGCAACTATATCGCCGTTCCTTCACTGTCGCTGGGTCAAAATCCTGGAACTCCCTTCCTAACAGCACTGTGGATGTACCTACCCCAAATGGACTGCAGCGGCTCAAGAAGGCAGCTCACCACCACCTTCTCAAGGGCAATTAGGGATGGGCAATAAATGCTGGCCTGGCCAGTGAGGTCTACATCCCATGAATGAATTTAAAAAAAGTCAATCATCAGCCTTAATTGTTTAAAAACTACATTCCAGCATGGAGTGATTTTGACACCTACAATCCCATCATAAGCCTTACAGCATTGCCAGTGTGAGCACTGACATTATTAACACGCCAGTCAGCATGATGTTTCATTACATGAATGATGTCACATGGGCACTGGCTCAATTTGTTACTGCCATTCATGCTGGAGAAACAGACAGTACAGAGGCAGAGGACTTGAGATTGCATGCACGATGGTAAGTTTTGGTAGCGAATATATTTATTGAAATTCATGGTTTGTGGAAATGCGCAATTATTAGTTTCTGCCTTGCCTCTCTTGCACGCTGCTCACCATGTCTGGCGTCCATCACTGGTCTCTGATTTTCCATGTCTGCTTGGCCTCGTGTGCCCTCTTCATCAGAGGATGTCTCGTGCTCTCGTATTTCTTCATCCTGCAAGACCTCCCCTTCTGCAGTGCTATGTTGTGTCGAACACAGCAGACCACAATGATGTGTGCAACCTTGTCAGGGGCATAATGAAGGGCTCCACCAGATCTACCAAGGCAGAACCGCATCTTCAGCATAGCAATGGCCTGCTTGATGGTCACTCAGATGGATCCGTGGCAGGCATTGTAATGCTCTTACATATCATTTCTGGGGTTCCTTCCTGGCGTCAGAAGCCATGTCTTCAAGGGGTAGCCCTTCTCTCCAAGAATCCACCCTTGAAGGTGAGTGGGGGTATGAAAAGCAGTGGCAGCTGTGACTGGCAAAGTATGTATGAGTCATGGCAGCTTCCTCTCCTTTTATATCCTTGTCTAGCAAAAAATTATCATTTTCTGATTTAAACTTTAATTGAACTAGCATCTACTTTTTTGGGGGGAAGACAGTATCACTCTTTGTGCGAAGAAGTGTTTACTAATTTACTGAATGGCCCAGCTCTGATTTTAAAGCATGACCCCTTGCTCTAAGCTTCCCCATGGATAAGAAAAGCTTCTCCATCTTCTCTATAAAATCCTTTCAAAATCCTAAAAGCCTTTATCAAATTACCCCTTAACCTTCTATATTTCAGGGAATGCAAGCTTAATGTCTGTAATCTCTCTTCATAAAAATTGCATCTTGGTTCCTGGACAACAGAGGCTATGAACAAAATGTTGATCGTATGTCATTGTTTGAATATTATCCTTGTGAAAACATTTGAGTGAGAACAACATGCTAAGGTTTTATGTTGTTTCAAATCAAGCAAATTAAGGTGCAGCAAAACACTTTGCTAAATGTAGCACTCTACACAGCCTAAAGGGAAAGGGTGTGTGAAAAATGGATCAGTATTGCATTAATGCCACAGATTGAAGTGATTTATGCCTTTAACCCCATATAGGGATTAAACCAAATCAGGAGTACATTCCCATGCATCTCCTTTAATTAAGTTCAAACCAGAACATTCTCAGACACTTACTTGGGTCCAAAGAATTGAACTAGCCTTCCCTCAAAGAAAGAAAACCAACAGAGAATATTATAATTTTTTGGATAGCCTATTTTTAATATTATAGCTAAGTCACAAATATCCCAGATATTATAAGGATCTGGGAAACTCTCTTCAATACGTATCTCTCCACTTAAAGAGACACAGAGAGGGGGTTCTTGTAGTTGCATACAGAATACTACATGAGATGATTTATTAACTTTTTTATATTTATTAAAGAATTTAACATGCAATAAACTTCTTCAGTGGATAAGTATATCACATTTCAAATATTACTAAAAGATGTAACACATATTCCTATGTCTAACATAGAATCCAAATGTTTAACCTTGCTCATGTTACAGCAAAATTATCTTAGAATATCCAGAATATCCATCCAAATTTGAAGTAAACTTTTACCTTAAATCTCCCTTAGTTGAGAAGCATTGTTTGAGGATTCAACGCCTCTAAGTATTTGCTTCAGAACCTTTCATGTTTATACTATTTCTAGGGTGTCATATGGCATCTTAGCATATAGGTGCTACCTTTCTGTGTGTGCTTTTCTTGCTTTCAAAATCCATATTTGGTAGTTTCATGAACTAACCCTCCACTTAAAGTTTTACTGGAATTCCCCTGTTTTTGAAGTTGCGAGCCTTTATCTGGTCAAAATGTTTATAATTGTGTTTACTTGACCTCTTGTTCCTGTAAGTCTATTTTCATTTATTGTTTTACTATCTATAATTGCCTTTTTTAAAGCAACTTTCTTTGCCGATTTATCAGCATCAGCAAGCCCATAAACTAATTAAGTTTATTGCTACCTCTTAATGATGTCACACAGGATATTTCAATGTGTGTGTTTATCTTCCAATTCACTGGCAACAGATATTCCATTCCAACAGGGACTTGGAAATATTTAACTCTACCTTCTTAAAGGGAAATTTCAGCGAGTTCTGAAAACTGACCATTTATTCAATCTTTAATTATAAACAGGTATAATATATTAACTATATCTAAATGCTACTTAATTAAGCCTATTATACCTATATTCCATCTCAAGATGGTAAGCTGCTGAAAGTACAGTTCAGGAATATTGCCAGCTAAAGCAGAGAAAATCTTGTCATTCCATTTACGAAGTGAGAAAGATCAATGCCGGGGCTTCCATGGTGGCAGTCCCCTTCAAAGAACAAAGAACAGTACAGCACAGGAACAGGCCATTCGGCTCTCCAAGCCTGCGCCGATCATGATGCCTGTCGAAACTAAAACCTTCTGCACTTCCAGGGTCCGTATCCCTCTTTTCCTTTTCCTTTTGGGCCTCCTTATCTCGAGAGACAATGGATACGCGCCTGGAGGTGGTCAGTGGTTTGTGAAGCAGCGCCTGGAGTGGCTATAAAGGCCAATTCTGGAGTGACAGGCTCTTCCACAGGTGCTGCAGAGAAATTTGTTTGTTGGGGCTGTTGCACAGTTGGCTCTCCCCTTGCGCCTCTGTCTTTTTTCCTGCCAACTACTAAGTCTCTTCGACTCGCCACAATTTAGCCCTGTCTTTATGGCTGCCCGCCAGCTCTGGCGAATGCTGGCAACTGACTCCCACGACTTGTGATCAATGTCACACGATTTCATGTCGCGTTTGCAGACGTCTTTATAACGGAGACATGGACGGCCGGTGGGTCTGATACCAGTGGCGAGCTCGCTGTACAATGTGTCTTTGGGGATCCTGCCATCTTCCATGCGGCTCACATGGCCAAGCCATCTCAAGCGCCGCTGACTCAGTAGTGTGTATAAGCTGGGGATGTTGGCCGCTTCAAGGACTTCTGTGTTGGAGATATAGTCCTGCCACCTGATGCCAAGTATTCTCCGAAGGCAGCGAAGATGGAATGAATTGAGACGTCGCTCTTGGCTGGCATACGTTGTCCAGGCCTCGCTGCCGTAGAGCAAGGTACTGAGGACACAGGCCTGATACACTCGGACTTTTGTGTTCCGTGTCAGTGCGCCATTTTCCCACACTCTCTTGGCCAGTCTGAACATAGCAGTGGAAGCCTTACCCATGCGCTTGTTGATTTCTGCATCTAGAGACAGGTTACTGGTGATAGTTGAGCCTAGGTAGGTGAACTCTTGAACCACTTCCAGAGCGTGGTCGCCAATATTGATGGATGGAGCATTTCTGACATCCTGCCCCATGATGTTCGTTTTCTTGAGGCTGATGGTTAGGCCAAATTCATTGCAAGCAGACGCAAACCTGTCGATGAGACTCTGCAGGCATTCTTCAGTGTGAGATGTTAAAGCAGCATCGTCAGCAAAGAGGAGTTCTCTCATGAGGACTTTCCGTACTTTGGACTTCGCTCTTAGACGGGCAAGGTTGAACAACCTGCCCCCTGATCTTGTGTGGAGGAAAATTCCTTCTTCAGAGGATTTGAACGCATGTGAAAGCAGCAGGGAGAAGAAAATCCCAAAAAGTGTGGGTGCGAGAACACAGCCCTGTTTCACACCACTCAGGATAGGAAAGGGCTCTGATGAGGAGCCACCATGTTGAATTGTGCCTTTCATATTGTCATGGAATGAGGTGATGATACTTAGTAGCTTTGGTGGACATCCGATCTTTTCTAGTAGTCTGAAGAGACCACGTCTGCTGACGAGGTCAAAGGCTTTGGTGAGATCAATGAAAGCAATGTAGAGGGGCATCTGTTGTTCACGGCATTTCTCCTGTATCTGACGAAGGGAGAACAGCATGTCAATAGTCGATCTCTCTGCACGAAAGCCACACTGTGCCTCAGGGTAGACGCGCTCGGCCAGCTTCTGGAGCCTGTTCAGAGCGACTCGAGCAAAGACTTTCCCCACTATGCTGAGCAGGGAGATTCCACGGTAGTTGTTGCAGTCACCGCGGTCACCTTTGTTTTTATAGAGGGTGATGATGTTGGCATCGCGCATGTCCTGGGGTACTGCTCCCTCGTCCCAGCACAGGCATAGCAGTTCATGTAGTGCTGAGAGTATAGCAGGCTTGGCACTCTTGATTATTTCAGGGGTAATGCTGTCCTTCCCAGGAGCTTTTCTGCTGGCTAGGGAATCAATGGCATCACTGAGTTCCGATTTGGTTGGCTGTATGTCCAGCTCATCCATGACTGGTAGAGGCTGGGCTGCATTGAGGGCAGTCTCAGTGACAGCATTCTCCCTGGAGTACAGTTCTAGGTAGTGCTCAACCCAGCGGTCCATCTGTTTGCGTTGGTCAGTGATTATGTCCCCCGATTTAGATTTGAGGGGGGTGATCTTCTTGATGGTTGGCCTAAGAGCTCTCTTCATGCCATCATACATTCCTCTGATGTTTCCGGTGTCTGAGGCCAGCTGAATATGGCTGCATAGGTGTTGCCAGTAGTCGTTTGCGCAACGCCTAGCTGTTCTTTGTGCAGTACTTCTGGCTGCTTTAAGTGCTGCGGATGTTAAATCGCTGGGGGCTTTCTTGTAGTTCAAAAGTGCAATGCGCTTAGCGGCTATGACAGGTTCCAGCTCTTCATTATGAGATTGAAACCAGTCTGCATTTCTCTTCGCACTTTTGCCGTAGGTGGTCAAAGCTGACTCATAGATGGCGTCTCTGATGTGGGCCCACTTGGTCTCAGCATCCCCTGTGGGAGTGTTTTGAAGGGCTGTTACAAGTGAATTTAGAAATTTTTGTAACAGCTGTGGGTGAGAAATTCTGCTCGTGTTGATGCGCGGGTGGCCCTTCTGCTTGGAATGATGCAACTTCTTTGGTCTGAGTCTAACCTTGCTGCACACCAGGGAGTGGTCGGTGTCGCAGTCCGCACTGTGGAAGCTGCGTGTGATTTGAACACTGTTTAAGGCTGCTCGCCTTGTGACAATGAGGTCTAGCTGGTGCCAACGACGTGATCTTGGGTGCCTCCATGAAACCTGGTGACAGGGTTTAGTGTGAAAGAACGAGTTGGTGATGCAGAGGTTATGATAGGTACACAACTCAAGCAGTCTCTGCCCGTTCTCATTCATCCTTCCAACGCCATAGCGCCCAAGGCAGGAGGGCCATGAGTCATGGTCGGCCCCAACCCTGGCATTAAAGTCCCCCAGCAGGAATAGGTGTTCGGTGTTGGGGATGCTGCTAATGATGTTATGGAGTTGTTCATAGAACTGGTCTTTAGCTTCAGGTGCGGAACAGAGTGTTGGAGCATAGATGCTGAGTAGGTGTACTGGACCAGAGGTGGTGAGCAGTCGGATGGACAGTATGCGTTCCGAGCCATTTGAGGGAGGCTCTATCATGCTGAGCAAGGAGTTTCTGATGGCGAAGCCCACTCCATGCTGTCTTGGTTCTTCAGGATCCCTGCCCTGCCAGAAGAAGGTGTAGTCTTGCTCTGCTAGAGAGCCACTCGCGGGGAGGCGAGTCTCCTGAAGTGCTGCAATGTCCACATTGAGTCTACTGAGCTCGTTGTTAATGATGGCGGTCTTCCGAGAATCGTTGATTTGTGTAAGGTCTTCCGACAGGCCAGGACACATAGTTCTGACGTTCCAGCTTGCAAAGCGAAGGGCTGGTACCTTCTTTCCTTTTTTCATGTTGTTTGGTGCGGTGTATCAGTCCACCTTTCGGGCAATGACCCTGAGCTCCAAGCACCCATTGAAGCAGGCAGACTGTGGCGGGACAGAACCTTATTGACCGGGGGCTGCCCGGTTTGAGGCGGGCGGTAGCTGTCCAGTGAGGTGCAATGACCTCTCCCACCGACAAAGGCAACCCGTGGCGCCCAGTTTCTACGCCAATTTATCTGGACTTATAACCCGTAACTGCTGCCTTCCGTGTTGTTTCAGTCGCTGTGAGGCAACTATGGAGTGACCTCTCCATGGCGCATGCCTGGGCAAATTTATGGAGGTTGAGAGTTGCCCAGTCGTCAAAACCCCCCTCTCGGCCTTTCTGGTGGGGTCCAAAGGAGTGCAGGACACGACGTTTGGCACCAGTATGGCTGCAGGAACTGCCGGAAACATGCCAAAGGTGACACATGACCGCCTACGGGGTTCCGCTCCGGATTTTCTGTTAGGGTTTACTCCCTTAGCCTTGGTCTCTCCCGAGACGCCCACAAGGCAGTGGGGTTGTTGGGGCCCCTACACAGGTGTAGGATGGTGCCGGTGGGAGGAGGGGATGCAAGGGGGAGGGGTAGAGGGAGGGGGTGGGGGGGGGTGCAGGGGAAGGGGGTGCGGGGTGAAGATGGTGCGGGGGGGGGGCGGGCTGGGACGGGGTTGTGAGGGGGTGAGCTGAGAGGGTGGAGCAGGGAAGGGGACGGGGGTGGGGGGGGGGTGGAAGGGGGTAAAGGGGGGGAGGGGGGGTGGAATCTGGTGCAGGTAATAAGCCATTTCCTCAGTGCCCACCATCGACGTCCGGAAAGCTCATCCACGTCCTTCGGGAGGTGAAGCATCATTTGGCAGACTTAGAGGTGATTACATTTGCTAAGGGTTTTTTTTTTGCAGTGGTTTAAATAAAGGCATGCAGCATTGCCGACAGTGCGCTGCAGATGCTCTCCGAGCCATCTCCCGCGGGCGCTTTGAAGTTGCGGCCGGGGGTGCCGTTCGTGGATGTTTTGGGTGTTCGGGGCACCTTTTCACAGGACTTCTCTCGGGTCCCGCAGCTCCTTCTTCACCTCAATGGACTTACCGCATGCCGTGGCTGCAGACACTCTGGACTGTGAAGACAGCAGGATCGGAGATTGAAGTATCGGCAGCTGTTCTCGTCAGTTTCATCCGGATCAATTTCATTGAGAAAACAAAGAGCAGGTGTGGCTGGGGGAGGGCAGTGGGCCCAGGTAACATACACTAAACTAACTGTTAACTTTTAGATAGGGCTAAAATGAACTGATTTAAAGAGCCAGGGGAATTTAAACAGTTTAAGAGGGCAGATTGGGGGAGAAAACGTTAGGGATGGGAGCAGATGGCCATGGATAGAGTTGAACAGCAAGGGAGCTTCCTAGGGAGCTTCCAGCCCAGGAGCCATCTTGAAAGCCGTATCCCTCTATTCCCATCCTATTCATGTATTTGTCAAGATGCCTCTTAAACATCGCTATCATACCTGCTTCCACCACCTTCCTCGGCAGCAAGTTCCAGGCACTGACCACCCTCTGTGTAAAGAACTTGCCTCGCACATCCCCTCTAAACTTTGCCCCTCACACCTTAAACCTATGTCCCCTAGTAACTGACTCTTCCACCCTGGGAAAAAGCTTCTGACTATCCACTCTGTCCATGCTGCTCAAAACTTTGTAAACCTCTATCAGGTCGCCCCTCCACCTCCGTCGTTTCAGTGAAAACAATCAGAGTTTATCCAACCTCTCCTCATATCTAATACCCTCCAGACCAGGCAACAGCCTGGTAAACCTCTTCTGTACCCTCTCCAAAGCCTTCACATCCGTCTGGTAGTGTGGCGACCAGAATTGTACGCAGCAACATCCTCGGATAAATTAGTGCCTCTTCAATAGATGCACAGACTGTGACTCTGGAAGCCCTGGGGATTGGCTTGATTAATGGTTGTTTTCTGGCTTTCACACATTTGGAGTTGGCTTGCAGAAGACACTCTTTTAGGGCTTTCAGGATCTTGTTGCACCATTAGAATTGCCGTCCCACTGATCAGTGATCGGTGAACCTAGGTCAGGGAGAAGGTGCATGGAAGAAGTTCGCTGTCATGAACCTGCTGCTTATCAGACTAGTAGACATGCCAGGTTTGTAGCATACTGGGCCTACTCAAGGAGCAAGTAGGAGGCAGGCCTGACTATTCAGGCAATCGCACAAGAAGTGTACCCAACACTGAATGCTTCCCAGGATTCAGCTGTGGCGAGACATGGGTCACTTCAGTCCCAAAGGACTGAAAACCAGCTATCAACCACATCCTGTGACACCGATCTTCAGGTGGCACCTAGACAAAGAATATCAATAGGTAAAAGAGAAACACATGTAGGAGCAACATGCGATGCAAAGGAGGGTTGCTTGCTGTTAATGTGAAGTAGAGCTGATGTGGCACTTTGATTTGACTCTATTGTTTAATGAGCTTATATGTCAAGATCTGTTTAGGGTGACATGTGTTTCTTGGGACTGAAAGAAACAAGTTTGGTAATGGAACAATTGGAGCTGGCAGGAAGGCTGAAAAGAGATATGATGAAAGATTTCAAAGGTGACAAATTTAAACAAAAGAGAATTTATTACTAATGATCTCCCGATGAAGTCCCCAGCGTCACAGATGCCAGCTTTCAGCCGATTCGATTCACTTCATGTGATATCAAGAAGACTGTGCTTGCTGACAATGCAACCACTAGGTGCTGCAGTACTAACACATGCACAAATGCAGCCTCTTGCACTGAATCGTCACTGTCTGTGACATCTCAGGCAACTGCCAGGATTAAAGATGGTGTTCCTCAATTTATCACAAAAAACAAATTCAACCCGACAATCCTCTCAATGGTTCCCATCACCACCTCCATCCCACCCCCAACGATCCCCCCTCCCTCCTGCCATTGCACTTCACTTTGTCGTAACCTCCTGCGCCCATTTTCTCGCCGCTTACTCCCTGCTGCCTTCCCTTAGCCACTCTCTCCGACCTCACCGCTCCCCCCACCTCCAGATGTTCACTCCCCGCTCCCCTCTGGCTGCTCACTACAGGCCACGCCGCTTCCCTCCTCTTGGCTACTTGCTCCCATGTTTGATCATTCTGATGATGCCCGCGATTGCTCTGCTCCTCACTTTGTATCAAGAAACGACAGAAGGCAGTGGATACTACAAAGGCTATGGGCCCTAACAATATTCAGGCAATAGTACTGAAGACCTGTGCTCCAGAATTTGCCGCGCCCCTAGCCAAGCTGTTCCAGTACAGCTAAAACACTGGCAACTGCCCGGCAATGGGGAAAATTGCCCAGGTATGTCCTGTGCACAACAAGCAGGACAAGTCCAACTCGGCCAATTCTCACCCCATCAGTCTACTCTCAATCATCAGTAAAGTGAAGGTGTCATCGACAGTGCTATCAAGCGGCACTTGCTCAGCAATAACTTGCACAGTGACGCTCAGTTTGGGTTCTGTCAGGGCCACTCAGCTCCAGACTTCATTACAGCCTTGGTCCAAATATGGACAAAAGAGATGAACTCAAGAGGTGAGGTGAGAGTGACTGCCCTTGACATGAAGGCAGGAGTTGACCGAGTATGGCATCAATGAACCCCAGCAAAACTGGTGTCCATGGGTATCAGGGGAAAACTCTTCACTGGTTGGAGTCATACCAAGCGCAAAGGAAGATGGTTGTGGTTGTTGGAGGTCAATAATCTCAGCTCCAGGACATCACTGCAGGAGTTCCTCAGGGTAGTGTCCTGGGCCCAACCATTTTCAGCTGCTTCATCAATGACCTTCCTTCAATCATAAGGACAGCAGTGGGGATGATTGCACAATGTTCAGCACCATTCATCATTCCTCAGATACTGAAGCAGCCTATGTAGAAATGCAGCAAGACCTGGACAATATCGAGGCTTGGGCTGATAAGTGGCAGGTAACATTTGTGCCACACAAGTGCCAGGCAATGACCATTTCCAACAAGAGAGAATCTAACCATCTCCCCTTGACATTCAATGGCATTACCATCGCTGAATTACCCTCTATCAACATCCTGGGGGTTACCATTGACCAGAAACTGAACTGGAGTAGCCATATAAATACCGTGGCTACAAGAGGCTAGGAATTCTGCAGTGACTAACTCACCTCCTGTCTCCCCAAAGCCTGTCCACCATCTACAAGGCACAAGTTAGGAGTGTGATGGAATACTCTCCACTTGCCTGGATGGGTGCAGCTCCAACAACACTCAAGAAGCTCAACACCATCCAGGACAAAGCAGCCTGCTTGATTAACACCCCAACCACTAACATTCACTCCCTCCACCACCGATGCACAGTAGCAGTAGTGTGTACCATCTACAAGATGCATTGCAGCGATGCAAAATCCTGGAACTCCCTTCCTAACAGCACTGTGGGTGTACCTACCTCACATGGACTGCAGCGGTTCAAGAAAGCAGCTCACCACCACCTTCTCAAGGGCAATTCGGGATGGGCAATAAATGCTGTCCTAGCCAAAGATGCCCACATTCCATGAACGAATAAAAAAATATGTTTATTGCAGCAAGCTTGGGGAATAGTTATTTAAGTAATAATTTTCATGACACTGAGTGTACCTCACCCGCATAGCAGCCAAGCCCACCTTCATCAGAAATTCCATTATAAGATTTTACGGACCAGCAAACTTCTGAAGTCACAGCAAGCAAAAATAGGGCTGAATTTTTTTGGGGTGCCACACTTCGCGGCGGCGCCCTTTAAACTCAGCGTGACACCCGCACTCAGCAGCTACCACCGAGCCCCCGCGATAGTAATCGCGGAGGCTTATTTCCATAGAGGCCGCACACTGCCCTCCCCATATTATGTGGGGAGAGGCGGGACATTCGGCACAGTGAGAGAGTTTTTGACAGCTGTGGAGCAGGTGCTGGGGCCCCATTTTAAGCGCCCCAGCACCTGCTTCCTGACAGCTGTCAAAGAATACTTACCTGACTACTGAAGAGTGGGGCTGCTGTCAATCTGGCAGCAAAGCAGAATGTGCTGCAGAAACCCAGCAGGTCAGGCAGCATCTGTGGAGAGAGAAGCAGAGTTAACTTGACCAAGTTCACAGACCTAAAAGTTAACTCTGCTTCTCTCGTCACAGAGCCGCCGCAATTTCAAATGCGGCGGCTTATTTGCATGGCTGCGGTGCCTGCCCCACCCCCCCCCTCCCCGGTGATGATGTGGAGGGGGCGGGCGAGCCATCACCAGCAACAGCAGACCAATGTGCAGGTGCCGATGCCATTTTTAAAGGGCTTACAGCCCTCAATGTGTATTTAAAATTTAAAGGGCCAGATAAGTTAAAGTTTCGCAAAAACGAATGAAATGACCTTTCCATGCATTTTCCCAAACCCCCCAATGGCATTTGACAACATTCCTGCCCTTTTCTCCCCCGAATTCCTATGTTGAAAATTTGACCTTTCTCCCACCCCCAAAGTTCAGCACCTTTGTCCTATACCCCTTCCCATCACCCCCCTGACCAATCCACAGTGTTTTCACCCCGCTCCCCCCACCCCCCGCACAGAAAAACATTCCTCCTCCCCCATCTCCACATGTGTTGTGCCACGGCGCGGCATTGTCGGCCGCCCGAATAAAGATTGGAATGTGGTGGCAGAATTGCTGCGGCTTGCATGGTAAGAAGGTATTAACATATTTTAATGCGGGTCCTGTCGCCGAGCGGTGGAGCAGCAACCACAAGGCCTTGCCGCTGCCGCCGAGATCGGTATGGGGCCTGCCACCGTCGGGGTCGGTGGCGGACCTACACCATACCGATCTTCATTGCTCCCTCCGCCACCATTCCTGGCGGCAGAGGGGCTTCAAACTCCAACCCAGTATTCATTAAGGACCATTTCACCTCCACACATAAGTTACCTTTTTGGTCTCTAATTGGCCCTACTCTTTCCTCAGTTATTCTCCTGCTCTTTATGTATTAGTAAAACAACTTTGTGTTTTCCTTTCATATTTTTCAAATCCTTTCTTTGCTTTCCTAATTTATCTTTTAATTACACCCTTGCACCTTCTATACTCCGAGGCTTTCTGTAGCATTGAGCTCTTGGCATCTGACACAAACTTTTTTTTTTGTCTTAACCTATTCTGTGTGCTTTTTGATATCCAGGTAGATCTAGATTTGTGAGCCCCACCCTTTTTCTTTGTGGGAAGATATTAGTTCTAAACCCTGTGTAACTCCTACTTGAATGCTTCCTGCTGCTCTGACAATAATTTATCTTCAAGTAGTTGTTTCCAGTCCGCTTTTGCCATATCTCACCTCACCTCAGTAAAATTGACCTTTCCCAATTTAAAACGTTTACTCTTGGGCTATCTTTATCCTTTTCCATATCTACTCTAAATCTAACTGAATTATGATCACTACCACTAAAATGCTTTCCCACTGATTAGTAAGTTTGCAGATGACACTAAAATTGGTGGTATATTGGACAGTGAAGAAGGTTGTCTAAGGTTACAACAGGATATAGATCAACTGGGAAAGTGCGCAAGGGAGTGGCAAATGGAATTTAATGCAGACAAGTGCCAAGTGATGCATTATGGAATGTTAAACCAGGGCAGGACATATACAGTGAATGGCAGCGCCCTGGGGAGTGTTGCTGAGCAGAGAGACCTTGGGGTGCAAGTACATAGTTCCTTGAAAGTGGCAACACAGGTAGACAGGGTGGTAAAGAAAGCGTATGGCATGCTTGCCTTCATCGGCCGAGGCAATGAGTACAAGAGTTGGGACTTCATGTTACAGTTGTACATAACATTGGTTAGGCCACACTTAGAGTACTGTGTACAGTTCTGGTTGCCGCACTACAGGAAAGATGTGATTAAGCTAGAGAGGGTGCAGAAAAGATTCACAAGGATGTTGCCTGGTTTGGAGGGCTTGAGTTATAAAGAGAGATTGGATAGGCTGGGTCTGTTTTCCCTGGAGCGAAGGAGGCTGAGAGGGGACATGATAGAGGTATATAAAATTATGAGAGGCATAGATAGGGTAGATAGCCAGAGTCTGTTTCCCATGGTAGGGGTGACTAAAACTAGAGGGCACAGATTTAAGATGAGAGGGGGGAGATTTAAAGGGGATCAAAGGGATAAATTTTTCACACAAAGAATCGTGGGTATCTGGAATGAGCTGCCTGAGGAGGAAGTGGAGGCAGGAACAGTAGCGACATTTAAGAGGCATCTGGACAGGTACTTGAATGAGCAAGGCATAGAGGGATATGGAATTAATGCAGGCAGGTGGGATTAGTATAGATAGGCATTATGGTCGGCATGGACGCGGTGGGCTGAAGGGCCTGTTTCTTTGCTGTATGACTATGACTCTATGATGCCCTTTCCACCTGCCCAGATTCCGTCCCTAAAACTAACTCCAGACCTGCCCCTTCTTTTGTTGAGCTTGCTACATACTGGTTAAAAAAATTCTCCTGAGTAGGTTTTAAGAATTATTTGCCCTCCACACCTGTCACACTGAATTTATCCCAGTTAACATTTGGGCAACTGAATTCCCTATTATTTTTGCCCTTTTGTTTCTGCACTTTTCAACAATTTGACAACATATTTTCCCTTCTATCTCCCTTTGACTGTTTGGGCTGTATAGTACACTCCCAGGAGTGTGATTGTCCCTTTTATGGTCCTCAGTTGAACCTATATGATTTCATTTGATACTCCTTCAACTATATCAGCCCTCCTCACAGCTGTGATTGTTTCTTTAACCAATATTGCAACCCACCCTCTTTTATCCTCCGATCTATCCCGTCTGAAAATCCTGTAATGAGGAATATTGATCTGACACATATTTTGAATATTGAGTGAATGGAATCTCTCTTTGGTAAATTGAATTACTAACATTGACTTGTCTATGTGTTCTCTGAATATTTCCACAATTTGGCTGCCAGATACCCCAACATTACAGCAATGACTACACTTCAAAAATACTTCATTGGCTAAAGTATTGAAATGTCCTGAGGCCATGAAAAGTGCTATAGTAATGCAAGCTCATGTTAGTAATTTGTTAACACTTTATGCTTAAGTCTGTAATTAATTGATTGTTTAATTTTATGAATAATGTTTTGAATTGCAAAAAGAATTGAAAGAATCTTAGGGCAATTCACATATTAGATGGTAGTTACTGGGCCCATCATTTCAGGCCCAGTTTCTAGTGTGTTTCTAAGAAGGAAGTCGCCTGTGAATTTAATATTTACTTTCTTGTCTTGTTTAACCGAACTTTTTGTGCATCTTAACTTGTTGGGTCTATGAACTATGTGAATGAGAATCTTTGACTCATCCTAAAATGGACAGAGAATCATTTGGAGAGAATGAAAAATGTAAAGGCCTAACTCATGTTAGTTGGGCGACTAACACACTTAGAGCTTCATGATTTCAGAACATCCCAAAACACTTTAGCCAATGAACTACCTATGAAGTATAGTCACTGTTGTAATGTCGGGCTATGCAGCAGCCAAATTGTGTGCAGCAAGGTCCCACAAATAGCAATGTGATAAATGACCAGGTCATCTATTTAGATACTTAATGAGGGGTATATATTGGTCAGGGCACCAGAAGACTCCCCTGCTCTTCTTTGATTAGTGCCATGGGATCTTGCATGTCCACCTCAGAGGCCAGACACGGCCTGGTTTAACATCTTATCGGAAAGAAGGCACCCCTGTCAGTCCAACACTCCCTCAGTTCAATTCAGTGCAGGACTGCAGTGCAGGATTATATTCTCACGTTTCTGGAATGGCACTTGAGCTGAGAGTGCTACCACTGAGCTAAGAATTGCCTATTAACATTCAGTTGGATACTCATTTCAGATAAGCATAATGATTTAAATAGAGGCAACAAATTTGAAATTGATATAAATATAGAAAATAATTCTTCATTTATTTAGATATAAATATTTTATAATCAATAAAAATTACAGATTATTTCCACAAACAGATTTTAGCAAGAGCAAAATAACCAAATGCTTTCATGGTAAAACATAAATACATAGAAAATTAAACTGTTTTAGGACTTTATAAATATCAAGGAAAACAAATAAAATGACATTTAAAATTTAAAAAATTGCGGGCTGTATTTTACGAGTGCGTTGCAGTTTGCGGTGGCACACTCTGGTGGCGGTATGCATCCTGCACGGATGCGCCGTTCCGGAGTCCCCGTGATGTTACGTGCAGGGGCTAATTTCAATAGAAGTGGCGGAACGGCCACCCCTGATGACAGAGGGGCTGGCCGCCGCGATGCCGGCAACGGCGTCATTACTGTGCATTTAAATATTTAGCTGAAGGGCCCGCCGCCAGGTGGCGGGGGACCACACCGAGCTTCTCCCAGCACTGGTAATATGCGTGGGCCTTTCTCAACGTCGTGGGTCGAGGCGGGCCTATCCCTGCAGGATTTTAACGGCTCCCCCACCACAACCCGCAACCATCGAGGGGCTGGTAAAATTTAGCCCGGTATCTTCATTTCCACTGAGTAACTACACTCTAACATCTTAACTTGGCATCATAACATGATAACAGGATAATCAAATAGTCCAGCTATTTAACTGCATATTATATGGCTAGTGTCTTCTTGCTATAGTACAGATTAATGAAATCTCAGTGAAGAGAAGATCTAACCCTGGATTCCCATGGGGGTTATCTCAATCTCCCACCATAACTTTGACAGAACATTAGCAGCAACCCTTGGAAAAACGGTATAAGTGGTTGTTCATTTTTACCATTACTTCATTTCTTTTTGAGTTCTACAGATCTTGCACAGGAGAACCTCCACAGAAATGTTAGGTGCCATATTCAATCTTTAATTAATAAACCTGTTAAATAAGTTAATTAATAAATAAATAAATAAATACTAGCAAACAAATACTAACAGATGAGGGAGGGAATTATAGTTTTCTATGGAATGATAAGCTGAATGGACTGAATGGTCTCCTTCTAAGTTGTGATGGATTTATAAATACAGGTAACACAGCTTTACGCTGTTTTAAGTCTACAACAGGCTTGAATATGGTGGTAAATAAGTATGAGTTAATACAGTGTGCCATTGTGGATAGGTGTCACATTCTTGGCACTCAGCCATTGAGCTTCCCTCAGTGAGCTTTATCAGTCTTCTTGGATCTATAGAAAATATAGAAATAAATAAAAATTACTGTCAATCTTGCAGAAATGTACAGCAAAATTATTCAGGAAAGCAATCCATTTCACGAACAAATATTTTAAACATTGTTTCAATGACTGAATTCATGTCCAATTTCTCCAGGACACAGGAGCAGGCCATTCAGTCCCTCAAGTCTGTTTAGCAATTTAATGTGGTTATGGCTTAATTGCATTTTAACTGCATCCACCAGCCTTGGCTTTCTCTCCTTTTATATCCTTGTATAGCAAAATATTATTAATTTCTGATTTAAACATTAATTGAACTAGCATCTATTGCTTTTTGGGGAAGACAGTATCACCCTTTGTGCAAAGAAGTGTTTCCTAATTTCCTGAATGGCCCAGCATCTGATTTTAAAGCATGACCCTTGCTCTAAGCTTCCCTTTGGATAAGAAAAGCTTCTCCATCTACTCTATAAAATCCTTTCAAAATCCTAAAAACCTTAATCAAATTACCCCTTAACCTTCTATATTTCAGGGAATTCAAGCATGTAATCTCTCTTCATAAAAATGTCATTGTTTGACAGAATATTATCCTTTTTCCTGTGCAAACCTTTGAGTGAGAATAGCAAAACAAACTTCCAAGTGATGATAATTAGATTAGAGATACAGCACTGAAACAGGCCCTTCGGCCCACCGAGTCTGTGCCGAACATCAACCACCCATTTATACTAATCCTACACTAATCCCATATTACTACCAAACATCCCCACCTGTCCCTATATTTCCCTACCACCTACCTATACTAGTGACAATTTATAATGGCCAATTTACCTATCAACCTGCAAGTCTTTTGGCAGGAAACCGGAGCACCCGGAGAAAACCCACGCAGACACAGGGAGAACTTGCAAACTCCACACAGGCAGTACCCGGAATCAAACCCGGGTCCCTGGAGCTGTGAGGCTGCGGTGCTAACCACTGCGCCACTGTGCTGCCCTAAGGTTTTATGTTGTTTCAAATCAAGCAAATTAAGGCACAGCTTAATTAACACTTTGTTAACTTTAGTATTACTTTTGGCACTAAACTAGTATTCTACATAGCCTAAGGGGAAAGAATATAGGTAACCTCTGCAATTTGTCCATTTCAGGTTCTCTAGCCTCCTTTGTGCACCCTAAGGTCCTCTCACAGTTAACTACCATTCTATTAATAGCTTGTCAACTTAATAAGATAGATTTTCACCATTACCACATGGACAGTATCTGATGGAGCAGATCACCAACTCTTTACAGATTCTGCTGGATTTTCATTCCCCAAAATTGGTTCTATAATAGGTGGGCAATCTGCTCTTCCAGATTACTGCCCAGACAGTGAAGATAAAATCGTATCCTATGTATTTGGTGCCTTTCTTCCCATTGCATTCCATACTATTGCTTGGAGAGCTAAGATAGATATATTATTTTAGTGCAAGCTGGCATCTGAAACTTACCCATTGGTCATCATGTCAATGATCATCTTCACCCAATTGGCTTTAGGATCCAGACACACTGGGGAAGTGTTTTTAAGTGTCGCGCTGAAAGAAGTGAAAGATGACAATTATATGAAGTTCTGTTATCTACTTTTAATACGAAAAGGAATTATATCCAATAAACACGTGTATGTATTATTCACACAAACAGCAGGTTTATCCATAACCAAGTTATTTAAACTTACATGATTTCAACACTTGAGCAGTGTGGACCACTTGGAATAATTTCAATATTCACCATGCGTTTTGGATGGATGAATTTGGAGTTTGTTTTGATGCATTTGCAGCGCAAGCTCCCTCCTGCATTTCTCAGCGATGCAGCTATGGAAAGAACAGATAATAGGAACTTAGTATTTCTAGCTTGAATTTTTAAATGTCTTCTTACAGATTCATAGATACTCTTGGACAAAGTGAGAACTCACTGCTACAGACACCCTAAATTTGTCTCTTTAATGCAACAAGGGTATCAGCCAATTAATAGCCCTGATATCTCAGATCATAAAACATCAGACTTTCAAACTGGAAGTCAAAGAATCAAGTCCCTGTGTGGACAGTAGTGAGTCAAAATGACTCAATTGTGGAGATTGTTGTCAGAAGGTGGTAAGTTTGATCCCCAAATCAGGATTTGAGTGCATAATCCATGGCGACACTTCAGTGCAATTCTGAGGACATACTGCATTCAGACATGACATTAAACTGAAGCTTTGTCTACCTGATTAGGAGAATTTTAAAAGGAGCAGGACAGTAAGGTTGGTGTTCTGAAAGGATGAAATGAAAATGCATTGAAAAGCATAAAATACACCAGACCTGGATCTGTTTAATGCTGGTAATGCTTACCTGCAGTGAAAAAGGTTCAGTTGCCTAACACTAATATTTCCTCACTTAACTTGGCAAGTTTCAGGTCCGTTTTAGATATTCTTACAGGTTAGCATCTTGGGTTTCTCCTATAAGTAGACCTGTGTCCCTCACAATCATGAGTTAAATTTCACTACTCAGTATTGAGATATCTAATAGTATAATCTGGTGGTGTAAGACTCTCTTGTGACAAGTACTGGATATCATGATCCTCCGATACATGTTTCTCCAATTGTCCAATAGCTGGACTTATTAATACTTTCAGTGAGTCAAAGCAAGATCCAATTAGTAAGCTGCTTTATTTCAAAGTCAGTAAATGTGCAGAGTAACAGTTATAGCAATTCACATTTAGTTCAACTTAATTTCAGCCACATAAATAATAAAATCATGACTGATCCTTCTTATTGGTTAAAATACAATCACTTTTCCTGGGCAGTATATTTCCCTGAAATGCAGCTATTTTATCTTAGGCAAAAATTTCTTCTTAAAGGAAGCTTGTTTCCTTTTCTGCCTTACTTAACCACCTTTGCTAACAGTACTCTTCAACATATGTTTGCCCCTGCTTTTGTTCCTTTTGTACATAGAAAGCATGTGGGATGGGGCTGTTCAGTCACTGACCTGTCCCTTGTCTACTGATCAGGTCAATCGAGCTGTCAATTAATTTATCTAAGGCTGCCCCACCCTGATAGTTTCCGAATGTATAGTGTTATCTCAACACAATGCATAGCATGTGATGCTGGCAGGGTTACATTTATTGCCCATTCCCCTTTGCCTTGAAAGTTGGTAATTTGCTTCCACATTGAACTGCTGCAGTCTTTGTGCTGATGGTGCTCTCAAAATGGTGTAATTGTGGCTGAATAACTCAGTACAAAAAAAAACAAAATCCATCCCTGGATTCTTAGAACACATTTCTGAAGTTACAAACTATAGAACTGAACCCTAAAAGTATCCTGTGTAAAAATTCATTGCTTCATAATATTCACTGACAACTTCTACTTCAAATACAAATTTTAATCAGTTTTATCTGAATTTACCTATGAATTACATGTATACAATATATTATAACGGTAAATTCAGTCTAACATTAATAGCAATGACTGCCTTTTAAATATGCTAAAATATATTGTTGTTTGCAAGTTAAAAGTATAGATTCCACATAAATATGTTGCAGTGACACAGCAAATCTGTCATTTAAAGATATCAAAATCCATTAGTTATATACATGTTTTCAATATAATTCTAGTTTTTGTATAATCACTATGTAAATATAAAGTTAGATTATTTACCTTGGGCGGAAGCCACATAAAGTACAAAGAGAGTCAAGACTGCGAAAGTAACTTTGCTGCTCATTGTCTTTTTCTTGTATGATGGTCTTAATGTTCTTCCTGTTGTTGTGCTCTGCTGCTGAAGTTTAAATCTAACCCCTCATTGCTTGGTTCCTCTATTTATAAGCAGAGTACTGTTACTCAGCAGGGTGTGATGATGTAACTGGTGATTTCCCAGGAAGTTGTGAAATACAAACATACCAATATTAAAGATTGATAGGCTCAAAATAAGTCCTTGCATGTAAACTATATCATTTGAAAACTTAAGAAAAAAAGGATTAAATGAATTATTTAAAAATCACTCAGAAGAAATCTATTTCCTCCAGGTTATTTGAAAATCTGTTTCCATTTCAGCTCTAACTGGCTAAAGTAGCTGTGAATTGTCATGGAAAATCTTTTAAAAATTGCAATGAAAGTACTGACTATATGATATGAACATTAATGCTGCATTCTAGTGAATTATGGTTAAAGCAAATGCGTTAATATTTAATTGTTATTGAACAACTGCCATTTGTTTCTGCTAGATATGTTATCATATCCAATCGAATGTAAACTCTGGAAACTGCTGGAGGATTTATGTTTGGGTATTTTTATGAGTGGAATTAGTGGACACAAGCTGAACAAATTCATATGTTCCTTTTTCCAATTAACCCATTTTTAATTAGGCTAAAAGTAAAATTAGGTTAATCATGTAACTTAAATGTGTTAAACATTCACATTATAGAGTCATAGAGTTTTACATGCCTTTCCGCCCAACGAGCCTGCACCGACCATCAAACACCCGTCCTAACTAATCCCATTTCCCCGCACTTGGCCGTAGCCTTGTATGTTATGCATTTCAAGTGCTCATCTAAATACTTCTTGAATGTCGTGAGTGTTCCTGTCTCTACCACCTCTTCAGGCATGTGTTCCAGATTCTAACCTCCCTCTGGGTGAAAAAAATTTCTCCTCAAGTCCTCTCTAAACCTTCTGCCCCTTATCTTAAATCTATGCCCCCTAGTTATTGACCTCTCCGCTAAGGGAAAAAAGTTTCTTCCTATCTATCCGATCAATGCCCCTCATAATTTTGTATACCTCAATCAGGTCCCCCCACGCCTTCTCTGCTCTAAGGAAAACAACCCCAGCCTATCCAGTCTGTCCTCATAACTGAAATATTCTAGCCCAGGCAACATCCTGGTGAATCTCCTCTGCACCCTCTCCATTGCAATCACATCCTTCCAATAGTGTGGTGACCAGAACTGCACACAGTACTCCAGCTGTGGCCTAACCAGCATTTTATACAGCTCCATCATAACCTCCCTGCTCTTATATTCTATGCCTCAGCTAATAAAGGCAAGTATCCCATATGCCTTCCTAACCACCTTATCTACCTGTGCTGCTGCCTTCAATGATCTATGGACAAGCACCCCAAGGTCCCTCTGACTCTCTGCACTCCCTAGGGTCCGACCATCCATTGTATATTCCATTGCCTTGTTAGCATTCAAGATTCAATTAATTTGATTTTTGCAATTTTGAAAAATAATTCAAATTAGAATGATGCAAGATACTATCTCTGTCTTCCCATTCCCACCCTAGCCCTCCCAAGTTGCACAGGTATCAATAATTATATCAACATAATACAGGTGACATTTAGAGGTTTTCTGTTTGTTTCAAAATTAAATGTGTTCTTTTAAATGAACTCAAATTAAGATTAGGAAAGACATCCTCTCTTTCAGCTTCACACACTTTCTGAACTTTATAGAGCACAAAAACCTCAAAAGGTTATCACTTTCTCTCATTTACACACAAATAAACATTCAATATGAATCACAGAATGACATCACAAGAGCCCATTCAGCCCATCATGCCTTTACTTTGAAAGAGCTACCCAATAATCTCATCCAACACTCTTTCCACACAGCCCTGCAAATGTTTCCATTTTGAGTATTTAGCCAATTATCTTTTGAAAGGTATTATTAAATGTGCTTCCATCACCCTTTCAAGCATGCATTCCAGATCGTAACAACTCACTGGTAATTTTAGTTCCTCATGTTGACTCTGGCTCTTTTGCCAATTAGCTTAAATTTGTTTCTCTGGTTACTGACCCTTCGGCCACAGGAAACAATCACTCCTTATTTACTCTGTCAAAATCCTTCATGATTTTGAACACCTCTATTAAATCTCTCCTTTTTCTGCTCTAAAAGAAAACAACCCCAGTTTCTCTAGTCTCTGTACATGAAAGAAGTCTTTCATCCCTGGGATGATGCTAGTGAATCTCCTCAAAGTCCTCTCTAAAGTCTTGATATCCTTCCTAAAGTATAGTGTCTAAAATTGGATACAATACTCCAGTTGAGGCCCAACCGATGTTTTATAAAGGTTTAACACACATTCTTTGATTTTGTACTCTAACTTTATGAATACATGCTGGCTTTCATTTATTAATCTATATTTTTCCAAGTGCCAGTTGTCTCTGAAAGTTTGATGTTAGGCTAACAAATCTGTAGTTGTTGGATTTATTCCTCACCCCTTTTTTAAAAAAAAATGCACGGGTGACATTTGCAATCCTCCATTCATCTGGCACCACTCACATATCTATGGAGGATTGTAAGATTGTGTTCAGAGCCTCCATAATTCCCACCCTTACTTCCCTCAGCAACCTAGGATGCATCCCAACCAGACCAGTTGAATGTTCTACTTTGAGTGCTGTCAACCGTTTTATCTACTTTTATCCTAATTTCTCTGTTACCTCCCATCTCTGTGACAGATTCTCTTTAGTAAAAACAGATGCAAAGTACTCATTTAGTATCTCAGCTGTGCCCTCTGCCTCCACAAAATCTCCTTTTTGTTCTTTAATCGGCTCTACCCTTCCACTGGTTATGCTTTCATCATTTACATTTATAAAAGACTTCTGGATTCTCTTTTATTTCATCCACCAATCTATTCTCATACATTCTCTCTTCCCTTATTTCCTTTTATGGTTCTGCCTTGTACTTTTTGTATTCAGCTTGGTTCTTCTACTGAATTATGAACCCAACATTTATCGTAAGCCTCCATTTTCAGTTTCATTTTAATGTCTGTATCTTCAGTTCTCCAGGGAGCTGCTTCTTGACAGGTGTATATAATGCAAGGGAATTTTTGGAAAAAGATGTGAGTACAGTCTTTGTCTTTTGGGCCTCCTTATCTCGAGAGACAATGGATACGCGCCTGGAGGTGGTCAGTGGTTTGTGAAGCAGCGCCTGGAGTGGCTATAAAGGCCAATTCTGGAGTGACAGGCTCTTCCACAGGTGCTGCAGAGAAATTTGTTTGTTGGGGCTGTTGCACAGTTGGCTCTCCCCTTGCGCCTCTGTCTTTTTTCCTGCCAACTACTAAGTCTCTTCGACTCGCCACAATTTAGCCCTGTCTTTATGGCTGCCCGCCAGCTCTGGCGAATGCTGGCAACTGACTCCCACGACTTGTGATCAATGTCACACGATTTCAAGTCGCGTTTGCAGACGTCTTTATAACGGAGACATGGACGGCCGGTGGGTCTGATACCAGTGGCGAGCTCGCTGTACAATGTGTCTTTGGGGATCCTGCCATCTTCCATGCGGCTCACATGGCCAAGCCATCTCAAGCGCCGCTGACTCAGTAGTGTGTATAAGCTGGGGGTGTTGGCCGCTTCAAGGACTTCTGTGTTGGAGATATAGTCCTGCCACCTGATGCAAAGTATTCTCCGAAGGCAGCGAAGATGGAATGAATTGAGACGTCGCTCTTGGCTGGCATACGTTGTCCAGGCCTCGCTGCCGTAGAGCAAGGCATATGTAGAATGCTAGTGGACTTTCTGTACATTATTACCACTCCTTCGGATCTCACTCACATCCTAATAGGGGTGAAATAAATTGCTGTTAAATATCGCTAAGGAGTTGACAACAAGCTACCCTGAGAATCTCCTGGAGATTGCATGGGAGGATATAAATTAAAAATGAGTTCTGAAGTTAGATTCATTGCTTAAATTATTTATATGAAGGAAAGGCAAGATTTTGAAGTATCAGCACAGCTATTACTTCAACTGTTTAAAAGTTATGCAAATAATTGTGCTGACCAATACAGTGTATGTGACAGATAATTCAAAATCTATTTTATAAACAGATTATAGAACCAAAAATATTTATTGGAATTCATTTAAATGTAGCTTTTATGTGCCCAATATATTGTAAAAGTTCAATTATTTTGAAGGAAGTGTGCAAATGATTCAACTTCACAAATGTGTCATAACAATTTTTGATTGACGATGGACTGATTGCAACAAATGTGATCAAATTACTAAACATTTCAATACCATTATTTGTTACGCAATGGCCGATAATTTCCTCATAATTTTCTGCGTAACTATGGGATAAGAGTGCCATCGTGCTTTTCCTTTAGTGAGGAAAGTTTTCACACAACCGATTTTCGACGGATTAATGCTAAAACATCGCTTCACACAAGTTCCTCGATCTTTTGTGGCTCTTCCACGATACATCTGACCAAACTCTTTACTGCTCATTAACATAGCTTCGCTCCCATGCAAAAGAGCCTTTCGTGTAAGTTTCCTGCATTTATGACAGTAATGTGCTGGCGTGGATTTATGTCCATATTTTAGGCACAGCATGACCGAAGTCATCTGATATCAGCCTACTTGAAAAATGTCAGGCTTGTAAGAGTCACCTACTTCTCTCGCATTTACTAGGGTTTGATAATGATTTTCTTTGTGATTTCTTAAAAAATATATTTCTTACACATTCAAAGCGACCAGGCTGGAATATCCTTCTTGATCGATAAACCCGATTCCCACCCCCGATCTGAAGAATGGCACATATTCCAAGCTTTTACAGTCTTCCACTTGAACCACCTCGGCTCCATTCGTGCTTGTTTTTGGCATAGGGAAATGAACTCTTCAGGAAATTTGGATGTTCCTGTCAGCAAGATCGGCATAAAAATCGATTTTCCTTTCGGTGTAATTTCAGCGTAGAAAGGATTGAAGAAATTCCAGTGTAATGTAATTTGAAGAATCCTGAAATGAATGGCTAATATCTGCTTGAAGATCTTGCAGGGGAAATACTACTCAAAGTATTGTTTTTACAATTATCCCAAACAATATGGTTCCTCATTTCCTGCTATAACTGCAGCAGGAGCTGAGTGGAATCCATGGAGAAACAGTACAAATGGCCCTCTCCAGGCATTGACACCAGTTTTTTTTTTAATCTTCCGCTGTAGAATAAAGTCTTACAGAAACTCCAGAAAGTACAATTTTTATGAGTTGAAGTGTACTCAAGCAAATTTCAAAAAGGTGTTGCTATGAAAATGTTCAAAATGCAAATAAACTAGGTCAGGTTTGAAGACACCAAGCAAACTGTTAGCCTGTCACATTAGTCACTGAATACCCATTTGTAGCAAAGCCCCTGGCACATATGGGTTGTCTGATTGGGGACATAATATAAAATAGGAATAGAAACACACAATAGTTTTTAAATGAAAAACTGTTTAAACAATCTTTGAGGGGCATTGTAAGCTGCCAGGGTGTACGGGTTTCTGTGCAGGCAGCAGGTTAAAAGATCAAAAACTGCCGATGTATTGGGAAGCTGGCAGGAACCTGACAAATTCTGCATTTAACGCTAGTGCACATGGGACTGCTGGGTCTGAAATTTAAATATGTTAAATGGAACTTAACTGCAGTTTTAACCCTGGACTCTGAGCACACAGGTCTCCCAGGCTTCCTTGAATTTGCCATGTAAAATAAGGTGGGAGGACAGCAGAGATCGACCAGGCTGAGCAATTCCAGAAGGCTTTAAATACTGAGATATGAAGCATCAAATACAGCAATCACATGAGTGCATGCAGGCCTTCAATAATGGCTTGCAAACTTGGAATGTCACCTTATAAAGGATACATAATAACTTAATTTTGACCTTTAATCGCCCCATTGATCTGTAGCAAACTGTTCTCCAGTACATTGCTAGCAGGGAAAATGAGAAGGATGAAGGTGAAAGGGACATGGAAGTGGGAACATGGTGCAAAGCTGTACACTTCTCACCCACTGCCCTTGACATACTGCCTCGTGCCCTATGGCTAAGTCGGTGCTGCATAAGTGCAGGTGGAGCAGTCTTTGATTGGAACCTCACGGATTTAAAAATGTCAAGGACTGGGCATTTAATATTCAAGGATACAAAGTATTCAGAAAAGATCGGGAAGGGAAATAAGGAGGTGGGGTGGCAGTACTGATGAGGGAAGGCATTGCAGTGTTGGAAAAAGAGGATGTCCTTGAGGACAGAGCCAAAATCCATTTGGTTACAGCTAAGAAGCAAAACGTGGATGATCACACTACTGGGGGTATTCTATAGGCTTCCAAATAGTGAAAGAGATAGAGGAGCAAATCTGCAGGGTAATCACAGAGATGTGCAAGAGCTTTAGAGTGGTGATATTGGAGGAATTTAATTCCCCAAATATCAATTAGAAGGGAAAGGAGGGGCAAGAACTTCTGAAATGTGGTTAGGAGAACTTCCTTGACGAGTATGTTCTTGGTCCAACTAGGAAGGAGGCATTGCTGGGTCTGGTGCTCGGGAATGAGGTGGGCCGAGTGGACTAAATGTGGGGTAAAACTTAGGTAAACGTGATCGTCGTATCACAAGGTTTAGATTAGCAATGGAGAAGAGCAAGGAACAATCTAAAGTAGAATTTCTAAATTGGAAGAGGGTTAACTTCAATGAGATGTGAGGGGATCTAGCCTGGGTAAAATGGAACCAAAGACTGACAGGAAAAACTGTAACAGAACAATGCGTGATCTATAAGGAGGGGATGTTTCAGGTACAAGCTAGGTACATTCCAACAAGGGCAAATGGTAAGGCAACCAAAGCCAGGGCTCCTTGGATGATGAGGGAGATAGGGAATATGACAAAACAAAAAAAGGGGTGTATGATGCATGTCTTGTAAATTCTTCAAGTGAGAACCAGGCCAAATAAAAAAAGTTGAGGGGGGAAAAAGAAGAGGAAATTTTGGAAAGTTAAACCAGGGCAGGACATATACAGTGAACAGCAGGGCCTTGGGGAGTGTTCTTCAGCAGAGAGACCTTGGGGTGCAAGTACATAGTTCCCTGAAAGTGGCAACACAAGTAGACATGGTGGTGAAGAAGGCGTATGGCATGCTTGCCTTCATCGGCTGAGGCATTGAGTATAAGAGTTGGGACGTCATGTTACAGTTGTACATAACGTTGGTTAGGCCGCATTTGG
This sequence comes from Heterodontus francisci, assembly GCF_036365525.1. Classification (NCBI taxonomy): domain Eukaryota; kingdom Metazoa; phylum Chordata; class Chondrichthyes; order Heterodontiformes; family Heterodontidae; genus Heterodontus; species Heterodontus francisci. The sequence continues at coordinate 242,231,464 of NC_090371.1, forward strand.
AGTACTGTGTGCAGTTCTCGTGGCCGCACTACAGGAAAGATGTGATTAAGCTAGAGAGGCTGCAGAAAAGATTCACAAGGATGTTGCCTGGTTTGGAGGGCTTGAGTTTTAAAGAGAGATTGGATAGGCTGGGTCTGTTTTCCATGGAGCGAAGGAGGCTGAGAGGGGACATGATAGAGGTATATAAAATTGAGAGGCATAGATAGGGTACATAGCCAGAGTCTGTTTCCCATGGTAGGGGTGAGTAAAACTAGAGGGCATAGATTTAAGGTGAGAGGGAGGAGGTTTAAAGGGGATCAAAGGGATAAATTTTTCACAAAGAATCGTGGGTATCTGGAATGAGCTGCCTGAGGAGGTGGTGGAGGCAGGAACAGTAGCGACATTAAACAGGCATCTGGACAGGTACTTGAATGAGCAAGGTATAGAGGGATATGGAATTAATGCAGGCAGGTGGGATTAGTATAGATAGGCATTATGGTTGGCATGGACGCGGTGGGCCGAAGGGCCTGTTTCTATGCTGTACAACTGACTCTGAAAATAAAAGACTGGCAAAGAGAGAGTATGAAAATAGAATGGCAGCTCCATAAGAGGAAATGCAAAAAATCTTTATTGGCATGTAAATAGTAAGTGGGTAGTAAGAGGTGGTGTGGGTCCTATTAGGGACAAGGCGATTGATATATTCTTGAGACGCAGGGCAAGGCTACAATATTTAACGAGTACCTTGCATTGGTGCTTACTAAGGAAGAGGATGCTGACAAAATATCAGTAGAAGCAGAGATTGTAGAGGTAATGGATTGGATGAAAATTGATAGGAAGGATCTAGAGTGGGTAAGTTGCCCGGTCTGGATGGCTTGCATCCCAGGTTGCTAAAGGAAGTGGAGATGGAGACAATGGAAGGGTTTGCCATAATCGTCCAATCTTCCCTAGATACGGGGAGGTGACAGAGGATTGGAGTGGCAAATGTGACACCCTGATTCAAGAAAAGGTGTAAGGACATTCCTGGTAACTAGAGGCCTATCAGTTTAACATCAGTGGTGGGTAAGGTTTCAGAAACAATCAGGGAAAAAAATCAACAGACACTTGAAGAGGTTTAAGTTAATTAAGGAGAACCATTGTAAAAGGCAGATCATGCTTGACTAATCCAATTGAATTTTTTGATGAAGTAAAAGAGAAGGTTGATGAAGGGAAAGCAATGGACATTGTCCACATGGATTTTAAGAAAGCATTTGACAAACTACCACATAAAAGGTTGGTTAACAAAACTGAGGCTCATGGAATAGGAGAGTCAGTGTCAGCTTGGATAAAAAATTGCATAAGGACAGGAAACAGTGAGTTGTGGTAAATGGGTGTTTTCCAGACTGGAGGATGATAGACAGTGGTGTTCCCCAAGGGTAAATGCTAGGACTACTGCTTTTTTTGATATGTATAAATGACTTGACTGTTGGAATACAGAGTAAAATTTCAAAATTTGCCGATGATACCAAACTTAGAGGTCTGGAAAACAGTCATGATGATACCAATCACCTGCAACAGGACATAGATAGGCCAGCAGAATGGTCAGACAAGTGGCAAATGGAATTTAATACAAAGAAGTATGAGGTGATTCATTTTGGCAAAAGGGATAATGAGAGGCAATATAGACTAAATGGCACAGTTCTAAAGGGCTGGATTTTACGGACTCCCCCGAAGCAGGATCTGAGGTGGGGAGTGGAGGGCATGGAGTATCATGATGGGTGATGGGGGGGGGGGGGAGCACCAGCGAGGAGGGCCTGTCACCTTCCCATCGCCCAGCGATTTTCCCAGAGGTCAATGATGGCCTTCCGCCAAAGGCCAGCTGAGGCCTTTTAATGGCCTATTAACGGCCAATTAAGGGCTTCTTCCTGCTGCCGCTGGGGGGTGGGGGTGGACAACGCGTGGGGAGGACACCTTGTAAATTGAGGCACCCTTCCTGTAGGCTTGGGGGGCCCACGGAGGACCCCCACCGGGATCCAATTCACCCCCCTGGAATTCCCTCCCCTAGACCGCAAGACTAACCCCCACCCCTTCCTCGACAGGGCCTTCTGGACTGGCCTTGGTGACGCCCCCCCTCCCCCTCACCTCACTTACCTTGGCTCTGGAATTCCACCACTGGGCCTGTGTCCAAGGCCTCTGCAGTACCAGCAGTGGCCACTACTCCCCGTGGTTTTGCCAATAATGCTGAGCTGACAGCCCTCTGATTGGCTGGCAGCTCGAGGAGACGGGATCCCTGACTTTAAAGGGACAGAGACCCCGTCTCCTGAAACATACATTTAAAAACACCGAAGGATCGCTCTGGGGGCTGCGAAAACGCAGAGACGGGGCTCACCCAATCTTTTAGACCAGGCATCAGGAGCCCCGCCTCCTACACAAAATCCAGCCCAATGAGTGTACAGGGACAGAAGGATCTGGGGATTCATGTGCATAGATCTTTAAAGGTGGAAGGACATATTGAGAGAATAGTTAACAAAGCATGTGAGATCTTGGACTTCATAAATAGAGGTATTGACAGACCAGTCAGCCAGATTCCTGAACAGAAAAGGCTTCCACTCACTGAATGTCCAGTTGATCTGTGATCACAGGAAGTGCATCTTGCAGATCTGCGCCCAGTTCCTGGGCAGCTGTCATGATTCCTTCATCCTTCAGGAGTCCCAGATGTTGCACCTCTTCAGGCTAACATCCTGACTCGGAGTGCCTGCTGGGGATAAGGGTTATCCTCTGGGAATGTGGCTCTGATGTCCAACCAGCACCCAGACATGGATGCAGAGGGGCATAACCAGAGCCATCTTCTAACAGTGCAGTATTGAAAAGACCATTGGCACTTTGAAGATGCGCTTCCATTGACTGGTCAGTTAGTGCCATCCAGGGTGCCTGGCGCCCAGGCTCTGGAGGATAACCACCAAGGTTGTCCTAGGCCTCACAGCAATTGTCAGACTGGCATGGTTGCAAAGGTGATGCTAATTCAGAAATGTTTCACTTGAAAACCTCTCTGCCCTTCTGACAGATGATTCTGTAATTCAACTTCCATAAGAGGGAAATCATCCAGCAAGCACACATATCTGAAGAATCCCATTGTCACCCAAAACCATTCAGAATGGGAGTTCCACCACCAACATTCTCTCACATCACAGACCTGGCACCATAGCAAATCAAAGCCCCCCATCACCCACTGGCCCCCCTGGAACCCCTGGCACAACCCCCCAAACTCCATTTCCCTCTTGACATACAAGTATCAAACACAAGCCTGAGAGAAAGCGTAAGAGAAGGGATCTGAGCAGCCTGCCTCTAACTCTGCTGAAGGCACAGTGGCAGCGCCGGACACCATTGCCGGGGACGCGGCAGCCACCTCCTGTACGTCATCGGGGGTGGCCACTCTGGTTCCTCCTTCTCAATAAGCCCTTGTGCCTAATATCATGGGAGCTCAGCAACGGCACTTCCGAGTTGGAAGGCCACAGACTTCACAGCGCGCCGCCATGGCACGCTAACAAAATTCAGCCCCTAGTCTCAGTAATAGTGCCATGAAACTATTGTGGATTGTCATAAAAACCAATCTAGTGCACTAATGTCCTTCAGGGAAGGAAATCTGCTGTCCTTACCTGATCGGGCCTACATGTGACTCCAGACCCACAGCAAACTGGTTGACTCTTAACTGCCCTCTGAAACGCTTAGCAAGTTCAAGGGCAATTAGGGATGGGCAAATTCTTGCCTGCCAGTGATGCCCACATCCCATGAAAGAATTAAAAAAAACAATGTGTAACACACCCATATGCATACTCTTATGCAGCTGTGGCTCTTTTGTCTTTTCCTACCATTTCTACATGTAGTTTTCAATTCCAGATTTTTATATTAATTAATTGAGTTTGTTAACTAAATCTAAATCCCACCAGCTGCCATGGTGTGATCTGAACCCAGCTCCCCAGGACATTAGCATGGACCTTTGGATTACTAGGCCAATGACCATATTCACCAGACCAGCATCTCCCCATGTCAGATTGTTGAGATTCTGTTGTCCATTTGAAACACATAGGGCTGGATTTTCTCAGCCCCTCGATGCCATGGGTCGTGGCAGGAAGGCCTGTAAAATGTTAGTGACAGCGGCCCGCCTCAACTCATGATGTTGATATCCCGTTGGATATTAGCGGCAGCGGCGAGGCCTCGGTCCGGCCCCCGCCGCCAAGCGGCAGGGCCTTCATTTAAATATTAAAGTTTGATAAATTGACATGCAGATGAACTTACCTGCCACTGGCGGCTGTCCCACGCCAATTATATGGCCAACTGGCTGCAGCTCGCACGCCTTCGGATCGCTGTGCGGAGTTCAGCAGTGAGACACTGGTGGGGGGGGGTGGAGGAATAACATTATCAGGGCGGGACAGGGTGGGGAGCACGGAAAACCTTTTTCATTGGCTGTGGAGATGGTAGGAAGGGGTTTAGGGTCAAAGCAATAAAGTTTGTGGGGGGGGGGGGGAAGGTCATGAGTGAGAACTCACTTTTTTGGGAGGGTTATGGTAAAAAAACTGACTGCTTATTCATTGAAGGGGTAGGAGAGGGGATTGCAGGTGTCAACAGATCTTTATTTGAAGGCATTAACAAAACGGTCCCTTTATACATTGACCCCCGTGCGTAATACCGCGGAGGCTCGGTGGCGTCACTTCTGTGTTGGAAGGCAGAGCATGGCGCACTGATAAAATTCAGCCCATATATCCAATTCTTTTGGATAACTTTCCCATCTTGCCAATCCTTAGTTGCTGGGTGGCAAGTGGCCTTTCAGTTGTGTGATGGTGAATAGGAAGACATATATTGATGGCAACCAGTGGGGCAGCTGCAAAAGGAATGCATGGTTGTTTACAAGACTGCTTTGTGTTAGTGGTATTGGGGGGCAAAAGTGGCTGTTGCACGTGGTTGTTAGATGAGTGCACTGGTGGAACCCAAGTGAACCTGGCAATAATGAAGGCATCCTGGGCGGCAATATGTACTTACAGTGGTATATTGCCTGTAGCACCTTCTGCCTCGTCATCTTTCTCATCCTCAGAATCATAAGAGGCTCTGCTCTCGGTGCTTTGTTTTTCCAGTAGATCCAAACCGCACTGGTACACATAGGCACCAATGACATAGGTAGGAAGACAGATGGGGATTTAAGGCAGAAATTCAGGGAGCTAGGGTGGAAGCTTAGAGCTAGAACAAACAGAGTTGTTATCTGTGGGTTGTTGCCCGTGCCACGTGCTAGCGAAGTGAGGAATAGGGAGAGAGAGGAGTTGAACACGTGGCTGCAGGGATGGTGCAGGAGGGAGGGTTTTGGTTTCCTGGATAATTGGGGCTCTTTCTGGGGTAGGTGGGACCTCTACAAACAGGATGGTCTTCACCTGTACCAGAGGGGTACCAATATCCTGGGTGGGAGATTTGCTAGTGCTCTTCGGGGGGGTTTAAACTAATTCAGCAGGGGGATGGGAACCTAAATTGTAGTTCCAGTGTGCAGGATGTTGAGAGTAGTGAGGTCAGGGATAAGGTTATAAGGACACAAGAGGGCACTGGCAAGCAAGAGCTTGGTTTAAAATGTGTCTACTTCAACGCCAGGAGCATCCGGAATAAGGTGGGTGAGCTTGCAGCATGGGTTGGTACCTGGGATCTCGATGTTGTGGCCATTTCAGAGACATGGGTAGAGCAGGGACAGGAATGGATGTTGCGAGTTCCGGGATTTAGATGTTTCACTAAGAACAGAGAAGATGGTAAAAGATGGGGGGGGGGTGTGGCATTGTTAATCAAGGAAAGTATTACAGCGGCAGAAAGGACGTTCGAGGACGCGTCTACTGAGATAGTCTGGGCCGAGGTTAGAAACAGGAGAGGAGAGGTCACCCTGTTGGGAGTTTTCTACAGACCTCCAAATAGTTCCAGAGATGTAGAGGAAAGGATAGCAAAGATGATTCTTGACAGGAGCGAGAGTAACAGGGTAGTGGTTATGGGGGACTTTAACTTTCCAAATATTGACTGGAAATACTATAGTTCGAGTACTTTAGATGGGTCTGTTTTTGTCCAGTGTGTGCAGGAGGGTTTTCTGACACAGTATGTAGACAGGCCAACCAGGGGCGATGCCACATTGGATTTGGTACTGGGTAATGAACCCGGCCAGGTGTTAGATTTAGAAATTGGTGAGCACTTTGGTGATAGTGATCACAATTCGGTTAGGTTTACCTTAGCGATGGGCAGGGACAGGCATATACCGCAGGGCAAGAATTATAGCTGGGGGAAAGGAAATTATGATGCGATTAGGCAAGATTTAGGATGCGTAGGATGGGGAAGGAAACTGCAGGGGATGGGCACAATCGAAATGTGGAGCTTATTCAAGGAGCAGCTACTGCGTGTCCTTGATAAGTATGTACCTGTCAGGCAGGGAGGAAGTTGTCGAGCGAGGGAGCCGTGGTTTACTAAAGAAGTTGAAGAGCTTGTCAAGAGGAAGAAGAAGGCTTATGTTAGGATGAGACGTGAAGGCTCAGTTAGGGCGCTTGAGAGTTACAAGCTAGCCAGGAAGGATCTAAAGGGAGAGATAAGAAGAGCAAGGAGAGGACACGAGAAGTCATTGGTGAATAGGATCAAAGAAAACCCTAAGGCTTTCTATAGGTATATCAGGAATAAAAGAATGACCAGAGATAGGTTAGGGCCAATCAAGGATAGTAGTGGGAAGTTGTGTGTGGAATCGGAGGAGATAGGGGAAGTGTTAAATGAATATTTTGCGTCAGTATTTACAGTGGAGAAAGAAAATGTTGTCGAGGAGAATACTGAGATACAGACTACTAGGCTAGATGGGATTGAGGTTCACAAGGAGGAGGTGTTAGCAATTTTGGAAAGTGTGAAAATAGATAAGTCCCCTGGGCCAGATGGGATTTATCCTAGGATTCTCTGGGAAGCCAGGGAGGAGATTGCAGAGCCTTTGCCCTTGATTTTTATGTCGACAGGAATAGTGCCGGAAGACTGGAGGATAGCAAATGTTGTCCCCTTGTTCAAGAAGGGGAGTAGAGACAGCCCTGGTAATTATAGACCTGTGAGCCTTACTTCGGTTGTGGGTAAAATGTTGGAAAAGGTTATAAGAGACAGGATTTATAATCATCTTGAAAAGAATAAGTTCATTAGAGATAGTCAGCACGGTTTTGTGAAGGGTAGGTCATGCCTCACAAACCTTATTGAGTTTTTTGACAAGGTGACCAAACAGGTGGATGAGGGTAAAGCCGTGGATGTGGTGTATATGGATTTCAGTAAGGCGTTTGATAAAGTTCCCCACGGTAGGCTATTGCAGAAAATACAGAAGTATGGGATTGAAGGTGAATTAGTGCTTTGGATCAGAAATTGGCTAGCTGAAAGAAGACAGAGGGCGGTGGTTGTTGGTAAATGTTCATCCTGGAGTATAGTTTCTAGTGGTGTACCGCAAGGATCTGTTTTGGGGCCACTGCTGTTTGTCATTTTTATAAATGACCTGGATGAGGGCGTAGAAGGGTGGGTTAGTAAATTTGCGGATGGCACTAAGGTCGGTGGAGTTGTGGATAGTGCCGAAGGATGTTGTAGGTTACAGAGGGACATAGATAGGCTGCAGAGCTGGGCTGAGAGATGGCAAATAGAGTTTAATGCGGAAAAGTGTGAGGTGATTCACTTCGGAAGGAGTAACAGGATTGCAGAATACTGGGCTAATGGGAAGATTCTTGGTAGGGTAGATGAGCAGAGAGATCTTGGTGTCCAGGTACATAAATCCCTGAAAGTTGCCACCCAATTTAATAGAGCTGTCAAGAAGGCTTTTATTAGTAGGGGGATCGAGTTTAGGAGCCACGAGGTCATGCTGCAGCTGTACAGAACTCTGGTGCGGCCGCACCTGGAGTATTGCGTGCAGTTCTGGTCACCGCATTATAGGAAGGATGTGGAAGCTTTGGAAAGGGTGCAGAGGAGATTTACTAGGATGTTGCCTGGTATGGAGGGAAGGTCTTACGAGGAAAGGCTGAGGGACTTGAGGTTGTTTTCGTTGGAGAGAAGGAGGAGGAGAGGTGACTTAATAGAGACATATAAGATGAAAATGGAACAGTGTAGGTCAGATGGTTTCACAGGTCGGCACAACATCGAGGGCTGAAGGGCCTGTACTGCGCTGTAATGTTCTATTCTATCTATCTATCTATCTATCACTGCTGTGCAATGTTATGCAGAGTGCAGCACACCAAGACCATCTGGAGTCTCTGGCTAGTGTGTACCGAAGTGTGCCTCCAGATCTGTCCAGCCACCTTCAGCATACTGACGGCTTGTTTGATGACACATCCAGCAGTGATGTCATTTATTGTACTGATCTTGGACCTCATTCCTCAGATTTCTGAGCATCAGTCATGTTTAAAGTGGGTATCCTCGTCTCCAAACAGCTAGACAATAACTCTCCTTCCAGGTGCAAAAAGATCAGCCACACAATGAAATCATGGCAGCTGCCTGGGAACCTTGTGCACATCTGCATAATGATCTTTTTGTTGTTGCATACCAGCTGCACATTAATGCAGTGGAAGCCCTTATGATTGACAAACATTCCTGGATGATGTGTCTCAATTGTCACATGTGTGCCGTCAATGATGCTTTACACCTGTGGGAAGCCAACTACAACCACTAACCCAAGTGCTCATTCAATCTAACTGGCATAATCACAAGCAACATTGACAGATTTGGCAGCCCTGGCAAAGAAGTCATTAGTCACCTGTCTTATACATCGGTGCTCCATTGACAGTGTGATCCTGCAAACGTCTCCGGCAGAGTCCTGGAAGGATCCAGAGGCAAAATGTTGAGGGCAGTGTCGCTTTCTCAGCCAGTGATAAAACATGCCCACTAGATCCAGATGGCAGCATGTTTTGTTCCAAATGTCTGTCACCTGAACCTTCTGAGACACTGGTGTTCAGACCTGTTGAGAAGTGTGGCCTCCTTCTATCTGCATACCTCTGTTGCTCCCCTCCCTCCTGTGGAACTCCAAGGGCTGCATTTTACATGTCAGCTCCCGAAATCGGCAGAGGACGTAAACTATGGCGGTTCGCCCGCACAGTCTGCCATTGCATTTCATTTAAATGAGCCGCCGCAAACTGCGCCCCCCCCCCAAATGATGTGGAGGGGGTGGGAGGTCCGTCCCTGGCAATGGTGTCAGCAGCTTTTACGCAGGTGCTGATGCTATTTTTAAAGACAAAGTGATGAAAAATTGTTGAGAAAAGTTAAATAAATGTTTCTTGCCTCTCTCCCACCTGGCCCCCCCGATAGCCACAGCCTTCATTCCTTGCCCACCGCACCCCCCCCAAAATACTTACCTTGTGGACCTGACCTTCCCCCACACCAAAGTTCATGATCTGTGCATTTTACCCCTTCCCACCATCCCCTACTCCAATCGGATAAGTTTGACCCCGCTTCCACTTCCCGCACTGAAAAACGTACCCGCTCCCCCCTCTCCACCTGTGTTCTGCGTCGGATCCCCAGATGGGGATCTGAAGGCGTGGGAGTGCTGGCCACCGATGTCAATATTGCACCAGGACGGACTGTGGAAGCCGGTAAGTAATTAATTCCGTTATTTAAATAAATTTAAATATTGAGATGGGGCTCCCATCGGCAATATTGGGCCAAGACTTCCTGGCGCTGCGGCCCATGGTGGGTTCTCCTGGAGACATTTTCCGGCCCGCCTGCCAAAACCCCCGACGTCGGGGGGTTCTGAAAAATTCTCCCAAGTCTGGGAGCAACAGGCTGTTGCTGGTCCGCCTGGTGCTACTAGTCATCCTGGTCCTCATCTGAGGGCCAATCTAAAGCAGTGTAATCTGTGCTCATGCGGTTCTGATAGACAAAAGCTCCTAAGTGCAGATCAGGTCTCCAAATCTCCAAAGTATAGATGACAACTCCAAAGACTGAAAAGTAACCTATTAGCACAAGTACTATGAACCAACCCTTTTCCACAAACAGGTAAGAAAGCATCTGTGAGTCCTGAATATTTATTGGCAGATTTCTCTGTCATGGCTTCAGCTCCCTCAATTGCTGTTGTGTTTTCACCTTGTTTTCACTGGCGAGTTCCAAGAAGCCCTGGAAACTTGTGAGCCCAAAGGTAAGTCCATATTGATATTTCTTTAATTGAGTCATTGACAACCCGCCTTTCCCAAGGGTGGTTGTGTGTGTGCTGCTTAATGCATTTGAGTTAAATATGAAAGTCAGAGGGTTGAAGCCAACCTCCCAACGTGCTGTCAATTTCACCAGTTTTAACCCTCCATTTGCACACAGACCCACATGCTCCTCCAGTTTAATATTCAGCCCCTGCTTTGTTTAGTGGAGGACAACTTGCTCTGTTTTATCTTTCTGATCCAGATATTTAAGTTCAGTGCTAAAAGTATCAGTTTTGCTCCATTGTTAGCACTCTTGTCCGATTATGAAGATTTTTGGTTCAATTCTCTATTTGGGATTTAAGAGCATAATCTAGACTGACAGTTCAATGCATTATCGGATGACAATTAGTGATGTCCCTTTAAGAACTCAGTATGCTAATGAGTTAAGTACCAGGATGTAGTCATGTGACTAGAATCCATGGTCACTCTGCGCAGCAACACTCTGTACAAAGGTTCTGTATATAGTTTGCTCTGTATTGTATGTACAAGTTTAGCTGTTAGTAAAGCTTCTAGAGATCTTCAAGCAACTGGAATCCAGACATCTCACTGTGTTGCTTAAGATTACACAAAGAAACTCATGGCATGGTGGTAGCAGTGGCGAAAAGACAAAATATAAGCTTGAAGACCATGGGTAAAACAGAAAACAAGGTTTAAAAGCAATAAAGAAAATTGGAGCAAATCTGAAGAAACTTTAAAATAAGTACCTGAAATGAGTGAAAGAAAGCTACATACCTTTGAAGACTGAGAAAAATTCCATAGAACGGAAGTGTGGCTGATGGCCAGGCAATCGGGTGAGTTAATATGCCGACCATCAAGAGGTACCAGTAGGAACCTTTGAAGGGTTTGAAAGAATTCATTTTTTAAGGGTGCGTGTGAGTGTCAGAAAAAAAGGGGTAAACCCTGAATTTAAAAAAAAGTCCAATGGTAAAAACAAAGCATGGGAAAAACCCCAAACACAGCAGTCTCCATTAAACCAGTCAAATGTGAAGATAAATACACTCCAGCAAAACAAAAGCAAAGGGGAAAACCCTTGAACTGCCTATTGAACAGCTGTGTAAACATACAAGCAAGGCTGAAAGGAAAAAACACAGAACATTGTCAAGCACCTGTTACACTCCATCAAAGCAGCAAGCTTAAAAATATTCTTAAAGGGGAACAGCACAGAGTTAACAGAGCAAGTTTGAAAACAAGTTTTCAGCCACAAATAGAAAAGTCATAATAAGCAAAGTGCCAAATGCACACAGAGTGCTGAACAAAGTTAAATATAGAGCAGAAGGCAAAAGAACAGCAGAAGGATGGATATCAAATTTCTCAGCATGAACTGGAAGGCCATTGATATCCTACCTGATTTCAAACTTCTTAAACAAAGAATGTAGTTATGCTTCACAGACCAAGCGGTTGTAGAACCAGAGAAGCAAGCTGTGGAAACACTGATAGTAGTTAGAAATGAGGAGTTATACAGAATCAATACCTTTGGCTTATCTGAAGAGGACCAGAAAGATCCCACAAAGATACAGAAAGTGCCAGAAGATCAGCTTCGGGTAGAAGTGAATTTTAGAATTCATCGTCTGGAATTGATGTCCTACAGACAACAGCCACAGGAATCAATGGATCAGTTCATCGGTAGATGCCATAGTAAGGGCAACCAATGCAATTTTTCAGAAACTGGAATAATGGACCTGGTGATTGTCTCAACACCAATTGAAGTGTTTCAGAAAGACCTCTTGGGGTAAAAGAAAGATCACAGCATTGATGTGCTGCTGGAAGATGCCAGGAAATAAGAAGTCATTGTAGTTGGACAACAGCATCTGCAAGCACTAGGTACAGCCGACAGTATCGGCATGGTAACCAGGTCACAAAAAACAAGCAAGCTGTGTGGTAAATGTGGTTTGTCCCACTTACCGTAAAGTTGTCCCACATTTCAAGACCTATGCAAGGCATGCGGTGCAAAAGGACACTGGGCCTGCCTATGTAAGCAATCTGGTTCCAAAGACGCAGCCAGAAGTCAGAATAGGACACAAACAGAAAACAGGCACAGCAACATGGCAACAGCAGCAAGGAGAGTGCCAGAGAGCTGCGTAACTGTAAGCCGATACACAAAGTCTACAGCGAAATAGGCCTGAGACAAGACTCAGAGTGGAGCGATTCTCAGCCAGAGGATGAGCAGACATTTCACATTGCAAACCTGACACATTATGTCGATGAAGTCAAACAACTGGACGCTTTTGCTACTATTAATATCATATGCCCAAAGAAAGTTGGCACACATACTCAGGGCTACGATTAACACGAGAGCTAGTGCAAATATCCTACTAGTTCAAATCCTGAAGGATATGTATGGGGGTCATTGGAAATTAATGATACAACTAACTGTAAAGTTAACTGCATAGAATAGGTCACCCATCCCTTGCAATGGCACACAAACAATGCAATGCGGTTATGGCAAGTCGGCATGGAAACCACAAATATTTTACCTGGTAGGCACGAGTGAAGCAGCAATGGTAGGACTACCAGCATGTATGGAACTCAACATTGTGACTATCCATGAGATCACCAAGGTACCCATTACAGCAGATGAGACCAAGGGTACCCGCATTGAGTCAGTCCAGGACTTACAACAAATGTATCCAGATAGGTTCAATGCCATAGGAGATTTCAAAGGCGATGCCATACTGCACCTCAGAGATGATGCACTCCCTATGTCCAACCCTCTGATGTCTGAGATCGAGTCATTTTTTTCCAGAATCTGTGGTTCTGGTTTGGAAAACATCAGCCTATTCTCAGAGATGCCACACCAAGACAATGTAGATCCAAGTTCAGATGATGAAAGTTATTTGTCGACAGGCAGTGTTTCTTTGTGCTCATAACTCTGAATAAGAGACTGACATTGTAACCACTGAGAAGCAAAGGCTGGCAGTGGGGAGTATTGCCAAGGGAACATCTCCAAGGACCAGGACCTGCTTACAGACTTTGGCCGGCATCAAATGGTGCAGTCTGGAAATCCAGCAACAGAACAACTATGCCGCATCCTCACCTCTGCTCTCTGGAGAATCGCCAGCACCAAATGAGCCAGAATAGACAGGAACTTCCATGAGGCCAAGTACTCCTCACCCAACAAGTCCTTGACCTTGAGCTCCAAGCATTCAGACACAGAGGATGAGGAGAGGTGAAGGACACAATGTCTTGGAGAGGCAAAGGAGGAATGAGTTGAAGCATTGCCTGTTGGTTCTTTGAGATGAGGTGCCAGAACTTTCTAAGAAAGACAAGGCCTCAAAAGTGGTCATCCTGAGAAAAGCAACACAGCATGTTAGCAGGCTGGAGGTACAGCAACAGAAACTGAATGCAGAGAGGGAGAAACTTCAGAAAAATAGGCACAGCTTATATGCAAGTTCTGAGATGCAGGAGACACTGCTTGTAAAACAAGGGAGAATGAAAATGGTGCCTGACTGATATGCAGTGACAGAACAACAGGACAACTACCAATACAGTGAAAATATGTCTGCAAACCAAAAACAGCCAAGGGTGAAATCCACATCCCCAGAAGGTTATACCTTAACAAGATCTGGAAGAGTTGTCAAACCACAGAAACAATATATTTACTCTCAAGCTTCTGTAGTCATAAATTTCATAATTCCAATCTTTTTCATGTAAATTTTACCATCTCTATTCCTGTATAACTATTTTTGATATTATCCAACTTTATGTGCTTTTACTTGTAGCGTACGAAACTTATCTTCGGAAAGAAAGGGGATGTTGAATGATCGCCTTAAGAGTGATGTACCTTTAAGAACTCAGTATGCTAATGAGCTAAGTGCCAGGATGTAGTCCTGTGACTAGAAGCCATGGTCACTCTGCAACACCCTAGACAAAGGTTCTGTATATAGTTTGCTCAGTATTGTATGTACCAATTTAGCTGTAAACAAACCTTCTAGAGATCTTCAGGGAACTGGAAACCATATACCTCATCGTGTTGCTTAAGATAACAGAAAATCATGACAGTGGCGGCATTCACCAATGATGGAGTGCGATGGGATATGATGGAGTGTTATGGGATGTGATGAGATATGATTCAGTGTGATGGGATGTGATGGGTTGATCATGCTGAGAAATGTGAACTTACTTAGTTTGTTGGCTGCAATGAGAAATTCAACTATTTGGTGCAGCATTGTCCACTGAGCAGAGGATCGGCGGGGCATAGCTGCAAGGTGCAGTTTGAGTGAAGCCATGCCCCCAGTGACATCATGAGCCAAAGGCACATCCATTGAGGTCAGTCTTAAGCTCAAAGGCAGGTGAGTGTTTTATTATGGTTTTAAATACTTTTAAACACTAAAAACTTCTGTAAATTTTTAATAAAAACTTTTAAATACTTTAATAAACTTTGATTGCCCAATGACTGCTCCTGGGGAACATCTTGGACAAACTGCCTTTGCTTTCAACAGGAGCTGCAAATCCATAGTGTAACTGGAAACTTGAAATACTTGAAACTCAGAGCAAAGAGTAAATGGTGTTTCCATAAAATAAATTCAGACCCCATCTCATACTAGTAGCACACAAATTTACCTTCTCTCTCTTCTAGTCTGGAACTGAAACTGTCCAGAATAATTCAGAAGAAATTTCTTCCCCATCACTTCAAATGTGTGTAGAGAAAGGATGTGCGAAAACTAGGATTTATACTCCTGATTACATCACTAACTCAAAGTGCTTTCAGAAAAGATGATAGTGAAAAAACACAAGTGCTTTGCTATTCTTGTTTCTATGAAGTCCACAGTAAACACCCACGCCTGCTTGTCATCCCTTCCACTTACAGCCTTGCATATAATTTAGGTGTGCTAACAGATGCTTATTGGTGAGTGTATTCTGCTTCAGATACGCATCTGAACCACTCCTAAAATCATCTTACCTAACTTGGTAACCTCATAAGTCCATATATTTCAAAGATTACCTTCTGCGCACTATGACATGAAGTAAATATACACATTTCTTCCACCAAAGAATGCAATTTCAATCCATAATTCTTTGGCTTTTTTTGCCTTGTTCAGAATTCTTGTATTTATTTTGTGCCTCAAAGCTAGATTTTACTAAGTGATGCAGAAGTGAATATATCCTCAGCTATATTGAGCCCCGAGGTAATAATTTTCAGGACAGAAAATGTCTCAAGTTAATTTGTATGGAAGCTGCTGCATTGTCATGTGGCATTCAATGATAATGTGCTTGATTAACTTTAAATGTTTTGACATAAAAAATTTTAAGCTAAGGATAAATTTGCATTCACTACTTTAGAAAGTATAAACTGCATTCCCTCACCTGCATCACTACCTGAACAAACCTGCCATGCTGCTTCAAGCTCTGCTTCTCATAGTACTACCTTTTCAAGAGAATGGCCAGAAGTCAACCTAATTGACAGGCTTAGCTTCCAGTTGGGAAGGGAATGCTTTGGATGGAGCCAGAGGACCAGGTAGATGCAATCTCCCAACCCAGGGTGGGGGGAGCTTGATCCCAAGGGAGGGTCAATCACCAACCCCTGGGGAGGGGGTTCAATCTTTGACCCTGGGGGCTCCAGTCCCAGGAAGGGTCGGAACCCTGACGCTGGGGGCAAAGAGTCCGCTCCTAATGGTGCGGGATCCAATATGGCGGGGGGAGTCCAATTCCAAAGGGGAATCCTATCCCCAACCTGGAGGGTGGGGCATGTAGTATCAGGATCTGTAAACATTAGTGTAGAGAGAGTGTAAAGAATACCTCCTATAATGATGATGTGAGAGATCCATGTGAGAGAGACCTGAAGATAGATGCAGTGTGGCTTTGGAGGAGTCACACAGACTGGTGTGAAGCTTTATATAGTTATAATGTAATAAAGGTTAACGTTCTAATTACTCCAGACTAAAGAATCTCTTTTAGCTAGACTAAGATGGCAGCATACCAAACAAACATGCAACAGGGAGAAGGATCATGGTGGGGGGGATTTGAATGGGAGGTTGGGATCGGATGGTGGGAGAGCTTGGGGGAGCCACAAAGAGTGCTGTGAAGGCACATGGCTTCTCCACAAGGCTGTCCTGGCTCACAGCAGCTGTCAAGTCTCCCGAGTCTCGGGAAGCCTGGCTAATCAGAGTTAAATCTGCAAGGCAGGTTAAATCTAAGTCTTCCAGCCTCATTAACATTTCAAGATGCCAACCATGGAGCGGATTGACTGCCACTTCGCCCCCCCACCCCCACCTGAGTAAAACTGGAAGTTGCCGGGTTGGAGCTGGCTTCCCAACACACTTCCATTTTTTGCCCATTTAACTCCCCACCTGCTCCCAATCCCTTCAACTCATCCATGTTAAAACTGCCCCCAATGAGTCAGTTAATGACAAGTTCCTGGCACTTCCTTTATAATGAATATTACAGTACTGTTGCAATTGGATATCCTATTCCTGTGAGTTACACATTTATAATTTCATAATATTTGATTTTTTAGTGATATGCAATGATCCTGTGGTGCAGGTTATGTCACGTTTAAGCGCTAGTTGAGTGGATAGTACGCTATGAACAAGCCCGTCTGATGAAATTGCATGTTTTGACTCATCAGTAAGTGTGCTGGGCAAAATTTCTATTTGCTAATCTTGGTCACATTTTACTCCTTTGCTTTAGCAAATTAGGGGGGAAAAAACTTGTGTACCTTTGCCAATGATATCGATAGTGTTCTCTTTTTACACAAGCATGAGGACTCTGAAGGCAAGAAATAGGGATTGTTTGTGCCACAGACTTTTGGGGTGAATTGTGCTGCACACCATATTGGTGAGGACTTCAGCATGCGCACAGTGAAAGGCCTCTGGAAGTATGTAGAGCAGGCAGGTCTACTAATGTTCTGTCTTAATCTCATGCAGCTGAACACGCATTCAGCAGCAGGAAGGTCCTCTCCCCCCTCCCCGCACCCTACCCACCACCCCCCCCCCCCAACCTACCACTTCTATGCAAAGAGATCATCAAGAACTTACAGGTTAATTGCTGTTGATTTATTCTGGCTGTTGCTTTAATTCTACAAGTATTTGGTGCTTTGTATAGCTGTTTAAAGTTGCAATAGTCTACAAGGAGTGATGTGGCAAGTGCTGAAAGATCTTTAGCTGATGGTAAGGCTTCTGCACAAATCGGTTGCTCCCAGACATGGGCGCACTAGTAGGAATATAGCAGAGCAGGACCAGCTGCTAGAAGAGGCAGAAAGAGTAGGAAGAGAAGGGCTCTCAGCAGAAGGCCATAACAATGCAGGATGTTCAGGGAGCAATCCTTCTATCTAAATCTCAGTGAGGAACAATGTGTAAAATGTCTGGGCTTCAGTAAGGACATCCTCACTAAAATCTGCCAGCCACTGCAGTCCCCACAACTGCAACTTCAAAGTAGGGCAAGAATTTCATTGCCAGTGGCTGTGAAGGTGACTATAGCAATGAACATTTATGCATCTGACGCCTTCCAAGCTGGAGCTGGAGATATTTGGAGTGAATGTCCACAGATCCCTGAAGGTAGCAGGACAGGTCGATAAGGTGGTTAAGGCGGCACAGGGAATCCTTTCCTTTATTAGCCAAGGTATAGAATACAAGAGCAGGGAGGTTATGCTGAAACTGTATAACTCATTGGTTAGGCCACAACTTGAGTAATGTGTGCAGTTCTGGTCACATGATTACAGAAAGGATATAATTGAGGGTGCAGAGGACATTTGCGGGGATGTTGCCAGGACTGGAAAAATGCAGCTCTGAGGAAAGATCGGATAGGTTGGGGTTGTTCTCCTTGGAACAGAAAAGGCTGAAGGGAGATTTAATTGAGATGTACAAAATTGTGAGGAGCCTGGACAGAGTGGAGTTGAAGGGCCTATTCACCTTAGCAGAGAGTTCACTGATGAGGGCGCATAGATTTAAAGTGATTGGTAGAATAATTAGAGGGAAGATGAGGAAAACCTTTTTCAACCAAATGGGGGGTGATGGTCTGGAACTCACTGTCTGAAAGGGTAGTTGAGGCAGAGACCCTCAACTCATTCAAAAGGAATCTGGATATGCACCTCAAGTGCTGTAATATGCAGGGCTACGGACCAAATGCTGGAAGGTGGGTTTAGAATAGGTGGATTGCTTTTTGGCCGCACAGACACGATGGGCCAAGCGGCCTCTGTCTGTGCCTTAAACTTTCTACGATTTGCAACATATTGCAGTTTTCCATCTACTGTTACATAATGAAGGTCACTGAGGATCTCTACTCAGTGAGAGTTAAATATATTTCATTCTCTTTTGTCAGCGAGAAACAGGCGGAGAGAGCAAGTGGCTTTATTAGGATTGCAGGAATCCCCATGGTGCAGGGTGCCATTGAATGCATGCACATCACTTTGCATTTAACTCACTGCCTGTCTGTGAGAAAGCTTGGCTACTTATCCCAACAGAGCTTCCCAAGTTATGGGGAGATTACCAATTTGCATGACTTTGGCAATTACCTGTGCCCCTAGAAATGCTTCTTGAAACTTGTGTCTGGAGGCTGCGTTCTGTGTTGGGTTGGTAGGGCTTTCCCCTGGAAAGGAAACATTACTGCCATTATGGCCCAATTTATAAAACTGCCACTTTAAAATTAATTGGAAAAAATTACCTAACTTACATCTTTGTAGGTCCAAGCCCCTTAAGGCCCAACTGAATTGCAGACATAAATCAGAGATCTTGCATACCTGGGTTCTGCTCAATTCCCAATTCTTCCAGTACTCCCACTGTGTAGCAGGAGTGCGTTGTGGAAGGATGGCGAATTTTCAGCTCGAAAAAATTGAGTTTTTTTGTATTAAAAAATCAACATGATTTCTTCCAGAATCTGAGAATTTCTTAGCTAATAGTTTCATGTAAAAAATGTGTGTGCTATTTTATGAGTCATTGCGCAATTAGTTAAATGGTTAACAATTCTGTTAACATCGCATAATGATGCATTTTTCATGAATGCAACCAGTGCTGTTACAAAATAGATTAAACTTGTAAGAGAGAAATACAAACTGGAAAGGAAAGGGAAGCTGGGGAAAAGGAAATAAGCAGGAGAAGTGAGGGCGAGAGAAAAACTGGTAGAAGGCAAAGGAAGGGCGAGTGAACAACATGAACTGGGGAGGGAGAGAGAGATCAATACAAACTGCAGACAGAAAAACAAACGGGGGGAATGAGGCAGAGAGAACACAAACTGGAAGGGGGAACAGAATAAACTGGGATGAGAGAGAACACAAATTGACGGAAGGAGAGAAAGACAGCGACACAAACTGGAGGAGAGAGCAACCCCAACCCTGGGAGAGAGCGAGCGAAACAGACTGGAAGAAAGAGGGAGTAACACAAACTAGAGAGACAGAGCGAGAGTGACACAAACCGGAGGCAAGAGAAAGTAATACAAAATAGAGGAAGGGAGAGTTCATCTCAGTCTGTGACATGCATGTTGTAAAACAATTTTCATTACTGGAGTCAGGCAGCTTTAGGTCACTCCCCACAGCTGCTGCCAGATCTGCTGAGTGTTTCTGGCACTTTATGTTTTTGTGTCAGGTAGCTTTGGTGCTTTTCCTTGAGGACTAAGCCTCACCTCGCCTGAAATTGGGCTTCAGTGGTGGGGTTTGGGTGTCAGGGAATTGAATTAGATTTGGTTTTGGTTTTTGTTTTAATTGCTGTGTATTGTAAAAAAATCATAAATTGTATTAAAACTTTAGTTAGAAGTTAATTATATCAATGAATCAGTGGAACTTACTTGGTGTTTCTCATTGCAGTTGGAACTGTAGAAACATCATAGCTTTTATTTAAACATTACTTATTCTTGCAGCTGCCTGCAACAAATTTGGCCTGACCATTAATTTCAAGAAAACGAACATCATGGGACAGGACGTCAGAAATGCTCCATCCATCACTATCGGCAACCACACTCTGGAAGTGGTTCAAGAGTTCACCTACCTGAGCTCAACCATCACCAGCAACCTGTCCCTCAATGCAGAAATCAACAAGCGCATGGGAAAGGTGTCTGCTGCTATGTCCAGACTGGCCAAGAGGGTGTGGGAAAATGGCGCACTGACACGGAACACAAAAGTCCGAGTGTTTCAAACCTGTGTCCTCAATACCTTGCACTATGGCAGCGAGGCCTGGACAACGTAGGTCAGCCAAGAGCGACATATCAACGCATTCTATCTTCGCTGTCTCCGGAGAATCCTTGGCATCAGGTGGCAGGACTGTATCCCCAATGCAGAAGTCCTTGAGGCAGCCAACATCCCCAGCATGTACATCCTACTGAGACAGCAGCGCCTGAGATGGCTTGGCCATGTGAGCCGCAAGGAATATGGCAGGATCCCCAAGGGTGTATTGTACAGCAAGCTCGTCACTGGTATCAGACCCACCGGCCGCTTTAAAGACATTTGCAAACACGACATGAAGTCTTGCGACATTGACCACAAGTCATTGCCAGCGATCACCAGAGCAGGCAGACAGCTATAAAGGCAGGGCTGAAGAGAGGTGTGTTGAAGAGACTCAGCAGTTGGCAGGAAAAGAGACAGCAGTGTAAGGAGAGCCAACTGCCTGCAGCGCCTATGGAAGAGTCTGTCACTCTAGAATTGGCCTTTATAGCTACTCCAGACGCTGCTCCACAAACCACTGACCACCTCTAGGCACTAACCCATTGTCTCTCGAGACAAGGAGGCCAAAAAGGAAAAGGAAAGGACTCATCCTTAAATCTTTCCATTCTTTTGTGTTGTTTTATTTATAAATTAAGTTATTCATCTCACAACAAAACATGATGGGATACCATGTGATTGAGCATCATGTTTAGTGTCAGGTAAACAATTGTCATGTGATCAATGTCACATGATAAATCTCCAAGCAGGTGACAAACCAAAGTTAACAACAACTTAAATTTATATCGTGCTTTTAACGTAATAAAACATCCCAAGGTACTTGACAAGAGCATTATAAAGCAAAATTAGGCACCAATCCACATAAGACAATATTAGGGCTTGGTCGAAGAGGTAGACTTTCAGGAGAATCTTAAAGGAAGCAAGAGACATAGAGAGTCAGAGAGGTTTAGGGAGGGAATTCCAGAGCTTAAGGCCTTGGCAGCTGAAGGCATGACCATCAATCGTGGAACAGTTAAAATCAAGGATACTCAAGAGGTCAGAGTTCAATGAGTACAGATACCACAGATACAGGTTGTAGGACTGGAGGAGATTACGGAGATAGGGAGGGGCAAGGCCATGGAGGAATTTGAAAGCAAGGATGAAAATTTTCAAGTTAAGCTATTGCTTGATTAGGAGCCAATGTAGGTCAGCAAGCTCAGGAGTGATAGGTGAATGGGACTTGATGTGAGTTAGGACACAGGCAGCAGAGTTTTGGATAAACTCAAGTTTACGGAGAGTAGAATGTGGGAAGCCAGCCAGTAGTGCATTGGAATAGTTAAGTCAAGAGGTACCAAAGCTATGAAATGAGGGCTTCAGCAGCAGCTGAGCTGATGCAGGGCAAAGTCGTGCAATGTTACATAGGTGAAACTAGGTGGTCTTAGTGATGGCGTGGATATGTGGTTGGAAGGATGTTTGTCTTGTGCGAGAATCTAGAACGTGGGGGTCACTGTTTAAAAATAAGGGATCACCCACTTAAGACAGAGATGAGGAGAAATCTTCTCTCAGAGGGTCTTTGGAATTCCCTTCCTCAAAAGGCGGTGGAAGCAAAGTCTTTGAATATTTTTAAGGCAGAGGTAGATCGATTCTTGATAAGCAAGGGGATGAAAGATTATTGGGTCGGCAGGAATGTGGAGTTGAGGTTACAATCAGATCAGCCATGATCTTATTGAATGGCAGAGCAGGTTTGAGGGGCCAAGTGGCCTGCTCCTGCTCCTAATTCATATGTTCGTATGAGAGTGGTGATGGTGAGGTAGAGCTGGGTGTCGTCAATGTACCTGTAAAAATTAATGCTGTGCTTTCGGATGATGTCACTGAGGGGAAGCATGTAGATGAGAAATAGGAGGGGGCCAGGGTTAGATCATTGAGGGACACCAGAGGTAACAGTACGGGAACAAGAGGAGAAACCATTGCAGGTGATCCTTTGGCTATGATTTGATAGATAAAGATGGAATCATGTGAATACAGACCCACATGGATGACAGTGGAGCGGCATCAGAGGAGGTTGGTATGGTCAACTGTGCTAAAAGTTGCAGACAGTCAAGAAGGACAAGTGTTTTAATCCAGAAAGCCAATTGGTGAAGTATAGAACTGGAGCCAATCTTTACACACTTTTATATTTATAGAGTTACATATTACAAGCATACACCTTCCAAACCAACAACAATAGTTTTTTTCTGTGTCTCTTTATAGGGGGATCAAGTGAATACCCAGTTAATGTCTACCACCTGTATATAATTAAACAAAATTAACATACAATTAACAATGAGGAGGGATAGTTTACCTTTGTCACAATCACATAGGATATCATTTATGACTTTGATAAGAGCCAGTTTGGTACTGTGGCAGGGGCAGATTGGAGGGATTTAAACATGGAGTTCAGGGAAAAATGGGCATGGATTTAAGAGATTGGAGATGGAACAGTAGTTTGTTAGGACAGTGGGGGTCAAGGGTTGTTTATTTTGATTAGAGGGGTGATGGCAGTTTTAAAGGAGAGAGGACAGCACCTAAAGAACAAAAAATGTTAGAAAGATTAGCTAACATGGGGACCAGGAAGCAGGTGATGGGTCTCATGGAAAAGATGAGTTTGGAGAGGGCATGAGGGGAGATAGGAGAAAAGGTAGAGAAAGATGAGAGTTCAGGGCTAAGGCAGGGGGAACATTAGAGGAAGTTTGGTCTGGTGAGCTCAGGGAAGGGAAGGCAGAGGCAGAGACAACTGTCCAGATAGGTGCTGAGAAAAGGGGGGAAACAATTCAGTGAAGCACTCCTTCACCTCCTGGCTCCACATTCAGGTAAGTTTTTTTAAATGTATTTGTTTTGTTGTCAGCTCACAGCAGTCCCTTTAAAGGCTGTTGGTTAGGATGCATGTGGACCATGAGTGCGTTCAGGGTAGTCCATTTTTGAAAAGGAAGTTTCAAACAGGCATTAGGCTGTCTATTTTCATAGGCGCCTCTTTTTCTGCTTTTACCAAAATGGCAGGCAACACATGTCTGGTGCATAATGAGTATGCATGCCTGCCCACTATTTAGAATGTGTAGCCTCCCATTTTGTGACTGAAAAATGTGCAGAGTACCATTGAATTTCTAGGCCCAGATCTTGAAATGATGTGAAAATGATGAGGCTGGTAACTTAGAAATACAATAACCCATTTCATATTTTAACATGCCCTGATCAGTTGCAGGAAGCAGTAACTGACCAGTGGGAGTGAGTATAATTTTGGGCAGCAGAAGGACACTGGCCAAGCCTGAAAGAATGGTCCCTGACACAGGTAGGCCATGGGGAGGGGGAGTTGATGGCAGGGAGGGCTAAGCTTTCTTTATGGGGCCTGTAGGAGTGCCACTACTCCTCCTGGTCCCATAAAGAATGTAGATTTTTAAAGTAAAAATAAGCTTACAATTAAAACAGAAAATTCTGCAAACACCCAGCAGGTCAAGCAAGCATCTACTGAGAGAGAAACAGAGTTAAGGGCCCTTATATTTTCAGGTAGATGGGGAGAATGCAAGTGAGGCCAAAGCTAATTGAAGAACCCAGCAAAGCCAGGGGTGTGGAGATCCTGCCCAACTTAATGGCAGGATATTAACATTTTTTAGTTCCATTTCCCCTTCCACTCCCTCCCCATCACTCCCCCCCCCCCCCCAGCAGCTAACCAAATGGACAGCCTGGCCGGTGGATGGGAGGAAACACCAGCAGCATGAGGCATTGCTGTGCCCTTTGGCAATTGGGAGATGGAAAGAGCCTGGGATTAGGTGAGGGGGAGAGAGAGAGACAGACAGACAGACAGACAGAGATCGAGAAAAACTGGTGGGAGGAGGCTGGCAATCAGAACATTGGCAGGTGGAAAGGTTCCTTGAGGGCTGCGGGGAGCAATTCAGCTCCTCCTCACCTCCTGGAAGCAGTGGCTGGCTTTCTTCACATGCACACATATTGATATCAGGGCATTGGGAAACAAACCAGCAACATTTGCAAATAGAAAAAAAAAGTTCCAATCAATCAATGTACAGCTAGTGGCTAATCACAAGAACAACATCATGCAAATCTGTGCAAAGTACCAACAAGCTGCCAGAGACTTTGCTGTAGACTGTATTTGGAGGAGGCATACCACCACCAGCAGATTTTATCATGAAGATCTCGGGGAATGAAGATAGCAGCAGAGGAAGGAGGATTATATCAGTGTCTTGCAGCCAAATATGAGTGATCATAATCTACACAATTGTCTCAGTTCACTTCACCTGCATTGAAGAACAGTCAAGTCATTCAGCCAACTTCTATCTCAAAGATTGAGCTACTATTAAACCATACTGCAGAATAAACTGCCAAACGCTACAACTCATATGAAGTGCTCTGTTAGTAGTCTGATCAGAGCTGGTGGAAGGCAACTATTCCTCAAGATAGGACCCTGTATATTGAGGCCAATGACCTCGAGGTGCTCAAGGCTGTGAATACCCAACTACAAACTGCTGCAACTCGACTGCTACCTGGGCAGTCTGGCCCAGCTGTTGGTTGACAACGGGGCAATGTAGTCAATGGGCAGATGATACGACATGCTGAGAGAGGCCAGCACATATTTCTGCCATGGTGTCAGTCATATCTACCTTTTTATTTCTCAATTATTAATGTGTGCTAATATTTCTTTTATGAGACGTTTTAAAAAATGGAATTCACTGCAATTTGATGGAGATTAATGATTCCAGCTTTCCCCCAATAGTACGTGTCAGTGATGGTGTGAATGAGGTAGTTCAAGCTACTGTCATTCATAATGTCCACATCACCAGAAATTCCCATTAATTTTAATGTTAATAGTTATATTTCAGTAATACAATAATGTAAGAAGTTAACAAAGATGAAGTTTAATAATAATGATATATATGATTTAATTTATACTTCAGTGCCTTAGAATGCATTAGAAAATATCAATTAAAAATACCTATAATTACAGGACATTATTCACAGATGTAGTTCAAAGAACAAAGAACACTACAGCACAGGAACAGGCCATTCGGCCCTCCAAGCCTGCGACAATCTTGATGCCTGCCTAAACTAAAACCTTCTGCACTTCCGGGGTCCGTATCCCTCTATTCCCATCCCATTCATGTATTTGTCAAGATGCCTCTTAAACGTCACTATCGGACCTGCTTCCACCACCTTCCCC
Organism: Heterodontus francisci; assembly: GCF_036365525.1. Classification (NCBI taxonomy): domain Eukaryota; kingdom Metazoa; phylum Chordata; class Chondrichthyes; order Heterodontiformes; family Heterodontidae; genus Heterodontus; species Heterodontus francisci. The sequence continues at coordinate 242,256,884 of NC_090371.1, forward strand.
GACAGCAGGTTCCAGGCACTCACCACCCTGTGTAAAAAATTTGCTTCGCACATCCCTTCTAAACTTTGCCCCTCGCACCTTAAACCTATGCCCCCAGTAACTGATTCTTCCACCCTGGGAAAAAGCATCTGACTATCCACTCTGTCCATGCCACTCATAACTTTGTAAACCTCTATCATGTCACCCCTCCACCTCCATCGTTCCAGTAAAAACAATCCAAGTTTATCCAACCTCTCCTCATAGCTAATGCCCCCCAGACCAGGCAACATCCTGGTAAACCTCTTCTGTACCCTCGCCAAAGCCTCCACATCCTTATGGTAGTGTGGCGACCAGAATTGCACACAATATTCGAAGTGTGGCCTAACGAAGGTTCTGTACAGCTGCAGCATGACTTGCCAATTTTTATACTCTATGCCCCGACCGATGAAGGTAAGCATGCCCTATGCCTTCTTGAACAACTTATCCACATGCATTGCCACTTTCAGTGACCTGTGAACCTGTACACCCAGATCGCTCTGCCTGGGAATACTCCTAAGGGTTCTGCCATTTACTGTATACTTCCCACCTGCATTAGTTTTCCAAAATACATCACCTCACATTTGTCCGGATTAAACTCCACCTGCCATTTCTCTGGCCAAGTCTCCAACCAATCTATACCCTGCTGTATCCTCTGACAATCCTAATCGCTATCCGCAACTCCACCAACCTTTGTCATCCGCAAACTTACTAATCAGACCAGCTACATTTTCCTCCAAATCATTTATATATACTACAAACAGCGAAGGTCCCAGCACTGATCCCTGCGGACCACCACTAGTCACATTCCTCCATTCAGGAAAGTACCCTTCCACTGCTACCCTCTGTCTTCTATGACTGTCTTCTGTATCCACCTTGCCAGCTCACCTCTGATCCCGTGTGACTTCACCTTTTGTACCAGTCTGCCATGAGGTACCTTGTCAAAGGCTTTACTGAAGTCCATGTAGACAACATCCACTGCCCTTCCTTCATCAATAATCTTCATCACTTCCTCAAAAAACTCGATCAAGTTAGTGTGACACGACCTCCCCTTCGCAAAACCATGCTGCCTCTCGCTAATAAGTCCATTTGTTTCCAAATGGGAGTAGATTCTCTCCCAAAGAATCCTCTCCAATAATTTCCTTACCACTGACGTAAGGCTCACCGGCCTGTAATATCCTTGCTACCCTTCTTAAACAAGGGAACAACATTGGCTATTCTCCTGTTCTGGGACCTCATCTGTAGCAATGAGGATACAAAGATTTCTGTCAAGGCCCCAGCAATTTCCTCCCTTGCCTCCCTCAGTATTCTGGGGTAGATCGCATCAAGCCCTGGGGACTTATCCACCTTAATGTTTTTCAAGACATCCAACACCTCATTTTTGATATCGACATTACCCAGACTATCTACACTCCCTTCCCTTGACTCATCTACCATGTCCTTCTCTTGGGTGAATACTGATGCAAAGTACTCATTTAGTACCTCGCCCATTTCCTCTGGCTCCACACAGAGATTCCCTCCTCTGTCCTCGAGTGGGCCAACCCTTTCCCTGGCTACCCTCTTGCTCTTTATATATGTATAAAAAGCCTTTGGATTCTCCTTAATCCTGTTTGCCAATGACTTTTCATGACGACTTTTAGCCCTCCTGACTCCTTGCTTAAGTTCCTTCCTACTTTCTTTATATTCCTCAAGGGCTTCATCTGTTCCCAGCCTTCTAGCCCTTACGAATGCTTCCTTTTTCTTTTTGACTAGGCTCACAATATTCCTCGTTATCCAAGGTTCCTAAAACTTGTCAGACTTATCCTTCATCCTCACAGGAACATGTCGGTCCTGGATTCTAATCAACTAACGTTTGAAAAACTCCCACATGTCAGATGTTGATTTACCCTCAAACAGCCGCCCCCAATCTAAATGTTTCAGTTCCTACCTAATATTGTGATATTATAGTTCAATATACCAGATTTTTCAACAATGAATAAAGGCATAAAATATCTAATATTTTGAGCAAATAAGTATCATTAAAATAAAAAAGTAACAGGTCTGGTACATCCCAATAAGATTGGAAGCGCAACACAGACTGTGTTACAGCACAAAATAAACAGGAAAGTAACCGTTCCGATGAAGGGTCACTGACCCGAAACGTTAACTCTGCTTCTCTTTCCACAGATGCTGCCAGACCTGCTGAGTGGTTCCAGCATTTCTTGTTTTTATTTCAGATTTCCAGCATCTGCAGTATTTTGCTTTTATATTAGGAAAGTATCCATACCCTGCAAATGTTTGAGAATGTAATAATCTTGATATATTGTTCAATGAAAAGGGCATTTGGTTTAAATAAATCTTGATAATGAAAACATTTAAATTAATTCAGTGCCAACACTGTTATAGTAAATTCAAATTATGTGTGAGTCCTGAGTTAAACTGGTTATATGTATACAGGCCATTGAGATGAATTCCTAAATTAAAACAAAATCCTTGATATGGATATCATTCAACTTTTGATAACAGGCAGGTCCTAGGTACATATTATTAGTTCTCTTGGGTCTGTAGAAAATGCCAAACTGATTGAGAATTGGACATTGTTATCTCAGCTGCAAACGCCTTAAGGAAATACTTTGATAATTGCTGAGATATTATTTGAATCCATGTAGGATCATATCACTAAAGATTAAATATTAGTCTTTGTTAACCAAAGATATTCAGGGATATGGGCAAAGACGGACATATGGAATTAGATCGCAGATCAGCCATAATCTGCTTGAATGGTGAAGCAGGCTCGAGGGGTTATATCGTCCACTCCTGTTCATATGTTCCAATGATCAGCAGAATCGTCAGAAATCTGAAAGTGACCATTTATGTAACTTCCCTGTGGGTTGCCACCCACAGTCGGAGAACACCAAAGATTTTCCAGGTTAGGATGTTAAGGCTGCCATTAAAATGTTAAATACATTTGTTTTCAGGTACTGATGATCAGCTATAATAATAAACTGATGATCTGCTGTTTACTTCAATTTGAGTATTTTCAGCTTTTATTACAGAATCACAGAATAATACAGTGCAGAAGAGGCCCTTCGGCCCATAGAGTCTGCACCGCTGCATTAAAACACCTGACCTGTCTACCCAATCCCATTTGCCAGCACTTGGCCCATAGCCTTGAATGTTATGACATGCCAAGTGCTCAGCCAGGTACTTTTTAAAGGATGTGAGGCAACCTGCATCTACCACCCTCCCAGGCAGGGCATTCCAGACCGTCACCACCCTCTGGGTAAAAAAACTCTTCCTCAAGTCCCCCTTAAACCTCCCACCCCTCACCTTAAACTTGTGACCCATCATAACGGACCTTTCAACTAAGGGGAACAGCTGCTCCCTATCCACCCTGTCTATGCCCCTCAATCTTGCATATCTCGATCAGGTCACCCCTCAGTCTTCTCTGCTCCAGTGAAAACAACCCAAGCCTATCCAACCTCTCTTCATAGCTTAAATGTTCCATCCCAGGCAACATCCTGGTGAATGGCTTCTGCACCCCCCTCCAATGCAATCACATCCTTCCTATAATGTGGCGACCTGAATTGCACACAGTACTCCAGCTGTGGCCTTACCAAAGTTCTATATAACTCCAACATGACCTCCCTGCTTTTGTAATCTATGCCTCGATCGATAAAGGTAAGTGTCCCATATGCCTTTTTCACCACCCTATTAACCTGCCCTTCTGCCTTCAGAGATTTTTGGACAAACACGCCAAGGTTCCTTTGTTCCTCAGAACTTCCCAGTGTCAGTCCATTCATTGAATACTTCCATGTCACATTACTCCTTCCAAAGTGCATCACCTCACTTTTCAGCGTTAAATTCCATCTGCCACTTTTCTGCCCATTTGACTATCCCGTCTATATCTTCCTGTACCCTAAGACACTCCACCTCACTGTTAACCACTCGGCCAATCTTTGTGTCATCAGCAAACTTACTGATCCTACCCCCCACATAGTCATCTATGTTGTTTATATAAATGACAAACAATTGGGGACCCAGCACAGATCCCTGTGGTACGCCACTGGACTCTGGCTTCCAGACATTAAAACAGCCGTCTGTCATCACTCTGTCTCCTACAGCTAAGCCAATTTTGAATCCACCTCATCAAGTTACCCTGTATCCCATGTGCATTTGCTTTCTTGATAAGTCTCCCATGTGGGACCTTGTCAAAGGCTTTGTTGAAATCCATGTAAACTACATCAACTGCACTACCCTCATCTACACACCTGGTCATGTGCTCAAAACATTCAATCAAATTTGTTCGGCATGACCTCCATCTGACAAAACCATGCTGACTATTCCTAATCAAATTTTGCCTCTCCAAGTGGAGATAGATTCTCTCCTTCAGAATTTTCTCCAATAGTCTCCCTACCACTGACATGAGACTCACTGGTCTGTAGTTCCCTGGTTATCTCTACAACCTTTCTTAAATAGTGGGACCACATTAACTGTTCTCCAGTCCTCTGGCACCTCCCCCGTGGCTAGAGGGGAATTAAAAATTTGGGTCAGAGCCCCTGCAATCTCCACCCTCGCCTCCCACAGCATCCTGGGACACAAATTGTCCAGACCTGGAGATTTGTCCACTTTGAAGCCTTCCAAAACCTCCTATACCTTGTCACTCCCTATGACAATTTGCTCCAGAACCTCACAGTCTCTCTCTAAGTTCCATATCTACATCCTCATTCACTTGGGTGAAGACAGATATGAAGTATTCATTCAACACCCTACCAATGTCCTCTGGCTCCACCCACAAATTTCCCCCTTGGTCCCTAATGGGTCCTACTCTTTCCCTGGTTATCCTCTTTCCATTGATATACTTATAGAATATCTTGGGATTTTCCCTACTTTTACCAGCCAAAGCTTTCTCATATCCCCTCTTTGCTCTCCTAATTGCTTTCTTAAGCTCCATCCGACACTTTCTGTATTCCACTCATGCTTCCATTGATTTGCTCTCCTTGTATTTGCTAAAAGCCTCTTTTCCTTCTCATCATACCCTGAATGTTTCTGGTCATCCATGGTTCTCTGGGCTTGTTGCTTCTACCTAGAGGGAACATGTTGGGCTGGTACCCTCCCCATTTCCTTTTTGAATGCCTCCACTGCTCTTCTGTAGATTTCCCAACAAGTAACTCTTTCCAGTCTACCTTGCCCAGATCCTGCCTTATTTTACTAAAATTCAGTCCCCCAATCCAAAACCTTTTTTGTAACTTGTCCATTTCTTTCTCCATAACAAGCTTAAATTGTACCATGTTATGGTCGCTATCACCAAAATGATCCCCCACCAACACATCAACCACCTGTCCAGCTTCATTCCCCAGAATTAGGTCCAGCACTGCACCCTCCCTTGCTGGATCCTCTACATATTGAGCTAAAAAGTTCTCCTGTATACATTTTAAGAACTCCACTCCATCTAAGCCCTGAACACGATAACTATCCCAATTAATGTTGGGAAAGTTGAAATCACCTAATATAATTACCCTATTATTTTTACAGACCTCTGCAAATTGCACACATATTTGCTCCTCAATTTCCCACTGTCTATCTGCGGATCTATAATAAACACCTAGCAATGTGGCTGTCCCTTTTTTATTCCTAAACTCTACCCAAAAAGCTTCATTTGATGCCCCCTCCAAGATATCATCTCTCCTTACGGCAGTAACTGACTCCTTAACTAATATTGCAATGCCCCCTCCTCTGTCTCGCCTGAAGATTCTATATCCCGGAATATTGAGCTGCCAATCCTGCCCCTCCCTCAACCCTGTCTCCATGATGGCTACTATATCAATATTCCACATGTCAATCCTTGTCCTTAACTCATCCGTTTTACCTGTAATACGCCTGGCATTAAAGTAGAGACCTTCCATCCTGGTCTTACTCCCTTGAAACTTAATTCCATTGTATTCCCTCTGACTGGTTTGCTTTCCTGTGCTTAGCTGTGACCCTATTCTGCTAGGAGTCTGCGTCCCCTCCCTCTGCCAAATTAGTTTAAACTCCTCCCAACAGCACTAGCAAACCTGCCAGCAAGGATGTTAGTCCCCCTCTGGTTCAGATGTAGACCGTCCCACTTGTACAGGTCCCACCTTCCCCAGAAACGGTCCCAGTGGTCCAGGAATCTAAAACCCTCCCTCCTGCACCAACTCTTAAGCCACGCATTCATCTGTACTATTCTCCTATTTCTACACTCGCTAGCACAAGGCACTGGGAGTAATCCAGAGATTACAACCCGAGAGGTCCTGCTTTTTAGTCTACTGCCTAACTCCCTGAATTCTTGATGCAAGACCTCATCCCTCTTTTTACCTATGTCATTGGTACCAACATGTACCATGACCTCTGACTTATCACCCTCCCCCTTCAGGATGCTCTGCAGCCATTCAGTGACATCCCAGACCCTGGCACCAGGGAGGCAACTCATCATTCTGGAGTCACATTGACGGCCACAGTAGCGCCTATCTGTTCCCCTGACTATAGAATCCCCTATTACTATTGCTCTTCCTCTCTTTCCCCCTTCCTGTGCAGACAGGCTGCTTGTGGTGCCAGAAGCTTGGCTCTGTCCGAACTCCCTGGAGGAACCAGCCTCATCAGCCTCCAAAATGGAATACCGATTTGCAAGCGGGACCCCAGGGGACTCCTGAACTACCTGCCTGTTTCTCTTGGACTGCCTGGTGGTCACCCATTCCCTTCCTTTAAGTCCCTTCAGCTGCGGTGTGACCACCTCTCTATAAGTGCTATCCACAATGTTTCCAGCCGCCATTCCAGCTCTGAAACCTGAGCTTCCAGGAGCTGCAGCTGGACACACTACCTGCACACATGCTGGTCCCGGGGACTGGAAATGCTCCTGGATTCCCACATGTAACAAAAGGAGCAAACCACAGCTTCAAGCTCTCCTGCCATGACTAGACCCTTTAAATTTAAAACTATAGAAGATTATAATTTAAAAAAAACAATTAAGTCTTGCTAAAACAATGACTTACAATTCAATCCATTTTGAAAAATACCCACCAGGACTTACTGACCAGTCAGCTGTGCTCTTTGGAAGCTCTCAGTTCCCCTCACTCTGAGGACAGGTAGGAAATGAAAGGAGCTCCTCACTCCCTCCTCACCAAATTTCCTCAGTTACCAAACTTCTACTATAGCACTCCAATGCAAACAAAGTCAGCACTGTAAGATGGCCCACTTTTATACTGACTGACTCTAGCTCCTGAAAACTGGTTTAAGCCAATTCTCTAATTAACAAGGTGCAGCTGCAAGCAGAGCCTGTGTGAACCCTGTTCAAAGCTGGTCTGAAACTCACCTTCTCCAACCCAAACAGCAGCTGTTAAGTTAATCTGCTGACTAAAAGACAGATTAGATTTAAGATAAAATTAACCCTTAATTATCCTCAGTTACCAAACTTCCACTATAGCACTCTAATGCAACCAAAGTCAGCACTCCAGTGCAAACTGGGCAGAATGTTACCAATCTCTGTAAGCTAATAAGGATTCAATACAGTCTCCTCCGGCACAGCCTCAGGAAAAGAAAGCATAGAATTATAGAATCATAGAATAGTTACAGCATGATAAGAGACCAATTGGCCCATCGTGTCTATGCCGGCTCTCTGCAGCTTAAAGAATGAAAATATGACACACAAGGTAAACTGGAATTTGAGGCTGAGGCATATTTTTAAGTATTCTTGGATAAAACATGCATGATCATTGACATATGTCGTAACTGACTAAGGAAGATTTGATGATGGGATAATAATACCAAATAGAAATGCACAGAAATGGAAAGGCAGCACAGTGGTGCAGTGGTTAGCACCGCAGCCTCAGAGCTCCAGTGACCTGGGTTTAGTTCTGGGTACTGCCTGTGTGGAGTTTGCAAGTTCTCCCTGTGACCGCATGGGTTTTCACCGCATGCTCCGATGAAAACAGCCAAAAGACTTGCAGGTTGATAGGTAAATTAGTCATTATAAATTGTCCCTAGTATAGGTAAGTGGTGTGGGGATGTGGTAGGAATATGGGATTAATGTAGGATTAGTATAAATGGGTGGTTGATGGTCGGCACAGACTCGGTGGGCCGAAGGGCCTGTTTCAGTGCTGTATCTCTAAATAAATAATAACAATATTATTCCTTGTATTTTTGTTTGTTGCCCTGACATTCTTGTCTCTCTGCCCTACACAACAATGGAAGCTTACATAGTATTAAGTTTAAAGACCTCACAGGAGCAGCAAGGGTGTACATACCTTTTGATGATGTTATATGGAAGTAAATTCACAAATGAGTCATTTATAAAGCATCCAGCTGTATGCACTATTGTCCCACATAGGAAATTAAAAATCCCATTGTTTGATTTTTAAATGAATCATTATAAATTAAAAAGGTCATAATTAATAATTAAATAATATATTTTTCAGTACAAACTATGCAAACAGGTGAAACACACAATTGTTAGCATTTTTGATTGTAGTTTAATATAAGGTGCTGATTTTCACTCGGAACAGGTATAATTGAGGGTGGTGGTGGTGGGGGCATATGGAGGCAGGGGTCATGTTGTCATGATGTTGTCAGCATGAAACATGATCTATTTTAGCTCCCAGACCTCACTAACATTTGAAAGATGGGCCGCCTTCCCGATCGCCTTCTGAGTCAGGTAGCCCACCCATGTGACCTGCAGAATTTCCAACAATTTCCAACACTTCCCTTGACTTTGCTTAAAGTAGGGCTGCACTGTATTCTCCACTTTCATTTACATTAAACAACTCTGAAAGGTTAGCCAGCTGCAAACATGAGTCAAAGAGCTGTTCCCCAGGCCCCTCGCCCTACTTTCCTGACGTATCCCTGGGGTACCAAGCAGAGCAGGAGAGATCCAGAAGTGAACTGCTGTTTCCCAGCACCTCCAGCAGCATTGCCAAGTCCATTGTCAAGAAGGGTCAGTGAAAGGGTCAGTGCCAGCAGCATCACTCCAGGACCTGAATGCAACTGGGTTCAATGCATAAAGAGGTTTAATCAGCAAGGACTGAATTCTATACTCCAGCTGCCGGCTAGAGCAGCTCAAGCTCCGGGTTTTGGATCTTGAGCGGCGAGTGGAGTCACCCTGGGGCGTTCACGAAGCTGCCAGCTTCATAGATAGTATGTTTCTGGAGGTGGCCAACCCGCAGCTTAGAAATGTACAGGCAGAGGGGGAATGGGTGATTGCCAGAAGGACAAGGAGGACCAGGCAGGCAGGGCAAGGATCCCATTAGTACATCTCGCTCTCCAACTAGTGTTCAGTTCAACAAGAGAGCGGGTGGTTCTCGACTTAGTTTTAGGGAATGAAGCTGGGCAGGTAGAAAGTGCATCAGTTGGGGAGCACTTTAGTGAAAGTGATCATAATTCAGTTAGATTTAGGGTAGTTATGTTAGATCGCAGATCAGCCATAATCTACTTGAATGGTGGAACAGACTCGAGGGGCTAAATCATCTACTCCTCACTTCACTTCAAAACACTTTCCTTTCCATTCAAGACTTCCACATCCTAACTCCATCTTGCCTCTTTTACATCTCTCAACACATGCACATTAGCCCCACACGTCTCCACTCAGCTTCTCAACTCACAGTCATTAACTCTCACCCTCTCTTTCTGCAACACAAGACAGTGCTAGGGAGTGGAACAGGATAGGTAAAGGACACCCCAACATCATCACCCTTCAGGGGTAGAACCAGGGTCATGAGGATTGGGCATTGGTGGAAACTCATGCAAGGTGCCCATTAGTTTATCCCTTCAGTTAACTCATCACATATACATCAAGTTTAGCAACCCCTCCCAGGAACCAGCTCAGACGCTGGTGTCACATCTCAGGCTGAAAGAATCGCACTTGAAGTCACAGATTTAACTTTAACAAAGATTGAACCAGCTTTAATGGAGGCTTCTTCTTACTGCTGTTACACGTGCTATCTGACCTTGCACCCTACAGGGCAGGGGACTTCCTATAGTACAGAGTGTTCCTTTCTGTTTCTCATCCAAGTACCGTATAGTATCTAATACTCAAGCCCATACACACAATCAGCCACCATGACAATTGACACTCCATGTGGGATAGATAGTGAGCTAGAAGGGTCTCCAAATGGTGAAATGCCCAGCATCTGTCCAGAGGCAGCAATAGCACAAAAGTAACCTCTCCAGATGACAAAGCCCACTCCCAAGTCTGCTGAGGATGAAAGAGATGAGGACTTTGGTGGTTGCTGAGGCTGCTGCTGCCCGTCCTTCAATTCTTTCTCCATCCAGAAAAAAAAAAATAAGAATGTCACCTATATTAAGTAGAAAAACTGATTCCCATTGACTCCAGTTTTGCTAGGGCTCCTTGATGCCATACTCGATCAAATGCTGCCTTGATGTCAAGGGCAGTCATTCTCACCTCTTCAGTTCAGCTCTTTTGTCCATGTTTGAACCAAGGCTGTAATGAGGTCAGGAGCTGAGTGGCCCTGGCAAAACCCAAACTGAGCAGGTTTTTTTTTAAGAGATACAGCACTGAAACAGGCCCTTCAGCTCACGAAGTCTGTGCCAACCAACAACCAGCCATTTATACTAGCACTACAGTAATCCAATATTCCCTACCACCTACCTACACGAGGGGCAATTTACAATGGCCAATTTACCGATCACCTGCAAGTCTTTGGCTGTGGGAGGAAACCCAAGCACCTGGCGAAAACCCACACAGTCATAGGGAAAACTTGCAAAGTCCCACAGGCAGTACCCAGAATCGAACCCAGGTCCCTGGAGCTGTGAAGCTACGGTGCTAACCACTGCGCCACCCCTAATTGCTAAGCAAGTGCTGCTTGATGGCACTGTTGATGACACCTTCCATCACTTTACTGATGATTGAGAGTAGGCTGATGGGGCGGTAATTGGCCGGGTTGGACTTATCCTGCTTTTTGTGTACAGGACATACCTGGACCATTTTCCACATTGCCGGGTAGATGCCAGTGTTGTAACTATACTGGAACAGCTTGGCTAGGGGTGCGGCAAGTTCTGGAGCACAGGTCTTCAGTACTATTGCCGGAATGTTGTCAGGACCCATAGCCTTTGCAGTATCCAGTACCTTCAGTCATTTCTTGATATCATAGGGAGTGAATCGAATTGGCTGAGGTCTGGCATCTGTAATGCTGGGGACTTCAGGAGGGGGCTGAAATGGATCATCAACTCGGCACTTCGGGCTGAAGATTGTTGCAAATGCTTCAGCCTTATCATTTGCACTGATGTGCTGGGCTCCCCCATCATTGAGGATGGGGATATTTGTGGAGCCACCTCCTCCAGTTAGTTGTTTAATTGTCCACCACCATTCACGACTGGATGTGGCAGGATTGCAGAGCTTAGATCTGATCCGTTGGTTATGGGATCGCTTAACTCTGTCTATTGCATGCTGCTTATGCAGTTTGGCATGCAAGTAGTCTTGGGTTGCAGCTTCACCAGGTTGACACCTCATTTTGAGGTATGCCTGGTGCTGCTCCTTGCATGCCCTCCTGCATTCTTCATTGAACCAGGGTTGGTCTCCTGATTTGATGGTAATGGCAGAGTGGGGAATATGCCAGGCTATGAGGTTGCAGATTGTGTTTGAGTACAATTCTGCTGCTGCTGATGGCCCACAGCGCCTCATGGATGCCCAGTTTTGCATTGCTAGATCTGTTCGAAATCTATCCCATTTAGGCACGGTGATTGTGCCACACAAAACGATGGAGGGTATCCTCAATGTGAAGGCGGGACTTCGTCTCCACAAGGACTATGCGGTGGTCACTCCTACCAATACAGTCATGGACAGAAGCATCTGCGGCAGGCAGATTGGTGAGGACAAGGTCAAGTATGTTTTTCCCTCGTGTTGGTTCTCCCACCACCTGCCGCAGACCCAGTCTAGCAGCTATGTCCTTTAGTACTCGGCCAGCTCGGACAGTAGTGGTGCTACTGAGCCGCTCTTGGTGATAGACATTGAATTCCCCCACACAGAGTGCATTTTGTGCCCTTGCCACCCTCAGTGCTTGCTCCAAGTGCTGTTCAACATGGAGGAGTAGCGACTCATCAGCTGAGGGAGGGCAGTAGGTGGTAATTAGTAGGAGGTTACCTTGCCCATATTTGACCTGATGCCATGAGACTTCTTGGTGTCCAGAGTCGATGTTGAGGACTCCCAGGGCAACTCTCTCCCTACTGTAGACCACTGTCTCGCCACCTCTGCTGGGTCTGTCCTGCCGGTGGGACAGGACATACCCAGGGATAGTAATTGTCTGGGACATTGGCTGGAAGGTATGATTCCGTGAGTATGACTATGTCAGGCTGTTGCTTGACTAGTCTGTGGGACAGCTCTCCCAACTTTGGCACAAGCCCCCAGATGTTAGTAAGGAGGACTTTGCAGGGTCGACTGGGCTGGGTTTGCCATTGTCGTTTCCAGTGCCTAGGTCAATGCCGTGTGGTCCATCCGGTTTCATTCCTTTTTATTGACTGGGGAGGCGGTGGTGTAGTGGTATTATCCCTGGCCTAATAACCCATGGGACCCAGGGTGTTGATCTGGAGACATGGGTTCGAATCCCACCACAACAGAAGGTGGAATATGAATTTAATTTATAAATCTGGAATTAAAAGCTAGTCTAATGATGGCCATGAAACCATTGTCGATTGTTGTAAAAACCCATCTGATTCACTAATGTCCTTTAGGGAAGGAAATCTGCTGTCCTTACCTGGTCTGGCCTACATGTGACTCCAGACCCACAGCAATGTGGTCAACTCTTACATGCCCTCTGAAATGGCCTAGCAAGCCACTCAGTTGTACCTAACCGCTATGAAGTCAATCAATATATAATATATGGTAGATAAATTTGTTCAGATTATAGAGAAAGCTTGCCTGGAATATTACTTAAATTAAACTCCAAGAGTAGAATGAAGAGACAAATGTTCACACTAGAGAAGAGCAGTTTCAGACAGATATCAGGAAATTCTTCACACTGTCACGATCCTGTGTTTTTTTTGTCCTCTCCTCAGAAATATTGCGGTGCACCTTTAAAATTGTTAAAGATCAGTGCACCTTTAAGAACTCTCCAGAAGCTCTGTGAGCCAAGGTGCATTCTAGCTGCCATGCAATGGCCACACACACACAGAGAACAGAAATTCAATGAGGTGGATTTTACGCTGGGCGGACGGGAACTGGCCACCGATGTAAATATCACTGGCAAACCCACTTCCGCCTAGCCCGGGGATCCATCCCACATTTTACGGGTCCCCGGGATTTAATTCTTCCGAAAGGGAATTCCACTCGCTTGAGGGAGGAAGTTCTGCCTCATTGAACTGCCGGCCAATCATCGGGCCGGCAGCTCTTAGTCCCGGCAGTGCCACCTGGCAGACATTGAGCCAGGAGTGCAGGTAGGTTTGTTTTGCCTCGCCAGGGGAAATCGGTCGGGCCCCGACAAGGCAAGGGTGGTTGTTTGGGGGGAAGTGGGGGGTGTCTTGGGTCCTGGGGGCGGTTGGGGAAGCGGTGACAGCCTTCAAACGGGCACCTTGTGCCCGATTGTCAGGACCCTCCACCAGGCGCTGAGAGGCCACCAACTTTCACTGGGTGGCTGCTTGCCACGGGTAAAATCCCCGTGGAGGCGGGCGAAGGCCCTTAAGTGGCTCTTAATTGGCAACTTAAGGGCCTTGATTGGCCTGGGGCAGGCGGCCCGTTTTTCGCACCCCCCCCCCCCCCCCGCCCCACCCCAGCCCTATGTAAAGTGGGGCAGAGGCGGGGGTGGGGGTGGGCCAGGAAGGCCTCCCGGAGACTCCCGTTCCATTTTATACCACCCAACCCCCACCATCCCCACCACCATCTGGCTTGCTGGGGTGATGTAAAATTCCGGCCAATGTATCAGTTTTGACTTTGAAAACTGGCTGACAAAAAATCTGGTTTGGACAGATACAGACTGTTCCAGCAAGTAAAGGAAGGAGAGCTCTCTGAGACAATATAAACTGAAGAAAGAGAAGCTGATTTATTTCTCGCCCAGAATTCGAAAAAGCTTCAAGTCAAATTAATACCATAAAGAAATACCACAACAAATTATTGAGATCTGCTGTGTTCATCACTGAAAAAAAGAGTTTAATACTACAACAGCTGAACTGTTGAACCCCTATCTTTGAAAGGATCTTCTGTTTCCTCGAGCATTGGAAGACTGTAAATGAACTTTGACTGTGTTGTACTGGAAAACTCTATTCGTCAGGAACGTAATCTGCAAAGACCTTTTTTTCTATTTTTCGGTTAGCTAATTTAAAACTGAGTATATGTATTTGAATGCGGGAGATAGATTTTTAAATAAGAAGTTATAAGGTCTTTAGATATTGTTTTATCTTAGTAGTGTTTAAAATTTTAGTTTTTTTAAATAAATAGTAAATTTGTTGATATCTAAAGATACCTGGTTTGCTTTGCTTTATTTGGGGGGTTACTAGATTGTTTAAACTTGACAGCTGCTTTCTTTGATTTGGAAAGCTTAAAGAAATATGATGCGACCTGTGGAGTGACGGGACTGAATTGATAGTGCGTTGCTCCCACCACAATCAGAATCATATATTTTGATTGGGGGCTTTGTCCTGAGCATTTGTAACAACACAAAGAGTGATGAACATGTGGAATAAACAATCAGATACAGTAGTGGAAGCATAATGGGATCACTTAAGAAACAATTGACAGAACCTTACACTATTTCTACAAGGTGTCTGGCAATCTCCTACCAAAGTAACAGTGGGAGATCGGGAAAATGCTACAACAATTCCAGGAGCATGTTCTTAAGTACAATGTTGACCTTTAACCCAGACACTTCTGACTCAGAGATGAGAGAACCATCAAATGAGCCAAACTGACACTTGGATTACCGATGCACATGTACATTTCCTCATCAATTTAATTGCAGTATTTCCTGTCATCTGAACAAAGGAAGTGACAATGCAGAGCAGCTGCATTAGTAATGATGTCATTTTTGAGTACAGTATCTGAGTAACACAAAAGCTTGTAGATTGAACTTTATGAACTTACTACAGCTGATTGATCCTTATTTCTGAGAGACACATCACCAAAAGGAATATACAGACAGTAGCAATAGACAGGAACTTCATGGATATAAACATTGGACTGTATTTTGTGTAGCCCATATATGTTGCAGAGGTCTGATTGCATGCACTGAGCGTAGAATCATAGAATGAGAAAGCACAGAAAAGGACAATCAGTCTATCATGCCTGTGCCAACTCACCTCATAGCTCTTTAACTGTTCCCCCTTCAAGTATTTATCCAATTCTCCTTTGAAAGATATTATTGAATCTGCTGCCAGCACCTTTTCAGGCAATGCACTCCAGATCATAACAACTTGCTGCAAAAAAAACTTCTCCTCATCTCACCTCAGTTTCTTTGACCAACTAACTTAAAATCCTTGTTTCTCCTTATTTCTTTTTCATAGAATCATAGCAATTTACAGCATGGAATGAGGCCATTTGACCCATCGTGCTAATGCCAGCTGAGAAGTAGCCACCCAGCCTTATCCCACTTTCCAACTTTTGGTCCATAGTCTTGCAGGTTACAGCATTTCAAGTGCATATTCAGGTACTTTTTAAATGTTATGAAGTTTTCTGCCTCTACCACCTGTTTAGGCAGTGAGATCCAGATCCTCACCACCCTCTGGGTAAAAAAACTTCCCCTCGAATCCCCTCTGAACCTCTTACCTCTTACCCTAAATCTATGCCCCTTGGTTATGGACCTCTCAACCAAGGGGAATAGGGCCTTCTTATTCACTCTATTTAGATCCCTCATAATTTTATACACTTCAATTAGGTCTCGCTTCAGCCTCCTCTGTTCCAAAGAAAACAACCCTTGCCTATCCAATCTTTTCTAATAACTAAAATTGCCCAGTCCAGACAACATTCTTGTAAATCTCCTCTGTACCCTCTCTAGTGCATTCATGTATTTTCTAAAGTGCAGTGGCCAGAACTGCATGCAGTACTCCAGCAGTGGCCTAACTAGTGTTTTATACAGTTCCAGCATAACCTCCCAGCTCTTACATTCTATGTCTCAGCTAGTAAAGGCAAGTATCCCATATGCCTTCTTGACCACCTTATCTACCCATCCAGCCACCTTCAGGGATCTGTGGACATGCACTCCAGCGTCCCTTTGTTTCGCTATACTTTTCAGTATCCTACCATTTATTGTGTATTCCCTTGCCTTGTTAGTCTTCCGCAAATGCATTACCTCACACTTCTCCGATTGAATTCCATTTGCCACGGTTCCGCCCACCTGACTAGTCCATTGATATCTTCCTGCAGTCTACAGATTTATTCTTTATCATCAACCACATGGCCAATTTTTGGATTATCTGCAAACTTCTTATTCATATCCCTACATGCAAGTCCAAGTCATTGATACATACCAGAAAACGTAAGGGGCCCAGTACTGAGCCCTCTGGAACCCCACTGGAAACAGCCTTCCAGTCATAAAAACACCTATGAGCCATTACCTTTTGCTTCCTGCCTCTGAGCCAATTTTAGATCCAACTTGCCACTTTTTCTTGGATCCCATGGGCTTTTACTTTCATGACCAGTCTGCCATGTGGGACCTTATCAAAAACCTTGCTAAAGTCCATATAGACGACATCAAATGCACTATCCTCTTGGGCCCTCATTGTTACCTCCTCAAAAAATTCAATCACGTTAGTCAGACATGACCTTCCCTTAACAAATCTGTGCTGACTGACTCTGATTAATCTGTGTCTTTCTATCCTGTTCCTCAGAATTTTTTCCAATAATTTTCCCACTACTGAGATTCTGCTGACTGGCCTGTAATTACACAGTCTATCGCTTTCTCCCTTTTTAAACAATAATACGTTAGCTGTCCTCCAGTCCTCTGGCACCACACCTGTAGCCAGCGTTGTGGGCCTGATGGTATGCATCCCAGAGTATTTAAGGAAGTGACCCTAGAAGTAGTGGATGCATTGGTAGTCATCTTCCAAGATTCTATAGACTCTGGAACAGTTCCTACGGATTGGAGGGTAGCTGATGTAACCCCACTATTTAAAAAGGGAGGTAGAGAGAAAGCAGGGAATTATAGACCAGTCAGCCTGACGTCGGTAGTGGGGAAAATTCTAGAGTCCATTATCAAAGATTTTATAGCAGAGCACTTAGAGAACAGTGGTAGAATCGGGCAGAGTCAGCATGGATTTATGAAAAGGAAATCATGCTTGACAAATCTACTAAAACCCTTCGAGGATGTAACAAGTAGAGTTGATGATGGGGAGCCAATGGATGTGGTTTATTTGGATTTTCAGAAGGCTTTCGACAAAGTCCCACATCAGAGATTAGCGTGTAAAATTAAAGCGCATGGGATTCGGGGTAGTGTATTACAATGGATAGAAAATTGGTTGGCAGACAGGAAGCAAAGAGTAGGGATAATTGGATCTTTTTCCGAATGACAGGCAGTGACTAGTGGGGTACCACAGGGATAAGTGCTAGGACCCCAGCTATTCACAATATATATTAATGATTTAGATGAGGGAACTAAATGTAATATCTCCAAATTTGCAGATGACACAAAACTGGGCGGGAGAGTGAGTTGTGAGGACGATGCAGAGAGGCTTCAGAGTGATTTGACAAGTTGAGTGAGTGGGCAAATGCATGGCAGATGCAGTATAATGTGGATAAATGTGAGGTTATCCACTTTGGTAGCAAAAACAGGAAGGCAGATTATTATCTGAACGGCTATAAACTGAGAGAGGGGAATATGCAGCAAGACCTGGGTGTTCTCATACACCAGTCGCTGAAGGCAAGCATGCAGGTCCAACAGGCGGTAAAAAAGGCAAATGGTCTGTTGACCTTCATAGTGAGAGGATTCGAGTACAGGAGCAGGGATGTCTTGCTGCAATTATACAGGGCCTTGGTGAGGTCACACCTAGAATATTGTGTGCAGTTTTGGTCTCCTTATCTGAGAAAGGATGTTCTTGCTATCGAGGGAGTGCAGCGAAGGTTTACCAGACTGATTCCTGGGATGGCGGGAATGACATATGAGGAGAGATTGAGTCGGTTAGGATTATATTCACTGGAGTTCAGAAGAGTGAAGGAGGTTCTCATAGAAACCTATAAAATTCTAACAGGACTTGACAGGGTAGATGCAGGAAGGATGTTCCCGATGGTGGGGGAGCCCAGAACCAGGGGTCATAGTCTAAGGATATGGGGTAAACCTTTCAGGACTGAGATGAGGAGAAATTTCTTCACCCAGAGAGTGGTGAGCCTGTGGAATTCGCTACCACAGAAAGCAGTTGAGGCCAAAACATTGTATGTTTTCAAGAAGGAGTTAGATATAGTTCTTGGGTCTAAAGGGATCAAAGGGTATGGGGTGAAAGCAGGAACAGGTTACTGAGTTGGATGATCAGCCATGATCATAATGAGTGGCGGAGCAGTCTCAAAGGACCAAATGGCCTACTCCTGCTCCTGTTTTCTATGTTTCTATGTTTCTATCACCACACGAGGAGACTCAGGTACAGGTTCAGTCGATTTATTCAAGCGTACGCAGGGAGAGACACAACCCATGGCTATTCCAAGGTAATACTCTAACTTCACATTCAGGAGCACAGACATATATACTGTTCTTATCATACAGTGTGTTCAACCAGCGGATGATTGATATGATTGACCATAAACTTTCATTAAAGCAATGGTGACTGATTACGCATTCCGGTGAGCATACTTCTTTAGCCTTATCAATACCCATACCAGATGGCTCCAAACTGTTGTCAACTGTTTGTCTTTTATCTCTTTGTTTCCCCTTCTACCAACATTCCACAGAAATGGTTAATTACCTGGCCTCAAGCACCCCCACCACCCCCAGCTCCATCCTTCGCGCCCTATCCTAATATTTGCCCTAGCAGCTTGTTTGTTCGATCCTATTCTAAACCTGATCATTAAATTCAGCTGAGATGTATTTCTCATTCTCAGCTTGTTTCTGGTTATGAATACCCCATTATTAGTCTTTATCAGTGCCCACTCCAGATGTCTCTAGCCTGGGTCTGTTATTCTTTGTTTCACATTAGTCCAAACATTCCATAGTTTAATTTGCTTTATTGCAAAGTCTATACAGATCCTGGCTATCAACTTTTACTCCCTAATCCTGTAACAGCTTGTCTGTCTTTCTCCCATCCTGACTTATTCTGCTGGGCTAACTTCCTAATTCACATTCTTACTTCTGCAAACATTGCTTAATTCTGCTTAACCCCTTCAGTCCCCCCCTTTTGGCCCTTGGCCTAGCCCAAGATGGCCAACAGACCTGAACAGTGATGTGCTCAACCCTCTTTGCTCTCCGCCACTCATTGATACTGGCCAGATATCGAGCTCAGGTTTGCACAGGCAATTGACTACACTGTTTGTATGGGTTGGTCCTGCAGAAGGGGCTCATGAACTATCTTTTTAATTCCCGAGTTCCCGTGTCCTCATATTACTGGTCTCACCATGTGTGTCCTTCTGACCCTGTGAATTAAGCACGTCAAATACACAACCATCACTATAATAAAAGCAAAATACTGCGGATGCTGGAAATCTGAAACAAAAACAAGAAATGCTGGATTCACTCAGCAGGTCTGGCAGCATCTGTGGAAAGAGACACAACCATCACTACTTGGGCAATAACCAAGACGTGGGAGGCGATCCTGACCCGGGGGGGTATCTGTGTGTTTGAACCCCAATTTCATAAGTCCTCCCACCATGTGGTGTTGTTGATCTGTTTGACATCTTCTTCCAGTGCTTCAGTCTGTTGTTGTAATGTGTAACACACCCTGTGTACCTGCTGTAACCCCTCACTGATGGCTGTGAGGCGTGTGGGTAATGGTGGGATAGAGTATGAGACCCATCTTAAGTACTGTGTGACGTTTTCTTTTATGCTCTCTGTGACCTTCAGGGTGACAGTTTCCCTTTTATATATCTCGACCAGTTCTACCTTTCTCACTCTTGTTGGTACTTGTGGGTGTAGACAGGACAGGATCGGTTGTGTCCATACTGATATTCTTGTTGTGTCATTGTCAGGCAGTATCTCCCTTTCTCCACATATACCACATGGATCGGTTCCATCACTGCCCATATCGCTTCCATTGTGCAATTGACTGCTGCAATAAACCCATATTGGGCCTCCTCAGTTAGATATATAGGATGCGGGCACACTCCAGCAAAGACTCCTAAACTACACCTAACTAAAGTAGTATTTCTCATTTTTTCCTCTAATTCTACAGCATATGGCGGTATATTATGATATTTTATGTAATAATCTTCCCTTATTACCCCAATGTTCTCTACTTCATGTAGGGTTTTACTGTGTATTGATTCTGGTATCACTAGAATTGCCAAGATCACACCTATCAATAGGCTGTTATTGAGAATACATCTTTCATCAGTTTTATATAAACATGTTAAACCTTTGAGCTGGCAACCAGTCAGGTCCTGGTTCTGGTGACAGGATAAGTTAGATAAGTGGGTATTTGATATCCACAGGGGAACTTCGCCCTCGTGGAGCTGTTTCAAGCTCTCCCAAATCTACTCAAGCGTCCAAGATCCATAAGTGCAGCAGACATCATTCCTAACTGCATCCTCTGAAATGTTGCGTCCTTTGCCAATTAATTCATTAATTGTTCATGCATGACTCTCAAGTACTGTAACCAAATCCTGAGCTAACTGCGTCAGGTTTTGGTCTGTACCGAGCTGTCCACTCTGGATCTGTTGCCCCTTTCTTAGTATCATTTTAAGTTGGGTGCTTAGCGTCCAGTCCTTTTGGTCTACTGTGGCCAAATCAATAGAATTTACAACTGAAGTTCCTGTGATAAATAGCGTGGCAGCATCATTCAATAGGCTACGTTTCCATTGGTACCTCCCCTGAGCGGGTGGTGCACCCCTTGGTCGTCCCATCAGCGTTGAACCAAGATGCCTGTGTTATTATAAAAGCAAAATACTGCGGATGCTGGAAATCTGAAATACAAACAAGAAACAATGGAAATACTCAGCAGGTCTGGCAGCATCTGTGGAGAGAGTTCCAAAGAAGGGTTCACTGACCTGAAACGTTAACTCTGCTTCTCTCTGCACAGATGCTGAGTATTTGCAACATTTCTTGTTTTTATGCCTGTGTTATTACTTGTTTTACCAAAGCCTCATACAATGTTCGGGTTTCCGCCGGGCAACACTGGGGTAATTCAATGTCAGAAATGTTTAGGACAACGGGTACTAGCTCATGGTGGACATTATCATACAACGTTTTTCCAGTTTTTGCCAGCACTAGCCATTCTCTGGCCCAGGGTTTAGTATCGGACAAGGGTGTCCGTTATTTGTGTCCTTTGTGTCGCATTTGTTAAATTGGCTGTCGTTGTGGGAAGAGGTGTGGTTGTGAGTCAGGGTGGCTTTGGGCAAATAAACCATGGCCTATGTCTGTTACATCGGTAGACCCCTCCATCCTTAAGCTCTGGTTCAAAGGCCTTACGTGTGGGATTACATCTGATTGCCAGACAGTCCGGTACAAGGGACCAAAGAACTCCCTCAACCCGTTGTACTGGATCGCGTTGAGAATGGTACATACTTGAGTTAAGTTCCGGAATTGGAAGCAGGCCCAATCCAGAGGCTGATGGACGTCATCCTCTGTGACTTTGACTGTTACTTCCCCGAGGCCACAACGGAAGTGCACCATCTGCTGTATGTTAAGCTGTCGGGTATTTGAGTCCCCCTGCCATTCTACTGTGGAGTATAATCCAATGGCTGTTTGGTGGGTCAAGCCTTCCCCGATCCTCAGTCCCAGGAGTATTAATATAGTGGATACCATTCTGTAAGATATAATTGGCCTTCCAGTCGTCACTGGTCAGTCGTGATTAAATTCTGCAAAACAAAAATCAGTCAGTTACATGTTTCAGTTGCATCCAGTGTTTTCAGTGTCCCTTCCCTCTGATTTCCACACAGGTACAGGTGTCGCTGGTCATTATTACCTCGTAGGGTCCTATCTACCTGGGTGCGAATCCCAGTTTCGTAGGCATTACCTTTACCTTGTCTCCCACAACAAGCACCTTTGCCTGTTTCTCTTTCATGTCTGTTTCTATACAACCTCCTGTCTCAGCTCATGCAGTTATCTGCACAGCTCCTTCACAAATCTTTTAACCCTTTCTCTCATGGGTCCTACTTCCTCTCTACCTGCTACGACATACCTTGACAGTCTCATCACTCTTCCTGTCATTAGTTCAGTTGCTTTATGTGTAACAAATCACATCTGCATACTTACATCTACATATCACAATATCATGCCACACATTCTCAACTCTCAGGTGATCTTATCAAAAGATCAAAATGTCAGGGGGAGCTGGTGGTGTCTGTCTGAGATGTTTCAGTTGCCTCCCCCTGCAGGGTCCTGATGTCTCAGGTTATGGCCAGACTTTCAAATGTAGCTCTCTTTAAAAACTCATAGGCAAGGATACAAATATCTCCAAGAGAAAGCTATCAAAGTACCAGTCTTACCTACATTTTCCTGACTTTCACTGGAAAGTTCTATGCTCAATGGTTTGAATTCTAACTAGCTCCTGCATTAGCCAGATCTAATTGCCAATTTCCATTAATTATAATTCTATTTCATTCATGAGCTGGAGAAACTGTACAGTCATAATTATTTAAAACAGAAATCTAACATTCCCATTTGATTCCAGGCATTACCATATTTTGTTTGTTATTTTTTCCTCTATCTTAGATGACATTTTAATTTCTTAAAAGTAACATAGAAACATAGAAAATAGGAGCAGGAGTTGGCCATTCGGCCCTTCAAGCCGGCTCCGTCATTCATTATGATCATGGCTGATCATCCAATTCAGTAACCAGTTCCCACTTTCGCCCCATACCCATTGATCCCTTTAGACCCAAGAACTATATCTAACTCCTTCTTGAAAACATACATTGTTTTGGCCTCAACTGCATTCTGTGGTAGCGAATTCCACAGGCTCGCCACTCTCTGGGTGAAGAAATTTCTCCTCATCTCAGTCCTGAAAGGTTTACCCCGTATCCTTAGACTATGACCCCTGGTTCTGGACTCCCCCACCATTGGGAACATCCTTCCTGCATCTGCCCTGTCAAGTCCTATGAGAATTTTATAGGGTTCTATAAGATCTCCCCCTCACTCTTCTGAACTCCAGTGAATATAATCCTAACCGACTCAATCTTTCCTCATACGCCAGTCCCGCCATCCCAGGAATCAGTCTGGTAAACCTTCGCTGCACTCCCTCTATAGCAAGAACATCCCCCCTCAGATAAGGAGACCAAAACTGCACACAATACTCGAGGTGTGGCCTCACCAAGGCCCTGTATAATTGCAGCAAGACATCCCTGCTCCTGTATTCGAACCCTGTTGTTATGAAGGCTAATGTACCATTTGCCTTTTTTACCGCCTGTTGGACCTGCATTCTTGCCTTCAGCGACTGGTGTATGAGAGCACCCAGGTCTTGCTGCATATTCCCCTCTCTCAGTTTATAGTCGTTCATATAATAACCTGCCTTCCTGTTTTTGCTACCAAAGTGGATAACCTCACATTTATCCACATTATTCTGCATCTGCCATGCATTAGCCCACTCACTCAACTTGTCCAAATCACCCTGAAGCCTCTCTGCATCCTCCTCACAAATCACCCTCCCACCCAGTTTTGTGTCATCTGCAAATTTGGAGATATTACATTTAGTTCCCTCATCTAAATCATTAATATATATTTGTGAAAGCTGGGGTCCTAGCACCGATCCCTGCGGTACCCCACTAGTCACTGCCTGCCTTTCGGAAAAAGACCCAATTATCCCTGCTCTTCATTTCCTGCCTGCCAACCAATTTTCTATCCATCGCAATACACTATCCCCAATCCCATGCGCTTTAATTTTACACGCTAATCTCTTATGTGGGACTTTGTCAAAAGCCTTCTGAAAGTCCAAATAAACCACATCCACTGGCTCCCCCTCATCAACTCTGCTAGTTAGATCCTCGAAGAATTCTAGTAGATTTGTCAAGCATATTTCCCTTTCGTAAATCCATGCTGACTCTGTCTGATTCTACCATTGTTCTCCAAGTGCTCTGCTATAAAATCTTTGATAATGGACTCAAGTAGTTTGCTAAATTACACTGGATTTTCGACATCTCAGATTATTCCAAATTGAAATAACGTTGTTGCTGGAGTGACAGGTTTTATTAATGTTCCATTTAATATCTCCCCAAAAGAGACTTTGTTTTTATACTTAGGAACTACCCAGACTGTTCATGTTTTTTTGTTTTCTAAACTTTGATTGTCCTCTTAAATGTCAGATATATTTCTCTTTGAGCGCTTTAAATAACCATTTATATCAATGACTAGGTGGTATTGCATTTTTTTTACATTAAAGACTGAAGTGCTTGCAACCATCTCTCCTTCTCAAGCATTTTCTCTCATAGATAAAGATGCTGTGACATTTGTTGTCTGCAGTTATGTTCTTAAATTCTTAAAGCTGCTGGATCTCTTGCTGTGGTGTCAGAATCCATTGTCGCTCTACCCAAAGCCCAATGGGTGAATTTTACTTTTGGCAATGCAAAGATTAAATGGAAAAACAATAGCTGCAGCAAGATTAATTTCTTTGCTTGTCTCCAAAGGGGCGGAGCAAAACATTCTCAGCTGCATAACTTTACATAACCTTTTTTTTCCCTGATCGAAAAGAAGAATTTTAAATTTAAATTGTTCTTTTTTGGTAGCCTTAGGATTTTAAAACAATAAAATCATTAGTAACATTATCAACTTCAAAGGAAACCATCTCCGTTAGAGAAGACAGTATTTTAGATTAAACTCCCATTGTTTCCAAACTTTTAGCATCTTTTGTAAGAGGTTTCTAATCCAAGGTTTTTTTCATACAACCAAGATGATTCCAAATTCCAGTTCACGGCAATCAACATTTAAAAGATTTTCTCAACTGAACAGGTTAGTTAACCTTAATAGTATAAACTTAATTCAGACTTATTAACTTATAATACTTATTAACTACTATCTTTGGCCTCCTTATCTCGAGAGACAATGGATAAGCACCTGGAGGTGGTCAGTGGTTTGTGAAGCAGCGCCTGGAATGGCTATAAAGGCCAATTCTAGAGTGACAGGCTCTTCCACAGGTGCTGCAGAGAAATTTGTTTGTCGGGGCTGTTGCACAGTTGGCTCTCCCCTTGCGCCTCTGTCTTTTTTCCTGCCAACTACTAAGTCTCTTCGACTCGCCACATTTTAGCCCCGTTTTTATGGCTGCCCGCCAGCTCTGGCGAATGCTGGCAACTGACTCCCACGACTTGTGATCAATGTCACAGGATTTCATGTCGCGTTTGCAGACGTCTTTAAACCGGAGACATGGACAGCCGGTGGGGCTGATACCAGTGGCGAGCTCGCTGTACAATGTGTCTTTGGGGATCCTGCCATCTTCCATGCGGCTCACATGGCCAAGCCATCTCAAGCGCCGCTGACTCAGTAGTGTGTATAAGCTGGGGATGTTGGCCGCCTCGAGGACTTCTGTGTTGGAGATACGGTCCTGCCACCTGATGCCAAGTATTCTCTGGAGGCAGCGAAGATGGAATGAATTGAGACGTCGCTCTTGGCTGACATACGTTGTCCAGGCCTCGTTGCCATAGAGCAAGGTACTGAGGACACAGGCCTGATACACTCGGACTTTTGTGTTCCGTGTCAGTGCGCCATTTTCCCACACTCTCTTGGCCAGTCTGGACATAGCAGTGGAAGCCTTTCCCAGGCGCTTGTTAATTTCTGCATCTAGAGACAGGTTACTGGTGATAGTTGAGCCTAGGTAGGTGAACTCTTGAACCACTTCCAGAGTGTGGTCGCCAATATTGATGGATGGAGCATTTCTGACGTCCTGCCCCATGATGTTCGTTTTCTTGAGGCTGATGCTTAGGCCAAATTCATTGCAGGCAGCCGCAAACCTGTCGATGAGTCTCTGCAGGCACTCTTCAGTGTAAGATGTTAAAGCAGCATCGTCAGCAAAGAGGAGTTCCCTGATGAGGACTTTCCGTACTTTGGACTTCAGTCTTAGACGGGCAAGTTTGAACAACCTGCCCCCTGATTTTGTGTGGAGGAAAATTCCTTCTTCAGAGGACTTGAACGCATGTGAAAGCAGCAGGGAGAAGAAAATCCCAAAAAGTGTGGGTGCGAGAACACAACCCCGTTTCACGCCACTCAGGATAGGAAAGGGCTCTGATGAGGAGCCACCATGTTGAATTGTGCCTTTCATATTGTCATGGAATGAGGTGATGATACTTAGTAGCTTTGGTGGGCATCCAATCTTTTCCAGTAGTCTAAAGAGACCACGTCTGCTGACGAGGTCAAAGGCTTTGGTGAGATCAATGAAAGCAATGTAGAGGGGCATCTGTTGGTCGCGGCATTTCTCCTGTATCTGACAAAGGGAGAACAGCATATACATGTATAAAAATGGAACAAGTAACAGACTCATGCTTTCAACATTAAAGCCAGACAACAAAGAGTTAATGACTATCAGTTCTACAGAACACAAGCTGCACATCCCAAGGACATTCATTTCATTCGTGCAGGCTTCCAACATCCACACATACGAATCAAAAGACACAGTAACTTGTTTTTACTCACTTGAAATGTCACTAAAACATAGTCTTTTCATGTTACTCTGCCATAAACTTAGTCATGGAGCCCTCCGGCCACCAATCAAAATGCATTTCCTTACTCAGCTTCTTCTCTGGCATTTTGCTGGCTTCCTGACTTAACTCAGCATGTTCCCCTATCCACCTATAACACTCCTGACCAGCATGACTCTTCGGTTTTAGAAGAGCCTGTGGTAAGTGGTTCTGACCTCTGCACGGCTTTGGACTTACTATCCTGCCAGTGCAGTTCTGCCTTATTACCCGACGCGCTTCCTGTCCTGAGTCTTCCTTCAGATTATTTGAATAATTGCCTGGACCTTTATTCACGTAGGCTGACTGCCCTAACTATGGTTGCCACTTCCAATGGTCCGATGCGAGTATCCTGCCGACTACGCCAAACTGTTGTGGGTTAACAACATACGAGGAGACTCAGGTACAGGTTCAGTTGATTTATTCAAGCGTACGCAGGGAGAGATACAACCTTGGCTATTCCAAGATAATACTCGAACTTTACATTCAGGAGCACAGACATATATACTGTTCTTATTGCACAGTGTGTTCAACCAGCGGATCATTGATATGATTGATCATAAACTTTCATTAAAACAATGGTGATTGATTACGCATTCCGGTGAGCATACTTCTTCAGCCTTATCAATACCCATACCAGTTGATTCCAAACTGTTGTCAACTGTTTGTCTTTTATCTCTTTGTTTCCCCTTTCTACCACCATTCCACAGAAACGGTTAATCACCTGGCCTCAAGGACGCACCCCCCCGCCCCACCCCAGCTCCATCCTTCGCTCCCTATCCTAACATTTGCCCTAGCAGCTTGTTTGTTCGATCATATTCTAAACCTGATCATTAAATTCAGCTGAGATGTATTTCTCATTCTCAGCTTGTTTTTGGTTATGAATACACCTTATTAGTTTAGTCGTTATCAGTGCCCACTCCAGATGTCTCTAGCCTGGGTCTATTATTCTTTGTTCCACATTAGTCCAAATATTCCATAGTTTAATTTGCTTTATTGTAAAGTCTATACAGATCCTGGCTATCAACCTTTACTCCCTAATCCTGTAACAGCTTGTCTGTCTTTCACCCATCCTGACTTATTCTGCTGGGTTGACTTTCTAATTCACATTGATTAATTCTGCTTAAGCCCTTCACCGGAAAGGATTGGAAAATAATTGTCAATGACTCCACTATTTCTTCTCTTGCTTCCCTTAACAGCCTAGGGTACATTCTATCCAGACCTGGGGATTTATCCACTTTCACAGATGTTAAACTCTTGATTACTTCCTCTCTTACTATGTTCATTTCATCTAATATTTCACACTACTGCTCCCTGAACAAAGAACAACGAACAGTACAGCACAGGAACAGGCCATTTGGCCCTCCAGGCCTGCGCCGATCTTGATGCCTGTCTAACCTAAAACTTTCTGCACTTCCGGGGACCATATCCCTCTATTCCCATCCTATTCATGTATTTGTCAATATGTCTCTTAAACGTCGCTATCGTACCTGTTTCCACCACCTCCCCCGGCAGCAAGTTCCAGGCACTCACCACCCTCTGTGTAAAGAACTTGCCTCGCACATCCCCTCTAAACCTTGCCCTTCGCACCTTAAACCTATGTCCCCTAGTAACTGACTCTTCCACCCTGGGAAAAAGCTTCTGACTATCCAATCTGTCCATGCCACTCATAACTTTGTAAACCTCCATCATGTCACCCCTCCACCTCCACCATTCCAGTGAAAACAATCAGAGTTTATCCAACCTCTCCTCATAGCTAATGCCCTCCAGACCAGGCAACATCCTGGTAAACCTCTTCTGTACCCTCTCCAAAGCCTCCACGTCCTTCTGGTAGTGTGGTGAACAGAATTGCACGCAATATTCTAAGTGTGGCCTAACCAAGGTTCTGTACAGCTGCAGCATGACTTGCCAATTTTTATACTCTGTGCCCCAACCGATGAAGGCAAGCATGCCGTATGCCTTCTTGACTACCTTA
The DNA here is from genome assembly GCF_036365525.1 of Heterodontus francisci. NCBI lineage: Eukaryota > Metazoa > Chordata > Chondrichthyes > Heterodontiformes > Heterodontidae > Heterodontus > Heterodontus francisci. Next base: position 242,285,539 of record NC_090371.1, read on the forward strand.
TCCACCTGCTTTGCCACTTTCAGTGACCTGTGGACCTGTACGCCCAGATCTCTCTGCCTGTCAATACTCCTAAGGGTTCTGCCATTTTCTGTATACTTCCCACCTGTATTAGATCTTCCAAAATGCTTTACCTCACATTTGTCCGGATTAAACTCCATCTGCCATTTCTCCGCCCAAGTCTCCAACCGATCTATATCCTGCTGTATCCTTTGACAATCCTCATCACTATCCGCAACTCCACCAACCTTTGTGTCGTCCGCAAACTTACTAATCAGACCAGCTGCATTTTCCTCCAAATCATTTATATATAATACAAACAGCAAAGGTCCCAGCACTGAGCCCTGTGGAACACCACTAGTCACATCCTTCCATTCAGAAAAGCACCCTTCCACTGCTACCCTCTGTCTTCTATGACCGAGCCAGTTCTGTATCCATCTTGCCAGCTCACCTCTGATCCCGTGTGACTTCACCTTTTGTACCAGTCTGCCATGAGGGACCTTGTCAAAGGCTTTACTGAAGTCCATATAGACAACATCCACTGCCCTTCCTTCATCAATCATCTTCGTCACTTCCTCAAAAAACTCAATCAAGTTAGTGAGACACGACCTCCCCTTCGCAAAACCATGCTGCCTATTAAGTTCATTTGTTTCCAAATGGGAGTAAATCCTGTCCCGAAGAATCCTCTCTCATAAGTTCCCTACCACTTATTGCAATATCTGTATCATTCCTCTCTTTTGTGAGAACAGATGTAACATATTCATCAAGAATCATACTAACATCCTCTGCCTGCACACACAGTTGCCCTTATTGTTCCGAATAGGCTCTACAGTTTCTTTAGTTATCCTCTTGCTCTTAATGTATTTATAAAAAAGATCCTTGGGTTTTCCTTGATTTTACTTGCCAGTATTTTTTACGCCCTCTTTTTGCTTTCCTAATTTCCTTTTAAATTTCACCCCTACACTTTTTATACTCCTTTTGGTTTTCTGCAGTATTGCGCTCTCGATATCCATCAAAAGCTTCCTTTTTTTTCCCTCTATTTTTAAGCTCCTTGACATCCAGGGAGCTCTAGATTTGTTAGTCCTGCCCTTTTTGTTTAAGAAAACATACTTGCTCTGAGTCTTTACTATCTCTTCCTTCAACACCTCCCATTGATCTGGTGCTGATTTGCATTCAAGTATCTGTTTCCAGTCCACTTTAGCTAAACAACATCTCAGCTTATTAAAATTAGCTTTTCCCCAATTGAGGACTTTTATTCCTGGTCTATCATTGTTCATTTCCATTACTACCCTAAATCTAATTGAATTATGATCACTTCCACCAAAGTGCCCCCCAATTGATACCCTTTCCACCTGTCCAGCTTCATTCCCTAAGACTAAGTCGAGAACCACCCCCTCTCTTGTTGAACTGAACACCAGTTGGAAAGTGAGATGTACTAATGGGAGCCCTGTCCTGCCTTCCTGGTCCTCCTTGTCCTTCTGGCAGTCACCCATTCCTTCTCTGCCAATACATTTTTAAGCTGCGGGGTGGCCACCTCCAGAAATGCAGCTATGAAGCTGGCAGTAGAGTCGGGTGACTCTACTCACCGCTTAAGCTACAAAACATAGAGTTCGAGCTGTTCTAGCTGGCAACACCTCCTGCACATGTGGCCATCCAGACTGCGAAAAACATCCAGAATTTCCCACATGGCACAGGATGTGCATTCCATGGGGCTGATGTTCCCTGACATGCCTTTGAACACTTACCTGCTACTCCCCAATAAGCTCCTTTCCTGTTCTGACATCACTATAGCTGCTTTGCAGATGTGGCTTTTGTTGTTGGAGAGTTCACTGGAGGCTTGTCCTCGCTTTAACCCCTCTGTTGCTTCAGTCAATCTCCACTCAGGTTTGCTGTATCCATTTTGGTAGGAGGAATAGATGTGCAGAGTATTTCAAATCTCCCCTTAATCTTCTTTGCTCGAGGGAGACCAACCCTGTCATTTCTAGTGTCACCCATAATTGAAGTCCCACATCCCTGGGCCATTCTTTTATTTGTTCAGGATTTGAGGACATTGTTGGTAAGGTCAGCATTTATTGTCCATCCCTGTTCTTTATTAAACAGTATTCTGTGGTTGGCTCAATTAAGTTTCTGATCAATGGTGACCCCCCCCCCCCCCCCCCCAGGATGTTTCTGGTGCTAATAATGCCATTGAATGTCATAGAAAGTTTATGGCACAGAAGGAGGCCACTTGGCCCATCGTGTGTGCACCGGCTGATAAACGAGCCACCAGCCTAATCCCACCTTCCAGCATTTGGTCCGTAGCCCTGCAGGTTACGGCATTTGAGGTGCATATCCAGACACCTTTTAAATAAGTTGTGGGTTTCTGCCTCTAATGAGTTCAAGATCCCCGCCACCCTCTGGGTGAAAAAACTTTTCCTCATCTCCCCTCCAATCTTTCTACCAATCACTTTAAATCTATGCCTCCTAGTCACTGACTTCTCTGCGAAAGTAAATAGGCCCTTCACATCCACTCTATCCAGGCCCTTCAAAATTTTGTACATTTCAATAAAATCTCCCTCGGCCTTCTCTGTTCCAAGGAGAACAATTCCATCCTATCCAATCTTTCCTCAGCAGCATTTTTCCAGTCCCGGCAACATCTCGTAAATCTCCTCTGTACCTTCTCTAGCATTATTCCATCCTATCTGTCATGAGGTGACCAGAACTGCACACAGTACTCAAGTTGTGGCCCAACCAATGATTTATACAATTCCAGCATAACATCCATGCTGTTGTATTCTATACCTCGGCTAATAAAGGAAAGATTCCATATGCCTTCTTAACCACCTTATCAACCTGTCCCGCCACCTCAGGGATCTGTGGACATTCACTTCAAGGTCCCTCACTTCCTCTACATCTTTCAGTATTCTGCCATTAATCGTGTATTCCTTTGCCTTGTTTGACCTCCCCAAATGCATCATCTCACACTTCTCTGGGTTGAATTCCATTTGCCACTTTTCTGCCCATCTGACCAGTCCATCAATATTTTCCTTCAGCCTACAGCTATCCTCCCCACTATGAACCACAGGGCGAATTTTTGTGTCATCTGCAAACTTCTTGATCATGCCCCCTACATTTACGTCCAAATCGTTAATATATAGCTCAAAAAGCAGGGGACCTAGTACTGAGCCCTGCAGAACACCACTGGAAACAGCCTACAAAGTTGCAAAAATACCCGTCATGAATTACCCTTTGTTTCCTGCCACTGAGCCAATTTTGTATCTACCTCATTACATTTCCCTGGATCCATGTCGAGGGGAGGTGGTTAGACTCTCCATTGTTGGAAATAGTCATTGCCTGGCACTTGTATGCTGTGAATGCTACTTGCCATTTTGCAGCCAAATCCTGAATGTTATTCAGGTCTCCTGGCATACAGGCACAGAGTCCTTCAGTATCTGAGGAGTTGCAAATGGTACTGAACACTATGTTCAGTATGAATACATCAGTGAGTATCCCCACTTCAGACCTTAAGATGAAGGAATAGTCATTGATGAAGTAGCTGAAGCTGATTGGGCTGAGGCCACTACCTTGAGGAAATCCTGCAACGAAGTGCTGGGCTGAGATGATTTACCTCATTCTCGCTTTGGCAGCCTGTGACTAGTGGGGTACAGCAAGGATCAGTACTTGGGTCTCAGCTGTTCACAATATATATCAATGATTTGGATCTGAGGACCAAATGTAATATTTCCAAGTGCGCAAATGACACAAAACAAGGTGGGAATGTGTGTTGTGAGGAAGATGCAAAGCAGCTTCAAGGGGATTTGGACAGACTTAGTGAGTAGGCAAGAACGTGACAGATGGAATATAATGTGGAAAAATGGGAGGTTATCCATTTTGGTAGGAGGAATAGATATGCAGAGTATTTCTTAAATGGTAAGAGATTATGAAATGTAGATGTACAAAGAGACCTGGGTGTCCTCATCAATAAGTCACTGAAAGTTAGCATGCAGGTGCAGCAAGCAATTAAGAAGGTTAATGGTATGTTAGCCTTTATCGCAAGAGGATTTGAGTACAGGAGTCGTGAAGTTTTGCTTCAATTGTATAGAACCTTGGTTAGACTGCACCTGGAGTGCAGTTTTGGTCCCCTTACCTTGGGAAGGATATTATTTCCATTGAGGGAGTTCAACGAAGGGTCACCAGACTTGTTCCCAGGATGGCGGGACCGTCCTATGAAGGGAGTTTGGGGAAACTGGGCCTCGATTCTCTAGAGTTTTGAGAAATGAGAGGTGAACTCATTAAAACCTATAAAATACTTACAGGGATAGACAGGGTAGATGCAGGTAAGACATTTCCCTTGGTTGGGGAGTCTAGAACCAGGGGACACAATTTCAAAATAAGGGGGATGTCACTTAGGACAGAGATGAGGAGAAATTTCTTTATTCAGAGGGTTGTGAATCTTTGGAATTCTCTACCCCAGAGGGCCGTGGAAGCTCAGTCATTGAGTATATTTAAAGTAGAGATTGATAGATTTCTAAATACAATGGCATCAAGGGATATGGGGATAGTGTGGAGAAAAAGCATTGAAATGGATGATCAGCCATGATTGTATTGAATGGTGAAGCTGGCTTGATGGGCTGAATGGCCTACTCCTACTCCTATGTTCCTATGTTCCTAACTACAATAATTTTCCTTTGTGCCATATATAACTCCAACCAACAGATAGTTTTCCCACTGGTTTCTTTTGACTTCAATTTTACTAGGGCTCCTTGATGGGCAGTCAAGGGCAGTCACTCCCACCTCATCTCTTTTGTCCATGTTTGGACCAAGGCTGTATTGCAGTCTGGAGCTGAGTGGTCCTGGGGGAACCCAAACTGAACATGGGTGAGCAGGTTATTTCTGAGTAAGTGTTGCTTGATCGCACTGTCAATAACGCCATCCATCACTTTGCTGATGATTAAAGGTAGACTGACGGGGCATCAATTGGTTGGTTTGGATTTGTCCTCCTTTTTCTGGACAGGACATGCCTGGACAATTTTCCACTTGGTCATGCAGATTCCAGTATTGCAGCTGTACTGGAACACCTTGGCTAGGGGGGTGTGGGTGGCAGCTAATTCTGGAGCATAAGTCTTCAGTACTACAGCTAGGATGTTGTCGAAGCCCATTGCCTTTGCTGTATCCAGTGCACTCAGCCCTTGTTGATATCACATCAGGTGAATCGAGCTGGTTGAAGACTGACTTCTGTAGTGGTGGGGACCTGAGGAAGAGGCTGAGGTGGATCATCCACTTGGCACTTCTGGCTAAAGATGGTTGTGAATGCATCAGCCCTGTCTTTTGCACTTAGGTGCTGGGTTCTGCCATCATTGAGGATGGGGCTGCTCATGAAGCCTCCTCCTCCTCCCGTTAATTGTTTCATTGTTCATCACCATTCACAATGGAAGGTGACAGGACTGCAGAGCTTTGATCTGACTCCTCATCGAATCAGGGTTGATCGCCTGGCTTGATGGTAATGGTAGAGTGACGGAGATGCCAGGCCATGAGGTCACAGATTGTGGTTAAATAGAATTCTGCAAGTGCTGATGGCCTCCCCTCTCTGTTACTTCATCAACTTGATCAAACACAATTTTCTTTTTAGAAATATGTGTTGGCTGTCACTAATTAACCCATATTTTTTCAAATGATGTTTAATTTTGTCTCAGATTATTGCCTGAAAATGTTTCCCCACCATCAAAATTAGGTTGACTGCCCTGTAGTTGCCCACTTTATCCTTCTCCTTTTTTGAAACAGGGTTGTAACATATGCAATCCCCCAGTCCTCTGACACCACCTACACATCAAAGGAGAATTGGAAGATTGTGGTCAGAGTCTCCAATTTCTTCATCTTACTTGTCTCAGCAACTGAGGCTGCATCTCATTTGGAGTGGGTGATTTTTTTTGAATGCCGTCAACCTTTACAATACCTCCTCCTTATTTATTTTCATCCTATCCAATTTCTCTACTGTCTCCTCCTTTACTGGTATCAGTAAAAGTGGCAATGAAGTTGTTGGATCGCCATAAAAACCCAAATGTTTCACTTATGTTCATTAGGGAAGCAAAACTGCCATCCTTAGTCATAAAGTCACAGAGTCTTACAGCAGGGAAATAGGCCCTTCGGACCATCGTGTCTGTACCAGCCATCCAGCACCCAAGTATTCTAATCCCATTTTCCAGCAGTTGGCCCGTAGCCTTGTATGCTATGGCGTCTCAAGTGCTCATCTAAATACTTCTTAAATGTTGTGAGTGTTCCTGCCTCTACCACCTCTTCAGGCAGTGTGTTCCAGATTCCAACCACCCGCTGGGTGAAGAAACTTTTCCTCAAATCCCTTCTAAACCTCCTGCCCCTTACCCTAAATCTATGTCCCCTGGTTCTTGACCCCTCCGCTAAGGGAATAAGTTTCTTCCTATCTAACCTATCAATGCCTCTTATAATCTTGTACACCTCAATCTCCCCTCAGACTTCTCTGCTCCAAGGAAAACAAACACAGCTGGTCCAGTCTCTTCCCACCTACATCCGTGACTCTTCTGACGCCCTACGTCATTTTGACAATTTCCAGTTTCCTGGTCCCAACCGCCTCCTCTTCACTATGGACGTCCAATCGCTCTACACCTCCATCCCCCACCAGGATGGTTTGAGGGCTCTCCGCTTCTTCCTGGAACAGAGGCCCAACCAGTCCCCATCCACCAACACCCTCCTCCGCCTGGCTGAACTTGTTCTCACATTGAACAACTTCTCCTTCAACTCCATGCATTTCCTTCAAGTAAAAGGTGTCGCTATGGGTACCCGCATGGGTCCTAGTTATGCCTGTCTTTTTGTGGGATATGTCGAGCATTCTTTGTTCCAGTCCTACTCAGGCCCCCTCCCCCAACTCTTTTTCCGGTACATTGATGACTGTATCGGTGCCGTTTCCTGCTCCCGCCCCGAACTAGAAAACTTTATCAACTTTGCTTCCAATTTCCACCCTTCTCTCACCTTTACATGGTCCATCTCTGACACTTCCCTTCCCTTCCTCGACTCCTCTGTCTCCATCTCTGGGGATAGGTTGTCTACCAATATCCATTATAAGCCCACTGACTCCCACAGCTACCTCGACTACACTTCTTCACACCCTACCTCCTGTAAGGACTCCATTCCATTCTCCCAGTTTCTCCGCCTCCGACGCATCTGCTCTGATGATGCTACCTTCCATGACGGTGCTTCTGATATGACCTCCTTTTTCCTCAACCGAGGATTTCCCCCCACTGTGGTTGACAGGGCCCTCAACCGTGTCCGACCCATTCCCCGCACCTCTACCCTCACCCCTTCCCCTCCCTCCCAGAACCGTGACAGGGTTCCCCTTGTCCTCACTTTTCATCCCACCAGCCTCCATATCCAAAGGATCATCCTCCGCCATTTTCGCCACCTCCAGCGTGATGCCACTACCAGTCGCATCTTCCCCTCCCTTCCCCTGTCAGCATTCCGAAGGGATCGTTCCCTCCGCGACACCCTGGTCCACTCCTCCATTACCCCCACCACCTCGTCCCCGTCCCAGGGCACCTTCCCTTGCAATCGCAGGAGGTGTAATACCTGCCCCTTTACCTCCTCTCTCCTCACTATCCCAGGCCCCAAACACTCCTTTCAGGTGAAGCAGCGATTTACTTGTACTTCTTTCAATGTAGTATACTGTATTCGCTGCTCACAGTGTGGTCTCCTCTACATTGGGGAGACCAAGCGCAGACTGGGTGACCGCTTTGCGGAACATCTCCGCTCAGTCCGCAAGCAGGACCCTGAGCTTCCGGTTGCTTGCCATTTCAACACTCCTCCCTGCTCTCATGCTCACATCTCTGTCCTGGGATTGCTGCAGTGTTCCAGTGAACATCAACGCAAGCTCGAGGAACAGCATCTCATCTACCGATTAGGCACACTACAGCCTGCCGGTCTGAACATTGAGTTCAATAATTTCAGAGCATGACAGCCCCCCACTTTACTTTCATTTTTAGTTATTTTTTCTTCCTTTTTTTTTTTGGCATTCCTTTTTACATTTTTTACAATCTTTTTTTGTATTTATTTCAGTTCATCTTAGTTTGTTCAGTTTGCTCACCCACTGTTTTTTTCAGGTTGTTTTTCTTCAGGTTTGCACTTGCTGCTGTTCAATATTCAGTATATTCACACCTAATCTGTACTAATGCTTTGTCTTTCAACACACCATTAACATATTGTTTGCCTTTGCTCCGTGACCTTTTGGTCAGCTATGTGGCCTGGTCCAATCTGCACCTTCTCCTTTGTTATCTCTTGCCCAACCCCCACCTCACTTGTTTATAATCTGTGACTTTTCTAATATTTGTCAGTTCCGAAGAAGGGTCACTGACCCGAAACGTTAACTCTGCTTCTCTTTCCACAGATGCTGCCAGACCTGCTGAGTGAATCCAGCATTTCTTGTTTTTGTCACAGCCTTTTCAGTCTCTCTTCATAGCTGAAATCTTCCAGCTCAGGCAACATCCTGGTGAATCTCCTCTGCAGCCTCTCCAGTGCAATCACATCCTTCCTATAGTGTGGTGCCAGAACTGTACACAGTACTCCAGCTGTGGCCTAATTAGCGTTTTATACAGTTTCATCACAACCTCCATGCTCTTATATTCTATGCCTCGGCTAATAAAGGCAAGTATCCTTATCTGGTCTGGCTTATATATGACTTCTGCTTCACACTTAACTCTTAACTGGCCTCTGAAGTGGCCTAGCAAGCATTGTCAAATTAGTCCAACTTCTTGAAGCAACTAGAAAAGGGCAATAAATGTTGGCTTTGCCAGTAACACCTACAGCTGGAGCATAATATTTTAAAAGTTGTAATTGCATTGAAATCTGCATCAGACCTCCAGCTAAAAAACCATCAGGGAGCAGCCAAGTGCCTCTGGTTCCATGGCAGCAGAGACTGTAGCTCTGGAGGCAATATAGGACAACCTGGATTATACATTCCAGACCATGGTGCCTGCTGTGTTTCAGAGCTTTCAAGATCTGTTAACTGCTATCAAACCAGACATCTCACCGATCAGTGGGCCTATACATCCAGAGCCTGGTGGAATAATAACGGTTGGAGTTGATATGCTTGTTAATTTTGATTTTCAGGACAGCAATACATGCCAAGCTTCCAGCTATCTTCCCTTAGAGCACCACACGAGTGGAGTATTAGAGATAAGACTGGGCTACCCAGGAGCACCCTCTAGAATTACAGCCAGAAGAGGCTCCATGACAGGAGTCAGCTGCCAAGGGTTGAGAGTCACTTCAGTCTCATAATATCTCCATACATCATGAGGAGTGAACCATTTCTAACAATCCTGGCCCTCAGGTGGTATTTGGAAGAAGCATTGGGTGATTGTAAGATACATGTAAGTATCCAGGGAAAGGTGATATTAGGAAACAGCAGGGTGATAGTTTGAACTTCACAGCTATTGCATTGAAATAGACTGTGCACTCAGGTTCTGCACTGTTATTCATGGAGATTATGGTGCTATAGGACAGGGAGCATTCATTCAATCTGAATTATTCCCTCAGGTGATGATTTTTGACAAAGTCATGGAAGGCTGATGTGTTGTCATGTAGAGAGTGGCCATTGGTTTAAGGGATTATATTTTTATTTGAAAGAGAAGGATGTCAGGTTGTGGTGTCCAGGTGGATTCAGTTACTTCTCTCTCATGCCCCTTGCAGCTGTCAGTGAGGACCCCTCTAATTGGATGTTGTCCTAATGTTTTGCTTCTTCAACGTCAGGCTCCTCCATAGCCAGTGCCACCTCTTCACCACATCAAATGGCAGCCCTTTCTGGATGGCAAAATTGTGAAGAACATAGCAAACAATCACAATTCACAATTCCAGAACCCTTATCTGGAGTATACTACAGATCCCTGCCTAACCAGTCCAGACAGCAAAAGCAAGCTTTTGCCACTCTGATGATCCCCTCAATCACCAGCCTGGTAGCTGCATTGGCCAGGTTGTATCACTCCTATGCTTCTGATTGAGGTAATTGGATTGGGATCATCAGCATGGTATCAGAGGGTATGCATTGCCTTCTAGTAACTATCCATTTATTTGGTATTCTTCCTTGAAGAGATGAGGAAGGGACAAATGCCAAAGGGTAGAGGTATCATGCCAGCCTCCTACATAGTGAGTGTTGACATGAAGGGGCCTCTGTGTGTTGTCACAAACTATCTGCACATTCATGGGGTGGAATTCCTTCCTATTCACACAGGTGAGATGGTGCTGTCATGTGTCTTCAAAGCAACTTGTGTGCCATCAATGGCATCCTGGAACTTGGGGAAGAGAAAAACCTCTCGCTCTGCGGCCTCACTGTAATGCCAAAGCTAATGAAATGAGCTGTTCTGCTGTAAAGGGAATCAGTGACCTGGCTTATGTTTGACTGTACTGCTTCCTTTAGCCTGCCTGAAATAAAACTGAGCCATCAAAGTTGAGAGCAGTGGTCATAGCCATGGAAGGAGTGGGGTTGAAAGATGAATGTGACGTCAGATCTTCATGCAACAACAGAGATTCTTCTAACTCTTCCAATACAAAGCTCCTCAAAGGACCTGTATTGCCTATAAAGTTGTTGGGCAAGTGGCAGGGTCGGTTGGTTGGAATGGGTTGGGAAGGAGGTGGTGTTGTATTATCTAGTAGACTTAATTCTTCTAGCCTGGTGCCTCACTCTCCTTCACGCTAACCTATTGGATCTCTTCCACCTCCATAATAATAATGGCACACAGTGGTATGACCTGGGGATGAACTATAACTGCTCCTGTGTTGCTCTGATTATGATGGATGGGCCATAATTTTATGTTCCCCCCGGAGTGAGCTGGAGGCAGGAGGGGCGTCAAAATGAATGAGAGGCAGCGGGGTGCCGTTCCTGTTGCTTACCTGCCCCTGCTGCCATTTTACCAGCAACGGGGGAGGATGAAAACTGCATGCCCGCCCCAGGTCAATTGAGGCCCTTAAGTGACCAATATATTATGACACAAGCCACGCAAACTGAAGCACCTCCCCCCATCCTCCTAATCGACCCTAGCTCCCTCATTCGGCCTAGCCGATTTTCTCCGGTGAGGCTCAAAACCCCAATCACCTTTCGGGACCGGCGTCCATGGTCCTCTTCTCGCTAGGTGCATTCCCAGCAGTGGCCACTGCTCCCAGTGGCACTGCTGGGACTGAGGAGATGACAGCCCTCTGATTGGCTTGCAGGTCCTGGAGGCGGGACTTCCTGCCTCAGAGGGCCTGGGCCATGCAAAATTACTGTGTGGCTTCCAGGCCCAGTAGAAAAGGGCTTACCCCAACTTTTCAGCGGGTGGGTTGGGCCTCTGCCACCATGTAAAATTCTGGCTGGGGTCTGACCCAGTACCAGGCAGTCAAAATCAAGTGTAGGTCCCAGTAGCAACCAATTTCAAAAAAAGGGGTTTGAAAACAAGTTTTCAGACTGCTGAAGTGAATAACAAGACTCTGCATATCTCACACTCATCTGTTCCGCCTTGATCACAAGATTCTGACAGCTGCTGTGCCTCTTTTATATCAGTCGAACTTACCCCAAGTACAACAGTAGATCAAAACCAGGGGAGATGCCTCCATAGCAGCACTTACTGCCATGTAGCTGTATGCAAGTTAAGCCAGTGGGAGTTGGTGGGCAGATCATGGAAAACTACAAAAATCACAAGGAAATTCAGGTGACATATTTGGCTACTCTTCCTGCTCTTGCACTGCTGCATCTGTTGTCCTCCAAAGATCTATTCTTGGCCCTTTCCTATTTGTCAATTACATGCTTCCCCTCGGCGACATCATCCAAAAGTACATCATCAGTATTCACATGCACACTGATGCCACTCAGCTCGGCCTCATTACCACCTCTTATGTCTCTCCCACTGTCTCTAAATTGACAGACTACTTGCCCGGCAATTAGTACTGGATGGGCAGAAATTTCTTCCAACTAAATATTGGGAAGACCAAAGCCATTGTGTTCACTCCTCACCACAAACTCCATTCCCTAGCCACTGACTCCATCCCTCTCCCCGGCAACTGTCTGAGGGTGAACCACACAGTTCGCAATCTTGGTGTCATATTTGACTCCAAATGAGCTTCTGACCATATATCCACTGCATCACAAAGATTGCCTATTTCCACCTCTGTAACATTGTTTGACTGCACTCCTGCCTCAGCTAATCTGCTGCTGAAATCCTCAACCAGAGGATTGTTACTTCTAAACTTGACAATTTCAATTCATGCCTGGCTGGCCTCCCACTTTCTGCATTCCATAAACTTGAGGTCATCCAAAAATCAGCTGCCAATATCCTAACTCGCGCCAACTCCTATTCACCCATCACCCCTGTATTTGTTAACCTACATTGGCTCCTGGTAAAGCAACAGCTCGATTTTAAATCTCTCATCGTTGTTTTCAACTCCACACATGGCCTTGCCCCTTTCTATCTCTGTAATATATACAACACTCTGGGATATCTGCTCTTCTCCAATTCCAGCCTCTTAAAAACATAAGATCATAGCAAATTAGAGCAGGAGGAGATCATTTGGCCCTTTGGACCTGCTGTAAGATCATGGCCGATCTTTTACCTGAAATCGACTTTCCCACACTATCCCCATTTCCTTTAATTCCCTTAGTGTCCAAAAATCTAGCGGCCTCTGTCTTGAATAGACTTAATGAAGGAGATTCAGAACCCTTTAAGTGAAGAAATTTCTCCTCATCTCAGACCTCAATGGCCAACCCCTTATTCTGAGACACTGGCCCCCTGTTTTAGATTCTGCAGCCAGGGGAATCCCCCACTTTAATCATACCACTATTGACCATGCCTCAGTGACCAAGGCCTGAAGCTCTGCAATTCCCACCATAAACTTCTCCACTTTTCTTTTTGAATGGCGGAGCAGGCTCGACGGGTTGAATGGCTTTAACCTGTTCCTATGATCCTATGTTCCTAGTACTAGTCTCTCCCATAAGGGGAAACATCCTCTCAGCATCCACCCTGTTAAGTGCCCTCAGGATCTTATATGTTTCAATAAGATCACCTCTCATTCTTCTAAACTCCAATGGATACAGGCCCAATCTGTATACCTTTCCTCAGAAGATAATCTCTTTGTCGCAGAAATCAGTCGAGTGAGTCTTCTCTGAACTGCTTCTAAAGCATTTATTTATTTAGAGATACAGCACTGTAAGAGGCCCTTCGGCCCACCGAGTCTGTGCTGACCATCGACCACCCATTTATACTAATCCTACATTAACCCCATATTCCTACCACATCCCCACCTTCCCTCAATTCCCCTACCACCTACCTATACTAGGGGCAATTTATAATGGCCAATTTACCTATCAACCTGCAAGTCTTTGGCTGTGGGAGGAAACCGGAGCACCCGGCAAAAAACCACACGGTCACAGGGAGAACTTGCAAACTCTGCACAGGCAGTACCCAGAATCGAACCCAGTTGCTGGAGCTGTGAGGCTAACCACTGAGCCGCCATTATATTATATTATATCCATTATTTAGTAAGGAAACCAAAGCTGTACATAGTACTCCAGATATGGTCTCACCGACGCCCTGTACAAATGTAGCAAAACGTTCTTCCTTTTATATTCCATTCCTCTTGCAATAAATGACAACATTCCATTTGCCTTTCTAATCAGTTGCTGCACCTGCACGCTAACATTTTGTGAATCACTTTGTACGACTGAGTTTTGTAATCTATCTCCATTTAAATAGTATGCTGCTTAAGACACTCTTTAAAAGCTGCCTCTGCGGCAAAGCTTTTGGTCATCTGCCCTATTATCTCCTTATGTGGCTTGGTGTCACATTTTATTCTATAATGCTGGTGTGAAGCGCCTTGGGATGTTTAACGACATTAAAGTTACCATATAAATGAAGCTTCTGTTGTTGCTGCTGTAAGGTGGCAGAAAAGACTTTCACCCAAATTTCCTTTCTAAACAATTGTCCTGGCACTGCTAATATTCAGAGAAGATTGAGGAAATACAACCCCTGCATTTTTAAAACCTCTGTAGAGGTTTCCAAGTAGATCAGCTGCTCGTACCAATTTTAGACCAGCACTAATGAGAATGCAAATGCGCAATTCAGGAAACCTGTGTGTCTTGCCCTCTCGAGGTCACCAGTGGAAACAATATTTCTTTTTAAAGGTGCCACAGATGTAACACATTTGGAGAAAATTCGAGGCATGTTAGTCAATGATTGCTACAGCTGCCGTTACAGTGCTTGATGCTGAGAACTCAGAGCAAATTGCAAAACAATTCAGAATATATTTTTAACACTTAGCTTAATGATTAAGTTAAGACAATATCAGCCGCCAGCTTTACAATACACAGAATTATAATAAAATAATATAATATTTAATATATATATATATAATATATAATAAATTAAGGACAAACATTTCAGAACAATTCTAATTAAAAAAACATTTACAATCAACTGCAAATACACATTTTAATGACCAGTACAACATAATTTTTGGAACTAATAAATAAATTAAAAATAAGCCATTTTAGGACATATCTGGATAATAAAATAGAAATGGCAATGAACTCAAATAACAAGCATAATACTGACAATTTGTCATACCGAGCAACATATATTTCCATTGAGTAATTACATCCTTTAACATCACTACCTGGCAGCAAATGTTAAGAATCTGAAAAACAATTAAAAATAATTATCCAAAAGAGCTATAGGTCAAGCTATCTGATATTTCACACCCAATGTCTCACTTGTTGTGAGATTACTTTGGTGCATGGGAAGTAGTTTAAGTAAATAAGAAAATGTTCAGATTTCAGTGCTTCAATTGCTAAAATTGTTAAATAAAAAGAACAATTTTAAACAGCGAATGCTAAGTTAAACCAAGTTTACATTCAAAGACTGCAATGGCCCTGCACCAAGCCAGGGCAGATAAATGTAAATTCCGAATCTTCTATGGATGTTTTAGTCCCTTGACAATTGGAATTCAGCTTCTCTTCAGTGAGATCAATCCGTCTTCTTGGAACTATGGAAAATACAAGAATGAATAAATAAATGTACTGAATGTTTGCACCTTACAAGGATATATAGGA
Organism: Heterodontus francisci; assembly: GCF_036365525.1. NCBI lineage: Eukaryota > Metazoa > Chordata > Chondrichthyes > Heterodontiformes > Heterodontidae > Heterodontus > Heterodontus francisci. The sequence continues at coordinate 242,300,609 of NC_090371.1, forward strand.
AAGACAAAATCTTTTAAAAGCCATTAAAAACTGTAGGAAATTGTTTTCGTTGGTTGAATATATTTACGGTGTTGACTTGAAGCTGAATGAGATATTACATATTTAATATATATGCAATATTAAATATTCAGATGCAAGTCCACCCTGATGAGATGTGTGGGCTCCCTCTAACATATTGAACATTGAGTGCGGTCTCAGCTCAGCAGTGTGTTTCCAATCTTGTTCCGTCAGGGCTATAGTTTCATGTTCACTGGCAGTGCATGGTCATTTCATTTAAGCACCCATTCTTGGAGTATTTGTGAGCTGTTTAACTATGAGGCTATTACAGCCAAACCTGAACCTGTGTTTACCTCATGGCAAAAAAAAACCCGCTTTCCAACAGGGGCGACTGTATAGTGCTCAGGAGCAGGAGCCATACAGATTTATGTCCTTCAGTAGCCTTGGGATACGGAACCAATGCTGGAAGTTTCCAGCTGTAGTCAGCGAATCCAGCACAAACCAAAGATCATCACTGGAGTTTTCCTGGTCTGCACTGGTCAGAACCACATCACAAGTTGTAATGCTTCACTGAACCATTAGGGGTTAGGTTTGCAACTCAGCAAATACCGTTACCAGAAAGCTAGCATGAGTATTTTACTGAGGTTGGGTTCGACTAAATGTAGAGAAACCCATCAATGTGACTGACTTATACCACACTGTAGTGTTTGATATTGTGATCTGGTGCAAAGTTGTAAACTAGGTAAAAGTACAGTGAAAAGAGAAACCGTTTCCTTCTCCCCGTCCCTCACTCCACACAGAATGGAACTTACTGTTTGATCATCCTCTCAATTACTTTCTTCACCCAGTGGGCTACAGGATCCAGACATACTCGATCCATGTGTTTAAGGGTGGCACTGAAAGAAGTGAAGAATGACATTTATTACAAATCATCAGTCTTCTACTCTCTCTGAAAGAGCTAATTAAATCGAGAATAATTACTGTTGTTCTTCAATACATGAAAGGGAAAGGAACTAAACACTTACATAATTTCTACATTTTCACAGTGAGGACCACTTGGAACAATTTCAATATTCTCCATGAACCTCGGATGGATGAACGTTGAGGATGTTTTGATACACTGACAACGCAGGTTCATTCCTGCTCTTCCAATAGATGCAGCTGTAAATTTAACAAATTGAAGGACTTTAAGATTTATTTTTAGATTTGTACTGAGTGCCTCTTTTTCTTATGCCCACTTTCTCAATTGGGACTAAAATGATATCTATCTCCTATAATCAGTTTCCTGAAGGTCACCTCTCTGATCCCAGTCAATCAGCAAATGATATTGCAGGTTGAAGGGAGAGCTTGCATTCCTGTTGTAATAATTTCTAACACTCAAGTTAACTGAAGGAAGAATTAAGTGTTTTGAATTTTCTGATGTCAAAATTATTTTACTGTTTCCTTCAATTTTCCAACTACTTTGACACTCATTGAGTGAGGTGAGAGTGACTGCCCTTGACATCATGGCAGCATTTGACCGAGTATGGCATCAAGGAGCCCAAGCAAAACTGAGGTCAATGAGAATCATGGGTAAAACCCTCTGCTGGTTGGAGTCAAACTTAGCGCAAAGGAAGATGGTTGTGGTTGGTGGAGGTCAATCATTTGAGCTCCAGGACATCATTGCAGCAGTTCCTCAGGGTAGTGTCCTAGGTCCAACCATCTTCAGCTGCTTCATCAATGACCTTCCTTCAATCATAAGGTCAGAAGTGGGGATGTTCGCTGATGATTTCACAATGTTCAGCACCATTCGTGACTCCTCAGATACTGAAGCAGTCTGTGCAGAAATGCAGCAAGATCTGGACAATATCCAGGCTTGGGCTGATAAGTGGTAAGTAACATTCACACCCATATTTTTTTTTATTCATTCACGGGATGTGGGCTTCGCTGGCCAGGCCAGCATTTATTGCCCATCCCTAATTGCCTTTGAGAAGGTGGTGGTGAGCTGCCTTCTTGAACCGCTGCAGTCCATGTGGGGTAGGTGCACCCACAGTGCTGTTAGGAAGGGAGTTCCAGGATTTTGACCCAGCGACAGTGAAGGAACAGCGATATAGTTCCAAGTCAGGGTGGTGTGTGACTTGGAGGGGAACTTGCAGGTGGTGGTGTTCCCATGTATTTGCTGCCCTTGTCCTTCTAGCTGGTAGAGGTCGCGGGTTTGGAAGGTGCTGTCTAAGGAGCCTTAGTGCATTGCTGCAGTGCATCTTGTAGATGGTACACACTGCTGCCACTGTGCGTCGGTGGTGGAGGGAGTGGCGGGCCGCTTTGTCCTGGATGGTGTCGAGCTTCTTGAGTGTTGTTGGAGCTGCACCCATCCAGGCAAGTGGAGAGTATTCCATCACACTCCTGACTTGTGCCTTGTAGATTGTGGACAGGCTTTGGGGAGTCAGGAGGTGAGTTACTTGCCTCAGGATTCCTAGCCTCTGACCTGCTCTTGTAGCCACGGTATTTATATGGCTACTTCAGTTCAGTTTTCGGTCAACGGTAGCCCCTAGGATGTTGATAGTGGGGGATTCAGCGATGGTAATGCCGTTGAATGTCAAGGGGAGATGGTTAGATTCTCTTTTGTTGGAGATGGTCATTGCCTGGCACTTGTGTGACGCGAATGTAACTTGCCACTTATCAGCCCAAGCCTGGATATTGTCCAGGTCTTGCTGCATTTCTACACAGACTGCTTCAGTATCTGAGGAGTTGCGAATGGTGCTGAACATTGTGCAATCATCAGCGAACATCCCCACTTTTGACCTTATGATTGAAGGAAGGTCATTGATGAGGCAGCTGAAAATGGTAGGGCCTAGGACACTACCCTGAGGTTCTCCTGCAGTGATGTCCTGGAGCTCAGATGATTGACCTCCAACAACCACAACCATCTTCCTTTGCGCTAGGTATGACTCCAACCAGCGGAGGGTTTTCCCCCTGATTCCCATTGACCTCAGTTTTGCTAGGGCTCCTTGATGCCATACTCGGTCAAATGCTGCCTTGGTCTCAAGGGCAGTCACTCTCACCTCACCTCTTGAGTTCAGCTCATTTGTCCATGTTTGAACCAAGGCTGTAATGAGGTCAGGAGCTGAGTGGCCTTGGTGGGACCCAAACTGAGCATCACTGAGCAGGTTGTTGCTAAGCAAGTGCCGCTTGATGGCACTGTTGATGACACCTTCCATTACTTTACTGATGATTGAGAGTAGGCTAATGGGGCGGTAGTTGGCCGGGTTGGATTTGTCCTGCTTTTTGTGTACAGGACATACCTGGGCAATTTTCCACATTGCAGGGTAGATGCCAGTGTTGTAGCTGTACTGGAACAGCTTGGCTAGGGGCGCAGCAAGTTCTGGAGCACAGGTCTTCAGTACTATTTCCGGAATATTGCCAGGGCCCATAGCTTTTGCAGTATCTAAAGCTTCAGTCGTTTCTTGATATCACGCGGAGTGAATCGAATTGGCTGAAGTTTGGCATCTGTGATGCTGGGGACTTCAGGAGGAGGCTGAGATGGATCATCAACTCGGCACTTCTGGCTGAAGATTGTTGCAAATGCTTCCGCCGTATCCCACGAATGAATAAAAAAAAATTGGGCTGAATTTTTCTGGTCCCTGGGTGATGGGTGGGGGGCCTGGCAAAAAATCAGGGAGCCTTATCGGGACAGCTCCCCATTGCTGTCCCACTGCTGGGGAGGTTTCCCAGCGCCGGCAGGAGGTGGGCTGCAAGGCGGATCAGTTCTCTGCTCTAGCTGATTTGCATAATTAAGGCCACAATCACAGGCCATTTTACGGGGCCACCAACATTTTGTCAATGGCGGAGCACTCCCCTGCCATTTAGGGATGCCACCTACTACACGGAGGCGATCTCCCACCTGCAGCCTGTGGGGCCATCAGAACCAGAGGACCCATGGCCCAAAGAAGGGACTGTCAACCCCACTGGCAACAATGATGCCCCCGGAGGGGTTTCCCCTCCATCCTGAGGGGCCTACCAGCATTAGCCCCCTAAATTTTCATTTTTAAACTCCTGTCCAAGGCTGTCTCAGCAGTGCCCACCTCTCTGTGGTGCTGCTGAAACTTCAGAGCTATTGGCCTCTGATTGAGCTGGCGGCATCAGGCAGTCCGCCCGCCGTCCTTAGCTGGACCACAAGCCTGCAGGCAGCCAATTAGAAGGCCACCTGCGGTAAAACCACTGCGGCAGCCCTGCTGGAATTTGCTGTTCAGTTCAACGTCAGGGTCTCGAAGCTCCGTGGTACAATTCAGCTCATTAATTCTAATTATATATACTCCCTCATCTGTGGCTATAGTCATAAACAGTTTTTAATGCTGAACTATACTGATATATTTTAATAAATAGTGAATAGGATTCCTTTCCCTGTTAATTTTCATCTACAATGTATATTTGTGGCAAAGCCAGTCAGTGAAATACAGACCCAAATTGATTCCATATAATTATAGATTCTGTATAAATACTGTGAAAACTTTCTTACCTTGTGTGGATAACACATACAGTACAAAGAGAGTGAGAACGTTGAGAGTAATGTTGCTTTTCATTGTGCTTTACTTGTGTGATGATCTTTATCTTCTAGCTGTTGTTGTGCTGCTGCAGCCTGTGACTGACTCATTGCTGTTCACCTGCTGTATTTGTAGCCAGAATTACTTGACTCACTGGGAGAAGTTGACGCATTCTGGAATTTCTCCGGATGTTAAGTATTACAACAGAGCTAATCATTAATAAAATCTATGTAAAAGCCCAATGAAAAGAGAAACCAATTTGTTAATTACAGTCAATTAGAGCACTTTGATGAGAATTTTAACTATTGCAGCATCAGCCTTTTTTTCCAGCCCCATGTGGCGAAAATAAGCTGTTAATCATAACTGAATATAATGAAAGATTTTCACAGCACCTTGTAATGAAAATATTGCCACATACAATGTAAGTGATATTAAAATCAAAGATAATTTACCAATGAGCCCATCATTGTTATGTGTTTCTTGCTGAATAATATGAATATAAAACAAATATAACGAGTGAAGATTGTGTTCCTTCCTAGAGGTTTTTGTAGTGTACGGAATAATGAACAAGACCCTGAATTTTCAGTGTTTAAATTGGAACCTCAAGCCCCTGTTTCAGCTGTTTATAAATGAGTCCCAACCATTCTCAGGCATCAGTTAGGAAGAGTGTTAGCTCTGCCCATCTCCCACCCAATGTGCCCTCCAGGAGAAAAATGTCCCTCCATATCTAGGAGGAGGAAGAAGTGAAAGGTAGGGACAATGCCTGGCAATGCAGATGAGGCAGCATACTGTGGGCCGAGTGCTTGATTCATACATTGTGCAGCCATCCTTTAGTTTTGAGTAGGCACCATTAGTATTCCCTACTTTTTTTTCCTTTGTCCAGGGAACATCCCATGTGGAATGCACTGAGGAGCTGCATTGTTATGATAGGCCACTTCCTGTGGAGAGAGAAATAGAGTTATCATTTCAGGTCAGCGGCCTTTCATCAGAACTAGAAAGTTAGAAATGTAACAGTCTATGAGCAAGTGAGAGGGAATAGGGGGAAGTAGAACAAGAAAGAAGGACTGTGAGAGGACAGAGGGGGGAGAGGTTAAATGACAGATGTCGTGGAGCAGAATGCAAATGGAGTGCTAAATAGTTGTAGTGAAAGACAAAGCATGAGTCCAGAGAGAGTGGGCATGGCAGAATAATGAACAGCTCTGTACGAAAGCAAAAACATGAAAAATAAGTTAGGGACTAGTACATGGTTAGGCACGATTAGGCACTGTACTGTAAAGGCCTGCTACTCAAACCATACCCGACGGAACCCGACGACATGTGTCGGGTTCGGGTTGGGTCGGGCCTCTCTTCTGGGTCAGGCTTTTGGGCTTGGGTTGGGCCGAGTTCGGGTCAGGCAGGATCCGAGTCGGCCCGTACACTCACGGTAAGTGCTCTGCTGGCAAGTATTGAAATTAAAAAACTTACCTGTGCTGCGAGTCCAGGACTAAATTGAGTCTGTGCAGTGAGCGAGTGACGGCATTATGACGTCATCACGCATGCGCTGCATCTTTCTGCAGGTTTGGTGTCAGGAAGGTAAGTAAAGGGATGGTTGGGTCGGGCTCGGGTCGGTCGAGGTCCAGCTCGGGTCGGGCTCGGGGCAAAATCGGAGGGACTCGGGCTGGGTCAGGCTCGGATCCACTGTGATTCGGTTGGGTTTGGGTCGGGTTCGTTTTCCTGACCTGAGCAGGCATTTACTCTGCAGTCTGCTGGACTCGATATTGAGTTCAATAATTTCAGACCATGAGCTCCATTATTTATTGTTTATTTATTATTTTTAGCTTATTTATATTTTATTTATTTATTTCTTAATCATGTGCTAGTCTCTAACTTATTTTTCATGTTTTTGCTTTCGTACAGAGCTGTTCATTATTCTGCCATTCCCACTCTCTCTGGACTCACGCTTTGTCTTTCACTATAACTATTTAGCACTCCATTTGCATTCTGTTCCATGACATCTGTCATTTAACCTCTCCCCCCTCCATCCTATCACAGTCCTTCCTTCTTGTTCTACTTCCCCCTATCCACTCTCACTTGCTCAAAGACTGTTGCATTTGTTACGACCAGGTGAGAAAGGTGACTAGGGGTCCCTTTTAGCCTTCATTTTATTGTAACTGGGTTTTGTTTAAACACACTGGCTTGAATTTTACCTACCTGAATCAGGTCTGTTCAGACGTGTGTGGGAGGTAAAATGGCGTCTGATGATGTTGGGACGGGTCCCCGGCGTCATCACGCACAGACGCCATTTTACGATAAAGGAAGTCGGGCGCGATCGAGTCGATGCTCTCACGCTCGGCCGCAAGTAATTTAGAGGCACTTAAATCAATTGAGCAGCCAATTGTCTGGAAATTTACATGGCCATTTGATTTTACGGCCGTGTCAGGCAGCTTTAAAAGGGCGGAAGGCAGGCAATCAGTGAGGATGTTGCAGGTAAAGCTTTTGGTGTTGCTTAGCTGTCAAAGTTTCTGTGTTTTATATAATTTGTAGCTTCTGTACAGAGCTCCAAGTGAGTCTGACTCACTACAGCTCGGGACCTATCTGTTTTCAGTCAGAAGTGGGTAGGAGCAAGGTGGTTGTGTGTGCATGTCCTGACAGCTGGAACTTGTGAGATTCTGTTATTGAATCTGGTAACCAGTTCAACAGTGGGAATTGTGCATTCTGGAGGCAGCTCTTCAGAGGAGGAGGACCATACCCTAATCAGGGACAGAAGGATTGCTGGGCTTGGACATGCGCAATCGGCTGGTCAAGTGGCTCCCCGTTATGTGGGAGGGAGGGCAGGTGGTAGAGTTGGGCGAGAATGACCACATGTCAGGGGACGCACCTACCCAAAAGGCAGGATATACCAACCGCATCTGAGCTACCTGCACCTTTCGGAATGCCAGTGCAGAAGAAGACTGCGTCTGTCACGTGAGACTGTGACATTTCTTTGCGAGATGGTTCCATTGGATGTAGCCTCAAACTGCCTCAGTGACCATCCAATGCCAGTCACTCTAAAGGTGACCGTCGCCCTTAAATTTGATGCGTGTGGATCTTGCCAGGCCTCAACTTGTGCGCACAACTGCACAAAAGGTTGTGCCTGATGCATTGTTCAGATGTGCTAACAATTTCATATCTTTCAAAATGGACAACACCAGCCAGACTGAAAGAGCAAAAGGATTCAGCGCAATAGCTGGGTTCCCAATAGTTCAAGGTGTGATAGACTGGACGCATGTGGCAATTAGATCACCAGTCGGTCATTCAGGAGCATTCATTAACCGAAAAGGCTTCCATTCATTGAACATTCAGCTGGTATGTGATCATCGCATGAGAATCATGCAGGTTTGTGCACGGTACCCAGGGAGTTGCCACGATGCATACATTCTCAGAAGCTCTAAGGTGCCTGCTCTTTTCAGTCCCCTAACAGACTGAAAGGTTGGATACTTGGTGACAGGGGTTATCCTTTGAAGACATGGCTGATGACACCCGTGAGAATCCCAAGGGGTCATGCTGAGGAACACTTCAATAAGAGCCATGCGGCCACCAGAGTGACAATCGAACAAACGATTGAACTGCTCAAGGTGAGATTTAGGTCTCTGGACCGCTCAGGTGAAACACTGCAGTAGGCGCCAGCATGGGTATCTAGGATTATTGTCATTTGCTGCACCTTGCATAACCTGGGGATGGAAAGGGGAGACGCGACTGAGGAGGTTCTTGGTAACTGTGAGACGTCATCAGATGAAGATAGAGTTTCTGATGAGGACGATGGGCAACACCTACACGATGGCAGGGAAGAGGAAGCAGAATGTTCTCTGGAATTAAGAGCAAGAGAGACCTGGGAGGTCTTAATAGGCAGGCGTTTCTCTTGAGAGGATCGCTGCATGCAAGGATTTCACATTCTGGCATGCACTGAGCCATTGTGGGATTGCGAGAGGGGAAAGAGACGCACATCCAAGGGAACAAAGAACAAAGAACAGTACAGCACAGGAACAGGCCATTTGGCCCTCTAAGCCTGCACCAATCTCGATACCTGTCTAAACTAAAACCTTCTGCACTTCTGGGGTCCGTATCCCTCTATTCCCATCCTATTCATGTATTTGTCAAGATGCCTCTTAAACGTCGCTATCGCACCTGCTACCACCACCTCCCCCGGCTGCAAGTTCCAGGCACTCACAACCCTCTGTGTAAAGAACTTGCCTCACACATCCCCTCTAAACTTTGCCCCTCGTACCTTAAACCTATGTCCCCTAGTAACTGACTCTTCCACCCTGGGAAAAAGCTTCTGACTATCCACTCTGTCCATGCCACTCATAACTTTGTAAACCTCGATCATGATGCCCCTCCACCTCTGCCGTTCCAATGAAAACAATCCAAGTTTATCCAACCTCTCCTCATAGCTAATACCCTCCAGACCAGGCAACATCCTGGTAAACCTCTTCTGTACCCTCTACAAAGCCTCCACATCCTTCTGGTAGTGTGGTGACCAGAATTGTACGCAATATTCCAAGTGTGGCCCAACTAAGGTTTTGTACAGCTGCAGCATGACTTGCCAATTTTTATACTCTGTGCCCGACTGATGAAGGCAAGCATGCCGCATGCCTTCTTGACTACCTTATCCACCTGCGTTGTCACTTTCAGTGATCTGTGGATATGTACGCCCAGATCTCTCTGCCTGTCAGTACTCCTAAGGGTTCTGTCATTTACTGTACACTTCCCACCTGTATTAGACCTTACAAAATGCATTACCTCACATTTGTCCGGATTAAACTCCATCTGCCATTTCTCCACCCAAGTCTCCAACCGATCTATATCCTGCTGTATCCTCTGACAATCCTCATCACCATCCTCAACTCCACCAACCTTTGTGTCGTCCGCAAACTTACTAATCAGACCAGCTACATTTTCCTCCAAATTATTTATATATACTACAAATAGCAAGGTCCCAGCACTGATCCCTGCGGAACACCACTAGTCACATCCCTCCATTCAGAAAAGCACCCTTTCACAGCTACCCTCTGTCTTCTATGACCAAGCCAGTTCTGTATCCATCTTGCCAGCTCACCTCTGATCCCGTGTGACTTCACCTTTTGTACCAGTCTGCCATGAGGGACCTTGTCAAAGGCTTTACTGAAGTCCATGTAGACAACATCCACTACCCTTCCTTCATCAATCATCTTCGTCACTTCCTCAAAAAACTCAATCAAATTAGTGTGACACCACCTCCCCTTCACAAAACCATGCTGCCTCTCGCTAATATGTCCATTCGTTTCCAAATGGGAGTAAATCCTGTCCCGAAGAATCCTCTCCAATAATTTCCCTACCACTGACGTAAGGCTTACCGGCCTATAATTTCCTGGATTATCCTTGCTACCCCTCTTAAACAAAAGAACAACATTGGCTATTCTCCAGTCCTGTAGATAATGAGGATACAAAGATTTCTGTCAAGGCCCCAGAAATTTCTTCCCTTGCCTCCCTCAATATTCTGGGGTTGATCCCATCAGGCCCTGGGGACTTATCTGCCTTAATGTTTTTCAAGACACCCAACACCTCCTCCTTTTTGATATCGACATGACCCAGACTATCTACACTCCCTTCCCTAGACTCATCATCCACCAAGTCCTTCTCTTGGGTGAATACTGATGCAAGTACTCATTTAGTACCTCGCCCATTTCCTCTGGCTCCACACATAGATTCCCTTCTCTCTCCTTGAGTGGACCAACCCTTTCCCTGGCTACCCCCTTGCTCTTTATATACGTATAAAAAGCCTTGGGATTCTCCTTAATCCTGTTTGCCAATGACTTTTCATGACCCCTTTTATCCCTCCTGACTCCTTGCTTAAGTTCCTTCCTACTTTCTTTATATTCCTCAAGGGCTTTGTCTGTTCCCAGTCTTCTAGCCCTTATGAGTGCTTCCTTTTTCTTTTTGACTGGGCTCACAATATCCCTCGTTATCCAAGGTTCCCGAAACTTGCCAAACTTATCCTCTTCCTCACAGGAACATGCTGGCCCTGGATTCTAATCAACTGACGTTTGAAAGACTCCCACATGTCAGATGTTGATTTACCCTCAAACAGCCGCCCCCAATCTAAATTCTTCAGTTCCTGCCTAATATTGTTATAATTAGCCTTCCCCCAATTTAGCACCTTCACCCGAGGACTACTCTTATCCTTATCCACAAGTACCTTAAAACTTACGGAATTATGGTCACTGTTCCCAAAATGCTCCCCTACTGAAACTTCGACCACCTGGCTGGGCTCATTCCCCAATACCAGGTCCAGCACGGCCCCTTCCCTAATTGTTGTCCCTACATATTGTTTCAAGAAGCCCTCCTGGATGCTCCTTACAAATTCTGCCCCATCCCAGCCCCTAGCACTAAATGAGTCCCAGTCAATATAGGGGAAGTTAAAATCACCCACCACAACAACCCTGTTGCTTTTACATCTTTGCAAAATCTGTCTACATATCTGCTCCTCCATCTCCCGCTGGCTGTTGGGAGGCCTGTAGTAAACCCCCAACATTGTGACTGCACCCTTCCTATTCCTGAGCTCTACCCATATTGCCTCACTGCATGAGTCCTCCGAGGTGTCCTCCCGCAGTACAGCTGTGATATTTTCCTTAACCAGCAATGCAACTTCCCGACCCCTTTTATATCCCCCTCTATGTCACCTGAAGCATCGAAATCCCGGAATGTTTAGCTGCCAAATCCTGTCCTTCCCTCAACCAAGTTTCTGTAATAGCAACAATATCATAGTTCCAAGTACTAATCCAAGCTCTAAATTCATCTGCCTTATCTGTTGACTTCTCGTATTGAGACAAATGCACTTCAGACCACCAGTTCCGCTGTGATCAGCAACATCTTCCTGTCTGCTCTTCCTCTCAGTCTTACTGGCCTTATTCACTCGTTCGCCCTCAGTTATTTCACCTGCTGACCTACTGCTCTGGTTCCCACCCCCCTGCAACTCTAGTTTAAACCCTCCCGAGTGACACTAGCAAACCTCGCAGCCAGGATATTTGTGCCCCTCCAGTTTAGATGCAACCCATCCTTCTTGTACAGGTCCCACCTGTCCCGGAAGAGATCCCAATGATCCAGATATCTGAAACCCTCCCTCCTACACTAGCTGTTTAGCCACGTGTTTAGTGTTTAGCTGCACTATCTTCCTATTTCTAGCCTCACTGGCACATGTCACAGGGAGTAATCCCAAGATTACAACCCTGGAGGTCCTGTTTTTTAACTTGCTACCTAACTCCCTGAACTCCCTGATCAGATTACAAACAACATTATGTCATGATGAACCCAATCCAAGTGTGTGACATCTCATATACAAGCGCTTCAGCAGCGCAACGATGTCTGATGCTATCTCCTGGATGACATCTGCAAAGTTACATGTTCAAACCACAAATTTACTTACAGTAATGTAATGTGCACTTGAAATATATAATTGGAAGGTAACCCAGTGAACCAGGAGTGATGTTACTGTGATTTCTTAAAATGTTTGCGGGTGCTCTTGCATGTGAACGATTCCTCGTCACCAGACTCACCAAAGGCAGGTGGCAGATTGGGCTGCCGCCCTGCTCTTGATGACTTTGGCGGACGTCCTGTGCCTGCTTGTGGTCGTGCAGGCTGCGGCATATCAGGGTGCTCATGGGAAATATCAGGTGCACCCTCTACCAGTTTGTGGTTGACATGTCACTGGATGAGGGAGCAAGAGGCTGCATGATGCATCAGGGGCGCCCTGAGGTGAGCTCCCATGTGCTATCGGCTCCTGAGGCTCGACTGGTCCTCAAAGCTGACCTCAGAGGAATGAGCAGCCTCAACCTGCCACATGCGCATCTGAGTTTGCGCCCTGATGGCCTGGTCCAGGCAGGCTATACTCCCCCGGAGATCATGGGTGACTTCCAGTACTGGCCCCTCTGCTGCAGCCGCCAATCTGTCAATGGAGGATGGCAGATGGAAAAATGCCTGAGAGTTTGCAGCAGACATGCCCTAGATGGAAGTTTCCAGGGTTTTTGCTGTGCCTCACAGCGTCTCTGGCAACTCCGCCAGATGTTCATGCATCACATGTTGAACCTGCAACATCTGCCACTGAATGATGTTCTCAGAGGTGCATCATCAGCTTGTGGCTCTACACCGGCCTGGCCACCTACACTCCTCTGAGTGTTTGATGCATCGGCCGGTTCTGCCTCTGGTGGCTGGTCCGGCGACTGCGCTGTGTTAACATCCGTAAGTGACATCATTTCCATGGAGATGGTAATCCTAACTGTGGTGGACATCTCTGTGCCGTCACATGGGTGCTCTTTGGGTGGCTCTTTTCTCAGGCTCCTGCTTTTTCCATACTCTGTTCTCCTCCTGCTCCTGCTCTCTCTCTGCTCTGCTCCAACAGTGCCCCTGCTCATCCTCTGCTCCCCTTGTGCTCTCTCCACATTCCTGCACTCTCTGGGCTTCTGCTTTAACAGTGCTCCTGATCCCACTGTGGTCCTTGTCTCTCTGGGGTCCTACTCTTTCCGGCTCCTTCTGTCTCTGAGCTCCTGCTCTCCCTGTCCTCCGACCAAGGATGATGCAACTCTGCAGTGACAGGGAGGCACAACCACCTCACTGAGATCTCTATATACAAAGAACAAAGAGCAAAGAAAATTACAGCACAGGACCAGGCCCTTCGGCCCTCCAAGCCTGCGCCGATCCAGATCCTCTATCTAAACGTGTCGCCTATTTTCTAAGGGTCTGTATCTCTTTGCTTCCTGCCCATTCATGTATCTGTCTAGATACATCTTAAAAGACGCTATCGTGCCCGCATCTACCACCTCCGTTGGCAACGCGTTCCAGGCACCCACCACCCTCTGCGTAAAGAACTTTCCACGCATATCCCCCCTAAACTTTTTCCCTCTCACTTTGAACTCGTGACCCCCAGTAATTGAATCCCCCACTCTGGGAAAAAGCTTCTTGCTATCCACCCTGTCTATACCTCTCATGATTTTGTACACCTCAATCAGGTCCCCCCTCAACCTCCGTCTTTCTAATGAAAATATTCCTAATCTACTCAACCACTCTTCATAGCTAGCGCCCTCCATACCAGGCAACATCCTGGTGAACCTCCTCTGCACCCTCTCCAAAGCATCTACATCCTTTTGGTAATGTGGCGACCAGAACTGCACGCAGTATTTCAAATGTGGCCGAACCAAAGTCTTATACAACTGTAACATGACCTGCCAACTCTTGTACTCAATACCCCATCCGATGAAGGAAAGCATGCCGTATGCCGTCTTGACCACTCTATTGACCTGCGTTGCCACCTTCAGGGAACAATGGACCTGAACACCCAAATCTCTCTGTACATCAATTTTCCCCAGGACTTTTCCATTTATTTCATAGTTCACTTTTGAATTGGATCTTCCAAAATGCATCACCTCGCATTTGCCCTGATTGAACTCCATCTGCCATTTCTCTGCCTAACTCTCCAATCTATCTATATTCTGCTGTATTCTCTGACAGTCCCCTTCACTATCTGCTACTCCACCAATCTTAGTGTCGTCTGCAAACTTGCTAATCAGACCACCTATACTTTCCTCCAAATCATTTATGTATATCACAAACAACAGTGGTCCCAGCACGGATCCCTGTGGAACACCACTGGTCACACGTCTGCATTTTGAGAAACTCCCTTCCACTGCTACTCTCTGTCTCCTGTTGCCCAGCCAGTTCTTTATCCATCTAGCTAGTACACCCTGGACCCCATGCGACTTCACTTTCTCCATCAGCCTACCATGGGGAACCTTATCAAACAATTACTGAAGTCCATGTATATGACATCTACAGCCCTTCCCTCATCAATCAACTTTGTCACTTCCTCAAAGAATTCTATTAAGTTGGTAAGACATGACCTTCCCTGCACAAAACCATGTTGCCTGTCACTGATAAGCCCATTTTCTTCCAAATGGGAATAGATCCTATCCCTCAGTATCTTCTCCAGCAGCTTCCCTACCACTGACGTCAGGCTCACCGGTCTATAATTACCTGGATTTTCCCTGCTACCCTTCTTAAACAAGGGGACAACATTAGCAATTCTCCAGTCCTCCGGGACCTCACCCGTGTTTAAGGATGCTGCAAAGATATCTGTTAAGGCCCCAGCTATTTCCTCTCTCGCTTCCCTCAGTAACCTGGGATAGATCCCATCCGGACCTGGGGACTTGTCCACCTTAATGCCTTTTAGAATAACCAATACTTCCTCCCTCCTTATGCCGACTTGACCTAGAGTAATCAAACATCTGTCCCTAACCTCAACATCCGTCATGTCCCTCTCCTCGGTGAATACCGATGCAAAGTACTCGTTTAGAATCTCACCCATTTTCTCTGACTCCACGCATAACTTTCCTCCTTTGTCCTTGAGTGGGCCAATCCTTTCTCTAGTTACCCTCTTGCTCCTTATATATGAATAAAAGGCTTTGGGATTTTCCTTAACCCTGTTTGCTAAAGATATTTCATGACCCCTTTTAGCCCTCTTAGTTCCTCGTTTCAGATTGGTCCTACATTCCCGATATTCTTTCAAAGCTTCGTCTTTCTTCAGCCTCCTAGACCTTATGTATGCTTCCTTTTTCCTCTTAGCTAGTCTCACAATTTCACCTGCCATCCATGGTTCCCTAATCTTGCCATTTCTATCCCTCATTTTCATAGGAACATGTCTCTCTTGCACGCTAATCAACCTCTCTTTAAAAGCCTCCCACATATCAAATGTGGATTTACCTTCAAACAGCTGCTCCCAATCTACATTCCCCAGCTCCTGCCGAATTTTGGTATAGTTGGCCTTCCCCCAATTTAGCACTCTTCCTTTAGGACCACTCTCGTCTTTGTCCATGAGTATTCTAAAACTTACGGAATTGTGATCACTATTCCCAAAGTTGTCCCCTACTGAAACTTCAACCACCTGGCCTGGCTCATTCCCCAACACCAGGTCCAGTATGGCCCCTTCCCGAGTTGGACTATTTACATACTGCTCTAGAAAACCCTCCTGGATGCTCCTTACAAATTCTGCTCCATCTAGACCTCTAACACTAAGTGAATCCCAGTCAATGTTGGGGAAATTAAAATCTCCTATCACCACCACCCTGTTGCTCCTACATCTTTCCATAATCTGTTTACATATTTGTACCTCTATCTCACGCTCGCTGTTGGGAGGCCTGTAGTACAGCCCCAACATTGTTACCGCACCCTTCCTATTTCTGAGTTCTGCCCATATTGCCTCACTGCTCGAGTCCTCCATAGTGCACTCCTTCAGCACAGCTGTGATATCCTCTTTGACCAGTAATGCAACTCCTCCACCCCTTTTACCTCCCTCTCTATCCCACCTGAAGCATCGATATCCTAAATAACTGTTTCCTTTAAAAGCAGCATTAAAACACTCGTTACATGCAGTAGTTTCATACTATGAGTATCATATAGAATCATAATTTAGATGAGGGTCCATGATTACTAATCCATTTGAAAAGGGGTTCTACAACCAAAACAATTTGAGAATTACTGTTCTAGACTGCCTCTATTTAAAGGATTTCCCTCAACCCTGAAAACTGTTGCTTTTTTCGTGGTCACAATGTTCAATAAAATCTCTTGGCTTTGTTTGTATTCTACTTTATTAGGAAGTGTTACAAATTTGGGTCTACATTTGCATCTTTCACATTCAGTGGCATCAGTCCCACTTGTAAGTGGATCTCACATCCCTTATTTGTTGGAGTAGATTTATACTGGCCAAAATCCATCATATAGGATAGTGTAATCCAGAAGTTTAACAATAGGACCTCTTTCTGATCTGAACCAGATATTTGTGTTTTTCACTCATGCCCCCACATGTGTCTCCAATCTTTTTAAATGCAGATTGAGAAACAAAAGGTAGACAAGGTTAAATATGAATCATGGACATGAAGGTGCAAGGGAGCATATGAGAAAGTGTTCATTAAGTGTATCTTTAACCCTGCATTCTGACTTTAACAGTCAGTGCACGGATTCCACGATCTCTCTCCATCTCACCGGGTTGCAAGAAGCTACTCACTGAAGACCTGGTAGTTGAGTCCTGTGAGGAGCACGGCCACTGACCCAGAGGAGACCATACTATCACCAGGGCAATAACAGAGCAAGTGATTGCCTTGCTCAAGATGAGATTCAGGTCTGGAGGTGCCACAGTCCATGTCCCAGGATTGTTGTGGACTGCTGTGCCCTTCACAACATGGCGCTGCAGACAGGAATGGAGCTTCAGCAAGAGGAAGGTGGAGAGCAACCAGCATCCGAGGAGGAGGGAGAGGAGACGAAGAAGGAGCCAGATGTTCCCATGGTGCCTGCAGCCACACAACTGGCTGCCAGAGAAGCTGCGATGGACACATCCATGCCCACTTCACCTAATATATGTGCGTGTGCAGATATCTGAGAGTTCCATCACAAACCCTGTGCACCCCTCCCCCTTAAAACATATCTCATTCCAACAGCCAACCAGCCAACCATCAAATTCACATCCTTTCCTCCTCATAAAGGCTAATTAGGCCATTCAGCTGAGAGCTACTGTCCAGGGTGAACAAAGTAGAGACCCTGAGAATGAAGACTTCAAATAAAGTTTTCATTCATAGGAACATAGGATCATAGGAAATAGGAGCCATTCGGCCCCTCGAGCCTGCTCTGCCATTCAAGTAGATCATGACTGATCTGCCTCAACGCCATTTTCCTGCACTATCCCCATATCCCTTGATGCCTTTGATATCTAGAAATCTATTGATCTCTGTCTCGAACAAAAATGACTGAGCCTCCACCGCCCTCTGGGATAAAGAATTCCAAAGGTTCACCACCCTCTGAATGAAGAAATTCCTCCTCATCTCAGTCCTAAATAGTCTAACTCTTATTCAGAGACTGTGTCTCCTGGTTCTACCTCTCACCAACACTGCACCCCCCACCCCACACCGCACCCCCCCCACCCCCAGCCAGAGGAAATCTCCTTCCTGCATGTACCCTATCAGGCTCTGTAGGAATTATTTGTATTTCAATGAGATCACCTCTCATTCTTCTAAAGTCTAGAGAAAATAGGCCTAGTATAAGAGGTTCCATCCCATACCTCCTTACTACAGTTCTTGGACTTTCGGAATTACAAAAACAAAATTGCACGTGACACAGGGTTTGGCTTAACCATGAATTGTTGTTTTATTGAATCCAATAATATCCCTAATACAGACACCTCTATGGTTAGTTGAAACAGAAATAAAACAAAACTGTCCTCAGTACAAAGCCCCCTGCAGTAACTTAAAATTGACATACAATTCCCAGCTGAACCCTTCAACGATTTGATCACTGTTCCCAGTTACACAAAACAAAGTCACTACGACTTGACAAATGTACAAATTTCAGGCAAAAACACTATGCTTTTGTCCCAAAACCCTCAGACCAAGATCACTAAGATTTGGCTGAAAATACTTACAATCACCCACATGGCCGGATGGTCCCGGTGTTGATAGTAGGTCCTGAGTCAAGATGACCAACTTTGACCCTTCTTCCGACTGCAGCCCCCACAGTACAACCCCATCAAGATTCGACTGAAAAACTTACAACCACCTACACGGGTGGTCATTACCAATATTGATTGTAGGCCTAGACGTGAGATTAGAGGCCTGCTACCCAACCTGAACCCGACGGGACCCGACGACATGTGTCGGGTTCTGGTTGGGTAGGGCCCATCTTCCGGGTACGGCTTTCGGGCTCGGGTCGGGTCGGCCTGGACACAGACGGTAAGTGATCTACCGGTAAGTATTGAAATTAAAAAACTTACCTGAGCTGGGAGTCCGTGACAAAACTGAGTCTGCGCAGTGCGCGATGATGTCACTATGACATCATCGCGCATGCACTGCAGCCCGGTGGAGCTTCCCAGTGGGAAGCTCTGGTCTTGACAGGAGTGAACACTGCGGTCTGGGCCTGGTTAGTTGTAACAATGGCCTCCCCAATTACTTACATGATGGCGGTTATCCTGTGTCACTGTTATGATAATGTCTCAAGTTCCAGTCCTTTAACAGTATCAGTTCTGTAGTGATGTTGGAATGATTGAAATTGAGCCATCGGAATGCAGCCTGCCTCTGTGTGCTTTGTGTTGAGATTTGGCTCTCATTTACAGTACTATTGTCCGTGGAAGTTGGGGTTCCTTCCCCATACTCCACAAAGTCAGGTTTAAAGTCCAGTGGTGGTGGCGGGAGTGGTGGGGGGTGGAGGGGATTCCAATCCTTCACTAGTCTCCTCAATATCTCCTCATAGGGCAATCCTGCCATCCCAGGAATTAGTCTGGTAAACTTTTGTTGCACTCCCTCTATGGCAAGTTAGCTTTCCTTAGGTAAGGAGACCAAACCCGTACACAATACTCCAGGTGCGGTCTCATCAAGGTTCTATACAATGAAGCACAACTCCTTTACTCTTGCACTCTTACAATAAAGGCCTACATACCATTTGGCTTCCCAATTGCTTGCTGCACCTGCATGTTAGCTTTCAGTGTCTCATGAACAAGGAGCCCCAGTTCGCTTTGGACATCAACACTTCCCATCTCTCACCATTTAAGAAATACTCTACATCTGTTTTTGCTGCCAAAATGGATAACTTCACATTTTTCCACATCATATTCCATTTGCCATGTTATTTCCCATTCACTTAGCATGTCTAAATTCCCTTGAAGCCTCTTTGCATCCTCCTCATAACTCATATTCCCACCTAGTTATGTGCCATCTGCAAACTTGGAAATATTGTATTTGGTGCCTACATCCAAAACATCGATATAGATTGTGAATAGCTGGAGCTCAAGTTCTGATCCTTGTTTAGGACCCCGCTTGTCACAACCTGCCAATTTGAAAATGAGCCGCTTGTTCCTACACTCTGTTTTCTGTCCATTATCCAATTCTCAATCCATGTCAGTATATTACCCCTCATCTCACGTGCACTAACTTTGTTTATTAACAAAATGCTAATTGTGTGGGACCTTATCAAAAGCCTTCAGAAAACCCAAATACACCACATCCACTGGTTCCCCCTTAGCTATTCTGCTAGCTACATTTTAAAAAAATGTCCCAACAGATTTGCCAAATATGATTTCCCTTCCATAAATCCATGTCGACTCTGCCCAATCATATAATTATTTGCTAAGTGTCTACTTATCACATCTTTTATAATAGATTATAACATTTTCCCGACTACTGACAACAAACTAACAGGTCTGTAGTTCCCCACTAGAAGACTCGGTGACACAGTTTAAAAATTAGGCATCTCCCATTTAAGACAGAGATGAAGAGAAACTTTTTCTCTGAGGGTTGTTAGGCTGTGGAATTCTCTTCAGAGAGCAGTGGAGGCAGGGTCATTGAATATTAAGGCTGAGTTAGATAAATTCTTAAATGAAAACAGTTCTGATGTAAGGTCACAGACCTGAAATATTAACTCTGTTTCTCTCCACAGGTGCTGCCAGACCTGCTGAGTACTTCCAGCATTTTACATATAGAATTGCGTGGGATGTGGGAAAAATGGTGGAAGCTGCGCCTACTTCTAGTCCCGTCATTGGGAATGCTGCAGTTATCATAAAATATCGGCTTTTGGTGTCTTCATGGAGGAAGGTACAAAAATCCTCCCAAAAAAGAGAACTAAGGGACCAGTGAGAATGGGAAACTGAAAAAAAATTAGTATTAGTAAAAATGTAGTACTGGAGTAATTAATGGAACTGAAAGTTAGTAAATTATCCGGACCTTATGATTTACATCCCAGGGTGTTGAAAGAGGTGGCTGTAGAGATAGTGGATGCTTCTTCCAAAATTCTATATGTTCTGGTTCCTGCAGATTGGAAGGTAGCAAATGCAACCCCACTATTTAAGAAAAGAGGGACAGCAGTAGTAGGGAAAATGCTAGAAATTATCAAAAGGATGTAATAATTGGACTCTTAGAAAATAATGGTTGGATTGGGCAGAGAGTCTTTCCCTTGTGAGGTCAAGGTGCCACAGATGTAAGGCATTGAGAAAATTCTAGGCATGTTATTCGATGATTGCGACAGCTGCTTTTTTGATACTAAATAATGAGTTCTCAGCATCAAGTAAGTACAGAAAATTCCAGCAAATTGCAAAACAATTCAGGATATATTTGTAATACTTAGTTTAATATATAAGTTAAGACAATATCAGGCACCAGCTTTACAATACACAGAATTATAATAAAATAAATATAAAATTATATTAGGGCAAACATTTCAGAACAATTCTAATTAGAAAAACAAACATTCACAGATCAACTGCAAATATATATTTTAATGACCAGTGCAACATAATTTTTGGAACTCAAATAAGTTAAAAATAAGCCATTTTAGGAGATATATAGAATAAAATAGAAATGGCAATGAATTCAAACAACAAGCATCGTACTGACAATTTGTCATACCGAGCAGTAACTATAATACTGACAATTTGTCATACCGCACAATTCCATTGAGTAATTACATCCTTTAACATCACTACCTGGCAGCAAATGTCAAGAATCTGATTTTAATTGTTATTCAAATTATCCAATATTTCACACCCAATGTCTCACCTGTTGTCAGGTTACTTTGGTGCCTGGGATGTAGTTTGATTAAATAAGAAAATGTTCACATTTCAGTGTTCCAATTGCTAAAATTGTTAAATAAACAATTTTAAACAGTGCATGCCAAGTTAAGCCAAGTTTACATTCATTGACTGCAATGACTCTACACCAATCCAGGGCAGGTAAATGTAAATTCCCAATCTTCTACAGATGTTTTTAGTCTCATGACAATTCGAATTGACCTTCTCTTCAGTGAGATCCATTCGTCTTCTTGGAACTATGGAAAATACAAGAATGAATAAATAAATAAAGTGAATGTTTACAAAAGACAAAATGTTTTAAAAGACATTGAAATCTGTCGGAAATTGATTTAAATAAATAGTCGCTTGGCAGTACAGAACTAGAGAATTACTGAAAATAGAGACATGTTGTTGAATCTTTTCGTCTTGCACTCATCAAGACAACACGCAAGAATACCTTACATGGGTTATTCTTCCGTGTTGTCCTGATGAGTGCAAGACGAAAAGATTCAACAACATGTCTCTATTTTCAGCAATTCAGATATAGTTTCAGTTGGTTAAATATATTTAGTGTTGACTTGAAGCAGAATGAAATATTACATATTTAATAGATATGCAATATTAAATATTTAAGTGCAAGACCACCCTGATGAGACATGTTCGCTCCCTCTAATGTTGAACACTGAGTGTGGTCTTAGCTTGGCAATGTGTTTACAATCTTGTTCCATTGGGGATTTAATTTCATGTTTACTGGCAGTGATTGGTCATTTCATTTAAGCGGCCATTCTTGGAGTATTTGTGAGCTGTTTAACTATGAGGCTATTACAGCCAAACCTGAACCTGTGTTTACCTCATGGCAAAAAACACCCACTTTTTAACAGGGGTGACTGTATAGTGCTCAGGAGCAGGAGCCAGATTTCTTTCCTTCAATAGCCTTCGGATACGGAACCAATGCTGGAAGATTCCAGCTGTAGTCAGCTAATCCAGCAGAAACCAAAAGATCATCACTGGAGCTTACCTGGTCTGTGCTGGTCAGAACCACATCACAAGTTGTAATGCTTCACTGAACCATTGGGGGCTAGGTTTGCAACTCAGCAGTTTGAGTCTGAATACCATTACCAGAAAACTAGCATGACAATTTTACTGAGGTTGGGTTCGACTAAATGTAGAGAAACCCACCAATGTGACTGACTTATACCACACTGTAGTGTTAGATATTGTGATCTGGTACAAAGCTGTAAACTAGGTAAAAGTACAGTGAAAAGAGAAACCGTTTCCTTCTCCCCGTCCCTCACTCCACACAGAATGGAACTTACTGTTTGATCATCCTCTCAATTACTTTCTTCACCCAGTGGGCGACAGGATCCAGACATACTCGATCCATGTGTTTAAGGGTGGCACTGAAAGTGAAGAGTGATATTTATTACAAATCGTCGGTCTTCTCTCTCTAAAAGAGGCTTTAATTCGAGAATTACGGTTGTTCTTCAATACATGAAAGGGAAAGGAACTAAACACTTACATAATTTCTACATTTTCACAGTGAGGACCACTTGGAACAATTTCAATATTCTCCATGTACTTCGGATGGATGAATGTTGAGGATGTTTTGATACACTGACAGCGCAGGTTCATTCCTGTTCTTCCAATCGATGCAGCTGTAAATTTAACCAATTGAAGGACTTTAAGATTTGTTTTTAGATTTGTACTGAGTGCCTCTTTTTCTTATGCCCACTTTCTCAATTGGGACTAAAGTGATATCTATCTCCTATAATCAGTTTCCTGAAGGTCACCTCTCTGATTCCAGTCAATCAGCAAATGATATTGCAGGTTGAAGGGAGAGCTTGCATTCCTGTTGTAATAATTTGTAACACTCAAGTTAACTGAATGAAGAATTAGAGTGTTTTCAATTTTCTGATGCCAAAATTATTTTACTGTTACCTTCAATTTTCCAAATAATTTGACATTCATTCATTGGGTTTAATTTTTCTGGTCCCTGTGTGATGGGAACACAGGTGGGGGGCCTGGCAAAAAAGCAAGGAGCCTTATCGGGACAGCTCCCCATTGCTGTTCCGCTGCTGGGGAGGTTTCCCAGCACCGGCAGGAAGAGGGCTGCAAGGCGGATCAGTTGGCTGCTCTAGCTGATTTGCATAATTAAGGCCACAATCACAGGCCATTTTACGGGGCCACCAACATTTTGTTGATGGCGGAGCACTCCCCTGCCATTTAGGGATGCCGCCCACTACACGGAGGCGATCTCCTGCCTGCAGCCTGTGGGGCCATCAGACCCAGAGGCTCCATGGCCCAAAGAAGGGACACTGGGCAAGAAAGACAACCCCACTGGTGATAATGATGCCCCCGGAGGGGTTTCCCCTCCATCCTGAGGGGCCTACCACCATCAGCCCCCTAAATTTTTATTTTTAAGCACCTGTCCAAGGCTGTCTCAGCAGTGCCCACCTCTCTGTGGTACTGCTGAAACTTCAGAGCTATTGGCCTCTGATTGAGCTGGCAGCATCAGGCAGTCCGCCCGCCGTCCTTAGCTGGACCACAAGCCTACAGGCAGCCAATTAGAAGGCCACCTGCGGTAAAACCACTGCGGCAGCCCTGCTGCTGGCAAGTCCAGGCTCGGAATTTGCTGTTCAGCTCACCGTCAGGGTCTCGAAGCTCCGTGGTACAATTCAGCTCATTAATTCTAATTATATATACTCCCTCATCTGTGGCTATAGTCATAAACAGTTTTTAATGCTGAACTATACTGATATATTTTAATAAATAGTGAATAGGATTCCTTTCCCTGTTAATTTTCATCTACAATGTATATTTGTGGCAAAGCCAGTCAGTGAAATACAGACCCAAATTGATTCCATATAATTATAGATTCTGTATAAATACTGTGAAAACTTTCTTACCTTGTGTGGATAACACATACAGTACAAAGAGAGTGAGAACGTTGAGAGTAATGTTGCTTTTCATTGTGCTTTACTTGTGTGATGATCTTTATCTTCTAGCTGTTGTTGTGCTGCTGCAGCCTGTGACTGACTCATTGCTGTTCACCTGCTGTATTTGTAGCCAGAATTACTTGACTCACTGGGAGAAGTTGACGCATTCTGGAATTTCTCCGGATGTTAAGTATTACAACAGAGCTAATCATTAATAAAATCTATGTAAAAGCCCAATGAAAAGAGAAACCAGTTTGTTAATTACAGTCAATTAGAGCACTTTGATGAGAATTTTAACTATTGCAGCATTAGCCTTTTTTTCCAGCCCCATGTGGCGAAAATAAGCTGTTAATCATAACTGAATATAATGAAAGATTTTCACAGCACCTTGTAATGAAAATATTGCCACATACAATGTAAGTGATATTAAAATCAAAGATAATTTACCAATGAGCCCATCATTGTTATGTGTTTCTTGCTGAATAATATGAATATAAAACAAATATAACGAGTGAAGATTGTGTTCCTTCCTAGAGGTTTTTGTAGTGTACGGAATAATGAACAAGACCCTGAATTTTCAGTGTTTAAATTGGAACCTCAAGCCCCTGTTTCAGCTGTTTATAAATGAGTCCCAACCATTCTCAGGCATCAGACAGGAAGAGTGTTAGCTCTGCCCATCTCCCACCCAATGTGCCCTCCAGGAGAAAAATGTCCCTCCATATCTCGGAGGCGGAAGAAGTGAAAGGTAGGGACAATGCCTGGCAATGCAGATGAGGCAGCATACTGTGGGCCGAGTGCTTGATTCATACATTGTGCAGCCATCCTTTAATTTTGAGTAGGCACCATTAGTGTTCCCTTTTTGCTTTTCCTTTGGCCATGGAACATTTTCTCATTTACTCCCATGAGGGATGCAGTGAGGAGCTGCATTGTTATGATTTGCCACCTACTGCCATGTTTGATCTGAACCAGCGGTTCTCAAACTGGAGTCCACAGACCCCTGGGGATGGTAACTGAGACATTTCAGGCGGGCTGTAACACTGAGTAGCCTTACAGGTGGGTGACATAGGTAACTGTTTATAATGCCGTGGTCAAGAGCAAGTGCGTAATTGGTAGCCAGAGCCATGCTATGTCCCTCCCGTACTCCTGCTTCCCCCACCCCCGCCCCCATGTTCCTGCTCTGTTCGTGCTCTTGGTATCTCCAGGTTCCTGCTTTCTCTGTGGTCCTGCCATCTCCGCACTGTTGCTCCCTCCATGATACTGCTTGCTCTGTGTCCCTGCTGTCTCCGTGCTACTGCTCTCTTCGAGTGGCTGTTTTCTTAGGCTCCTGCTTTCTCCATACTCTATTCTCCCTATGCTCCTGCTCTCTGTCTCATCTCTGCTCCCACAGTGGTTCTTCTCATCCTCTGCTCCCCCAGTGCCTTCTCCACATTCCTGCTCTCTCTGGGCTTCTGCTTTAACTGTGCTCCTGCTCTCACTGTGGTCCTGGTCTCTCTGTGCTCCTGCACCCACTGTGGTGCTGTTCCACCTGGGCTCCTACACCCACTGTGGTGCAGTTCTCCCTGTGCTTTTGGTCTCTCTGGGTTCCTGCTGTCCCTGGGCAGCACAGACTCGGTGGGCCGAAGGGCCTGTTTCAGTGCTGTATCTATAAATAAAATAAGGAAACCAAAACTGCACACAATATTCCAGATGTGGTCTCACCAAGGTCTTGTATAATTGCAGCAAGACATCCTTGCTGCTGTACTCAAATCCTCTCGCTATGAAGGCCAGCATACTATTGGCCTTCTTAACTGTCTGCTGCAGCTGCATGTTTACTTTTAGCGACTGGTGCACAAGGATACCCGTGTCTCACTGCACCTCCCCTTTCCCAATCTATCGCCGTTCAGGTAATAATCTGCCTTTCTGTTTTTGCCACCAAAGTGGATATCCACATTATACTGCATCTGCCATGTATTTGCCCACTCACTCAACTTGTCCAACTCACACTGGGGTTTCTCTGCATCCTCCTCACACTCCCACCCAGCTTTGTATCATCTGCAAACTTGGATATATTACATTTAATTCCCTCATCTATATCATTACTATATATTGTGAATAGCTGGGGTCCCAGCACTGATCCCTGCAGTATCCCACTAGTCACTGCCTGCCACTCAGAAAAAGACACGTTTATTCCTACTCTTTGTTTCCTGTCTGCCAACCAGTTTTCTATCCATGTCAGTACCTTACCCCCAAACCCATGTGCTTTAACTTTGCAAGCTAATCTCTTATGTAGAACCTCATTGAAAGCCTTCTAAAAATCCAAATACACCACATCCACTGGTTCTCCCTTATCTATTCTACTAGTTACATCCTCAAAAAATTCCAGTAGATTTGTCCAGCATGATTTCCCTTTCGTATATCCATGTTGACTTTGTCCGATCATGTCATTGTTTTCCACGTGCTCTGCTTTTACATCTTTTATAATGGACTCTAGCATTTTCCCCATTACTGATATCAGGCTAACCGGTCTATAATTCCCTGTTTTCTCTCTGCCTCCTTTTTTAAATAGCGGGGTTACATTAGCGACCCTCCAATCCATTTGAACTGTTCCAGAGTCTATAGAATTTTGAAAAATGACCTGCAATGCATCGACTATTTCAAGGGCCACTACCTTAAGTACTCTGGGATGTAGATTATCAGGCCCTGGGGATTTATCGGCCTTCAATCCCATCAATTTCCCGAACACCATTTCCCTACTAATACTGATTTCATACAGTTCCTCCTTCTCATTGACACTATGTTCCCCAACATTTCTGGGAGGTAATTTGTGTCCTCCTTTGTGAAGACAGAACCAAAGTATGTATTTAATTGGCCTGCCATTTCTTTGTTCCCGTTATAAATTCCCCTATTTCCGACTGTAAGGGACCCACATTTGTCTTCACTAATCTTTTTCTCTTCGCATATCTATGGAAGCTTTTACAGTCAGTTTTTATGTTCTCTGCAAGCTTACTCTCATACTCTATTTTCCCCTTCTTAATCAATCCCTTTGTCCTCCTTTGCTGAATTCTAAACTGCTCCCAATCCTCAGGTTTGCTGCTTGTTCTGGCCATTTCATATTTCTCCTCTTTGGATCTAATACTATCCCTAATTTCTTTTGTAAGCCACGGTTGAGCCACCCTTCCTGTTTTATCTTTGCGCCAGACAGGAATGAACAATTGTTGTAATTCATCCATGCACTCTTTAAATGTTAACCATTGCCTATCCACTGTCAACCCTTTAAGTAACATTCCCCAATCTATCATAGCCAACTCGCACCTCATACCTTCATAGTTTCCTTTATTTAGATTCAGGACCCTAGTCTCAGAATCAACTCTCTCACTCTCCATCTTAATGAAGAATTCTAACATGTTATGGTCGCTCTTCCCCAAGGGACCCCACACCACAAGATTGTTAACTCATCCTTTCTCATTACACAATACCCAGTCTAGGATGGCCTGTTCTCTAGTTGGTTCCTCAACGTATTGGTCCAAAAAACATCACATATGCACTCCAGGAATTCCTCCTCTATAGTATTATTGCTAATTTGGTTTGCTCAATCTACATGTAGATTAAACTCACCCATAATTACAGTTGCACCTTATCGCATGCATCTCTAATTTCTTGTTTGATGCCATCCTCTACATCACCACTGCTGTTTGGGGGTCTATATACAACCCACACCAACGTTTTCTGCCCCTTGGTGTTTCTTAGCTCCACCCATACAGATTCCACATCAGGATTCTCTGATCAAATATCCTTCCTCACTATTGTATTGATTTCCTCTTTTACTAACAATGCTGTTTCATTTCCTTTCCCTTTTTGCCTGTCCTTCCTAAATGTTGAATGCCCCTGGATGTTCAGTTCCCATCCTTGGTTGCCCTACAGCCATGTCTCCGTAATCGCAACTATATCGTATCCATTTACATTTATTTGCGTGGTTAATTCGCCTACCTTATTGCGAATACTTCACACATTGAGACACAATGCCTTTAGGCTTGTCTTTTTAGCATTCTTAGTCATCTTAGCATTATTTCGCACTATGGCCCTATTTGTTTCTTGCCCTTGATTTCTATGCCTGCCACTTTTGCCTATTGTTCCCAGTCTTTCGTTTCTACCCTTGTTTCTTCCTCCTCAGTCTCCCCGCTCAAGTTCCCATCCTCCTGTCATTCTAGTTTAAGTCCTCCCCAACAGCACTAACAAATGCCCCTGCGAGTACATCGGTTCTGGTCCTGCCTGGGTGTAACCAGTCCCGCTTGTACAGGTCCCACTTTCCCCAGAACCAGTCCCAAAGTTCCAGGAATCTAAAGCCCTCCCTCCTGCACCATTTCTCCAGCCACACATTCATCTGGTCTATTCTCCTGTTCCTATACTCACTAAAACGTGGCACAGGAAATATTCCTGAGATTACTGCCTTTGAGGTCCTGCTTTTTAATTTAGTTCCTAACTCCTTAAATTCATATTGCAGGACCTCATCCCTTTTTCTACCTATGTCATTGTACCGATATGTACCACGACCACTGGCTGTTCACCCTCCCCCTTCAGAATGTCCTGCAGCCGCTCCGAGACATCCTTGACCCTAGCACCAAGGAGGCAACATACCATCCTGGAGTCTCGTTTGCGGCCACAGAAACACCTGTCTGTGAATCGTGTAACCCAGAAGTTTAACAATTGGACCTCTTTCTGATCTGAAACAGATACTTGTGTTTTTCACTCACGCCCCAACGTGTCTCCAATCTTTTTAAATTCATATTGAGAAACAAAAGGTAGACAAGGTTAAATATGAATCATGGACATGAAGGTGCAAGGGAGCATATGAGAAAAAGCTCATTAAGTGTGTCTTTAACGCTGCATTTTTATTTTTTTTAATTTAGAGATACAGCACTGAAACAGGCCCTTCAGCCCACTGAGTCTGTGCCGACCAACAACCACCCATTTATACTAACCCTACAGTGATACCATATTCCCTACCACCTGCCTACACTAGGGGCAATTTACAATGGCCAATTTACCTATCACCTGCAAGTCTTTGGCTGTGGAAGGAAACTGGAGCACCCGGCGAAAGCCCACACGGTCACCGGGGGAACTTGCAAACTCCACACAGGCAGTACCCAAGAGGCTCAGGCTCATGCGGCAAGTCGTGGCAGACATCTATCTGCAGGCGCCTGGAAGATGACCTCCTCCCAAGAGGACCAGGTCGGCACACCTTGCCAATGACTGTCAATGTCACCATAGCCTTGAATTTATTTGCCTCCAGCTCCTTCCAGGGAACTGCTGCAGACATGTCTGGGACATCACAGTCATCTGCCCAAGTGCATCACCCAGGTCACCAATGCCGTGTTTACCAAGGCCACTAATTATATTGACTTTGCCACAGGTGAGGCCACTCAAACACAGAGGTCTGTCAGCTTGGCAGCATTGGCTGGATTTCTAAAGGTCCATGGCCTGATTAATTGTACACATCTGGCAATCAAGGTGCCCTCAGAACAACCAGGCGCCTTCATGAATCGGAAACACTTCCATTCCATTAGTGACCTGCTAGTGTGTGACCACTGCAAGTTGATCATGCATGTCTGTGCCTGATATCCAGGGAGCTGACGTACTCTTTCATTCTTTGCCAATCACATCTACTACAGGTTTTCTGTCCACCACACAGCCTCAATGCTGGCTCCTGGGAGACAAAGGCGACTCACTGGAGACCTGGTAGTTGACTCCTCTGAGGAGCACGGCCACTGACCCAGAGGAGACCATACTATCACTAGGACAATAACAGAGCAAGTGATTGCCTTGTTCAAGATGAGATTCAAGTCTGGAGGTGCTCTTTAATATGCTGCAGAAAAGGTCCCCAGGATTGTTGTGGACTGCTGTGCCCTTCACAACATGGTGCTGCAGAAAGGAGTGGAGCTTCAGCAAGAGGAAGGTGGAGAGCAACCAGCATCCAAGGAGGAGGGAGAGGAGGCGGAGAAGGAGCCAGATGTTCCCATGGTGCCTGCAGCTGCACAACTGGCTGCCAGAGAAGCTGCAATGGACACATCCATGCCCACTTCACCTAATATATGTGTGTGTGCAGATATCTGAGAGTTCCATCACAAACCCTGTGCACCCCTCCCCCATAAAACATACCTCATTCCAACAGTCAACCAGCCAACCATCACATTCACATCCTTTCCTTCTCATAAAGGCTAATAAGGCCATTCAGCTGAAGGCTACTGTCCAGGGTGAACAAAGTAGAGACCCTGAGACTGAGGACTTCAAATAAAGTTTTCATTCATAGGAACATAGGATCACAGGAAATAGGAGCAGGCAAAGGCCATTCAGCCTGTCGAGCTGGCTCTGCCATTCAGGTAGATCGTAACTGATCTACTACCTCAACGCCCGTTTTCCCACACTATTCCATATCCCTTGATGCGTTTGATATCTAGAAATCTCTATCTTGAACATATGTCAGTCAGGAACAGGATTCTGGCTGAAGTCTCACCCTGCATACACAATCAGGCCCCCTAGGAAATGCAATCAGGTGGGATCATGTGACAGGTGGAAGTCCCACACCCCTATTCTATTGCCAATATCAGGAAATGCCAGGTTTTAATGTTATAAATACTATTTTATTTTTCTGTCTCCTTGGTGTATAGTATTTCACTGTAAGAGATTCGTGGTGTCTGACATTATCACTCTTCCATCCGTCACCTTCCTCAAGCAAAACAAATTAAATCACAAATCTTTGGAATTTCCTGCTCTGCTCTCTTGTAACTTGCACTTTCTTTTCTCAGGTGACACACCTGATGATTTTGAATACAAACCAATCTCTGAGTAATCAAGCGTTACAACACAGGAAATGTAATAGTTGACACAGACTGATGGACTAGTTAATTAGTTAATTTAATGTCTTTGGATCCATTCATCATGTAAAATCCCATACAATTTGTACGTCTACTCTGAAAAAAAATCAGGAAACAAGTATGTGTAAATCAGAGGGAGAGATTATTTATCAATCAGACATTATCATTGACACAGTCCCCGATAGCTCTTTTAGTTGTGAAACTTGTGAACTTACAGCTATTTCCTCAACAATCAGCTGGAGAATTAATACTGAAATGGCAAAAGACAAAGGCACCCTCTTATAACAAACTGTTGATAATTGCTGAATTCATTAACAGTTACTCCAGAAAGGGGGTTTGGTGCTACAATAGATGGGTATACTTGGCCGTTAATGTTTGCAGCTATCACAACACATTCATTCTTCAGTATTCGAGTATCCTAGCTCTCTTCCAACTGAAAGGGTAACTCACAGGATGGCTCCTGGGTGACAAGGGCAAACTTCTCCTTCCGTGGCTTATGGCATCACTTTGTAAGACCACTGTTGTTGCAGAGGAATGATACAATAACACTCTTATTAGAATAGGATATGCATTGACCAAAACATTGGAATGGTGAAGGGGTGGTTTTGGTGCCTGCAAAGGTAGTGAGGTGGCCTGCAGTAGGCACTAAGCACAGTCCTCAATATTGTGATAACCTGCTGTGCCTGCACAATTTTCTTTTCCAGAAAGACCTGCAGTGCAAAGTCCCTGAGTAAGATGCAGAATCAAATAAGGAAATTAGAGATAAAGAGGACCAGGCTCCAGAAAAGAATGTTGCAGATCCACAAGAAATGGCAGCAAGAGAATTATTGTAGGTAGCTGAACTCACACCTTCCCTCTTTTACTCTAATTCTAGAGTCTGACCTGAACGTCTTGGTGGGGTAAAATGGTTAAGGGACACATCTGAGTCAACTCAGCATTCTTTTCACTGTTTATTATACCACAGCTAACATGCAAATATCAATACACTGTTCCCTTTCATTTTAAACAGTACTCACATGCGTTGTTCCTTTTAATTCTTTTAAATTTCAAATACCCCACACCCGGGTGATCACTTGGAATATGTTCCCATCTGTGTGGGTTGTCATGGCCAGGTGAGGAAGGAGACTCAGGCTTCCCTCTTGTTTGACTGGAACAGGGTTTATTCCTTTTTAAACAGTGGTTGTGCTGAACAATTCAGTGAGTGTTTTCATAGTCATAGAGTGATACAGCACTGAAATAGGCACTTCAGCCCACTGAGTCTCTGCTGACCAACAACCACCCATTTATACTAATCCTACATTAATCTCATATTCCCTACCACATCCCCACCATTCTCCTATCACCTACCTACACTAGGGGCAATTTACAATGGCCAATTTACCTATCAACCTGCAAGTCTTTGGCTGTGGGAGGAAACCAGAGTACCCAGCGGAAACCCACACGGTCACAGGGAGAACTTGCAAACTCCACACAGGCAGTACCCAGAACCAAACCTGGGTCACTGGAGCTGTGAGGCTGTGGTGCTAACCATTGCGCCTATGTGCCTGTTTAGCTTTACTGTGATCGTGAAAGAAATAATCAGACAGCTTTTCTTGAGTTTAAACATGAAAGAGTTAAGTTGATTATACTTAATACTCTAACCACAATTTAAAATAATTAAAAATACACTACACATTCACATGAGAATCACACACACATACAAATGGATTACAGAGGGAAAAATAGATATGGTGGTTGGATTAAAGTCCAGAATAAATGGAACTTAAATACACAGTCTGTGAAATGGATAATCCAGTAGTCCTCAGCTGAAGCTGTGTTCTTGAAGTCCTTGCTAGTCAAAGTGCACTTTTTGGTTGGCCTGCTTTGTTCAGGGTTTTCTTGAAGACAGAAATGTAGTTGGTTCTCTTCCCCTGGTCTCTGGCTGTAGCAGTTTATAGGCTTAGAGGATCCACAGTCACAGACAGTTTTCAATCCTGATGGTTTCTGGGGAGAGAGAAAGAGAGAGAAAGGGAAGCACGCAACTATTTGCTTCTGCACACTTTGAGTTACTGCTTATCTTCTGTGACTGTAACAAAACTTTTGTTTTTTCAGAGATGGACAGATGGTCACATGGTTCTTTCAGTCCCTTTTTTTTAATGGGATATAAGGTTCAAAATTGGCTCCACAGGTTCAAGGATGCCAATATTTACACTCGGAGGCACTTGTTCTTTCAAAGTCAGTGTCGGGATGGCCTTGAATGTAGTGCTAATGAAACAATCCAAGGTAATTCAATTACTTAGAGTAAGCCATTGTTCTGGGTCCAGGATTCCTTAGACTTCTGTCTGCAGTTGGGCTTTTGCATGTGCAAAGGTATTTCAGATGCAAATTGCAGTGGCCATCTTGGCTGCCACTTTTAAAAAAAAAGTTACTGCAGGATTTTTTTCCATAAAAAGTCAATATAAATTTCCAACCAATTAATTCATATTTATTTATTATATATTTATTATAATTAATATTTCTCATTTGGCATAGAAAGTTTTCTTGATACCTCTGTCCCACGAGCAATGGAATGTGACTATAGGAATATTTCATTACAGGGGGTGGAAAAGGAAAAAAAAGAAAACACACATTGGGCTAAATTTTACCGGCCCCTCAATGCTGCGGGTCGCGGCGCGGGGGCCAGTAAAATGCTTTGGGGCGACGCCCGCCTCGACCCACGATGCAGAGAAGAGCCTGCCGCATATTACCGGCAATGGGACCTCAGTGCATCCCCCTCCGCGCGGCGGCGGCACCACAATTAGCATATGGTAATGACTACTTACCTTTGCTGATTATGCAGCCTGCTGCCTCTCCACCGACACTTCTGAATTTTTTGTTAATGTGCCGTCCTGTTCACTATCTGTAAAGCCGGTGGGCCCTCAGAGGCAGAAGTGTAGAAAAAATAGCTGGCAGCGAGTTACAGAGTGTAGAAAAAGCAGTTGACAGTGAGTTACAGAGTGTAGAATATAAAGCTGGCAATGAGTTACAGAGTGTAGAACAATCAGCTGACAGAGAGTTACAGATTGTGTAGAAAAAACAGCTGAAGGTGAGTTACAGAGTGTAGAAAAAACAGTTGACAGTGAGTTACAGAGTGTAGAATAAACAGCTCGCTGTGAGTTACAGAGTGTAGAATAAACAGCTGAGAGTGAGTTACAGAGGGTCACAAAGCAGCTTATAAGAGCTACTAAAAGAGATCATGAAAGGAAACTTGCAAGGGACATCAAAATCAATAAGAAGAAATTTTATAGTTACATAAAGGGAAAACGGGTGGTCAAGAGCAATGTAGGTCCACTAAAAGCTGAAACTTCGTCATTTGATAATGGGGAAATGGCAGACATGTTGAACAATTACTTTGCCTCAGTATTTACAGTTGAAAAGGAGGATAACTTGCCGGTAGTCCCGAAAAAATTAAAAGCTGATAGGGCACAGAGACTTAATACAATTAACGTAAGTAAATCATCAGTAACAAGGAAATTAATGGAACTAAAGAGTGAGAAATCCCCAGGACTTGATGGTTTCCATCCGAGGGTGTTAAAGGAAGTAGGGGAGCACATTGTAGATGCCCTAACTATAATCTTTCAGATATAAAAGCAAAATACTGCGAATGCTGGAAATCTGAAATAAAAACAAGAAATGCTGGAACCACTCAGCAGGTCTGGCCGCATCTGTGGACTCCACAGATCCACATCCACAGAGGCTGCCAGACCTGCTGAGTGGTTCCAGCATTTCTTGTTTTTATAATCTTTCAGAGTTCCCTACATTCAGGAGTGGTCCCTCTGGATTGGAAAGTTGCACATGTCACTCCACTTTTTAAGAAGAGTGAAAGGGGGAACCAAGGAAATTACACACCAGTTAGCCTGACATGTGTGGTGGGCAAGTTGCTGGAGTCTTTAATCAAGAATAGGGTGACTGAACATCCAGAAAAATTTCAGTTAATCAGGGACAGCCAGCATGGATTCTTGCCAGGAAGGTCATGCCTGACAAATCTCATTGAATTTTTTGAAGAGGTGACTAAAGTAGTGGACAGGAGAATGTCCATGGATGTTATTTATATGGACTTCCAGAAGGCATTTGATAAAGTCCCACATTAGAGATTGTTAACTAAGGTAGAAGCCCATGGAGTTGAGGGCAAATTATTGACATGGTTAGAAAGTTGGTTGAGCAGTAGGTGACTGAGAGTGGGGATAATGGGTAAGTACTCCGATTGGCAGGATGTAACCAGTGGTGTGCCGCAGGGATTTATGTTGGGGTCTCAATTATTCACATTATTCATTAACGGTTTGGATGATGGCATAGTAAGTCATATATCCAAATTTGTTGTTGCTACAAAGTTATGCGGCATTGTAGACAGTCTAGATGATAGCATAAAATTGCAAAGAGATATTGACAGACTGGGTGAGTGGGCAAAACTGTGGCAGATGGATTTTAGTGAGGGCAAGTGTGAGGTTATCCATTTTGGACCAAAAAAGGATAGAGCAGGGTACTTTCTAAATGGGAAGAGGTTAAGTACAGTGGATGTCCAAAGAGACTTGGGGGTTCAGGTGCATAGATCTTTAAAATGCCACGAGCAAGTGCAGAAAATAATCAAAATGGCTAATGGAATGCTAGCCTTTATATCTAGAGGATTGGAGTGTAAAGACACAGAGGTTATGCTGCAGCTGTACAAAACCCTGGTTAGACCCCACTTGGAGTACTGTGAGCAGTTCTGGGCATCACACCTTAGGAAGGATATATTGGCCTTGGAGGGAATGCAATGTAGGTTTACAAAAATGATACCTGGACTACAGGAGTTAGGTTACATAAGATCATAAGAACTAGGAGCAGGAGTAGGCCGTCTGGCCCCTCGAGCCTGCTCCGCCATTCAATAAGATCATGGCTGATCTTTTCGTGGACTCAGATCCACTTACCCGCGCTCTCACCGTATCCCTTAATTCCTTTATTGTTCAAAAAGATATCTACCTTAGCTTTAAAAACGTTTACTGAAGAAGCGTCAACTACTTCACTGGGCAAGGAATTCCATAGATTAACAACCCTCTGGGTGAAGAAGTTCCTTCTTAATTCAGTCCTAAATCTGCTCCCTCTAATCTTGAGGCTATGCCCTCTTGTCCTAGCTTCACCTGCCAGTGGAAACATCCTCTCTACTTGTATCTTATCTATTCCCTTCATGATTTTATATGTTTCTATACGATCCCCCCTCATTCTTCTGAATTCCAATGAATATAATCCCAATCTACTCAGTCTCTCCTCATAAGCCAACCCCCTCAACTCCGGAATCAACCTAGTGAACCTCCTCTGCACCCTCTCCAGTGCCAGTACATCCTTTCTCAAGTGAGGAGACCAAAACTGCACACAGTACTCCAGGTGTGGCCTCACCAGTACCTTATACAGCTGCAACATAACCTCTCTGCTTTTAAACTCAATCCCTTTAGCAATGAAGGACAAAATTCCATTTGCCTTCCTAATTACTTGCTGTACCTGCAGACCAACCTTCTGTGATTCATGCACAAGGACACCCAGGTCCCTCTGCATAGCAGCATGCTGCAACTTTTTACCATTCAAGTAATAATCC
The DNA here is from genome assembly GCF_036365525.1 of Heterodontus francisci. NCBI lineage: Eukaryota > Metazoa > Chordata > Chondrichthyes > Heterodontiformes > Heterodontidae > Heterodontus > Heterodontus francisci. Next base: position 242,337,085 of record NC_090371.1, read on the forward strand.
TTCTTACTGTTACTCCTACCGAAATGAATGACTTCACATTTATTAACATTGTATTCCATCTGCCAGACCTTTGCCCACTCACTCAATGTATCTATGTTCCTCTGCAAAGTTTCACAGTCATCTGCACACTTTGCTCTGCCACTCATCTTAGTGTCATCTGCAAACTTTGACACCCTACACGTGGTCCCCAACTCCAAATCATCTATATAAATTGTAAATAATTGCGGTCCCAACACCGATCCCTGAGGCACACCACTAGTGACTGATTGCCAACCAGAATAGCACTCATTTATCCCCACTCTCTGCTTCCTGTTAGTCAACCAATCCTCTATCCATGCTAATACTTTACCCCTAACGCCATGCATCCTTATCTTATGCAGCAGCCTCTTGTGCGGCACCTTGTCGAAGGCCTTTTGGAAATCTAGGTACACCACATCCACTGGGTCCCCATTGTCCACCTTGCTCGTAATGTCATCATAGAATTCCAAAAGATTTGTCAAGCATGACCTGCCCTTCATGAACCCATGCTGCGTCTGCCCAACGGGACAATTTCTATCGAGATGCCCTGCTATTTCTTCCTTGATAATAGACTCAAGCATCTTCCCCACTACAGAGGTTAAGCTAACCGGTCTATAATTCCCCATCTTTTGTCTACCTCCCTTTTTAAACAGTGGCGTCACATCTGCTGTTTTCCAATCAGCTGGGACTACCCCAGAGTCCAGCGAATTTTGGAAAATTACCGCCAGTGCACCTGCTATTTCTCCCACCATCTCTTTTAGTACCCTGGGATGCATTCCATCAGGGCCAGGAGACTTATCAATCCTTAGCTCCATTAGCTTGCCCAACACTACCTCTTCCGTAATAATAATTGTTTCCAGGTCCTCACCTACGTTCGTCTCTTTGTCAATTACTGGCATGTTATTAATGTCCTCCACTGTGAAGACCGATACAAAATACCTGTTCAATGCCTCGGCCATTTCATCATATCCCATAACTAAATTCCCCTTCTCATCCTCTAAAGGACCAACGTTTACTTTAGCCACTCTTTTTCGTTTTATATACTTATAGAAACTTTTGCTATCTGTCTTTATGTTCTGTGCTAGTTTTTTCTCATGTTCTATCTTACTTTTATTTATAGCTCTTTTTGTAGCTTTCTGTTGACCTTTAAAGTTTTCCCAATCTTCTAGTTTCATGCTGTTTTTGGCCACTTTGTATGCCTTCTCTTTCAATTCCCTTAGACACCCATGGCAGATTACCCCTTTTCTTCCAGTCCTTCCTTCTCACTGGAATATACTTTTGCTGAGCACTTTGAAAAATTGCTTTGAAAGTCCTCCACTGCTCGTCAACTGTCCCACCTCAAATATTTGTTTCCAGTCTACTTTAGCCAAGTCCTCCCTCATTCTATTGTAGTCCCCCTTGTTCAAGCGCAGGACCCTGGTATTGGATTTTATCTTCACACTCTCCATCTGTATTCTAAATTCAACCATACTGTGATCATTCCTTCCAAGAGGATTCCTAACCATGAGGTCATTAATTATTCCTGTCTCATTACACAGGACTAGATCTAGGATAGCTTGCTCCCTCGTCGGTTCCATTACATACTGTTCAAGAAAACTATCACGGATACACTCAACGAACTCCTCCTCAAGGCGACCCTGACTGAACTGGTTCGACCAATCTACATGTAAATTAAAATCCCCCATGATAATTGCCGTACCATTTTTACAGGCATTAGTTATTTCTTTGTTTATTGCCGGCCCCAATGTGATGTTATTATTTGGTGGCCTATAGACTACGCCTATCAATGACTTTTTCTTCTTAGAGTTTCTAATTTCCACCCAAATGGATTCAACCTCATTCTCCATAGAACCTATATCATCTCTCAGCACCGCCCTGATGTCGTCCTTGAATATCAGAGCTACACCACCTCCCTTACCTTCCTGTCTGTCCTTCCGAATAGTCTGGTACCCCTGGATATTTAACTCCCAGTCGTGACCAACCTGTAACCATGTCTCCGTAAAGGCTACCAAATCATATCCATTCGCGATGATTTGTGCTGTTAACTCATCAACCTTGTTACGAATGCTACGAGCATTCAGGTAAAGTGCCTTTATGTTAGCTTTCTTACCCTCATGATTTCCAACATCTCTAATAATAACTCCTGAGTTATCCTTCCTTTCTGCTTCTTTCATAGTCTGCCTTGAACTTAAACCCTCCTGCACACATGTTAACCTGCTGCTTACCTTTTTATTTACCATCATACTCCCTGTCGTTTTCCCTTTCCCTTCCCCCCGACTCACTAGTTTAAAGTCCTAGAGACCACCCTATTTATCCGTTTCGCTAGAACACTGGTTCCAGATCGGTACAGATCCCCCCGGTTCCAAAACTGATGCCAATGCCCCATGAAATGGAACCCCTCTTTCCCACTCCACTCCCTTAGCCACATGTTTACTTCCTTAATATTCTTATCCCTAAGCCAATTTGCAAGTGGCTCGGGCAGTAATCCAGAGATTATGAAACTCGAGGACCTGTTCCTTAATTTCGTTCCTAGTGCTTTATAATCCCCAAACAGGTCCTCCATCCTAGCCTTGCCTACGTTGTTAGTCCCAACATGGACCACAACAACTGGATCCTCCCCCTCCTGCTCCAATATCCTTTCAAGCCGGTCAGAGATGTCCTGCACCCTGGCACCGGGCAGGCAACACACCATGCGGGACTCCCGATCCGGCTTGCAAAGGATAGTATCTATCCCCCTAATTATAGAATCCCCTATAACTACCACTTGTCTTTTTGCTCCCCCCTCTTGAATGGCCTTCTGCACCATGGTGCCATGGTCAGTTGGCTCATCCTCCCCGCAGCCCTTTTCCTCATCCACACAGGGAGCAAGTATCTCGTACCTGTTGGATAAGGTCAAAGGCTGAGGCTCCTCCACTCCTGAACTCAGGATCCCCCTACCTGCCTCACTTGCAATCACACCCTGTTGTCCCTGATCACTTACTGAATTTGAATTACTTAATCTACCAGGTGTGACTGCCTCCTGAAACAAAACGTCCAGGTAACTCTCCCCCTCCCAGATGTGCCGCAGTGAATCATCAACTCTGAGCCGGAGTTCTTCCAGCCACCAACACTTGCTGCAGATGTGGTCCCTGCCGTTCACAATGGGGTCAGCCAGCTCCCACATCATACAGCTACAGCACATCACCTGCCCAGTCATCTCAACTTAGTTAATTACTTTATATAAATTTATGAGTTAAATACTTTCTGATACTTCTCTGCTATGGTCTTTTTCAAATAACCAATTAATAGATAAATCAAAAAAAGAAAGTAAAAAAAAGAAAGTAAATTTTTAACCAATCACACGATACAGAAGAAATAAAAAAGCTTACCTTATCAACACACCAGAGTTATTTTTTTTTGGTTAGAGGAGGAGGGCGGGTGGGAGACACTACACATGTGGTGTCTCGGGTTCAGCTACTGCCCAAATATATAGGTTTTTACTTACCCAGCAGTCCCCGGTCCGCCGAAACAAAAGGTAATTCACGGGTTTTGGCGCTGTTTTTTTGCAACCTCCGGTCCTGCTGCTCCTCGGGCTGCTCTGGCTCCTCTCTCTCTCTCTCTCTCCTCTCTCACGAGGAGAGATTACACAAATTAGGCCTGTTTTCGCTAGAATTTAGAAGGTTAAAGGGTGATCTGATTGAAGTCTTCAAGATGTTAACAGGAAAAGACAGACTAGATAAAGATAAACTATTTCCACTGGTTGGAGATTCTAAATCTAGGGGGCATAGTCTAAAAATTAGGACCAGACCGTTCAGGAGAGATGTTTGGAAGCACTTCTTCACGCAAAGGGTGGTAGAGGTTTGGAACTCTCTCCCACAAACAGCAGTTGAAGCTAGAACAGTTGTTAATTTTAAATCTGAGAGAGATAGATTTTTGTTAAGCAAAGATATTAAGGGATATGGGTCAAAGGCAGGTATATGGAATTAGGCCGCAGATCAGCTATGATCTCATTGAATGGCGGGACAGGCTCAAGGGGCTGAATGGCCTACTCCTGTTCTTATCTTCCTATGTTCCTATGTTCCTAGAAGTTGTTGCCAGTGGAGGTAAGTTGTGCTATTCAGGGGTCTCATTCTTCATTACGGGAGGGGGGATACACAGGGGTTCAGGGTTTGCATTCTTAAAGGGAGGAAGGGGGGAAATGCAGGGGTCTAACTCTGCATTCTTGGAGGGAGGGGGATATGTAGGGGTCTAACTCTGCATTCTTAAAGGGTGGAGGGAGGGGGATGCACAGGGGTCTAATTCTGCATTCTTAAAGAGAGGAGGGAGGGAGAAGACTCAAGGGTCTAACTCTGCATTCTGGAAGGGAGCCACTGCGATTCCGCCCTCCGTAATGGTTGGCAGCTCTGTGCCATTGATTGCCTCTGTCATTGAAGGAGCAATGGCACTTGAGTCATCCTGTATGTGGGGAGGGTGCCACAGATGGCAGGGGTGTGAAGCTTATATGTCTTGTGGGTCAATCTATGCAGCATGTTCAATCTCTATGTGGTCATGCGGTGCCACTCTTAGTGGGAGCCAAGACGGACAATGTTATGCTATACCACACAGTTGCTGCATGAAAGCACCAGATGTTCCACTCAACATCAATCTCTGCCCAGTCAGGAACCTTCGAAACATTGAAGGAACCGAGTTGAATTGCAACTTGAAGATGAGGATGGTTTAACCTATATACAATGATGCGTTTCTTAAGAGGATCCATATGCGCCGCAGACAAAACCAACAGGCAAATGCAACACACATAGAGGCCCTCGGTCGTGAGCAACAGCACACAAGGAGAGCTTGACACTACAGATCGCCGCACATCTACAGGTCCCGCATGACATACCTGCAGATGTCAGAGCGCCAGTGTTAGAAGTGACTGCGGATGTTGAGAGAGGCGGTGACACATCGCTGTGCCCTGTTGAATGATGACCTGCAGCCCAGGGGCGTGGGGTCATCCTATGCCTGTGGCCCTCAAAGTGACAGCAGCTCTCAATTTTTATGCCTCTGCATCATTTCAAGGGCCCACCGGAGACCTTTGTGGAGTCCCACAGTCAGCAGTGCACCTCTGCATCAGGGAGGTCACCAATGCCCTGCTCCGGAGGGCTGGTTACTATATCGGCTGGAAGCCAAGCCGAGAGGGCCACCGGTTTCTGCTCTATTGCGGGATTCCCACAGGTGAAAGGGGTCATAGACTGCACCCATGTGGCCATCATGGCTCCTGCCTGGTGACCAGCTGAATACGTTAACCGTAAGGGCTTCCACTCAATCAACATGCAGCTTGTATATGATCACCGGAAGCGATTCATGCAAATCTGCGCCTGCTTTCCAGGCAGCTGCCATGATGCCTTCATCTTGCGCAAGTCACAGTTGCTGTTGCTGTTCACTGAAATGGCTCAGATGGAAGGGTGGCTTCTTGGAGACAAGGGATAGCCCTTGCATACATGGCTGCTGACACCTGTGAGACACCTCAGCACTGCTGCAGAAGAGCGATACAACGCCAGCCAAGGAGCTACAAAAGCCATAATTGAGCAGGTGATCAGAATGCTTAACATGCGATTCCGCTGCCTGGATAGATCGGGTGGTGCCCTGCAGTACAGGCTGGAAAGGGTAGCTCGCATCATTGCTGTTTGCTGTGTTCTGTACAACTACACAGTCAATGGGAGGAGGCCTTGCAGGCTGAGGAGAGACATGAGCAAGACTCATCCTTGGACAATGATGACACTGAGGTCTTACAGCAGGGAAGGCACATTGGAGGACAGAGAACATCCAGGCATCACATGCAGGGCGAGCAGCGAGCTAAGGATGCATGGCAGCACCTCATTGCTCAAAGGTTCTCCATGCCATAGGAACCACAGTGGGCTCTGCACGCCACACAGCACCCTCATTCACCTGTTGTGCAGCAGTCCGCATCTGCAACATCTTTGCGTACACCATTACTTGCAGCAGAATATTGAGCCATTGTCCATATTACTGCATCCATGGAGATGTACATGAATGATACTGGCATGGCAATGATGTTTTTCCATACATTGGCAATTCTGGAAGGGCAATGCTGTATGGGAGCAGCCATGATCAGTACATGCTGACACACTTCATTCACATAGTAAAAGCGCTGCAATGTTAGTGAAGGCAAATTTGTTCCTGACCTTTCCAGGGTGTTGTGCCACCCATGCAGGTCCGTCTGTGTCAGGATGCTTGTTGGAAATGCTTGCACATTCTCCTACGCGGTGCCACTTCTGCGCTAGCAGCCTTTGGCTGTTAATGACTTTCACAGTTGTACCCTGTGCACATGAAGCCTAGAGGGCCCCGGCTGGCTGGGAGAGTGATCGTTCATCCCCTTCCGGCATTGGACCCTATGATGCCGGATAGCCCCACGGCTACTCACCTTCTCTGCCACCTCAAGCCAGACTGACTTGTTCAGGAGGGAGAGCCTCTTCTCACCATTGCTGGTGAAAAGGACCTCTCACTTTGCCCACACAGCCTGGAGGAGAGTGAGCAGGGAGGCTTCACTACATTGTGGGGGGGGGGGGGCACCCTAGAGTACCCCTCTGCCATCCTCAGCTTTTGGTGTGGTCCTTTAAATGCAAAGGTGACTCCACTGTGCAACAGCTGTAACGTCTGGCTGCAAGGTTTGTCTTGCACATGTTTGAAAAGCAATGCAGCACTGGGGGGGGTGGCGGATGGGGGGCCATAATCTGTGCTGCTGTCATGGTTTTTCAACAATTACACATCGACACATGTTCACGAACACTTTGCTTCTGCAGCAGCTGATCATACTTATTGGTGTAATATTTGTAGTTGGCAATGCAGCTAGAATATGAACATATTTCTCTGTTTTTTTAACAAAGGTGGTATAATTGCAGTTACATGTACTTTCACTTAACAGCTAGCTAGAATAAGATTCCAAATGCATATTAGTCTGTGCCTTTTCACAGTCAGATGATTAGATGCTCATAATAGGTAATTATTTTTCAATTATGGATTTATTTCTGTTGTGTATTTGCCTTTTTTGGTATATTTCAGTCTCACATCATGGAATGTGCAAAATTAAGATTATTCACCCAGGTGCTGCACACCTACAAGAAGGAATGTTACACTGGAGTGGAAGAAGAGGATTGCAACTTCACAGGACACTGGGACACAGCATGGTAAGTATGTGGCAGGAAAGCAGAAAGTGCTGGGGTCACTCAGCAGGTCAGGCAGCATCTGTGAAGAGAGAAGCAGAGTTAACTTTCAGGTCTGTGAACTTGGTCAAGTTAACTCTGCTCCTCTCTCCACAGATGCTGCCTGACCTGCTGAATTTCTGCAGGACTTGCTGCTTTGCTGCCAGATTGACAGCAGCCCCAGACTTCAGCAGTCAGGTAAGTATTCTTTGACAGCTGTCAGGAAGCAGGTGCTGGGGCGCTTAAAATAGGGCCCCAGCGCCTGCTGCACAACTGTCAAAGAGTTCCTCACTGCACCGAATGTCCCGCCTCTCCCCACGTAATATGGGGAGGGCGGTGCGCGGCCTCAATGGAAATGAGCCAGACTCGGTGGCGGCCACTGAATGTGGGCGCTGCGCTGAGTTTAAAGGGCGCCGCCGCGGACGGTGGTGCCCCAATAAAATTCAGCCCATTCATTCTCGTTGACTCCCCAAAATCACTCATTACTCTTAGAACTTCTGCAGCTGGCTTTGTCAGAAACAGTGATGCTGATTTCATTTTTTTGGTGGAGCTTTGTCTGGGGTAGTTACATGTCATCAAGTGGGGTGAACATTTCTCGAGCATCAATTTGTAATACCCTGGGGATGTACATTTCAAGAAACATGTGGTTGTTGGTGAAGATTAGGGTCTGAAAATTTTCCTTGTTGTTTAAGGCAAATTCTCCAGAATGTAAAGTTTTAACCTCTCAACTACTGTTTCTGTGACACATGGCTTTAAACTTTCAGGTTCCATCACCTTGATAATTTTTGTCCCTATCATGGTGGTGGGTAATAAATTGGTTTTAAGCCCCTGTGAGGTGTTTGAGATTTCTTCTGGGTCCTTGCTCTTATGAATTTGGAATTGAAATTGTTGGGTTTGATTAGCTTTGGATTAGGGCCCTGATCACTGGGCTCTTCAGTGGGTACATCCACCCTGACCTCACTTTTAGTTTTCTGGTGAATCACAGAAGTGCTGTTTACTTTAGGGCATTTTTGTTTCCTTTCTCGCTTTACTGTGGGGAGGTTCTCTTTGCTAATCTGCCCCAGGCCCTCTGGGACATTACTGCTCGCAGATGCCTGTCCAGCTTTCACTGCACTCCCCTGTGCTATTTCAACTAGGTGAGGCATCACCTTCTCTGTTGATTTGCCTTTTTAGAAACTTTCCTTGGCCTTGAAGATTTCTGCAGCCTTGGTAGTGTGCTTCTTGGGCCTACATTTACATAGGAGCATATGGAGTCTACTTTTTCCAACATTTCAGGATTAGCTAACCAGACAGTAAAGGGTTCCATTTGGAAATCCTTCCAGCCCTCCTCTAACTTGTCCTGACTATCCTTTTCATCCTTTTCCTCCCTAACTGTCTGACCGACCTGTGCTTGTCTGTCCCCTTTTGTTTTCAGCAGGGGTCCCACACATTCCACCAGCACTCTGCTGAAGGATTTTTCAAAAGCCTGGTACGGGAATTAGGGGTGCAGGTTTTATTGCAGTTTGGGGCTTTCTCACAACCTGGCACATGTGGCAAGTTTTACAGAACTCCACCATATCTTTGTGGACTTTTTACCTGTCAAAATGCAGTCTTATGCGGGCTTTGGTTTTTCGTACACCGACGTGTCCAGCCATTGGGAGATAATGGGCCATTGTTAGTATTTCTTTATGGTACCTTGGCGGCACCACTATCTGGTGAACTAATATCCACTCTTCGTCTGTAGGTCTGTGAGGAGGTCTCCACTTCCTCATCAGCACCTCATTCTTTAAGTAGTAGCACTCTGGGACTCCCCCTGCTTTAGTTTTGCTTTGGGCAGCCTGTGCTAACTTCTTTAATACTGGGTCAGCTTGCTGAGCCTCAATGAGGGAAGATCTGTTTAACCCATCCTTTGGGTCCTCTAACTTCCCAAAGAAGGCTTCCAATAACCAGGCAGTAGGGCTATCTGTCTGCAGTGCCAGTTCAGCCTCCCTTGAAGGAGTTTGTTTGGCCATGAACTGAGTCACCACACAATCAGGAAAAATGCCAGGATGCTTCTCCTGCAACTGCTCTGTCTCTATGACATCTTTCGGCCTCTCAAAAACTACTAGGGAAGCCACCACCTTTCCCCCCGACAGATCATTACCCAGGAGCAAGTCAAACTGGTAGTTTAAGGACAATCCCCACAGTTACTGGTCCTGAAACTAGGTCACACTCCAGATATAAAGGTATGCGCCTACACCGCCCTCTGATACCATTCACTAACAGTCCAGCATTCAATGCACTCTCTGGGGGAAACCCTTTTCCCAGCAGAAGGGAACTGGTGGCCCTGTATCCCTGAGTATGACTATGGTGTTGCTTGTCTCACTCGAGGGGCATGGGGTCACTTTTCCTTGGGATACAAAATCCTGATAATCTTCAGGCATTTTGTTACATTTTCCCACACCCACAGCAGTATGTTTGTGGGGTCTTACTGCTGTAGTTAAAGCCAAAGCTTGCTCTGCTGTGCTTTCGATCAGGGCCCCTTTTCTTGCACTGGTCTCGTGTGCCCTGATCTTCCAGATTTTCCTCGTAACTTCCAGCAGTCAGTTCGAAGGTGACCTGCCTTGTTACAGTGGAAACACACAGGTCTTATGGCCTCACTCCTGCTCTCAGCACCGTCCTGTTTGGCTTGAGGAGGGCCCCATGTGTGTCCAGCTTTCCTTTCTTGCCCAGGGCTCTTCGGGCTCTTATCACCCTCTCACCTTTTATCCTTTTCGGGTTTGTGGGGGTGACTAGAGAAAGGTTTCCCTTGTGATAAGAACTTGTGTACAAGGGTAAATTCATCAGTCAGGATTGCGGCTTGCCTGGCTCTTTGAACTTTTGGTTCCTCTATGTGTGTTTTAATAGAAAAGGGAAGTGGGTTTTTGAACTCCTCGAGAAGGATCAGCTCTCTGAGGTTTTTATATGTCAGCTGTAACTTAAGTGCCCTTATCCACTGGTCAAAAGCAAGCTGCTTAACTCTTTCAAACTCGAGGTAAGTTTCATCAAGTTGATTCCAGAGGGTTCGGAATTTCAGGTGGCACGCTTCCGGTACTAGCTTGCATATCCCCAGGATAGCATTTTAAGTCATCTCATAATCTGATGAACTTTCATCTGGCAACAGTGAATAAACCTCATGGACTTTTCCTTTTATCTTGCTTTGTAACAATAGTGTCCAGCTCTCTGCTGGCCATTTCAGCTGTCTTGCAAGCTTTTCAAAAGTGAGGAGAAATGCTTCCACATCACCCTCATTGAACTTTGGAATCAACTGGGAGAACTTTAAGAGTTCAGTACACAGCCCTGAGCTTGGGGTAGCTTCCTCACTAGCCATGCCTTCACTGGATGTACTGGATCTTCCCCTAGTTAATTCAAGACGTCTTAGCTCTCTTTCCCCCTTCCCCTTCTAGAAAGCTCTCTTCTTCACTTTCTTCACACTCTCTCTGCTCTCTCTCTCTCTGGAATTCTAATTCTAGTCTCCTCTGTTCTAATTGTATTTTTGGGAACATTACCCTATCTGTTTCTAACTCTAATCCTGTTTCTGAATCTTCAGGTTCAAGTGAAAAATGGTTGGCCACAAGTCTTAGGATTTCAGATTAATTAGCTTTTGCATGGAATGAAATCCCTAACTGCCCAGCTACATTCCTCAACTCTTCTATAGATAACCTGTCCCAAGTTACTTCACCCTGGTTTGGGAAGGTACTGGATGTGGACACATTAGTATTCTGGCAGCAAAAACCACAAGAAAACCTATATTGGAGTTTTAAATTTTTTTTTGATAGATATCAATTTGGTTTCCCTCTTCCAATTCCTCATTTGTCATTGGATTACAATCCCAGACTATAGCCCCCAAACTTTTGTTAAAACCAGGTGAGGTGGGGGGAGGTGGGGGGGTTCTCAAGCTCCCGACTTGCCCTTCTTCTTTGACTGAAACAGAGTTTATTCCTTTTTAAACAGTGGTTGTGCTTACCACCCAGGTGATTATTTTACTTGTTTACCTTTACTGTGATCGTGAAAGAACCAACTGGACAAGTTTTCTTGAGTTTATACTAGAGTGAAGTTTATTATCCTTAACACTCGAACCCTGATTTAAAATAATTTAAAATACACTACACATTCACGCACACATTCACACGAGAATTCAGAGTCTGTAAAGTGGATGATCTGGTAGTCCTTGTCTGAAGCTGTATTCTTGAAGTCCTCGCAGGTCAAACTGCATTTTGTGATTGGCTGGCTTTGCTCAGGGTTTTTTTGAAGGCAGAATTGTAATTGGCTCTCTTCCCCTGCTCACTGGCTGCAGCGGTCTGTAGGCTTGGAGGATCCACAAGCGCAGACAGCTTTCAATCCTGATGGTTTATGGGGACAGAGAAAGAGAGAGAGAGAGAGAAAAGGAAGCATGCAACTTTTTGCTGATGCACACTCTGAGTTACTGCTTGTCTTCTGTGAGTGTAACAAAACGTCTGTTTTTTTTCAGAGTTGGACAATCACATGGTTCTTTTAATCCCCTTTGTTTTTAGTGAGATACAACGTTCAGAATTGGCTCCACAGGTTTCAGGATGACAATATTTATACTTAGAGGGGTTTGCACTTGCAAAGTCAATGTGTCAGGATGGCCTTGACTGACATGTTAATGAAGCAATCCAATGTAATTCTACATCAAACCATTAGAGTCATACAGCACCGAAACAGGCCCTTCGAGTCCGTGCCGACCATCAACCACCCATCTTTACTAATCATACATTAATCCCATTTTGCCCTCTCACATCCCCATAATTCTCCTACCACCTACCTACACTAGGGGCAATTTTTACAATGGCCAATTTACCTATCAACCCACAAGTTTTTGGCATGTGGAAGGAAACCGGAGCACCTGGAGGAAACCCACGCGGTCACAGGGAGAACTTGCAAACTCTGCACAGGCAGTACCCAGAACCAAACCTGGGTCACTGGAGCTATGAGGCTGCGGTGCTGACCACTGCGCCACTGTGCCGCTCTAACATTGTTCTGGGTCCAGGGCTCCTCAGACATCAGTCTGCAGTTGGGCCTTTGAATGTGTAAAGGTGTTTCAGATGCAAATTGCAGTGGCCATTTTAGCTGCCAATTTTTTTAAAGTTACTGTAGGATTTTTTCCATGAAAAGTCGAATGTAAATTTCCAGCATTCTCATTTGGCATATGGGGTATGCTTGACAGGGTGATCAGGTCTGTCAGTAGTTTCCTTGCAAGTTGCCAAAATCTGTTCCTAACTGCACACTTCTCATAATACAAAGATCGCATTCATGACAACCCCCAGCCCTCACCTCTTTGATTATAGAGTCATAGAGTCGTACAGCATAGAAACAGGCCCTTCGGCCCACCTTGTCCATGCTGACCATAATACCTATCTATACTAATCCCACCTGTCTGCATTAATTCCATATCCCTCTATGCCTTGCTCATTCAAGTACCTGTCCAGATGCCTCTTAAATGTCACTACTGTTCCTGCCTCCACCACCTCCTCTGGCAGCTCATTCCAGATACCCACTATTCTTTGTGTGAAAAATTTACCCCTTTGATCGCCTTTAAACCTCCTCCCTCTCACCTTAAATCTATGCCCTACCATAGTCACCCCTACCATGGGAAACAGACTCTGGCTATCTACCCTATCTATGCCTCTCATAATTTTATATACCTCTATCATGTCCCCTCTCAGCCTCCTTCGCTCCAGGGAAAACAGAGCCGGCCTATCCAATCTTTCTTTATAACACAAGCCCTCTAAACCAGGCAACATCCTTGTGAATCTTTTCTGCACCCTCTCTAGCTTAATCACATCTTTCCTGTAGTGCAGCGACCAGAACTGCACACAGTACTCCAAATGCGGCCTAACCAACGTTAGGTACAACTGTACCATGACGTCCCAACTCTTGTACTCAGTGCCTCAGCCGATGAAGGCAAGCATGCCATACGCCTTCTTCACCACCCTGTCTACCTGTGTTGCCACTTTCAAGGAACTATGTACTTGCACCCCAAGGTCTCTCTGCTCAACAACACTCCCCAGGGCCCTGCCATTGACTGTATATGTCCTGCTCTGGTTTAACTTCCCAAAATGCATCACTTGGCACTTGTCTGCATTAAATTCCATTTGCCAATCCCTTGCCCACTTTCCCAGTTGATCTATATGCTGTTGTAACCTTAGACAACCTTCTTCACTGTCCACTATACCACCAATTTTGGTGTCATCTGCAAACTTACTAATCATGCCCCTTACATTCACATCCAAGTCATTAATATATATGACAAACAGCAGAGGGCCCAGCACCGATCCCTGCGGCACACCACTGGTCACTAGCCTCCAATCTGAAAAACAACCCTCCACTACCACCCTCTGCCTCCTATCACCAAGCCAATTTTGTATCCAATTTGCTAGCTCACTCTGGATCCCATGTGTTTGAAACTTCTGGACCAGCTTACCATGCGGAACCTTGTCAAGGGCCTTGCTAAAGTCCATGTAGACAGCGTCCATTGCCCTGCCCTCATCAATCCTCTTGGTCACCTCCTCAAAAAACTCAATCAAATTCGTGAGTCATGATTTCCCACGCACAAAGCCATGCTGACTATCCCTAATCAGACCATGCCTTTCCAAATGCATATAAATCCTGTCTCTCAGAATCCCTTCCAATAACTTTCCCACCACTGATGTAAGGCTCACCAGCCTGTAGTTCCCTGGCTCATCCCTGCTGCCCTTCTTAAATAAAGGCACAAAATTAGCTATCCTCTAGTCTTCCGGTACCTCACCCGTGGCTAACGATGATACACAAATCTCTGTCAGGGCCCCAGCAATCTCCACCCTTGCTTCCCAGAGCATCCTAGGATACACCTGGTTGTACCACTTGCTTTGATCACCTTCCAATCCTGGGTCAGTGAATAGTGCATTGTCACACAAATGTCCTCATTCTGTTTGATGTTTAACAATTTTCACACAAAGGTGTTTTGATGGAGAAAAATCCTGGGCTTATCAGCAACATCAGGTTGTTGATGGGTTTTACCCCAGCAACAATTTTGATATTAACATTTCCAAGAGATGAAGGACCAATCAAGACTTACTGGAACCATGGTAGTTACTTGTTGTGTTGATTTGTTAGTTTTGTAAACAGCCTGGCCACAGTCAATAAACATGTGGCATGCTCATGAGAAATGCAGCAATGAAAATACAAAAAAAGTAAACTGAAGAGCTAAAAAATTGATACAATTTTAGATTAGATTAGAGATACAGCACTGAAACAGGCCCTTCGGCCCACCGAGTCTGTGCCGAACATCAACCACCCATTTTTTATACTAATCCTACACTAATCCCATATTCCCAACAAACATCCCCACCTATCCCTATATTTCCCTACCACCTACCTATACTAGTGACAATTTATAATGGCCAATTTACCTATTAACCTGCAAGTCTTTTGGCTTGTGGGAGGAAACCAGAGCACCCGGAGAAAACCCACGCAGACACAGGGAGAACTTGCAAATTCCACACAGGCAGTACCCGGAATCGAACCCGGGTCCCTGGAGCTGTGAGGCTGCGGTGCTAACCACTGCGCCACTGTGCCGCCCTAATTTTAAAAGACTGGTACATTTACTTTCAACAAAATGATGGACCCAGTCACATGACAAATACTACCTCCTGCAGTACAATATGCATCCATGTCTACTAGAACAATTAAACCTATCTACATGGAAATGAGACAGCTCATCACACATGGATGTAAGCTATACACAAGACGCGCCAAAACATAGACACTCCCAGACTCCATCTCCAACTATCCTTCACCACAATAGAGTGTGAACATGGGACCAACAAAAGCCATTGTAGTAGCCCATCAAAAACTGAGACCTAAAGTCACATGGGATAAACTAACACTTATTGATTGTACCTGTAAACGTAATCGTTTTGAAGAACAAAGGAGTCTTTTCCAGCTCAGCCATCAACATCAGCCTGGACTCTCCAGCCACATGGACAACATTGATGGCCATCTTGAATTCCAGCACAAGGCACAGAGAGAGAGAGAGAGAGACACCAGTTCCAGCTAACATTTGAATCCTGCTGAGACAAGTTGAAAGCTAACTGCAGCAGAGAAAAGAGAGTGCCTTTGAAACAACTCCTACAACTATGAAAACTGAACTAAGAACATCAGTGCCATCTTCAAACTGAAATGAACCGCCAGAGTCTTCAGCAACCCAGCAAACACAAGGCAACCAGCAAACAGGCCTGCAACTTTAAAACTCACTTTCCAGAGGATCCCACAGGTTTTCCTGAAACTACAGACTTTTATATCTTGAACTCTTAAAACCTCTTACCCTTTATCTTCTATTTATCTCTTCTTGAGTGTGCTTGTGAGAGTGACTGCACGTGCGGGTGGTGTGCAATCATTTCACGTGATGAATATTGCTCAATAAGTATTTATTTGGAAAATAACACAGGGGCTGAAACATTAATTTAAACAAAACACAGTGGTCAGTTGGGAAATGAACGGTGGAAACCACCCATGCCATCACCCATCTGATCATAACGCATGATAGTCAGTTAAATTTAAACAAACACATGCCTTAGTGAGGTCTAATTACTCCAGTTATTTTCTTGGCTAACATATTCATGAAGTCAATCTGTGTCTCTGTATGAATAATGTCCTTTCAGCTTACAGCTTGTTTTAAAAGTTCCTCAAGACATGCTGAGATACGAAGCTTGGTCAATTTCTTATGATTGGTCAATTTACAATACTACCTTTACATTACAGCTGCTTAAACCTTTAATGTCAGTTTACTTTGAGTTAAATGCATTCTTGCTGAAGGACTGGCTACACTATTTCAGAACATCTGCTGTACTGAATGATTCAGTCTCTTAATCACATTTTATCTCATGTCATTTATCTACCCTATTGCAACAACTTGATTAAACAATCCCATTACAATTCATCCTTGTATTCAGCAGAATCATGAGAAAGCTCAATCAAAGCTAAACCACAACTATATCTCAATTAGATGCTTCTGCAAACAGACAAATAATACACAACAGCACCTGCAGTATTTTGCTTTTGTAACCAGAGAATCATAGAATGGTTCCAGAACAGGCGACCATTTAGCTTCTCATTTCCCTGCTGGCACTCTGTAAGAACAATTCACCTAGTCCTACTCCCCCAGCTTTTCTTCATAGCCCTGCAAATCTTTTCCCTTTTGAAAGCCCGGATTGAATCAGCCTCCGCCACGATCTCAGGTCCTAACCACTCGATGTGCAGAAAGATTTTCCTCATGTCACGGTTGGTTCCTTTCACAATCACCTAAAATTTGTGTTGTCTAGTTGTCAACCCTTCCAACAATGGGAACAGTTTCTGTCTATTGACTCTGTCCAGACCCGACATGATTTTGAACATTTCTATCAAATCTCCTCTCTGTTGTGGGATCACTTTAAGAGACTGTAAGTGGAGAGTCACCGATGGATGTGATGTCACATCACACATGACCAGAGAGCTGTGGATGTAGAACGATAGAGTAAAGTGTGTGTAGGTGTGCTCCCTGTATTAGATGTGTGTATTTATGTTCTAACGCAAGTTACAATAAAGATTCACATATTCTTCTTACATTATTTGTATTCCTGTACAAGTTACAATAAAGATTCACATATTCTTCTTACATTATTTGTATTCCTGTAAATCTTCTGGCAATTCACACACTAACAGAACAAATAATAGAATATGGTGACAGATTTGGGGATTTTTCCAAAGAACACAGTTGCAATCAGGTGAGGAGGGGTCACAAGGCTCCCATCTTATCCTTCCTCTTATTTGACCGCAAAAGGGTTTATTCTTTTTTAAACAATAGATGTACTTACCACTTCAATGAGTTTTACATTTTACCTTTGTTGTGATCGTAAAATGAACCAATCGGGCAGGTTTTCTTGAGTTTAAACAAGCAAGACGTGAGTTTATTGTATTTAACAATCTAAACCTAATCTAAATAAAATAATAAACGCACGTTACACATTCACACACGAAAATCACACACACACAAATCGATTAAATGATGAGGGGTAGATTTGTGGTTGGATTAGACTCCAGAACAAATAAAAATTAATACACAGTCTGTGGGGTTGGATGATTCCGTTGTCTTCCGGCTGAAGTTGTGTTCTTGACGTCTTTGGCTGGTAAATGTGCAGGTTGTGACTGGACCACCTGGTTCAGGGTTTTCTAGTAGGCAGAATTGTAGGTGGCTTTCTTCCCCTGCTGCCTTTGTCTTGGATCCAGCAACCAGCAGCTAGGCTTCACAAGGCCCACAAGGCCTTCTAGAGAGAGAGAGAGAAAGAGAGAGAGAGGAATCCTCCTTCTGGCTTCTGCCCAGAATGACTGCCAGCTCTTTATAAAAAAGTTAACTGTAGAAATCCAGCTCTTTCTGTTTCATTAAAAGTTTAATGTAGGTTTCCAATTGAATTAAAAAATTCTTCTTTGGCATAGCAGGTTTTCTTGATATCTCCTCCCACGCAGAATGAAATGTGATCATGGGAACAGTAAATTATAGGATTGTAGATAAATATCACACACATTCATTCTCAAACTCACTTCTTTGAATTGCTGCAGCTGGCATTGTTTACATAAATATTCTTTTATTTTATTTTTTAGAGAGATACAGCACTGAAATAGGCCCTTCAGCCCACCGGGTCTGTGCTGACCATCAACCACACATTTATACTAATCCTACAACCCTCTCACATCTCCACCTTCCCAAAATTCCCCTACCACCTACCTATACTAGGGGCAATTTATAATGGCCAATTTACCTATCAACCTGCAAGTCTTTGGCTGTGTGAGGAAACCAGAGCAACCGGCGAAAGCCCATGTGGTCACAGGGAGAACTTGTAAACTCCGCACAGGCAGTACCCAGAATCGAACACGGGTCGCTGGAGCTGTGAGGCTGTAGTGCTAACCACTGCATCACTCTGACCACAATTAAACATGCTAGTTTAATTTTTTTCAATTTTGTCATGATACTTTCTTTGGAGGAGTCATCATTAAGAAATTGCATTTCTTTTGGGTTACGTGTTGTCAAATGGGGCTAAAGTTTCTTCAGCATCAATTTGTAATTTGACTTTTCTAATATTTGTCAGTTCCGAAGAAGGGTCACTGACCCGAAACGTTAACTCTGCTTCTCTTTCCACAGATGCTGCCAGACCTGCTGAGTGATTCCAGCATTTCTTGTTTTTGTTTCAGATTTCCAGCATCCGCAGTATTTTGTTTTTATCAATTTGTAATACCCTGGCAATGTGCATCTCAATAAACATGTGGTTGGTGAAGCTTGGGGTATTCAAATTTCCATTAGTCCTTGTGGCGAGTCCTCCAGTATGTACAAGCTTTAACCCTTCAACTACTGTTTCTGCAACATGTAGCTTTAACCGTTCAGGTTCCAGCATCTTGATAATTTTTCTCTCTTTTGTTTGTCCATTTCCATGGCTGCCTAGGATCTTTGTTCCTGCCAAGGTAATTTTTTTTTTAAAAGAGTCAGCAGTGGGTGAGTCTATCCTGCACTCTTGTTCAATGTTTTGCTGAGTCATGCAAAGGCTTTTGACTTCAGGGGATGAGTGGTTTCCTTTTTTTCTGACTGTAGGGGAGGATCCTTTGCTAATCTCCCCTTTGTCCAAGAGGACACTCTTGTCTGCAGGTATTTGTGCAGACTCTACTGAACTCCCCTGTGGTACTTTGACGAGGAGAGGCATCACCCCCATGATTTCTGTGCCCCCTAGAGTTCTTTCTTTGACTCTGAATGTTCCTGTAAATGCTGTTAGCAACTCTGGTGGGGTGCTTCTAGTGTCTGTATTTATGTCGGGCAATGTGGCGTCTAACTTTTCACATTTTTCGGGGTTGGCTGACCGGACAGTAGGGGTTTTCATCAGGGATTCCTCCCGGACTTCCTTTAACTCACCCTCTTGGTCACTTTTTCCCCTTCCCTGTCTAACCTTTAGCCAGCCGTGTGCCTTTTTGTTCTCGGCAGGGAGTCACTTACAGTTCACCAGCCCTCTGCTGGAGGGTCCACCTAACACCGGTACAGGACTTAGGGGGTGTAGGTTTCACTGTAGAACATAGAACATAGAACATAGAACAGTACAGCACAGTACAGGCCTTTCGGCCCACGATGTTGTGCCGACCCTTTAACCTACTCTAAGATCAAACTACCTACATACCCTTCATTCTACTATCATCCATGTACCTATTCCAAGAGTCGCTTAAATGTCCCTAATGTATCTGCTTCTACTACCACCGCTGGCAGTGCATTCCAGGCACCCACCACTCTCTGTGTAAAGAACCTACCTCTGACATCTCCCCGAAACCTTCCTCCAATCACCTTAAAATTATGCCCCCTGGTGATAGCCCTTTCTGCCCTGGGAAAAAGTCTCTGGCTATCCACTCTATCTATGCCTCTCATCATCTTGTACACCTCTATCAAGTCACCTCTCATCCTTCCTCGCTCCAATGAGAAAAGCCCTAGCTCCCTCAACACAATATTCCACGTGTGGTGTAACCAGGGCTTTATAGAGCTGCAGCATAACCTCGCGGCTCTTAAACTCAATTCCCCTGTTAATGAAAGCCAACACCCCATACGCCTTCTTAACAACCCATCAACTTGGATGGCAACTTTGAGGGATCTATGGACGTGGACCCCAAAATCCCTCTGTTCCTCCACACTGCCAAGAATTCTGTCTTTAAGCCTCTATTCTGCATTCAAATTCGACCTTCCAAAATGAATCACTTCACACTTTTCCAGGTTGAACTCCATCAGCCACTTCTCAGCCCAGCTCTGCATCCTGTCAATGTCCCGTTGCAACCTACAACAGCCCTCCACACTATCCACAACTCCAGCAACCTTTGTGTCATCGGCAAACTTACTAACCCAGCCTTCCACTTCCTCATCCAAGTCATTTATAAAAATCACAAAGAGCAGAGGTCCCAGAACAGATCCCTGCGGAACACCACTGGTCACCGAGCTCCAGGCTGAATACTTTCCATCTACTACCACCCTCTGTCTTCTATGGGCCAGCCAATTCTGTATCCAGACAGCCAAATTTCCCTGTATCCCATGCCTCCTTACTTTCTGAATGAGCCTACCATGGGGAACCTTATCAAATGCCTTGCTAAAATCCATATACACCACATCCACTGCTCTTCCTTCATCAATGTGTTTTGTCACATCCTCAAAGAATTCAATAAGGCTTGTGAGGCATGACCTGCCCCTCACAAAGCCATGCTGACTGTCTCTAATCAAACTATGCTTTTCCAAATAATCATAAATCCTGTCTCTCAGAATCCTCTCCAATAATTTGCCCACCACCGACGTAAGACTGACTGGTCTGTAATTCCCAGGGTTATCCCTATTCCCTTTCTTGAACAAGGGAATAACATTTGCCACCCTCCAATCATCTGGTACTACTCCAGTGGACAGTGAGGACGCAAAGATCATCGCCAAAGGCGCGGCAATCTCTTCCCTCGCTTCCCGTAATATCCTTGGGTATATCTCGTCTGGCCCCGGGGACTTATCTATCTTCATGTCTTTCAAAATTTCCAGCACATCCTCCTTCTTAACATCAACCTGTTTGAGCATATCAGCCTGTTTCACGCTGTCCTCACAAACGTCCAGGTCCCTCTCACTAGTGAATACTGGAGCAAAGTATTCATTAAGGACCTCCCCTACCTCCTCCGACTCCAGGCACATGTTCCCTCCACTATCCCTGATCGGCCCTACCCTCAACGTGGCACATGTGGCAAATCCTGCAGTACTCCACCACGTCTTTGTGGAGCTTTGGCCAGTCAAACTGCTGTCATATGTGGGCTTTGGTCTTTTGTATACTGGCATGTACAGCCACAGTAGTCTTGTGGGCCCTTCTGAATATTTCTCCCCGGTACCTCTGCGGCACCACTAACTGGTGAACTACTGTCCACTCCTTGCTCTCAGGTTTGTGACGAGAACTCCATTTCCTCATCAGTACCTTATTCTTTAAATAGTAGTAATCAGGGATTGCCTCTGCTTCACTTTCAGACTGGGCAGCCTATGCTAATTCTCACAATACTGGGTCAGCTCGCTGAGCCTCAACTAGGAAAATCCATTTAGTTCATTCCCTGGGTCTCCTAACTTTCCAAAGAAAGTCTCAGACAGACAGACTTGGTCATCTGCCTGCAATGCCAATTCAGTCTCCTCAGGGTGATCTGTTTTGATCATGGACTGATCCACTACACATTCAGGGAAACTGCAGGGATCCGTCTCCTGCCACTGTCCTGTCTCTCTGACCTCGTGTGTGTTTTTTTTTACTACTGTGGGGGACTACCACCTTCACCCCTGTAAACCGTTGAGCGGAGTCAACTCCCCTTTGGCCCCTTTATTGCCTGCACCCACTTGATCCTGGCCGTTACGTGGGACTAAGTCCTCTTAATTCAGGCTCAGGCGAGGTGTTTGGGATATCGGGTTACAGGAGAGCCACCCTCCACTTAATCCACCGGCTACGGTTAATGGCTTAGCACAAAGAGGAGGAAACTCAGTCCTTTCTTTAACTATCAATTTACTTTATTCACGTTGTTGTACATGTAAGAATAAGGCTTATACACTTAGTTAGACAAAAGCATGCAACTCAAACTGAGTTATACAGTTAATAACAAAGCTAGCTAGAGTTGATAAGCACACCCACTAGGTTCCTCTGACCTTTCCCTGACCTAGTCACAGAAAACAAAGGATAATACCCGAAAAAGGGAGAGCTGATGCTGGCCAGGCATTCCGTTCTCTCTTTTACGTTGTCGCCGCGTTGCTCACGTAGTGTCTTCCACTTCCGCGATGGTTGTTCTCCAGAGTTTATCGCTGGCTCTATGCCCGAAAAGCTCTATTCTTATTCTCCTTCTTATCTCTCCAGAACTGAGCTGTCTCTTTCCGATTGGTTTAAGCCTGCTCACCTCGTTCGTATCTTCTCCTAATTGGCCCAGGCCCAAAGACCCCGGTATCACACCGTGTCCAAATAAGGCTCTTTTCCTGCGATTGCTCCTTTGTCTTGTCACATAAATTAATTAGTTCAAACTGGTTTTTACCAGCACAGGCCAGTGTCTGAGCTCCAGATTACTACAGGTCACAAACAATCCAGCAGTTTGTAACTGATTCTGTATTTCTTGCAGCCCCTGGCCAACACCCCGCCAGATCATTACCTAGACCAGGTCAACCCTATCCACAGGAAAACTAGGGACAATACTACGGTCACCAGTCCCGAAAATAGGGCGCACTCCAGGTGCATCCGGTGTACAGGTAAAGACATACACTGCCCTCCAATACCATTCACCCACTCTTACTGCAGTTAAAGCCACAGCTTGTTCTGTTGTGCTTTCCATCAGGTTTCCATCTTCACTGAGCAGGTGTGCCCTGATTAACCCTAGCAGCTTTCCCTGTAGTTTCCAGCAGTCAGCTCTTAAATGCCCTGCTTTATTACAAAGGAAGCACACAAGTCTCCGTGTCTCACGTTTGCTCACAGCACCTTCCTTTTTGGCTGGAGGAGGCACCCCTGTGTCTCCTGCTTTCCTTTCTCTCCCAGGACTGCTTATGCTCCTATCACCTTCCCACCCTTTGTCCTTTTCGGATTTGTGGGGGTGACTTGGAAAAGTTCTCTCCTGGGAAACCGACTTCTGAATTAAAGCAAACTCATCAGCCAGAATGGCCGCTTGCTGGGCTCTCTGGGTATGGAGAGTGGGCAAGAGTGTTTAATTTCCTCCAACAGAATTACTTCTTTGAGATTCTCATAGCTGAGCTGTACTTTAAGAACCCTCAGCCACTGGTCAAAAGCCAGCTGCTTACATCTTTCAAACTCCAGATAAGTTTGATTAGCTTGCTTCTTGAGTGTTCTAAGCTTTTGGCAATAGGCTTCGGGAACTAATTCATAAGCCCCAAGGATAGCATTTTTGGTCAGTTCATAATTTGATGAACTCTCATCTGGCAACAAGGAATAAACCACATAGGCTTTTCCAGTTAGCTTGCTCTGTAATAAAAGAGGCCAGGTCTCAACTGGCCATTTTAGCTGCCTTGCCAGTTTCTCAAAGGACACAAAAAATGTTTCCACATCTTCCTCATTGAATTTTGGAATTAATTGAGCTAGTTTTAACAATTTTGTACCGAGACCTGAATTATGCTCCTCCATATTAGCCATGCTTTCACTGGGGTTACTCTATCACCCCTTAGTTAACTCAAGCCACTTCAACTGGGCAGCACAATGGTGCAGTGGTTAGCACTGCAGCCGCACAACTCCAGGGACCCGGGTTCAATTCTGGGTACTGCCTGTACGGTGTTTGCAAGTTCTCCCTGTGATCGCGTGGGTTTTCGCCAGGTGCTCCGGTTTCCTCCCACAGCCAAAGACTTGCAGGTGATAAGTAAATTGGCCATTGTAAATTGTCCCTAGTGTAGGTAGGGAGTATGGGATTACTGCAGGGTTAGTATAAATGGGTGGTTGTTGGTCGGCACAGACTCGAAGGGCCTGTTTCTGTGCTGTATCTCTAAAATAGCTCTCTCTTTTCATATTGTTGTTGGTCGGCACAAACTCGAAGGGCCTGTTTCAGTGCTGTATCTCTAAAATAGCTCTCTCTTTTAATATTCTTTCTCTCTCCCACTCCTCAAATTCAAGTTTCCTCTGTTCCAATTGTATCTTTGTTAACAACGCCCTGTCAGAGTCTGCTTCTCACCCTGTTTCTGTTTCTTCAGATTCAAGGGAAAAATGGTTGGCCTCTAGCCTGAGGAGTTCAGACTTCCTAGCCTTGCCACGTACAGTCATCCCACACTGCTCAGCCATTTTGCTCAACTCCTCTATAGACAGTGCTTTTAACTTGTCACAAGTTACTTCACTCTGGCTTGGAGAGCTACGAGCTTCAGTTGCAGACATGTTAGAAGATTCTTCAAATGAGGCCATATGGATAGAATTTAAAAACAAAAAGGGGACAATCACTTAGCTGGGAGTGTACTACATGCCTCCAAGTAGTCAGGGAGAGACAAAGGAGCAGATGTGTAGGCGAATCTTAGAAAGGTATAAAAATAATAGGGTAATAATAATAGGGGATTTCAACTTCCCCAATATTTACTGAGATAGTCCTTGTGCAAAAGGCTTAAAGGGGGCGGAATTCTTAAAGTGCATACAGGAGAGCTTTTTGAGCCAGTATGTAGAAAGTCTTACAAGAGAAGGGGCAGTACTGGACCTAATCCTAGGGAATGAATCCGGAAAAGTGGTAGAAGTGTCAGTGAGGAAGCAATTCGGGGATAGTGACCATAACAATGTAATATCTAAGTTAGTTATGGAAAAGGACAAAAATGGACCGGAAATAAAGGTACTGAATTGGGGGAAGGCCAAATTCAATATGATAAAACAGGATCTGGCCAAAGTGGACTGGGAGCAGCTACTTGTAGGAAAGTCTGCATCAGACTAGTGGAAGTCATTCAAAAAGGAAATGAGAGTTCAGGGCCAACATGTTCCCATAAAGTTGAAGGGTAGGACGAACAAGCCAGGGAACCCTGGATGTCAAGGTATATAGAAGATTGGATCAGGAAAAAAAGGAGGCTTATGGCAGATTCAGAGCGCTGAAACAGCAGAAGCCATAGAGGAGTATAGAAAATGTAGGGGGTACTTAAAAAAGTAATTAGGAGAGCGAAGAGGGGAAATGAAAAAGCAGTGGCGGGCAAGATAAAGGAAAATCCCAAGGCATTTTATAAGTATATTAAGGGCAAGAGGATAACCAGTGAAAGAGTAGGGCCCATTAGTGACCAAAATGGCAATCTGTGTGTGGAGCCAGAGGACATTGGTGAGGTTTTAAATGATTACTGTTCATCTGTGTTCACTATGGAGAAGGACGATGTGGGAGTGGAGATCAGGGAGGGGGATTGTGATATACTTGAACATATTAGCATTGAAATGGAAGCGGTATTAGCAGTTTTAGCGGGCTTAAAAGTGGATAAATCCCCAGGCCTAGATGAGATGTATCCCAGGCTGTTAGGTGAGGCAAGGGAGGAGATAGCAGGGGCTCTGCCACAAATTTTCAAATCCTCTCTGGCCATGGGAGAGATGCCAGAGGACTGGAGGGCAGCGAATGTGGTACCATTATTCAAGAATGGTTGCAGGGATAAACCAGGTAATTACAGGCTGGTGAGTCTAACATCAGTGAAAGGGAAATTATTGGAAAAAATTCTGAGGTACAGGATTAATCTCCACTTGGAGAGGCAGGGATTAATCAGGGATAGTCAACATGGCTTTGTCAGGGGGAGATCATGTCTAACAAACTTGATTGAATTTTTTGAGGCGGTGACTAGATGTGTAGATGAGGGTAAAGCAGTTAATGTAATCTACATGGAGTTCAGTAAGGGTTTTGATAAGGTACCGCATGGGAGATTGGTTAAGACAGTAAGAGCCCATGGGATCGAGGGCAATTTGGAAAAGTGGATCCAAAATTGGCTTAGCGGTGAGGCTTGTTTCTGCGAGTGGAAGCCTGTGACCACTGGTGTACCACAGGGATCGGTGATGGGACCCCTGCTGCTTGTAGTGTGCATGAATGATTTAGACGTGACTATTGGAGGTATGATCAGTAAGTTTGCAGATGACACGAAAATTGGTGGTGTCGTAAATAGTGAGAAGGAAAGCTTTTGATTACAGGACGATATAGAAGGGCTGGTAAGATGGGCAGAGCAGTAGCAAATGGAATTTAATCCTGAGAATTGTGAGCTGATGCATTTTGGGAGGACTAACAAAGCAAGGGAATATACAATGGATGGTAGGACCCTAGGAAGTACAGAGAGTCAGAGTGACCTTGATGTACTTGTCCATGGATCACTGAAGGCATCAGCACAGAGAGATAAGGTGGTTAGGAAGGCATATGGGATACATGCCTTTATTAGCCGAGGTATAGAATATAAGAGCAGGGGGTTATGATGGAGCTGTGTAAAACGCTAGTTAGGCCACAGCGGGAGTACTGTGTACAGTTCTGGGCACCACACCATGGGAAGGATGTGATTGCACTGGAGAGGGTACAGAGGAGATTCACCAGGATGTTGCCTGGGCTGGAGCATTTCAGCTATGAAGAGAGACTGGATAGGCTAAGATTGCTTTCCTTAGAGCAGAGAAAGCTGAGGGGGGACCTGATTGAGGTATACGAAATTATGAGGGACATTGATAGGGTAGATAGGGAGAAATGTTTTCCCTTAGCAGAGGTGTCAAGAACCAGGGGGCATAGATTTAAGGTAAGCGACAGAAGGTTTAGAGGGGATTTGAGGAAAATGTGTTTCACCCAGAGGGTGGTTGGGATCTGGAACACGCTGCCTGAAGGGGTGGCAGAGGCAGGAACCCTCACAACATTTAAGAAGTATTTAGATGAGCACTTGAAACGCCATAGCATAACAGGCTACGGGCCAAGTGCTGGAAAATGAGATTAGAATAGATAGGTGCTTGATGGCCGGCACTGACACGATGGGCCAAAGGGCCTGTTTCTGTGCTGTATAACTCGATGACTCTTTGGGCTGGCTTTTACCTAAGGCAGACGGGAATTCGCCACCCACGTGAAAGTTGGTGGCGAACCCGCTTCCGCCTAGTCCGGGGATACGTCCCGCATTTTACGGATCCCCGGGCTTTAATTGTCCTGAGGCAGGACTTCCACCTTAGTCCCAGCTGCGCCATCGGGAACTGTGGCCACTGCTGGGACAGCAGCCCAGCCAATGCCACGGATCCAGGAGGGAAGGTAAGTTGGGGTTGCTTCACCAGGGGGATCAGTCCTTCCTTGGTGAGGCTGGAGTGGTCCTTTGAGGAAAGGGGGCATCTTGGGTCCCGGGGGTGGGTTGGGAGGCGGGGGCGCCCTCAATCGGGCACCCTGTCCCTGACTGCCATGGTCCCCCCTGGGGTGCGGAAAGGCCGGCAGCTATTGCTGGGCGGCCTTTCACGTTGCCTGCACGCCCGCTTGCCACGGGTAAAATACCCGTGGAGGCAGGCGAGGGCCCTTAAGTGGCTGTTAAGTGGCCCAGACCACCATCCGACCCGCTGGGGCGGCGTAAAATTCAGCCCCATGACTCTATGTTAATATTCAATCACACACAACCACAAGAAAACCTGTATTGAAATCTTGCTTTTTTTTCACTTGTGAACAATTTGGCTTCCCACTTCCAATTTCCCAGTTGTCTGTGGGTCAATTCTGGACACTAGCACCCAAATTTCTGTTACGACCAGGTGAGAAAGAGGTCTTGGATTCCCTTTCAGCTTTCACCTGGTCTTACTGTAATAGGGTTTAATTTTAAACACACCGTGTTTTTAGCTCCCCCTCAGTGAATCCTTTGATTGATTAGATTAGAGATACAGCACTGAAACAGGCCCTTCGGCCCACCGAGTCTGTGCCGAACATCAACCACCCATTTATACTAATCTTACACTAATCCCATATTCCTACCAAACATCCCCACCTGTCCCTATATTTCCCTACCACCCACCTATACTAGTGACAATCTATAATGGCCAATTTACCTATCAACCTGCAAGTCTTTTGGCTTGTGGGAGGAAACCGGAGCACCCGGAGAAAACCCACGCAGACACAGGGAGAACTTGCAAACTCCACACAGGCAGTACCCGGAATCAAACCCGGGTCCCTGGAGCTGTGAGGCTGCGGTGCTAACCACTGCGCCACTGTGCCGCCCTTGTTCTCCACTTTCCAATTATAAAGCAAAGAAACCAGAACAAACAGGCTTTCTTTGCTTTAAAGAAGAAAAGTTGAAATTTATTAAATTTAAACTCTAATTCGGTTAACGCGTACGGATACACGACGTACCCCATGCTAGCATGCATATGCGATACACACACACTAATATAGACAGAAAAGAGCAGAAGAAAAATAAAGTGGAAAAGTTTGAGGCAATATCTGAAGAGTTGTTGTTACAGATCTTCGAGCTCACTGTGGAGTCCTTGTTTGTAGGTAGACCTTGCTTTTTGTTGGAACCCAGTATTCTTGTTAAACCTTGTTTTCCAAGGTTCATGTGTCTTCAGTGGATTCAGTGGCTTGTGAGAAAGAGATGGGAGCAGACAGACAGGAGAGGCTGTGGCAAGCCAGCCAGAAGAGATTTTCTCAATCCAGGAGTATTTTTCTTTTTGTTTGTACAAATTCAAAAAACTCAGGTTGCCCAGCAGGTTTGTCATGCGACTAGCTGGTTTCACCATGTCCGTTTGTGTATTCGGCCATCTTATCAGTCAGCCTGGAATGTGAGCTCCCCCACCTTCAACGTCTGGTGATCAAAAGTCCATTGAGCGTTGAATGTCAGGGAATGGCTCCTTTGTCCTTCCAAACGTCATCTGTTAATAATCAAACGTGCCTTCCAGCCACGGCCAATCTGCTCAACAAGTTCTCCCTTCGCTCCAGTAACAGTTTAAAATCAATGTTCATGACAAAATTAATGTGCCCTATTCTTGACAGGTGGGGGCCTAGTATGACAAAGGTCACACTCCAGGTGCACCCAGTATAAAGATATGGGCCTGCACTGCCCTCCAATACCATTCAATAACACTCTAGCATTCAATGCACTCTCTGGGGGAAAGGTCATGCATTTTCCCAGCAGAAGCGATTTGGTTGCCCCTGTATCCCTAAGTATGAGTATGGGCCTGCTTGCCTCACTCGAGGGGTATGGGGCCACTTTTCCTTGTGATACAAAATCCTGCTAACTTTCAAGGATTTTGTTACATTTTCCCACACTCACAGTGATAAGGTTTACTGGGTCTTACTACTGCAATTAAATCCACAGCCTGCTCTGCTGTGTTCTCCATCAGGGCCCCTTGTCCTGCACTGTTGAATGCCCTGATTAATCCTACATGTTTTCCCCATAATTTTCAGCAGTCAGCTCGAAGGTGATCTACCTTGTTGCAATGGAAGCACACAGGTCTTCAGGCAGCACTCCTGCTCTCAGCACTGTCCTTAATGGCCTGAGGATGGCCAGGTTTGGGGGGTGGGGGCGGGGGATGACGAGAGAAATGTTTCCCTTGGGGTAAGGGCTTGTGTACAAGTGTAAATTCATCAGCTAGTATTGTGGCCTGCCTGGTTCTTAGAACTTTTTGTTCCTCTGTGTGAGTTTTAATGGGAAGGGGGAGTGAGTTTTAGAACCTCCTCGAGAAGGATCAGCTCTCTGAGGTTTTCGTATGTCGGCTGTAGCTTCAGTGAGCATGTCCACTGGTCAAAAGCAAGCTGCTTAGCCTTTTCAAACTTGAGGTAAGTTTGTTCAGGCTGTTTTCAGGAGGTTTGGGATTTTTGGCGGAACAGGACCAGCACTAGCTCATATGAGCCCAGGATAGTATTTTTAGGCATCTCATAGTCTGATGAACTCTCATCTGGCAACAATGAATAACCCTAATGGGCTTTTCATAGAACATAGAACAGTACAGCACAGTACAGGCCCTTCGGCCACGATGTTGTGCCGAACCTTTAACCTACTCTAAGATCAAACTACCTACATACCCTTCATTCTACTATCATCCATGGACCTATCCAAGAGTCGCTTAAATGTCCCTAATGTATCTGCTTCTACTACCACCGCTGGCAAGGCATTCCACGCACCCACAACTCTCTGTGTAAAGAACCTACCTCTGACATCTCCCCGAAACCTTCCTCCAATCACCTTAAAATTATGCCCCCTGGTGATAGCCCTTTCCGCCCTGGGAAAAAGTCTCTGGCTATCCACTCTATCTATGCCTCTCATCATCTTGTACCCCTCTATCAAGTCACCTCTCATCCTTCTTCGCTCCAATGAGAAAAGCCCTAGCTCCCTCAACCTTTCTTTGTAAGACATGCCCTCCAGTCCAGGCAGCATCCTGGTAAATCTCCTCTGCACCCTCTCTAAAGCTTCCACATCCTTCCTATAATGAGGCGACCAGAACTGAACACAATATTCCAAGTGTGGTCTAACCAGGCATAACCTCGTGGCTCTTAAACTCAATCCCCCTGTTAGTGAAAGCCAACACACCATACGCTTTCTTAACAACCCTATCAACTTGGATGGCAACGTTGAGCGATCTATGGACATGGACCCCAAGATCCCTCTGTTCCTCCACACTACCAAGAATCCTGTCTTTAAGCCTCTATTCTGCATTCAAATTCGACCTTCCAAAATGAATCACTTCACACTTTTCCAGGTTGAATTCCATCTGCCACTTCTCAGCCTAGTTCTGCATCCTGTCAATGTCGCGTTGCAACCTACAACAGCCTTCCACACTATCCACAACTCCAGCAACCTTCGTGTCATCGGCAAACTTGCTAACCCAGCCTTCCACTTCCTCATCCAAGTCATTTATAAAAATCACAAAGAGCAGAGGTCCCAGAACAGATCCCTGCGGAACACCACTGGTCACCGAGCTCCAGGCTGAATACTTTCCATCTACTACCACCCTCTGTCTTCTATGGGCCAGCCAATTCTGTATCCAGACAGCCAAATTTCCCTGTATCCCATGCCTCCTTACTTTCTGAATGAGCCTACCATGGGGAACCTTATCAAACGCCTTGCTAAAATCCATATACACCACATCCACTGCTCTTCCTTCATCAATGTGTTTTGTCACATCTTCAAAGAATTCAATAAGGCTTGTGAGGCATGACCTGCCCCTCACAAAGCCATGCTGACTATCTCTAATCAAACTATGTTTTTCCAAATAATCATAAATTCTGTCTCTCAGAATCCTCTCCAATAATTTGCCCACTACCGACGTAAGACTGACTGGTCTATAATTCCCAGGGTTATCCCTATTCCCTTTCTTGAACAAGGGAATAACATTTGCCACCCTCCAATCATCTGGTACTACTCCAGTGGACAGTGAGGACGCAAAGATCATCGCCAAAGGCGCGGCAATCTCTTCCCTCGCTTCCCGTAATATCCTTGGGTATATCCTGTCTGGCCCCTTGGACTTATCTGTCCTCATGTCTTTCAAAATTTCCAGCACATCCTCCCTCTTAACATCAATCCGTTCGAGCATATCAGCCTGTTTCACGCTGTCCTCACAAACGACCAGGTCCCTCTCACGAGTGAATACTGAAGCAAAGTATTCATTTAGGACCTCCCCTACCTCCTCCGACTCCAGGCACAAGTTCCCACCACTATCCCTGATCGGCCCTACCCTCATTCTGGCCATCCTCTTGTTCCTCACCCAAGTGTAGAACGCCTTGGGATTTTCCTTAATCCTACCTGCCAAGACTTTTTCATGTCCCCTTCTAGCTCTCCTAAGTCCATTCTTCAGTTCCTTCCTGGCTACCTTGTAACCCTCTAGAGCCCTGTCTGATCCTTGCTTCCTCAACCTTAAGTAAGCTTCCTTCTTCCTCTTGACTAGCTGTTCCACATCTCTTGTCATCCAAGGTTCCTTCACCCTACCATCCCTTCCTTGCCTCATCGGGACAAACCTATCCAGCAGTCGCAGCAAGTGCTCCCTAAACAACCTCCACATTTCCCTGAGAGCATCTGTTTCCAATTTATGCTCCCCAGTTCCTGCCTAATAGCATTGTAATTCCCCCTCCCCCAATTAAATATTTTCCCATCCCGTCTGCTCCTGTCCCTCTCCATGACGATAGTAAAGGTCGGGGCGTTGTGATCACTATCACCGAACTGCTCTCCCACCGAGAGATCTGCCACCTGGCCTGGTTCGTTGCCAAGCACCAAATCCAACATAGCCTCCCCTCTAGTTGGCTTATCTACATATTGAGTCAGGAAACCTTCCTGGACACACCTGACAAAAACTGCTCCATCCAAACTATTTGCACTCAGGAGGTTCCAATCAATAGTAGGGAAGTTGAAGTTACCTATGACAACAACCCTGTTACTTCTGCAGCTTTCCAAAATCTGCCTCCCAATCTGTTCCTCCGTGTCTCTGTTGCTATTGGGGGGGTCTATAGAAAACTCCCAACAAAGTGACTGCTCCTTTCCTGTTTCTGACTTCCACCCATACTGACTCAGTAGACAAACCCTCCTCGACGACCTCCCTTTCTGCAGCTGTGATACTATCCCTGATTAGCAATGCCACTCCCCCACCTCTTTTACCTCCCTCCCTATTCCTTTTGAAACATCTAAACCCCGGAACATCCAACATCCATTCCTGCCCCTGTGATATCCAAGTTTCCGTAATGGCCACAACATCGTAGCTCCAAGTACTGATCCATGCTCTAAGTTCATCACCCTTATTCCTGACACTTCTTGCATTAAAATAGACACACTTCAACCCATCATACTGGCTGCAACTTTGCCCTGTCAACTGTCTAACCTTCCCCACAGACTCTCTGCACTCTGTATCTGCCTGTTCAACAGCTACCCCATCCACTGATCCGTGGCTCCGGTTCCCATCCCCCTGCCAAACTAGTTTAAACCCTCACGAAGAGCGCTAGCAAACCTCCCGCCCAGGATATTGGTGCCCCTCCAGTTCAGATGCAACCCGTCCTTCTTGTACAGGTCCCACCTTCCCCAGAAGGTATCCCAATGATCCACATATCTGAAGCCCTCCCTCCTACACCAGCTCTGTAGCCACATGTTCAGCTGCACTCGCTCTCTGTTTCTCGCCTCACTAGCACGTGGCACCGGTATTAATCCTGAGATTACTATCCTGCTCGTCCTGCCTTTTAGCTTCCAACCTAACTCCCTATATTCGCTTTTCAGGTCCTCATCCCTTTTCCTAGCTATGTCATTGGTATCGATGTGTACCACGACTTCTGGCTGCTCCCCCTCCCCCTTAAGAATCCTGTAGACTCGAGCCGAGACATCCCTTACCCTGGCACCCGGGAGGCAACATACCATCCGGGAGTCTTGTTCGCGACCACAGAATCTCCTGTCTGTTCCTCTAACCATTGAATCTCCTATCACTATCGCTCTCCTATTCTCCCCCCTTCCCTTCTGAGCCACAGAGCCAGGCTCAGTGCCAGAGACCTGGCCACTGTGGCTTTCCCCTGGTAGGTCGTCCCCCCCAACTGTATCCAAAACGGTATACTTATTATTGAGGGGAACAGCCACAGGGGATCCCTGCACTGTGCGCCTATTCCCTTTCCCTCCCCTGACGGTCACCCAGCTACCTTTATCCTGTAACTTAGGTGTCATTACTTCCCTATAACTGCTCTCTATCACCCCCTCAGCTGCCTGAATGATCCAAAGTTCATCCAGCTCCAGCTCCAGTTCCCTAACGCGGTCTGTGAGGAGCTGGAGTTGGGTGCACTTCTCACAGGTGAAGTCAGCAGCGACACAAGTGGTGACCCTTACCTCCCACATCCTGCAAGAGGAGCATGCAACTGCCCTAGCTTCCATCCCCTCTGCTCTAAATTAACTCAGAGATTAAGTAAAAATAAAGGAAAACCTTACCTTAGCAAACCCTCCACACAAGAGTCCTTTTTTTTTGGTTAGAGGAGGAAGATGGGTGGGAGACACTACACATGTAGTGTTTCGGGTTTAGCCACTGCCCGAATATATAAGTTCACTTACCCAGCAGTCCCCGTGTCCGCGTCCGCCGAATCGCTAGGTAAGTACTTTATATTGAAACTTACCTTCCCGGCTGCCCCCTGGTTCGCACTCTCACTGCTACCACTGATCAAAAAGAAGCTGCCGAATCGCCAAGTAAGTACTTTATAGTGAAACTTACCTTCCCAGCTGCCCCCTGGCTTGCACTTTCACTGCTACCGCTGTTAGTTTGCTTTGCAGTAACGAGTCCAGCTGTTTGCCGGTCATTTCAACTGTCTTGCAAGCTTTTTAACAGGGATGAGAAATGCTTTCACATCCCTCTCATTGAACTTTGGAATCAACTGGGAGAACTTTAAGAGCTCAGCACACGGTCCTGAGCTCAGGGCAGCTCCCTCACTAGCTGTGCCTTCACTGAGTGTATTGGGTCTCTCTGAGTTAGTTCAAGCTGCCTGAACTCCCTTTGGAAATCTCTTTCTTTATCCCTTTTTGCCCTTTCTTTTTCCCTTTCTTGGCACTCTCTCTGCTTTTTCTCTCTCTGGAATTCTAACGCTAGTCTCCTTCGTTCTAGTTGTATCTTAGCTAACGTTACCTTGTCTGTTTCTAACTGTGAGCCTGTCTCCTGTTCTTCAGTTTCAAGTGCAAAATAGTTGACAATAAATTTTAGGATTTTGGGTTTCCTAGCTTTTGGATAGATAGTAA
Organism: Heterodontus francisci; assembly: GCF_036365525.1. Lineage (NCBI taxonomy): Eukaryota > Metazoa > Chordata > Chondrichthyes > Heterodontiformes > Heterodontidae > Heterodontus > Heterodontus francisci. The sequence continues at coordinate 242,371,426 of NC_090371.1, forward strand.
TCCCTAACTGCCCAGCTACATTCCTCAGATCTTCAATAGATAGGGCATTTAACCTGTACCAAGCTACTTCATTCTGGCTTAGGAAAGTACAGGCTTCAAAAGTGGACATGTTAGTACTATAGTGAAGACTACAAGACAACCTGTATTGAAGTTTTTGAAATTTTGATAGGGATCAATGTGGTTTCGCGCTTCCAATTTCTCGTTTGTCATTGGGTTACAATCACGGACTCGAGCCCCCAAATTTCTGTTACGATCAGTTGAGGAGGAGTCACAAGGCTCCCCTCTCATCCTTCCTCTTATTTGCCCACGACAGGATTTATTCCTTTTTAAACCATGGATGTGCTTACCACTTCATTGAGTGTTTTACCTTTGTCTTTACCTGTATCTTTGTTGTGATCGTAAAAAGAACCAATCGGACAAGTTTTCTTGAGTTTAAACAAGAAAGGGAAGAGTTTATTACATTTAACAATCTACACCCGATCTAATAAACTTATGCTACACACACTCATACAAGAAGCACACACACACAAATAGATTACATAGTGATGAGGGGAAGATTTGTAGTTGGATTAGAGTCCAGGACAAATAAAAAGTAATACATAGTCTGTAGGGTTGGATGATTCCGTTGTCCTCCAGCTGAAGTTGTGTTCTTGAAGTCTTTGGCTGGTAACTTTGCAGTTTGTGGCTGGCCCACCTGGTTCAGGGTTTTCTTGATGGCAGAATTGTAGGTGGCTTTCTTTCCTTGGTGTCTTTCTCTTGGATCCAGCAAGCAGCAGTTAGGCTTCACACATCCCATTGGGGCTTCTGGAGAGAGAGAGAAAGAGAGAGAGAGAGAGAGAAAGAACGGAGAGGGACCGTCCTTCTGGCTTCTACCCCGAGTAAGCCACTGGCTTGTCTGCTTTGTCCAAGGGAAACTCCCAGCATTCACAGAGAAGGACAGACGGTCACAGGTCTGCCTCAATGTATTGCCTGGAACCTTCTAATGAGATTCAAGTTGAGGAACTTCAGCCCCTCAGGCCTCAGGATATTAACATCTATACCTGGAAGGGTTAGCTCTTTCAAGATTAATGTGCCAGGATGGCTTTGAATTTCCTGCTAATGAAAGCAATCTCTTGTGGTTCACTCAATAGAGCAAGCCATTGTCTTAGGTCCTAGCTCATCAGACATGTGTCTCCTCAACGAGGCCTTGGAATGTGCAAGGCGTTCAAATGCAAACTGTGGTCGCCATCTTGACTGCCAGTTTTTTTTAAGTTAACTGTAGAATTCCAGCTCTTTCACTTTCTTTAAAAGTTTAATGTAGGTATCCAATTGATGAATTAAAAAATTCTCCTTTGGCATAGCAGGTTTTCTTGACAACACCTAGTATAGCATGGTAACAGCGCTGGAAACAGTGGTGTTACAGACAGGTGGAAAGGAGTGGGGGTGGTTCCCTCTGATCACTTGACTGCAATTGTGTTTTGTTAAAATTTTGCGTTAGCCCCAGTATGTCTTTCAGGTGAAATAAATAGACAAATGACACATTTTCTCGTAGATTTGAAAAAAGATATTTTTACACAAGTTGTTTCAACCTCTCCCACACATACATTCACTCATACACATACACAAGAATAGATAGATACAGAGAAAAGGGTAGGTCGTTTAAAGTCCAAAGTGAAGTAAGTGTTCGTGGTTTACAATAAACCTGTTGAATCTTCTTAGGTGGAAAGGTTTTTGAAAGGTACAGGCCTGGGTATTTGTAGTCTTGAACTTGTTGAGGTGTTGTAGCGTTCCAGTGGTTACAACTCAGCACAAAATTGAAGATGTTGTTAACTCCACAAATGGAAAGTTTTAAAGCCGCTTTGTGATGTCTCTGCTGCAGTGGTTGTCCAGTTATTTATTTATTTTTTATTCGTTCCTGGGATGTGGGCATCGCTGGCCAGGCCAGCATTTATTGCCCATCCCTAATTACCTTTGAGAAGGTGGTGGTGAGCTGCCTTCTTGAACCGCAGGAGTCCATGTTGGGTAGGTACACCCACAGTGCTGTTGGGAAGGGAGTTCCAGGAATTTGACCCAGCAACAGTGAAGGAACGGCGATATAGTTCCAAGTCTGGATGGTGTGTGGCTTGGAGGGGAACTTGCAGGTGGTGATGCTCCCATGTATTTGCTGCCCTTGTCATTCTAGTTGGTAGAGGTTGCGGGTTTGGAAGGTGTTGTCTAAGGAGCCTTGGTGAGTTGCTGCATCTTGTAGATGGTGCACTCTGCTGCCACTGTGCGTCAGTGGTGCAGGTACTGAATGTTGTGGATGTGGTGCCAATCAAGCGGGCTGCTTTGTCCTGGATGGTGTTGAGCTTCTTGAGTGTTGTTGGAGCTGCACCATCCAGGCAAGTGGAGAGTGTTCCATCACACTCCTGACTTGTGTCTTGTAGATGGTGGACAAGCTTTGGGAAGTCATGAGGCGAGTTACCCGCCACAGGATTCCCAGCCTCTGACCTGCTCTCGACGTCATGGTATTTATATAGATACTTCAGTTCAGCTTCTGGTCAATGGTAACCCCCACGGGATGTTGTTATGAGGGATTCAGCGATGGTAATGTCATTGAATGTCAAGGGGAGATAGTTAGATTCTCTCTTGTTGGAGATGGCACTTGTGTGGTGCGAATGTTACTTGCTACTTATCAGCCAAAACCTGGATATTGTCCAGGTCTTGCTGCATTTCTGCACAGACTGCTTCAGTATCTGAGGAGTTGTGAATGGTGCTGAACATTGTGCAATCATCAGAGAACATCCCCACTTCCAACCTTATGATTGATGGAAAGTCATTGATGAAGTAGCTGAGGTTGGTTGGGCCTAGGGAACTCCTGCAGTGATGTCCTAGAGCCCAGATGATTGACAGTGCACAGTGGCACAGTGGTTAGCACCGCAGCCTCACAGCTCCAGTGACCCGGGTTCAATGCTGGGTACTGCCTGTGCGGAGTTTGCAAGTTCTCCCTGTGACTGTGTGAGTTTTCGCCGGGTGCTCCGGTTTCCTCCCACAGCCAAAGACTTGCAGGTTGATAGGTAAATTGGCCATTATAAATTGCCCGTGTGTAGGTAGCGGAATTGTGGGGATGTGGTAGAAATATGGGGTTAATGTAGGATTAGTATAAATGGACAGGACGTCAGAAATGCCCCATCTATCAATATCGGTGACCACACTCTCGATGTGGTTCAAGAGTTCACCTACCTAGGCTCAACTATCACCAGTAACCTGTCTCTTGATGCAGAATTAAACAAGCGCATGGGAAAGGCTTTCACTGCTATGTCCAGACTGGCCAAGAGAGTGTGGGAAAATGGCGCACTGACACAAAACACAAAAGTCCAAGTGTATCGAGCCTGTGTCCTCTGTAGCTTGCTCTACGGCAGCGAGGCCTGTTCAACGTACGTCAGCCAAGAGCGACGTCTCAATTCATTCCATCTTCACTGCCTCCAGAGAATCCTTGGCATCAGGTGGCAGGACCGTACTACCAACACAGAAGTCCTCGAGGCAGCCAACATCCCCAGCATATACAGCCTACTAAGACAGCAGTGCCTGAGATGGCTTGGCCATGTGAGCCGCATGGAAGATGGCAGGATCCCCAAGGACACATTGTACAGCGAGCTCGTCACTGGTACCAGACCCACCGGCCGTCCATGGCTCCGCTTTAAAGACGTCTGCAAACGCGACATGAAGTCCTGTGACATTGATCACAAGTCGTGGGAGTCAGTTGCCAGCGATCGCCAGAGCTGGCGGGCAACCATAATGGCAGGGCTAAAGCATGGCGAGTTGAAGAGACTTAGCAGTTGGCAGGAAAAAAGACAGAAGCGCAAGGAGAGAGCCAACTGTGTAACAGCCCCGACAACCAATTTTATCTGCAGCACCCGTGGAAGAGTCTGTCACTCTAGAATTGGCCTTTACAGCCACTCCAGGCACTGCTGCACAAACCACTGACCACCTCCAGACGCTTACCCATTGTCTCTCGAGACAAGGAGGCCAAAGACGAAGTATAAATGGGTGGTTGTTGGTCGGCACAGACTCGAAGGGCCTGTTTCACTGCTGTATCTCTAAATAAAATAAAGCTACAACCATTTCCTTTGCACTAGGTATGACTCCAACCAGCAGAGTGTTTTCTCCACGATTCCCATTGACTCCAGTTTTGCTAGGGCTCCTTGATATAAACATAGGTGCAGGAGTAGGCCATTCAGCCCATCAAGCCTGCCCTATCATTCAATATGATCATAGCTGATCATCCACTTCAATGCCTTTTTCCCACACTATCCTCATATCCCCTTATGTCATTTGTATTTAGAAATCTGTCAATTTCTGCTTTAAACATATTCAGTGACTGAGCTTCCACAGCCCTCTGGCATAGAGAATTCCAAAGATTCACAATGCTCTGAGTAAAAAAATTTCTCATCTCTGTCCTAAATGGCTGCCCCCTTAATTTGAAATTGTGTCCCCTGGTTCTAGACTCTCCAACCAGGGGAAATATCTTAGCTGCATCTACCCTGTCTATATCCCTTTAAGTATTTTGTAGGTTTCAATTCTTTCATTCTTCAAAACTCTAGAGAATACAGGCCCAGTTTTCCCATAGGACAGTAATGCCAGCCCGGGAACAAGTCTGGTGAACCTTCGCTGCACTCCCTCTATGGCAATAATATCCTTCCTAAGGAAAGGGGATGGCGCAGTGGCGCAGTGGTTAGCACTGCAGCCTCACAGCTCCAGCGACCCAGGTTCAATTCTGGGTACTGCCTGTGTGGAGTTTGCAAGTTCTCCCTGTGTCTGTGTGGGTTTTCTCCGGGTGCTCCGGTTTCCTCCCACAAGCCAAAAGACTTGCAGGTTGGTAGGTAAATTGGCCATTATAAATTGCCACTAGTATAGGTAGGTGGTCGGGAAATATAGGGACAGGTGGGGATATTTTGTAGGAATATGGGATTAGTGTAGGATTAGTATAAATGGGTGGTTGATGGTCGGCACAGACTCGGTGGGCCAAAGGGCCTGTTTCAGTGCTGTATCTCTAAACTAAAACTGCACACAGTACTCCAAGTGCGGTCTCCCAAGGTTCTATAATATTAAAGCAAGAAATCATTACTCCTGTACTCAAATCCTCTTGCAATAAAAGCTAACACACCATTAGCCTTCCTAATAGCTTGCTGCTCCTGCTTGTAGCTTTCAGTGACTTATTGACAAGGACACCCAGCTTCCTTTGTACATCTACACTTTCTAATCTCTTACCATTTAAAAAATACTCTGCACATCTATTCCTCCTACCAAAGTGGATAACCTCATATTTTTCCACATTATATTCCATCTGTCACATTCTTGCCCACTCACTAATCTGTCCAAATCCCCTTGAAGCCGCTTTGCATCTTCCTCACAATACACATTCCCACCTAGTTTTGTGTCATCCGCGAACTTTTAAATACTACATTTGGTCCCCACATCTAAATCATTAAGATTTGATAAGATAAGGGTGTTTTATACCCACTTCTAAGGTGGGAACAGTCTTGGCAGCACAAAGTTTGTTGTGAGTTGACTTTATTGAGATAAAGGTAAGAGCAAGTTTAAGTTCTCAGATAAACCATAGTCACAAACTCATGCAGTAATTAACAGTCTAACCCATATTACAGACTGGACGGCAGAGGGCATGACTCTTCTTCTTGCAGCTTTGGGTCCTCAAGCTTTTGGTTCTCTCTCTCTTGTAGTTTCTCTTGTTGTTCAAAATTCTTTGCCGCGCAATAGCAATGCGTTGGACTTATTTTATCCTGGCAGCTTCACAGTTAACTCTCCCTTCTCCCAATCAGTCTTGTATTAAAGGATGCCTTTCTTAACCAACCAAAGATCGTTTTGTGATGGTTGCCAACCTTTTAGATTTACGCAAGTAGTACATAAAAAAGCGTCTTTGTGTTAACTTTCTTCTTTGGCCTCCTTATCTCGAGAGACAATGGATAAGCGCCTGGAGGTGGTCAGTGGTTACTACAGTCAGGCAAACCCCCCACCTGCCAAGATTGAGGCACCCACATGATTTTGTCACATGAACATTAAAGCTTGAAATTGCAAGCCACTGACCGGAGAGACATTTCCATGGTAACCGACAGTGTTAGAACAAGAGACAAAGAGTCATGCCTTGACTCATTCAACCAACAATGAACTTTTCATTACCAGACATTGAAGGTGGGCGGGTGGGCTAGCATTCCAGAGACTGCTGAGGTACAATCAACAAATCTTGCAGGAGAGATTGTTCCATATAAGGAGCTAGTCACATGACTGACCTGCTGGGCAACCTGGGAGTTTTTTTGAATTTGAACTCCCAACAAAAGAATTGGAACAGAGGCAAAGCCGTGTCCTCCTGGAACTGAAGCAGAATCTCTCCTGCCTGCCTCCATCTCTTTCCCATGGAACATGTAAACTCAAAGAGAGAACAGTCTCCTACGTAAACAAGATTTAAGACGAATATTGGGCTCCAACAGTATACAAGACCATATCTTCAATCAAGAATTTTAGCAAGTTTGAGAAACAGTAACAAGATAATGTTTCAAACTGTTCTACTTATCTTTTCTTCTGCTCTTTTCTGTCCTTATTTGCATGTGTGTATCGCGTGTGCATGTTTGTGTAGGCATTAACCGTATCAGAGTTTAAGTTTAAGGTTTAATAAATTTAATCTTTCTTCTTTAAACCACAGAAAGCCTGTTTGTGCTCATTTCTTTGCCTTATAATTGGAAACTGTGAACAAGGATTCACAAAAAAGGAGCTCAAAACACAGTGTGTTTAAAACTAAACGCTGTTACAATAAGACCAGGTTAAGATAGTAACAGACCCCTAGACACATTTCGCACCTGGTCATTACAGAAATTGGGTGCTAGCGTCTGGATTGTTACCCACAGACAAACGACTGAAAATTAAATTGGGAAGCCAAATTGTTCCCAATCAAAAAGAGCCAATCAATACAGGCTTTCTTGTGGTTGTGTGTGCTTGAATACCAACATGTCTGCAATTGAAGTGAATAGCTCACCAAGACAGGATGAAGTAACTTGGGATAAGTTAAAAGCACTGTCTATGGAGGAGTTGAGAAAAATGGCTGTGCTGTGTGGAATCACTGTACATGGCAAGGCTAGAAAGGCTGAACTCCTAAGGCTAGTGGCCAACCATTTTTCCCTTGTATCTGACAAAGCAGAAGCAGTGTTAGAAGCAGACTCAGACAGGGATTTTTAAAAATGTATTCATTTATGGGAGGTGGGTGTCACTGGCTAGGCCAGCATTTATTGCCCATCCCTAATTGCCCTTGAGAAGGTGGTGGTGAGCTGCCTTCTTGAACCGCTGCAGTCCATGTGGGGTAGGTACACCCACAGCGCTGTTAGGAAGGGAGTTCCAGGATTTTGACCCAGCGACAGTGAAGGAACAGCAATATAGTTCCAAGTCAGGGTGGTGTGTGACTTGGAGGGGAACTTGCAGGTGGTGGTGTTCCCATGTATTTGCTGCCCTTGTCCTTCTAGTTGGTAGAGGTTGCAGGTTCGGAAGGTGCTGTCGAAGGAGCCTTGGTGCATTGCTGCAGTAAATCTTGTAGATGGTACACGCTGCTGCCACTGCGCGTCGGTGATGGAGGGAGTGAATGTTTATGGATGTGGTGCCAATCAAGTGGGCTGCTTTGTCCTGGATGGTGTGGAGCTGCTTGAGTGTTGTTGGAGCTGCACCCATCCTGGGAAGTGGAGAGTATTCCATCACGCTCCTGACATGTGCCTGGTAGATGGTGGACAGGCTTTGGGGAGTCAGAAGATGAGTTATTCGCTGCAGAATTCCTGACCTCTGACCTGCTGTTGTAGCCACGGTATTTATATGGCTACCCCAGTTCAGTTTCTGGTCAATGGTAGCCCCTGGGATGTTCATAGTTGGGGATTCAGCGATGGTAATGTCATTGAATGTCAAGGGAAGATGGTTAGATTCTCTCTTGTTGGAGATGGTCATTGCCTGGCACTTGTTTGGCGCGAACGTTACTTGCCACTAATCAGCCCAAGCCTGGATATTGTCCAGGTCTTGCTGCATTTCTGCATGGACTGCTTCAGTATCTGAGGAGTCGCAAATGGTGCTGAACATTGTGCAATCATCAGCCAACATCCCCACTTCTAACCATTTGATTGAAGGAAGGTCATTAATGAAGCAGCTGAAGATGGTTGGGCCTAGGACACTACCCTGAGGAAGTCCTGCAGTGATGTCCTGGAGCTCAGATGATTGACCTCCAACAACCACAACCATCTTCCTTTGCGTTAGGTATGACACCAACCAGCATAGTGTTTTCCCCCAATTCCCATTGACTCCAGTTTTGCTAGGGCTCCTTGATGCCATACTCTGTCAAATGCTGCCTTGATATCAAGAGCGGTCACTCTCACCTCACCTCTTGAGTTTAGCTCTTTTGTCCATGTTTGAAACAAAGCTGTGATGAGGTCAGGAGCTGAGTGGCCCTGGTGGTACCCAAACTGAGCGTCACTGAGCAGGTTATTGCTCAGCCAGTGTTGTTTGATGGCACTGTTGATGACACCTTCCATCACTTTACTGATAATTGAGAGTAGACTGATGGGGCAGTAATTGGCCGGTTTGGACCTGTCCTGCTTTTTGTGTACAGGACATACCTAGGCACTTTTCCACATTGCAGGGTAGATGCCAGTGTTGTAGCTGTACTGGAACAGCTTGGCTAGGGGGGCAGCAAGTTCTGGAGCACAGGTCTTCAGTACTATTGCTGGAATATTGTCAGGGCCCATAGCATTTGCAGTATCCAGTGCCTTCTTGATATCACGCGGGGTGAATCAAATTGGCTGAAGTCTGGCATCTGTGATACTGGGGACTTCAGAAGGAGGCTGAGATGGGTCATCAATTCGGCACTTCTGGCTGAAGATTGTTGCAAATGCTTCAGCCTTATCTTTCGCACTGATGTGCTCGACTCCTCCATCATTGAGGATGGGAATATTTGTGGAGCCACCTCCTCCAGTTAGTTGTTTAATTGTTCACCACCACTCACGGCTGGATGTGCCAGGATTGCAGAGCTTAGATCTGATCCATTGCTTAGCTCTGTCTATTACATGCTGCTTACCCAGTTTGGCATGCAAGTAGTCCTTTGTTGTAGCTTCACCAGGTTGACACCTCATTTTGAGGTATGGCGGTTGCTGCTCCTGGCATGCCCTCCTGCTCTCTTCATTGAACCAGGGTTGGTCTCCTGGCTTGATGGTAATGGTAGAGTGGGGGATATGCCGGGTCATGAGGTTACAGATTGTGGTTGAGTACAATTCTGCTGCTGCTGATGGCCCACAGGGTACTGCCAGCAAAGTTACAATTGGAACAAAGGAAACTTGAATGAGAGGAAAAAGAGAGAGAGGCAGGAGAGGAAGAAAGAAAGAGGCTTCCAAAAGGAACGTGAAGAAAATGTAAGGCAGGAGAAGGAACAAGAGAGAGTGGAGAAAGAGAGAGAAAGAATATTCCAGAAAGAATGCGAACAAAGAGAGTTGAGGCAGCTTGAGTTTAGCTAGGGGGCAACAGAGTAACCCTAGTGAAAGCTTGGCCAATATGGAGGATCAGAATTCAGGAGTGGGTACAAGATTGCTAAAACTCGCCCAACTAATTCCAAAATTCAATGAGGAAGATGTGGAAACATTTTTTGTGTCTTTCAAGAAACTGGCAAGGCAGCTAAAATGGCCAGCTGAGACCTGGTCTCTTTTAGTGCAAAGCAAACTAACTGGAAAAGCCCATGAGGTTTATTCCTTTTTGCCAGATGAGAGTTCATCAAATTATGAACTGACTAAAAATGCTATCCTCGGGGCATCTGAATTAATACCCAAAGCCAATCGTCAAAAGTTTAGAACCCTCAAAAAACAAGTCAATCAAACTTATATGGAGTTTGAAAGAAGTAAGCAGCTGGATTTTGACCAGTGGTTGGGGGCTTTAAAAATACAACTCAGCTATGAGACTCTCAGAGAAGTAATCCTGTTAGAGGAACTTAAAAACTCTCTCCCATTCTCAATAAAAATTCATGTCGAGGAGCAGAGGGTTCAGGGAGCTCATTCTGGCTGATGAGTTTGCTTTACTTTATAAGTTGGTTTCCCAGGGGAGAACCTTTCCTAATCACCCCCACAATCCGAAATAGACAAAGGGTGGGAAGGTGATAGAAGCCCAGGCAGTCCTGGAAGAGAAAGGAAAGCAGAAGACACAGAGGGCCCTCCTCCAGCCAAAAAGGAAGCTGCTGTGAGCAAGCGTTGGACCCAGAGACCTGTGTGCTTCCATTGTAATAAGGCTGGGCATTTAAAAGCTGACTGCTGGAAACTAAAGGGGAAACTGGCAGGGTTAATCAGGGCACACCCACTCAGTGAAGATGAGGGCCTGATGGAAAACATGGAACTGGCTGTGGCTTTGACTGCATTAAGGGTGCAACCCAGGAAGCTTACTAAGGCCAGTCCAGGAAAAGTTAATCGGATTCCCAAAGGTTATCATGGTTTTGTATCTGAAAGGAAAGTAACCACATATCCCTTGAGTGGGGCAAGCAAGCCCATAGTGATTCTCAGGGACACAGGGCCACCAGATTACTTTTACTGGGAAAAGGCCTGACCTTGCCCCCAAAGAGTGCAGTGAACACCAAAATGATGGTATTGGAGGGCAGTGTATGCCTGTACCTGTACACTGCATGCACCTGGAGTGCGACCTAGTTTCGGGACCAGTGACTGGAGGGATTGTCCCTAGTTTGCCTGTGGTTGGGGCTGACCTGCTCCTAGCTCTTGATCTGGCAGGGGTGAAGGTGGTAGCTGCCCCGAGTAGTGAAAGAAAGATGGCAGGATGTCAGAGAGACAGGGCAGTGGCAGGAGACGGTCCCCTGCAGAGTCCCTGAATGTGTAGTGGGTCAAATAATCAAACCTGCTCCCCCAGAGGAGATTGCATTGGCACTGTAGGCAAATGACCATGGGATCTGCCTGTCTGAGACTTTCTTTGGAAAATTAGGAGACCCGGGGAATGAATTAACTGGATTTTCCCTAGGTGAGGCTTAGAGAGCTGACCCAGTATTGCAAGAGTCAGCAGAGGCTGCCCAGTCTGAAAGTGAAGGAGAGGGAGCCCCTGACTGCTACTTTTTAAAGAATGAGATGCTGATGAGAAAATGGAGTTCTCCTCACAGACCTGAGGGCAAGGAGTGGACAGTAGTTCACCAGTTAGCAGTGCCACAGAGGTACCAGGGAGAAATATCAAGAAGGGTCCACGAGACTACAGTAGCTGTACATGCCAGTATACGAAAGACCAAAACCTGCATAAGGCAGCAGTTTGACTGTTCAAAACACCACAAAGATGTGGTGGAGTGTTGCAGGAGTTGCCACATGTGCCAGGTTGAGGGAAAACCCCAACTTACAGTGAAACCTGCACCCCTAAGTCCTGTATTGGTGTTTGGAGGACCCGCCAGCAGAGGGCTGGGGAACTGTAAGGGACCCCACGGAGAACAATAGGGGACAGGCAGGCACATGGCTGGCAAATGTTTAGAAAGAGAAGGGGAAAAAGTGACCAAGAGGTCAGGTTAAAGGAAGTCTGGGAAGAATCCCGGATGAAAACCCCTACCGTCAGGTCAACCAACCCCAAACAATGTGAAAAGTTAGACCCCACATCCTCCTATGTGAATAAAAGCAAAATACTGCGGATGCTGGAAATCTGAAATAAAAACAAGAAATGCTGGAACCACTCAGCAGGTCTGGCAGCATCTGTGGAAAGAGAAGCAGAGTTAACATTTCGGGTCAGTGACCCTTCTTCGGAACACTGTTCTGTATCTTATATTTCTTTTAAACTCTGTAATGAAATGCGCCATTTTCTTCAAATCACATTTCATTCCCCTGGGTGTGGAGGTGTCAGGCAAACTCCCCACCTGCCAAGATTGAGGCACACATGATTTCGCCACATGAACATTAAAACTTAAAATTGCAAGCCATTGACCGGAAAAACATTTCCATGGTAACCGACAGTGTTAGAACAAGAGACAAAGGGTCATGCCCTGACTCATTCAACCAACAATGAACTTTTGATTACCAGATATTGAAGGTGGGGGGGACTAGCATTCCAGAGACTGCTAAGGTACAATCAACAAACCTTGCAGGAGAGACTGTTTCATATAAGGAGCTAGTCACATGACTAACCTGCTGGGCAACCTGGGAGTTTTTTTGAATTTGAACTCCCAATAAAGGAATTGGAACAGAGGCAAAGCCGTGTGCTCATGGAGGGAAGAAGGCTGTGCTCCTGGAACTGAAGCAGAATCTCTCCTGCCTGCCTCCATCTCTTTCCCACAGAACTGAATCTTGTGAAGACACGTAAATTCAAAGAGAGAACAGTCTCCTACATGAACAAGGTTTAAGACGAATACTGGGACCCATCGAAACGCAAGACCATATCTTCAATCAAGGACGACAGCAAGTTCGAAAAACAGTAACAAGATATTGCCTCAAACTTTTCTACTTATCTTTTCTACTGCTCTTTTCTGTTCCTATTTGCATGTGTGTATCGCGTGTGCATGCTAGCATGGGCGCGTCGTATATCCGCAAGCATTAACCATGTCAGGGTTTAAGTTTACGGTTTAATAAATTTCACCTTTCTTCTTGAAACCACAGAAAGCCTGTTTGTGCTCATTTATTTGCCTAATATTTGGGAACTGTGAACAAGGATTCACAAAAAGGGGAGCACAAAACACAATGTGTTTAAAACTAAACCCTGTTACAATAAGAACTGGTGAAGATAGTAACAGACCCCTAGACACCTTTCGCACCTGGTCGTAACACTACCTTATCTCAATGCTTTTACTTTTCGAGGATGTCTTATCTCACGAGTAGACAAATCTATGCAAAAGATGTTTTCACTGTCTGTTCCCATGATCTCACACTTTTACTGCAAGTAAGCATTTTAAAACTTGACATAATCTCCCAGAATCCCTCTGCCTTGCCATCTTGTCTATACTGTGCCCTATTTCCTAAGTTTTTCCATCTTATCATACTACAAAGAAATACATTTAAATGCTAGTTTATAATAATAAGTTATTTGTTAGTTTATAATAGCTAGATTTTAACAGGTAGTATGCTGTTTAGTAACTGATAGCAATCTAATAATCATATATTCCCCTGGTTGAGGAGGAGATATCCTTATCGACCCCTCATTAATTCATTTTACTATTTTCAAGAAAAGCCGTGAGCTCTAAGCTTACTGTCTTGTAGTGCACTAATCACACAAGGTGCCTCAAATAGCAAAGCATAAAGAGTCCTTCTACTAACACTGTGGCCTGAATTAGTCCGGAGCCATGGGTGTTGACCTACATTATATACAGTCTCCCACCATTGGTGGTCCCCTAGCCATTGTATTTCCTGCATTCTACAGTCATTGTTCTACATCATTTTTACCAAATGTTTCTGTGAGGTGGTTGTCCTTTCTATTATGGACAGTAGGCTAAGGGAAAACGGAGGTATGGGGTGCCCAAAATTCATGACAGCCCTAAGGGCTTCTGCCTGCATGGAGAAGTTAACTCTTAGCTCAGTGACATTATGGGTCACTGCAGGAAACAGGACATGGCCACCTATAGTAGTTTGGGTGGGTTTAAAACAAAAGGTGGACTCTAAGATGGGACATTCTCCCTTTCCATGGATCATTGATCATTAGTTGTAACACAATACGTGCCCATACAATGGTAAACGTAATTAACGCTATTCCTACCCCACCTTTGGATGCTTACATTGCATGTCGGTGACTCTTGGTCCAAGGTAAACCCGTATGCAGGCTTCCCCGGACTCCTGGCTTCACATCGGCATATGTATGCCCCTCCCCTTCCTTGATTCTAATCATGATAGCAACATCCACGGATCCATGGCCCAATCACACTGGTCACAAAAGCGTCATATTACATTCATTGCAATATCACAATACTTCCAAAATGCATGGACTCTCTCTTTACCTGTACCCATCTTGTGGATAGTTCTTACCAAAGATTATTATTTTCCTAGCCCTTCAACTGTTTTTCTGAACTTTAATTTTACTCCTCTGATCATTGCCAATGTGTTTGATTTATCCTGATTATTGTAAAGTCATTTTTCTCTACGGAGTATGTGGAATGTAAAATTTGTCTCACCCTCCTGGCCACATTAACCATTTCATGCCATGCTGTTTGTCAAGTAGGTGAACATGTTTGAGACCCATTCTTCAGTGCATTTCACCATGCATTTTGCATGTTCGTTGCTCTACATGTAACAAATCACATCTGCATACTTACACTTAATATCATGGCACACATTCTCAACTCTCAGGTGATCTTATCAAAAGAACAAAAAGCTGTTGGGGCAGTGTGGGGGGGTGGGGGGGGGGGAATGGTTGTGCTGGTGGTCATCTGTCTGAGACCTTTGCCTACTTCCCCCTGCATGGTCCTGATGCCTCGGGTAGTGGCCAAACTTTCAAATGTAGTTCTCTTTAAAAAAAAAACTCATAGGCAAGGAAACATATTTCTAAAAGAAAACTATCAAATTATTTACACTTTCCTGACTTTCACTGGAAAGTTCTGGGCTTCTTGGAAATTCCACACTATACTAATTTAATGGTTTGAATTCTAATTTCACCATTGTTTGTCCCCAAAATTCCTTTATTCGCTCTTGCATCAGCCAGATCTAATTGCCAATTCCCATTAGTTATAATTCTATTTCATTTTGAGCCTTGGAGAAACTTTACAGTCCAATATTCATAATATCTTTACAACAGAAATCAAACATTCCCATTTGAGTCCAGGCATTACCGTATTTTGTTTGTTTTTTGTTTCTCTATCTTAGATTACATTTTGATTTCTTAAAAGTAACTTATTAAATTACACTGAATTTTCAACATCTAAAATTATTCCAAATTCAAATAACAGTGTTGCTGGGGTGACAGGTTTTGTTAATGTTCCATTTAACTTCTCCCCAAAAAGTAACTTTCTGTTTTTTCTATACTTAGGAACTACCTAGACTGCTTTTTCATCATTTTTTTGTTGAATGAAATTTTGACTATCCCCTTAAATGTCAAATAAATTCCCCTTTGAGTGCTTTAAATAACCACTCATATCAATTTAATTTTGTTTATTGATTCCAATTTCTTATGCCCAGGCTTGGTGGTATTTCAAGGTTTTTTTTACTTTAAGAAAGAAGTACTTTCAAGTAGCTCTCCTTCTCAAGCACTTTGTCTTGGAAGACAACAAATAAAAGTTTTTGAAAAGGTAAAGCCTTTAGTCCAAATTGTGACTATGCTGTGACATTTGATGTCTGCAGTTAAGTTCTTAAATTCATAAAGCTGCTGGATCTCTTGCTGTGGCATCAGTTCTCATGTGGCCCTAAAAACTATTGTCACCTGTTTAAAAAAACACACAAAGAGTCCATTGTGGCTTTGCCTCAAAGCCCAGTGGGTTAATTTATCCAATTATATCTGTCAATTTAAAATTTAATAATGTCCAATATATATTTTACTTTCAGCAATGTAAAATTGTGTGGTAGATTAAATGAAAAACAACAGCTGCAGCGGGGTTAATTTTTTTCCTTGTCTCCAAGGGGCGGAGCAAAACATTTTCAGATGCGTCACTTTACATAACACTCTTCAGAAGAAATGTTCCCATTTGAAAAAGAGCTAAACTCCACTTTAAACTATTTTTTTCCAATTCTTTTGGTATCCTTAGGGTTTGAAAAAACAAAATTATTAGGCACAGTGGTGCAGTGGTTAGCACCGCAGCCTCACAGCTCTAGCGACCCGGGTTGAGTGCTGGGTACTGTCTGTGCAGAGTTTGCAAGTTCTCCCTGTGTCTGCATGGGTTTCCGCCGGGTGCTCTGGTTTCCTCCCACAGCCAAAGACTTGCAGGTTGATAGGTAAATTGGCCATTGTAAATTGCCCCTAGTGTAGATAGGTGGTAGGAGAATGGTGGGGATGTGGTAGAAAATATGGGGTTAATGTAGGATTAGTATAAATGGGTGGTTGTTGGTCGGCACAGACACAGTGGGCTGAAGGGTCTGTTTCAGTGCTGTATTAATAAATAATTTAGTTACATGATCAACATCAAAGGAAATCATCTCCATCAGAGAAGAAAGCATTTTAGATTAAACTCCAATTATTTCCAAACATTTTAGTATCTTTTGTAAAAGGTTTCTAATCCAAGGATTTTTTTTTTGATACAACAAAGTTGATTCCGAATTCCAATTCACGTTAAACATTTAAAATTCAAAACTGCCAATGTTATATGAGTGAGCCTTATATCTGGAATTAAAGCCTCCCTCACATGATAAACTTGAAAGTTCATTGTGGCCATAAAGGAAATTCCAGTTTTTCCAACTTAACAGGTCAGTTGACCTTAATAATTTAAACTTAATTCAGACATATTAACTTATAATACTTATTAACTACACACAGAACAGAATAGCAGATGCTTTTTTAAAGAAAAGGTAAATTATGTCATTTTTCTTGTTCTCTCTTCAAGTGCCTTTTCAAATGACTGTAATAAAACCAAAAACTAAAGAAAAAGTTATTTTACATTCTTAAAACAAAAAAATTAACATCAGCTTTTTACACCAGCTTTAAACAGAGAATCTTTCCCATATTTCCTTTATTTATCATTCGCTCCCTTAACCAATATCCAATTCCAGACATTTGCCACTTAAAAATAGTCAGGAAGACATGTCTTTAATTTAAACTGCAAAAAAAGAGCAAATTTTAAACTTTGGTCCAATTAAATCAGTGTTTAAACTTCAAATTGGATTTCTGACAGACATCTTCAGACCTTCAAGGCTGAAGCTTATCTAACAAAATTGTTCATTACCTTTTCACAGTTGCAAAACCAACGTTTAAAATAAAAATAAAAACTTTAATTTAAGACATAATTTATTTTTTATATCCCATTTCTGGGTGCACAATCTTAAATTGAAATGAACTAACTCAACAATCACTTTCACACTTATTCAATTCCAAACAACTTAGAAAAATTGATTCCTGTAATGGGTTATGAATTCAAAGTACCAAAAATCTGTGTTAAATTCCCTGTCCTGATCCCAAGGAACACACACAGGTTCCACTAGTTCACAACCAAAACATGACTCAAGGTTCCCAAAGAAATATACACGCATAAAAAAAAAGAACAAGTAACAAGTAATGCTTTCAATATTGACGCCGGACTACAAAGGGTTAATGACTGATCACTTTACGGAACACAAGCTGCTCAGATATGGACGCTTATTCATGGAAGCATTCACACATTTGAACAAAAGACACGATAACTTTATTTTACTCATTTGAAATTTCACTAAAAACATCTTAAGTTATCCCTTTTCCTCAATCTGATAACTCTCACTTTCCCACTCCAGCTTTCCCAATCTACGTTCTAACCACCATCCTCATAGAAGTGCCTCTCACAGTTACTGCAGACACAATTGCCTGTTGTCTCCCCAATCTTCCCTGCAGTTCCAAATCTTTTTTGAAGCATTCATTCTCCGCTTCCTGTTGCTTCAACTGACTTTTATTTTCCTGAGCATCAACCACGGCTGTGCCAGCATTCAGGTTAGAGACATGCTACTGCTGTAACAGAGCAGCCATACGCTTGTGGCACAGCTCTAAATCTCGAACCCGCTGGTTCAGGCGCTCAACCTCGTTATCCTTCTGAGTGCTGTAAGCCAGAAAGTTTTTAGCCTTCTCTATCTTTAACTTCATCTAGACTATCTTATCGTGAATTAATTTCTGCTTGAAGACCCGTTTAACATCTTTAGACAACATGACTTTATTATTCTCTTTATATATTTTCGTTTAAGTGTCTTTGGATCACTGGTGGGCTCTTTAAGATCTCCACACTCCCCAAAAGGGTTTTCCCTCCCAAGATGTCTGTTGGCCGGTCTCGCAAACTTGAGATCCTTCCTGTCTCCCAAAAAGCGTTCACAACATGCCAAGTCCCATCTGGGGTGCCACTGTAAGATTTAATAATATAAGGGTGTTTTATATCCCCTTCTCAGGTGGGAACAGACTTGGCAGCACAAAGCTTGTTGTGAATCTACTTTATTGAGATGAAGGTAAGAACAAGTTTGTTAAGTTCTCAGATAAACCATAGTCACAAACCCAGGCAGTAATTAACCCGTATTAGAGACTGGACGGCAGAGCGCACGGCTCTTTCTCTTGCAGCTTTGGATCCTCAAGCTTTTGGCTCTCTCTCTCTCATAGTTTCTCTTGTTGTTGTTCAAACTTCTCTGCCGGGCGATAACAATGGAATGGACTTCTTTTATGCTGGCAGCTTTACAGTTAACCCTCCCCTCTCCCAATCAGTGATTAGACTTATATTAAAGGATGCCTTCCTTAACCAACCAAAGATTATTTTGTGATGGTTGCCAACCTTTTGGATTTACACAACTACCTTATCTCAATGCTTTTACTTTTCGAGGATGCCCTATCTCACTACGAGACAAATCTACGCAAAAGATGTTTTCACTGTCTGTTCCTATGGTCTCACACTTTTACTGCAAGTAAGCATTTTAAAACTTGACATAATCTCCCAGAATCCCTCTGCCTTGACATTTTGTCTATACTGTGGCCTATTTCCTAAGTTTTTCCAATTTATCACACTACAAAGAAGGGTTCTAATAAAGCTAAATGTTAGTTTATAATAATAAGTCATTTGTTAGTTTATCATAGCTAGATTTTAACAATTAGTATGCTAGTTCATAACTTTTAGCAACCTAATAATCTTACAGATATATACTGTGAACCGCTGGGGCCCAAGCACTGATCCCTATGGTACCCCAATGAGTCACAGCCTGCCAACGTGAGAATGACCCATTTATTCCTACTCTCCGCTTTCTGCCTGTTAACTAATCCTTAATCCATGCCAGTGTATTACCTCCTATCCTATGTGCTTTAATTTTGCTAACCAACCTCCTGTGCGGGACTTTATCAAAGGCCTTTTGAAAATCTAAGTATACCACGTCCACCGATTCCCCTTTATCAATCCTGTTTGTAACATCCTCAAAAAACTCCACCAGGGTTATCAAACATGATTTCCCATTCATAAATCCATGTTGATTATGCCCAACCAGATCATTATTATCCAAGTGTCCACTTATCACATCCTTTAGAATACATTCTAGAAATTTCGCAACAACTGATGTAAGGCTAACAGGTCTGTAATTTCCTGTTTTCTCTCTCCCTCCCTTCTTAAATAGTGGGGTGACATCTGTGACCTGCCAATCTGCAGGAACCACTCCAAAATCTATAGAATTTTGGAAAATGATCAACAATGTATCCACGATCTCCATAGCTACCTCTTTCAACACTCTGGGATGTCGAATATCAGGTCCTGGGGACTGATCAAAAAATATTTATGAAAATCTATAAAAAATATTTATGTTGCTTTTGAAATACCTTGCAAGTTTCTTTCCATATTCTGTTTTTTGGAGCTCTTACTATCTGTTTTGTCACCTATTGCTGTTCTTGTGCCTTTCCCATTCTTCAGGATGTGTGCTATTATTGCATTCTTGTACACTTTTAGCTTTAGTTTTATGTTAACTCTTTAGTTGTCCATAGCTGTCTTCTTTGGCAAGTGGAACTCCTGTCAATTAGGGGTATCAAATGGTTCTAATGTCACAGTAAATACTTTTTTGAACACCTCCCACTGATGTTTATCATTTTACCCATTAACAGATTTGCCCATTTTACTATGTCTCTGCCTCATCTCATTGAAGTCAGCCTTACCTAAATCTAGAATCTTAGTAGCTGTTTCACATTTCTCCCTTTCAATGACAATGTTGAGCTCAATCATATTATGATCACTGTTAGGTAAATGTTCAGGTACCATTAAGCTATTAACTAAATCTATCACATTGCTCATTACTAAATCTCATATGTTTGTTAGTTCTAGGATATATTGCTGTAGAAAACTATCCCAGACACACCCAAGAAATTCACTGTCTTTAAAAATTAAAAAATAAATTAGGAAAGCAGAGAGGGTATGAAAAAATATTGGCCAGCAAAATCAAAGAAAACCCAAAGATGTTTTATAAATACATAAGGAGCAGGAAGGGAGTAAGGAAAGAGTGCTGCTGATTAGAGACCAAAAGGTAACGTGTGTGTGTGGGCACAGAAGATCTGAGCATTGTTCTTAATGAATACTTTGCGTCTGTCTTCACAAAAGAGAGGGACAACGCAGAAATTGTAGTTAAGGAGGAGGGGCAAATATTGGATGGGGCAAATATTGTGAGAGAGGTTTAGCATTTTTGAAAGTGGATAAATCACAAATCATCAGGCCTGGATGAAATGTATTCCAGGCTGCTAGGAGAAGCAAGGGGGAAAATAACAGAGGCTCTGTCCATCTTTTTCAAATCTTCTCTGGCTACAGGCATGGTGCTGGAGGACTGCTAATGTTGTATGGTTGTTTAGAAAGGGAGAAAGGGATAGATTGAGTAATTAAAGCCCAGTTAACGTAACCTTGGTGGTGGGAAAATTATTGGACAAAATTCTGAAGGTGAGTATGAATCATCGTTCAGAAAGTCACACATTAATCAAGGACCATCAGCATGGAATTGTTAAGGGAAGATTCTGTCTGACTAACATGTTTGAATTTTTTGAGGAGGTACCAAGGTGGGTCAATAAGGGTTATGTGTTTGGTGTAGTCTACATGGATTTTAGCAAGTCTTTTGACAAGGTCATAGATGGCAGACTGGTCAGAAAAGTAAAAGCCCATGGAATCTAAGGGCAAGTGTCAAGATGGATACAAATGTGGCTCAGTGGCAGTAAGCAAAGGTAGCGATTGACAGGCATTTTTGTGACTGGTAGGCTGATTCCAGTGGGGTTCCGCAGGACTGAGTACTAGGTCCCTTGCTTTTTGTGGTATATGTAAATGATTTAGACTTAAATGTAGCGAGCAGTAAGCAGAGGTCATTAATTTAAAATAATTGGTACAAGAATGAGAGGGAAAATAAGGAGATTTTGTTTCAAAAAGAGGGTTGTTAAGATTTGAAACATACCTGAAAATTGTTGAATAACATCCCATAAGAACTTTCAAAAGACATTGGACAATGGCCTGGATTTTGCATTAAGATTGTCAGTGAAGTCAGTGCTCAGTAATATTAAGGAGCAACCCGAACAACAAGTCCCAGATTTCTGCATTTAAATGCACAATTAAGGCTATAAAAGGGCTGGTGTAGTATGGTAAGTCTTAATTACTGTCAAACAATCTCTCTGTCCCTGAAAATCTAATTTTATAAGTGTAGGGTCTCATTCCTTCAGAATTTATTATTTTTGGATATCTGGATTTTTAAAAGCTTTTTCTTTCTCTCACACTTATCTCTTTCTCTCTTAATCCCATCTTTCTTCACCTCTCTTTATTTCCCTTTCTGTATATGATTTTGCAATACATTAAATATTCTAATCAGACTTCCTGGTTTAAACTCTGTGGGGGTTAAATTTGATAACCCAGCCAAAACTGAACACGGGGATCAGGATACGTTGTTGACCCATGTGCATTGACTGTGACACAGGCAGCACAGAAACTTTGTATTGCCTGCTATTTTATAGATTGCTGCAACCAGCCAATGTTAACGGTGCTGGATGCCTGCGGGGGAGGGAATCATCATGAGGGGCTCGCACCAGTTAAAACTAGCCTGCAGTGCTTAATCCTAGCCTGCACTTCTTATAGGGAGGTGCATTGTGGCTGCAGCATGTGCTTGAATCCTTTATGAGTTGAATCTGACCTGGGAAAAACAGAAAGAATGGCAGAGCATGGGAAAGAGCAGGCTCCATGGTTTTCTGGTGCTGCACTGGGGGATTTGGTGAAGGGGGTGGAAATGAACATGGATGTCCTGTATCAATATGAGGCCAGGTGTCCCTCCAGACACATGCTCGGTAGCCACTGGGAACAGATAGCCATGGAGCTCAATGGCAGGAATTAAGTCCAAAGGATTTGAATTCAGTGTCACAAGATGTTCAATGTCCTCACACGAGTTGTCAAGGTCAGTGAATGCACCTTCAAATGCCATATCTTACCAACTGCACCACTAGCCTCAGTCACTGTTCAAATCACCGTACACCTGTCACTCACCTGCCAACAATCAGGACTCATACCTCCTATGTGATGGAATATAGGTATAATAGGCTTAGTTAGGTAGCATTTAGATATAGTTAATATATTATACCTTTTAGAATTAAAGATTTACTAAATGGTCATTTTTCAAAACTCCCTGACATTCCCCTTTAAGAATGTAGAGTTAAAAAATTTCAAGGTCCCTGTTAGAATAGAATTTCTGTTGTCAGGGACTTGGAAGATAAACACACATTGAAATATCCTGTGTGACATCAGTAAGAGGTAGCAATAAACTTAATTAGTTTATGGGGTTGCTGATGCAGACAGATCAGATCAAAAGGTTGCTTTAAGGTTTCCATAAAAAGGCAATTATAGATAATAAAGCAATAAATAGAATTGACTTACAGGAACAAGAGGTCAAGTAAACACAATTATAAACATTTTGACCAGATAAATGTGCACAACTTCAAAAACAGGGGATTTCCAGTAAAACATTAAGTCGAGAGTTAGTTAATGATACTACCAAATATGGATTGAAAGCAAGAAAAACACACATGGAAAGGTAGCACCGATATGCTAAGAGATCATATGACACCTTAGAAATAGTATAAACACGAGAGGTTCTGAAGTGAAAATTAGAAGTGTTGAATTCCTCAAGCAATATTTCTCACCCTATGCCTTACTCAGGGAGTTTAAGGTAAAAGTTTACTTTAAGTTTTAGTGGATATTCTAAGATACTTTGCTGTAACATTAGTAAGGTTAAACTTTTGGATTCTATGTCAGAAATAAGATTATGTGTAACATCTCTTAGTAATATTTGATATTGTGATATACTTATCCACTTAAGAAGTGTATTGCATGTTCAATTCTTTAATAAATATATAAAAGTTAATAAATCGTCTCATGTAGTATTCTGTATGCAACGACAAGAACCCCTCTCTGTGTCTCTTTAGGTGGAGAGATACATATTGAAGAGAGTTTCCTAGGCCCTTATAAAATCTGGGATATTTATGACTTAGCCTTAATTATTAAAAATAGGCTATCCAAAAGATGGTAATATTCTCTATTGGTTTTCTTTCTTTGAGGGAAAGCTAGTTCAATTCTTTGGACCCAAATAAGTGTCTATAAGAGTTTGTCTGGTTTGAAATTAATGAAAGGAGATTCATAGCACCCTGATTTGGGTTAGTCCATATAAGGGGTTAAAGTCATAAATCACTTCAGCTACACTGCACCCTCAAACACTTAGCATTGCTGCAGGCCTCTCATCCACATCTTATGGCTTGCACATTGACAGCTATTCAAGCATGACAGCCACATCACCCAAACAGATTGCATGATACTCACTGACATTGTTATCTCTTGCCCCATCCCCGCTTTACTTGCTTATAACCTTTCACATTCCTAATATTTGCCAGTTCTAAAAAAGGGTCACTGACCTGAAATGTTAACTCTGCAGCTCTCTCCACAGATGCTGCCAGACGTGCTGAGTATTTCCAGCATTTCTTATTTTTATTTCAGATTTCCAGCATCCGCAGTATTTTGCTTTTACTCACTGACACTTCCCTATTCCTTGCAGGACATGGTGGCACAAAACTGCAGACAGCAAGAGCTAATTGGAGGGGTACAGACCCACCTGTAGGAGATGGCGTTGGCCATTATTGAGATGGCCATTCCTGAGGCTGTGGCCAGCGGAGGCACTGAAACCATCGAAGATCATGGTGTGCTCATACCTAATCATCCTTCTCACATCTCTTCTCCCCTACACCTCAACACTCTCTTCTGATTTGCAACTGCAGATGGTGTAAGAATGAACATAAGAAATAGAAGCAGAAGTAGGCCATTCTGCCCCTCAAGCCTGCCCCATCATTCAATAAGACCATGGCTGATCTGATGCAGGCCTCAACTCCTCTTTCGAGGCTTCGCATAACCCTCAACTCCCCAAGATTTCAAAAATCTATCTACCTCCTCCTTAAATCCATCTAGTGCCCTAGCCTCCACAACTCTCTGAGGTAGAGAATTCCAGTGATTAGCCACCCTCTGAGAGAAGAAATTCCTTTGTATCTCTGTTTTAAATGTGTGACCCCTTAATCTAAACTATGTCCCCTACTTCGAGGTTCCCCCACCAGTGGAAACATATTCTCAACATCTACCCTGTCAAGTCCCCTTAGAATCTTATATGCTTCAATAAGATTACCTCTCATTCTTCTAAACTCCAATGAATAAAGGCCTAACCTGTTTAGCCATTCTTGATAAGACAACCCCTTCATCCCAGAAATCAGCCTAGGAATCTTTTCTGAACTGCCTCCAATGCTAGTATATCCTTCCTTAAATATGGGGACCAAAACTGTACACAATACTCCAGGTGTGGCCTCACCAACACCCTATACAATTGTAACAAGACTTCCCTATTTTTAAACTCTAACCCCCTAGCAATAAAGGCCAAAATTCCATTTGCCTTCCTAATTACTTGCTGAACCTTTTTGTGTTTCATGTACAAGAACATCCAGAACCCTCTGTACTGCATATTTTGTCATCTTTCTCCATCTATAAAATAATCTGCCTTTTTATTCTTCCTACCAAAGTGGATGACCTCACACTTTCCCACATTGAACTCCATCTGCCAAGTTTTTGCCCACTCACTTAACCTATCTATATCCCTTTGCAGACTCTTTGTGTCCTCGTCACAACTTGCCTTCCCACCTATTTTTGTATTGTCAGCAAATTTGGATACACTACACTCTGTCCCTTCCTCCAAGTCATTAATATAGATAGTAAATAGTTGAGGCCCGAGGACCGATCCTGTGGCACCCCACTAGTTACGGCTTTCCAACCTGAAAAAGACCCATTGATCCCAACTCTCTGCCTTCTGTGTGTTGGCCAATCCTCAATCCATGCCAACACATTACCCCCAATACCCTGAGTTCTTATTTTGTTCAATAACCTTTTATGTGGCACCTTATCAAAAGCCTTCTAAAAATCCAAATGCACAACATCTACCTGTCCCCCTTTATCCACTCTGCTTGTTATATCCTCAAAGAACTCGAACATATTTGTCAAACATAGTTTCCCTTTCATAAAAACATGTTGACTCTGTTTGATTGCATTATGTTTTTCTAAATGTCCTGCTATTTCTTCCTTAATAACGGACCCTAGCATTTTCCCAATTACAGATGTTAAGGTAACTGGTTTCCTGCTTTCTGTTTCCCTCCTTTCTTGAATACGGGCATCACATTAGCGGTTTTCCAATCTGCTGCTACCCTACTGGAATCCAGTGAGTCTTGGTATATTACGACCAATGCCTCCACTATCTCTGCAGCCACTTCCTTTAAAACCATTGGATGCAGGTCATCAGGTCCTGGCGACTTGTCTGCCTTTAGTCCCATCAGTTTGTCCAGCACCTTTTACCTTGTGATAGAGATTGTTACAAGTTCCTCCCTCCCATTTACACCTTGCTCATCTATTATTGTTGGGATGTTTATAGTGTCCTCCACCGATGCAAAATATTGGTTTCAATTATCTGCCATTTCCCTGTTCTTGTTATTAATTCCCCAGTCTCATCCTCTAAGCGTCCCACACTTACTTTAGCTACTCTCTTCCTTTTTATATACCTGTAGAAGCTCTTACTGTTTGTTTTTATATTTCTTGCCAATTTACTCTCAATCAATTTTCTCTCTCTTTATTAGTTTTTTAGTCATCCGCTGCCGGTTTCTAAATAATTCCCAATTCTCTGGCCTACCACTAGCTTTTGTTTTTGATTTGATACTCTCCTTAACTTCCTTTATTATCCCCGGGTGGTTCATCGTTCTCATCGAGTCCTTCCTTCTGACCGAAATAAATGTTTGCTGAGTGTTATGAAATATCTGCTTAAAAGTCTGCCACTGCTCATCTACTGACTTCCCCTGTAGTCTATTTTCCCAGCCTGCTTTAGACAACTCTTTCTTCATATCTCCGTAATTTCCCTTGTTTAAGTTGAAGACACTGGTTTGAGACCCGAGTTGCTCACCCTCTAACTGAATTTGAAATTCTACCATGTTATGATCGCTTCCCCTGACAGGAACGTTAACTAAGAGATCTCTTATTAATCCTACCTCATTACCAAATCTAAAATAGTCTGTTCCCGGGTAGGTTCTATAACGTATTGTTCTAAGAAACAATCCCTGATGCACTCAACAAATTCGTCTTCCATGTTGCCCTGGCCAATTTGATTTGTCCAGTCTATATGCAGATTAAATTCACCCATGATAATTGTAGTGCCCTTCTTACAGGCCTCCATTATTTCCTGATTAATACTTTGTTCTACAGAACGGCAACTCCTCGGGGGCCAAAAGACCACTCCCACCCATGATTTCTTTCCCTTGCTATTCCTTATTTCCACCCAAACTGATTCTACATCACAATCTATTAAACCTCTATCATTACTCACAACTGCACTGATCCCTTCCTTTAAATACAAAGCTACCCCACCTCCTTTTCCTCTCTGCCTATTCTTCCGGAACCTCGAATATCCTTGAACATTGAGTTTCCAGTCCTGGTCATTCTGCAACCATGCTTCTGTGATAGCTATCAAATCATATTCATTTATTTCTATTTGTGCCGTCAGCTCATTTATCTTGCTACAAATGTTACGTCCATTCAGATAAAGAGCCTTAAGCTTTGACTTTTTACCATTTTTACCTACTTTGGTTCTAATTTCTGCTGTACTCTTATGCTTATATTCTCTGTCCCTTCCTGTCACACTCTGATTAATGTATGCCCCTTCACTACCCTGCACCTCTGCTGTCTTGTTACTTTTCGACTTTTTAAACTTCCCTTCAATTGAACCCTCCCCCTACTATTTAATTTAAAGCCTTATCTGCAACCCTAGTTATACGAATTGTCAGGACACTGGTCCCAGCATGGTTCAAGTGAAGCCCATCCCAACGGAACAGCTCTCTCTTTCCCCAGTACTAGTGCCAGTGTCCCATGAATCAGAACCCATTTCTCCCACACCAACCTTTGAGCCAAGCATTTACCCTCTAATCTTATTTACCCTATGCCAATTTGCACGTGGCTCAGGGAGTAATCCGGAGATTATTACCCTTGTTGTTCTGCTTTTTAATTTAGCCTCGAGCTGCTCATAGTCCCTCAGCAGGACCTCTTTCCTAGTCCTACCTATGTCGTTAGTACCTATGTGGACCATGACAACTGGATCCTTCCCCTCCCACTCCAAGTTCCTTTCTAGCCCAGAAGAGATGTCCTTAACCTTGGCACCAGGTAGGCAACACAGCCTTCGGGACTTTATCTTTGCTGCAGAGAACAGTATCTATTCCCCTAACTATGCTATCCCCTATTACTACTACATTTCTCTTTTCTCCCCCCACTCGAATGGCGCTCTGAACCACGGTGCTGTGGTCAGTTCACTCATCCTCCCTGCAGTCTGTGCCCTCGTCCACACTGGGAGCAAAAACCTCGTACCTATTGGATAAGGACACTGGCTGAGGCTCCTCCAAAGCTAAATTTTGGATCCCCATACGTGCCTCACTCACAGTCACACCCTCCTGTCCCTGACCACGGTCCAAACATGAGGAGTGTGACTGTCTCCTGAAACACTGTGTCCAGGTAACTCTTCCCTCCCTTATGTGTTGCAGTGTCCACAGCTCGGACTCCAGCTCATCAACTCTGAGCCGAAGGTTGTCGAGCAGCCAACACTTGCTGCAGATGTGGCCACTGTGGATCGCACCGGCGTCCACCAGCAAACACATACTACAGCTGCAGCACATCGCCTGCCCAGCCATCTCTATTCTATTTAATTATTTAATTTGGATCTCAGTATTTTAAAAAAATGAATTATTTAAGTATACTCTTAACCTGTAATGACATCTCCTGATTTAAATCACTTGGCCAAACAAAAAAGAGACATGAGAGAAATATCCACCAATCACTTACCAGCTGTCTTGTGATGTCACACTTCGATTTTGTTGGTCAAGCAAGTCCATTGTTCCCGCTCTCACTGCTGCCGCTTCTGATCTTGGGCCTCGGGTCTCCGCTCTTTATATCCCGGCTCCTCTCGCCTGTTCCCACTCTCACCACCACCGTTTCTGGTCTGAATGCACCTCTTACTTTCCCCCGCTCTCCGCACAACAAAAATATACATGCATAAAAAAAATGCCCTCTTGCAGTACTGGCAGTGGCACCCAGTGGCACTGCTGATACTATTGAACTTCCAGCTTGTGCTGTTCTCCTTTCAGAAGTGCAACCTGGCCAGGTAGTCCAGGAGACTGAGGGGAGATTTAATAGAGGTATACAAGATTATGATAGGTTCAGATAAAATTGACATAGAAAAGCTGTTCTCATTCGCTGATGATACAAGGACTAGGAGACACAGATTTAATCAGCATTTTGGGCAAGATATGCAGTGGGGATGTAAGGAAGAACTTTTTTATGCAGGGAATGGTAATGACCTGGAACTCACTGCTTATGAGAGTAGTGGAAGCAAAGATGATAATTTCAAAAGGAAATTGGATGTGCACTTGAGGGAATAAACTTGCAGCGCTGCAGGGATAGAGCAGGGGAATGGGACTGATTAGATTGCTGTATGGAGAGCCAGCATGGACTCAATGGGTTGAATGGCCTCCTTCTGTCCATAATGACTCTATGACTCTAGTTCATGATCCTGTTAAATAGCACTGGTGGGAGGGCCATCCTGCTGATGAATGCATGTAAGCTTTGAGAGGTGAAGAGAGGGAATTAGCTTGAGTTCTAAAATGACACCGCTGGCATCAAATCAGGGTTGTAGGCTGATTGAAGGCATGTTCTGCCTGCTCTGCATACTTCCTGTGACCGTTTACTGCAGCCATGCTAACTTCCTCAGCAACATGACATCCACTGTGACTTGCCCATAAATGTTCACATGTGCCACGGCTGCCATTTTGGATACCAAACTGCACGCATCTTCCCAAACAATGGGCTCTACCATTCTGAATTTTGTAACTGAGGCGCTTCAGTGATGATTCTGCCATCCAATTTGTTGAAGATCCACACAGTTCTTTTCCTTGCTCACACACAATGTCAATCCCATGTAGAAGGCACCACAATGGAAATGATCTCTAGGAACTCAAATTGTTACTCAAAATCCCATGAAAAGCCTATATGTGTCATGAGTGGTGAGTGAATTCCTTCACTGCTGACCCATGTGCTTCAATAGAACTAATTTGCAGGAAAATGGGGAAAAGGATGGTGGGTTGAATTTTGTGAGCCCCCTTCAGATAGGTTCGTAGGCAGGGAGAGCCATATAATTGCAACGGGACGCAGGATGAGGAGGGGCCATCGCCTTCCCATCTCAATGCAATTTTGTCCCGCCCAGAGGCCACTTGAGGCCCTTAAGAGACCTATAAACAGTCACTTAAGAGCTTCTTTTTTTTTTATTCATTCATGGGATGTGGGCGATGCTGACCAGGCCAGCATTTACTGCCCATCCCTAATTGCCCTTGAGAAGCTGGTGATGAGCTGCCTTCTTGAACTGCTGCAGTCCATTTGGGGTAGGTACACCCACAGTGCTGTTAAGAAGGGAGTTCCAGGATTTTGACCCAGCGACAGTGAAGGAACGGCGATATAGTTCCAAGTCGGGATGGTGTGTGACTTGGAGGGGAACTTGCAGGTAGTGGTGTTCCCATGTATTTACTGCCCTTGTCCTTCTAGTTGGTAGAGGTCGCGGGTTTGGAAGGTGCTGTCTGAGGAGCCTTGGTGCATTGCTGCAGTGCATCTTGTAGATGGTACACACTGCTGCCACTGTGCGTCGGTGGTGGAGGGAGTGAATGTTTGTAGATGGGGTGCCAATCAAGTGGGCTGCTTTGTCCAGGATGGTGTCGAGCTTCTTGAGTGTTGTTGGAGCTGCACCCATCCAGGCAAGTGGAGAGTATTCCATCACACTCTTGACTTGTGCCTTGTAGATGGTGGACAGGCTTTGGGGAGTCAGGAGGTGAGTTACTCGCCTCAGGATTCCTAGCCTCTGACCTGCTCTTGTAGCCACGGTATTTATATGGCTACTCCGGTTCAGTTTCTAGTCAATGGTAGCTCCTAGGATGTTGATAGTGGGGGATTCAGCAATCGTAATGCCATTGAATGTCAAGGGGAGATGGTTAGATTCTCTCTTGTTGGAGATGGTCATTGCCTGGCACTTGTGTGGCGCGAATGTTACTTGCCACTTTTCAGCCCAAGCCTGGATATTGTCCAGGTCTTGCTGCATTTCTACACGGACTGCTTCAGTATTTGAGGAGTCCCATCTCCACTGGCATTAAGCCAGCAGAAGGGGCTGGGGGAGAGTGGCCAAGCGGGAAGGTCGACAAGTAAAATGAGGTGACCTCCCTGCTGACATGGGGCGTGGCGGGGCCCTACTCTGTGGGCAATATTTGGTCCAGAGAGGGCCCCCGACTTCAATTTGGAGTGGCACAGTGGCGCAGTGGTTAGCAGCAGTGACTCGGGTTCAGTTCTGGGTACTGCCTGTGCAGAGTTTGCAAGTTCTCCCTGTGACCGCGTGGGTTTCCGTTGGGTGTTCCAGTTGCCTCCCACCGCCAAAGACTTGCAGGTTGATAGGTAAATTGGCCATTGTAAATTGCCCCTTGTGTAGGTAGGTGGTAGGGGAATGTGGGGATGTGGTAGGGAATATGGGATTAATGTAGGATTAGTATAAATGGGTGGTTGATGGTCGACACAGACTCAGTGGGCCGAAGAGCCTGTTTCAGTGCTGTATCTCTCTATGACTCAATGACTCTATGAAACAAGCAACCTCCCTGGATCTTCCTTCCCCTGCACATATGCCCTCCCTCCCACCCCATCACTTGGCCCATGAGACCCCACCTCACTTAACTGGGGTCTGGGTCTCTAGCACCGGGCCTGGGTCCAAGGCCTCTTGCAGTACTGGCAGTGGCTTCCAGTGGCGCTGCTGATACTACTGAACTGCCAGCTCTTTGATTGGCCAGCAGCTCTTGGAGGCAGGATCCCCATCTTCAAAGTGACATTGGCAAACAGGATTAAGGAAAATCCCAAGGCTTTTTATACATATATAAAGAGCAAGAGGGTAACTAGGGAAAGGGTTGGCCCTCTCAAGGACAGAGAAGGGAATCTATGTGTGGAGCCAGAGGAAATGGGCGAGGTACTAAATGAGTACTTTGCATCAGTATTCACCAAAAAGAAGGACTTGGTGGATGATGAGCCTAGGGAAGGGAGTGTAGATAGTCTCAGTCATCACATTATCAAAAAGGAGGAGGTGTTGGGTGTCTTGCAAAGCATTAAGGTAGATAAGTCCCCAGGGCCTGATGGGATCTACTCCAGAATACTGAGGGAGGCAAGAGAAGAAATTGCTGGGGCCTTGACAGAAATCTTTGCATCCTCATTGGCTACAGGTGAAGTCACAGAGGACTGGAGAATAGCCAATGTTGTTCCTTTGTTTAAGAAGGGTAGCAAGGATAATCCAGGAAATTATAGGCCAGTGAGCCTTACATCAGTGGTAGGGAAATTATTAGAGAGGATTATTCGGGACAGGATTTACTCCCATTTGGAAACAAATGAACTTATCAGTGAGAGGCAGCATGGTTTTGTGAAGGGGAGGTCATGTCTCACTAATTTGATTGAGTTTTTTGAGGAAGTAACAAAGATGATTGATGAAGGAAGGGCAGTGGATGTTATCTATATGGACTTCAGTAATGCCTTTGACAAGGTCCCTCATGGCAGACTGGTACAAAAGGTGAAGTCACACTGGATCAGAGGTGAGCTGGAAAGATGGATACAGAACTGGCTCAGTCATAGAAGACAGAGGGTAGCAGTGGAAGGGTGCTTTTCTGAATGCAGGGATGTGACTAGTGGTGTTCCGCAGGGATCAGTGCTGGGACCTTTGCTGTTTGTAGTATATATAAATGATTTGGAGGAAAATGTAGCTGGTCTGATTAGTAAATTTGCGGACGACACAAAGGTTGGTTGAGTTGCGGATAGTGATGAGGATTGTCAGAGGATACAGCAGGATATAGATCGGTTGGAGACTTGGGCGGAGAAATGGCAGATGGAGTTTAATCCGGACAAATGTGAGGTAATGCATGATGGAAGGTCTAATGCAGGTGGAAAGTATACAGTAAATGACAGAACCCTTAGGAGTATTGACAGGCAGAGAGATCCGGGCGTACAAGTCCACAGGTCACTGAAAGTGGCAACGCAGGTGGATAAGGTAGTCAAGAAGGCATACGGCATGCTTGCCTTCATCGGTCGGGGCATAGAGTATAAAAATTGGCAAGTCATGCTGCAGCTGCACAGAACCTTAGTTAGGCCACACTTAGATATTGCCTGGTCTGGAGGGTATTAGCTATGAGGAGAGATTGGATAAACTCGGATTGTTTTCACTGGAACGACGGAGGTGGAGGGGCGACATGATAGAGGTTTACAAAGTTATGAGCAGCATGGACAGAGTGGATAGTCAGAAGCTTTTTCCCAGGGTGGAAGAGTCAGTTACTAGGGGACATAGGTTTAAGGTGAGAGGGGCAAAGTTTAGAGGGGATGTGCGAGGCAAGTTCTTTGCACAGAGGGTGGTGAGTGCCTGGAACTTGCAGCCAGGGGAGGTGGTGGAAGCAGGTACGATAGCGACATTTAAGAGGTATCTTGAAAAATACATGAATAGGATGGGAATAGAGGGATATGGTCCCCGTAAGTGCAGAAGGTTTTAGTTTAGGCAGGCATCAAGATCGGCGCAGGCTTGGAGGGCTGAATGGCCTGTTCCTGTGCTGTACTGTTCCTTGTTCTTTGTTCTTTGGGACAGGGATCCTGGCGCCAGGCTGTTACTTGGCTTGGCGCCGTAGAATCGTGCTGGAGGGGCTCCAAATGGCTGAGGTGGGGCTCCTCGGGCCTTTTTGGCATCGCACCAGGAGCCCCACCATGGGGACAAAATTCAGCCCAGTTTGTGGATTAAAATTGACAGTTGTTTCAAAGAGCCAATGAAGGTAAGACGGTCAAATGGCCTCCGTCTGTGCTGTAAGGTTCTCTGATTCTATGAATTGCTAAGTGGTTTCAAAGTGGAAGGCCATTGGGAACATAATTTATCCAATTTATGGCATTTTTTGTCCCACCAAATAGCAGCCCTAACATTCTGCAGCAAGTTTGATTTATTTTTACAGTGCAAATGCATTATTTTCTTTATACACGTGTGGAAGTTGATAGTGAACCTTGATTCATATGAGGCTAATGGCGGTGTGGCGCAAGTCATCCAGCAATTTGTAGCAATTCACAACTCTCGGCATATCTCTTCTTTGCCACAAATTGTTGTTGATTTTGTGCATTAATAACAGCTTATGCCATGAACTCAGTGTTATTTTTGCAGCAAACTATGAGCCATTGTATTATCATCTCAGTGGTCTGTTCCACTGTGGTGGCATGGGCTTCATTACATTATCCCTACTGCACTCTGGGGGTTCCAAACATGTGTAATTAGCCTTGAGAGTGAATACCCTGGTCTTCGAAGAGTCACCCAGGCATGGTGTTATCTCCTTCAAGCAATGAGTGGAGTGTAGATTGCTAAAGTCGGAAAGAAGCAATCGTGTTCCCTGGAAAGCATGCATTGACATGCAGGGTGATGTCTTTGTGTTGCACAGGCCCTGCCAAATGAAGCATTGGAAATATTTCCTTTTCATGTGTGTGTTCAGAATGTGATGCAAGTGATGATGGTAATACGCACATCATCAGTAATATTCTCAACTCTTTTTTTAATTCATCCTCACAGGATGTGGTTGCTGCTAACAAAGCTGGCATTTATTGTTCCTTCTAATCATCATTGGGAAGGTGGTGGGAAGGGAAATCACCTTAAATGGTTTTATACAACTGAGTGATTTATTAGGCCACTGCAGAGGGCAGTTAAGAGTCAAGCACATAGACATTGGACTGGAGTCACCTATTGGCCTGACTGGTTAAGGACAGCTGGTTTCCTTCCCTAAAGGCAAGTAGTAAACTGGTTGTGTATTTACGACAATTCAAATTTCAAAACTACACTGGTGGGATTTGAATTCTTGTTCTCTGATCTTTAGCCTAGGCCTCCAGTAACATAACCACTACACTACTGTACCCAAATTTTCTTGCTCATTTCCCCTGCGAAAGATATAATGCTTGATGCAGTTAAGAATTACAGATTGCTGGTGTGTCAGGTGTCCCCTGTGATTGCCTGGATAGATTGTGTGTAGTGGAAGACTAAACAACTTGTTAGTGGCACAGCAACGGGAAAAGCTGTAGACATGGTATACAAATCAGACTGCAGCAGAAAGCAGTACCTGCAGCCCTGGTGCACCTTTTTTTATGAATGAGGCCCTTGTTGATAGGATTGAACCCAATGTTCCACAATTCAGTGACTTTTTGACCCAGCTTGAATATGTTTTACACCCATGCATGCCTGTAGCATTGCCTCTTAAGACACGAAATCTTCTCTTTCTGTGGCACTTGTCGTAATTAAGAGTAATATTTCTCCACAGTTTCCAACATGCTGAAAAACTGGGTGTATTTTCTGGGCCTATTTTAGACCATTTCATGAAGGTTAATTGTTCTGATTAGACAACAACTCCATTATTGTTGTAGTTGCAAATACCAGGATGGTATAGGTCAACTAGATGATCTTCATTTTTTTCTGTCTAGCAATTCCTATGTTTCTGTTTCCGATGTAAAACTGAAATAATTCCCTCCAGTTTGCAGCTAAGTCAAAAATATCACAAGCAAGTTTATATTTCTATCTTCATGCATTAGTGGTACTGTAAAATTAAATATATTTTAAAGCTGAAGGCTTGAGAAAGAACAAAAGTGAACAGTGAATCTCTGTTGCTGGTAGTTATGAGAAGGCTATTCATACTGGTGCCGATACCATGGCTTGAATTTTACGCCGCCCCAGCGGATTGGTTGATGGTGTGGGGGCGTCGTAAAATTGAGCGGCAGGCTCCGGGAGGCCTAACCGCCCCGATTCCGTCTCCGACCAAGTTCACGGAAGTCCGGCGGGGGGCGGAGGGGTGAGAAGCGGCCCACCCGCCCAAGACCAATCAAGACCACTTAACGGCCACTTAAGGGTCTTTGCCCGCCTCCACGGGTATTTTACCCGTGGCAAGCGGGTATGCCGGGGACGTGAAAGGCCACCCAGCTATTGCTGTCAGCCTTTCCGCACCCCAGGGGGCACTGGCAATCAGGCACAGGGTGCCCGATTGAGGGCCACCCCCACCTCCCAACCCAACCCCGGGATCCAAGATGCCTCCTCCCCCCAAACGACCACCCTAGCCTCACCAGGGCACGACTGATTCTCCTGGTGAGGCTGCCCAAACTTACCTTCTGTCCCAGTTCCATTGCGTCCTCCTCAGTCGGCTGGGCTGAAGTCCCAGCAGGCCCGCTGATTGGCTGGCAGCTCACTGAGGCGGGACCTCCTCCCTCAAGTGGGTGGAAGTCCCGCCTCGGGCCAATTGAAGACTGGGGATCCGTAAAATACGGGCCGGATCCCCAGGCTGGGCGGGAGCGGGATCAGCACCGACATTTACGTTGGAGTCCGGCTCCCATCCGCCCAGCGTAAAATTCTGGCCCATTTGTTTATATTCTTGTTGATATTTAGAATGCCACAACTTAACTTCAACAATGACTACTTGGTGTTGGGTGGGGTGGGGGGGGGGTGAAATTTACCAGGCAGGGGAAGGTGGGTTTGCGTGCGTGAGGGGAGCTAAATCCCCTGAGATTGACATCTGGCTGGAATCCTGAAATCATCCCGTCTTCTTCTGGGTTTCTGTGAGGTGGGATTGAAGGCAAGCAGGGAACCCCATTGTCAGGTAAGCTTTAAGGCAAGAGAGAGGAATGAGTGGAGCTGCAAGGTGTGTTGACCTGAGGTGTGCTGTGCAGGAGAATACTGGGAAAGTCAGGATGTGGGGCTTGGCACCTGATAGTGTTATGCCACTCACCTGTCATACCCTCCTGAGGTCCTGGATCCTCTTGGTGCACTGCCTCCAGGTTGGAGGGAGCACAATCCTGCTGCTGATGTCCTCAGCCACTTCTAACCACACCTGCTTGGTTAGAGAGGTTGTCCTCTTCCTCCCATCACCTCACTGCAGCTCCTCAGATCCACAGCAGGATCTCCAAGGGGCAGCCTTCTCAGGTCTCTTCTCCATTCCTGTGGTTGCTTCATCATTAAAAAATCCAAGAGCTGGTGAGCCCTTGTAACCCATGCTATGGTCCCTTTAATTAGAAATCCTTCTTTTGACAGAATAGACACATCATCCTGCCCACCCTCCCTAAATAGTTGGGCAACCCAGAGGCAGGATGCTAATGCCGTAACTGAGTTACAGAGCCACAGCTAAGCCAACCCATTAGTAAATCGGGTTCCCAACCTGAAAATGGTCCCGCTGCTCTCACAGGGACTAAATGCAGAAGATTCCACCTTGGATTTACTTCATGACTTTACCGTAAAAAAAAAAAATGTCCCAAGGAGCTTTAGAGAGTGTAATTAAAAATATTGACTGAAA
Source organism: Heterodontus francisci (assembly GCF_036365525.1). Classification (NCBI taxonomy): domain Eukaryota; kingdom Metazoa; phylum Chordata; class Chondrichthyes; order Heterodontiformes; family Heterodontidae; genus Heterodontus; species Heterodontus francisci. The sequence goes on from NC_090371.1 coordinate 242,407,954, forward strand.
TTAATGGAAATAAAATCGGGAGAGATATATAACAGGCAGCTAACTTAGTGTTGCCCATTTTACACAATCACCCAAAGTCAAAATTATCCCCTGGAGTTATTAATGCGTTTCCCAATTTACAATGGGTAATACTGAAAATACAATTAATGTAGTGACACTGTCAGATGATATTTTCTTCCATTATGATATTTTATATTTACTAAGTAGAACTTACTGCACTTATGAGTAGGTCCTAAACAAGTCATTCTGTGCTTGTAGTGTTTGCAGGTTTTTTAGTGCACCTAAACACATGGGTTAAGTTCTACGTTTAATAATTTGCCATTTATATCCTGTATATACCCAAAAGCAGTTTGATAGTGTCAAGCCATGATTGTTTTGAACTTGCTTGCATGGAAATTCTATAAAAGCACATACTTTATCAATGTACATAACCACACTCTCAAGGATAGGTCTTCACAGCTATCAGTAAAGGTGCACCAAGAGAAGTCACCCACCTGAATGGATTGTTTGCTGCCTGTCCATCATCTTTTGGAGATGGAAGGATGTCAACCACCCCAGAATACTGCCAATCAATTTGTGGGTTTTTATATATGGTGATAGCAGGGCTTCTGGATAATAATTGCATTGAATGCACCTTTATTCTGTTTTATAGTTTGTTAGCTGGCTTGAGTAATGACTGTCCCCTGAAACTGATTTATTAATCATTCCAAGGACTCTTGTATTCATCATTCTTTCATTTATTATTTATTCTTGGAGATCTAGTACAATTCAGTATCTAATGTGATGATGTTATTATGGATTTCAAATATATTTAAAGACAGCATTTTGTTAGCCATAAAATTATGAGTAATTTCAAACAACTCTTTACATCATTATGGGTCACATCACAAAGTAGTTTTCTGGTACAATATTTAACACGTCTTCAGTATACTTAATTTAAAAAATTGACTCGTGAATTCAATCAATCTGGTATAGAGTAAATTGTGTGATAAGTACAACTGATTGTTATACAAGTACTGTAATTTTACAATCTGTCAAAATAACCACGATATTTATTCAAACCGTTAAAGAGATATCCTGTTTTGATTTCTGAATAATTTCAGTAAGTGATTGCATATTGATTTCAATGCTGTACGGTATTGGGCAGTACTGGTTGTGTACAGCAACTTGAATACAATGGAGAGCTTTGCCAACCCTGAGTTCATTAACGCTTCATTGATTTGGGATTATTGTTTTAACACATGTGATTCACTATGATAAAGGGTGACGAGATAACAATTGGGGCAGATTCTCTTCATCATCCTATGTGGGTCAGTATCTGGGACATTAGGATAAGGAAATTGGAGTGGGCACATGTAACACTTGGTCCCTGCTCCCTTTGATGTACTTTTGATAACAGATCGCCAATGCAGACAGGAAGCTCCTGTCTGAATCAGGCAATAGAATTTAAATTTTATATAATTGATGTGGCCTTGATAATTCTGCATCTCAGCTCACTTTCTGGAAGTTTTGCCCAGCATCTGCCAGAGAAGCATCCCGAGAAAGTGAATGTTCGAGTTTACTGCCAGTCCCTTCAGATTGAAGGACTTCTTTAAACCTCCTGTAATGTAAGTGTAAATGTTAGGGGGTTGTAGGTGGTGGGGGCAGTAACTAGAATATCAGGGCTGGAAACGACTCACTTGTTGTTACAGACAGTAACCAGAGCAGAGAGGCTGTTGGTAATTCCCATTGGTGCAGACATTTTAGGCCAGCAGAGGTGCACAACTCAGCCATTAATATGTGGCATTTCCATTTGACAAATAACTAGCTCATGTCAAGGACCTAACCATGAGAATGGACCTAGGTTTAGTTACTTTCAAGTTGGTTAAATTTCAAATCACACCACATGACCTAAACTGTGGTGAAAGGTGCAGGAAAATTAGTCTTACTGTCTTGTTTACTCTTCTTTCTCTTGTTAAAACAAATAATTATAGATCATTCCAGTGTTGGCGTTTTAGTGATTGTTGTCAAAATATCAGAATTTAGAAATTAGTGTTGGACAGATGCAAAGGGACAGATTTTAAATATGTAGTAATTATATAATGAATTACAGTCTGGTCAAAAATAATAATAGTTTCAATAATCATGGATAAAGCAATACTCACAACTGGTTATGCTAAGCAATAGATATTTCTGCTCTGTCTGTGGACCATGTGCTAAGATAACATGGTAGCAAGTGATTTGATAGATAAAATTTTAATATCCAGTTAATAGTCAGATACACCAATCCAGCTATCTGATTAGGTATGTCATACCCAATCTCATCTTTGTTCTTGGTCAAGTTACCATTACACTGGGTATAGTTTAATTAAGTATAGATGACAAAACCACCCGATGTGAATGTGATTTCACTGTTTTGTGGACTTCAGCTGAAAACTAATTAAAGCCTGTTTCTCTTGCTGATGAAAATGAAAAAACAATCATCTGTAAAACACACGACTAAAGTGAACTTCCAGAGCTTGTGCAGGGGATGTGTAAGGCTGCTTTTCTGATTCTTGCGAGTTGTGATGTTATACTTTGCCTGAGACATCTTCACTACAAAGTGCAAAAAATATATGAATTAGTAAAGTCATAAAGAGTACATTTTAAGTACATCAGCTCAGAAATTTTCAGAAGAAAAAAGCAAGAGGGGCCTTATCTTCTGGTAGAGTACTGGTTAATATATTTTCCATTTTATTTTTGAAAAGGATTAATGATGGATTAATGATTGTCTTAAAATAGTACACAAAGGAATGTTATGCAAATACATCAATCACTGCATCACCAAAGGAAATGAAGTCCATAAGGACCCTCAAGAAAGTAAAACACATTGAGGAAGGCTTCAGATATTACGGGAATTATGTTGATTTATTCTCTGTGAAGTGGTAATGTGCTAGAATGCTACCCTTTTTGTTGAGCACCAGGGCACAAATCATTGAATGTTGCAAACAGGTTGGAAAGCAGTTAATAAAGCATATAGGATCCTGGGCTTTATAAATAGGGGCATAGAGTACAAAAGAAAGGTGGTTATGATAAACCTGTGTAAAACACTGCTTCAGCCTCAATTGGTGTATTGTGTCCAGTTCTAGGCACTTTAGGAAGGATGTTAAGGCATCAGAGAGAGTGCAGAAAAGATTCACAAAATTAATTCCAGAGATGAGGAACTTCAGTTATGTGGATAGATTGGAGAAGCTGGGACTATCCTCCTTGGAAAAGAGTCAAGAGGAGATTTACTAGAGGTGTTCAAAATTATGAGGGATCTGAACAGAGTAGATAGGGAGAAACTGTTCCTGTTGGCAGAAGGATCAAGAACCAGAGGACACCAGTTTAAGGTGATTGGCAAAAGAAGCAATGACAACATGAGGGAAAACCTTTTTAACGCAACGATTGGTAAGGATCTGGAATGCACTGCCTGAGAGTGTGAAGGAGGCAGATTCAATTGAGGCTTTCAAAAGGTAATTGGATAATTATCTGAAGAAAAAAAATTTGTAGGGCTATGGGAAAAAGACAGGCGATTGAAACGAGGTGAGTTGCTCTTTCAGAGAGCCAGCATGGACACGATGGGCTGCATGGCCTTCTTCTGTGCTTCTATGAATCTACAATGCAGGAGCAGACGCTGGATGAATTCTAAGTTGAAATTTGTATTTGTAAATTAGGGTTTTGCACTTCTTAACAGGTATGCTCTATATTTTGGATTCATCCAGCACCTCATTTGCCATGTGCTGAACTTGCACAGCACACTGCGGTGCTAATTGGCATGAAGGTCCCTTGCCAGTGTTATTTAAAACATTCATGTTGTACTTACAGGTTAGTTGCAGTTTAGTTTTTGTTTAACTTCCTGCTGCTTTTACAGAGTTCTACCACTCTTGAAAGTTCACTTTGTCCACACAGGAAAAGGTCTTGCTGCATTTTCACTATTGTCCCCTTCTGCCTCACAAGTAGTCTAGGTCCAGACATGGGTAGTCTGGTAGGGCTGGCTTTGGGAATACAGGACAAGGGGAAAAAGTGTTGAAGATAACACAGACTAGGAAGAGATGGAAAAGGAAGAACAGGAAGAGGCAGAGGAGGTAGAAGAGGAGAGTTGAGTCAACAACCACAAGAGCCTGTATTTGCTCAAGCACGAAGTGAAAAACTCATTGAGAAGTGTTTCAGCTAAGCTGGGCCTCCTGTTCCTCATTCACCAATAGTCACATAATCCTTACCACCATTCTTACACACACCATCCAATTGTCGTCCTTCGCTCCAGGCTCCAAATCCAGATCCAAAAAACAAATTTATCAAACAAACAATGTCAGCACTGACAAAGGAAATGACTAATCTCCCTTGTGAAAACCTTTAATTCTTTCTTGTATGGTCAATTTCCCACTTTGATGCTCCTCCAAGGTGTTTCCTAGTGACTGCAGCTTGGAGGCTGGAAGGCTGCTGACCTTGAACTGAGGACACTCCAAATGGCCTAGGATGATGACCTCCAGCAGCTCTGAGCTTAGGGAACCCAAACACAGTCTGCAAGTCTCATGGTCTGGGCTTCAGTGGTCTAGCCGGCTGGTTGAAGGGCACCATCAAGGGCTGCAGGCATGATGTCATCCTGAGAGAGGACAGCAAGTCCCTCTCCCATGGAATCCAGGCCATTCTGCTGGGATGGTTCCTCCACACTCCTAGGGCTTTGCTAGATAACAGAGTTCTGGACTGATGTGATTCCCTGATGCACTGTCAACAGTGGCTCCCATGCAAATGGCAGTCATCTGAGCTTCCATGGCAGCAGCTTGTGCTTCAATTGAAGCTGTGAATTTGTCATAAAGCACTGCATCATGGTGAGTTCCACAGCATTGCTGATAGAGCTGACTATTCAGTTCCATGTTGGACTGAATGGCACCATATTTAGCACAAAGCCTTAAATTGAAGGTGGAGACCTCTATGCTCTGGTGCATTGTGCACAAGCTCTCTGCCAAGGTGCCCTTTACACCAAGCATTTCCATTAACATTCTCTGATAGCATGGGTCATTGAAGTCAGCATCTGAGGTTTCTGCAGCAGAGTTAGTATACACCATAACCCTCCAGCAACTCGCAGCTGTGACATCCTATTTCCAATCCCTATATTTTATGTACTTGTGGCCAGTGAATCACCACATCCAGTTTCCTCCTCTAAGCTAACCTCTACTGTCCATCTGGTGCCAGTATCTGAGCTGGTGTTTGCAAGAGTCATATCAAATGATGGTGCATCTTCTGCAACACTGCATTTATCTTCCTCCACTGGCTGAGGGGCATTGGCATTCTCAGAAGCTGAAATTAATGAGGCGGTCAAGGATTCATTTGTTGTGTAAGGAAGACCTGAGAAAAGGAACTGGGTATCGAAAGCATTTCCAGCTTGTCATGCAGATTGTGAGGATCAAGGGATAATCAAGGGAGACAAAGAGGATTAGGTATCAACAGCTCCTCTAGCATTACCAATGATCACGGCCTCCACTCTGCTACTGCCCATGATTGGCAGAACAATCTCTTCAAGGGGGCAGTAGGTTTGCAGACAGGTTCTTCCTCTTCCGGTATCAGTCTGTTGCCAGGTCTTGAGTGTTACCTTCTCCTGCAAGACTGAAGTATGTTTGTGAAAGGTGTATGGAGAATGGTGGATAGCTGAGAGTGGATATAGCAAAGGCTATGTGCCTGGACAACATCCATGCTGCACTGCTGAAGACTTGTGCTCCAGAATTGGCTGCACCTTTGGTCAAGCAGTTCCTGTACAGCAACAACACTAGCATCTACATGAGAGTGAAAAACTGCCCAGATTTGTCCTGTCCACAAAAAGCAGGACAAATCCAATCTGCCCACTTGCCACCTCATCAGTCTACTCTCAATCATCAGCAAAGTGATGGTCGTGCTATCAAGCAGCACTTACTCTGCAAAACCTGCTAACTGATGCTCAGTTTGGGTTCCACCAGGGCCATTCAGCTCCAGACCTCATTGCAGCCTTGGTCCAAATATGGACAAAAGAGCGTAATTCCAAAACTGAGGTGAGAATGAGTGCCCTTGACACCAAGGCAGCAATTGACTGAGTGTGGCATCAAGAAGGCCTCGCAAAATTGAAGTCAATGGGAATTAGGAAAAAGTCTCCACTGGCTGGAATCATGCCTAGCACAAAGGAAAATATATGTGGTTGTTGGAGACCAATCATCTTACCTCAGGACATCGCTACAGAAGATCCTCAGGGCAGTGTCCTTGGCCCAACTATCTTCAGCTGCTTCAACAAGGTTAGAAATGGGGATGTTCAGTTCCATTCACAACTCATCAGATAATGAAGCTGCCTATGCCTGCATGCAGCAAGACCTAGATAACATTCAGGCTTGCGTTGATAAGTGAGAAGTGAACATTCATGCTACACAAATTCCAGGCAATGACCATCGCTAACAGGAGAGAATCTAACCACCTCCTCTTGATGTTCAACGGTATTACCATTGCGGAATCCCCCACCATTAACATCCTGAGGGTTATCATTGAGAAAAAACTTAACTGGACCAGCCACATAAATAATGTGGCTACAAGAGCCGGTCAGAAGCTGGGAATTCTCCTGACTTCCCAAAGCCTGTCCACTTTCTACAAGGCACAAGTCAGGGGTGTGATAGAATACTCTTCACTTGCCTCGATGAGTGCAGCTCTAACAACACTCAAGAAGTTCGACACAATCTAGGACACAGCAGCTGCTTGATTGACACCCCATCCACAACCTTAAATCTTCACTCTGTCCATCATCGGCGCACCATGGCAGCAGTGTGTATCATCAACAAGATGCACTGCAGCAACTCACCAAGGCTCCTTCGAAAAACATCTTCCAAACCTGCAACCTCTACCACAAAGAATAAGAAGGGCAGCAGATGCATGAGAACACCACCACTGGCAAGTTCCCCTCCAAGCCACACACCATCCTGACTTGGAACATCGTTCCTTCACTGTGGCTGGGTCAAAATCCTGGAACTCCCTTCCTACATGGACTCAGCAGTTCAAAAAGGTGACTCACCACCACCTCTCAAAGACAATTGGAGATGGGCAATAAATGCTGGCCTTGCCAGTGATACTCATATATTTCTTTTAAGAGTTATAAAGGGCAAAAGAAGTGCTTGGCCTTAAAAAGGAAATCTTGGGGATGTTCTCAGGCCAGTATCTTTCCTGTATGAATACTCATTATAAACATACTAAATGCCCTGTGCAAACATTAACCCATAAATATATTCTGAAGATTCTTGTAGCAGCTTTAATAGGGATTAAGTCATAGGAGCTCCATGTGAGAGCTAAGGAGAAAGTGAGGTAAAGCATATCTACAGATCAATAAGGACTATGGATGATGCCATCAAAGATTAAAGGTGCTAGCTGGTGTTGTAATTTACATGGGCTAGAAAACCCACGGACCAGTGATGATGACATTCATGATGGGATCATATCCATTAGTGATCACTGCCACTGACTCTACCTTGCATGTGGTATTGGGGCAGGTCACATAACTTAACTGGCTCCAATGGTTGGCCACACCAGTCATGTTGCATCTCAGGTGCCTGCATTTCCTAGGACACCACAAACTATGGCAATGGTTGTTGAGTCCAAGGAGAAGTTGACTACTCCCCCTCAGAAATATCTTCAGAATGTCCCATTGGCCCCATTATACGAGGGCCAAAACATTCTCCAATCATGTTTCTTTGGGGGTCCAATCTACAACACTGGCCTGGATCTCCAAAGTCTCCACAACCATCAACAGGTCGGCTGGTATGCCTGCTTCTACTGGGCACTGCCAGCCACCAAAGATCCACTGAGTGGCTGGAAATGCAGGAAATAACAACATTGGGAGTCCTCAGCCCTGGTTCTGGTCCCCCTGCATTAAAACATAGGAACATAAGAAATAGGAGCTGGTGTCAGCCATTTAGCTCTTCAAGCCTGCTCCGCCATTCAACCAGATCATGGTGGATCCATCACCTCAACATCACCTTCCCATACTATCCCATTATCCCTTAATTCCCCTAGTACCCAAAATTCTATCGACCTTCATTTTGAATATGTTCAATGACTGAGCATTCACAGCTTTCTGGGGTAGAGAATTCTAAAGATTCACAACCCTTTGAGAGAAGAAATTTCTCCTCATCTCAGTCCCAAATGACTGACCCCTTATTCTGGGTGGGATCCTGTATTCTAGATTCTAGCAATAGGAAACATTTAGACCCTTAAGAATTTTATATATTTCAATTTGATCACCTTTCATTCTCCTAACCTCCAGGAAATATAGACCTAAACTACTCAATCTCTCCTCATAAAACAATCCCCTCATGCCAAGTGATCCTTGGTTGCACTCCCTCTCAGGCAAATATTTATTTAGAGATACAGCACTGAAACAGGCCCTTTGAGTCTGTGCCAACCAAGAACTACCCATTTATACTAACCCTACAGTAATCCCATACTCCCTACACTAGGGGCAATTTATAATGGCCAATTTACCTATCACCTGCAAGTCTTTGGCAGTGGGAGGAAACTGGAGCACCCGGCAAAAACCCACATGGTCACAGGGAGAACTTGCAAACTCCACACAGACAGTACCCAGAATTGAACCCAGGTGCCTGGAGCTGTGAGGCTGCAGTGCTAACCACTGCACCACTGTCCTTCCTTAGGTAAGAAGACCAAAACTGCACACAGTACACCAATGCCCACCAACACCAATCATTGTAGTAAGACATCTTTATTCTTATACTCCAATCCCTTTGCAACAAAAACTCACAAACGATTTGCCTTTTTAATTACTTGCTGTACCTGCATGTTAACTTTCTGTTAGTCATGTCCAAGGACACCCAGATCTTTCTGGATGCAAACATTTCCCAGTCTTACAAAAAATATTCTGTTTTTTTTGTTAATCCCACTTCATACTTAGGCACATTGTATTCCATCTGCCATGTTCTTGCCTGTCACCCTTCGCAGTCTCTTTGTGTCCTCCTCATCACTTACTTTCCTTTTGTATCTTCAGCAAACTTGGATATGTTACACTCAATCCCTTCATCTAAGTCATTACTGTAGATTGTAAATAGCTGACGCCGAAGTACTGATCCTTGCAGCACTCCACTAGTAACAGTCTACCAGCCTGAAAATGTCCCATTTATTCCTACACTCTCTTTTCTGTCTATTAACCAATCCTCAATCAATGCGAATATATCACACCCAATCCCATGTGTCCTAATTTTGTGTCATAACCTTTTGTTAGCAGCTTATCAAATGCTTTTTGAAAATCTAAAAATACTACATCCAGTGGTTCCCCTTATTTGTGTGCAAATGAGCTTGTAAGGGGAGGGAGAAGGCTCCATATTTTTTAAGGCCCCACAGGAACTCCTGGTGTATCTGGATCCTGGGCTATTTTCCAGCCCTCTGACCCCCCTCCCAGCATCTATACACTTTACAATATACCAATTTGTACCCTTGGCATGCAAAACTCTGTAGTGGCAGTGTTAATTTTGGGGGTACATTACAAAATGGTCTGAGGAGAACTGGCAGTGGTTGTGATATGCCACGTACTGCACATCATAGCCCTGAGATATGGCCGTATGTCTAGTTATAGATTAGGATCAACTGGAAACAATAACACAGAATGAGGAGGAGGATGAGAATAGCAAGAAGCTAAGGCAAACAAAGTTGCAGGAAGAAACACAGACGCACAATGATTGGAATGAAGAGGATTCACTTGTGGCCTGGATTTATATTCAATTGGTTTATTTTCCAGCTGCAGAAAACAATGCTATTTTTAGGATATTTTCTACACAACAGAATAGTTTTCGACAGGCCTAGAGCTCTGAAGGTCTGTTTGCCAGTAAAAAAAACCTCAAACCTCAAAAACAACAATATTCCAAAAGAATTATCTTCCACAAAATTTGAACAAAATGTTTTCTTTTCCTTTTTTCCACCATTTTCTACTTCTTCACTAAAAGTAGTGAGTTCAGGGATTTCCCGAGAATTTTTTCCCTTATAATTTTTTTACCCTACTTAAATGCACTTTATTTTCTTTAGATTTGTGTTTACTTCTCTGTCTTTACATTGCACAAATTATTTGCAGAGACTCTGGGCTCCCAATGGAATTAAATGTATTAACAATGAAGCCACACTACACCCCCAATATAAGTCGAGCTCCTTTGATGATCATTTCTATTTATTCAGGTCTAACCTGTGGGCGGCACAGTGGCGCAGTGGTCTGTATGGGTTTCCTCCAGGTGCTCCAGTTTCCTCCCACGTGCCAAAAGACTTGTAGGTTGATAGGTTAATTGGTTGTTATAAATTGCCCCTAGTATAGGTCGGTGGTAGGGGGATGTGGTAGGAATATGGAATTAGTGTAGGATTAGTATAAATGGGTGGTTGATAGGTGGCACAGACTCGGTGGGCCGAAGGGCCTATTTCAGTGCTGTATCTCTAAACTAACCTGAAGTAAAATACTCTGTGTAACTGAGGGATGCTGCATTCATTTTTCATTATTGCCGATAACAAGGTCTTAACAGTCAGCAATTGATTTGTTTTATAAATTTTGTTTTGTGTATTTGAAGGAGTAATAACAGTCAGAAAGCCACCCTTTCCACCCTTTATTACTCCCTTCTCCAATAATGGTAATGTACTCAGGGACTGTTCACTTCCCTCCTAACTTCTTATTTAACCCTTGAGCCTGTTATTTCTAAAGGGTGGAATATACCTGCTACACACAAGCTGCAAACAAGCAAAAAGACCAATACCACAAACAGTCGATTGACTCTATCAGGCCTGCTTGTGGCCCCAGAGTCATTACGACACAGAAGGAGGCGATTCGGCCTATCAGGTCCATGTCGGCTTTCTGCAGAACAATCCAATCAGTCCCATTCGCCCGCTCTACCCCATAGCTCGAAAAATGTATTTCCCTCAATTTCCTATGTAATTTCCTTTCGAAATCATTGTCTTCGATTCCATCACCAAATTCTGGGTCATTACTACTCGCTGCATAAAAACGTTCTACCTCACAGCCCCCCTGTATCTCTTTCCCAAAACCTAGCGAGGATGGGGTAAGAGATAACAAAGGAAAAGGTGTAGATAGGACAAGGCCACAGAATAGCTGACCACAAGGTCATGGAGCAAAGGCAAACAACATGTTAATGGTGTTACTTTTTTTTTAGAGCTACAGCACTGAAACAGGCCCTTCGGCCCACCGAGTCTGCGCTGACCATCAACCACCCATTTATACTAATCCTATATTCCGACCACATCCCCACCAGTCCCTATATTTCCCAACCACCTACCTATCCGAGGGGTAATTTATAATGGCCAATTTACCTATCAACCTGCAAGTCTTTAGCATGTGGGAGAAAACTGGAGCACCCAGAGGAAACCCACACAGACACAGGGAGAACTTGCAAACTCCACAAAGGCAGTACCCAGAATTGAACCTGGGTTGCTGGAGTTGTGAGACTGCGGTGCTAACCACTGCTCCACTGTGCCGCCCCACAATGTGTTGAAAGACAAAGCATTAGTACAGATAGGGTGTTGATGGACTGAAAATTGAACAGCCGCAAGTACAAACATGAAAAAAAACAGTGGGTAAGCAAACTGAACAAACTAAGAAATAAAATAAAATAAACACAAAAAAAAATTTTTTTTAAAGGAAAAAGAAAAAAATAACTAAAAATAAAAGTAAAATGGGGGGCCCGTCATGCTCTGAAATTATTGAACTCAATGTTCATTCCGGCAGGCTGTAGTGTGCCGAATCGTTAAATGAGATGCTGTACCTCGAGCTTGCGTTGAAGTTCACTGGAGCACTGCAGCAATCCCAGGACAGAGATGTGAGCATGAGAGCAGGGGGGAGTGTTGAAATGGCAAGCAACCTGAAGCTCGGGGTCTTGCTTGAGGACTGAGCATAGGTGTTCTGCAAAGCGGTCACCCAGTCTGCGTTTGGTCTCCCCAATGTACAGGAGACCACATTGTGAGCAGCTAATACAGTATACTACATTGAAAGAAGTAAAAGTTAATCGCTGCTTCACCTGAACGAAGTGTTTGGGGCCTGGGATAGTGAGGAGAGAGGATGTGAATGGGCAGGTATTATACCTCCTGCGATTGCAGGGGAAGGTGCCATGGGAAGGGGATGAGGTGGTGGGGGTAATGGAAGAGTGGACCAGGGTTTCACGGAGGGAATGATCCCTTCGGAATGCTGACAGGGGAAGGGAGGGGAAGATGCTTTTGGTAGTGGCATCATGCTGGAGGTGGCGGAAATGGCAGAGGATGATCCTTTGGATATGGAGGCTGATGGGGTGGAAAGTGAGGATAAGGGGAACCCTGTCGCAGTTCTGGGAGGGAGGGGAAGGGGTGAGGGTGGAGGTGCAGGAAATGGGCCGGACACGGTTGCGGGCCCTGTCAACCACAGTGGGGGTGAATCCTTGGTTCAGGAAAAAGGAAGACATATCAGAAGCGCTGTCATGGAAGGTAGCATCATCAGAGCAGATGCATCGGAGATGGAGAAACTGGGAGAATGGAATGGAATCCTTACAGGAGGCAGGGTGTGAAGAAGTGTCGTCGAGGTAGAACATCCTTGTGAATCTTTTCTGCACCCTCTCTAGCTTAATCACATCTTTCCTGTAGTGCGGTGACCAGTACTCCAAATGCGGCCTAACCAACGTTACGTACAACTGTAACATGACGTCCCAACTCTTGTACTCAATGCCTCGGCCAATGAAGGCAAGCATGCCATATGCCTTCTTCACCACCCTGTCTCCCTGTGTTGCCACTTTCAGGGAACCATGTACTTGCACCCCAAGGTCTCTCTGCTCAAGAACACTCCCCAGGGCCCTGCCATTCACTGTGTATGTCCTGCCCTGGTTTAACTTCCCAAAATACATCACTTCGCACTTGTCTGCATTAAATTCCATTTGCCAATCCCTTGCCCACTTTCCCAGTTGATCTCTATCCTGTTGTAACCTTAGACAACCTTCTTCACTGTCCACTATACCACCAATTTTGGTGTCATCTGTAAACTTACTAATCATGCCCCCGACATTCACATCCAACTCATTAATATCTACGACAAACAACAGAGGGCCCAGCACCGATCCCTGCAGCACACCACTGGTCACCGGCCTCCAGTCTCCAATCTGAAAAACAATCCTCCACTACCACCCTCTTATCACCAAGCCAATTTTGTATCCAATTGGCTAGCTCACCCTGGATCCCATGTGTTTGAACCTTCCGGACCAGCCTACCATGGGGGACCTTGACAAAGGCCTTGCTAAAGTCCATGGAGACAACGTCCACCGCCCTGCCCTCGTCAATCCTCTTGGTCACCTCCTCGAAAAACTCAATCAAATTCGTGAGTCATGATTTCCCACGCACAAAGCCATGCTGACTATCCCTAATCGGACCTTGCCTTTCCAAATACATATAAATCCTGTCTCTCAGAATCCCTTCCAATAACTTTCCCACCACTGATGTAAGGCTCACCGGTCTGTAGTTCCCTGCCTTACCCCTGCTGCCCTTCTTAAATAAAGGCACAACATTAGCTATCCTCTAGTCTTCAGGTACCTCACCCATGGCTAACAATGATACAAAAATCTCTGCCAGGGTCCCAGCAATCCCCTCCCTTGCATTCCATAGCATCCTAGGATACACCTGGTCAGGCCCTGGGGATTTATCCACCTGAATGCGCTTCAAAACCTCCAACACATCCTCCTTTGTAATGTTGATATGCTCCAGGAAATCACTGTTCCCTCCCTTGAACTCACTAGCTTCCATGACCTTCTCCACGGTAAATACGGACGAGAAGTATTCATTTAAGATCTCGTCCATTTCCTGTGGCTCCACACATAGATTACCACACTGATCCTTAAGGGAACCTACTCTCACCCGAGCTACCCTTTTACTCTTAATATACTTAGAAAATCTTTTAGGATTCTCCTTTATCTTATCTGCCAGGGAAATCGCATGGCCCCTTTTCGCCCTCCTAATTTCCTTCTTAAGTGTACTCCTACATCCCCTATACTCATCAAAGGACTTGCTTGATCCCAGCTGCCTATACCTGACATATGCCTCCTTCTTTGTCCTGACCAGACCTTCAATATCCATCGTCAAACAAGGTTCTCCAAACTTGCCAGCCTTGCCCTTCCATCTAACAGGAACATGCCGGCCCTGAGCTCTTCCTATCTCACTTTTAAATGACTCCCACTTGCCAGACATCCCTTTACCTGTAAACAGCCTCTCCCATTCAACTTTTGAGAGTTCCTGTCTGATGCCATCGAAATTAGCCTTCCCCCAATTTAGGACTTCAACTTGAGGACCAGTCCTATCTTTTTCCATAACTATCTTGAAGCTAATAGAATTATGGTCACTGGTCCCAATGTGCTCACCTACTGACACAGCAATCACCTGCCCAGCCTCATTTCCTAAGAGGAGGTCGAGTGTAGGCCCTTCTCTAGTAGAGGCATCCACATACTGCTTCAGAAAACTATCCTGGACACACTTAACAAATTCTTCCCCATCTGATCCCTTAGCACTAAGGCAGTCCCAGTCAATATTAGGGAAGTTAAAATCACCTACTATTACAACCCTATAATTCCTACACCTATCTGTGATTTCCCTACATATATGCTCCTCCAATTCCCTCTGACTATAGTATAATCCCATCAAAGTGATCACCCCTTTCTTATTTCTAAGTTCTACCCATATGGCCTCGCTGGACGTTCCCCCAGGATATCGTCTCTATGTACTGCCGTGATATCCTCCCTAATCAATAGTGCAACTCCCCCTCCTCTCTTACCTCCACCTCTGTCACGCCGGAAGCATTGGTAGCCCAGAACATTGAGCTGCCAGTCCTGCCCCTCCCTCAACCACGTTTCCGTAACAGCTATAATATCACAATCCCATGTACCGATCCATGCTCTGTGTTCATCTGCCTTACCTGTAAGACTTCTTGCATTAAAGTAAATGCAGTTTAGACTACCAGACCTTCCACGCTCCCTGTCCTGCCCCTGCCTGGCCTGCCTACTGGACTTGCTTGCTTTAAACTCTACATTTGCCTCAATTATCTCATCGGAGAGACTACTACTTTGGGTCCCACCCCCCTGCAAGACTAGTTTAAACTCTCCCGAGTAGTACTAGCTAACCTCCCTGCAAGGATATTGGTCCCCTTCCAGTTCAGATGCAACCCATCCCTCTTGTACAGGTCACCTCTGCACTAGAAGAGATCCCAATGATCCAAGTAGCTGAAGCCCTCCCGCCTACACCAGCTCTTCAGCCACGCATTCATTTGCCTTATCCTCCTATTCCTATCCTCACTAGCATGTGGCACAGGGAGTAATCCTGAGATTACAACCCTAGAGGTCCTGCTTTTTAGCCTTCTGCCTAACTCCCTATATTCATTTTACAGGACCTCATCTCTCTTCCTGACTATGTCGTTGGTACCAATATGTACCACGACCTCTGGCTGCTCACCCTCCCCTTTCAAAATCTCCTGCAGTTGCTCTGAGACATCCTTGACCCTAACACCAGGGAGGCAACATACCATCCTGGAGTCTTGTTTGCGGCCACAGAAACACCTATCTGCACCCCTTACGATAGAATCCCCAACCACTATAGCTCTTCCACCCCTTTTCCTCCCCTGCTGTGCAGCAGAGCCCTCCGTGGTGCCACAAACTTGGCTGTTGCTGCTTTCACCCGGGAGGTCATCCCCCACCAACAGTATCCAAAGCGGTATATCTGTTTGAGGGGGGGATGGCCACAGGGGACTCCTGCACTTCCTGCCTGCACCTACTACTCCATCTGGTGGTCTCCCATCGCTTTTCTGCCTGTGCAGCCATTACCTGCAGTGTGACCACCTCACTAAACGTGCTATCCATGACATCCTCAGCATCGCGGATGCTCCACAGTGAATCCACCTGCAGCTCCAGCTCCATAATGCGGGTAGCCAGTAGCTGCCGATGGATACACTTACTGCACACATGGTCATCAGGGACACTGGAAGCATCCCTGATTTCCCACATAGGGCAGGAGGAACATATCACGGGGCTGAGCTCTTCTGCCATGACTTACCTTCGTCCTTCTACCATCAACTATTGGGAAAAGCTATTCATTGTCTACCTTATCTAAACATGTCATAATCTTATACACCTCTATCTAATCTCCCCTCAACCACTTTTGCTCCAATGAGAACAACCACAGCTTCTTCAACCTAACCTTGTAGCTAAATTCCCTCACCCCTGGAATAATTCTGGTAAATCTCCTCTGCACCCTCTCAAGGATTTCACATCCTTCCTAAAGTGTGGTGACCGGACCCGGATGCAATACTCTAGTTGTGCCCTAACCAGAGTTTTATAAAGGTTCAGTGTAACTTTCCTGCTTTTGCACTCAATGCCTCTATTTAGGAAGCCCAAGATCCCATATGCTTTGCTGACTACTTTCTCAATGTCCTGCCACCTTCAAAGATCTATTCACTCAGTCCCTGTACACTCTTTAGGCCTATGCCATTAAGTCTATATTGCCTTTCTCTATCCCTTCTGCCAAAATGCATCACCTCACACTTCTCTGTATTAAATTCCATCTGCCACTTGTCTACCTATTCTGCTAGCCTATCTATGGTCTGTTCCAGGTGATTGGTATCATCCTCACTGTTTGACACACCTTCAATTTGGAATCATTGGCAAATATTGAAATTTTACTCTGTATTCCAAAATCCAAGTCATTTATATATATGAGAAAAAGCAGTGGTCCTAGCACTGGACCTTTGGGAACACCACTGTCTACCATCCTCCAGTCTGGAAAACAACCATTTATCATGACTTTTTTCTGTCCTTAAGCCAATTTTTTATCCAAACTGACACTGACCCTCCTATTCCATGAGCCTCAATTTTGTCAACCAACCTTTTATGTGGTACTTTGTGAATGCTTTCTTAAAATCCATATAGACATCATCCACTGCATTCCCTTCATCAACCTTCTCTGTTACTTCATCAAAAAATTCAATTAGATTAGTCAAGCACGATCTGCCTTTTACTCAACATTGGCTCTTATTAATTAACTCAAACCTCTCCAGATACATGCTATTTTTCCCCTCATTATTGTTTCTAAAACTATACCCACCACTGACGTTAAACTGATCAGCCTGTAGTTACTAGAAATGTCCTTGCACCCTTTCTTGTACAAAGGTTTCACATCTGTATCTTTCCAATTCTCTGGCACTTCCACATATCAAGGGACAATTAGAAGGTCATGACAAAGCCCTTCCACTATCTACATCCCCACTTCCCTTTGCAATCTGAGATGCAGGCGACTTATCCATTCTAAGCATAACTAGCCTTTCCAGTACATTTTGCCTCTCAATTTTTTCTCTATCCATTACCTCTACCATCTCCGCTTCCACCGATATTTTGTCAGCATCCTCTTCCTTAGTAAACACTGTTGCAAAATAATGATTATGTTTTCTAGCCTTGCCCTACACTTCTAAGCCTCTTCACTTGCCCTCTCAAATTATTGCATTTGGCCTGGTCCTTGCTTGAAGAATTCACGGGACATGCATCATACATCTTTTTTTTATTTTTCATCATATTTTCTATCTCCCTCACCATCATGGCTTTGGTGCTCTTACTTTTCTTAAGGTTGGAATGCTCCTAACCTATAGCTGAAACATTTCTGCCTTGAAGATCACCCATTGTTCCGTCACAGTTTTTCCTGTCAGTCCTTGGTTCCATTTTACCCTGGCTAGATCCCCTCTCATCCCTTTGAAGTTAGCCCTCTTCCAATTTAGAAGTTCTACTTTAGATTGTTCCTTGCTCTTATGCATTACAAATCTAAAGCATATGATACAATGATCATTTTCAACCAGGTGTTCCCCCACAGACGCTTGGGCTGGAATTTTCCATTGGGTGGGAGGCCCCGTCCACCGGCCGAAAAGTCAGTGGCGAGCCCACCTCCGCCGAGCCTGGGGAGCCAGACAGGGATTTTTCTTGCGAGGGACTTACACCTCCTTGAGACAAGAAGTCCCATCTAATGTAGCTGCCAGCAAATCAGTGGGCCGGCAGCTGAGTCCCAGCAGCGCCACCAGGAGTGGTGGCCACTGCTGAGACTACACCCAGCTTCAGGAGGAAGAGGAAGGACAGCCCGGGAAAGGAGGTAAGTTTTTAGGGCCTCGCTGGGGACAATCAGTTGGGCCCTGGCGAGACAAAGGGAGTCAGTAGGGGAGCAGGGGGAGTGTTGTGCGTTGGGGGCAGTTGGGACTTCGGGGGTGGCCCTTCGAGGGGCACAGGGTGCCTGATCAGGAGGGCCACCCACCAGCTCAGCCACCTGCCAGCCAAGGGTAAAATACCCGCAGTTGTGGGCAGAGGCCCTTAAGTGCCAGTTAATTTGTTCCTTAAGGGCCTTGATTAGCCTGGGGTGGACGGGCCGTTTCTTGCCGCCGCCGCCCCACATAAAATTGCAGTGTTGGGGGGGGTGGGAAGGGGTCAGGAATGGCCCCCCCACCTCCAACTCAATTTTACGCCCCCCCCCCCCCCCCCCCCACCCCACCACCAGCCCGCTTGTTTGGGGGGGCGTAAAATTCGACTTTGGCCCACTTGGCCCACCTCATTTCCCAGCATCAGAACGAACAATGCCTCCTTTCTAGTGAGACCAAGAACATGCTGCTCAGGGAAATTTTCCTGAACACATTTCTGAAGTTTCTCCCCCTCCTTGCCCTTTATTCTAATTTTATCGAAATTAATATTTGGGTAACGAAAGTCCCCCAGTATCACCACTCTATAGTTCTTGCACACCTCACTGATTTCCTTGCAGATTTGCTTCTCTATCTCTCTCTTTCACTATTTGGAGACCAAAGAATACCCCCAGTAGTGAGATCACCCCTTTTTGCTTCTCAACTCTAACTAAATGGATACTGTCCTGCCCCCTCAAGGACATCCATCTTTCCAACACTGCAATGTCTACCCAAATTAATACTGCCACACACCTTATGTTTTTCCTTCCCTATCTATTCTGAACATGTTTTATCTGTCAATATTAAACGCCCAGTCCTCACCATTTTTAAGCCATGTTTCCATTATTGTCACTATATCATATTTTCACACAATATTTTTGCTTGTAGCTCACCAAACGTATTCACCACACTTTGTGGGTTTACTTGCATGCATTCTAAACTGGTCTTTGTATTCCTCGTATTCCTTCTTCGTCTGCTACTATCTAATATGCTACTAGTTCCTTCTCTAGTACTATCCAACACCCTCACTCCTTTGTGCACCTTATTCCTCTTTTCTACTTCTTTCTGCTGGTGCTCATCCCTCTGCCAATTTAGTTTAAACCCTCCCCAACCACACTCATGAACCTCCCCATGAGGACTATGGGCCCAGTCTTGTTGAGCTGCAGCCTGTCCCTTTTAAATAGGTGCCTCCTGCCACAGAACTTGTCCCAGTGCCCCAAGAATCTGAAACCATCCCTCCTGCACCATGCCTCAAGCCATGCACTAATCCTCCCTATCTTCCTATTTCTATTCTCGTTAGCATGTGGCACTGGGAGTAATCCAGCGATTACTATCTTTGAGATCCTATCTTTTAACTTCCTCCCTAACTCCAGAAAATCTGACCATCGGAGCTTAATACCTGCCCTCTCTATGTTCTCATCCTCTCTTGCTGTTCCCACCACCCCGCTGCCCCATTCTGTCCCTTGCCCATTGGTGTCATGGTCTGGACTTCACTCCTTCAAGGTATCATCACTCCCAGGACTCCCCAATGCAGAGTACCAATTTGAAAGTGGCATACACTCCGAAGACTCCTGCACTTCTTGCCTCATCCTACTGTTACAGATGGCCAGCCATCTAGTACCTTGAACTCTCTCTGCCTGTTGGGTGGACATCTCCTGGAACATATGATGCAGGAAACTCTCAGCTTCCCTGCTGTTCCACAGTGAGTCCAGTTACTCCTCAAGCTCGAAAACCCTGAGCTGAAGCTCAAACAGCTGGAGACACTTCCTACACATGTGGTCCGCCAAGACACATAAAGTGTCCTGAAGTTCCCATATGGCGCTGCAATTACAAGCAACAGGTGTCAGCTGTCCATCCATAATCTAAAAAAAAACTGTATTACTTCATTTATAACCTAGTTAGCACTTTGTTTAAACTATTAATTTTAATTAATGCCGCTAGACCTCAGCTCTCAGGTCTTGTTGTCTCACAGCCCCTGTCTGAGACCACTCCTGGTTTTTAGTAACATAGGAGTAGGAGTAGGCCATTCAGCCCATCGAGCCTGCTTCACCATTCAATTAGATTGTGGCGGATCATCTATCTCAAAGTAACTTTTCCGCACTATCCCCATATTCCTTGATGTCATTAATATCCAGATAGCCATTGATTTCTGTCTTGAACATGCTGAATATTGAGCTTCCACAGTCCTCTAGGGTAGAGAATTCCAAAGATTTACCACCCTCTGAGTGAAGAAATTCCTCCTCATCTCAGTCTTAAATGGCCTATCCCTGATTCTGAGACTATGTCCCCTGGTTCTAGACTCACCAGCCAGGGAAACATCCTATCTACATCTACCCTGTTATTTTGTAAGTTTCAATGAGATCACCACTCATTCTTAGAAACTCTAGAGAATAAAAGCCCAGTTTCCTCAATCTCTCCTCATAAGATAATCCTGCCATCCCAGGGATTAGTCTGGTGAATGCCTGTTGCACTTCCTCGATGGCAAGTATATCCTTCCTTAGATGAAGAGACCAAAACTGTACACAATACTCCAGGGGCAGTCTCACCAAGACTATATAATTGCAGCAGGGTTTTTGAGCATCAGGGAGGCTGACGGTTTCCTGCATCATATGTTCCAGGAGATGACCATCCCACAGGCAGAGTACTCCTGTACTCAAAACCTCTTTCTATGAAGGCCAACATACCATTTGCCTTCCTTATAGCTTGCTGCACCTGCATGCTGGCTTTTAGTGACTCATGAACAAGGACACCCAGGTCCTTTTTGACATCAACACTTCCCAACCTCTCACCATTTAAGAAATACTCTGTCTTTCTGTTTTTTCTACCAAAGTGGATAACTTCACAGTCATACACATTATATTCCATCTGCCATGTTCTTTCCCATTCACTTAGCCTGCCAAATCCCGTTGAAGCCTCCTTGCATCATCCTCACAAGTGACATTCTCACCCAGTTTTGTGTCATCAGCAAATTTGGAAAAATTACATTTGGTTCCCAAATCCAGTCTGTGGTCCCAGCACTGATCCTTGCTGTACCCCACTTGTTACAGCCTGCCAACGTGAGAATGACCTGTTTATTCCTACTCTCTATTTTCTGTCAACCAATTCTCGATCTATACCAGTTTAATACCCCCAATCCCATGTGCAATAATTTTGCTGACTAACCTCCTTTGATCTTATCAAAAGCCTTCTGAAAATCCAAATACCCCACATCCACTGGTTCTTTTATCTATGCTACAAATAACATCCTCAAAAAACTCCAACAGGTTTCCCTTTCATAAATCCATGTTGACTCTGCCCAATTCTATCATTATTTTCGAAATGTCCAGTTATCACATTCTTTATAATAGATTATAATATTTTCCTTACTGCGGATACCAAACTAACAGGTCTGTAGTTCCCCATTTTCTCTCTCCCTCCTTTCTTAAACAGTGAAGTTAATCTGTCTGCTGGTTATTCCAGTCTGCAGGAACCTTTCCAGAATCTATAGCATTTTAGTTTAGTTTAGTTTTGATTTAGAGATACAGCACTGAAACAGGTCCTTCGGCCCACCGTGTCTGTGCTGAACATCAACCACCCATTTATACTAATCCTCCATTAGGCGAGACTTCCTGTTCAAGGAGGTGCAACTCCCGCCCAAGACCAATTAAGGGGCAAGGTAACGAAAAATCCCTACCTGTCTCCCCAGGCCCAGCGGAGGCATGCTCACCACTGATTTTTCAGCCAGTGGACAGGACCTCCTGCCCAACGTAAAATTCTGGCCAAAGACATAGAGTCACAGAGTCGTACAGCATTGAAACAGGCCCTTCGGCCCAGCGCGTCCATACCGACCATAATGCATCTCTATACTAATCCCTGCCTGCATTAATTCCATATCCCTCTATGCTTTGCTCATTCAAATATCTGTCCAGATGCCTCTTAAATGTCGCTACTGTTCCTGCCTCCACCACCTCCTCAGGCAGCTCATTCCAGATACCCACTGTTCTTCGTGTGAAAGATTTACCCCTTTGATCCCCTTTAAACCTCCTCCCTCTCACCTTAAATCTATGCCCTCTAGTTTTAGTCACCCCTACCATGGGAAACAGACTCTGGCTATCTACCCTATCTATGCCTCTCATAGTTTTATATATCTCTATCAAGTCCCCTCTCAGCCTCCTTTACTCCAGGGAAAACAGACCCAGCCTATCCAATCTCTCTTTATAACTCAAGCCTTCCAAACCAGGCAACATCCTTGTGAATCTTTTCTGCACCCTCTCTAGCTTAATCACATCTTTCCTGTAGTGCGGTGACCAGAACTGCACACAGTACTCCAAATGCGGCCTAACCAATGTTATGTACAACTGTAACATGACGTCCCAACTCTTGTACTCAATGCCTCGGCTGATGAAGGCAAGCATACCATACGCCTTCTTCACCACCCTGTCTACTTGTGTTGCCACTTTCAGGGAACTATATACTTGTACCCCAATGTTTCTCTGCTCAACAACACTCCCCAGGGCCCTGCCATTCACTGTATATGTCCTGCCCTGGTTTAACTTCCCAAAATGCATCACTTCACACTTGTCTGCATTAAATTCCATTTGCCACTCCCTTCCCACTTTCCCAGTTGATCTATATCCTGTTGTAACCTTAGACAACCTTCTTCACTGTCCACGAGACCACCAATTCTGGTGTCATCTGCAAACTTACTAATCATGCCCCCTACATTCACATCCAAGTCATTAATATATATGACAAACAACAGAGGGCCCAGCACCGATCCCTGCGGCACACCACTGGTCACCGGCCTCCAATCTGAAAAACAACCCTCCACTACCTCCTATCACCAAGCCAATTTTGTATCCAATTTGCTTGCTCACCCTGGATCCCATGTGTTCGAACCTTCCGGACCAGCCTACCATGCGGGACCTTGTCAAAGGCTTTGCTAAAGTCCATGTAGACAACGTCCACCGTCCTGCCCTTGTCAATCCTCTTGGTCACCTCCTCGAAAAACTCAATCAAATTCGTGAGACATGATTTCCCATGCACGAAGCCATGCTGACTATCCCTAATCAGACCATGCCTTTCCAGATGCATATAAATCCTGTCTCTCAGAATCCCTTCCAAAAACTTTCCCACCACTGATGTAAGGCTCACCGGTCTGTAGTTCCCTGGCTTATCCCTGCTGCCCTTCTTAAATAAAGGCACAACATTAGCTATCCTCCAGACTTCCAGTACCTCACCCGTGGCTGACGATGATACAAAAATCTCTGCCAGGGCCCCAGCAATCTCCTCCCTTGCTTCCCATAGCATCCTAGGATACACCTGGTCAGGCCTTGGGGATTTATCCACCTTCAAAACCTCCAACACCTCCTCCTTTGTAATGTTGATATGCTCCAGTATATCGCTGTTCCCTCCCTTGAACTCACTAGCTGGTTGATGGTCGGCACAGACTCGGTGGGCCGAAGGGCCTGTTTCAGTGCTGTATCTCTAAATAAATAGCTTCCATGACCTTCTCCACAGTAAATACGGACGAGAAATATTTATGTAAGACCTTGCCCATTTCCCGTGGCTCCACACATAGATTGCCACACTGATCCTTAAGGGGGCCTACTCTCTCCCTAGCTACCCTTTTACTCTTAATATACTTATAGAATCTCTTAGGATTCTCCTTTATCTTATCTGCCAGGGAAATCTCTTTGCTCCTTTTCACCCTCCTAATTTCCTTTTTAAGTGTAATCCTACATCCTCTATACTCCTCGAGGGACTCACTCGATCCCAGCTGCCTATACCTGACATATGCCTCCTTCTTTGTCCTGACCAGACCCTCAATATCCCTCGTCAACCAAGGTTCCCTAAACTTGCCAGCCTTGCCCTTCCATCTAACAGGAACCTGCCGGCCCTGAACTATTCCTATCTCACTTTTAAAAGCCTCCCACTTGCCAGACGTCCCTTTACCTGTAAACAGCCTCTCCCATTCAACTTTTGAGAGTTTCTGTCTGATGCCATCGAAATTAGCCTTCCCCCAATTTAGGACTTCAACTTGAGGACCAGTCCTATCCTTTTCCATAACTATCTTGAAGCTAATAGAGTTATGGTCACTGGTCCCAAAGTGCTCCCCCACTGACACATCAACCACCTGCCCATCCTCATTTCCTAAGAGGAGGTCGAGTGTAATCCCTTCTCCAGTAGGGCCATCCACATACTGCTTCAGAAAACTATCCTGGACACACTTAACAAATTCTTCCCTATCTAATCCCTTAGCACTAAAGCAGTCCCAGTCAATATTAGGGAAGTTAAAATCACCTACTATTACAACCCTATAATTCCTACACCTATCTGTGATTTCCCTACATATATGCTCCTCCAATTCCCTCTGATTATTGGGAGGTCTAAAGTATAATCCCATCAAAGTGATCACCCCTTTCTTATTTCTAAGTTCTACCCATATGGCCTCGCTGGACCCCCGGGATATCCTCTCTACGTACTGCCATGATGTCCTCCCTAATCAATAGAGCAACTCCCCCTCCTCTCTTACCTCCACCTCTGTCACGCCGGAAGGATCGGTACCCCGGAACATTGAGCTGCCAGTCCTGCCCCTCCCTCAACCACGTTTCCATAATAGCTATAATATCACAATCCCATGTACCGATCCATGCTCTGAGTAGTTGTTTAGTTTCTCTGCCATTTCCCTATTCTCCATTATAAATTTGCCTGCCTCCGCCTGAAATGGACCCACATTTCTCCTTGCTAATCGTTTCCTTTTCACATATCTAAAGAAGCTTTTACTGTCTGCCTTTTGGTTCCTCGCTAGCTTGCATTCATATTCTCTTTTCCCTTTCTTTATCAGTTTCTTGGTCATCCAATGCTGGATTCTAAATTGGTCCCATATATATCAGAACAGCATCTCTTCCCTCACTGCACCAAATTTCCCAAGTTTAATACGCTGTAGAAGAAATACATCATTGGACTTTGTGCTGCTTACTTTGTGCATTAGCAGAAGCCTCCTGTATTCGTACTGGCAAAAAATTCAAACATCTGAATCAGCCTCTGCTGACAGTAATTACTAGTTCTAACTAGCCACCCAATTAATTAAATATGCAACTGCAACTAGCAGATAGCTTGTTTACAATTGGCTAATACCATGAAAAAAGTTACAAGTTAAGGTCAAAGTTAAGTTTAATGCTAAATGCAAAACTTAACTAAATTTTAGAACGTGATCAATCCTTAAAATTTTCTCACTCAACAAATTCCCCGTGTTTATACTCCATGGAGGCAGTACTCACTTGAACTGGACTCCTGCACTACCGAAGTGACTGACTGACCCCAAAGGACTCCATGTGTTGGGTAATTTTAAATAATGTGAATAAGCACCTTGTACAAATAGAACTGTGTAAGCTGTGGAATTGTGGTAGATGAGGAATAGTCTGTGGATATTAGTTATATGAACTTCCAGAAGGCATTTGATAAGGTTGCACAAAAGGGACTGTTAACAAAAAGGCAAGCACATGAAATTAGAGGCAATCTTTTCACATGGGTAGGATTTTGGCTCAGAGGTAGGAGACAGAGAGTGGGGATAATCGTTATGCACTCAAATCGGCAGGAGGTGTTTAGTGGTTTTTTGTTCCCCTCCCAAAGGGCGCCTCAGCTTTTCACTGTATTTTTAAATGACTTAGATGAGGGAATAGGGAAACATACAACCAAGTTTGCTGATGACACCAAGTTAGGTGGCCCAGTAAATACTATAGATGGGAGCAGAAAGTTACAAAGAAGCATTGATAGATGGGAGTCAACAAAAGCCTCACCTCACATAACTGTTACATGTGTTCTCACTTCCTCACCGTGACTTCTCAAACTACTTACTTACTTGGTCCTCATTCTTTCATACCTGTTAAAAGATAGCCTAGTTGTTGGGATGTCCTTTGTGTCACATGTTGATGTTATTTGTTCTGTAAATCAAACAGTAACCATTCCACTGCTTTAGAAAGAGAACTCATAGTGGTGATAGACCAGCCAAACTGTAACACCACACTCATTGTGAGGGGTAGGCTTTGCCAAGTTTTGCTGTCGGGTGATAAATGAAGTAGGCAAAACAGAGCTTGGTGGGCTGGTGGCAGCTCAACAAAACAAGGTCAACTTCAACTTTTCATGTTTGAAGTCAATCACTGAAGAATAGCGAGATATATCTGCCCATCAGCAAGATGGCACCCCATTGGTCTTGCTACTGCTTGTCCATGTGCTACAGTCCCCATCCTACTTTAGGTAGGATGCTCCCATGATTCCAAAGCAAACACTAGAGGGGAACAGGAAGCTGCACCAACATACCATTATCCATTAAACAGTCTTGACCCCACAAGCACCAACAGACTTACATCCATGTTGGGAGATCAACTAGGGCGAGGCAGAATGGAGCACCTGATGATGTACAGAACACAGATGAGCAGGAGCAAGGGACAAGGGACAAAGGAGCATTACAAGATGAATGGGGGAGCAAGGGGCAACTGCTATAGATTCCATTGATTCATGCCTTATAGAGGCTGTGCACTGAGCTGAACTGATTAATCATCAGAAACTCTGAATATAGTCCTTTGCGATTGTAATGACAAAGAATATGCACTAGTGCTGATCTGACATCTGTAAAAGAATGCAAGATGGGTGTTGGAATCCTGCAGAGCAACATGGAGTGTGTGACAACTCCAGAGTGACTTGAGTGGGAACCCCTGAGGACAGAGAAACCCATTACAGATGCAGTTTTGCTCGCTGTCTCTGTGTACTGTTCCTATGGGTGGAATCTTATGCACGTAGAATCTGACGGAGCATTGGGACCATATCCGGGTCAGTAACCAGGCCCTGTTAGTAGCAGCCTTTCCAGGAGAATTTCCAGGGGCCAGCCAATTAAGAGGGTACTTCCGGGTTTGGTGTCTGATTAGGAGAAGTGAGTGGGAGGCGCAATCAGGAGCCTGACTGAAGTTACAGTATTAAAGGGACACAGCAGCAAGCACAGTGGTGAAACTGTACACTTTGGACAGCAAAGCTGCAGAAGCAGAAGGAGGAGGAAGATGAATTGCAGAAGGGGAAATTTCTTCACCCAGAGAGTGGTGAACCTGTGGAATTCGCTAACACGAAAAGCAGTTGAGGCTAAAACATTGTATTTTTTCAAAAAGGAGTTAGATATAGCTCTTGGGTCTAAAGGGATCAAAGGGTATGGGGAGAAAGCGGGAACAGCCTACTGAGTTGGATGATCAGCCATGATCATAATGAATGGCGGAGCAGACTCAAAGGGCCAAATGGCCTACTCCTGCTCCTATTTTCTATGTTTCTATGTTTTCCCATTGAAGGAAAAGAGAACAGACAGCTCCTGGGAGAGGTGCAGAAGCTGGTGTGGAGTGGCATCCTTGGCCATGCTGATGCTACTGGAGGAGGATGGGCGGGAAATTGGCAGGCTGGCTGCTGTGGCCGATGAAGTGATGGGGTGCCGGAGAGAATGGGTGAAAGCATTACATATGACACTTGCAACTGTCTCCAACATGTGACCGATATGGAGTCCTGTACATTAATGAGAGAAATATAATCATCAGCAAAATGCAAGGGCCTCATCTCTCTGTCACTGATGATTATCTTTTCTCTCTTGCAGGGGTATTGCCAGAGGCGCAGCAAGAGATGATGGGGGAGGCATCTCAGTCCTCAAAGGAGGAACAGCACTCTGAAGAAGCACCATCACTTGTCTCATGCACCCCTCCACCAGCGCAGATATATAGACCTTGGTGCATTCGGCATCACAGATAGAAAGCATGGCACAAGGTCAGGAGGACTTCACATGTGAGCAGGAGCAGATGCTGGAGGCAGAGACTATGGAGAGTTTCCATCGAAGACCTGAGGAAGTATCCAGCTAGCTCAGCTAGATGCAGATGCTGACCCTTGGGGGTCAAACACTAAGTGGGTACTTGTGCAGCAGCAAAGGGAAATGTGTGGTCATCTGTCAGAATTCCCAGAGGTAGTGCAGTACCTTGAACTGAAGATGTAGGAGCCCATCTCGGACATGAGTGCCTTCATGTCTCTGGGTGTAGTCACTTGGCCATTCCCTTTGCGGTGTCTTGATGCCTGTCCCTGAGCTGCATTTTGCAGCTGCTGGTCCTGTGGTGCTTGATGCCCCTGCTGCAGTGGAGGCTGACCTGCAAGAGCACTGCAGCTCCTCCTCAGTGAACCATCTCACCTCAGAGTATGTGGAGCCCATGTTCCTGTGTAAGGACACAGCTTTCAAGGTCAATGTCAGCCCTTATCTCCCCAAACGTCCTCAGCAAAATGAAACCGAGTCCCTTGCATTGCAAACTCTCCAAATGCTTTCAACAGCCAGATAAAATTCCACCCTATAGGACTGAATTTTCCCATTCCTGATGTGGCAGGCTAGGAGGTGGGGGTGGCGGGAGCGGTAAAATAGCGGTGAGCTGCGTCAGGACGGTTCCCTGATTCATTCCCGCCACCAGGAAATTTCCCAGGGTGGGCTGGCAGGCGGATAAGCTTCCCACTCAATGGAGGCGAGCAGCAAATTGAAGTCATTAAGGTCCCAATTAGGGGTGATTTATTGCACTCGCTGACATTTTGCCAGTGGTGGAGTGCACCCCCGCCCCCCCGGCCATGTGCGGAGTTTTCCAGCTCATTGAAGGTGGCCTCCCTGTGGCAGTCCGGGGCAGGGGGCCTTCGGAGCCAGAGGCTCCATCCCCCAAAGGGGGAGCCACCGGCAGGAAAGACATCCACCACAGCCCCATTGCTGACACCGGAAGGGTGTCCCCTCTAATCGCAAGGGCCTGCCTGCTCGTCCCCTCTTAAATATTTATTTATTTTTTGGTCTCTGAGGCTCCTCTATGTTGAGGCACTCTCGCATTCTCTTTGCTGCCTCAGCAGTGCCCACTTCTCTCGGTAAGGTTGCCAAGGCTTCAGAGCTGATTAGGCTGGCAGCATCGAGGGCCTGCCAGCGTTATTAATAGGACGGCAAGCTCGGAGGCAGCCAATTAGGATGCCACCTCTGGGAATATCGCTGTGCCAGTATCGCTTCTGGCAAGTATGGGTCTGGGACCCCATTTGGTCCCGATGTTGGGATCCCGAAGCCTGCGGGAAAATTCAGCCCTATGTTTCCATATATCATCACTGCCTTTTGCCATACGTACCCACGAGAAACAATTTCTTTATCCCTGCTGTCATTAACCATACAAAAATGAGAACTTACTCATAAAATTCTACTAATTTTCCTGCAAAACCTTGTCAATCAGTTTCTTCACCCAGATGGCATTGGGGTCCAGACAAACTTTTTTCGATTTGTCTTTGAGTGTGACTCTGAAAAGAATTGTACAATTATTTCAAATTTTCAATTATCTACCCACACTGTATATAAAATCTATCTCTGTAGATACATCTTTGTATCCAAGTTGTCTGTATGTTTTTTTCTGTTGCTGCTGTTTGATCAGCCAAGCAAATAGCAAGTGGGTAAGGGAATATGAAGAAAAAATGCTGGAAATCCTCAGCAGGTCAGGCAGTGGAGAAAGAAACAAAGTTAACATTTCAGGCTGATGATCTTTCATCAGAACTGAAAAATATTAGAGATATAACAGGTTTTCAGCAAATACAGAGTTAGGGAAAGGTAGGAGGGGAAGAAAAGAACAAAAGGAAAGGTCTGTGATCAAATGGGATGATGGTGCAAAGCAAAAGTGGGTGGTAATGGGACAAGTAAAGACTCAAAAGATGGGTCCAGAGGAAGTGTAAATGGCAATAGCAGAACCATATCAACAGCTGCTGTTCCATAAAATGGGAGCAGTGGTTATAATCTAAAATAGTTGAATTCAATGTTGAGTCCAGAAGGCTGGTCACATGCCTAATCGAAAGCTGAGGTGCTGTTCAGAGAGCGTCTGTTGAGGTGCATTTGAACAGTTTAAAAGGCTAAGGACAGAGAGGACAGAGAGATCAGAGTGAGGCGGAGAATTGAAATGATAACCAATCCTTTTTCAATTACGATGGAAGGTCATTGACCTAAAATGTTAACAGATGCTGCCTGACCTGCTGAGTATTTCCAGCATTGATTTCAGATGTCCAAAATATGCAGTATTTTTCTTTTATGTCAGTGGGGAAGGGAACTTGCTACATGTCATATTGTACAACAATGGCAACAGTCCAGAGAACATCAGTTTCAATACCAGCCACACCACTCTGCCCAGTTCCTGTCTCCACTTTTAGTACCTAACTCGGCCCCGGGAAAACTTCCATTCTTGGCTTTAATCCAGTAACATTGCTCATTCCAGACTCACGATTTTCCCATTCCCAGTTCCCAATTGGTATCAAACAGATTCCAACAAGAGCTTTACTTCCTGCTTTGAGAGCTTTCTAATTTCTAATTGTTATGCTCTCCTGTCCTGTTTTCCTTTCCTCTCTTGATGTTCCCTAGATTCTCTCCCATTCCCCACCCAATGACCCACTGTATTGCTTATGCCTTGGAGTTCCCAAGAACAATGGTAAAATAAACATACTAATAATTTATAAATACTACTATATAAACAACAGTTAGATTTGCAATAAGACTTACATCACTTCTACATTTGGACAATGGGGACTACTTGGAAAAATGTCAATATCCCTCATTAGCTTCGGAGAGATGAAATTAGAAGATTTATTGATGCACTGACAGCGTGGGTGCTCTATTGTCCTTATAACCGATGTACCTGTACAAAGAAAATATTACAGAACCTTAACCATTGTAATAAGTAATTTGGTTTCACGTATTATCTATTTATTTTATTTTTGGGAATATGTAATGTCCTTTGAATGTATACACCCTTGTTGCTTTTGTAAAAGGTTCTCCCCAGGACATGAATCTCCTACTGTGTCTAATATAATGGTTTGGTCCCCAGCTACTGCCAATAGTATGGTTAGATGATCAGCAGTGAATATACAAGGGTGGCCCCTGGAAACTCCTGTTTGATTGTGTTGAGCCAGAAGTGATTTTGTGCTGTGAACTTGCACTATCTAGCAATTGTCATAAGATTAAACTAATTTCAAATAGACATTCCAGTCAGCAGAGAAGACATGTCATGAGTCTTGCTGAAGATATTTTGTGTTACTGGTAGCTACTTAAAACTTATATACAGTGTTACGACCGAGGCTGGAGGAGTGCACTGACTGTCTCCAGTTCCATTTCTCCACGGGTCACAACATACATTTAAAATGTTTTACCCAGTTACCAATACGGACAATTATATATTTTATTTCAGTTTCAGAATAAAATCCACCAACCAGATTTCTTTAATAAACAACAAAATTATTAATTTATTATAAAACAAGACTTATTCAATAAAGATGGGCGGCACAGTGGCGCAGTGGTTAGCACTGCAGCCTCACAGCTCCAGCGACCCGGGTTCAATTCTGGGTACTGCCTGTGTGGAGTTTGCAAGTTCTCCCTGTGTCTGCGTGGGTTTCCTCCGGGTGCTCCGGTTTCCTCCCACATGCCAAAAGACTTGCAGGTTGATAGGTAAATTGGCCATTATAAATTGCTCCTAGTATAGGTAGGTGGTAGGGAAATATAGGGACAGGTGGGGATGTGGTAGGAATATGGAATTAGTGTAGGATTAGTATAAATGGGTGGTTGATGGTCGGCACAGACTCGGTGGGCCGAAGGGCCTGTTTCAGTGCTGTATCTCTAAAACAAAACAAAACAAAGATGCAAAGCTTATTAACACATAGCTTAAAATACAAAAGTTCCCTTCTAAATTAACCCAACACACATGTGCGCGCGCGCGCACATACACACACCAGTTAAAGAAAAAACAAATAAGTTTTCTTTGCAGAGATCTCTTTATAAAAAAACAAAAAAAAACTTTGGCCCAATACTTGTTAATTCTTGAAGGAAAAGGATAAGATATGATATGTTGCAAGCTGCTCCTTTATTCTGGCATCCAGATATGCGTAGATGGCTGTCACTGGGATCTTTGTGGAGCAGTTCTGTTCAGGTGACGTCGAGGATTAATCTGGCAGGCTTTTCAGGAGAACTGTGGCATCAGGGTTTCAGCTATCACACTGGACTTTCACAACAGCAGTAACATCTTAAATACTCAGAAACTTTCATTTAAGAAAAATGTAATGAATTTATTCTTGAAATATATTTTTAAAAATATGTACTTGTCACAGTCAGTTTTCACTGGGTTGTTATCCCTTTGATTTCCCTACAACCGCCATGTTGGGAGCTCTAAGATACTTCTTGCCAACAAATTCAGCACTTGTAGCACCCATTTTTCTTTAGCTCTAAATGTGCCGTATTGACTCCAAAATGGTATCTACACATTGAACGCACACATCTGATGCAAACCGTGCCAGTCACCATTTTGGTGAGGGCGTCAGCGCAGATGCAAGGACAGTCAAATGGAAGTATGCAGATAAGGCAGATCGTGATGTCAATCAACATGTTACACTGATTTGACGCCAGCGCAGCCATTTTGATAGTCAACACACCAGCTGACACCATCTCTTAAATATGCACAGTTGAACATGCATTCAGCAGCAAGTAGGACCCCCACCATCATTCCTTAAAGGGATCATCACTACTTACAGATTAGTTGCTGATTGATTTCTACAGCCTCTTGCTGCAACTGTAGGAGGGTTCGGTAGTTTCCGGAGTTGTTTGAAGTTGCTGAAGTCTACAGGGAGTGGTATGGCACGTGCTGAAGGACTTTGACATGGTCAAACCTGCTAGTCCCATGACTAACTTGCTTGGCAACCTGAGTTTTCTGAATTGTACAAACAGTTTGAACTGAGAGTGTCTGTTTGCTCCTGGACTGAGAAGATCTCTCCTGTCTGCTCCCATCTCTTTATCACAAGCCTCTGAATCCACTGAAGGCACTAGAACCCCAAAAGAGAAAAGTCTCCTACAGTGAAAAAGGTTTAAGAAGAATACTGGGCCCTATTCCCAGTAAACAGTTGACCACCCAGCTTCCCTTCCTGGCTCCCATGTTAGCTGATATTATTCACTGTACTCTCTCCTCAGGTTCTGTTGATCCTCTCCTTCATATCTGCCATCCTCACTTCTCAAAAAACTAACCCTTGATCCCGCCTTCTTTGCAAAGCTACCACCCCATCTCCAACCTCCCTTTCCCCTTCAAAGTCCTCGAATGTTCAATCGCCGCCGAAATCTCAGTAACCTCCTCCATCCCTACAACTCTCCAATATATATGCACTCTTCCAATTCTGGCCTCTTGATTGCTTCACCATTGGTGGCCATGCCTTCAGCTGCTGAGTCCCTAAGTTCTGGGATTTCCTCCCTAAACCTCCCTGCCTCTCTAGCTTTCTAGCTCTCTTTCTGCCTCAAAATCAACCTTTTTGATCTATAATCTATGTCTTGATCAATATCTCTTCATGTTGTTCAGCACTAATTTTTTGTTCGATAACGCTCCTGTGAACTGCCTTTGGACAAGGTGCTAAATAAATGCAAGTTATTGTTGTTGCATTTGTTAAAGACAAATTGCATTTGACCAACTTGATCAAGTTGTTCGATGAAGTAATAGAAAGGGTTGATAAGGAACATGCAGCTCATATTGTGGAAATGGACTTTCAAACAGTGTTTGAAAACAAAATTAAAGCCCATGGGATTAAAAAGACAGTGATACAAAGTTGACTAAGGGACAGAAAGTAGTAAGCAGTACTCACACTCAAGGAGAATTTGCACTCACACCCACCAATGTTCCCACTATTTTTTTTTTGTTGTTTTGTATGACTTGTTCATTTCAATGCATGGTATATTTAAATTCTTTTGTGAGCCAGGCAAGCACATTATCTTAAACAGGACAAGTTGTGAGCAACTTGCAGAAGAACCTTCCAGGTTGTGCACACCTCAGAGGGAACACGTTACAATCCACTGAGAGCAGCAAAATGTCACCTAGAATTACACACACACACACACACACACACACACACACACACACACACACACACACACACACACACACACACACACACACACACACACACACACACACACACACACACATGTGCAGCATTAAAATGCGACCTTATTAAGCTCAACCTCCAGGCTCCCATGCTGAGTAGTAAAGAGAAACCTGACATAAAGCTTCAAACTGAGCAGTAAAGTAAGTTGACTCATGATAGTTAAAGATACAACATGATTCTCTGACTCATTACTTACCTTGTGTGGATGATGCATACAGTACAAAGAGAGCGACAATGGTGACAGTAACTTTGCCATTCATTGTGCTTTTGTTGTAGAATGCTCTTTACTCTTTCACTGTTATGCTGTTGTTGTCTGTGTCTCACTCCCCACTGTTCTGTTATTATACTTACAGCCAGAATTTTTTGGCTTGAAAACAGGAAATTGTGCAATCTTTAAGGCAAAGATAACAAACACAGAATTCATTATTGACTGATCAAATAAAAATTCTTGTGCACCAAACAATCTGTAAAATAAACCCCTTCCTGGTGATCACTCAGGCGACACGTATCTCTATTCCTGCTCAAGCCAGAGCTGAGTTTTAAGCCTCATGTCCCATCTATTACCAAGGTTGTTTACTTCCAAATTTAAATCATTGTCAGCCTACACCTTTACCTTACCCTGAGACCATGACAATCTTTGTCTTTGCCTCTGTCATGTCAAGGACAAGTTTAAAATCACCCTTTCATTCTCCTTTGAATTTTGCCTCTTTTACATTCCCCATCCCCCTCCAGTCCTTCATTGCAGCGCATCCTCCAGACATTTTAGAGCTGCTGCCTACAACTCCAACTCTGATCCCTTTAATTTCCCTAACTTTCAAATCCTTTTTAAAGACCATCTCTTTGACCAAGCTTTCGACCACTTTCCCCAACTCTCTGACAGAGGCTCAACCTCCTTTCCTACAATCATCTGTGAAGTACTGTCATCAATTTGGGGTCTCCATTAGATAGTCTTTAAATTTCAGTGACATTGGTGCCTGTATCTTATATACAGGGGTGCACCCATACTGCCCAATATCTAATCATACAATAGTGTAACTGAGGGAGTGGATGACAGGAAATAACAATACCCCTTGTGATCTGAGCTGGATATTATAGGGGTAATTTTAACTCCATTAAAGTCTATGGAGAGTAATATTAGGTGGGATGTAAACTGAGATGCACTGAATGATGTGAAGTTGCTCTACTTGCAAAGTAGTTCTGAACTAAACTGTCCACAGAAAGTTAAAGCCGGTCGGAATTGAAATGAGGAGCCTGTCTTGGTGCCATTTAATGTCTGTGCATATTTAATTAGACTTGGATTCAGAGAGAGGGAGATTTTTAGCTGTCAGAGATTCTTTGTAGAAACACCTGTGAGACTTTTTTCCATTTAGGTGACATCAACAACCCCACAAGCATTTAAAGAGGCATACGGGACTGAAAAAGCAAAATAAATGCATTTTCCACGGGGCACCCCACTGTTTAGGTATTTACTAGCAGCATGGAAGGTCAGTGCAGGGAACAACAGCAAAAAGTCAGGCACCATGCCCAGAAACTCACCAGAGGACCTTTAACCCACTCAGAGACTCTACGAGTGAGGCTGTCTTTCAAGATGATGTCCATGGAGCTGTGTGTAAGGAGGTTATGCTATAGTAATGCCTCTGTGAAATGTTAAAAGAGGAGTTTCAGCCATGTTCTAACTCCCGCAGAGCATTGTTGGTGGCAATGAAGGTAACTACAGTCCTCAAGTTTTATGCATGTGGGTCATTCAATCAGGCACCGGTGACATGTGCATCATTACTCAAAGCATTGTGAGGGTCTACACTCAGCAGGTCATGGATACCATATTCCTCAGGGCCTCTGACTTCATCATCTGTGACATGTCCCTAGTGTGGCAAAGGGAAATCTATCGCTGTCCACAAGATCCCTAGATTCCCAAAGTGCAGGGGACCTTGATGTGACATTGAAGGCACCCCTTCTTGCAACTGTTATATACATCAACAAGAAAGGGTACCATTCATGAAAGTTCTTTGCAATGTCCAACTGTGGGTCATGAATGTCAAAGCAGATCAGCAGGGAACTGCTCATGATGCGTGCAAGTCCTTCGGCACTGAAGCTTACATAATTCCTTCACCCCAAGCACAGTAAGGATCTACATGGTTCTTAGATGACAAGGCCTATCTGCTAAAGCTGTGGCTGATGACACCATACTGTGGGACCAATAGTGCAGTACAGGAAAGGTATAACTGTGTACGTGGGTGCCTGTGCCACATAGTGTAGAGGACAATAAGGGTGCTGAAATCACACATCTGGTACCTGGGCAGGTTGGGGATACTTTGCAGTTTTTGCCTATCAAATTGGCAAAGATTGTAGTGGTCTGCTGTGCATTGCAAAACTTTGATCTGAGTCCTTAACCCAGCAGATGAGATGGAGGTAGAAATGGACAAGATGAAGGATTCCAACCAGATGTCACTGGGGCTCTCATTTGTGGCAGTCACGAGGAAGCCACAGCTGCAGAGAGCAGGGCAGTTTGAGAGCAGCTGGTGGCTTGTGCATTGGTACAATGAGGAAAGCACAAAAATGCTCTTCCCCTCCCCCTCCCTAGCAACACATGCAACAGGACAGACAGGATTGAAAGTCAAACAGTGAACTTCTTTTGCAACAGCAGTGTAAACAGCAATCGAGATTGTTTGTTCAAAACTTTAAATAAAAATTATTGCAAAACTTTAACTAAAAATTGAGGCAATTAATTATTTTGTACTTTGGAAACATTTGTAATGCTCACATGGTTGATATTAAAAAACAGAGTTAAATGATTTAAGGACAGCAGCAGTAATAACAATACTAATACAAACAATAAGAAAAATAGAAATATCAATAAATAACGTCAACATTTGAACAAGAACAAACAGCTAAAAATTAACAGACTTGCCCCTGACCCACCACCACCTCCCCTCCCCCCCACCCCACACCGCCCCTGCCACAGGCTGTGCCTGACAGTCATTTCTGACTAATTTTGAGCAACAGTGGTTGGACTCTGCATGAGGGGGGCCCTCCTATGCCTCACCCCTCCATGTGAGTGGACTCCTCTTGTGCTAAGGACACAATATCTATGTCTGGTCTGTCGTTTATCATCAGGGAGTTGGGAGCTGGGGTGTTGCTGCTCCACGGGGACATGAGCAGAAGTAATGTCTGGTGGAGGCTGAGTGATTAGCTCTTGGGCCTGGGCTGTGTCTGTGGTGGGAGCCTGCATCGAGGGGTTATAACAATTGTCAGGTGCAGTACAGCTATACGCACTGCACACACCTTAATGCCATGTGAAAGGACTTGGTAACAGTTACCCACATTCTGCCCAGTGTAGTCCACCTTCTCACCAAAGTTCTTCCCGATGTCGCCCCCTGCAAACTCCCATACGGCCCTCTACAGACCCCATTACTGCTGTCTGCAGCACCTCACCGCCCTCTTCACTTCCTCACTGCCCTCTGCAACCTCTCATCACCATCTGCCCTCGCTCACTGCCATCCACAACCTCTCATTGCCCTCTGCTATCCTTCACAACTCTCTGCAACCCCTCACTACCATCTGTACCCCTCACTGTGCTCTGCAGCCTGTGTGTCCTCAGAGAGTTGTTTTACATCAGTAAAGTCTGGTGGTGCCGTTAAGTTCTTCAGCAGGGTGGAATACATATTTACCTTCCTTCGCCTGGTTGTCACTAATCTTTTCTCTGTATTGAATTGTTGATCTGGAGCTGTGGAGGGAGCTCTCACAGCTTCAACAACTTTCCTTCACCACAATCAAACTATGGAACAAGATGGTCTCTTCTTCTGGATGGAACCAATTCTGCCTTTATCCTTATCTCATCCTTAGCATTAGAGAAATTGGAGGCTCTAAATTCTTTAAATTCTGTAGCAACACATCAGTTTCAATCTTCATGGCTGGATGTGCCTATTTCCCAATGGGTTGCACAGGAGCCTGCTGACAATTGTACAAATCAGCTGATCCCAGGAAACTTGCTGAGATCAGCAGCATGGCAAAAGGAGTAACAGAAGTACATGACTGCTGAATTTCCACCAAAGGAACATCCCAGTGTAAATTCTAGTCTTTGGAGTTTAGGGGCCCTTCTTGTGTACTGAGTGTGCATAATGGCAGATAAATTATAATCAAAGATTGGCAGGCAAAACTGTAACTGAACAAAAGGCTGCCTTTAAAGAGGAGATAGTTAGGGTACAATCAAGAGAGGGAAATGTAGGGCAAACAAATCCAGAGTTCCCTGAATGACGAAAGAGATAGAGAGTAAGATGAAGCAGAAAAAGAGTGCATATGATAGATAGATGTCAGGTGGATAATACAATTAAGAACCAGGCTGAATATGGAAGGTTCAGAGGAGAAATGAAAAAGTAAATAAGAGAAGCAAAGGGAGAGTATGTGAAGAGACTGGCAGCTAACATAAAAGGGAATCTAAAAGTTTTTTATAGGCCTATAAATAGTAAAAGGATGTTAAAAAGAGGAGTGGGGCCAATTAGGGTCCTAAAAGTGGATTTAGGTATAGAGGCAGAGGGCATAACTGAAGTACTAAATGAGTACTTAGCATCTATTTTTACCAAGGAAGAAGATGCTGCCCAAATCATGGCGAAAGAAGAGGTAGTTGAGTGACTGGATGGGCTAAAAATTGATAAATAGGAGGCATTAGAAAGACTGTCTGTATTTAAAGTTGATAGGTTACCAAGACCAAATGACCAGATGAAATGCATCCAAGGATGGATGTAAGGGTAGAAATTGTGGAGGCACTAGCCATAATCTTCCAATTCTTCTTAGATACAGGGGTGGTGTCAGAGGACTGGAGAATTGCAAATATTACACCCTTGTTCAAAAAAGGATGTAAGGACAAGCCCAGCAAATAAAGACCAGTCAGTTTAACCTCGGTGGTGGGAAAGCTTTTAGAAACGATAATTCAGGACAAAATTAACAGCCATTTGGACAAATGTGGATTAATTAAGGAAAGCTAGCATGGATTTGTTAAGGGCAATTTGTGTTCAACTAACTTGCTTGAGGTTTTTGATGAGATAATAGAGAGGATTGAAGAGCTTAATCTGGTTAATGTGGTGTACATGGATTTCCAAAAGGTATTTGATAAAGAGCCGCAGAAGAGGCTTGGCAGCAAAATTAGCATGCATGCAATAAAAGGGAGAGTGGAAGTATGGATATGAAATTGGTTGAGTGACAGGAAACAGAGAGCAGTAAAGAACGGTAGTTTTTTTGGACTGGAGGGAAATATACAGTGGGGTTCGGCTTTTCGTGATATATATTGATGATCTGGACTTGGGTGTACAAAGGCACAATTTCAAAATTTGCTGATGACACAAAACTTGGAAATTTTGTGAACTGTGAGGAGGATAGTGATAAACATCAAGAGGACATAGACAGGCTGGTGGAATGGGTGGACACATTTAATACAGAAAAGTGTGAAGTGATTCATTCTGGTAGGAAAAACGAGGAAAGGCAATCCAAATTAAAGGCTTCAATTATAAAGGGGTGCAGGAACAGAGGGACCTGGGGGTATGCGCACAAATCATTGAAGCCTGGAGGGAAGGTTGAGAAAGCAGTTAATAAAGTATGCAGGATCTGGGCTTTATAAATAGGTGCATTGAGTACAAGAACAAGGAAATTATGATAAACCCGTATAAAACACTGGTTCGGCATCAGCTGAAGTACTGTGTCCAGTTCTAGGCACTACACTTTAGCAAAGATGTTCAGGCATTAGAGAGGGTGCAAAAAATATTCATGAGAATGATTCCAGGGGTGAAGAACTTCAGTGACATGGATAGAACAAAAAGAACAAAGAACAAAGAGCAGTACAGCACAGGAACAGGCCATTCGGCCATCCAAGCCTGCGCCGATCTTGATGCCTGCCTAAACTAGAACCTTCTGCACTTCCAGGGACCGTATCTCTCTATTCCCATCCTATTCATGTATTTGTCAAGATGCCTCTTAAACGTCATTATCGTACCTGCTTCCACCACCTCTCCCCGGCAGCAAGTTCCAGGCACTCACCACCCTCTGTGTAAAGAACTTGCCTCGCACATCCCCTCTAAACTTTGCCCCTCTCACCTTAAACCTATGTCCCCTGGTAACTGACTCTTCCACCCTGGGAAAAAGCTTCTGACTATCCACTCTGTCCATGCCGCTCATAACTTTGTAAACCTCTATCATGTCATCCCTCCACCTCCATCTTTCCAGTGAAAACAATCCGAGTTTATCCAACCTCCCTCTCCTCATAGCAAATACCCTCCAGACCAGGCAACATCCTGTTAAACATCTTCTGTACCCTCTCCAAAGCCTCCACGTCCTTCTGGTAGTGTGGCAACCAGAATTGCACGCAATATTCTAAGTGTGGCCTAACTAAAGTTCAGTACAGCTGCAGCATGACTTGCCAATTTTTATACTGTATGCCCGGACCGATGAAGGCAAGCGTGCCGTATGCCTTCTTGAACACCTTATCCACCTGCGTTGCCACTTTCAGTGACCTGTGGACCTGTATGCCCAGATCTCTCTGCCTGTCAATACTCCTAAGGGTTCTGCCATTTACTGTATACTTCCCACCTGCATTAGATCTTCCAAAATGCATTACCTCACATTTGTCCGGATTAAACTCCATCTGCCATTTCTCCGCCCAAGTCTCCAACCGATCTATATCCTGCTGTATCCTCTGACCATCCTCATCACTATCCGTAACTCCACCAACCTTTGTGTCATCCGCAAACTTACTAATCAGACCAGCTACATTTTACTCCAAATCATTTATATATACTACAAAGAGCAAAGATCCCAGCACTGATCCCGGGCAGGGGCAGGACAGGGAGCGTGGAAGGTCTGGTAGGCTAAACTGTATTTACATTAATGCAAGAAGCCTTACAGGTAAGGCAGATGAACTCAGAGCATGGATCGGTACATGGGATTGTGATATTATAGCTATTACAGAAACGTGTTTGAGGGAGGGGCAGGACTGGCAGCTCAATGTTCCGGGGTACCGATGCTTCCGGCGTGACAGAGGTGGAGGTAAGAGAGGAGGGGGAGTTGCGTTATTGATTAGGGCGGATATCACGGCAGTACTTAGAGAGGATATCCCGGGGGAAACACCAGCGAGGCCACATGGGTATAACTTAGAGATAAGAAAGGGATGATCACTTTGATGGGATTATACTATAGGCCACCCAATAGTCAGAGGGAATTGGAGGAGCATATATGTGGGGAAATCACAGATAGGTGTAGGAATTATAGGGTTGTAATAGGTGATTTTAACTTCCCTAATATTGACTGGGACTGCCTTAGTGCTAAGGGATCAGATGGGGAAGAATTTGTTAAGTGTGTCCAGGATAG
The DNA here is from genome assembly GCF_036365525.1 of Heterodontus francisci. Classification (NCBI taxonomy): domain Eukaryota; kingdom Metazoa; phylum Chordata; class Chondrichthyes; order Heterodontiformes; family Heterodontidae; genus Heterodontus; species Heterodontus francisci. Next base: position 242,449,472 of record NC_090371.1, read on the forward strand.
TTTTCTGAAGCAGTATGTGGATGGCTCTACTAGAGAAGGGGCTACACTCGACCTCCTCTTAGGAAATGAGACTGGGCAGGTGGTTGATGTGTCAGTGGGGGAGCACTTTGGGACCAGTGACCATAACTCTATTAGCTTCAAGATAGTTATGGAAAAAGATAGGACTGGTCCTCAAGTTGAAGTCCTAAATTGGGGGAAGGCTAATTTCGATGGCATCAGACAGGAACTCTCAAAAGTTGATTGGGAGAGGCTGTTTACAGGTAAAGGGATGTCTGGCAGGTGGGAGGCTTTTAAAAGTGAGATAGGAAGAGTTCAGGGCCGGCATGTTCCTGTTAGATGGAAGGTCAAGGCTGGCAAGTTTAGGGAACCTTGGTTGACGAGGGATATTGAGGGTCTGGTCAGGACAAAGACGGAGGCATATGTCAGGTATAGGCAGCTGGGATCAAGCGAGTCCCTTGAGGAGTATAGGGGATGTAGGACTACACTTAAGGAGGAAATTAGGAGGGCGAAAAGGGGCCATGAGATTTCCCTGGCAGATAAGATAAAGGAGAATCCTAAAAGATTATATAAGTATATTAAGAGTAAAAGGGTAGCTAGAGAGAGAGTCGTTCCCATTAAGGATCAGTGTGGTAATCTATGTGTGGAGCCACGGGAAATGGGCGATGTCTTAAATGAATACTTCTCGTCTGTATTTATCGTGGAGAAGGTCATGGAAGCTAGTGAGTTCAAGGGAGGGAACAGCGATATCCTGGAGCATATCAACATTACAAAGGAGGAGGTGTTGGAGGCTTTGAAGCGCATTAAGGTGGATAAATCCCCAGGGCCTGACCAGGTGTATCCTCGGATGCTATGGGAAGCAAGGGAGGAGATTGCTGGGGCCCTGGCAGAGATTTTTGTATATTCAAAAATGGTGAGGTACCGGAAGACTGGAGGATTGCTAATGTTGTGCCTTTATTTAAGAAGGGCAGCAGGGATAAGCCAGGGAACTATAGGCCGGTGAGCCTTACATCAGTGGTGGGAAAGTTATTGGAAGGGATTCTGAGAGACAGGATTTATATGCATTTGGAAAGGCATGGTCTGATTAGGGATAGTCAGCATGGCTTTGCTCATGGGAAATCATGACTCACGAATTTATTTGAGTTTTTCGAGGAGGTGACCAAGAGGATTGACGAGGGCAGGGCGATGGACGTTGTCTATATGGACTTTAGCAAAGCCTTTGACACGGTAGGCTAGTCCAGAAGGTTCGAACACATGGGATCCAGGGTAAGCTAGCCAATTGGCTTGGTGATAGGAGGCAGAGGGTGGCAGTGGAGGGTTGTTTTTCAGATTGGAAGACAGTGACCAGTGGTGTGCCGCAGGGATTGGTGCTGGGCCCTCTGTTGTTTCTCATATATATTAATGACTTGGATGTGAATGTAGAGGGCATGATTAGTAAGTTTGCAGATGGCACCAAAATTGGTGGTATAGTGGACAGTGAAGAAGGTTGTGTCTGGTTACAACAGGATTTAGATCAACTGGGAAAGTGGGCAAGGGATTGGCAAATGGAATTTAATGCAGACAAGTGCCAAGTGATGCATTTTGAGAAGTTAAACCAGGGCAGGACATATACAGTGAATGGTAGAGCCCTGGGGAGTGTTGTTGAGCAGAGAGACCTTGCGGTGCAAGTACATAGTTCCCTGAAAGTGGCAACGCAGGTGGACAGGGTGGTGAAGAAGGTGTATGGCATGCTTGCCTTCATTGGCCGAGGCATTGAGTACAAGAGTTGGGACGTCATGTTACAGTTGTACATAACGTTGGTTAGGCTGCATTTGGAATACTGTGTGCAGTTCTGGTCGCCGTACTGCAGGAAAGATGTGATTAAGCTAGAGAGGGTGCAGAAAAGATTCACAAGGATGTTGCCTGGTTTGGAGGGCTTGAGTTATAGAGATTGGATAGGCTGGGTCTGTTTTCCCTGGAGCGAAGGAGGCTGAGTTGGGACATGATATAGAGTTATATAAAATTATGAGAGGCATAGATAGGGTAGATAGCCAGAGTCTGTTTCCCCTGGTAGGGGTGACTAAAACTAGAGGGCATAGATTTAAGGTGAGAGAGCGGAGGTTTAAAGGGGATCAAAGGGGTAAATTTTTCACATTAAAAATAGTAGGTATCTGGAATGAGCTGCCTGAGGAGGTGGTGGAGGCAGGAACAGTAGCAACATTTAAGAGGCATCTGGACAGGTACTTGAATGAGCAAGGCATAGAGGGATATGGAATTAATGCAGGCAGGTGGGATTAGTATAGATAGGCATTATGGTCGGTATGGACGCGGTGGCCAAAGGGCCTGTTCTATGCTGTACGACTCTATGACTCTATTGCATGTTGTCCTGTGAGTCTTACAATAGATCACATACTAAAGGAACAAACAATATTCCAGTCACCTCCCTGATGCAGTGATGGATGGCAAACTGTGAGATATTACTCATGTTGCCTCCTCCCACCTCGAAGGATTCGCTGGTGTAGAAACTGAGGGCAATGGTAATCTTAATGGTCACTGCCAGTATTGTCCTCACCCTGCTGTGAGGCTCCAGGTCAGGTTATCGGAGGTGGCACAGTGCAGTGACCTCCTTGGTGGAACGCAGGTGCCTCAGACACTGCTCCTGGCTGAGGTGGAAGTAGGACAAGAGCTCCCTAAAGATGCTTGTTGGGTAGGACTTTCTATTGGGAGCCCTCCTCCACCTTCCTCTGCACACAGCTTCCCCTGTCTGCTGCCTGTGTTCCACTTCCAACTCATGCTGCAGCCCAAGAGAGACTGCAACTATAGCTCCTATTGCTGAAGCAGACCTTCTCCTGACATGCCAACCAACTCCTCAGACCTTCTTGTTGAGATCCAACACCACTCCCTTGAAAATGTAATGCTCGTCAGGCATCAGCAGCACTACGGAGCAGAATTTTGTGCTCCCAGTGTCTGAGACTCCTAGCCAACAGTGCCTTACTTATTGTATGTAAGAATGGCTAGGTGTTTGACGTAAGTCCATTTAATTCATAGTTGTAACATTGTTGTGATAATTTTGTTTGTGATAAAAAAAAAGCAACCATTTAACTGAAATCATGAGCTTGATGTTTCTTTCTCCCACTAACTGTAGTTTGGGTGGGGCCTCTTGATGCCACACTCAGTCAAATTCTACCTTGATATCAAGGGCAATCATTCTCACCTCACCTCTTGAGGTCAGCTCTTTGTCCATGTTTGGACCAAGGCTGTATTGCAGTCAGGTGCTGTGTGGCCCTGAAGGAACCCAAACTAAGCATCGGTGAGCAGGTTATTGCTGTTTAAGTGGTGCTCGATGGTACCTTCCATCACTTTGCTCATGATCGAGAGTAGACTGATGGGGCGGTAATTGGATGGGCTGGACTTGTCCTGCTTTATGTATGGAGGACATACCTGGGCAATTTTCTGCATTGTCAGGTAGATGCCAGTGTTGTCGCTGTGCTGGAACAGCTTGTCTAGGGACACGGCGAGTTCTGCAGCCCAAGTCTTCAGTACTACAACCGGGATGTTGTCAGGACCCATAGCCTTTGCAATATCCCGTGCCTTCAGCCGTTTCCTGATATCATGTGGAATGAATCGGATTGGCTGAAAACTGTCATCTGTGATGCTGGGAGGAGGCTGAGATGGATCATCCACTCGGCACTTATGGCTGAAGATGGTTGTGAACGCCTTTTCTTTTGCACTGATCTGCTGGGCTCCCCCATCATTGAGGATGGGGATATTTGTGGAGCCTCCTCCTCCTGTTGTTTAATTTGTCGTTTAAGAGTAAAGATTATTTACTGCAGTTATGTAGGGCCTTGGTGAGTCCACACCTGGAGTACTGTGTAGTTTTGATCTTCTTACCTTAGGAAGGATGTACTACCATTAGAGAGAGTGCAATAGAGATTGTGAGACTGATTCCTGGGATTGGGGAATTTCCAATGAGGAGCAATTGAGTAAGTCAGCCCTATGTTGCCTCGACTTCAGAAGAATGATAGGTAATTTGATTGAAACATATAAAATTCTTAAGGGTACGAGCAGCTACAGATACTTGGCCAGTAACAATCTGCTTGCAAAAGGATGCATATTGGTTAGAGTGATAGACAAGATACAGGATCTTTTCTTCGGTGTAGGTTCTCAGAATTATTTCATGTTTTCAAAACCAGGGAGCAACGGTTTCACTAGAATTATCAGCTTGCTCTTCTCCTGCATTAATCCTGTCCCTGGTTTCAGTATTTTTCAAAATAACCCACCAGGTGCAAATTTATATTTTGCAAAAGGTCAAAAATCAGATTGCTGTCATCCAATTGTAGGGTTCTGTGCAATGCAGGGGGTTTGTCCAAGGGACCATTCTTCATATGGACCTACATTTCAACCTGGTACATACTGATGGAATCAAAATATGTTCGTTGCCAACTACAAGAGTCCAAAGCCAGTTCCTAAATTCACAATGCAAAGCTAGTCATAATTCAGTACTAATTACCACTGAATCAACAATTATGAGAAAGCAAAGCTTGCATTTATATAGCACCTTTCATAACCTCAGGCCATCCCAAAACACTTCACAGAAAATTAAGAACTTTTGAAAATAGGAAATGCAGCAGCCAATTTGCACACAGCAAGGTCACATGGACAGCAATAGGATAATCCCCAGATATTTTGTTTTATTGATGTTGGTTGAGAGATAAATATTGACCAGGACATGGGGATGACTTCCACGCTCTTGCTTGAAATTGTACCATGGGATCCTTTACATCTACCGGAGAAGGCAGATAGAGCCTCAGTTTACCATCTGAAATCTGAAAGACGACAGCTCTAGTAATGGAGAACTCCATCCACACTGCATTGAAGTGACAGCCTAGATTATACACTCAAAACTGGCGTTTGAACCCACAACCTTCTGATTCAGAGGTAAGAGTGTTTTCACTGAACTAAGGTAGGAAAGCTAACCTTCGTTCGATGAGTTCTTCTGACCTGCAACCAGAAATTGACAAACATACATTTAACTACTAATTGACCTGAGCAATTTAAAAGCAATTGCAACTACCTTGATTTGTCTATTTACATTGCTTTCCGATAAGATATACTTCACCAGAAGGCTTAAGGGGACACAGCTGCATTTTAGCAGCTCTACATCATGGGATCAATTTTCCTGACCTGTTAATGCTCATTCTGTGGGCACAAAGGTCAGGATAAAGAATTGGTCCCAATTTCTTGTTTTGTCCAAGGGTGTGAGTGAGGGCCGGATGCTGCAAAGTAAGGCCTGCATCTGCAGTAATTGTTGATCAGATGGAGTGATGCTAATGAGACAAACATGTAGGAATTCCTGGTTTCTGATCCCTGTCCCCTGTAGTTGCAGTGGCAGTGTGCCCAGATGCAGTAGTGGCCCATGAAGCTGGTATTGGATGTGCCAGGAAGCTCCTCAGACCGGAGGATCTGAAAAAAACTGGCCGTAAGCCAAAAGGCACCCAACAATATAAATTGAACAATCTTTCCACGTTAATGAAGCATATCTTCAGGCCTTGAGAGCCTTGGGCTATAGGGAAAGGAAGTGGGACCAGCTGAGTTGCTTTTGCAGAGAGCCAGCATGGGCACGACAGGTTGAATGGCTTCCTTCTGTGCTAGATTGTATGATTGTATGTAGCTGCTGCTCTCCAACAGATCTCCAGCTGTGGTTCAATTACTTCCTCATTTTCTGATTCAGAGTTCTACCAGGGTCAGACCTGCACTGGAGGTGCCCCCAAAATCACAGTAATGACCCAGGACAGAAAACTAATGTATAGGAACATGTATGGTTCCAGCATCTGTCTGTTGCACTAGGACAGCAGGAGGGGCAGGAAAATCACAGAATGACAGAATCACAGAACTGTTACAGTGCAGAAGGAGGCTATTCGGCCCATCTTGTCCACACCGCCTCTCCGAAAGAGCAATTCACTTAGTTCCATTCCCCCGCCTTCTCCCCGTAACTCCGCAAATTCTTCCTTTTCATATAACAGTCTAATTCCCTTTTGAATCCTTCAATTGAACCTGCCTCCACCATACTCTCAGGTTGTACATTCCAGACCTTAACCACATTCTGCGTGAAAATGTTTTTCCTCATGTCCTATACAACTAGGTTGCAGACTACAGATTACCCATGAGCAATGCATTTGGAGAGCCGCTAGTGTAAATTGATGAAATTTAGCCCATTATATTGTTATGATCCCTGTGGAGACCACCAACAAACCAAAAGTATCAAATCCACTGACTGACCCCATTTTAAGAAACCAAAAACGAAAAGGACAGGAATTCACTTTTAAAAATTTTACTTTAACACTCAAACCAAAACCAACATAAATTAAACATAAACTAACAGTGAAATCATGATCAAGATATATATATATTAAAGATTACACGTTAATTAGCAGATGCATCAAAGATAGTCCTTAAGCATCCACTGAACAGTCTTATCAGCAAGGTGGCACTGAATAGTCCCACAGTACAACAATATATGGATCTTCAGGTAGTTTTTCAAGTCCTGTCCTCCAGGATGTGGAGGCAGAAGTAAAGAGGCCCCATCAATAGCGAGCGATGCAATCTTTCATTAATGTTTTGGTCTTGTCATGCCTCGAACAGCTTTGGCCTTGCCCACTACTGTCCTGATGTCATGGTATCATGTTAATTCTTTCAGTCACGGAAGATAGTGCTGTAAGTCATTCACCAATGATCAGCCCTCAGTCCAGACTCTTTTGCCTGTATTCAAAACTGCTTCAACAAGCTGCTTTGTAGTCTGATTATATTCCAAGCAGCCTCTCTAGAAACCCAAAACTTGCAGCTCTCAGCTTGTCACTTTAAAAAATCTGTCTGAATTTCCATCCACTGCAGAGTCCTTCACAACTTCCAAAAGTCTTGTTTTAACAAAGCACACACAGCCTTTTATTTATTTTTTATTTATTTAGAGATACAGCACTGAAACAGGCCCTTTGGCCCACCAAGTCTGTGCCGACCAACAACCACCCATTTTATACTAATCCTACATTAACCCCATATTCCCTACCACATCCCCACCATTCTCCTACCTACACTAGGGGCAATTTACAATGGCCAATTTACCTATCAACCTGCAAGTCTTTGGCTGTGGGAGGAAACCAGAGCATCCGGCAGAAACCCACACGGTCACAGGGAGAACTTGCAAACTCCGCACAGGCAGTACCCAGAACTGAACCCAGGTCGCTGGAGCTGTGAGGCTGTGGTGCTAACCACTGTGCCACTGTGCGGCCCCTCTCTGGCTTCCACGTTTTTCAAAAGTCTTCAGGTCAAAACTGAAACCTAAGCCCCAGTCACATGTCCTTAGTTAAAAAAAAACTGCTCGTTTTTCCTCAGTCACATGACTGTTGGTTTAACTCCCCAGAAGTTGGAAAATTTTAGTTTAAATTTTAAATCAGGGACTACCTCAAAAAAAAATCAAACACAAGCTGTGTAGAACTCATTCTACATACTAAATTTCCATCACAATATTTAAAATTACACAATAACTAGGGCAAGTGGTCGGTGTTGCAGTGGGGGAACATCTGGAAATAGTGATCATAGTATAATTAGGATTAAAGTAGCTATAGAAAGGGGAAAAGAAAGATCCAAATTGAAAATATCTGACTGGAAGAGAGACAATTTCAGTGATTTGAGAAGGGATCTAGCACAAGTGGACTGGGAAAAAAGTTAGCCATGAAAACAGTAAATGAGCAATGGCAGGTTCTCAAAACGAAGATACTTCAGGTACAAACCAAACATTCTTTTGGGCCTCCTTATCTCGAGAGACAATGGATACGCGCCTGGAGGTGGTCAGTGGTTTGTGAAGCAGCGCCTGGAGTGGCTATAAAGGCCAATTCTGGAGTGACAGGCTCTTCCACAGGTGCTGCAGAGAAATTTGTTTGTTGGGGCTGTTGCACAGTTGGCTCTCCCCTTGCGCCTCTGTCTTTTTTCCTGCCAACTACTAAGTCTCTTCGACTCGCCACAATTTAGCCCTGTCTTTATGGCTGCCCGCCAGCTCTGGCGAATGCTGGCAACTGACTCCCACGACTTGTGATCAATGTCACACGATTTCATGTCGCGTTTGCAGACGTCTTTATAACGGAGACATGGACGGCCGGTGGGTCTGATACCAGTGGCGAGCTCGCTGTACAATGTGTCTTTGGGGATCCTGCCATCTTCCATGCGGCTCACATGGCCAAGCCATCTCAAGCGCCGCTGACTCAGTAGTGTGTATAAGCTGGGGATGTTGGCCGCTTCAAGGACTTCTGTGTTGGAGATATAGTCCTGCCACCTGATGCCAAGTATTCTCCGAAGGCAGCGAAGATGGAATGAATTGAGACGTCGCTCTTGGCTGGCATACGTTGTCCAGGCCTCGCTGCCGTAGAGCAAGGTACTGAGGACACAGGCCTGATACACTCGGACTTTTGTGTTCCGTGTCAGTGCGCCATTTTCCCACACTCTCTTGGCCAGTCTGAACATAGCAGTGGAAGCCTTATCCATGCGCTTGTTGATTTCTGCATCTAGAGACAGGTTACTGGTGATAGTTGAGCCTAGGTAGGTGAACTCTTGAACCACTTCCAGAGCGTGGTCGCCAATATTGATGGATGGAGCATTTCTGACATCCTGCCCCATGATGTTCGTTTTCTTGAGGCTGATGGTTAGGCCAAATTCATTGCAGGCAGACGCAAACCTGTCGATGAGACTCTGCAGGCATTCTTCAGTGTGAGATGTTAAAGCAGCATCGTCAGCAAAGAGGAGTTCTCTGATGAGGACTTTCCGTACTTTGGACTTCGCTCTTAGACGGGCAAGGTTGAACAACCTGCCCCCTGATCTTGTGTGGAGGAAAATTCCTTCTTCAGAGGATTTGAACGCATGTGAAAGCAGCAGGGAGAAGAAAATCCCAAAAAGTGTGGGTGCGAGAACACAGCCCTGTTTCACACCACTCAGGATAGGAAAGGGCTCTGATGAGGAGCCACCATGTTGAATTGTGCCTTTCATATTGTCATGGAATGAGGTGATGATACTTAGTAGCTTTGGTGGACATCCGATCTTTTCTAGTAGTCTGAAGAGACCACGTCTGCTGACGAGGTCAAAGGCTTTGGTGAGATCAATGAAAGCAATGTAGAGGGGCATCTGTTGTTCACGGCATTTCTCCTGTATCTGACGAAGGGAGAACAGCATGTCAATAGTCGATCTCTCTGCACGAAAGCCACACTGTGCCTCAGGGTAGACGCGCTCGGCCAGCTTCTGGAGCCTGTTCAGAGCGACTCGAGCAAAGACTTTCCCCACTATGCTGAGCAGGGAGATTCCACGGTAGTTGTTGCAGTCACCGCGGTCACCTTTGTTTTTATAGAGGGTGATGATGTTGGCATCGCGCATGTCCTGGGGTACTGCTCCCTCGTCCCAGCACAGGCATAGCAGTTCATGTAGTGCTGAGAGTATAGCAGGCTTGGCACTCTTGATTATTTCAGGGGTAATGCTGTCCTTCCCAGGGGCTTTTCCGCTGGCTAGGGAATCAATGGCATCACTGAGTTCCGATTTGGTTGGCTGTATGTCCAGCTCATCCATGACTGGTAGAGGCTGGGCAAACCAAACATATTCTCATAAGAAGGAACGCTGGGAAATTCAAAGCTAGAGCTCCCTGGATGACAAAGGAAATAGAGGTTAAAATAAAACAGAAATGGGAGGTTTATGTTGACATTAAGCCCAAGTTGATGCCATGTAAGCTCAGGCTGCTACCATCATGGCTTCAGATGCCAGTCTCCCAGGGGAGTGTCAGTGGCTCCGTAGTGCATGAAGCTGCTGTCATCTCTCAGCAGGACAGCATTGTTCCTCCTACCACTTCCACTCCGCCAGTGCCCTTGCTGTTGCCTGTCAGCCAGCCAGCCCATACTGCTGCCAACCCATGTCCGGGTGGTGATGTCAGAAGCCGGGCCTTCAAGGCCTAGAGCTGCTCCAGGGTATCCTGCAAGGCCATCTGCATTCTTCTCCGATGAGAGTCAACTGCCTTCCACCTGCTGTGCTGCAGCCACAGAGGTAGCACTGCATAGTAGCATTAGGTCAGGCAAAGGTGCTCACAAGAAGGCACTAATGGAATACACAAGGGTGAATATTCCAGTTTTGTATGTATTATTGGAAGTGTTGTTGGATAAAGTTGTTATGGAATTTTTTTTGTAGTGTTTCAATTGTAAGTATTTCAGGATTTCGGTCAAGAGGACGCTGTGATGGTCCGCAGCAGAGTGACGGAAGGGTGGGGAATTGTGGAGCAGCAAAAATTTAGGGATGAGATTTTAGAAGTTCCAGACTCTGATTAGCCACTCATGAACAGCCCATCCGGAGCTGTAAGCTCCCTGCTGCCTCCTCCCTTCCTCCTACTCCTAGCCCTCCTCCCCCTCCTTTTCCTCATCTCCCTCCTCCTCCTCTTCCTGTTCCACATCCCAAAGTGCTTGCAAAAGGCCTGGTGGCATGGTCTGGGCCCTCATGAGAGCCAGGTTGTGGAGGATGCAGCAGAATACCACAGGCTGGATTTTGTGCAGGAGGCAGAGCTCCCAGCACCAGGCCAAAAAGGCAGGGCGAATACAAATTCAGCCTTTTTGTGGCCCTCCCCACCCCACCCCAGGCCAAAAAGGCAGGGCGAATACAAATTGCAAAGATTGATTGATCAATTAAACTGGTTGTGCACTCAGACTTTTTATGATGCTAGTTTTGATGTGCTGGAGTTAAGCATGATGATGAAACATCTGAAAGTTGAGAATGTTTTAAGGGCAAATAAAACATTAAAAAAAGTAAATCTGGAGAAATGTGTACTGAAGTTTCCATCCTTAGGTGACCCAAAGAACATGAATCTAGTAATTTTTAGCGATTATTCACATGGCTAATCTTCCTGATGGGTATTTGAGTGCAGCTAGTTTCATAATATTTCTGATGGGTGAAAGTGGGAAATGTTGCCCTTTAATTTGGGAAGCTAAGAAAATAAAATAGGTCGTTAAAAGCACTTTAGCTGCAGAAACACTGGGTCTTGTGGAGGTAGTGGATATGAGGTTCTATTTCTCAAATATTTTGGGTGAAATTCTGAACAAGGGATATACTGAAGATAGGATACCCACTGAATGTTTTGTGGATAATCATTATTTGTGGGACAGTGTACACTTTACAAAAAATGTGAGTGAGAAAAGACTATGTATTGACCTTGTTGGATTCAAACAAATGCTGGAGAGAAAGGAAATCTCCAAACTTAAATGGGTAGATGCAAGTCATCAGCTATCCGATTGTTTCAGAAAAAGAAATGCGAGTATGAAGAAATTGTTAGGGGGTGCTAGAGGAAGGGCATCTTACAATGTAATACTTTGTATTACCTAATATGGAATTTATTTTGATTTTTTTAAATATTCTTTGAGCATGCTAATACTTTGTATATAATATGGAATTTAGTTTGAAATGTTGTCTGAACATGTTTGTTTAAGTTTTATTACATAAGAAGGGAATCTGTTCATCTGTTAATTGTGTGTCAATTGTTTAATTATATGCAGGTGGAGGGTGTTAATTGGGGTCTTACTTGAGCACCTATAAGCAGTATCACAGGGCTGACACCAGTAGCACTACAGAGACGAATTTTGTAGCTTATTGTTCTATAAAGTATAGAGATGGTTATTCAATTTTATAAAGCCAAATGTTTTTAGTAATCATTTTAATATTAATTTGAAAAAGCAGCCTATCAATAGACACATATAAAACTTAATTCAAAGTATTTTGCCTTTTGTACAAACTTTGAAATTTTTTTAATGTATAATTGTTAATAAGTTTATTAGTCAATTAGTAATTATCCATTGATGCAGGATTGCATTATGAACTATAATTATCCAAGGGAAAGCAGTTGCAAATCATTTATTTGTAAAGAATTTAGCATATTTAAGATAACACCATTCAGTAGAAGTAAAATAACTACATTCAAAGTATGTACTATAAATGTGGTATTGTTAATGGTGTGTTGGAGGAGAAGCTATTTTATAAAATAGGAATCTTATGCATTAATGCCTAACATGTTGATCTGTTAATTGTGTATCAATTGTTTGATTCTATGCAGGTGAAGAGGTTAATTGGGGTCTTACTTGACCACTGAGAAGCAGACGCTCACTGAGAAGCAGGCGCTCACTGAGACTGGTAAAGGGTTTTGTGTGAGGAACTACAATTTTGTAATCCTTTTACTATGCACAATAAATGTGAAACTGAGTAAAGATAGACTCCAGCATATCAACTCCATAACATGCTTTCTGGAGTTTAAGATAATGCACCATCAAGGTTACAGATTTTTCTAGCCACTTTTTCTATTTTCGCGGTTCTGATTTGCTGCTTTAGTTTGAGACAAATAAATAATATGTGATGGCTGAAGTATAACAGGAAATAGGTGTGATGCAGGATGTACATGGTATCTGAAAAACTTGCTATATTATGGATTATAATTAGGACCATAAAATATATTCATATTAAATAAATTGTGACAAAGAACATTGATAATTTAATTGATCATACTGAAAAATATATACTTCTACTACCACTTCGACGTTAGATGTGTAAGAATATGCTAACATATTTGTGCAGATTAAATTTAAATACAAAAGCAGAACTACAGATTTAATCAAGGTTGAGTGGTCCAATGGGTTATTTTCCAAATGTACAGTGTCAGTAGAAGCCTCAGATATCAGGACGTATATCAGGAGCTGTATTTTCCCAATCTGTCAGTGACAATCGAGACAAGGCAGGCTGCTAGAGACTCCATAAGCTGCCGTTGGCTGCAGTTTTCTGCCTACCAATAGATCTTTATCCATGCAGATTAACGACAGGGTGAAGTTGCACAGGCAAAAAATTGAGAGTTACAATTGAGACTTTTAAAGTGCATCACACACATACAACTGTTTTGGTGTTAACCACCCTACTCTGAAATTCATGCTGCAATGTAAACACAGCAGGCAAGAAACACAGAACCATTTCGATGTGAAGTCAATTTGTGAAATATAAGAAAGTTATAAATATCAAGTGTTCACACTGTTAAATAAACCAATCTATAAATGCAACTAATTTGCAATGACTTTAGCTAGTTAAACCGGTTGCCAGAAGCCGACAAGCCTGAACAAAATGACAAGCAGCTGTGAATTCCTGATCCAGTACCGAATCCCTGACACAATCGACTTTAGGCTCTTCATTCAAAACATTGTGTTTCTCGTTAATTAACTTCTTCTGTCTTCTTGGAACTGCAGAACATTGGAGAATGAATAAGAATTATACAGTGACAAATTTAGATAGGGAAAATTTGAAATTTCTGGAAAGTTAAACAAAATAAAACATTTTGAAGATTGACTCAGTTGGTGTTTGATTCTGTGAAGAATTTAATTTCCCCCAAAAGAGTCATATATCAGTGAGATAGATTGTTAACTTGGTGCCCGGACATAGAACTGGTGTTTGCAGATCTGCTGCTCATTAGAAACTGCCCTAATATCTCTTCCTTTCCTGGGAAGCAGATTGAAAATCAACCCCAGTATTTGTTAAACCTATAATAATAAATAAAACAGAAAGTGCTGGAAAAACTCAGCAGGTCTGGCAGCATCTGTGGAGAGAGAAGTAGAGTTAACGTTTCAGGTCTGTGACCTTTCATCAGAACTAGCAAAGGTTAGAAATGTAATAGGTTTTAAGCAAGTAAAGCGTGGGTAGCGGGAAAGATAGCAAAAGGGAAGTTGTGTGATAGGACAGAGGGCCGGAGAGATTAACTGACAAGGAGGTCATCAGGCAAAGGCAAAGAGAGTGTACTAATGGTGTGGTGAAAGCCAAAGCATCAGTGCAGTGTGTTAATGACAGAATAATGAACAACCCTAGCCAAAAGCACAAACATGGAAAACCCAGTTTAAGGCAAGCACATGGTAAAAAAATGATAATACAAAATAAAATAATAAAAAGGGTCCAGTCATGTTCTGAAATTATTGAACTCAATGTTCAGTTCAGAAGGCTATAGAGTGCCTCATTGCAAAATGAGGTGCTATTCCTCGAGCTTGCGTTGATGTTCACTGGAACACTGCAGCAGGCCAAGGACAGACATGTGGACGAGAGAAGGGGTGTGTGTTGAAATGGCAAGATGGCAAGCAACTGGAAGCTCAGAGTCATGCTTGAGGTGTTCCACAAAGCGGTCACCCAATCTGCGTTTGGTCTTCCCAATGCAGAGGTGATCGCATTATGAGAAGACTGTCCTGGTGGGGTTGTAGGTGTAGAGAGATTGGATGTCCATAATGAAGAGGAGGCAGTTAAGGCCAGGAAACTGGAAATTGTCAAAATGACGTAAGATGTCAGAAGAGTCACAGATGTAGGTGGGAAGAGACTGGACCAGGGGAGAAAATATAGAGTCAAAATAGGAAGAAATAAGTTCAGTGGGGCAGGAACAGGCTGAAAGACAGTCCTGTTCGTGGATTTTGGGAAGGAGATAGAAGCGAGCTGTCCGGGGTTGTGGGACTATGAGGTTGGAAGCTGGTGAGGGAAGATCTCCGGCGGTGATGAGGCCAGTGACAGTCTTGTGGACAGTAGCTTTATGTTCATTGGTGGGCTCATGGCCCAGGGGGAGGTAGGAGGAAGTGTCTCAGAGTTAGCGCTCAGCCTCTGCAAGGTAGAGGTCAGTACGCCAGACAACAACGGCACCACCCTTGTCAGCAGATTTGATCACAGTGTTAGACATGAGAGAACGGAGTACAGCAAGTTCCGAGTGAGGGAGGGGAGCAGAAAAATTGAGATGGCCAATATCTCACTGACAGTTTTCAATGAAAAGATCAAGAGAGGGTAAGAGGTCTGAGGGAGGGATCCAAGTTGAAGGAGAATGCTGGAGGTGGGTGAATGGGTCTGCTGGTCAGGGGGGAGGACTCCTGCACAAAAAAATTAGCCCAGAGGCGAAGGCGACAGAAGAAGAGCTCAACATTATGCCGATCGCGAAATTCATTGGGGGCGTAAGGGGATAAAACTAAGTCCTTTGCTGAGTACAAAACGTTCAGCGTGGCAGTGGAGCTTTCATCTGCATAAGCTAATCATATTAAAAGTAATGAATAAAAACTTACCCTGGTAGCGATGGCCATCCCACACCGATATTCCGGCCATTGGCCGGAACTCCCATGCCTTTGGATCTCCGTACGGAGGTCCGAGGCATGACACTAGTAGGGAGGGGGGAGGAGTGCAATCTGCAGCGTGGGAATTGGGAGGGAGTGGGGAAAACCACTCCAATTGGTTGTGGAGATAGTGGGAAGGGGTTGTGGGTCCTGGTGACCGGAGCGGCAGCTGGCGAACCTGGGAGGAGGCAGATCCGGAGTGGGACCTGAAAAAGAGTGCGGGGCTTGAGGCCCTTAACTTACCTGGTGACTGGAGCAGAGGCTGGTTCTCTCTCTCTCGCTCTCTCTCTCTGTGCCAGCACGCACTGAGATTCGAAAGAGGGGGAAAAACAAAACTTACAGTGATATCACGGGAAATCTGCAAGGTGTTTGGTTAGGTAAGTAACAGCTGTTAGTGCATTTAAATAGCTTAAAAAAAGACGGGGAAAGTTTTTTTCAAAAAACCTCAAGTGAAAAGGTGAGTACGACTAAAGTGCATTTTTTTTTAAATTAGTGTAATTTATTAATGACTTTAGATTGCAGTGGGTATTGTTTGGAGCAGAACAAGGCCCCTAGTGTAATTAGTATTTTTTAAAGGGAGTAACTAATTAACCTAAGGGTAAGTCATGGCAGGAGAGCTCGCACCCGTGATATGCTCCTCCTGCACTATGTTGGAAATCAGGGATGCTTCCAGTGTCCCTGACGACCATGTGTGCAGGAATTGTATCCATCTGCAGCTACTGACTACCCGCATTACGGAGCTGAAGCTGCGGGTGGATTCACTGAGGAGCGTCCGCGATGCTGAGGACGTCGTGGATAACACGTTTAGCGAGGTGGTCACACTGCAAGTAATGGCTGCACAGGCAGAAAAGGGATGGGTGACCACCAGGTGGAGTAGTAGGCGCAGGCAGGTAGTGCAGGAGTCCCCTGTGGCCATCTCCCTCTCAAACAGATGTACTGCTTTGGATACTGTTGGGGGGGATGGCCTCCCAGGGGAAAGCAGCAACAGCCAAGTTCGTGGCACCACGGATGGCTCTGCTGCACAGCAGGGGCGGAAAAAGACTGGGATAGCCACAGTGATAGGAAATTCAATTGTAAGGGAAACAGACAGGCGTTTCTGTGGCCGCAAACGAGACTCCAGGATGCTATGTTGCCTCCCTGGTGCTAGGGTCAAGGATGTCCCAGAGCGGCTGCAGGACATTCTGAAGGGTGAACATCCAGTGGTTGTGGTTTATGTCGGTACCAACGGCATAGGTAGAGAAAGGGATGAGGTCCTGCAAAATGAATTCAAGCAGTTAGGAGCTAAAATAAAAAGCCGGACCTCAAAGGTAGTAATCTCAGGATTACTTCCTGTGCCACGTGTTAGTGAGTATAGGAACAGGAGAATAGACCAGATGAATGCGTGGCTGGAGAAATGGTACAGGAGGGAGGGATTTAGATTCCTGGGACATCGGGACCGGTTCTGCGGAAGGTGGGACCTGTACAAGCGGGACGGGTTACACCCAGACAGGACTGGACCCAATGTCCTCACAGAGGCGTTTACTAGTGCTGTTGGGGAGGATTTAAACAAGAATGGCAGGGGGATGGGAACGTGAGCGGGGAGACTGAAGAGGAGGAAACAAGGATAGAAACAAAAGACAGGAAACAAAAATGCAAAAGGGGAAGGCAGAGAAATCAAGGGCAAGAAACAAATAGGGCCATAGTGCGAAATAATGCTAAGAAGACTAAGAATGTTAAAAAGACAAGCTGAAAGGCATTGTGTCTCAATGCGCGGAGTATTCACAATAAGGTAGGTGAATTAACCACGCAAATAGATGTAAATGGATACGATATAGTTGCGATTACGGAGACATGGCTGCAAGGTGACCAAGGATGGAATCTGAACATCCAAGGGTATTCAATATTTAGGAAGAACAGGCAAAAAGGGAAAGGAGGTGGAGTAGAGTTGTTAGTGAAAGAGGAAATCAATACAATAGTGAGGAAGGATATTAGTTCAGAGAATCCTAATGTGGAATCTGTGGATGTGGAGCTAAGAAACACCAAGGGGCAGAAAACTTTGGTGTGGGTTGTATATAGACCCCTAAATAGCAGTGGTGATGCAGAGGATGGCATTAGACAAGAAATTAGAGATGCATGCAATAAGGGGTGCAACTGTAATTATGGATGAATTTAATCTACATATAGATTGGGCAAACCAAATTAGCAATAATACTGGAGAGGAAGAATTCCTGGAGTGTGTACATGATGGTTTTTTGGACCAATATGTTGAGGAACCAACTAGAGAACAGGCCATCCTAGACTGGGTATTGTGTAATGAGAAAGGATGAGTTAACAATCTGGTTGTGCAGGGTCCCTTGGGGAAGAGCGACCATAACATGTTAGAATTCTTCATTAAGATGGAGAGTGAGAGAGTTGATTCCGAGACTCGGGTCCTGAATTTAAACAAAGGAAACTCTGAAGGTATGAGGTGCAAGCTGGCTATGATAGATTGGGGAACGTTACTTAAAGGGTTGACAGTGGATAGGCAATGGCTAGCATTTAAAGAGCACATGGATGAATTACAACAATTGTTCATTCCTCTCTGGTGCAAAAATAAAACAGGAAGGGTGGCTCAACCGTGGCTTACAAAAGAAATCAAGGATAGTATTAGATCCAAGGAGGAGAAATATAAAATGGCCAGAACAAACAGAAAACCTAAGGATTGGGAGCAGTTTAGAATTCAGCAAAGGAGGACAAAGGGATTGATTAAGAAAGGGAAAATAGAATATGAGAGTAAGCTTGCAGAGAACATAAAAACTGACTGTAAAGGCTTCTATAGATATGTGAAGAGAAAAAGATTAGTGAAGACAAATGTGGGTCCCTTACAGTCAGAAACAGGGGAATTTATAATGGGGAACAAAGAAATGGCAGACCAATTAAATACATACTTTGGTTCAGTCTTCACAAAGGAGGACACAAATTACTTCCAAGAAATGTTGGGGAACTTAGGGTCTAGTGAGAAGGAGGAACTGTATGAAATCAGTATTAGTGGCGAAATGGTTTTAGGGAAATTGATGGGATTGAAGGCTGATAAATCCCCAGGGCCTGATAATCTACATCCCAGAGTACTTAAGGAAGTGGCCCTAGAAATAGTAGATGTATTGCTGGTCATTTTTCAAAATTCTATAGACTCTGGAACAGTTCCAATGGATTGGAGGGTAACTAATGTAACCCCACTATTTAAAAAAGAAGACAGAGAGAAAACAGAGAATTATAGACCGGTTAGCCTGACGTCAGTAGTGGGGAAAATGCTCGAGTCTATTATAAAAGATGTAATAGCAGAGCACTTAGAAAACAATGACATGTTCAGACAAAGTCAACATGGATTTACGAAACGGAAATCATGCTTGACAAATCTACTGGAATTTTTTGAGGATGTAACTAGTAGAATAGATAAATGAGAACCAGTGGATGTGGTGTATTTGGACTTTCAGAAGGTTTTCGATAAGGTCCCACATAAGAGATTAGCAGTATCCCAAATTAAAGCACATGGGATTGGGGGTAAGGTCCTGACATGGATAGAGAACTGGTTGGCAGACAGGAAACAAAGAGTAGGAATAAACGGGTCTTTTTCCGAGTGGCAGGCAGTGACTAGTGGGGTACTGCAGGGATCAGCGCTAGGACCCCAGCTATTCACAATATATATTAATGATATAGATGAGGGAATTAAATGTAGTATATGCAGATGACACAAAGCTGGGTGGGAGTATGAGCTGTGAGGAGGATGCAGAGAAGCTCCAGTGCTATTTGGACAGGTTGAGTGAGTGGGCAATTACATGGCAGATGCAGTATAATGTGGATAAATATCCACTTTGGTGACAAAAGCAGAAAGGCAGATTATTATCTGAATGCCGATAGATTGGGAAAGGGGGAGGTGAAGCAAGACCTGGGTGTCGTTGTGCACCAGATGCTGAACGTAAGCATGCAGGTGCAGAAGGCAGTTAAGAAGGCAAATGGTATGTTGACCTTCATAGTGAGAGGATTCAAGTACAGGAGCAAGGATGTCTTGCTACAATTAAAGAGGGCGTTGGTGAGACCACATCTGGAGTATTGTGTGCAGTTTTGGTCTCCTTATCTGAGGAAGGATGTTCTTGCTATGGAGGGAGTGTAGCGAAGGTTTACCAGACTGATTCCTGGGATGGCAGGACTGACGTATGAAGTGAGATTAGGCCAATTAGGCTTGTATTCGCTAGAGTTTAGAAGAATGGGAGGGGATCTCAGAGAAACCTGCAAAATTCTAACAGGACTGGACAGACTAGGTGCAGGAAGGATGTTCCCGATGGCGGGGGAGTCCAGGACCAGGGGTCACAATCTAAGGATAAGGGGTAAGCCATTTAGGACTGAGATGAGGAGGGATTTTTTCACCCGGAGAGTGGTGAACCTGTGGAATTCGCTACCATAGAAAGCAGTTGAGGCCAAATCATTAAGTATATTCAAGAAAGAGTTAGATATAGTTCCTCAGGCTAAAGGAGTCAAGGGATATGGGGAGAAAGTGGGAACAGGGTACTGAGTTTGGATGATCAGCCATGAGCGTATTGAATGGTGGTGCAGTCTCAAAGGGCCGAATCGCCTACTCCTGCTCCTATTTTCTATGTTTCTATGTATCAGTGCTGAAGTTTGGGGCGAAGGTTCGTCTTTTAAAAAATTGGTTTTCTGGGAGAATAGTCTATTTGATTTGTTGAGAACTCAGTGGGGGTTGAGAGAGGGTATTGAAAGTTTAACTAAAATTTTATTTCTAATTTTAGCGTGACGGAACCTTTAAAAATTTTAATTTATCTGGAGGGCTTGAAGCCCTTTAGAAATGGCGCTGGTGCCTGCGTGGTGGTGCTGGACGCCGTTGCCAGGGGCGGAGCAGCCGCCCCCTCTATGTCATCGGAGCAGCCGCTCCACCCCCTCCATTTAAATGTGACCCTGCCTGAAATATCGTAGGGGCTCAGCGACAGGTGATCCGTATGGGCGGACCGCCAACTTCAAAGCGCGCCGCCACAGTTCACAGCACGCTTGTAAAATTCAGGCCTCTCTGAGACTGCAAACTCATAAAATTACCATAAAATGGTATGTTTTCCTTCTTTGACACTTGCCCATGCACAAAATGATCAACTTACCTTTTGATCAACTTTTCAATTATTTTCTGCACCCACCATGCTTCAGAGTTCAGACAGACTTGGTTACCACTTTTAACGGTGGCACTGAAATAAATGCAAAATACCAAATTGTCATTTCTTCCGACTATTTGTCTGTAATACAACAGTATATAAATGTGATTTTCAAATAAAAAAGCAGATTTATTCAGGTATTACATTTTAAACACTTACATGATCTCCACATTCCCACAATGGGCACCACTTGGAACAATTTCAATATGCTCCATGAACTTTGGATGGATGAAATGCGTGGTTCTTTTGATGCACTGGCAGCGTAGGTTCACTCCCAGGCTTCTGAAAGATGCAACTATAATTTTAAAACACACAGGATTAATCATTTTGAACAATTTTCACATCTTTTCTTCTCTTTTGTTTATTCTTCCTTTGAGATTCTGTTTCTCTAATAACTTCGAACTGCAAACCAGATTCCCTATAGTACACTCTCTACAACCAGTCAACCAAGATTCTTAGAAGGAATATTATTGTTTGAAAGCTCATTGTCCTATTCCAATCATCTATGACACACTAAATTCACCCAGTTACTGAATAGAAAGCAAAACATTTTGGGGGAAAAGTTTGTTCATGTAGTGCCACTTCAAATGGTGCAACACAGAATACATTGATTTCCGGGCACAGACAGCAAAGCGGGCCACTACCTGGGCAGCCCGTGTGGCGTTCCTCATCGATAGCATTGAAGAAACCCATGTGGGCCACGCAGATGATAGCCCATAGTGCTGTCTCCCCACATAGAATCAACATAGTCTGCATGGCATTGTTTGAAGTGGAGCTTGTTGTATGATGGCTTTAAGAATGATGGCCCTTTCAGAACTCAGTTTGCTAACGAGCTAAGTAGCAGGATGCAGTCATGTGACTAGAAGCCATGTCACTCTGCAAAGCAACACCTTGGACAAATGTTCTGTATACAGTTTGCCCTTTATTGTATGTACTAGTTTAGCTGTTAATAAACCTTCTGGATATCTTCAAGGAACTGGAATCCACATACCGCATTGTGTTGCTTCAGATTACACAAAAAATACATGATATGGTGGCAACGGTGGGATTTCTTCAGTCTTGTTCGGATTTGGCAATCTGCTCAGCATATCCGAGGTGGCCATTTGGTACCTAGTTTGTAGCAGACGTCGAAGTTGTACCCCTGTACTTTCACTAAAAGTCACTGTAATCGAGGTGGTGTGCCTGTCAATGATTTGCGCCAGATCATCTCCAGTGGTTTGTGGTCGATTTCCACCATGAACTGCTTACCAAACAGGTAGGTGTGGAACCTTGTGATCCCAACCACCAGAGAAAGTGTTTCCTGCTCTATGTTTGAGTCATTGGATTGTGCTGAGGATAAACTTTTGGATCCAAATGCAATTGGTTTGCCATCCTGCAGGATGCACAATTCTAGCCCTTTCTGTGACGCATTGACTTCCAGGATTGTCTTCTTCCTTGGATCGTACTACTGCAGGATACAGGTTTCTGCTGACAATGCTTGTTTGAGAGATTCAAACATATGCTGATGGTCCTCCTACCATACATATGGTGCATCTTTCTTAAAGAGCTCTCTCAGTGACGATGCTTTGTCAGAAACATTTGGAATGTATGGTGCCAAGTTGAAAAATCCAAGACATCTCTGGAGATCTTCCTTGTCTTGTCTTGCATATGCCTTACATTTTTGATTTTGCCTGGGTCAGGACGGTTTCCAACCTGAATAGACGGCGCAAAAGAAATTGATCTGACTTACATTCACCTAGCACATCTTGCTGTTACAAACGAGTCCTTCACGACGAGCTACTGCCATCAGTGAATGAAGATTTTGATCATGTTCTTCTTTGGTTTTGCCCATTACCACAATGTCATTGGCAAAGCATATACAGCCAGGCACATTTTCTATAATTCTGTCCATATGCTGCTGAAACAGATCTTGACTGACAGATAAACCAAAGGGTAGGCTCTGGAAACAATATCTTTCAAATGGTGTTCTGAAGGTGGTGACTTCCTGAGATTCCTTAGGTAGGTGTACCGCCCAATATCCATGATTAGCACACAACTTGGAGAAGAATTTGGTTCCTGTGAACTTGGTATTCAATTCCTCTAGTGTGGGAATCTTGTGAGGACCACTCTTTAGGGGGAGGTGTAGACTCCTCAGATCTAGACACACTCTGATTGCTCCATCCTTCTTCAGTTCGCATGTAATTGAGTGGCACCAGTCTGTGTGACGATGCATATGATGGATGATGCCATTGCATTCCATGTTATCCAACTTGTGCTTAAGCTATTCTTGTAAATGCATGCTACACTTTCTGGGGGAGAGGGGTTAGATTGATGGAATTGCATCCTCTCTGAGGTGCAGTATGGCATCGCCTTTGAAATCTCCTATGGCGTTGAACCTGTCGGGGTATATTTATTCCAAGTCCTGGACTGACTCAATGCGGGTACCCTTTGTCTCTTCTGCTGTAATAGGTTCCTTGGTGATCTTGTGGATAGTCACAATGTTGAGGTCCTTACACTGCTGGTCTGCTCCTGTCTACCAGGTAAAATATTGGTGGTTTCCATGCTGACTTGCCATAGCTGCATTGCATTGTTAGTGTGCCACTGTAAGGGATGGGTGACCCATTGTATGCAGTTAACTTTACAGTTGTAACATTAATTTCCAACAACCTTAGTGCATATCTTTCAGGATTCGGACTGGTAGGATATTTGCACTAGCTCCGGTGTCTGTCTTAATCCTGAGGGTGTGTTTGCCAACTTTCTTTGGGTAAATGATATTAACAGTAGCAAAAGCTTCCAGTTGTTTGACTTCATTAACACAGTGTGTCAGGTTCACAATGTGAAACACCTGCTCATCTTTAGGCTGAGAATCACTTCATTCTGAGTCTTGTCTCAGGTCTATTTCACTGAGGTCTTCATGTATCAGCTTGCATTTATGCAGATCTCTAGTGCTATCCTTGCTGCTGTTGCTATGTTGCTGCGTCTGTCTTCTGTTTGTTTCTGTCCTCTTGTGACTTCTGGCTGGGACTTTGGAGTCAGATTTCTTGCATTGGTTGGCCCAGTCTTTTTACACCGCATGCCTTGTATAGATCTTGAAATGCAAGGCAACTTTGCGGTGAGTGGGACAAACCACAAATACCACACAGCTTGCTTGCTTATTGTGACCTGGTTACCATGCTGATACTGTCGGCTGCATCTAGTGCTTGCAGATGAGTTACCGAATGAAAAGCAAAACATTTTGGGGGGAAAAGTTTGTTCATGTAGCACCGCTTCAAACAGTGCTACACAGAATACATTGATTCCCTGGGCGCAGACAGCAGAGTGGGCCACTAGCTGGGCAGCCCACATAGCGTTCTTCATTGATAGCATTGAAGAAACCCATGCAGGCCACGCAGATAATAGCCCACGGCACTTTCTGTCGACAAAGAATCAACATAGTCTGTGTAGCATCATTTGAAATGGAGTCATGGGAACAAATTTTCCCCCTTTATATTTTCTGGTGTCAAACATATTCTTGGGTCTTTTCCTAATTTTTCATATCATAGTTCAATCAGAATTTATTTTAGGTGGAGACTGCCTTTTCCTTATTTCAATTTATCACAGCAGCTTTCAAAACATAGGATAAAGTAGATTGATAGGGTAGCTAGGGAGAGAGTAGGTCCCCTTAAGGATCAGTGTGGCAATCTATGTGTGGAGCTACGGGAAATGGGCGAGGTCTTAAATGAATATTTCTCGTCCGTATTTACCGTAGAGAAGGTCATGGAAGCTAGTGAGTTCAAGGGAGGGAACACCGATATCCTGGAGCATATCAGCATTACAAAGGAGGAGGTGTTGGAGGTTTTGAAGCGCATTAAGGTGGATAAATCCCCAGGGCCTGACCAGGTGTATCCGAGGATGCTATGGGAAGCAAGGGAAGAGATTGCTGGGACCCTGGCAGAGATTATTGTATCATCAGTAGCCACGGGTGAGGTACTGGAAAACTGGAGGATAGCTAATGTTGTGCCTTTATTTAAGAAGGGCAGCAGGGATAAGCCAGGGAACTACAGGCCGGTGAGCCTTACATCAGTTGTGGGAAAGTTATTGGAAGGGATTCTGAGAGACAGGATTTATATGCATCTGGAAAGGCATGGTCTGATTAGGGATAGTCAGCATGGCTTTGTGCGTGGGAAATCATGTCTCACGAATTTGATTGAGTTTTTCGAGGAGGTGACCAAGAGGATTGACGAGGGCAGGGCGATGGATGTTGTCTACATGGACTTTAGTAAGGTCTTTGACAAGGTCCCACATGGTAGGCTGGTCCAGAAGGTTAGAACACATGGGATCCAGGGTGAGCTAGCCAATTGGATACAAAATTGGCTTGGTGATAGGAGGCAGAGGGTGGTAGTGGAGGATTGTTTTCAGATTGGAGGCCGGTGACCAGTGGTGTGCCGCAGGGATCGGTGCTGGGCCCTCTGTTGTTTGTCATATATATTAATGACTTGGATGTGAATGTAAGGGGCATGATTAATAAGTTTACAGATGACACCAAAATTGGTGGTATAGTTGACAGTGAAGAAGGTTGTCTAAGGTTACAACAGGATATAGATCAACTGGGAAAGTGGGCAAGGGTGTGGCAAATGGAATTTAATGCAGACAAGTGTGAAGTAATGCATTTTGGGAAGTTAAACCAGGGCAGGACATATACAGTGAATGGCAGGGCCCTGGGAGTGTTGTTGAGCAGAGAGACCTTGGGATGCAATTACATAATTCCTTGAAAGTGGCAACACAGGTAGACAGGGTGGTTAAGAAGGCATGTGGCATGCTTGCCTTCATCGGCCGAGGCATTGAGTACAAGAGTTGGGAGGTCATGTTACAGTTGTACATAACGTTGGTTAGGCCGCATTTGGAGTACTGTGTGCTGTTCTGATCGCCGCACTACAGGAAAGATGTGATTAAGCTAGAGAGGGTGCAGAAAAGATTCACAAGGATGTTGCCTGGTTTGGAGGGCTTGAGTTATAAAGAGAGATTGGATAGGCTGGGTCTGTTTTTCTGGAGCGAAGGAGGCTGAGAGGAGACATGATAGAGGTATATAAAATTATGAGAGGTATAGGTAGGGTAGATAGCCAGAGTCTGTTTCCCATGGTATGGGTGACTAAAACTAGAGGGCATAGATTTAAGGTGAGAGGGAGGAGGTTTAAAGGGGACCAAAGGGGTAAATTTTTCACATTAAAAATAATGGGTATCTGGAATGAGTTGCCTGAGGAGGTGGTGGAGGCAGGAACAGTAGCAACATTTAAGAGGCATCTGGACAGGTACTTGAATGAGCAATGCATAGAGGGATATGGAATTAATGCAGGCAGGTGGGATTAGTATAGATAGGCATTATGGTCGGCATGGACGCGGTGGGCCGAAGGGCCTGTTTCTATGCTGTACGATTCTATGACTCTATGATTGAGTTAAAGTTTCACCTTGACCACATTGATTTCAATTGATGAAAATCAGACAGGTTCTATAATAGGTGGGCAATACGCTATGTCAGATCACTGCCATTCAGTGAAGATGGAAGTCTGCTTCAGTCTATCATTATGAAATAATTACTCATTTATTCATTAGCAACATTCACACTGTCGAAATACGTTTTTGTGACTGAGCTAGCCAGTGATAAAACAGATTAGAAACAAGCCATGGACTGCGCTCACCCACGTAATGCATCCTTGATAACTTATCCTCCGAATCTCCTATTTCACCTTCACATGACTTACTGACAACTTCGCTTTGCTGACAATGAGAGGGTAAATCTTCTGTGCCATCACAGATACCTGGTCTATCATGAACACATATCGCATGTTGTCAGTGAGTTTCTGAAGTACCATTTTGCTCAGTTGGCTCTTGCTTCAAATTAGAAAATTGTGGGTTCAAACCCTGCTGCAAACAGGCAGCTGATGCCATTGCCAGTGTCGGACAGCCCCCCCCCCCCCCCCCCACCCTCCACGTGATTGGCCAGCGGGCTGCCCCGGCGATTTAAATGAACCACTGTGCGGGAGATTGCCGTGGCTCTGCAGCATGCGGCCCACACATGTGGGCTGCCGAGAGCAGCAGCGGACTATTAAAATCCAGCCCACACTGTCTGCAACTCACCAGATCAGAGAAAATGAGTGCACAGCAGGAACACATTGTGAAGTGAAATTGACCTGATATGAGCAGAATGAGGAGTGAAACCGCCAAAGCTGCTGTTAGCAACAATGAAAGGCTTGTGCTCACAGGAGCAGCTCTTAAAGCCTAAACTGATCTTGTTGGAGTCAGCAAATTTATCCAGCTACTATCAAGTGCCTTAGTTACCATTGAGGGTCGTTCCAGGGTTCAGCTGCTGACAATCTGTTGGACCTTACAACCTGTAGCCCACAACTGCAGCAGCCAGGTCACCAACTCCTTGTTTATGAAGGCTTCCAACTATATTAGCATTAAGGCGGATGAGGCCTGCCAAATCTAGAGGGCTGTCAGCTTTGCTTCTTTCTTGGCATTTCCACAGGTCTAGCAAATTTTATACTGCACCTTATGGTAATGAAGGTGGCATTCGAACAGCCAGACATATTTGTCAATCAGAAGGACCTCCACTTCGTTAATGTGCAGCTGGCATGTGACCACCACAAGAGGATAATGCAAGTGTGTACCAAGTATCCAGACAGTTGCCATGACTTGTTCATCCTTCGGCAGTCTCAGCTTCTGGAGCTCTTTTCTCCACCAGGCAGCCGCAGCAGTTGCCGCTTGGGGGACAAGGGATACCCATTCAACATCTGGCTGATGATCTCAGTGAGGCACAGGCGAGCTACAACCACAGCCATCTTCGCACCAGCATGACAATACAGCAAGCCATTGCCTTATTCAAAGTGAGATTCCACTGCCTTGACTGATATGGTGAAACCCTTCAATATGTCCACTCAAGGATCTCCCAGATTGCCCTACACAACATGGCCCTCCCACTGTAAAGTCACATAAGGTTAGGCTGGAGAGAAGACAGAGCAGCACAAAGGATGCGAGCTAAGGAGGCTTGATGAGAGTGTAAATAGTATTATGTAAATAATAAACAGTTCTTAGTTGACTTTATACTGACTGAGACTTTCTCCAGAACATCCCTGCTATGCTACAAAATAAAACAACAACAATCATCATCTCCAGGGATGAGGCCATAAACCGGGGGGTGGGGGTGGGGGGAGCCAGCAGCCTTTCCACATCTTCCATCCATTTTGCAGGTCTTGGCTCCTTCCCACTGGATTGTTTGCTGCAATCACTGCTGCCATTGTGCATCCTACTCGGGTCACTTTAAATCGAGATCACTCATTGCTGCTTTAGGCATGTCATCCCTCCCGGCTTCCCTGATTGGACAGGGAACCCGGAGACGGGATGATAATTAGTTTCCTCTGAGAAAGGGAAATGGCAGCGCACTCAAATCAGTCAGTCGGGTTCCTAACCCGAAAATGTTCCCACCATTCCGACAGGGACTAAGAGGTGAGAATATTCCCCGCGATGTCTTTTGGATGATTGATTAATCTATAGCAAACATCTGCCTCGTCAGATTCATGTAAAAGATCCCATGGTACTGTTCAAAGAGTAGGATACTCTCCTTAAACCAACACCATCAAAACAGATCAGCTGGTCAATAATCTTACTGTTGTTGTGAGAACTTGTTATCCACAAATCGGTTGCTACATTCTCCTACTAAACAACATCGTAACTCACTTTGGGACATCCTGAAGGAATGAAAGGAACTAAATCTAAACCTTTGCTTTTGATATTTTAACACATATACATTTATATTGTTACACATGTATCACTACGCATATAAGGGCTAATTTTACAACTATGACCTAGTAGCTGGGAGCCTTGTTGCCTGGTCACACCTATTAGAAAATGGTGGCCAAGCTGTGTATGCAATTCTATCTATCCATTTTTAACAGACAGCTCATTGTGGGCAGCACATGCACCATTTCTTGATATGTATGGCTGGTAGATGAGGTTCCCCTTTATAAGAAATACTTTTAAATGATCAGCTCTATTTTATAGACATATATGCACACACATGCCTATAAGCATTGTTAGTAGTGTCAGTAACAGTTCTATTGCTTAGATTAGTATAAGGAAACTATGATTACTTGCCTACCGTGAGTTTCGTAAAACCGTAAATATTGTGCTGCTACAGAAATACATAATTGCTTACCTTGTGGGGAAGCCATATACAGTACAAAGAGGGTGAGGAAAATTAGCGTAACTCGGCTTGTCATTGTACTTTACTTGGATAATGTTCTTTATCTTCTTGCTGTTGCTGTGCTGCTGTCGGATGCAATTAACTGCTCACTGCTTAGCTGCTGTATTTATTAGCTGAGTACCTTTAGTCACCATAAATATTACACAACTGTGTGCTTCCCAAAAAGTAAAAATGTGTTGTCTATGATTTTCACAGCAGTTTTTTAAATTTTTTATTCAATCATGGGATGTGGGCGTCACTGGCTATGCCAGCATTTATTGCCCATCCCTAATTGCCCTTGAGAAGGTGGTGGTGAGCTGCCTTCTTGAACCGCTGCAGTCCATTTGGGGTAGGTACACCCACAGTGCTGTTAGGAAGGGAGTTCCAGGATTTTGACAAAGCGACAGTGAAAGAACGGTGATATAGTTCCAAGTCAGGATGGTGTGTGGCTTGGAGGGGAACTTGCAGGTGGTGGTGTTCCCCTGTATTTGCTGCCCTTGTCCTTCTAGTTGGTAGATGTCGCGGGTTTGGAAGGTGCTGTCGAAGGAGCCTTGGTGCATTGCTGCAGTGCATCTTGTAGATGGTACACACTGCTGCCACTGTGCGTCGGTGGTGGAGGGAGTGAATGTTTGTAAATGGGGTGCCAATCAAGTGGGCTGCTTTGTCCTGGATGGTGTCGAGCTTCTTGAGTGTTTTGTGGAGCTGCACCCATCCAGGCAAGTGGAGATTATTCCATCACACTCCTGACTTGTGCCTTGTAGATGGTGGACAGGCTTTGGGAGTCAGGAGGTGAGTTACTCACCGCAGGATTCCTAGCCTCTGACCTGCTCTTGTAGCCACGGTATTTATATGGCTACTCCAGTTCAGTTTCTGGTCAATGGTAGCCCCTAGGATGTTGATAGTGGGGGAGTCAGCAATGGTAATGTCATTGAATGTCAAGGGGAGATGGTTAGATTCTCTCTTGTTCAAGATGGTCATTGCCTGGCACTTGTGTGGCGCAAATGTTACTTGCCATTTCTCAGCCCAAGCCTGGATATTGTCCAGGTCTTGCTGCATTTCTACACGGACTGCTTCAGTATCTGAGAAGTCACGAATAGTGCTGAACATTGTGCAATCATCAACGAACATCCCCAATTCTGACCTTATGATTGAAGGAAGGTCATTGATGAAGCAGCTGAAGATGGTTGGGCCGAGGACACTACCCTGAGGAACTCCTGCAGTGATGTTTTGGAGCTCAGATGATTGACCTTTAACAACCACAACCATCTACCTTTGTGTTAGGTATGATTCCAGCCAGTGGAGGGTTTTCCCCCTGATTCCCATTGACCTCAGTTTTGCTAGGGCTCCTTGATGGCATACTCGGTCAAATGCTGCCTTGATGTCAAGGGCAGTCACTCTCACCTTACCTCTTGAGTTCAGCTCTTTTGTCCATGTTTGAACCAAGGCTGTAATGAGGTCAGGAGCTGAGTGGCGGAACCCAAACTGAGCATCACTGAGCAGGTTATTGCTAAGCAAGTGCCGCTTGATGGCACTGTTGATGATACCTTCCATCACTTTACTGATGGTTGAGAGTAGGCTGATGGGGCGGTAATTGGCCAGGTTGGACTTGACCTGCTTTTTGTGTACAGGACATACCTGGGCAATTTTCCACATTGCAGGGTAGATGCCAGTGTTGTAGCTGTACTGGAACAGCTTGGCTAGGGGCGCAGCAAGTTCTGGAGCACAGGTCTTCAGTACTATTGCCGGAATATTGTCAGGGCCCATAGCTTTTACCTTCAGTTGTTCTTGATATCACGCGGAGTGAATCGAATTGACTAAAGTCTGCCATCTGCAATGCTGGGGACTTCAGGAGGAGGCCGAGATGGATCATCAACTCGGCACTTCTGGTTGAAGATTGTTGCAAATGCTTCAGCCTTATCTTTCGCACAGATGTGCTGGGCTCCCCCATCATTGAGGATGGGGATATTTGTGGAGCCACCTCCTCCAGTTAGTTGTTTAATTGTCCACCACCATTCACGACTGGATGTGACAGGACTGCAGAGCTTAGATCTGATCTGTTGGTTATGGGATCGCTTAGCTCTGTCTATCGCATGCTGCTTACGCAGTTTGGCATGCAAGTAGTCCTGGGTTGTAGCTTCACCAGGTTGACACCTCATTTTGAGGTATGCCTGGTGCTGCTCCTGGCATGCCCTCCTGCACTTTTCATTGAACCAGGGTTGGTCTCCTGGCTTGATGGTAATGGTAGAGTGGGGGATATGCCGGGCCATGAGGTTACAGATTGTGGATGACTACAATTCTGCTGCTGCTGATGGCCCACAGCGTCTCATGGATACCCAGTTTTGCATTGCTAGATCTGTTTGAAATCTATCCCATTTAGCACGGTGATCGTGCCACACAGCATGATGGACGGTATCCTCAATGTGAAGGCGGGACTTCGTCTCCACAAGGACTGTGCGGTGGTCACTCCTACCAATGCTGTCATGGACAGAAGCATCTGCGGCAGGCAGATTGATGAGGATGAGGTCAAGTATGTTTTTCCCTCGTGTTGGTACCCCCACCACCTGCCGCAGACCCAGTCTAGCAGATATGTCCTTTAGGACTCGGCCAGCTCGGTCAGTAGTGGTGCTACCAAGCCACTCTTGGTGATGGACATTGAAGTCCCCCACCCAGAGTACATTTTGTGCCCTTGCCACCCTCAGTGCTTCCTCCATTGAAACACATTTAAACTAAAGCATCTTTGAAATATAAAACCAATGGGAGGAGTTTTAACGTTCCTGTACCTCCCACAACAATGGGCAGAATAGGGTCAGTCGGGGTTAAATTTTTTAAAATGTGAAACCACCACAACCACCGTGATCACGCCTACTTGTAGTTTAACCACAATGGGTTTGTATGCATCTGACTAACACACTCAGGAGAGATGGCTCATTGATTGCAATATTTAAATGAGGGTCCTTTCATGAAATTATGGCAGAAATTTGAAATGATCACTTCCTGCACAGGTTTCTAGGGGTTTGGGAACTTGGCATTAAAACAGAGACAAGATTGAGCAGGACTTCACAGGGATGGTTATAAGCCAAAGTCCTGTTATGAATAAAGGCTTAGTGGATGTTGATTTGATTTAGAGATACAGCACTGAAACAGGCCCTTTGGCCCACCGAGTCTGTGCCGACCATTGACCACCCATTTATACTAATCCTACACTAATCCCATATTCCTATCACATCTTCACCTGTCCCTTTATTCCCCTACCACCTACCTATACTAGGGGCAATTTATAATGGCCAATTTACATATCAACCTGCAAGTCTTTTGGTGGTGGGAGGAAACCGGAGTACCCGGCGAAAACCCACGCAGACACAGGGAGAACTTGCAAACTCCACACAGGCAGTACCCAGAATTGAACCCGGGTCGCTGGAGCTGTGAGGCTGCGGTGCTAACCACTGCGCCACTGTGCCGCCCATTGTTGTCTACATGGACTTCAGTAAAGCCTTTGACAAGGTTCCTCATGGCAGACTGGTACAAAAGGTGAAGTCACATGGGATCAGAAGTGAGCTGGCAAGATGGATACAGAACTGGCTCGGTCATAGAAGACAGAGGGTAGCAGTGGAAGGGTGCTTTTCTGAATGGAGGGCTGTGACTAGTGGTGTTTCGCAGGGATCAGTGCTGGGACCTTTGCTGTTTGTAGTATAAAAAATGATTTGGAGAAAAATGTAGCTGGTCTGATTAGTAAGTTTGCGGACGACACAAAGGTTGGTTGAGTTGCGGATAGTGATGAGGATTGTCAGAGGATACAGCAGGATATAGATCGGTTGGAGACTTGGGCGGAGAAATGGCAGATGGAGTTTAATCCGGACAAATGTGAGGTAATGCATTTTGGAAGGTCTAATACAGGTGGGAAGTATACAGTAAATGGCAGAACCCTTAGAAGTATTCCCAGGCAGAGAGATCTGGGCGTACAGGTCCACAGATAACTGAAAGTGGCAACGCAGGTGGATAAGGTAGTCAAGAAGACATACAGCGAGCTTGCCTTCATCGGTCGGGGCATAGAGTATAAAAATTGGTAAGTCATGCTGCAGCTGTACAGAACCTTAGTTAGGCCACACTTGGAATATTGCATACAATTCTGGTCGCCAGAAGGTTGTGGAGGCTTTGGAGAGGGTACAGAGAGGTTTACCAGGATGTTGCCTGGACTGGAGGGTATTAGCTGTGAGGAGAGGTTGGATAAACTCGGATTGTTTTCACTGGAACGACGGAGGTGGAGGGGCGACATGATAGAGGTTTACAAAGTTATGAGTGGCATGGACAGACTGGATAATTGGAAGCTTTATACCAGGAGTGAAGAGTCAGTTACTAGGGGACATAGGTTTAAGGTGCGAGGGGCAAAGATTAGAGGGGATGTGCAAGGCAAGTTTTTTGCACAGAGAGTGGTGAGTGCCTGGAACTTGCTGCCGGGGGAGGTGGTGGAAGCAGGTACGATAGCGACGTTTAAGAGGCATCTTGACAAATACATGAATAGGATGGGAATAGAGGGATACGGACCCCGGAAGTGCAGAAGGTTTTAGTTAGACAGACATCAAGACAACAGGCTTGGAGGGCCGAATGGCCTGTTCCTGTGCTGTACTGTTCTTTGTTCTTTGATCACTGATGGTTTCTCAATTTCCTCTGGGAAAAGGTTTGGTGAGAGTACTTGTGACAGATTTATTGGATAAGTTTAGAGGTTTTCATATGGAGAACATTGGTTGGGTGACGTAGTGGCTGCTTGGATTGGACTTCAGATGAGGAAGATAATCAGCATCAGCAGCAACTATGGAGGGAGCTGCAAGTGCCAATGGAGGGGGATCAAGAGAGGTGTCGAAGTCACAGGAAGCACTGCCCATGTAAAAGGGTCATAGAGTCATAGTGTTATACAGCACAGAAACAGGCTCTTTGGCCCATCATGTCCATGCTGGCCATCAAGCACCTATCTATTCTAATCCCATTGTCCAGCACTTGGTCCATAACCTTGTATGCTGTGGCATTTCAAGTGCTCATCTAAATACTTCTTAAATGGTGTGAGGATTCCTGCCTCTTCCACCTCTTCAGGCAGTGCATTCCAGATTCCAAACACCCTCTGGGTGAATATATTTTTCCTCAAATCCCCGATAAACCTCCTGCCCCTTTCCTTAAATCTATGCCCCCTCACTATTGACCCCTCCTCTAAGGGAAAAAGTTTCTTCCTATCTATCCTATCAATGCCCCTCATAATTTTGTTTAGCTTAATCAGGTCCCCCCTCAGCCTTCTCTGCTCTAAGGAAAACAACCCTAGCCTATCCAGTCTCTCTTTATAGCTGAGATGCTCCAGCCCAGGCAACATCCTGGTGAATCTCCTCTGCACCCTCTCCAATGCAATCACATCCTTCCTACAGTGTGGTGACCAGAACTGTACACAGTACTCCAGCTGTGGCCTAACTAGCATTTTATACACAGTACTCCAGCTGTGGCCTAACTAGCATTTTATACAGCTCCATCAAAACCTCCCTGCTCTTATATTCTATGCCTCAGCTAATAAAGGCAAATATCCCATTTGCCTTCCTAACCACCTTACCTACCTGTGCTGCTGCCTTCAGTGATCTATGGACAAGTACACCAAGGTCCCTCTGACCCTCTGTACTTCCTAGAGTCCTACCATCCATTGTATATTCCCTTGCCTTATTAGTCCTCTCTTTATCTACAAAGGCTCAGCTTCCTTGACCTCTTGTAAGAGCAGCGTTTCCGAAGGCTGAGATTGTCACAGATATCTGCAGCCTCTGAGATGAAGATCTGCTGCCTGCTGGACCTGGAGCTGACACAATACCAGTATTTGTGAAAGTCACTATCGGTCTCAATTTTTTGCATCTGATTCCTTCCAGCGCGCTACCAGAGACGTAGCGAGGGTCTCAGAGTCGACTGCACATAAATATATTAGGCAGGTGACTGATCGATTGTTTGCCAGGGCCGGAAGTTACGTAAACCATCCTGCGATGACGATAGTCAGAATGAGCCGGCACTCAAATTCACTCTGGCTGCTTCCCACAGGTGTAGGGTGCCATCGATTACGCTCAGGTAGTAGTCCGAGCACCCCGAGCATTCATCAACCACAAGAGATTTTATTCCATCAATGTTCAACTGGTGTGCAAAAACAAGAAAAGGTTCATGCATGTCTGCACCAAATTCCCTGGAAGCTGCCTTGATGCTTTCATACTATATCCAACATCTCCAACATGTTCGTGCCTGGAAACACCCTTAAGGATGCTTCCAGATGATAAAAGATAACCTGTCAGCCTGGCTGATGACACCTCTGACGAACCCCACCAAGAAGGCTACAACCATATGACAACCAGATCTGTCATTGAGGAAGACATCAGCATGTTACAGATGCACATCAGGTGCGTGAACCATTCTGGAGGTGCTCTTCGGTACTCACCAATGAGGGTCTCTAGGATAATTGTGATGTGCTGCTTTCTGCATAACATAGAGCAGCAACGGGGACTAGAGATGGAGGAGGAGCAGCCACTCAGTGCTCCTCAGCTGAGGAGGATTCCAGTGGAGAGGAGGACGAGGAGGAGGAGGAAGATAATAATGGGGCACCCAACACCAGAACAACCGATCTCATTACTGCTTGGGACGCCAGGAATGCCCGAATAGTTTGAAGATTGAATTAGTCATTCACACTGGACCAAAGTAACCATCCAGTCCCTGCACCCTCACCCCTCACCACTGACACAGAGCAGGCTAGAAACCAATGCACCAATGAACCAATGGGTTACCATTGACCAGAAACTGAACTGGAGCAGCCATCTAAATACTGTGGCTACAAGAGCAGATCAGAGGCTGGGAATTCTGCAGCGAGTAGCTCACCTCTTGGCTCCCCAAAGCCTGTCCACCATCTACAAGGCACAAGTCAGGAGTGTGATGGAATACTCTCCACTTGCCTGGATGAGTGCTGCTCCAACAACACTGAAGAAGCTAGACACCATTCAAGACAAAGCAGCCTGCTTCATTGGCACCCAATCAGCTAGCTTAAACATTGATTCCTTATACCACCAGCACACACAGTTGCAGCAATTTGTACGAGCTACAAGATACACTGCAGCAATTTGCCACTGCTCCTTTGACATCACCTTCCAAACCTGTGACCTCTACCACCTGGAAGGATAAGGGCATCAGACTGCCACCTGTAAGTTTCCCTCCAAGCCTCACACCATCCTGGCTTGGAACTTTATCGCTGTTCCTTCACTTGGTTAAAATATTGGAACTCCCTCCCTAACAGTGGATATGCATACACCACATGGATTGCAGCGGTTTCAGAAGGCAGCTCACCACCATCTTCTCAAGGGCATTAAATGCTGGCCTTGTCAGCGAGGCTAACATCCGAAGAATGCAGATCAGTGACATGGTGTCAAGGCTAAGATATCTGTTATCCTGTTGAAAGTGGCAAAAATGTTGGCATTCACAGTTTTCACGACCATGGTAAGAGAATGATTCGAGTAGTGCAGTTGAAATTCCACAGAGGACACCACTCTATACATGGAATTCATCTTTGCACAGCCTGAGATATTAATGCACAAATGTTTCAGTTGGACTCCTCCATCCTCTCTGCTATTGTTGAGAGTCTGCCTGGGACAATTGCCAGTACCTTACACATTTGTTGCTGAGACTTTATCATTCTCTTTTTCATTGATGCCACTCCATCCCCATCAGGATTCAGCATGTATGTCCAGCTGAGCAGAGTTTGGTGAGAACTGTGTCCCCCAATGTGGAATCTCCACAGTTGTGTCCCTGCCACCACTCTCTGATCATGCTCACTTGTGAACTATGGTTTGCCAGGAGAGAAACCACAGAATTGTTTAACAGGACCCACCAAAGTGCTTGCATCTGCACTGGTGCCTGGTAAGCATGTGTGCTGAAATGGTGCATCCTCAAAAAGAAACAGCTCCTCTGAGGAATTATCATTTAGATGGGCCATAGGCTGCTGTACATCATGTAATAACCCTGGAGGGAAAAGGGATGGATATGATTTAGTCATGGGAATGTAAAAATGTTGTAACTTAGCATGATTAAGGTGATTATATTTCACTCAGTGCAGAAACAACTCAACATGACTGATTTTTGTATGAGATATGAGTCAGGGGTATTTAATCCTGTCACCATGCAGCAGCGAAGTTTGAGTTTATCTCTGACTTCGCTGGTCAGAGATGCAGATATGCCACTGACCACCATGGTCGCTTCCTCTGTAGGTATCAGCTGCACTATCTCTGACAGGCCATTGTAGTACAAGGAACTGAAAGGGCTAATGCTGGAGACAGCGAGAGCAACCCCTCCCACTATAGTGATGATGATGTAAGAGTCACATGGTAATGGGTTTTGGGAAGAAGAGAGTCGCAGCAGGAAGGATGCTAGCTAGAGAGGTTTGTGGAGAGTGTAAATACAGATGTGCAAAGAATAAGAGTTATTAGTTGACCTGATCCAGACTTCGAGACTTTATCAACAATACCCTAGTTACGCGACAACTAGAACAACAACACACATGGTGGCAATGTTTAAAACAACCAGAAAGCACTGAAAACGCCTTCACAGAATCACAGAATCATTACAGTGCAGAAAGAGGCCATTCGACCCATCATGTCCGCACTGGCTCTCTGAAAGAGCAACTCCCTCAGTTTCATTCCCCCACCTTCTCCCTGTAACCCTGGACATTCTTCCTTTTCATATAATTGTCTAATTCCCTCTTGAAAGCTTCAATTGAACCTGCCTCCACCACGTTCTCAGGCAGCGCATTCCAGACCTTAACCTTCGCTGCATGAAAAAGTTTTCCCTCATATCACTTTAAATCTGTGCCCTCTCATTCTCGATCCTTTGATGAGTGGAAACAGTTTTTCCCTATCTACTCTGTCCAGATCCCACATGATTTTGAATACCTCTATCAAATCACCTCTCAGTCTTCTCATGAAGTAGTGCCAAAAGAAGAGCAGATCACGTCCGAGGACTGCAAAGAGCTCTGGAGCTGCTCCATAGCTGAGGAAGACGTGGATAGTCGGTGAGTCAGCCGTCCAGGCATTCAGACTGCACCACCGAAGTGTAGTGGTCTGCAATGAAACATCCAGATCCAGTGATCGGGTTTTGAGTCTCAGTGTCAGGTGACAGTCCAGGATCTGATGAGAGAATTTTTAAAGCGGACATGGTTGGATGACTGCGCATTGAGCTGGAAAAGTAGCGTGGAAGGTCCATCTCTAGGGAAAAGGCAAATTGGGAGCTGGGTGGAGTTGGCAGCCATTGCTCAACCAGACCGCAGAGAGAAAGCGCAGGAACTCCTGTTAAGTACGGGAAACACTGAGAAAGAGTGCAAACCCCTCCATTAAAGTCAAAACGATTTAAAAAGAAAGTGGAACACCCTAAAAGGCGAACAAAGCATAGGAAAACAAAATGGATTTGAAATTTAGAATGCCTGCAAGCTTCCAAAATCAGGAAGGACCCAATCCAATACAAAATTGCTCCTTATGAAGAAAAAGATTCATACAACTTAGGATTGCTTCCCAGCTTCATACTAAATCAGAAACAGAACATGTAAATACCCTTTTATACTCTATGGGGCAATTGCGGGTGGCGTGATTGTAAGGCAAGGAATAAATAAGGCTTCTGATAAATTTGAGGTGCTACAAGCCTACGACAAATATTTCAGTAACAAAATTTTGGAAAGAGCAAATTTTAACAAGTGATTCCAGAAGATAAGCGAATCCGTAGATTCTTTTATAAATGATCTGTACAGATTGGCTGAGGGATGTGACAATGGAAAATTGAAGGCAGAGCAGAAAAGGGTCCGAACAGTTGTTGGAATAGCTGATGAGCCTTTATCAGATCTCTTACAGTCAAGTGATGACCTGACACTCGAGAAGGCAATTTTTTTTTTATTCATTCCTGGGATGTGGGAGTCGCTGGGTCGGCTAGCATTCATTGCTCATCCCTAATTGCTCTTGAGAAGGTGGTGGTGAGCCGCCTTATTGAACCACTGCAGTCCATGTGGGGTTGGTATACCAACAGTGCTGTTAGGAAGGGAGTTCCAGGATTTTGACCCAGAGACAGTGAAGGAATGGCAATATAGTTCCAAGTCAGGATTGTGTGTGGCTTGGAGGGGAACTTGCAGGTGGTGGTGATCCCATGTCTCTGCTACCCTTGTCCTTCTAGGTGGTAGAGGTTGTGGGTTTGGAAGGTGCTGTCTAAGGAGCCTTGGTGCCTTGCTGCAGTGCATCTTGTAGATGGTACACACTGCTGCCACTATGTGTCGGTGGTGGAAGGAGTGAATGTTTGTGGATGGGGTGCCAATCAAGCAGGTGGCTTTGTTCTGGATGGTGTCAACCTTCTTGAGTGTTGGAGCTGCATCCAATCAGGCAAGTGGAGAGTATTCCATCACACTCCTGTCTTGTGCTTTGTAGATGGTAGACAGGCTTTGGGGAATCAGGAGGTGAGATACTTGCTGCAGGATTCCTATCCTCTGACCTGCTCTTGTAACCACTGTATTTATATGGATACTCCAGTTCAGCTTCTGGTCAATGGTAACCCATAGGATGTTGATAGTGGGGGATTTAGTGATCATAATGCCATTGAATGTCAAGGGGAGATGGTTAGATTCTCTCTTGTTCGAGATGGCCATTGCCTGGCACCTGTGTGGTGTGAATGTTACTTGCCGCTTTTCAGCCCAAGCCTGGATATTGTCCAGGTCTTGCTGCATTTCTACACAGACTGCTTCAGTATCTGAGGAGTCGCGAATGGTGCTGAACATCGTGCAATCATCAGCGAACATCCCCAATTCTGACCTTATGATTGAAGGAAGGTCATTGATGAAGCAGCTGAAGATGGTTGGGCCTAGGACACTACCCTGAGGAACTCCTGCAGTGATGTCCTGGAGCTCAGATGATTGACCTCCAACAACCACAACCATCTTCCTTTGTGCTAAGTATGACTCCAACCAGCGGAGAGTTTCCCCCCTGGTTCCCATTGACTCCAGTTTTGCTAGGGCTCCTTGATGCCATATTCAGTCAAATGCTGCCTTGATGTCAAGGGCAGTCACTCTCACCTCACCTCTTGAGTTCAGCTCTTTTGTCCATGTTTGAAGCAAGGCTGTAATGAGGTCAGGTGCTGAGTGGCACTGGCGGAACCCAAACTGAGCATCACTGAGCAGGTTATTGCTAAGCAAGTGCTGCTTGATGGCACTGTTGATGACACCTTCCATCAGTTTACTGATGATCGAGAGTAGACTGATGGGGTGGTAATTGGCCGGGTTGGGCTTGTCCTGCTTTTTGTGTACAGGGCAGACCTGGGAAATTTTCCACATTGTCAGGTACAAGCCAGTGTTGTAGCTGTACTGGAACAGCTTGGCTAGGGGCGAGGCAAATTCTGGAGCGCAGGTCTTCAGTACTATTGCCGGAATGTTGTCAGGGTTCGTAGCCTTTGCAGTATCCAGTGCCTTCAGTCTTTTCCTGATATCACGTGGAGTGAATTGAATTGGCTGAAGACTGGCAGCTGTGATGCTGGGGACTTCAGGAGGATTCAGATCCTACGACAGGCAGAAGTCTGAAGATAAAATAGAGCTATTATGCAGCTGAAGAGAAGCATTGGATTAGAAGAAATCCAATAACTGTACAGTTCTTGAAGTCAAATTCAGGGAGGCAATCTATAGAGAAGAGGACACACACAGGTGAGAAGGTGCATGAAACCAGGAAACTGCGCCAGCGCTGAGGAGCCAGGAAGACCCAGAGAGGGAACAGTCTCCTGCTGTTAAAGCAGAATGTTTAAACTGTAAGAAGAAAGGAGCATATGGAAAAATATGCCAGAGGAAGACCTCTTCACTCATAGGAGATGTTGGCATAGTGGTATTGTCACTGGACTTCAAAAACCCAAAGCATTGTACTGGAAACATAGGTTTGATTCCCACCACAGGGTGAAGGTGGAATTTGAATTAAATTAATAAATGTGCTGTTAAAAGCAAGTCTAATGATTGTCATGAAAGCCCATCTGGTTTTCTAATGACCTACATGTGACTTCAGACCCACTGCAATGTGGTTGACTTTTAAATGGCTGAGCAAGCTACTCAGTTTGTATCAAACCATGACAAAATCAATAAGGAATGAACCTGGCAGTGACCTTGGCACCGGAAACGACAACAATAAAACCAGCCCTGTTGACCCTGCAAAGTCCCTTTTACTAACATCTGGTGCCAAAGTTGGGAGAGCTGTCCCACAGACTAGTCAAGCAAGAGCCTGATGTAGTCATACTCACCGAATCACACCTGACAGGTAATGTCACAGACACTGCCATCACCATCCCTCGGTATGTCCTGTCCCACCGGCAGGACAGACCTAGCAGAGGTGGCTGCACAGTGGTATACAGTCGGGAAGGAGTTGCCCTGGGAGTCCTCAACATCGACTCTGGAACCCATGAAGTCTCAAGGCATGAGGCCAAACATGAGCAAGGAAACCTCCTGCTGATTACCATCTACTGCCTGCCCCCCTACCCCCTTCAGCTGATGAATCAGTACTCCTCCATGTTGAACAGCACTTGGAGGAAGCACTGAGGGTGACAAGGGTGCAAAACGTTCTCTGAGTGGGGGACTTCGATGTCTATCATCAAGAGTGGCTTGGTACCACCATTACTGGTCGAGTCGTAAAGGACATAACTATTAAACTGGGTCTGTGGCAGGAGCTGAGGGGAAAACATACTTCACCTTGTTCTCACCAATCTGCCTGTCGCAGATGCATCTGCCCATGACAGTATTGGTACGACTAACCACTGCACAGTACTTGTGGAGCTGAAGTCCTGACTTCACATTGAGGATACCCTCCATCGTGTTGTGTGGCACTACCACTGTGCTACATGGGATAGACTTTGAACAGATCTAGCAACTCAAAACAGCGCATCCATGAGGTACTGTGGGCTATCAGCAGCAGAATTGTACTCAACCACAACCTGTAACCTCATGGTCTGGCATATCCCCAACTCTACCATTACCATCAAGCGGGGGATTAACCCTAGTTCAATGATGAGTGCAGGAAGGCATGCCAGGAGCAGTACCAGGCATACCTCAAAAATGAGGTGTCAACCTGGTGAGGCTACAACCCAGAACTACTTGCGTGCCAAACAGCGTAAACAGCATGCGATAGACAGAGCTAAGCAATCCCACAAACAACAGATCAGATCTAAGGTCTGCAGTCCTGTCACATTCAATCGTGAATAGTGGTGGACAACTGAACAACTTACAGAAGGAGATGGCTCCACAAATATCCCCATCCTCAATGATGGGGGAGCCCAGCACATCAGTGCAAAAGATAAGGCAGAGCATTTGCAACAATCTTCAGCCAGAAGTGCCGAGTGGATGTTCCATCTCGGCCTCCTTCTGAATCCCCAGCATCACAGATGCCAGTCTTCAACCAATTCGATTCACTCCACATGATATCAAGAAATGACTGAAGGCACTGGATACTGCGAAGACTATGGGCCCTGACAATATTCTGGCAATACTACTGAAGACCTGTGCTGCAGAATTTGCCTTGCCCTAGCCAAGTTGTTCCAATACAGCTACAACGCTGGCATGTACCTGGCAAGGTGGAAAATTTCCCAGGTATGTCCTGTACACAAAAAGCAGGACAAATCCAACCCGGCCAACTACCACCCCATCAGTCTACTCGCGTTCATCAGTAAAGTGATGGAAGATGTCATAGACAGTGCTATCAAACGGCACTTGCTTAGCAATAACCTGCTCACCGACGTCCAATTTCGGTTCCACCAGGGCCACTCAGCTCTTGACCTCATTACAGCCTTGGGTCAAACATGGACAAAAGAGCTGAACTCAAGAGGTGAGGTGAGAGTGACTGCCTTTGACATCAAGGCAGCACTTGACCGAGTACGGTATCAAGGAGCCCTAGCAAAACTGGAGGCAATAGGAATCCTCTCTGCTGGTTGGAGTCATACCTAGTGCAAAGGAAGATGGTTTATTTATTTTATTTAGAGATACAGCACTGAAAAAGGCCCTTCGGCCACCGAGCCTGTGCCGACCAACAACCACCCAATTATACTAACCCTACATTAAACCCATATTCCCTACCACATCCCCACCATTCTCCTACGTACACTAGGGGCAATTTATAATGGCCAATTTACCTATCAACCTACAAGTCTTTGGCTATGGGAGGAAACCAGAGCAGCCGGCGGAAACCCATAAGGTCACAGGGAGAACTTGCAAACTCCGCACAGGCAATACCCAGAATTGAACCTGGGCCGCTGGAGCTGTGAGACTGTGGTGCTAACCACTGTGCCGCTCCATTGTGGTTGTTGGAGGTCAATCATCTCAGCTCCAGGACATTACTGCAGGAGTTCCTCAGCTGCTTGATCAATGACTTTCCTTCAATCATAAGGTCAGAAGTGGGGATGTTCGCTGATGATTGCACAATGTTCAGCACCATTCATGACTCCTCAGATACTGAAGCAGTCCATGTAGGAATGCAGCAAGACCTGGACAATATCCAGGCTTGGGCTGAGAAGTGACTAGTAACATTCGCGCCACACAAGTACCAGGCAATGACTATCTCAAACAAGAGAGAATCTAACCATCTCCTCTTGACACTCAATGGCATTATGATCACTGAATCCACCACTATCAACATCCTGGGAGGT
Source organism: Heterodontus francisci (assembly GCF_036365525.1). Taxonomy (NCBI): domain Eukaryota; kingdom Metazoa; phylum Chordata; class Chondrichthyes; order Heterodontiformes; family Heterodontidae; genus Heterodontus; species Heterodontus francisci. Next base: position 242,492,674 of record NC_090371.1, read on the forward strand.
ACCATTGACCAGAAGCTGAACTGGAGTAGCATTATAAATACGGAGGCTACATGAGCAGGTCAGAGGCTAGGAATCTTGCACGAGTAACTCACCTCCTGACTCCCAAAGCCTGTCAGGAGTGTGATGGAATATTCTCCACTTGCCTGGATGAGTGCAGTTCCAACAATACTCAGGAGGCTCGACACCATCCAGGACAAAGCAGCCCGCTTTATTGGCACCCCATTCAAAAATGTTCACTCCTTCCACCACTGATGCATAGTGGCAGCAGTGTGTACCATCTACAAGATGCACTGCAGCAATGCACCAAGGCTCCGAGGACAACATCTTCCAAACCCATGACCCCTACCTAGAAGGACAAGGTGCGTGGGAATACCACCACCTGCAAGTTCCCTTCCAAGCCACACATCATCCTGACTTGGAACTATATCGCCATTCCTGCGTCATTCATTCAATATTCATTGGGCCAGAATCCTGGAACTCCCTTCCTAACAGCAGTATGGGTTTACCTACCCCGCATGGACTGCAGCGGTTCAGGAAGGCGGTTCACCACCACCTTCTCAAGGGCAATTAGGGATTGGCAATAAATGCTGTCCTAGCCAGCGACGCCCACATCCCATGAATGAATTTTTAAAAATCGCAAAGCAAAAGACCTTCACACAAAGAGCGGTGAATAAACAAAGAACAAAAGAACAAAGATAATTACAGCACAGGAACAGGCCCTTCGGCCCTCCAAGCCTGCGCCGATCCAGAGCCTCTCTCTAAACATGTCGCCTATTTTCTAAGCTTCTGTATCTCTTTTCTTCCTGCCCATTCATGTATCTGTCTAGATACATCTTAAAAGACTCCATCGTGCCCGCATCTACCACCTCCGCTGGCAATGCGTTCCAGGTGCCCACCACCCTCTGCGTAAAGAACTTTCCACGCATATCCCCCCTAAACTTTTCCCCTTTCACTTTGAACTCGTGTCCTCTAGTAATTGAAACCCCCACTCTGGGAAAAAGCTTCTTGCTATCCACCCTGTCTATACCTCTCATGATTTTGTACACCTCAATCAGGTCCCCCCTCAACCTCCGTCTTTCTAATGAAAATAATCCTAATCTACTCAACCTCTCTTCATAGCTAGCGCCCTCCATACCAGGCAACATCCTGGTGAACCTCCTCTGCACCCTCTCCAAAGCATCCACATCCTTTTGATAATGTGGCGACCAGAACTGTACGCAGTATTCCAAATGTGGCCGAACCAAAGTCCTATACAACTGTAACATAACCTGCCAACTCTTGTACTCAATACCCCGTCCGATGAAGGAAAGCATGCCGTATGCCTTCTTGACCACTCTATTTACCTGCGTTGCCACCTTCAGGGAACAGTGGACCTGAACACCCAAATCTCTCTGGACATCAATTTTCCCCAGGACTTTTCCATTTACTGTATAGTTCACTCTTGAATTGGATCTTCCAAAATGCATCACCTCGCATTTGCCCTGATTGAACTCCATCTGCCATTTCTCTGCCCAACTCTCCAATCTATCTATATTCTGCTGTATTCTCTGACAGTCCCCTTCACTATCTGCTACTCCACCAATCTTAGTGTCGTCTGCAAATTTGCTAATCAGTCCACCTATACTTTCCTCCAAATCATTAATGTATATCACAAACAACAGTGGTCCCAGCACGGATCCCTGTGGAACACCACTGGTCACACGTCTCCATTTTGAGAAACTCCCTTCTACTGCTACTCTCTGTCTCCTGTTGCCCAGCCAGTTCTTTATCCATCTAGCTAGTACACCTTGGACCCCAAGCGCCTTCACTTTCTCCATCAGCCTGCCATGGGGAACCTTATCAAACGCCTTACTGAAGTCCATGTATATGACATCGACAGCCCTTCCGTCATCAATCAACTTTGTCACTTCCTCAAAGAATTCTATTAAGTTGGTAAGACATGACCTTCCCTGCACAAAACCATGTTGCCTATCACTGATGAGCCCATTTTCTTCCAAATGGGAATAGATCCTATCCCTCAGTATCTTCTCCAGCAGCTTCCCTACCACTGACGTCAGGCTCACCGGTCTATAATTACCTGGATTATCCCTGCTACCCTTCTTAAACAAGGGGACTATATTAGCAATTCTCCAGTCCTCCGGGACCTCACCCGTGTTTAAGGATGCTGCAAAGATATCTGTTAAGGCCCCAGTTATTTCCTCTCTCGCTTCCCTCAGTAACCTGGGATAGATCCCATCCGGACCTGGGGACTTGTCCACCTTAATGCCCTTTAGAATACCCAACACTTCCTCCCTCCTTATGCCGACTTGACCTAGAGTAATCAAACATCTGTTCCTAACCTCAACATCCGTCATGTCCCTCTCCTCGGTGAATACCGATGCAAAGTACTCGTTTAGAATCTCACCCATTTTCTCTGAGTCCAAGCATAACATTCCTCCTTTGTCCTTTGATGAAGTGCATCAACCTTCTGCAGAAAAGGAACCTAGATATTTCCTAGGAGAAATTAATGACCCAGATCAAGGATTTTGGATGGCGGACATTTATGTAAATGCACATCTAAAAAATTTCAAATTGGGCATAGGTGCTCATGTCCCAGTTCTGTCAGACAAGAGCCATGGTTGATGAGACATTGCCTACAACCAGCGGACACACAGTTGCATTGTCCAGGTGGAACCCAAGTGAAAGTGAACGGTAGGCTTCAAACAACTCTCTAATATAGAGGGAGACACATTATGGAAACCTTATACATCTTGAAAAACCAAGAACTGTCCCTGTTAAGCAGAAAAGCTTGGATCTTCATCTGATCAAAAAGATTGATGAAGTCAAACAATCACAGGTAAACAATTGCTTTCAAGCAGACTATCTGAAACTTTTCTCAGGTCTAGGAAGACTCAATACAGAGTATAAAACCACACTTAAAGAAGATGCCAGACTGGTAGTAACTTTACGCCCGGAAAGATACTTCATCCATTGATAAACCAAGTTCAAGACCAGCTGGACATGTTGTCCAGGATGGGAGTCATTTCTCCTGTTACAAAACCAAACAATTGATGTTCAGCTATGGTTCATGGCATGGGAAATTCATCCAACGTTCACAGTGGTTCACAGCTTGGCAAAATTGTCTCAGAGCACAATGTTTACCAAACCCGATGCCAGTAGTGGGTTTTGGCAGGTTCCCTTCGACAAGACCTCAAAATTACTGACCACATTTATAACGCCATCCGGAAGGTTTTGTTTCAATCAGTTATCGTTTGGATAACTTCCACACCAGAGATCTTCCAACGGTCTATATCTAACATGTTAGAAGGGCTCAAGGAAGTTATTTGTCACATGGATGACATCCTGGTACATGGACAGTCAGTAGAGGAACATGACCAAAGAGTTCGAGCAGTTTTACAATGGCTTCAAGAAGAAGGGCTATCACTGAATGAAAAGTGCAAATTCTCTCAGACATCAATTTTGTTTCTTGGGACACACAGTGAGTAGTGAAGGTATAATGGCAGACCCACAGAAGACACGAGCCATTACAGATTTTAGAATCATAGAAAGTTTATGGCACTGAAAGAGGCCACTTGGCCCATCGTGTCTGTGCCCGCCAAAAAACGATCCAGCTATTCTAATCCCACCTTCCAGCATTTGATCCGTAGCCCTGCAGATTCCAGCACTTAAGGTGCATATCCAGACTCCTTTTGAATGAGTTGAAGTCTCTGCCTCAACTACCCTTTCAGGCAGTGAGTTCCAGACCCCCACCACTCTCTGGGTGAAAATGTTTTTCCTCATCTCCCCTCTAATTTTTCTATCAATCACTTGAAATCTGTGCTCCCTTGTCACTGACCTCTCTGCTAAGGTAAATAGACCTTTCACCTCCACTCGATCCAGGCCCCACAAAATTTTGTGCATTTCGGTCAGATCTCTACTCAGCCTTCTCTGTTCCAAACGGAACAACCCCAGCCTATCCAATCTTTCCTCATAGCTGCATTTTTTCAGTCCTGGCAACATCCTCGTAAATGTCCTCTGTACCCTCTCTAGTGCAATTACATCCTTTCTGTAATGAGGTGACCAGAACTGCACACAGTATTCATGTTGTGGCCTAACCAATGTACAATACAATGTTACAATACAGTTCCAGCATAACCTCCCTGCACAGTGGCGCAGTGGTTGGCACCACAGCCTCACAGCTCCAGCGACCCGGGTTCAATTCTGGGTACTGCCTGTGCGGAGTTTGCAAGTTCTCCCTGTGTCTGCGTGGGTTTCCTCCGGGTGCTCCGGTTTTCTCCCACATTCCAAAGACTTGCAGGTTGATAGGTGAATTGGCCATTAGCAATTGCCCCTAGTATAGGTAGGTGGTAGGGAAATATAGGGACAGGTGGGGATGTGGTAGGAATATGGAATTAGTGTAGGATTAGTATAAATGGGTGGTTGATGGTCGGCACAGACTCGGTGGGCTGAAGGGCCTGTTTCAGTGCTGTATCTCTAAACTAAAAAACTAAACACTTATATTCTACACCTCGGCTAATAAAGGAAAGGATTCCATATGCCTTCTTAACCATCTTATTGACCTGTCCTGCTACCTTCAGGGATCTGTGGACATTCACTCCAAGGTCCCTCACTTCCTCTACACTTCTCAGTACTTTTACTATTTATCATGCATTCCTTTAACCTCCCCAAATGCATCACCTCTCACTTCTCCAGTTTGAATTCCATTTGCCACTTTTCTGCCCATCTGACCAAACCATCAATAGCCTACAGCTATCCTCCTCACTGTCTATCACATGGCCAATCTTTGTGTCATCCGCAAACTTCTTGATCATGCCCCCTACATTTATGTCCAAATCATTAATGTATACTACAAAAAGCAGGGGACCCAGTATTGAGCCCTGCGGAGCGCCATTGGAAACAGCACTCCAGTCTCTAAAATACCCATCAACAATTACTCTTTGTTTCCTGCCACTGAGCCAATTTTGTATCCGTCTTGCTACATTTCCCTGGATCCCATGGGATTTTACTTTTGTAACCAGTTTGCCATGTGGGACCTTGTCAAAAGCCTTGCTAAAATCCATGTAGACCACATCAACTGCACTACCCTCATCTATCTTCCTTGTTAATTCTGCAAAAAATTCGATCAAATTGGTCAAACAAGATCTTCCTTTAACAAATCCATGCTGACTATCCTTGATTAAACCTGTGCCTTTCTCAGTGACAGTTTATCCTGTCTCTCAGAATAGATTCCAATAATTTGCCCACTGCTGAGGTTAGACTGACTGGCCTGTATTATTTGGTCTGTCCTTCATTCCCCTTTTAAACAGAGGCACAACGTTAGCAGTTCTCCAATCCTCCGGCACCACACCTGTATCCAGTGAGGACTGGAAAATGATGGTTAGACCCTCTGTTATTTCCTCTCTTGCTTTTTTTAACAGTCTAGGGTACATTTCATCTGGCCCTGGTGATTTACCAACTTGCAAAGATACTAATCCCATTAATACTTTCTCTTTCCCTATGTTTATCACATTCAATACTTCACACTCCTGCTCCTTAACTACAATATCTGCATCGTCCCCCTCTTTTGTGAAGACAGACGTAAAGTATTCATTAAGAGCCATACCAACATCATCTGTCCTGACACATAGCTTACCTTTTTGGTCTTTTATGGGCCCTACTCTTAATGTATTGATGAAAAATCCTTGGGTTCACCTTGATTTTGCTTGCCAATATTCTTTCATGCCCTCGCTTTGCTTTCCTAATTTCCTTTTTGATTTCACCTCTCCACTTTCTATACTACTCTTGGCTTTCTGTAGTATTGAGTTCTTGGTGTCGGACATAAGCTTTCCTTTTCTGCTTTATCTTACCCTGTGGGCTCCATGACAACCATGGGACTCTAGATTTAGGGCGGCGCAGTGGTTAGCACCGCAGCCTCACAGCTCCAGCGACCCGGGTTCAATTCTGGGTACTGCCTGTGTGGAGTTTGCAAGTTCTCCCTGTGTCTGCGTGGGTTTCCTCCGGGTGCTCCGGTTTCCTCCCACATGCCAAAGACTTGCAGGTTGATAGGTAAATTGGCCATTATAAAATTGCCCTTAGTATAGGTAGGTGGTAGGGAAATATAGGGACAGGTGGGGATGTGGTAGGAATATGGAATTAGTGTAGGATTAGTATAAATGGGTGGTTGATGGTCGGCACAGACTCGGTGGGCCGAAGGGCCTGTTTCAGTGCTGTATCTCTAAACTAAACTAAAAACTAAAACTAAAGGCCATCTCACCCTTTTTCTTTGTGGAAATATGTTTACTCTGAACCCTTTGAATGCCTCCCACTGTTCTGACACTGATTTACCTTCAAGTAGCTGTTTCCAGTCCACTTTCACTAGATCACTCCACAGTTTAGTAAAATAGGCCTTGCCCCAATTGAGAACTTTAACTCCAGTTCTATGTCTGTCCTTTTCCATAATTATGTTAAAATTGATTTCCTGCTCCTACTTGCGTTCAGCAGTACTAAAGAGTCCTTGGAATGGTGAATCAGTTAGCTGAATTTCTACCGCATTTAACGAAGGTAACAGGACCCTTAAGACAACTTATCAAAAACGATCAAGCGTGGTATTGGAGTTCACATCAGGAACAAGCATTCCGGAAGATTAAAAATATGCTCATCACCAGACATCTTGGCACACTATAACCCTCTGCTACCAACAATGATAGCTGCAGATATCTCCGCCATGGGGTTAGGGGGAGTCCTTTTCCAGGAGCAATCTGATGGTTCTCGCAGACCAATATGTTATGCATCTAGAGCTTTGTCCGACATAGAGGCAAGGAATGCGGCAATTGAAAAAGAAGCATTTGCCATCATGTGGGCATGTGTGAAGTTTTCTGATTATATTGTTGGATTGAGACAGAACATAAACATTTGGTATCTTTGTTGGATGAGAAGGAGATCGCAAAAATGCCTCCAAGAATCCAAAGATTTTGTTTAAGATTGATGAGATATACATACGAGACCGCTTATTTCCAGGGAAAAATGAAAATGTCCGCTGATGTGCTATCAAGAGCAACTGTAGACTATCCGACAGAACAAGATGTGAATTTTGTGGACCAGATAGAGTCATATTCTCAATATACCGCACAACAATGGCCGGCAAGTATACAGAAACTGCCAGAAATTTGTCACACCCAAAAAACGATGAAGAATGTATTCGTTTAAGGCAGTATTGCACACAAGGGTGACCACAAGAACTTCCCAGTGGGAAGACAATGAAAACTTTCCATGAATATAGCAAATACTTCACAATCATCAATGATTTGCTAGTTTATAATGACAGACTAGTCATTCCTAGTTCACTTAGACCGGATATCTTGGAATGTCTACATCAAGGCCACATGGGAATAATGAAGTGCAGAGCAAGGACACAATCATCAGTGTGGTGGCCAGGAATATCCAAAGAAATTAAAAATGTGATCCAGAAATACCACATCTGTGCAATACAAAGACCAGAACAGTGTGAACCTCTGATAAGTACTCAATTTCTGACCTGACCATGAGAACACCTAGGTATGGATTTATTCATGTTTAACGGAAAGTCCTACCTAATCATCATTGATTATTTCTCAAGATGGATAGAAGTGAGAAGGTTATATTCAACAACAGAAGCAGATAGAAAAGTTCTACAAGACATCTTTGTGACACTTGGTATCCCTGACGTAGTGTCAGACAATGGACCACAGTTTTCAAATGAATATTTCACACAGTTTGCGACAAGAATGGGATTTCAACATCTCAGACGTTCACCACGGTATCCACAGTTGAATGGTGAAGCGGAAAGAGGTGTAAGATCCATAAAGTCCTTATTGAAGAAGAACCTTCCAACCTCACTACTAATTTACTGATCTACACCGTTGATGTGTGGACTATCACCTGCAGAGTTACTGATGGGCAGGAAGATAAGAAGGCAGCTTTGTATGTTGCTGATAAAATTGCTTCCAGGTTTGGATGTCCGGGACTATGAGAGAGTAAGAGACCAGGAAAACTCTTACAGATAGCAACAAGCTCAAAATTACAACAAAAGTTTTCATGTCAGCGACTTACCAAAACTGAATGAAAGCCAAAGGGTATGGATAGGAGACCTAGAAAGGGAAGGTCTGGTAATCCAAAGAGATGAAAGCTACTACAAATAGTATGTGGTACACACAACAGAAGGGAACATATGTAGAAATAGGAGAAACATTATTCCTATTCACCAGAAGTAACAGTCAATCATTTATTTGGAAGGACCAAATGATGATGAAGAAACCCAGAGCAAACAGAATACCGCAATCCTTCACAAAAATCAACCAAGTCAGCGATCCAATCTTACAAGGCAGATTACTGATCATCCCAGTCAGACCAGAACAAGTTCAGGCAGAGTTGTGAAACCTCCTAACAGACTAAATCTGTGAAGTCAGAAACTTGGTGGTGAAAGGGTATTAGGTAAAGTTAAGAATGTACATATGTTAAAGAAAATGTATGGATAAAAACTTGGGGGGAGATGTACTATAAGGACCTGAAAGGGTTAATGCTGGAGACCGTGAGAGCAACCCCTCCCACTGTAGTGAATATGTAATAGTCACCTGGTAATGGGCTTTGCGAAGAAGAGAGTACCAGCATGAAGGATGCTAGCTAGAGAGGCTTGTGGAGAGTGTAAATAGAGATATGTAAATAATAAGTTATTAGTTGAACTTATCCAGACTTGAGACTTTACCAACAACGCCCTTGCTACGCTACAACTACAAGAACAACACCTCTGTCCTCTCCCACTCCCTTGTATTTTGTCCTCTCTTCTCCCGCAATGGGGAAACACCACAAATATGAGCACATGTATGGCAGGTTACACCCGATGGATGCAGACTATCATCATGAGTGCCGCTGTCATGCATCTGAGGATATTGGTTTAGAATTGGATGAGCTGACTGAGGTGGCATCACATTTCAAATGGATTGGTCGTCAGTGGCAGTGAGTGGATGGATAAATAGGAAGTGAGGAATTGCATGGAAAGTAAATGATGGATGCTGTCGAAACACAAGTTGCTGTGAGAAATAATGTGATGGAAAACACTTGACAAGACAGATTGAGAGAGGATGCACAACAAGATGTAAGTGAATCTGCAACTGTGCTCTTGTTTCCTGACCTGATTATGTCATTAAATCACTTACTGCTCTGGATTCAGGTACTGGGCTCTATACTCCTGCTGTTGACCTCCTCTGCCAGCTCTAACCATGCCTGTTAGTCAATACAGCAGGTTTCTTCTTCCTATTTGTTTGGGAAGAGTACCTCCTTCCTGATCCTTATTGTACTGAGCAGTACATCAGGTGATGCCTCATTGAAGGGGTTGTTGCATGATTGCCTTTAAGATTGATGTCCCTTTAGGATCTTAGTATGCTAATCAGCTAAGTGCCAGGATTCAGTCAGTGACTCTGAGCCAGAGTCACTTTGCAACTGTAACACCCAGAAGCAAGTTCTGTAAATAGTTATCTCTGTACTGTATAATAGTTTAGCTGTAATAAACCTGTTGTGAGATCTTCAACCAACTGGACTCCACACATCTCATTTATGTTGCAACAGACAACATAAAATAATTTATTCCATAGTGGCAGCTATGGTGAGAAAATGAAGTCTAAGTTTGAAGGCCACAGAAAAACAACTTTGAAAATAGCCCTCCTACAGCCTAAACAGAGAAATTTAAAAAAAAGCCTCAAACAGTGAAAGAAAGAACTTACCTCAAGCTGTAGAAGACAGAGCACAGAACGACAGGCTGCAAGTAAATCAGGTGAGTCATTGTTCCGATGGTCGAGGGATACTGCTTTAAAAAAAACTTTGAAGTGCTTAAAAATTGATCTCCTTTCAAAAGATCTGTGTAAAGAAAATGGGGAAGACCTGACTCCCCTCCCAGGCTGATCAAGATCGGCGCCATTAGGGGAGGTGTCCATTTGAAAAAGCATGGGAAAACAGCAGAACCTTCATCCATGCAGCCAAAGTTTTAAAAAAGCATTAAACTGCTCAAACATGAATAAGAGCTTCCATTCATGAAGCCTCAGTAAAAAAAAACTCTAAACCACTCACGCGTTAAAAACATTAACTCTCACAACTATATCACAGCTGTGTAAACAGAACAGGCTTAATTGCTGTGCCATGCTAGGCTCCCACCTGCCAAGAACGAGGCAAATTAATTTTGTCATGAACATTGATTTTAGACTGTTACTGGAGTGAAGAAGAGTTGGTAAACAGATCAGCAGTGGCTGGAAAATACATTTGCATATCAACAGACAGTGTTTGGAAGGGCAAAGCAGCCATTCCCTGACACTCAACCCACAATGGACTTTTAATCACCAGATGTTGAAGGTGGGGGAGATCGCATTCCAGGTTGACTGCTAAGATGGCCGAATACACAAATGGACATGGTTAAACCAGTTAGTCACATGACCAACCTGCTGGGCAACTTGAGTTTTTTGAATTTGTACAAACAGTTTGCACAGAGTGTCTATTTGTTCCTGGACTGAGAAGATCTCTCTCCTGTCTGCTCCCATCTCTTTCTCACAAGCCTCTGAATCCACTAAAGACACATGAACCCCAAGAGAGAAAAGTCCCCTACAGTGAACAAGGATTAAGAAGAATACCGAACTCCAACGAAAAACAAGAACTACTTACAATCAAGGACGCTACAGTGAGCTCAAAGAACTGTAACAAAAACTCTTCAGATATTGCCTCAAACTTTTCCACTTTATTTCTTCTGTTTTCTTTCTGTCTCTATCTGCATGTGTGTATCGCATGTGCATGCTAGCGTGGGCGCGTCGTGTAACCGAAGGCATCAACTGAATTAGAGTTTAAGTTTTAAAAGTTTCACTTTTCTTCTTTAAACCTGAGAAAGCCTATTGTGCTGGTTTCTTTTCCTTAGAATTGAAAAGCAGTGAATAGGGATTCATCAAGGGGGAGCTAAAACACGGTGTGTTTAAAATTAAACCCTGTAATGGTAAGACCAGGAGAAGGCTTAAAGGGAACCCTAGACCTCTTTCTCATCTGGTCATAACAGCTGGAGGCAAGTTAAACACACAGCCCTAGCAAATGCCTGCTCCTGTCAATCAAAGCAGCTAGTCTAAATAACAGTTTCTTAAAGGGAAAACAGTGCGGAGTCATAAAACAAAACAAGTCTTAAAGCAAGTTTTAAGCAAAAAAACAACAGGAAGTTGGATACCAAATTTCCCAGCATGAACTGGAAGGCCTTGGATATCCTATCAGAGTTCAGACTGTTCCAACAAAGAATGTAATTATGCTTTATAGACCAAGTAATTGCAGAACCAGAAAAACAGGCTGAAAAAATCCAAATAGCAGTTGGAAATGAGGGATTACACAGAATCAATACCTCAGGCATATCCAAAGTGGACCAGAAAGATTCCAGAACTATGTGAACATCAGCTCCGATTACAAATGAATTTCAGAATTCACCACCTGGAATTAATGTCCTACAGGCAGCAGCCACAGGAATCAATAGACCAGTTTGACAGTAGATGCCCTAGTAAGGGCAACAAGTGCAATTTTTCCAAGTTGGATGCTAAACATGGATATTGGTCGGTACATCTAGCTAAGGAATCTCAAGAAGTCACCACCTGCAGGACATCATTTGGAAGATACTGCTTCCAGAGACTACTCTTCAGCTTATCGGTCAGTCAAAATCTATTTCAGCAACATATGGACAGAATTATAGAAACTGTGCCTGGCTGTATATGCAATGCCAATGACATTGTGATAATGGGAAAAACCAAAGAAGAATTAGATCAAAATCTCCATTTACTGACAGCAGGAGCTCATCGCAAAGGGCTTGTTTTTAACAGCAAGAAGTGCCAAGTGAATGTACGTCTGATCAATTTCTTTGTCTCCATCTATTCAGGTTGTGGGATCCATCCTAACTCAGGCAAAATCAAAGATGTAAGGCATATGCCTACTCTACAAGACAAGGAAGACCCTCCAGAGATGTCTTGGATTTTTCAACTTCTTGACACCATACATTCCAAATATTTCTGACAAAGCATCATTGCTGAAAGAGCTCTTAAAAGACAGATGTACCATATGTATGGCAGGAAGTCCATCAGTATATGTTTCAGCCGCGCAAACAAGCATTGTCAGCAGAAACCTGTACCCTGCAGTGCAACGACTCAAGGAAGAAGACAATCCTGGCAGTCGATGCCTCACAGAAAGGGCCAGGAGCGTGTATCCTACAGGATGGCAAACCAATTGTATTCAGGTCCAAATGGTTATCATCAGCACAGTCCAATTACGCAAATATAGAGCGTGAAACACTTGCTCTGGTGTTTGGGATCACAAAGTTCCATACCTAACTGTTCGGTAAGCAGTTCACTGTGGAAACTGACCACAAACCATTGGAGATGTTCTGGTGCAAACCATTGACAGGTGCACCATCTCGACTACAGCGGCACTTACTGAAAGTACAGGGGTACGACTTCGACATCTGCTACAAACCAGGTACCAAAATGGTCACCTCCGAAAAGCTGAGCAGATTGCCAAACCTGAGCTTGAATGAAGAAGTTCCACTGGATCTACAAGTAGACAGCAAGAACATCAAGGTGGACGATATGCTCAAAATCAATTTATTGCATTTTGGTCAGCACAAATGTGACCAACTACAATTAGAAACAGCAAATGACCCACAGCTGAAGACACTGTGAAGAGTCATCATAGAAGGTTGGCCTGACACAGTAAAAGAGGAGCCAGAAACCCTCAGATGCTTTTGGCCTTATCGAGATGAACTTGGTATCTCGAGAGGCTTCACCTTCAAGGGAAAACAAGTGGTTGTGACCAAAGTTCTCCGAGAGGACATCTTGTCACAACTTCAGCAAGGCCATATGGGTATAGAGCAAATAAGACCACTGGCACGAGACACGGTTTAATGGCCAGGGAATTGTTTAGTGAGGAAGTGCAAGGCATGCCAGCCACAAGCCACAACAATGCAAAGAATCTCTACACCCTCACGAGATTCCATCATCCCTTGGTCCAAAATCGCCACTTAATGGTACGACTTTATTTTAGTCACTGATTATTTCTCCAAATTTCCAATTGTCAGACAGGTAAAAGACACCTCAAGCACGGTCGTCACAGACACATTGAGTGTCATATTCAGTCTATTCGGTGCACCTGAAAAAATCATTTCTGACAGTGGGCCACAGCAGACAGGCAAACATTTCAGGCATATGTGTGCAAAATGGAGCATAAACCATGTGACATCCTCACCACATTACCCTAGATCTAACGGTCTTGCTGAGCGAATGGTTTTCACAGTCAAATCACTTATCCTGAAGTGTACGACAATGAAACAGGATTTTCATGTTGCCATGCTCCACATCAGGGTTACACCTGTGTATATAGGCCCACCGTCACCAGCAGAGGTCATATTTGGCAGACAAGTGTGAACAACTCTGCCCAGCGACCATCTGTCCAAATTCTCCGAGATGCAGAAAACACTGTTGAAAAAACAAGGGAGAATGAAGATGGTGCATTACCGACAAGCAGGGGCGGAACTACCTCAACTACACATAGGACAAAAGGTCATACACCCCACAATGAGAACATGGTTACCCACAGAGGTATCCAAAGTATGCAGTGAGCCTAGGTCCTACAAGATTACAACTCCTAGCACCGCGATGTTGAGAAGGAACCGTAGCCAACTAAGAGAAGTGTGCAATATCCCAATAGCCTACAGCGGACTCGAAAGAACGCATTCTGACGATGAGGGTGTGATGGAACAACAGGACATCAACCAACATAGTGACAACATGCCTGCAAACCCAAACAGTCAAGGGTGAAATCCCGAGAAGGTTATTGCATAAACATATCTAGAAGAGTTGTCACACCAACAAAACAATATTTTTTGGTTATTAAGAATCTACATGTGTAAAGTTTATAATCCCTATACCAGTGTAAATAATTTTGGTGTTATCGAATATTATGTGTTTTTACTTTTAGCATACGAGACTTATCTGTGGAAAGAAGGGGAATGTTATGGATTGCCTTTAAGAGTCATGTACCTTTAAGATCTTAATATGCTAATGAGTTAAGTGCCAGGATGCAGTCATGTGCCTCACAGCCAGAGTCCCTCTGCAACTGTAACACCCAAAGGCAAGTTCTGTAAATAGTTAGCTCTGTGCTATAGTTTAGCTGTAATAAACCTGTTTTTAGATCTTCAACCCTCTGGACTCCAGACATCTCAATTATGTTGCATCAGACAACATAAAAGAACTTATTACCAGGGTCATAGTCTTTTACCATCCAGAATTCATATTTGAATGTTTCCCTCTCCCTCTAGAAATACTGCAAAATCCCCCAAATTCTATCTTTGCATTGCTCCTTTAAATAGTTGAGGTGAGATTGTGTTATGCGGGTGTGCATCAAGCCTGCTCATTCATGTGCACTGGCAAGGTGCAAGACGAAGTAAAATGATAATGAAGTATCCCGGTTACAATTGGACATTAACATATCTTCTTGTTTTCATGCCGCTACCCTCCACCCCCTCCCACCCCCCACTCTGATTCTGCCTTTGCATTATTATTCTGTGGATCAGATTTTCCTCTTTTGCACTCCAGTGTTAAATTATCATCTGAGCGGTTGCATAGAAGAAAGCGAGGCATGCACTTTTTTGGTCATATGATCCTCCCAAACCAAATTCCCTCCATGGACTCCATTTAGGTGGTTATTTATGGATTAGTATAAAAGAGAAAGATCTGAACACATTGATTAATTTTGTATTATATTGAAAAGCATTTGATAACAATAAGCCATTTTCATGTTGAAATATTCCATTTTTTTTACCTGTATCTATTGTGTATATAATGTAGCAATGAGTCTGCACATTTTCAGTGCTATTAAAGGCACATAGGAAGCTCAGCAGATTCAATCCTGTCTGAGCAATGTTATAATGGGGAGGCGGTGGTGTAGTGGTATTATCACTGGACTAGTAACCCAGAGACCCACGGTATTGATCTGGAGACATGGGTTCGAATCCCACCACAGCAGAAGGTGGAATTTGAATTTAATAAATCTGGAATTAAAAGCTAGTCCAATGATGGCCATGAAACCATTGTTGATTGTTGCCCTTTAGGGAAGGAAATCTGTCATCCTTATGTGATTCCATCCTTATGTGACTCCAGACCCACAGCAATGTGGTTAACTCTTACATGCCCTCTGAAATGGCTGAGCAAGCCATTCAGTTGTACCTAACCGCTACGAAGTCAATGAAAAGGAATGAAACTGGACGGATCACCCGACATCGACCTAGGCACCGGAAACGACAATGGAAAACCCTGCAAAGTCCTCCTTACTAACATCTGGGGGCTTGTGTCAAAGTTGGGAGAGCTGTCCCACAGACTAGTCAAGCAACAGCCTGACATAGTCATACTCACGGAATCATACCTTACAGAAAATGTCCCAGACACTGCAATCACTATCCCCAGGCATATCCTGTCCCACCAGCAGGACAGACCCAGCAGAGGTGGCGGGACAGTGGTCTACAGTAGGGAAGGAGTTGCCCTGGGAGTCCTCAACATTGACTCCGGACCCCATGAAGTCTCATGGCATAAGGCAAATATGGCCAAGGTAACATCCTACTGATTACCACCCTCCCTCAGCTAATGAGTCAGTACTCCTCCATGTTGAACACCATTTGGAGGAAGCACTGAGGGTGGGGGACTTCAATGTCCATCACCAAGAGTGGCTCAGTAGCACCACTACTGACCGAGCTGGCCGAGTACTAAAGGACATAGCTGCTAGACTGTGTCTGCGGCAGGTGGTGGGGGAACCAACACGAGGGAAAAGCATACTTGGCCTTGTCCTCACCAATCTGCCTGCTGCAGATGCTTCTGTCCATGACAGTATTGGTAGGAGTGACCACCACACAGTCCTTGTGGAGACAAAGTCCTGCCTTCACATTGAAGATACCATCCATCGTGTTGTGTGGCACTACCACCATGCTAAATGGGATAGATTTCGAACAGATCTGGCAATGCAAAACTGGGCCATCAGCAGCAGCAGAATTGTACTCAACCACAATCTGTAACCTCATGGCCCGGCATATTCCCCACTCTACCGTTACCATCAAGCCAGGAGACCAACTCTGGTTCAATGAAGAGTGCAGGAGGACATGCCAGGAGCAGCACCAGGCGTACCTCAAAATGAGGTGTCAACACAGCTACAACACAGCACTACTTGCATACCAAACTGCATAAGCAGCATACGATAGACAGAGCTAAGCTATCCCCAAACCAACGGATCAGATATAAGCTCTGCAATCCTGTCACATCCAGTCGTGAATGGTGGTGGACAATTAAACAACTAACTGGAGGAGGTGGCTCCACAAATATCCCCATCCTCAATGATGGGGGAGCCCAGCACGTCAGTGCAAAAGATAAGGCACAAGCATTTGCAACAATCTTCAGCCAGAAGTGCCGGGTTGATGATCCATCTCGGCCCCCTCCTGAAGTCCCCCGCATTACAGATGCCAGACTTCAGCCAATTCGATTCACTCCGCTTGATATCAAGAAACGACGGAAGGCACTGGATACTGCAAAGGCTACGGGTCCTGACAATATTCCGGCAATAGTACTGAAGACCTGTGCTCCATAAATTGCTGCACCCCTAGCCAAGCTGTTCCAGTTTAGCTACAACACTGGCATCTACCCGGCAGTGTGGAAAATTGCCAGGTATGTCCTGTACACAAAAAGCAGGTCAAGTCCAACCCGGCCAATTGCCGCCCCATCAGCCTACTCTCCATCGTCAATAAAGTGATGGAAAGTGTCAGCAACAGTGCCATCAAGTGGCACTTGCTTAGCAATAACCTGCTCAGTGATGCTCAGTTTGGGTTCCGCCAGGGCCACTCAGCTCCTGACCTCATTACACCCTTGGTTCAAACATGGGCAAAAGAGCTAAATCAAAAGATGAGGTGAGAGTGACTGCCCTTGACGTCAAGGCAGCATTTGACCAAGGATGGCATCAAGAAGCCCTAGCAAAACTGGAGTCAATGGGAATCAGGGGGAAAACTCCCTGCTGGTTGGAGTCATACCTAGCACAAACATACCTGTGGTTGTTGGAAGTCATTCATCTAAGCTCCAGGACATCACTGCAGGTGTTCCTCAGGGTAGTGTCCTAGGCCCAACCATCTTCAGCTGCTTCAACAATAACCTTCTTTCAATCATAAGGTCAGAAGTGGGGATGTTTGCTGATGATCGCACAATGTTCCGCACCATTCACAACACCTCAAATACTGAAGCAGTCCGTGTAGAAATGCAGCAAGACCTGGACAATATCCAGGCTTGGGCTGATAAGTGGCAAGTAATATTTGCACCACACAAGTGCCAGGCAATGACCATCTCCAACAAAAGAGAACCTAACCATCTCCCCTTGACATTCAATGGCATTACCATCACTGAATCCCCCGCTATCAACATCCTAGGGGCTACCATTGACTAGAAACTGAACTGGAGTAGTCATATAAATACAGTGGCTACAAGAGCAGGTCAGAGGCTAGGAATCCTGCGGTGAGTAACTCATCTCCTGATTCTCCAAAGCCTGTTTACCATCTACAAGGCACAATTCAGGAGTGTGATGGAATACTCTCCACTTGCCTGAAGAAGCTCGACACCATCCAGAACAAAGCAGCCCACTTGATTGGCACACCATCCACAAACATTCACTCCCTCCATCACCGACGCACAGTGACAGCAGTGTGTACCATCTACAAGATGCACTGCAGCAACGCACCAAGGCTCCTTCGACAGCACCTTCCAAACCCGCGACCTCTACCACCTTGAAGGACAAGAGCAGCAGATGCATGGGAACATCACCATCTGCAAGTTCCCGTCCAAGTCACACACCATCCTGACTTGGAACTATATTGCCATTCCTTCACTGTTGCTTTGTCAAAATGCTGGAATTCCCTTCCGAACAGCACTGTGGGTGTACCGACCTCACGTGGACTGCGGCGGTTCAAGAAGGTACCTTACCACCCCTTCTCAAGGGCATTTAGGGATAGGCAATAAATGCTGACATAGCCAGTGACGCCCACATCCCATGAATGAATTAAAAAAAATATGCAACACAATTAAAAACCAGTATTGAAGCTAAAAGCAAGCATGACTGAGATGGAGAAGTTTGGCAATGTCAGTGTTTGAATTTAATTTGTCTTAGAACAGTCAGTGAAACTCTCAATAGTTTCATTCTTCATCTGAATCAGATATCTTTTTCAAAAAAAAATCCTGATGGATTTGGACAGAGCCCAACCCTGGTGTCCGAAACTTAATAACATACTAATGTAATTTTCCTAAATTTTAAAGACTTGTTTTTGTTTGACATAAGTCAAGGTCTCTGTTTGGTTTTCTAAATTTCACCTGTGATTCGAAAGATTGATGATTTACTGATCATACCTGATCCAAGTACTCATTGTTCAGTCTAAGCCTCGACAGCCAGCAGGCTATTAGATCACAAGGCACGTCACAGGCAAGCCCGAGCTTGTCCTCACCTGATGTTCACAGAACCAGCATTTCTAGCACAGGTTGTTGCAGATGAATTGAGGGTGTTGATTAACACATGGGACTATGATATTACTGCCATCACAGAGACATGATTGAGGGAAGGGCAAGGCTAACAGCTCAATATTCCAGGGTATAGAATCTTCAGGCGTGACAGGGGAGGGTGGCATTGCATTGTTGATCAAGGAGTCAATTACTGCAGTAAGGAGGGATGATATCTTAGAAGGTTCCTCAAATGAGGCCATATGTCCAGAACTTAAAAACAAAAAGGGGGCAATCACTTGGCTGGGAGTGTACTACAGTACTCCAAACAGTCAGGGAGAGATAGAGGAGCAGATATGTAGGCAAATCTCAGAGAGGTAAAAATAATAGGGTAATAATAGTAGGGGATTTCAACTTCCCCAATATCAACTGGGATAGGCTGAGTGCAAAAGACTGAAAGGGAGCATGTAGAAAGTCCTACAAAAACCAGGGCAGGACATATACAGTGAATGGCAGGGCCTGGGGAGTGTTCTTGAGCAGAGAGACCTTGGCGTGCAAGTACATAGCTCCCTGAAAGTGGCAACACAGGTAGACAGGGTGGTGAAGAAGACGAATGGCATGCTTGCCTTCAGCGGCCGAGGCACTGAGTACAAGAGTTGGGACGTCATGTTACAGTTG
This sequence comes from Heterodontus francisci, assembly GCF_036365525.1. Taxonomy (NCBI): domain Eukaryota; kingdom Metazoa; phylum Chordata; class Chondrichthyes; order Heterodontiformes; family Heterodontidae; genus Heterodontus; species Heterodontus francisci. Next base: position 242,511,876 of record NC_090371.1, read on the forward strand.
TACGTAACGTTGGTTAGGCCACATTTGGAGTACTGTGTGCAGTTCTGGTCACCGCACTACAGGAAAGATGTGATTAAGCTAGAGAGGCTGCAGAAAAGATTCACAAGGATGTTGCCTGGTTTGGAGGGCTTGAGTTATAAAGAGAGATTGGATAGGCTGGGTCTGTTTTCCCTGGAGCGAAGGAGGCTGAGAGGGGACATGATAGAGGCAAATAAAATTATGAGAGGCATAGATAGGGTAGATAGCCAGAGTCTGTTTCCCATAGTAGGGGTAACTAAAACTAGAGGGCATAGATTTAACGTGAGAGGGAGGAGGTTTAAAGGGGATCAAAGGAGTAGATTTTTCACACAAAGAATAGTGGGTATCTGGAATGAGCTGCCTGAGAAGGTGGTGGAGGCAGGAACAGTAGTGACATTTAAGTTTAGTTTAGAGATACAGCACTGAAACAGGCCCTTCAGCCCACCGAGTCTGTGCTGACCATCAACCACCCATTTATACTAATCCTTCACTAATTCCATATTCCTACCACATCCCCACCTGTCCCTATATTTCCCTACCACCTACCTATACTAGGGGCAATTGCTAATGGCCAATTTACCTATCAACCTGCAAGTCTTTGGCCTGTGGGAGGAAACCGGAGCACCCGGAGGAAACCCACGCAAACACAGGGAGAACTTGCAAACTCCACACAGGCAGTACCCAGAATTGAACCCGGATCACTGGAGCTGTGAGGCTGCGGTGCTAACCACTGCGCCACTGTGCCGCCCAAGAGGCATCTGGACAGGTACTTGAATGAGCAAGGCAAAGAGGGATATGGAATTAATGCAGGCAGGTGGGATTAGTATAGATAGGCATTATGGTCGGCATGGACGGGGTGGGCCGAAGGGCCTGTTTCTGTGCTGTACGACTCTATGACTCTAAGAGAAGGAACAGTACTAGGCAATGAAGCCGGACAAGTGGTAGAAGTGTCAGTGGGGTAGCATTTCGGGGATAGTGATCAGAACTTTGTAAGAATTTTGGTAGTTATGGGAAAGGACAAAGAGGGACTGGAAATAACGGTACTGAATTGGGGGAAGGCCAATTTCAATATGATAAAACAGGATCTGGTCAAAGTGCACTGGGAGCAGCTACTTGTAGGAAAGGCTACATCAGACTAGTGGGAGTCATTCAAAAAGGAAATAGTGAGAGTTCTGGGCCAAAATGTTCCCGTAAAGGTGAAAGATAGGACCAACAAGTCCAGGGAAAACTGGATGTCAAGGGTTATAGAGGATTGGATAAGGAAAAAAAAGGAGGCTGATGGCAGATTCAGAGCGCTGAAAACAGAAGCAGCCCAAGAGGAGCATAGAAAGTGCAGGGGGGTACTTAAAAAATTAATTAGGAGAGCAAAGAGGGGACATGAAAAAATACTGGCGGGCAAGATAAAGGAAAATCCCAAGGCATTTTATAAGTATATTAAGAGCAAGAGGATAACCAGGGAAAGTGTAGGGCCCATTAAGGACCAAAGTGGCAAACTGTGTGTGGAGCCGGATGACATAGGTGAGATTTTAAATGATTACTTTTCATCTGTGTTCACTATGGAGAAGGACAATGTAGGTGTAGCGGTCAGGGAGGGGGATTGTGATATACTTGAACAAATTAGCATTGAAAGGGAGGAAGTATTAGCTGTTTGAGTGGGCTCCAAAGTGGGTAAATCCCCAGTCCCAGATGAGATGTATCCCAGGCTGTTATGTGAGGCAAAGGAGGAGATAGTAGGGGCTCTGACACAAATTTTCAAATCCTCTCTGGCCACAGGAGAGGTACCAGAGTACTGGAGAACAGAAAATGTGGTTCCATTATTCAAAAAGGGTAGCAGGGATAAACCAGGTAATTACAGACCAGTGAGTCTAACATCAGTGGTTGGGAAACTATTGGAAAAAATTCTGAGGGACAGGATTAATCTCCACTTGGAGAGGTAGGGATTAATCAGGGATAGTCAGCATGGTTTTGTCACGGGGAGATCGTGTCTAACTAACTTGACTAAATTTTTCGAAGAGGTGAATAGATGTGTGGATGAGGGCAAAGCAGTTGATGTAGTCTACATGGACTTCAGTAAGGCTTTTGATAAGGTCCAGCATGGGAGATTGGTTAAGAAGGTAAGAGCCCATGGGATCCAGGGCAAATTGGCAAATTGGATTCAAAATTGGCTTCGCGGCAGGGGGCGTAGGATGATGGTTGAGGGTTGTTTTTGTGAGTGGAAGCCTGTGACCAGTGGTGTACCGTAGGGATCGGTGCTTTGACCCTTGCTGTTTGTAGTGCACATTAATGATTTAGACGTGAATATAGGATGTATGATCAGTTAGTTCGCAGATGACACGATAATTGGTGGTGTCGTAGTGATGAGGAAAGCCTTAGATTACAGGACGATATAGATGGGCTGGTAAGATGGGTGGAGCAGTGGCAAATGGAATTTAATCCTGAGAAGTGTGAGGTTTTGGGAGGACTAACAAGGCAAGGGAATACACAATGGATGTTAGGACTCTAGGAAGTACAGAGCATCAGAGGGACCTTGGTGTACTTGTCCATAGATCACTGAAGGCAGCAGCACAGGCAGATAAGGTGGTTAGGAAGGCATATGGGATACTTGCCTTTATTAGCCGAGGCATAGAATATAAGAGCAGGAAGGTTATGAAGGAGCTGTATAAAATGCTAGTTCGGCCACAGCTGGAGTACTGTGTATAGCTCTGGTCACCACACTATAGGAAGGATGTGAATGTACTGGAAAGGATGCGGAGGAGATTCACCAGGATGTTGCCTGGGCTGGAGTATTTCAGCTATGAAGAGAGAATGGAAAGGCTAATGTTGTTTTCCTTAGAGCAGAGAAGGCTGAGGGGGGACCTGATTGACGTGTACAAAATTGTGTGAGGCATTGATAGGATAGATAGGAAGAAACGTTTCCCTTAGCAGGGGGTTAATAACCAGGGGGCATAGATTTAAGATAAGGGGCAAGAGATGTGGAGGGGATTTGAGGAAAAAAAGAATTCACCCAGAGGGTGTTTGGAATCTGGAACACACTGCCTGAAGGGATGGTAGAGACAGGAACCCTCACAACATTTAAGAAGTTTTTAGATGAGCACTTGAAATGCCAAGGCTGTGGGCCAAGTGCTGGAAAATGGGATTAGAGTAGATAGGTGCTTGATGGCCGGCATAGACAAAACGGGCTGAAGGGCCTGCTTCTGTGCTGTATAACTCTATGACTTTATGAGTCTATGAATAGTGGTCAGACGTGGGAACTCCAGCTGACTTTCCTCTAAATGATCCAGAAGATGTGACAACAGCATTTGCAGCACCCCTACTACGGCCCCAGATAAGATCGTGACAAAGTACAGGTCAAAACCGATTTGTAATCTGTATTGTTGAATTATTCACTGGAGGAATCAGGGCATAATTTAAACCCAGGAGGTGCAATGAGCACAAGCTGATAAATCCACTCAACAGTGGTAATTTTCCAAATCCATTCTATAGTGGCGAGCCTTGTCCTCTGTTGGCACATTCTGCAAATTCATGTATGCATTGAGCAGAGTTTTTTGATGAAAGTCTAATGTTCAGAAATTGTGCACACACAGGCTTGAATTTCCAATATATGCACCAGGCAGGCTTGGTGAAATCAGAAATTTAACCCGAACTTGTGAAGGATTGAGCCGAGGAGACTTCAAAGAAAATGGTAAGTTTTCAGGGAGGCTCAGTTCCCATGTACAGAAAGCACGAAGTACTCAAGCTGTCAGCGTATACTACAGCTGAGACACTGCGACTATCAAATGTAAATTTGTACATTACAATTTTAATATTATTACCTTATGGTGTTATTTAACTGAAATTAGTATTCAAAGTTAATAAATTTGTCACATCAGATGGAATGAGATGAGCTAACTTTGTGACCAGTTATAGAAACATAGAACCATAGAAAAATAGGAGCAGGAGTAGGCCATTCAGCCCTTCGAGTCTGCTCCACCATTCAATACGATCATGGCTGATTATACAAACTCAATAACCTGTTCCCGTTTTCTCCCTGTATCCCTTGATCCCATTAGGCCTAAGAACTATATCTAACTCTTTCTTGAATATATTTAATAATTTGGCCTCATCTACTTTCCGTGGTAGAGAATTCCACAGGTTCTCTGGGTGAAGAAATCTCTCCTCATCTCAGTCCTAAAGTGGGCGGCACAGTGGCGCAGTGGTTAGCACCACAGCCTCACAGCTCCAGCAACCCAGATTCAGTTCTGGGTACTGCCTGTGCGGAGTTTGCAAGTTCTCCCTGTAACTCCGTGAGTTTCCGCTTGGTGCTCCGGTTTCCTCCCACAGCCAAAGACTTGCAGGTTGATAGGTAAATTGGCCATGGTGAATTGCCCCTAGTGTAGGCAGGTAGTAGGAGAATGGTGGGGATGTGGTAGGGAATATGGGATTAATGTAGGATTAGTATAAACAGGTAGTTATTGGTCGGCACAGCCTTCGTGGGCTGAAGGGCCTGTTTCAGTGCTGTATCTCTAAATAAAAATAAATAAATAGCTTACCCCTGGTCCTGGACTTCCCCCACCATCGGGAATATCCTTCCTGCATCTAGTCTGTCCAGTCCTGTTAGAATTTTGTAGGTTTCTATGAGATCCCCTCTCATTCTTCTAAACTCTAGCGAATACAAGCCTAATCGACCCAATCTCTCTTCATACATCAGTCCTGCCATCCCAGGGATCAGTCTGGTGAACCTCTGCTGCACTACCTCCATAGCTTGAATATCCTTCCTCAAATAAGGAGACCAAAACTGCACACAATACTCCAGATGTGGTCTCGCCAAGGCCTTGTATAATTGCAGCAAGACATCCTTGCTCCTGTACTCGAATCCTCTCGCTATGAAGGCCAACATACCATTTGCCTTTTTAACTGCCTGCTGCACCTGCATGCTTACGTTCAGCAACTGGTGCACAAGGATACCCAGGTCTTGCTGCACCTCCCCCTTTCCCAATCTATCGCCATTCAGATAATAATCTGCCTTTCTATTTTTGCCACCAAAGTGGACAACCTCACATTTATCCACATTATACTGCATCTGCCATGTATTTGCCAACTCACTCAACCTGTCCAAAACCCACTGGAGCTTGTCTGCATCCTCCTCACAGCTCACACTCGCACCCAGCTTTGTGTTGTCTGAAAACTTGGATATATTACATTTAATTCCTTCATCTATATCATTAATATGGCCTCTCCTTTTTAGTGGCATTTACAAAGCAAACATTATACATGTTCATTTAAATATAATCAGTCTACAATGAAACCAAATGTCTCTTTCACGGAAATTAGAACTGCAGGGCTTTGGACAGACTTCAAACCTGTTGCTCAATCTCTGAGTAATTACATGGATGAAAAAGGAAATACATTAAACAAATTCTACCAAGTTGTATGTTAATTATAGGAGTTTACCAATGATGATTTCAGCCCATGGGCTTAAAGGGGCAGTGGCAGTGAAAACACATAATTGGTCGAGAGATAGTAATTGGTAAAAGAACCAGAGGCAATATGTGAAGAAACTGTTTCATGTGCTAAATTGTTCTGATTTGAAATGCACACAAGTTTAAAATTAATTTGTCCCAGATTACTGTATCTAAAAGTTCTGCCACCATTGCCTTCAGACTGACTGACTAGTAGTTGTAGAACCATAAAACCATAGAAAAGGTACAGCACAGAAAGAGGCCATTCAGCCCATTGTGTCTGCACCGGCTGAAAAATCTAGCTGCCCATTCTAATCCCACCTTCCAGCACCTTGTCCGTAGCCTGGCAGTTTAGCAGGTTACAGCACGTCAGGTGCAGGTCCAGTTACATTTAAAATGAGTTGAATGTTTCTGCCTAAACCACCGATCCGGGGCAGTGAATTCCAGACACCCACCACCCTCTGGGTGAAAATATTTTTTCTCATGTCCCCTCTAATCCTTCTACCAATCACCTTAAATCTGTAAAATAAAAGCAAAATACTGCAGATGCTGGAAATCTGAAATAAAAATAGAAAGTGCTGGAAATACTCAGCAGGTCTGGCAGCATCTGGGGACAGAGAAGCAGAGTTAACGTTTCAGGTCTGTGACCTTCCATCAGAATTGGCAAAGATTAGAAATGTCATAGGTTTTAGACAAGTGAAGTGGGGATGGGGGGAAAGAGAACAAAAGGGAAGGTATGTAATAGGCAGCGGGCAGGAGCGATTAACTGACAAGGAGTCATGGGGCAAAGGCAAAGGGAGTGTGCTAATGGTGTGGTGAAAGACAAAGTATTCAGAGCATGATTGGTCCTTTATTATTATTTTACTTTATTTTGTTTTATCATTTTTTAACATGTGCCTGCCATTAATTTGTTTTTTCATGTTTGTGCTTTGGACAGAGCTGTTCATTATTCTGTCATTAATACTCTCGTGTCTACTCTATCTAGACCCCTCATAATTTGTACACCTCAATTATGTCACCCCTCAGCCTCTTCAGTTTTAAGAAAACAACCCTAGCCTATCCAATCTCTTCTCATAGCTGCAATTTTCAAGCCCTGGCAAAATTTTTGTAAATCTCCCAGGTACTCTCGCCAGAGCAATTATGTCCTTCCTGTAATGTGGGGACGAGAACTGTCTGCAATACTCCAGCGTTGGCTTACCAGCCTTTTATACAGTTCCAGCATTACATCCCTGATTTTGCATTCTGTACCTTGGCCAATAAAGGAAAGCATTCCATATGCCTTCTTCATCACTTTATCTACCTGTCCTGCCACCTTCAGGGACCTGTGGACATCAACTCCAAGGTCTCTCACTTCATCTACCCCTCTCAATATCCTCCCGTTTATTGTGTATTCCCTCACTTTATTTGCCCTCCCCAAAGGCATTACCTCACACTTCTCTGGATTGAATTTCATTTGCCATTTTTCCACCCACTCAACTAAACCATTGATATCATTCTGGAGTCTACAGCCATCCTCTTCACTATCAACAGCACGGCCAATTTTTGTGCCATCTTCAAATTTTCCAATCATGCCTCCCACATTTATGTCCAAATCATTAATATATACCACAAACAACAAGGGACCCAACACTGAGCCCTGTGGAGTGCCACTGGAAACCACTTTACATTCGCAAAAAACATCTGTCGACCATTACCCCTTGTTTCCTGTCACTGAGCCAATTTTAGATCCAACTTGCCACATTCCCCTGTATCCCATGAGCTTTTACTTTTCTGACCAGTCTGCCATGTGGGACCTTGTTAAATGCCTTACTAAAATCCATGTAGACAACATCCACTGCACTACCCTCATCAATCCTCCTTGTTACTTACTCAAAAAATTTAATTAGGTTAGGAAGACGTGACCTTTCCTTAACAAATCCACACTGACTATCCCTAATTAATCTGTGCCTCTCCAAGTGACAGTTCATCCTATTTTTCAGAATTGATTCCAATAATTTTCCCACCACTGAGGTCAGAATGAACAGTATAATTATCGCTCGCTCCCTTTTTAAACAATGGTACAACTTTCGCAGACCTCCAATCCTCTGGTACCTCTCCTGTAGCTAGTGAGGATTTGAAAATAATCCTCAGAGCATCCATTATTTCCTCCCTGGCTTCCTTGAACAGCCTGCGATACAATGTATCTGGCCCTGGTGATTTATCCACTTCCAAGGATGTTAGACCCTCTAGTACTTCTCTCATTATGCTTATCGTATCTCTTAAGCTAGAATGTCTGCATCATCCCTCTCCTTTGTGAAGACAGAGACAAGGTACTCATTAAGACCCTGCCCACATCTCCTACACCCATGCATATGTTACCTTATACATCTCTGATAGGCCCTACCCTTTCCTTAGATATCCCCTTGCTCTTAATGTACTGATATAACATCTACGGGTTCTCCTTGATTTTACCTGCCAATATTTTTTCATGTCCTCTCTTTGCTTTGCTAATTTCCTTTTTTACTTCACCCCTGCACTTTTTATACTCTTCTAAGCTTTCTAAATTATAAAGTTTTTTGTGGCTGTCATAAGCATTCTTTTTCTGCTTTATCTAACCCTGTATGCTTCCAGATAACCAGGGGGCTCTAGATTTGGCAGTACCACCCTTTTTTGGGGGCGACACGTCTACAGTGTGCCTGTAGAATCTCGATTTTGAATGCCTCCCACTGATTTGTCACTGATTTTCCTTCAAGTAGCTGTATCCAGTCCACTTTCACCAGATCACCTCTCAGCTTTGTAAAATTTGCCTTCTCCCAATTTAGAAATTTTACTCCTGTTCTATCTTTGTCCTTTTCCATAATAAAGCTAAATCAAACTGTATTATGGTCACTCTCTGCTACTTCATCCACTTGCCCAGCTTAATTTCCGAAGACTAAGGCCGAACTTTTTCGTATCCCGGCAGGGCCCTGGTCCGGGAGGCGGAAGCAGGTGCTGTAGGGGTTCCCACTCTGTGCTCAACTGTTACCCCGATCGAGGGCTAAGTACCAATTAGCGTCTCGTCAGCGGAGGTTTGAAAAGAAAAGACACGCCCGGGTGGGAATGTTAGGATCGGCTGGGGCGGGGCAAGAGCTGGAAGAAGGTGCTGAGAGCCATTTAAAGGGGCTGTCAGCACCGTTAGTGGCTCCGAGAAGGCTGCTTGCCTTTCAGAGGAAAGTGGGAGGAGCAAGAGTACAATAGCAGACAGATGCCAGGCTGAGGGGAACAGGAGCTGTCATTTCACTTATTAGATTACAGGCTGAGGGGAACAGGAGGTGTCCTGCCACTTAAAGGGGCGACCCACTGTCATTTTCTATCAAGCTACCTGAGATCCTGAAGGATCAGAACCCACTTATAGCAATGGCAGAGAGAGCCAACCGCATGGCCCCAACGTTCACCGCTGACTCCCTGCAGGTCCTCCTCCAGGTAGCTGAGGCAAGGCAGGAGGTCCTCTTCCCAACAGACAGAAGGAGGAGGTATTCCCAGGTCATGAAGAAGGCCTGGATGGAGGTTGCGGAGGAGGTCAGCAGCCAGGGTGTATTCAGGAGGACATGAATCCAGTGCCTCAAGAGGGTCAACGACCTTCTTCGCTCTGCCTGGGTTGGGGGCGTATCTCAGTCCTCGTTGCTTTGTACTCATATGGGTAGGTAACCAGGTGTTGATGCTGCAAGGTGGAAGCCATCCATCCGGTATGAAAGGCTGCAGCCCTGTCATGGGTATGTGCCAGGCACATCTGAGCCGCACAATGGACCAGAAGTGTGCCAACCATACCCTTGAATGGCAATGGTCCCAGAGACAGCATGCAGCATAAGGGATGAGTGGGTGCTCCTTCAAGTCAAGTAATGTAAACCATTGTCATGTGTCTCCACAGGAGAAGAGGACCCAGAATGCCCGCCCGAGAGAGGGCGTGGACCCGTGGTGGTGTTGCCAATCTAGCATTTCTCACCAGTGTGGTGGAGGAGGCATTGCTGCTTGTTGGGGAGGATGGAGGCCATTCAGTTACCGATGGTGAGGCTGGATCACCTGGCCAGGAGGGTGGGTTCCCCAGAGTGTGGTGACGGGGGTTGGGGGTTCGGTGGCTCAAGCAATGAAGGTTGTTCGCGAGTTCAAACTCAGAGACATGTGGCCACAATGCAGTCTCTAACATGTCCTTCAGTCCGGACTATCACTCTGAGGAGGAGGAGTGGACCTCAGAGGGTGCAGTGTCACATCCTTTCTCCACACCAAGCACCAGCTCAGATACAGTCACCTCAGCTGGACTTGTGTCTTCGGATTTGTGGTCACAACCTGATGCCAGCACCGCACAAGTGCCGGACCAGCTGCCAGAGGCAGTATCAGCCAATGCCTCTGACACTCGGAGGACTGTGGGAGGCCAGGCCAGTGCTGAGCCCCATGCTGATGATGAGCCTCTAAGGACATTCATTCGGCAGGTGATGCTGCAGGTGCAGCGTGAGGTGCGTGGAGATCTGGCGAAGTTACCAGAGATGATGCGTGCTCTGGCTCAGACTTTGGAGGTTTCCTTCCAGGCCATGAGTTCAGCACAGTCCCTGTCATCTGTGCGACTGGCTTCCTCCATTGACAGATTGGTGACTGCAGAGGAGTGCCCAATCCAGCAGGCCATCCAAAGCCAGCCGGAGATACGCAGAGACCTGCAAACCCTCACAGAGACAGTGAGCTCCATGCAGCGAGCTGTTGATGAGGTTCTTGGGGTCTCCTCCAGGTGCTCATCCCTCAGAGCTCAGCAGGGAGGCCCAATTGAGCCTCGTGAGGGAACAGGACCAACAGCTGCGGGCATCTGTGGGCTCCTCTCAGGGTGCACCTGATGCATACAGCAGTCCCCTCTGCCAGTGGGAGACGCTGCTTCCCTCGGTCGTTCAGGTGGCTGCTCTGCCTCCTCCTCCTCCTTCTCAAAACCACTCAAGCGTGAAGAACATAAACTCTAGCAGCTATTGAACAGCCGTGTAAATAAAACAGGCTTAATTGCTGGAAGCAAATTAAACACACAGCACTAGCAAACATCTACTCCTGTCAATCAAAGCAGCTAGTCTAAATAACATTTTCTTAAAGGGAAAACAGTACAGAGTCATAAAACAAAACAAGTTTAAAGCAAGTTTTAAAGCTGGAAGATGGATGCCAAATTTCCCATCATGAATCCTATCCGATTTAGGCTGTTCCAACAAAAAATGCAATTATGCTTTACAGACCAATTAATGACAGAACCAGAAAAACAGGCTATAAAAATGCTAATAGCAGTTGGAAATAAGGGATTACACAGAATCAATACCTCAGGCATATCTGAAGTGGACCAGAAAGATCCCACAACTACGTGAAGATCAACTTCGATTTCAGGTGAATTTCAGAATTCACCACCTGGTAATGATGTCCTACAGGCAACAGCCACAGGAATCAATAGACCAGCTTATCACTAGATGCCATAGTAAGGGCAACAAATGCGATGTTTCCAAGTTAGATGCTAGACATGGAAATTGGTTGGTACACCTAGCTAAGGAATCTCAAGAAGTCACCACCTTCAGGAAACCACTTGGAAGACGCTGCTTCCAGAGACTACCCTTGAGCTTATCTGTCAGTCAAGATCTGTTTCAGCAGTATATAGACAGAATTATAGAAACTGTGCCTGGCTGCATATGCATTGCCAATGACATTACGGTAACGGGAAAACCCAAAGAAGAACATGATCAAAATCTCCATTCATTGATGGCAGAAGCTCATCACAGAGGGATTGTTTTTCACAGCAAGTGGCAGATGAATTTAAGTCAGATCAACTTCTTTGGCTCCATCTATTCAGGTTGTGGAATCCATCCTAACTCAGGCAAAATCGAAGATGTAAGGCATATATCTACTCTACAAGACAAAGAAGACTTCCAGAGACGTCTTGGATTTTTCAACTTTTTGGCACCTTACATTCCAAATTTTTCTGACAAAGCATCAGTTCTTAAAGAAAGATGTACAATTTTTATGGCATGAGGACCATCAATATATGGTTGAGTCTCACAGACAAGCATCGTCAGCAGAAACCTGTACCCTGCAGTACTATGACTCAAGGAAGAAGACAATCCTGGACGTCAACACCTGAAAGAAAGGGCCAGGAGCGTGTATCCTACAGGATGGCAAACCAATTGCATTCAGGTCCAAATGGTTATCATCAGCACAGTCCAATTACTCAAACATAGAGCGTGAAACACTTGCTTTGGTATTTGGGATCACAAGGCTCCACACCTACCTGCTCGGTAAGCGGTTCACTATGGAAACTGACCACAACCCACTGGAGATGATCTGGTGCAAACCATTGACAGGCACACCACCTCGACTACAGGGGCTCTTAGTGAAGGTACTCCCTCTCGGCATTTCTTCGCGGAGGAAGATTTTGGGAAGGTTGTAGTCATCAGTTGCAGGCCCGTTGGTAGCTAGTCAGGCCTATCCATGACCGGCAGATTCACCCACAATGGGTACAAGTCACTGCTAGGCGCAATTGATTTATCCTTCTCCTCCTTTTCTCTTTCACGCTGGTTCTTTGCTCAGTCTCAAAGGTGTCTGTAACCCTTCTGATATAGCATCTCCAGGCATCACGATCTATGGCCTGCACTTCCCACTGGCGATTGTCAATGTGGCACTCAGAGAGGGACTACTTCAGGGAGTCCTTGAAATGTTTGCATGGGATCCCCTCTGTTCCTTTTACCCATGGTCAGCTCTCCATACAATACGATCTTGGGCAGGCGACTGTCGTCCATGCAGGCAACGTGACCCGCCCAACGCAGTTGGCTTTGCAGGAGGATGGCCTCAATGCTGGTGATGTTGGCTGTTTCCAGGACTTCAATGTTTGTGATGTGGTCCTGCCAGCAGATCTTGAGGATGCTGCGGAGGCAGCGCGGATGGAAACGCTCTAGCAGCGTACATGACGACGGTATAGGACCCATGACTCGGCGACAAACAGAAGGGTGGTGAGGACTATGGCTTTGTACACTTTGAGTTTGTTCTGTGCTCTGAGGCTGTGGTTGCACCACACACATTTGTATAGTCTGCTGAATGTACTATTTGCTTTTGAGAGCCTATTGTCCACTTCCTTGTCTATGGTGGCATCAAACGAGATGATGCTCCCCAAATAAGTAATTGCTTGACAGCATTCAGCTCGATTCCCTCGATGACAATGCTTTGGTCTATATTCTTCTTAGGGTGCAGGCTGATGCAGGACTTCAGTTTTCTTTAAACTGATTTTTAGTCCGCAGAGTTGTGCTGCCTCAGAAAAATGTGTTGTTATACGTTGCAGGTCTGACTAACTGTGGGCCAGGAGAGCACAGTCATTGGTGAAAAGAAGTTCACGGATGAGTTTTTCTTGTGTCTTTGTATGAGCCTGAAGACGCCTGAGGCTGAAAAGGACTCCCTCAGTCTGGAAGCATACATAAACTCCCTCCTTAAGGTCTTCCATTGCTTGTTGCAGCATCATGCTGAAAAAGATGGTGAATAGGTTCAGGGCCAGCTCACATCCCTGCTTCATGCCATTGGAGATACGGAAGGGACTTGATAGGTCACTGTTTTGCTTGACTTGTCTGTACTGATTTCAATGAAACTGCTTCACCATGGCCAGGAACCTGGGTGGGCATCCAAGTTTTTCAAGGATTTTCCAAAATCCATCTCTGCTCACAGTGTCGAATGCCTTGGTGAGGTCTACAAAAGTAACGTACAGGCCTTTGTTTTGCTTACAACACTTTTGTTGCAATTGTATGAGTGCCAATACCATGTCTGTGGTGCCTCTGTTTGCTCTGAAACCACACTGGCTCTCTGGGAGGTTTACTTCCACAATGGTAGGCACAAGCCAGTTCAGAACTATTCTAGCCAGGATCCTCCCAGCAGTAGAAAGGAGGGTGATCCCATGGTAGTTGGAGCAGTCTGATTTTTCTCCTTTGTTTTTGTACAAGGTGATGATAACGGCATCACAAAGATTCCGTGGAATCCTGCCCTGTACCCATGAGAAAAACTCATGGAGCTTGGTGTATAGGGCAGGACCATCATGCTTCAAGGCTTCGGGTGGAATTCCATCGGCTCCGGGTACTTTGTTGTTCTGCAGCTGGCTGATGGCGGTCACAGTTTCCTCCAGAGTTGGGCTCTCATCAGTTCTTCTTTTACAGGCTGTCATTGGATGTGATTGATGGCAGTATCATGCACTGTGCACTTGGTGCTGAAGAGAGTTTCAAAGTGCTCCAACCCGCAATCCAGGACTGACTCCTTGTCTGTGTAGGGTCTTACCATCGGAGCTCCTCAGGAGGTTTTGGGTTTTAATGATTTTAGTGCTTCATAGAATCTTCTTATGTTGCCAGTATCAGCGTACAGTTAAGTTTTTCTGCAAGTGCAATCCACCAGTCATTTTGGATGTTCCTCAGTTTACATTGAAGGGTGCAACATGCTTGACGATAGGTTGTCTTTTTCTCTTGGCTGGGTGGCTGAGCCAGGTGAGCCTGATGAGCTGACCTTTTTATTTTTAGCAGAACCTGAATTTCCTTATCATTTTCATCAAACCAGTCCCTATTGTTCTTGGTGCTGGGTCCGATGACCTTGTTGGAAGTATCCAGTACTGCAGCTTTGATGTGTTCCCAGAGTTCTGGAGTGGAATCAGCAATGAGATCAGGGTGTTCCAGTCTAGTCTGTAGGGTTCCTTGATATCTATCTCTGCAAGATGAGGTTTGCAGGTTGCTGACTTGAAATTGCTGTGATGGGTTGTCTCTAGGCCTGTTCTTGGGCTTAGGCTTGAAGTGGAAGTTCAGCTTTGAATGACCGAGCTGGTGGTCTGTATGACAGTCAGCACTGGGCACGACTCTAGTATGCAGGGTGTCCTTTCGGTCACACTGGCACACCAAGATGTAATCTATCAGGTGCCAGTGTTTACAGCGGGGATGCATCCATGTGGTCTTGAAGCGATCTTTTGGTTGAAAGAAGGTGTGAGTTATGGACAGCTGCTTTTCGGAACAGAGTTCCAAGAGTAAACATCCGTTTTCATTAAATTTTCCAACTCCATGGTTTCCGAGCACTCCCTTCCATACCAGGCTGTCACGCCCCATTCTGGCGTTGAAATCGCCAAGGACAACAATTTTGTCCTTGGGAGGGGCATTCTGGAGGAGTTCACGGAGATCTGTGTAGAACTTATCGTTGTCAGCTGGGTTAGCCTTCAGGGTTGAAGCATTAACACTGACGAGGGTCTTGGAAGGGCAGGCGCAGGGACACGCTGTGTTCGGAGTGGCCGATTGGCAGGCTTGAAAGTTTAGTGGCGATAGTCTTCTTCACCATGAAGCTGACACCGAAGAGGCGTTGTTCACCTTGAGGTCTACCTGACCCATGGAGGGTGTAGCCAGCGTTTTGTTCTGTTAGTCTACCTTGCTCTGAGAAGCGGATCTCACTCAGAGCTGCTATAACAATGACTAGTCTCGCTGAGCCACTAGGGCTGAGCATCATTGGGGGCAGCTGTTGCCACCGGAGTTGAACATTGTTCTCACATTCCAGCAGGTGAGTTTCAGAATTTTTCTTCTTTTCTCACCTTTTGAAGTGAGGTTAGGAGTTCACGTTTCCTTCTCTGTCGTAGTTTGACCGCATTAAGAGATGCTCGTTGACCGCGGCAAGCCAAAGATAAGTTCTGTAAATAGTTAACTCTGAACTGTATAATAAACTGTTTTGATTTCTTCAACCAACTGGACTCCAGACATCTCAATTATGTTGCATCAGACAACATAAAAGAACTTATTACCAGGTCATAACCTATTACAACCCAGACTCCATATTTGAATTTTTCCCTCTCCCTCTAGAAATACTGCAAAATCCTCCAAATTCTATCTTTGCATTGCCCCTTTAAATAGTTGAGGTGAGATTGTGTTATGTGGGTGCGCATCAAGCCTGCTCATTCATGTGCACTGGCAAGGTGCAAGACGAAGTAAAATGATAATGAAGTATCCCAATTACAATTGGACATTAACATATCTTCTTGTTTTCATGCCCGCTACCCTCCACCCCCTCCCACCCCCCACTCTGATTCTGCCTTTGCATTATTATTCCATGGATCAGATTTTCCTCTTTTGCACTCCAGTGTTAAATTATCATCTGAGCGGTTGCATAGAAGAAAGCGTGGCATGCACTTTTTGGTCATATGATCCTCCCAAACCAAATTCCCTCCATGGACTCCATTTAGGTGGTTATTTATGGATTAGTACAAAAGAGAAAGATCTGAACAGATCGATTGATTTTTAATGATATTGAAAAGCATTTGATGACAATAAGCAATTCTCATGTTGCATTTTTTACCTGAATCTATTGTGTATATAATGTAGCAATAAGTCTGCACATTTTCAGTGCTATTAACGGCACATAGGAAGCTCAGCAGATTCATTCCTGTCTGAGCAATGTTATAATATGCAATACAATTAAAAACTAGTATTGAAGCTAAAAGCAAGCATGAATGAGATAGAGACGTTTGGCAATGTCAGTGTTTGAATTTCATTTGTCTTAGAATAGTCAGTGAATCTCTCAATAGTTTCATTCTGCAACTGAATCAGATATCTTTTTCAAAACAAAATCCTGATGGGTTTGGACAGAGCCCAACCCTGGTGTCATAAACTTAATAACATACTAATGTAATCTTCCTGAATTTTACAGATTTGTCATTGTTTGACATATGTCAAGGTCTCTGTTTGGCTTTCTAAATTTCACCTGTGGTTAGAAAGATTGACGATTCACTGATCATACCTGATCCAAGTACTCATTGTTCATGTCTAAGCCTCGACAGACAGCAGGCTATTAGATCACAAGGCACGTCACAGGCAAGCCCGAGCTTGTCCTCACCTGATGTTCTCAGCACCAGCATTTCCAGCAAAGATTGTTGAATAGTGATCAGACGTGGGAACTCCAGCTGACTTTCCTCTAAATGATCTGGAAGACGTGACAACAGCATTTGCAGCACCCCTACTATGGCCCCAGATAAGATCGTGACAAAGTACAGGTCAAAACCAATTTGTAATCAGTATTATAAAAGCAAAATACTGTGGATGCTGGAAATCTGAAATAAAAACAAGAAATGCTGGAACCACTCAGCAGGTCTGGCAGCATCTGTGGAAAGAGAAGCAGAGTTAACGTTTCGGGTCAGTGACCCTTCATCGGAACTGAAAAATATTAGAAAAGTCACAGGTTATAAGCAAGTGAGGTGGGGGTGGGGCAAGAGATAACAAAGGAGGTCTAGATTGGACCAGGCCACATAGCTGACCAAAAGGTCACGGAGCAAAGGCAAACAATATGTTAATGGTGTGTTGAAAGACAAAGCATTAGTACAGATTAGGTGTTAATACACTGAATATGGAACAGCAGCAAGTGCAAACCTGAAAAAAAACAGTGGGTAAGCAAACTGAACAAAGTAATATGAAATGAAATAAATGCAAAAAAAAGGTTGTAAAAAATGTAAAAAAGAATGTAAAAAAAAAGGGAAGAAAAAATAACTAAAAATGAAAGTAAAATGGGGGTCTGTCATGCTCTGAAATGATTGAACTCAATGTTCAGTCTGGCAGGCTGTAGTGTGCCTAATCGATAGATGAGATGCTGTTCCTCGAGCTTGCGTTGATGTTCACTGGAACACTGCAGCAATCCCAGGACAGAGATGTGAGCATGAGAGCAGGGGGGAGTGTTGAAATGGCAAGCAACCGGAAGCTCAGGGTCCTGCTTGCGGACTGAGCGGAGATGTTCCGCAAAGCGGTCACCCAGTCTGCGCTTGGTCTCCCCAATGTAGAGGAGACCACACTGTGAGCAGCGAATATAGTATACTACATTGAAAGAAGTACAAGTAAATCGCTGCTCACTGTAATCAGTATTATTGAGTTATTCACTGGAGGAATCAGGGCGTAATTTAAACCCGGAAGGTGCAATGAGCACAAGCTGATAAATCCACTCAACAGTGGTAATTTTCCAAATCCATTCTATAGTGGCGAGCCTTGTCCTCTGTTGGCACATTCTGCAAATTCATGCGTGCATTGAGCAGAGTTTTTTGATGAAAATCTAATGTTCAGAAATTGTGCACACACATGTTTGAATTTCCAATATATGCACTGGACAGGCTTGGTGAAATCAGAAATTTAACCCGAACCTGTGAAGGATTGAGCTGAGGAGACTCCAAAGAAAATTATGCAGTTTTCAGGAAGGCTCAGTTCCCATGTACAGACAGCACGAAGTACTCAAGCTGTCAGCGCATACTACAGCTGAGACACTGCGACTATCAAATGTAAATTTGTACATTACAATTTTAATAGTATTACCTTATGGTGTTATTTAACTGAAATTGCTTGGCCATGTGAGCCGCATGGAAGATGGCAGGATCCCCAAGGACACATTGTACAGTGAGCTCGTCACTGATAACAGACCACCGGCCGTCCATGTCTCCAGTTTAAAGACGTCTGAAAACGCGATATGAAGTCCTGTGACATTGATCACAAGTTGTGGGAGTCAGTTGCCAGCATTCGCCAGAGCTGGCGGGCAGCCATAAAGGCGGGGCTAAGGTGTGGCAAGTCGAAGAAACTTAGCAGTTGGCAGGAAAAAAGACAGAAGCGCAAGGGGAGAGCCAACTGTGTAACAGCCCCGACAACCAATCTTTTCTGCAGCACCTGTGGAAGAGTCTGTCACTCTCGTATTGGCCTTTCTAGCCACTCCAGGCGCTGCTCCACACACCACTGACCACCTCCAGGCGCTTACCCATTGTCTCCCGAGACAAGGAGGCCAAAGAAGAAGAAGGAGACGTAACTGAAATTAGTATTCAAAGTTAATAAATTTGGTACATCAGATGGAATGGGATGAGCTAACTTTGTGACCAGTTATGGCCTCTCCCATTTAGTGGCATTTACAAAGCAAACATTATAAATGTTAATTTAAATAAAATTAGTCTGCATTGAAACCAAATGTCTCTTTCCCAGATATTAGAAATGCAGGGCTTTGGACGGACTTCAACCTGTTGCTCAATCTCTGAGTAATTACATAGATGAAAAAGGAAATGCATTTAAAAAACTCACAAAGTTGTACGTTAATTGTAGGAGTTTACCAATGATGATTTCAGCCCATGGGCTTAAAGGCGCAGTGGCAGTGAAAATACAAAATTGGCCGACCGAGGCAAAAGAACCAGAGGCAAGATATGAAGAAAATGTTTCATGTGCTGAGTTGTTCTGATTTGAAATGCACACAGGTTTAATTTGTCCTAGATTACTGTATCTAAAAGTTCTGCCATCGTTGCCTCCAGACTGACTGACCCGTAGTTGTAGAACAATAGAATGATAGAAACATTATGGCACAGAAGGAGGCCATTCATCCCATTGTGTCTGCACTGGTTGAAAAATCTACCCACCCATTTGAATCCCACCTGCCTGCCATAAATTTGGTTTTTCATGTTTGTGCTTTTGGACAGAGCTGTTCGTTATCTGTTCATTATTCTGTTATTAATACTCTCTCTGCACGAATGCTTTGTCAACAGGTCCTTCCTGTCTATTCTGTCTAGGCCCCTCATAATTATAACCACCTTAATTAAGTCACCCCTCGGCCTCCTCTGTACTAAGAAATCAACCCTAGAATATCCAGTCCTTTCTCATAGCTGCAATTTTCAAGCCCTGGCAACATTCTTGTAAATCTCCTCTGTACTCTCTCCAGAGCAATTATGTCCTTCCTGTAATGTGTTGACCAGACCTATATGCAATACTCCAGCTATGGCCCAACCAGCATTTTATACAGTTCCAGCATTACATCTCTGTTTTTGTATTCCATACCTCGACCAATAAAGGAAAGCATTCCATATGCCTTCTTCATTATGTTACGACCAGGTGAGAAAGGTGTCTAGGGTCTTTTACTGTCTTCAGCTGATCTTACTGTAATAATTAAAAGTTAAAAACAATTTTTAAACACACTGTGTTTTGAGCTCCCCCTTGGTGAATCCTTGTTCACCTCTTTCCAATTGTAAGGCAAAGAAATGAGCACAAACAGGCTTCCTTAGGTTTAAAGAAGAAAAGTGAAATTGATTAAAACTTAAACTCTAATTCAGTTAATGCCTACGGATACACGCCGCGCCCCACGCTAGCATGCATATGCGATACACACATGCAAATAGAGACAGAACAGAGCAGAAGAAAAATAAAGTAGAGAGGTTTGAGGCAATATCAGAAGAGTTCCTTGTTACTGTGCTTCGAGCTCATTGTAGTCCTTTAGTAGGTAGTCTTGTTTTTCATTGGGGCCCAGTATTCTTATTGTTCACTGTCGGAAACTTTTCTCTCTTGGGGTTCATGTGTCTTCAGTTCCGTGAGAAAGAGATGGGAGTAGACAGGAGAGAGATCTTTTCAGTCCAGGAGCAAACAGCTTTCTGAGTTTTAAAACTCTGTGGCAAGTTCAAATTCAAAAAACTCCTACAGTTATGTGACTAAACTGGTCTGACCACTTCTATTGTGTTTTGGGGAAGCAAGGACTGGGTCTGTTGTTCCAATACTGTCTGCCAGCATGCAAATATCTTTCCAGTCAGGGGCTTGGCAATTATGTTTGATAGGTCCTCTTTTCTTTCCAGCCACAATTTTAAGTTTGAATGTTCATGTGGCAAAATAATGTGTGCCTCAGTCTTGGCAGGTGGGGGCCTGCATGACAATCACTTCATCTAAAATAAAAGCAAAATACTGCAGATGCTGGAAATCTGAAATAAAAACAAGAAATGCAGGAAATACCCAGCAGGTCTAGCAGCATCTGTGGAGAGAGAAGCAGTGTTAACGTTTCAGGTCAGTGACTCATTACCTACCCACTTTATCTACCTGTCCTGCCACCTTCAGGGACTTGTGGACATGCACTCTTCTACCCCTCTCAATATCCTCCCGTTTATTATGTTTTCCCTTGTTTTGTTTGCCCTCCCCAAAGGCATTACCTCACACTTCTCCGGATTGAATTTCATTTGCCACTTTTCCGCCCACTCAAACAAACCATTGATATCATTCTGGAGTCGACAGCTATCCTCTTCGTTATCAACTACACAGCCAACTTTTGTGTCATCTGCAGATTTCCCAATCATGCCTCCCACATTTAAGTCTAAATCATTAATATATACCACAAACAGCAAGGGACCCAACACTGAGCCCTGTGGAGTGCCACTGGAAACCACTTTTCATTCACAAAAACATCTGTCGACCATTACCCTTTGTTTCATGTCACTGAGCCAATTTTAGAATCTAACTTGCCACATTCCCCTGTCTCCCATCAGCTTTTACTTTTCTGACCAGTCTGCCATGTGGGACCTTGTCAAATGCCTTACTAAAATCCATGTAGACAACATCCACTGCACTATCCTTATCAATCCTCCTTGTTACTTACTCAAAAAATTTAATTAAGTTGGTAAGACATGACCTTCCCTTAACAAATCCACACTGACTATCCGTGATTATTCCATGCCTATCTAAGTGACAGTTTATCCTATCTCTCAGAATTGATTCGAATAATTTGCACACCAACAAGGTCAGAGTGACTGGCCTATAATTATTTGACCTATCGCTCGCTCCCTTTTTAAACAATGGTACAACTTTCGCAGACCTCCAATCCACTGGTACCTCGCCTTTAGCTAGTGAGGATTTGAAAATGATCCTCAGCACATCCGTTATTTCCTCCCTGGCTTCCTTTAACAGCCTGCGATACAATGTATCTGGCCCTGGTGATTTTTCCACTTTCAAGGATGTCAGACCCTCTAGTACTTCTCTCATTATGCTTATCGTATCTCTTTAGCTACAACGTCTGCATCATCCCTCTCCTTTGTAAAGATAGAGACAAGGTACTCATTAAGACCCCGCCTACATCTCCTGCATCCATGCATATGTTACCTTGTACATCTCTGATAGGCCCTATCCTTTCCCTATTTATCCTCTTGCTCCGTGATTTTACCTGCCAATATTTTTTCATGTCCTCTTTTTGCTTTGCTACTTTCCTTTTTTATTTCACGCCTGCACTTTCTATACTCCTCAAGGCTTTCTATAGTATTGAGTTTTTTATGACTGTCATAAGCTTTCATTTTCTGCTTTATCTTACCCTGTATGCTTCTAGATAACCAGGGGCTCTAGATTTGGCAGTACCACCCTTTTCTTTATGGGGACATGTCTACACTATGCCTGTAGAATCTCGCTTTTGAATGCCTCCCACTGGTTTGCCACTGATTTTCCTTCAAGGAGGTGTATCCAGTCCACTTTCACCAGATCACCTCTCAACTTCGTAAAATTTGCCTTCCCCCAACTTAGAACTTTTACTCCTGTTCTATCGTTGTCCTTTTCCATAATAAAGCTAAATCAAACTGTATTATGGTCACTCTCTACTACTTCATCCACTTGCCCAGTTTCATTTCCGAAGACTAAGGCCAAAATTTTTCGTATCCCGGCAGGGCCGTGGTCCGGGAGGCAGAAGCAGGTGCTGAAGGGGTTCCCACTCCGTGCTCAACTGTTACCCCGATCGAGGGCTAAGTGACCAATTAGCGTCTCGTCAGCGGAGCTTTGAACAGAAAAGACGCGCCTGGGTGGGACTGTCAGGGTTGGCGGGGGTGGGCCAAGAGCTGGAAGAAGGTGCTGAGAGCCATTTAAAAGGGCTGTCAGCACCTCTGGTGGCTCCGAGAAGGCTGCTTGCCTCTCAGAGGATGGTGGGAGAAGCAAGAGTACAATAGCAGACAGATGCCAGGCTGAGGGGAACAGGAGGTGTTCTTCTCACTTAAAGGGGCAACCCACTGTCATTTTCTATAAAGCAACCTGAGACCTTGAAGGCCCAGAATCCACTTACAGCAATGGCAGAGAGAGCTAACCACATGGCCCCAAGGTTCAGCGATGACTCCCTCTATGTCCTCCTCCAGGCTGCCGAGGCTAGGCGGGAGGTCCTCTTCCCAACAGACAGAAGAAGAAGAAGAAGGGTCACTGACCCGAAACGTTAACTCTGCTTCTCTTTCCACAAATGCTGCCAGACCTGCTGAGTGGTTCCAGCATTTCTTGTTTTTATTTCAGATTTCCAGCATCCGCAGTATTTTGCTTTTATTATAGACAGAAGAAGGAGGTCTTCCCAGGTCACCAAGTAGGCCTGGATGTAGATTGCGGAGCAGGTCAGCAGCCAGGGTGTATTCAGGAGGACATGGATCCAGTGTCTCAAGAGGGTCAATGACCTTCTCTGCTCTGCCTGGGTTGGGGGCGTATCTCAGTCCTCGTTGCTTTGTACTCAATATGGGTAGGTAACCAGGTGTTGATGCTGCAAAGTTGAAGCCATCCATCTGGGGTGAATGGCTGCAGCCCTGTCATGGGGCATGTGCCGGGTACATCTGAGCCGCACATTGGACCAGAAGTGTGCCAACCATACACTTGAATGGCAATGGTCCCAGAGACAGCGTGCAGCACAAGGGATGAGTGGGTGCTCCTTCAAGTCAAGTAACCTAAACCATTGTCATGTGTCTCCCCAGGAGAAGAGGGCCCAGAATGCCCGCCCGAGAGAGGGCGTGGACCAGTGGCAGTGTTGCCAATCTAGCAATTCTCACTAGTGTGGAGGAGGAGGCAGTGCTGCTTGCTGGTGAGAACGGAGTCCGTTTAGTTGCCGATGGTGCAGTGTCACATCCTTTCTCCACACCAAGCACCAGCTCAGATACAGTCACGTCGGCTGGACTTGTTGTGTCTTCGGATTCGTGATCACAACCTGATGCCAGCACCGCACAAGTGCCGGACCAGCTGCCAGAGGCAGTATCGGTCAATGCCTCTGACAGTCGGAGGACTGTGGGAGGCCAGGCCAGTGCTGAGCCCCATGCTGATGATGAGCCTCTAAGGACATTAATTTGGCAGGTGATGCTGCAGGTGCAGCGTGAGATGCGTGGAGATCTGGCGAAGTTACCAGAGATGATGCGTGCTCTGGCTCAGACTTTGGAGGTTTCCTTCCAGACCATGAGTTCAGCACAGTCCCTGTCATCTGTGCGACTGGCTTCCTCCATTGACAGGTTGGTGACCGCAGAGGAGTGCCCAATCCAGCAGGCCATCCAAAGCCAACCGGAGATACGCAGAGACCTGCAAACCCTCACAGAGACAGTGAGCTCCATGCAGCAGTGCCTCAGCGAGCTGTTGATGAGGTTCTTGGGGTCTCCTCCAGGTGCTCATCCCTCTGAGCTCAGCAGGGAGGCCCAATTGAGCCTCGTGAGGGAACAGGACCAACAGCTGCGTGCATCTGTGGGCTCCTCTCAGGGTGCACCTGATGCGTACAGCAGTCCCCTCTGCCAGTGACACTTGCACCTCAGAATCCCAGGGTGACAGAGGGTGGTCCTGAGCCTGCTCAGGGTCACTTCCATATGCCAGGATCCTCATGGCCTCGGGCAGTCAGAGGACGGCTGCCAAGGTCATCCCAAGCCACACGGCATCCTGATCAGCCACTGCCTCCATCGTGACTGACAGTGAGGGGTCTTCGACACGCATGAGCACTCGGAAACATTTTAAGAAATCACATTAACTGTATTTAGGGCTCACTGGTGTGACTGATGTTAATTTATGTTCAACTCTCCAAAAAATGTATTTAATTACTCACTTGGCTTATTTACGTCTCAAGTCACTGATCACTGATGATGTATGAGGCAATTTTTAGCTTCTGCACAAGATGGAGACCTGGGAGAGCTGCCATATTGGGCCATGCTGTGTTAACTGGAAAGGTGAATCTTTGCAGCTGAGATTAGCACCTACAGGTAAGTGCCTTTGCGCTCCCAGCTGATGTGAATGCTTGAATTCCGATTGACATATCAGTCGCTCACATACTACATGGGTCATGAACCTCCAATCAGGAGAAACGCCTGAGTATTAGAGCCTCCCGAGCCTCCCTTGCACCCAACTCCTGAAAACCTCCAACTGCTTCCCCTGGTTGTTCAGGTTGTTCAGGGCATCCTGATCAGCCACTGCCTCTGCCATGACTGGAGGTGAGAGGTCTTCGATACGGGTGAGCACTCGGAAACATTTTAAGAAATCACATTAACTGTACATAGGGTTCACTGGTGCGACTGATTTTAATTTATTTATTTAACGATACAACACTGAAACAGGCCCTTCAGCCCACCGAGTCTGTGCAGACCAACAAGCACCCATTTATACTAATCCTACATTAACCCCATATTTCCTACCACATCCCCACCATTCTCCTACCACCTATCTACACTAGGAGCAATTTATAATGGCCAATTTACCGATCAACCTGCAAGTCTTTGGCTGTGGGAGGAAACCGGAGCACCCGGCGGAAACCCACGCAGTCACAAAGAGAATTTGCAAACTCCGCACAAGCAGTACCCAGAACTGAAACTGGGTCGCTGGAGCTGTGAGGCATTGGTGCTAACCACTGCGCCACTGTGCCGTCCTGATTTATGTTCTACTCTCCAAAAAATTTATCAAATTTTTCACTTGGCTTATTTATGTCTCGTCACTGATGATGTCTGAGGCAATCTTTATCTCCTGCATGAGATGGAGACTTGGGGGAGGTGCCATATTGGGCCATGGTGTGTTAAATGGAAAGGTGGACCATTGCAGCTGAGATTAGCACCTGCAAGTGAGTGCCTTTGCATCTCAGCTAATATGAAGGCGGGAATTCCGATTGACATGTCAGTCGCTCACATACTACATGGGTCATGAACCTCCGATCAGGAGAAACGCCTGAGAATTAGAGCCTCCCGAGCCTCCCTTGCACCCAACTCCTGAAAACCTCCAACTGCTTCCCCTGGTTGTTCAGGTGACTGCGCTCCCTCCACCTCATCCTCCTCAACCCCTCCGCGTCTGAGGATGTCTCGTGCTGAACAATGTCCTCAGTATCCAATACCTCCCCTCTCTGCAGCGCCAGGTTATGTAAGACACAGCAGACGACAACAACGCGAGATACCCTTGCTGAAAAATACAGAAAGGCACCAACTGAGCGATCCAGGCACCTAAATCTCATCTTCAGAAGACGTCTGCTCAATGATGACTCTGGTGGTTGCATGGCTCAAATTGTAACGTTCCTCTGCTTCATTCCATGGGTTCCTCACAGGTGTCATCAGCCATATCTTCAGTGGGTAACCGCTGTTGCCAAGTATCCATCCTTGCAGGCATTCAGGAGGGCTGAATAGTGCTGGCACCTGGGAGTTCAGGTGAATGAATGCGTTGTGACTGCTTCCGGGATGACAAGCACACACCTGCAATATACTCTTACGATGATCACAGACAAGTTGCGCATTCATTGACTGAAACTCCTTTCGATTAATGAAAGCCCCTAACAGACCTGCAGGTGCTCTGATGGCCACATGTCTACAGTCAGTCACACCATGCCCATGGGAAACTCAGAGATGGCCTCTGGCTCTCTCAGCCTCACTGGCAGAGTTTGTCTGGAACTTAATGAAACGGTTGGCACACCTGAATATGGCATCAGTTACCACCTTTATGTAGCGCTGCACTGATGATTGTGAGATTCCACACATGTCTCCGGTGGAAGCCTGGAATGAGACTGATGCATAGAATTTCAGAGCGACTTTGACCTTTAGTGCCATCGGCATTGGATGGTCACCCAGGCAGTTGGAGTTGACCTCCGCTGCCATCATCTCACACAGATATGGACAGGTACAGTCTTCCACGGCACTGGCGATCCAACATCTGCAGAAAGCTCAACCGCTGACAGTACACCGTCTCCTCACAAATGTTTGCTCCCGGCGCACTCTGTGACCTTCTGCCCCTCCCCCATAACTAGGCTGCAGTTGGTCAGCAGGTCGCTGATTTCCTGGCCACTTGTCCCCCTGACCCTCCTTGTGTCACTCTCTTCCTCACTAGAGGACCCTCCTCTGGAGTGGACAATGCCTATGTCTGCAGAGTCCCAAAGATGTATTGGGGACAGCTATTTGCTGCCTGCTGCAAGGACAGGCACTCGCAACACCCATCCCCTAGCCAGGATAAATCACTGATGCTGTGGCCCTACCAGGAGTTTTACTTACTCAGGTGAGCCCTGGTGTGCCAGCAATATCAGCCCCAACCTTGCAATTAACTCATAAATACATTCATTAATTACCTTAAATTGGATGGCAAGTGGTGTCTCCATCGACGAGGGAAAAATGGAGATTTGCTGTAATGATGTCGGGGAATCGACCCAACAACATCGCCCATCATTTTTCGCTTCGGCCGCCTCCGAGGACGCCCGATTTGACTAGGTAAAATTCCAGCCTAAATCTAGAATTGCGCCCCCTCTCATTGGGCTTGTTACATGCTGGCTAAAAAAGTTCTCTTGAATGAAGTTTAAAAATTTTGTGCCCTTCACACTGTTTGTATCCCAGTTGATATTTTATTTTATTTAGAGATACAGCACTGAAACAGACCCTTCGGCCCACTGAGTCTGTGCCGACCAACAACCACCCATTTATACCAATCCTACATTAATCCCATTTTCCCTACCACATCCCCACCATTCTCCTACCACCTACCTACCCTAGGGGCAATTTACAATGGCCAATTTACCTATCAACCTACAAGTCTTTGGCTGTGGGAGGAAACCAGAGCACCCGGCAGAAACCCACACGGTCACAGGGAGAACTTGCAAACTCCACACAGGCAGTACCCGGAACGGAACGCGGGTCGGTGGAGCTGTGAGGCTGCGGTGCTAACCACTGGACCACTGTGCTGCCCAATATTAGGGTAGTTGAAATCCCCAACTATTATTGCCCTATTGTTTTGCACTCAATTTTGCCTACATATTTGTTCTTCTATCTCCCTCTCACTATTTGGGGTCTATACTACACTCCTAGTAGTGTGGCTGCCTCTTTTTTATTTCTGAGCTCATTTGATGATTCATTTAACATGTAATCCCTCCTCACAGCTGTAATTGATTCTTTAACCAATAATGCTACACCCTGTTCTTTTTTATCCGCCTCTCTATCTTGCCTGAAAACTCTATATCCAGGGATGTTGAGCTGCCATTTTGGCACCTCTTGAGGCCAAGTTTCCATTACAGCAATGATATCATGCTGCCTTGTGTGTATCTGTGCCCTCAGCTCATTGGCTTTATTTGCTATACTCCATGCATTGAAATAAATACCTTTTAACATTGCCAAATTCCTTTTTAACCTTTGCTTCTTCTGTCTTTCAGAGTCACTCGCTAATTTTCTGCCTCCTGTTCCCTGCTCTGAATTTGTCCTATCTGAAACTGCCCTCACGGTCCCATTCCCCTGGCAATCTAGTTTAAACCATCCCCAACAGCAAACCTTCCTGCAAAGATATTCATCCTGTTCAGGTGTAGACCATCCAGCTTGTACAGGTCCCACCCTCCCCAGAAACAGTCCCAATGCCCCAGAACTCTGAAGCCCTCTTTCCTGCTCCATCTCTCCAGCCACACATTCATCTGGTGTATTCTCCTATTTCTATACTCACTAGCATGTGGCCTTGGGAGTAATCGGAGATTACTACCTCTGAGGTCCTGCTTGCTAATCTCTTTCCTAACTCCCTAAACTCAGCCTGCAGGACCTCATCCCTTTTTCTACCTATATCGTCGGTATCAATGTGGACCATGACTGCTGGCTGTGCACCCTCGCCCTCCAGAATGCTCTGTAGCCGCTCGGTGATATCCATGACCCTTGCACCAGGGAGGCAGCATACCATCCTGGAATCACATCTGCGACTACAGAAACGCCTGTCTGCTCCCCTGACTATCGAATCCCCTACCACTATTGCTCTCTTGTCTTTTCTCCTCCATCCCTACACAGCTGATCCACCCATGGTGCTCTGGTCATGACTCTCGCTGCACTCTCCAGAAGAACTGTCTCTCCTATCGGTACTTAGAACTGAATACTGATTAGAAAGAGGGATGCCCTCCAGGGACTCATATACTTCCTGCCTTGTCCTTCTTGTCTGTCTGTCAGCCATCCAGCCCCTCTCTGCCTGTGCTCTCTTAAGCTGCTGGGTGACCACCTCCTGAAACATTCTATCCATGTAACTCTCATCCTCGTGAATGCACATCAGTGACACCAGATACTCCTCGTGTTCCAAGATTCGGTGCTCGAATTTCTGCATCTGGTGGCACTTTCTGCACATGCAGTTGTCCAGGACATGAGTAGGGTCCTGGAGTCCCCGTTTGGCACAGGATGTGCATTCAATGGGTGTGAACAGCCCTGCCATGCCTCAAATTATTTATTTATTGCACTAAAATTGGAGTTACCTCCTACTGACTACTGGTATTTTAGATTCTACTTCATAGATGGACTTAAATGTTGTAAAAATCAGTAGAAAATGGAAAATAAGAAAGTAAGAAAATACCCATCAGATACTCACCAACCAGCTCCCTGTGCCTTGCTGCTCTCTCTCCCCTCTCGCGCTGTTTGTAGTTGCGAAGTCTCACCCAGCCAATCACCTACCTGCTTCCCTATGATGTCACTCCTCAATTTTCCTTTCCGAATGCCGGCAGACTGGTGGCAGCAGCAGCAGCAGCTAGCCCTGCTCCTCTCTCGCTGATTCCCGGTGAACTCTTCCACTTGCTCTCTCTCAATTATAATTACATAGTTTTTCTTAACTTATTTATAGTTCCCCTCCTTACCAAACTCCTTCATTTACCAAACTGAATTCTTCACACTCTGTGCACTCAAGTCGCACTCAAAGACCCCTGAATTTATATTCTCTGAAAACGATGATGAATCAGCTTTGCTAGACTCAGAAACCAGTTTAAGCTAGCTACCTAATTAACTAGTTACAACTACACTAAGAGCTTATATACCCCCATTTAAAACTGTAAGATACTTAACTTGCCTCTTAACTTAAACAGTAATTTTAGTTAGTTTCTAAATGTAAACAAAAAAAACGAGAATAGAGAGACTAACCCTTAAAATGCCATCACTTACTAAACTCACTTCTTCACACTCAGTTGTTGGGTGTATCTTTCTCCACTTTCCTGAACAGGAGTAGAACATTTGCAATCCTCCAGTCTTCTGGCATCATTCCCATATCTAAGTCGGATTGGAAGATCACAGACAGAGGCTCTGCAATTTCCACCCTTATTTCCCTCAGAAACCTAGGATGCATCCCATCAGGACTTTGAGTGCTGCCAACCTGAAAAGTACCACCACTTCATCTACTTTTATCTCCTCCAATTTCTCTATGATCTCCTGCTTTGCTGTGACTTTGGCAGCATCGTCTTCTGTGGTGAAGACAGATCAAAAGTATTAATTTAGTACCTCAGCCAAGTTCTCTGCCTCCACAAGAAAATATTCTTCTTGATCCCTAATCAGCCATAACTCTCAGGAAAAAACAGGGAACTACAGACCAGTTAGCCTTACATCAGTAGTGGGGAAAATGCTAGAGTCTATTATAAAGGATGTGATGGCAGAACACCTGGAAAACACTGGGCAAAGTCAGCATAAATTTATGAAAGGGAAATCATGCTTAACAAATCTACTGGAGTTTTTTGAGGATGTAACTAGTAGAATAGATAAGGGAGAACCAGTGAATGTGGTGTATTTAGATTTTCAGAAGGCTTTTGATAAGGTCCCACATAAGAGGTTAGTGTGCAAAATTAAAGCACATGGGATTGGGGGTAATATACTGGCATGGATTGAGAATTGGTTGACAGACAGGAAACAGAGAGGAAGAATAAATGGGTCTTTTTCCGAGTGGCAGGCTGTGTCTAGTGGGGTACCACAGGAATCAGTGCTTGGGCTCCAGCTATTCACAATATATATTAATGACTTGGGTGAAGGAACTAAATGGAACATTTCCAAGTTTGCAAATGACACAAAGCTGGGGGGGAATGTGAGCTATGAGGAAGATGCAAAGAGGCTCCAATGTGATTTGGACAAGTTGGGTGAGTGGGCAAATGCATGGCAGATGCAGTATAACATGGATAAATGTGAGGTTATCCACTTCAGTTGTGAAAACAGAAAGGCAGATTATTATCTGAATGGTGATATGAGAGTTTGGGAAAAGGGGAGGTGCAACGAGACCTGGGTGTCCTTGTACACCAGTCGCTGAAAGCAAGCATTCAGATGCAGCAAGCAATTAGGAAGGCGAAAGGTATGTTGGCCTTCATTGCAAGAGGGTTTGAGTGCAGGAGCAAGGATGTCTTACTGCAGTTATATAGGGTCTTGGTGTGCAGTTTTTGTCTACTTATCTGAGGAAGGATGTTCTTGCCATGGAGGGAGTGCAAAGAAGCTTTACTGGGCTGATTCCTGGAATGGCAGGATTGATGTATGAGGAGAGATTGGGTCGACTAGGCCTATATTCACTAGAGTTTCGAAGAATGAGAGGGAATCTCATGGAAACCTATAAAATTCTAACATGACTAGACAAGCTAGATGAAGAGAGAATGTTCCTGATGGCTGGTGAGTCCAGAACCAGGGGTCAGGATATGGGGTATGCCATTTAGAACTGGGATGAGGAGAAATGTCTTCACTCAGAGGGTGATGAACCTGTGGAATTCTCTACTGCAGAAGGCAGTGGCGGTCAAGTCATTAAATATATTCAAGAAGGAGATAGAAATATTTCTTAATTCCAAAGGGATCAAGGGATATGGGGAGAAAGTGGGAACAGCGTACTGAATTAGACGATCAGTCATGATGTTTTTTGAATGGATGAGCAGGCCCGAAGTATACAAGGCATACATTCTATGCCTTGGCTAATATAGGAAAGCATGCCATACGCCTTCTTAACCACCTTATCGACCTGTCCTGCCACCTTTAAAGAACTGTGGACATACACTGCAAGATCCCACTGTTGCTCCTCATTACTCAGTATCCTCCCATTCATTGTGTATTGCCTTGCCTTGTTGCACTTCCCAAAGTGCATTACCTCACACTTCCGCAGATTGAATTCCATTTTCCACTTTTCCGCCCAACGGACCAGACCATCTATATCTTCCTGCAATCTAAATCGAATGGCTATTTTTTGTATTCTGTTTCTGTTTCCTTGTAATCCCTATACCTTTGCTCATCCAGGGCTTTGGATACCCTTTCCTTTACCCCTCTTGGGAATGTGTCTTGGCTGTACCCAAATTATCCCCTCTTGGGAATGTGTCTTGGCTGTACCCAAATTATCCCCTCTTTGAAGACCTTCCATTGCTCATTTACTGTTTCATCTGCCAGTGTTTGATTCAAATCAGCCTGGGCCAATCCATTTTCAACTCAGGTATTAACCCTCCTGCAGTTGAATATTTTCACATTTAATTCTATTCCTGCTCTAAACCTAATGTTAATGTGATCACTGTTTTCCAAATGATTTGCACCCACTTCATTCTCCCCAACTAGATGCAGAATTAACTCCCTTCCTAGTTAGGTTAGAAATGTACTGATCAAAACACTTCTGTTGCACATATTTCAGGAATTCCTCCCTCTCTTTGCCATTTACACTGTTGCTGTTCCAGTCGATATTAGGATAGTTGAAGTCCCCCATTATATCACTACATAAGGGCTTTAGAATTTTTCTACAATCTGCCGTAAAATCTCCTCCCCCTTCTCCATCTGCCTATTTGGTGTCCTATAGTAAACACCCAACAGTGTAATGATTCCTCTATTTTTCCTTAATTCTAACCAAATAGATTTTTGAACCTTAAAGTACATCATCCCTTTCAAGTCCTATAACGGTAGGTTTAATAAATACTGCCACCCGCCATCCCTTATTTTTAACTAGCCCTATTGTTTCTGAATTCTTTGTAGCTAGGGATGTTAAGTTCTCAATCCTCTCGTTGTTTGAGCCAGGTCTCAGTTATTGCTTGAAGGAAGTGAATGGAGTTGAAGGAGAAGTTGTTCAATGTTCATTGAAAACTGTCGGCGAGACATTGGTCATCTCAATTTCTCTGCTCCCCTCACTCACTCTAACCTGTCCCACTCTGAACTTGAGGCACTCCGTTCTCTCAGGTCTAACCCCGACATGGTCATCAAACCTGCAGACAAGGGTGGTGATGTTGTTGTATGGCGTACCGACCTCTACCTTGCAGAAGCTCAACACCAACTCACAGGCACTTCTTCCTACCTCCCTCTGGACCATGACCCCACCACCAAACATCAAGCCACTGTCCAAAGGACTGTCACTGACCTCATCTCCTCTGGAGATCTTCCCTCTACAGCTTCCAACCTCATAGTCCCGCAACCCCGGACAGCCCGCTTCTACCTCCTTCCCAAAATCCACAAACGGGACTGTCCCGGCAGACCCATTGTGTCAGCCTGCTCCTGCCGCACTGAACTCATTTCTTCCTATCTTGACTCTATCTTTTCTCTGCTGGTCCAGTCTCTTCCCACCTACATCCGTGACTCTTCTGACGCCCTACGTCATTTTGACAATTTCCAGTTTCCTGGTCCCAACTGCCTTCGCTTCACTATGGACGTCCAATCGCTCTACACCTACATCCCCCACCAGGATGGTTTAAGAGCTCTCCGCTTCTTCCTTGAACAGAGGCCGAACCAGTCCCTATCCACAACCACCCTCCTCCGCCTGGCTGAACTTGTTCCGCAGTATTTTGCTTTTACTGAGTTGACTCAGATGTGTCCCTTAACCATTTTACCCCACCGAGACGTTCAGGTCAGACTCTCGAATTAGAGTAAAAGAGGGAAGGTGTGAGCTCAGCTACCTACAATAATTCTCTTGCTGCCATTTCTTGTGGATCTGCAACATTCTTTTCTGGAGCCTGGTCCTCTTTATCTCTAATTTCCGTATTTGATTCTGCATCTTACTCAGGGACTTTGCACTGCAGGTCTTTCTGGAAAACAAAATTGTGCAGACACAGCAGGTTATCACAATATTGAGGACTGTGCTTAGTGCCTACTGCAGGCTACCTCACTACCTTTGCAGGCACCAAAACTACCCCTTCACCATTCCAATGGTTTGGTCAATGCATATCCTATTCTAATAAGAGTGTTATTGTATCATTCCTCTGCAACAACAGTGGTCTTACAAAGTGATGCCATAAGCCACGGAAGGAGAAGTTTGCCCTTGTCACCCAGGAGCCATCCTATGAGTTACCCTTTCAGTTGGAAGAGAGCTAGGATACTCGAATACTGAAGAATGAATGTGTTGTGATTGCAAACATTAACGGCCAAGTATACCCATCTATTGTTGCACCAAACCCCCTTTCTGGAGTAACTGTTAATGAATTCAGCAATTCTCAACAGTTTGTTATAAGAGGGTGCCTTTGTCTTTTGCCATTTCAGTATTAATTCTCCAGCTGATTGTTGAGGAAATAGCTGTAAGTTCACAAGTTTCACAACTAAAATAGCTATCGGGGACTGTGTCAATGATAATGTCTGATTGACAAGTAATCTCGCCATCTGATTTACACATACTGGTTTCCTGATTTTTTTTTCAGAGTAGACGTACAGTTGTGTGGGATTTTACATGATGAATGGATCCAAAGACATTAAATTAACTAATTAACTAGTCCATCAGTCTGTGTCAACTATTACATTTCCTGTGTTGTAACGCTTGATTACTCAGAGATTGGTTTGTATTCAAAATCATCAGGTGTGTCACCTGAGAAAAGAAAGGGTCACTGACTCAAAACGTTAACTCTGCTTCTCTTTCCACAGATGCTGCCAGACCTGCTGAGTGGTTCCAGCATTTCTTGTTTTTATCTCAGTTATTGCCACTGGGCTGAATTTGTGGAGGAGGCGGGGTTCCCAGGACTGGGCCGAAAAGCTGGGGGGACCCCCGACTTGGTCCTTTCGTGTCCTGCTGGAGTGATGCTCCATCATTTTGCTGTTTATGTGCCACGCACTGGGATCCCCGTCCCTTTAAAGAAAGGGATCTCACCTCCAAAAAATGTCAGCCAATCGCAGGGCCGAGAACTGAGCAGCAGTGGCAGTGCCAGCGGTGGCCACCGCCAGTACTGCAGAGGCCTTGGACCCAGGCCCAGTGCTGAAACCCTGGACCTCAGGTAAGTGAGGCAGAAATGCCGGGAACAGACTGGAAGGCCCCGGCAAGGGGGAGGGAGGGCCATGAGAGGGTGGGTATGAAGTCCAGGGGGGAGGATGGGGTCCATGGAGGTGGAGATTTTGCCGGTGGGGGTCCTCTATTAATCGGCCACTTAAGGGCCTCAATTGGCCTCTGGGTGGATAGGACATCATCAGCCTATCCCGCATCCGGCAAAATCACTTGGCAATGGGGCGACGATGGGCCCTCTGCCTGGCCACTCGTCGTGATTCTATGGGCACTCTCGCCTTTGACCCTGCCTCAGGCGGCCCCACAAAATCCAGCCCATTATATCTTTTATTTTATATCTTTTATTTCATTTTATAAATTTAAATGTACCCTCCATTTCACTTTAAAAATTCAAATTTCCAGTAAGGGCTTGAAGCATTTTAAAAAATAGCGCCGGCACCTGTGCAGTGGCACTGGACGCCATTTCCGAGGATGGAGCACTGGCCTTCTCTACGTTATTGGGGCTGGTGCTCCGCCCGCGCCATGTAAATGGGCCACCGCATGAAATATCGCGGCGACTCCGCAGAGCACATCTCGCACGTGCGCCATGCGCATTTGAAGCTCTCCGCCGAGAACAGCGGCGAGCTATAAAAATTCAACTCACTGTGTGTATTTGCAAACGTCCACCTTTGTCTGCGTTATATTGATTCCACGACCAAAATTCTAACACAGAATATCTTGTTATTAACACATTGCTGTTTGTGGAATCTTGCTGTGAGCAAATTGGTTGCATTGCAATAGTGCCTACACTTCAAAAGTACTTAATTGGTTGTAATGTGCTTTGGGAAGTCCTGAGGTCATGAAAGGCAGGATATAAATGCAAGTCTTTCTTTTAATTTAGCAGCACCCATACTGATCAATTGCAAAATCTGGGAACTCTATCAGTTGCTGCCAGCCCTAAAGCTGCTGGGGAATGCAGCCAGAGCCAAGTCCATGACACCACGATTGGCACAGCTGGACAAGGGGCACATAGAAGACTGGAACAGCAATACTGTTAGGAGATTCAATAGTTAGGGGAATAGACAGGCGTTTCTGTGGCTGCAGATGTGAATCCAGGATGGCATGTTGCCTCCCTGCTGCCAGGGCAAAAATGTCACTGAATGGCTGCAGAGCATCATGAGGGGGGAGGGTGAACAGCCAGCAGTCGTGGTCCACATTAGTACCAACGCCATAGGTAGAAAGAGGGATGTGGTCCTGCCGTCAGAATTTAGAAAGCTAGGTAGGAAATTAGCAAGCAGGACCTCAAAAATAGTCATCTCCAGATTATTCCCGGTACCACGCACAACTGAGTATAGAAATAGGAAGGTAAAGCAGATGAATGCATGACTGGAAAGATGGTGCAGAATGGAGGGTTTTAGATTCCTGGGACATTGGCACCAGCTCTGGGGAGATGGGATCTGTACAAGCAGAATGGATTGCATGTAAATAGAGCCGGGACCAATTTCCTTGCGGGGGGATTTGCTAGCGCTATTGCGAAGGGGTTAAACTGACTTGTCAGGGGTGTGGGGACCAGGCAGTAATACTAGAGAGGAATACCAAGGTGCACAGAATACTGGGAGAGACAGATAGCACTAGAAGAGGAAAACATAAGTTTAGATGGGTTCAGAGTAAAAGAGAAAGTAATAAAGGCTAAATTAGGTTTCCTGTGCATGTATGTAAATATGTGGATTGTGGTAAATCAGATTGGTGAGTTGCAGGCGTAGCTAGCCACAGGGAAATGTGGTGGTGTTTGGCTCAAAGAAGGGCAGGACTGGGTATTAAATATTCCTGGATATAAGGTGTTCAGGAAAAATAGTATAAGAGAAAAAGGGGGAGGGTAGCAGCATTGATTCAGGAGAATATTGCAGTGCTGGAGAGAGACAATGTCCCAGAGGGGTTGAGGACAGAATCTATTTAGTTAGAGCTACAGAACAAAAATGGTGTAATTACATTGCTCAGTGTAGTCTATAGGCTACCAACTAGTGGGAAAGATGAAGAGGAACAAATTTGCAAGGAAATTACAGAGAAGTGCAAGAATTATTGAGTAGTTATAATGGGGGTCTTTAATTTTCCGAATATATACTGGGATAGTAGTAGTGTAAAGGGCAGAGAGGAGCAAGAGTTCCTACAATGTATTCAGGAGAATTTTCCACAGCAGTATGTTTTCAGTTCAATGAGAAGGGATGCATTGTTAGACCTGGTTCTTGGGAATGAGGTGGGTCAAGTCGACTAAGATACCTAGGTCTCTTTCCACTTCATCTTTAACTATTTCAATAGCACTCATGGTGTATTGATGTCCATTCTATATGCAGTACTTTGGATTTGTCTAAATTAAATTTCATCTGCCATTTATTTCCTTATATACTTAGATCTGGATTTTATGCTCCACGAGAAGGCAGGTTTTTTGGTGGGGTATTGCCGGAAAATCAGCACATAGTTGTCCGCCACGGAACTCAATGCTGTAATGCCAGTTACCGATTTCCTTGGCGACGGCAAAGTTCCGTGGCAGCACCTCCACTGCAATGCCACGGGATCATAATTTAAATCTGTTACATACTGTTTTGCATGAATTTGCATCTAATTCACTGCAATCCTACCAGACTTTCGCAATCTTATGCATGATGTGTGGTACTCACATACCTTCACTTTCCCGTCTTTGAAAAGCTGATGCCATCGAGGTGAGAGTCCTCGTTGCTTCCAAAGGTTAGGTAAGTTAACCGTTGCTATTTTGTGGCTTTTTTTTTTCACATCGGACATTGCCGCCAAGCTCAATCTGCAGATGTGAGGGGAGGGTGGAACTCTGCAGGTGGAAGCGGTTGGGGGAGAAGGGGGAACTTTGTAAGTAGATACTGTTGGGGGAAGGGGGAACTCTGCAAGTGGATACTGATGGAGGGAAGGGAGAACTCTGCTAGTGGATACTGTTGGGGGGGTGGGGGAAGGAGGGAACTCTGCAAGTGGATACTGTTGGAAGGAAGGGGGAACTTTGCAAGTGGATACCATTGGGGGAAGGGGGAACTTTGCCAGTGGATACTGATGGAGGGAAGGGAGAACTCTGCTAGTGGATACTGTTGAGGGAGAGGAAGGAGGGAACTCTGCAAGTGGATACCCTTGGGGGAAGGAGGAACTTTGCAAGTGGATACTGTTGGCGGAGGGGGTGCTAGTGGGGAACTCTGCTTGTGGATAACTCTGCTAGTGGATACTGTTGGGGGGAAGGGGGGAACATTGCAAGTGGATACTGTTGGAGGGGGAAGGGGGAACTCTGAAAGTGGATACCGTTGGGGGAAGGGGGAACTCGGCAATTGTATATTGTTGGGGGGAAGGAGGGAATTCTGCAAGTGGATACTGTTGGGGGAAGGGGGTACTTTGCAAGTGGATACCATTGGAGGGGGAAGGGGGGAACTTTGCAAGTGGATACTATTGGGGGAAGGGGGAACTCTGCAAGTGGATACTGTTGTGGGGGCGGGGGGGAAGGGGGATCTCTGCAAGTGAATACTGTTGTGGGGGAAGGGGAGAGCTCTGCAAGTGGATACTGTTGGGGGGAAAGGGGATCTATGCAAGTGAATACTGTTGTGGAGGAAGGGGGAAACTCTGCAAGTAGATACTGTTGGGGGGGAAGGGGGGAACCTTGCAAGTGGATACTGTTTTGGGGGACGGGAGGAACTTTGCAAGTGAATACTGTTGTAGGTTGTTTTTGTGGGGGGTCCAGTACAGGTTACTTAAATGGTATTGGTATGGTCACAATGGCTCGCACTTATTGAAAAGTTGTGAGAGCAATATCAATCCATACCATAGAGCTCATGCATGAATCCTGCAGAATCAAAATCAACATAGATCTTTTCCCAGATAAGTGTACTTTACCTTTTGAAGGAAACGGATGGCAGAAGGAGGATAGAGATGGGTACCATTCATCTTGTTTTCCTGGATCCCCTGGCTGTGCTAAGGCATCTCCTCCAGAGGCGGGTCCAAGAGGCAGCTGTGGTTTAAGAGGAAGCTCCTAGACCAGGGTTGTCCAACATACAGCCCACGGGCCAGGATCCTGCCCACCAACGGTTTCCATCCAGCCCGCAGATGTAAACTGTATCCTGGGGGCCATTCCTCAACCTCTCCAGGGATCCCTGAATGGAGATGAGAAATTTCCCTTCATCTATCCAGAAGACTACACATTGCTATAAGTGTGCGAGCAAATATTGACTACTTGTGCAAGCACAAAAATGGCAGGTTTCGCACTAAATCAGTGCCCAACATAGTGAAGAGAAAGTAAGTCAATAAATTAGTCTTCTCATTTAAAGCTTCTTTACAAAAATGTACATTTGTTGCTGTTTTGATTACTATTAAGATAAATTTTAATGTCTTTATCTTTCCAAAATTTTCTCATCGGCCCCCCTTGTAAGACAAAAATTGTAATGTGGTCCCTCACAGGAAAAGGTTGGACAACCCTGTCCTAGTTGTCAGTATCAGCAACCTCTAAAGCAAAGAAGAGCCCAGATATGCCAGCAAGTCTATAGGACTCAAATGACATGCCTGCAGATGTCTAAGCGTAACTGTCAGAGACGACTGTGGCTTTTCAGAGAGGCCATCACAGATCTCTGCACACTGCTGAACAATGATTTGCAACCAATGGGTTTTGATGGTCATTCTATACCTGTAGCCCTCAAAAGTACCATGGCCCTAAACCTTTACGCCTCTGGATCATTCCAGGGATCCACCAGCGACATGTGTGGGGTCTCTCAATCTGCAGTGCACCACTGTATTAAGGAGGTAAGCAATGCTCTGTTCAGGAGGGCCAGCGACTATGTACGCTACAGAACAGACCCTGACAGTCAGGCTGAGAAGGCCATTGGATTTGGGGCCATTGCAAGATTCCCACAGGTCCAAGGTGTGATTGACTGCACACTTGTGGCCATCAAGGCTCCCATGGACCAACCAGCTGTCTTCATAAACAGAAAGGTGTTTCATTCAGTTAATGTCCTGATAGTATGCAGCCACAGAAAGTGCTTCCTACAAGTGTGTTCCTGGGAAGCTGCCATGACTCATGCATACTTCGGCAGTCCCAGTTGCCACTGCTTTTCACTCCCCGTGCTCCCCTTCAGGAGTGGATTCTTGGGGATAAAGGCTACTCCTTGATGACATGACCAGTAAGGAACCCCAGCAATGATGTGGAAGAGTTTAGTTTTTTAGATTTAGAGATGCAGCACTGAAACAGGCTCTTCGGCCCACCGAGTCTGTGCCGACAATCAACCACCCATTTGTACTAATCCTACACTAATTCCATATTCCTACCACATCCCCACCTGTCCCTATATTTCCCTACCACCTACCTATACTAGGGGCAATTGCTAATGGCCAATTTACCTATCAACCTGCAAGTCTTTGGCATGTGGGAGGAAACCGGAGCACCCGGAGGAAACCCACGCAGACACAGGGAGAACTTGCAAACTCCACACAGGCAGTACCCAGAATTGAACCCGGGTCGCTGGAGCTGTGAGGCTGCAGTGCTAACCACTGCGCCACTGTGCCGCCCCGTGTTACAACGCTTGCCATGGATCCATCCGAGCGATCATCAAGCAGGTCATTGGTGTGCTGAAGATGCGCTTCCGTTGCCTCGATAGATCTGGTGGAGCCCTTCAGTATGGACCAGACAGGGTTGCGCACATTGTTGTAGTCTGCTGTGTTCTACACAGCATCAGACTCCGGTGGTGGGGGGGGGTGGGTGGGGCGGGTGGTCTTGCAAGATGAAAAAATACGAGAGCATGAGACATCCTCCGATGAAGAGGACACAGAGGGCACACAAAACCAAGCACATATGGAAAATCAGAGAGCAGTGATGGAGGTCAGACGTGGTGAGCAGCGTGCAAGGGAGGTAAGGCAGAGACTAATAATTGCGCATTTCCACAATCCATGAATTTCCATAAATATATTTGCTACCAAAACTCACCATCATGCATGTGGTCTCAAGTCCTCTGCCTCTGTACTATCTGTCTCTCCAGCATGACTGGCAGCAACAAACTGAGCCAGTGCCCATGTGATGTGATTGATGCAATTGAACATCAGGCATATTGGCATGGTAATGATGTCAGTGGTCACACTGGCAATGCTGTAAGGCTTATAATGGAATTTCAGGAGATGCAATCACTCCATGGTGGAATTTGGTTTTCAGACAATAAATGCTGATGATTGGCAGTCAAACACATTTGATTAAAGTAAACATGACATACAAACATACAAATTAAGAGCACAAGCAGGCCATTCAGCCCCAATTGTCTGCTCCGCCATTCAATAAGTTCATGGCTGATCTGTTTGTGGCTCGAATTCCACACTTCCATCTACACCCGATAACCTTTGATTCCCTTGCCTAACAAGAATCTATCTACTATAATAAAAGCAAAATACTGCGGATGCTGGAAATCTGAAACAAAAACAAGAAATGCTGGATTCACTCAGCAGGTCTGGCAGCATCTGTGGAAAGAGAAGCAGAGTTAACGTTTCGGGTCAGTGACCCTTCTTCGGAACACGAATCTATCTACCCCCGCCATCAAAATATTCAATGATCCCACCTCCACCACCTTCTGAGGCAGAGATCCAAAATTTCACAATCCTCTGAGAGAAAAAAATTCTCCTCATCTCTGTCCTAAAAGGGTATCCCCTAATTTTAAAACAGTAACCCCTAGTTCTGGACTCACCCATAAGAAGAAACATCCTTTCCACATCAATCCTGTCAAGACTGTTCAGGATCTTATAAACTTCAATCAAGTCTCCCCTCACTCTTCTAAACTCCAGTGAAAACAAGCCCAGTCTGTCCAACCTTTCCTCATAAGACAACCTGCTCATTCCAGGTGTCAATCTAGTAAACCTCCTCTGAACCGGCTCCAATGTACTTACATCCTTCCTTAAATAAGGAGACCAAAACTGCACACAGTATTCAAGATGGTCTCACCAATGCCCTGTATAAATGAAGCATAACAATCCTGACTTTTATTTTCAATTCCTCTCGTAATAAAGGATAGTATTCCTTTAGCCTTCTTTATTATTTGCTGTACCTGCAAAACCTAAGTTTTTTTGACTCATGCACTGGAACACCTAGATCTCTCTGCACCTCAGAATTCTGCAGTCATTCTCAATTTAAGAAATACTCTGTTTTTTTCATTCTTCTACCAAAGTGAACAACTTCACATTTTCCCACATTATATTCCATCTGCCAGATTTTTGCCCACTCACTGAACCTATCTATATCGGTCTGCAACCTCCTTATGTCTTCTTCACAACATACTTTTCTACCCATCTTTGTGTCATCTGCAAAGTTAGTTACCATGTCATTGCTCCCCTCATCTAAGTCAATGATATAAATTGTAAAAAAGTTGAGGCCCCATCACAGATGCCTGCGGGACTCCACCCGTGAATACCCATGTGTGTCAAGGTGTTTCTTTAATACATTTCTGGGTGCTCCTTCGCGGTGTAATCTCTGAGCTAGCAGCTGGACTGGAGGCAGGCTGCTGATCAGGCTGTCCCTTGGCCTGTGATGATGTCGGCGGTTGTCCTCCTGGTGCCTGAAGCCTGGAGGGCCCTGGCTGACTGGAGGATTCCTGCATTGATGCCAGACTTTCCTTAGGCATCGCGTCTGCTTGAGCTGGACTCACTGGAAGAGGGACTGAGGAGCCCATGTCCACGAGGCTCATTGGAACCTCCTTGTTCTCCATAGAGGGACTAGGAGTGGGAAAATTCTCCAGGCTCCTGGTCCTTCTTTTGCCCTGCCACTGCTGACCTCTCAATGGATGAAGCCATGCGTTTACATGCCAGGGACATGGGAGCAGTCATGGCATGGATGGACTCCTCCATCATCTGTTCATAGCTGCACATAACTTCTGGGATCTCCGCCAGATGTTGCTTTTCCAATCCCTGCAACTCCAGCATGCCCTGTGCTGTCGACACCAGAGGCTTGTAATCAGCCTGGGGCTCAGCATTGCCTGGACACCCACAGTCCTCTGACTGTCAGAGGCTTCTCTGCTGCAGCCATCTACTCGGGTGCAAGTGTGGTGCTCTCACCAGCTTGTGACCCTGAATCTCATGCTGAGTGGATACCCACCGAGGTGAAAGTATCTGCGCTGGTGGAAGGTGCAGGAGGGTCATGGGATGGTGCATCCTGTAAGTGTTCGATGTCTTCAAGGGTTGTTGTCATTCCATCATTGTCTCTATTCACTTGCGAGCAGTGCCCTGCAAGATACAAGGTAAACAACAGACATTTAGGTGTTATGGTACGCATGTCCCAATGATGACAGCATTGCATTTCTCTATAAAATGTAATTATGATTCATTCTGTGTTTGTCAAAAATAACTCTCTCAAAATGGGACCCCGAGTTTGACATCATATGTGGTACGTCCTCCTTGGCTCCCAGCTAACTCCAGCACCTCCTCTTTGGTCTAAGACAGAGGCCACAGATTAGGCACCCAACCACTGGTCCTGGCCACATCCCTGTTGTTGTGGTCCCTCTTCTGAAAGATCAAGGATGCAGCTATTGTTAAGTTCCAAACGTATCTCCATCACTTAAAATACTAATATGGGCCCCTATTCTGCAACCATCTCTGCTCTCATATTGACACTACTTGTCATGGGTCTCAATTGGACTAAGTTAGAAACGAGGGAGACTGGTCTCACTTATGCAGTCAGTCATCTGCCATCATTATGCTATGACCTTCCAATCATTGGAATGGGTGTGTCAACCATGTGCCTTTACGCTTGCGGGCAAGCAGATCGTAACAAGCTATCTGGAACCGCGCAAATTATCTTGGCTGAGCGTAGGAGGTCATTGACCTTCTTCCTGCACTGCACCCAGTTACAATGATCCCATAACTATTGACCTTCTCTGCAATTTCCGTCCAGGCTTGCTTGGTCAGGTGGGAGGACCTCTTCTTGCCATTGTTGGGAAAGAGGACCTGCTGCCTTTCCCTTGCAGCCTTGAGGAGAATCAGCAGGGAAGCATCAATGAACTGTGGGGCTACCCTTGCTCTGACATCTGATGATGCCGGAGGGCTGCTTGCTGAGTAACAAAATTATTGCAAACCACAGAAGTGCTTTTTCAAAAAGCTGCTGTTCAATGCATGGAGAGTAACTGCAGGGCTCATAGCCTTTTAAAGATGGTGCCAGCACCTGCTCCAACATCAGGTGACCCCGTTAACGGGTTGCCAATGTCACCCACCATGTGATTGGGGAGGACGGCCACCGTCATTATGCTAAATGGCAGCCCGCCGTGTAACCACGGCAGCGCGGTTGCTAACAACACAGGCTGGACCTCCACTGCCGCTCCTCGTGGCAGGATAATAAAATCTAGCCCTTGGTTTGCCTGTTTCACTCTGAAATTTCTGAACTGCTTCCTCTAATCCCACTGCAACGTGCATTAAGAATCATCAGCGAATTTGACCATTTTGCATCATGTTTATGGGTCCAGAGTAGGGAAATTCCTTGGAAGTCCTCCTGCTCTGCTGGTGTTTCTTTGCTGGAAGAGAGGCGCAAATCCCAATAAAATGCTTTGTCTTGCTCGTAAGAAGCTGTGATGAAATAAGCAATGAATTGGAGGAATTACGAAAATAAAAAGCCAACTATTAAACTGAACCACAAGAATATAGGCAATTGAACCACAGAAAAAATGAAGTAGCATTCAGGTGACCCCTCCTGTATTGACAATACACACCTCCATCTGTCGAGGATGAAACTCATTAATCTCATCTGAAATAGCTCTGTGGAGAACACATTGAAATTGAAAGGAGCACCATTACATATTGATGACTCCTATCTACATGAATGAACTATGGAGAC
This sequence comes from Heterodontus francisci, assembly GCF_036365525.1. Classification (NCBI taxonomy): domain Eukaryota; kingdom Metazoa; phylum Chordata; class Chondrichthyes; order Heterodontiformes; family Heterodontidae; genus Heterodontus; species Heterodontus francisci. The sequence continues at coordinate 242,556,062 of NC_090371.1, forward strand.
AGACTGACTCACAGCCCAAACCAAAATGAATAGGTGTAAAATAGCACCATTATAACAGAATGGTGCCTATTCAGACATCAATAGATAGCCATGGTTTCCATATTCTGGACCATTGTGTGGTCACACCAGTGGAGAGGAGCATGTGTCACCTAACAGAAACACAAATGTGATGGATTTTACCTTAAAATAGACCTGTCTGCAGAGAGGAGAGATCAAGCTAAGGCCACTGAAAGCCAGTTTCCAACCAGACTCCCACCTATGAAGGTAAACCAAATTCACATCACCACTATGGACTGAGTTTTAATCACCAGAACTCTACAACACCTCAGCAAGTTCAAGACTGTAAACATCCAGGGCTGCTACTTTAAACAGATTTTCCTCCTGAGAAGACTCAACAATATTCTGTAAGCCATGAGCTCTTATATCACTTTGGAATTTAAATTGCATCTTATCTTTTTTTCTCTATCTATCTGTTCTTGTGTATGCATTTGTATGTGTGATTGTGTGAGTGGTGAAGGGTGAGACCATTTCGGGAATTGTTTAAAAATAAATAGTTCTCTTCCTTTTTTTAGCCCACAAGAAAGCCTGTCATTTGTCTGTTTACTTATCCTAAAAACACTCAGGGACTAATGCATTTTTTTAAACAAAACGCGATTGGGGTCAGTTGGGAAGTGAGAAGGGGAAGCCACCCACACCACTCACCACCTGCCTGTAACAGCATAAACAAAGTTTCCACTGCACACCTTTAATGCCAGCAGAGCAGCAGTGGCTCTGAAGAATTTTCTGGTCCAGGTATTTTATGTACATAGGAAAGCATAGTGCACCTAATATCAAGTCCTGGGAGACCTTTCATGACCTCAGTACATCTCAAAGTTAATTTACACACAACACGGTCCCAGAAACAACAATATGGCAATGATCAGATAATCTGCTTAATGGTACTTGTTGAGGGATAAATATTGGCTAAGACACTGGGGAGAACGCCCCTCCTCTCCTTTAAAGTAGTGACATGGGAAGTTCTACATTCACTTGCGAGGGCAGTTGGGCCCTTTATTTCAGAAACTCATCCAAAATGCAGCACCTACATCAGTGCAACACTGTCTTAGGTGCGTCAGCCTTGATTTTTGTACTCAAGTCATGGAGTGGGTCTTGAACCTACAACTGTTTGATTTAGAGATGAGAGTGGTACAATTGAGCCACAACTGACTGTGGGCTCTCGTTACCTGTGTACCTTGGACTGTTTGTGGTATCAGCACGTGATGAGTTAAAACAGCTTTCATCTTTGCTGAACAGGAATGTTTGTGAAACAGGCCTAAGGCAAGGATGAGGAATTGAAGGAATGTGTGAAGGCCATTCATTCATGTCTTGAGGGTCTGGGATGTTGCTCTCGTCATCATTTATAGTCATAATGTGATTTAAGAGCTTAAGTGGACCATATAGCCATGGTAACAGAATGATTAGAAGAGATTGAGATGGGGCTAAGTGTATCTTCCTGGCTCCATGTTGTTATATCTGATGTTGCATTGCATGTCTTTCGATGTTTTGTGATTTAGTGGCATTATGCATGGAATGTAGAGATCAGAGGTAAAATTGGTATAAGAATTTGAGTGAACCACTGTATGCTGTAGTCATGTTGGAATCATAGATTATGATGTATCTAGGCTCTTACAGTAAATTGTAAACTCAATAAGAAATAAGCATGTAATCATATTGGAACCATGTGGTATGATTTGTCTGAGAACTCATGTTGAACCATGTAATATGAGCTCATTAAAGATCTGGTTCTATTGTTGTTACAACGGATGTTTGTGTAATCTGGTGTTTAAAGTAACAAGCTGGAACAGGGAAGCAGTCCCAACACTGATCACGTAGGAGTAGTTGAAAAATGAAGAGTAAGGAATTGTAGTTGCGCAAGGATATGCATATGGGTGTTTAACATAGTGTTACATTGCTTTTTATCTGTTTAATTTTTTTTGCCTCATAAAATTTATTTGCTTGCTCCATTTTCCCATTTTGTGATTTTTTTCCTAGCAAGTGGCTTTCTGCCTTGTGAAGAATGGCAAGACAAGAGTTAAAGATGAGAAATGGATGTCTGTGAAAGGGATGGATTGTTGATTGTGGGACTGCATTGTGCTGGGGTTTGGGACAGAGGTCAGGTGGGTTCAGAGTTTGCATGTCAGATGGCTGCACTTGTTCAGTTTAAGTGGTCTGTGCCTGAATCAGGCCATCCCAGGCATCCTGGGCACCTATGTGTTTAGCTGCTGGTGCTCTCGCTACATCATGCGCCTCCTCCATAAAGGCGAGTGCTCAGCACCTTCCTTATCCTGAAGGTCCACTCTTTACTACTGTGGTACTGTGATTATTATCATTCTGGATACCAAGGATGGCACATTCTGAAGAGCTCCCCCGGCAAAGAAAAATGTGTATGCTGTGGAATCTGAACTCCAGAACATGCATGGAAATCTGGGTCTTGCAGGTTATCTATCCGAAACTCCGCACCCCGCCTTCTCATTCTCTTCCTGTCAAGGTTGGGGCCAATGAGACTTTGAAATGTGGATCTATTGGTGGATACTGTAAATGTATAGTCACAGAACAGATATTATGCAGCACACAAGGAGGACTTTTGGCCTATTTTGCCTGTGCTGGCTCCGTGAAAGCTATCCAATTGTTTCTCCTGTACCTTCCCCATAACACTCCAAATTTTTCCCTTTCAACTATTTATAGAATAGAATAGAATCATAGAAAGCTTAAGGCACAGAAAGAGGCCACTTAGCCCATTGTGTCTGTGCCAGCCGAAAAACGATCCATCTATTCTAATCCCACCTTCCAACATTTGGTCCGTAGCCCCGCAGATTACGGCACTTGAGGTGCATATCCAGACTCCTTTTAAATGAGTTGAGGGTTTCTGTCTCAACTACCCTTTCAGGCTGTGAGTTCCAGACCCCCACCACCCTCTGGGTGAAAAAGCTTTTCCTCATCTCCCCTCTAATTTTTCTACCAATTTATTGTTTATTTATCCCTTTTGAAAGTTATTAATGAATCTGTTTCCACCATTCATTCTGGCAGTGCATTCTAGATCATAATAGCCTTGCCTAAAAAAAAACTCCCCATCTCGTCTCTGTTTCTTTTGTCAATTACTCAAATCTCTGTCCTCTGGTTACCAACCTTTCTGCCATGGGAAACAATTTGAGCTGATTTACTCTATCAAAATCCTTCATGATTTTGAAGCTGTCTATTAAAACTCCTCTTAACCTTCTCTGCTGCAAGGAGAACAATTCCAGCTTCTCTTGTTTCTCCACATAACTGAAGTCCCTCATCCCTGGTACCATTCTGGTAAATCTCTTCCGCACCCTCTCTAAAGCCTGCGGGTCTACTACCCATACTATTGTACAATGTCATGGAGATCTAAGGAGAGGATCAAGGGTTGAAAACCCTGCTTATGAGCTCACCAACTGTAACATTAGACTTCCTGTGACATTTGTATAATTGCATGCATTGTCTGTATCATTTATTCTAATAAATCAATCAGCGAAAGACTTTGCATCAAGATTTCTTATTTCTGGAATGATTCCAAGCTTGTCTCTCTTGCATTAGTTAACAGTCAGCGCCTCATAGGTCTTCGATGTGCGTTAGCTTCTTGTGGCTTTGAATATCACACCAGAAATAATGTGTAAGTAATATCCATAACAAATTTTACAAGGGAAGTGAAGAAATTCTTGGAAATAAAAAAATAAATCAAAGGGGAATTTCGAGTGGCACGAGTAGCTTCTTCCGTTCGAAAACCAGCACAGGCAAAAGGCATCAAATGACCTCATTCTGCATCATAAAATTCTACACCACAAAAGCCATTTCTACAATATGTTATTTTCTCTTCTATTTCTTGCATTTTTGAACATTACACATAACGAATAAGCTTGTGTAAATCTGACCTCATACCAAGATAATTGGGAGCAGAGGAGAAATCCAGGCACATGAATGGCAGGCTAAATTTTTCTACCATTTCCCAGGTGACTTTGTGGTGAATTCTGGGTGGATATGGGAAGAATGTGGAGCAGAGTGGCTTCACACTCATTCGGCAGTTCAAAACCTTTTAACAATTTCCCCCAGTCACCCCTCACAGGGTACCTGGCAGTAAAGGCCTGCTCGGGTCTGCAAATGAGACCTGACTCGAGCCTGACTGAACCCCATCTGACCCCAAGCCCGACCTGGCCCAAGACCTTTTATTTTTTCCCGCACCCAACCCGACCATCAGTTAACTTACCTTCTGTTTTTCACTTTGTTCCTTAACTGTACAAGCTTAAAATAACTGTAACAAAACCACCTTTAAAGTCCAAAAAGTAAATTAATATTAAAGTCACTTACCTGAGATGGTGATAGAACATGTCTGATCCAGCCCGACCCAAGCCCGAATGCCAGACTCGGAAGTGCAACCCGACCCAACCCGAACCCCACACATGTCATCAGGTCCGATCGGTTTGGGTCAGGTAGCAGGCCTTTACCTGGCAGCACCCACACCAATTCCACCCACCTCATGCAAATGAAATTAAAATATAATAATGAGGCCAAATATTGGATTTCCACTACCACCACCACCAGTGGACCACCTGAAAAAATTCCAGAAGAATTGATAGTTGCTGAGTCATGGTAACCTGGCAATATTATTGCTACCGATCTTGTCAAATAAAATCTATGCCAAATTAGGATTTTTAATTCATTGGTTGGAAGCTTACATTAAACTTCTTCAAAAAAAAGCTGGAATTTTACAGACAACATTTACAAAGACTTGGCCACATATAAAAATGGCAGCTTCCATTTCATTTGAACACCTTGCACATTCCAAGGCATCAAAGTCGAAACATGTCTGATTAGCCTGTACCCAAAACAATGGCTTGCTCTATTGATTGAACTACCTGAGGTTGCTTTCATTAGCAAGACATTCAAAGCCATCCTGGAACATGAGCATTGAAAGGATGAACCCCTCCAGGTGTAAACAGTGGCATCCTGAAGCACGGGAGACTGAAATTCCTAAACTTGAATCTCATTAGAAGGTACCAGAGAATACACTGAGACAGTCACGTGACTGTCTGTCCATCTCTGTGAAAGCTGGGAGTTTCCTTTGGACAAGGCAGACAAACCAGAGACCCAAACTGTGCAGAAGCCAGAAGGGCTGTCTCCCTCTCTCTCTCTCTCTCTCTCCAGAAGGCCGAGCTGGGTGTGTGAAGCCTAGCTGTCAATTGCGATATCCAAGACAAAGACACCAAGAAGGAAGCCCTCTGCTCAACTGTCTCCAAGAACAACAATCAACCCAGAACTTCAGGATCACGATCTCAGCCAGAAGACAATGGAATCACCCAATCCTACAGATTGTGTATTTTTTTTTATTTGTTCTGGACTCTAATCCAACCACAAATCTATTCTATTCTGTAATCTATTTGTGTGTGTGTGATTCTCATGTGTATGTGTCTGTGTGTGAAAGTGTAACATAATTTTTATTATTTTATTTAGATCAGGTTTAGATTGTTAAGTATAATAAACGCACCTTTTTCTTGTTTAAACTCATGAAAACCTGTTCAACTGGTTCTTTTACAATCACAGCAAAGGTTAAAGGTAAATCACTCACTGAAGTGGAAAGCACAGCCACTGTTTTAAAAAAAAAGGAATAAACCCTGTTGCAGTCAAATAAGAGGAACGACAAGAGGGGAGCCTTGTGACCCCTCCTCGCCTGGTCATAACAACCCTCTTAGGAATTTACTTGGTCAAATGTTGTTGAAGAATCATCATTTTTGCCTCCAACTTGCTACTTACCTATGCTGGTGTTGCAGATATTTTTAGGATCTTTAGTCATAAAGCATAGTATACATTTATGGTTTCATTAGGCGGTCCCTTGGACCTGTACCATGACGAGAATGAATAGGCAAGTGAAGGGCAGCAACATAAGTGACAGTCACAGCCCTAACTTCGGAAGAGGCAACGAAAGATCTAATAGCCAGCAGTGGACGCAGCTCATAAGGATTACACCTAAACAACATCTGTGTCAACTGCAAAACTATCTTTGGCAACTTCATCAAGTCATAAATTTGCTGGCATGTGGTTTTCCTTTCCAACTACCTAGGTTGTCATTTGGAAAACATTCTGATTTTTTTTTTACCTGAGGCATGGCAACATCTTGTCTAAATCAGTCTCCATATATTGCATCAATGCTAAGAAGAAAAGGAAAACATGTCTGTGTTCCTTCTTGTTTTATCACCATATTTTTCAATGCTGCTACAATTGCATGTCCTTTCAGTCCCAATCTCTTACTTCTCAGTGGCTCTAAGGTGTCTCACTAATACAGGAGCTTTAGGGACTGAGAGGTGTTTCCTTTTCTTTGGCTATTTGTCCTTTCAAAAGGAAGTAAAAGTATGAAGCCATATTGTTTCGCATTAGGATGAAATCCAACCCGAGTGCCAAAAAGGATGATCACGGGTCCAGAAAATAAGATACTATAGATCACATGAATGTTCCACTGCGTTCCATTCTTGAACATGCTTATTACAATGCACTGTTACAAGGTATGACCCGCTTTTATTAATCTTGGGTAACTTGCAGACATGGGTGGAACTACTTCCAGCATTAAGTAGCCATTCAAGGGATTCTGGAGGTGGTAGTCACTGCCGAGAACACTCCCTTTCCACTGAGCCTGGATCATACCCTTCTGGAATTCCTTCCCTCAGGAACAATGAAGCTTGATCCTTTCTTTCTCGATTTCAAACAATAACACTTCAACTGAAAATTCTGTAAATTTGGGAGCTTAGTACCCTAAAGAACCACCAATCTCAAACATTACAGTGATCCAGATTGCTTCAGCCACAGAATGGCTGCTTTGTTCTTTCAGCCACTGTAGTACCATCAAATTCCCCTCTTGCAGGCTCTAAATAGAAGTGGCAAATAGTACTCGGTGCCTGTCCTGAATATTTACTTACACCCATTGAGAAATACCCAACAGGCATAACTCTAGTCTTGACATACATCCAATGATAAACCTACTCCAGCAGAAAATCTAGTTAGGTATTTTCATTTTATGAACAGTTGATTTTACAATGTATTATTACATGATTTCAATTCAAAGATTATGTAATGACCAATTTAGTTTAGTTTAGCTTTTTTTAATATTCGTACCTTAATAAGCTACGCTCATCAGAGTGAGAAGTAATTTTGCTCATGTAAATCTCTACGTAAAAGAGATTCTCATGGGAATTGTAATTTGTGTCTAGAAAGAGAAAGAAATAAAGCTGTAAGAATTGTTACAGCAAGAGCTGTAAGTGTGGTTGAAATGTCAGGATCTTGGCATGTATGAATCAAATAACCAAAAATTTAATGCAATGTGGGATGAAGCAAGAGCAAACTTGTTTGTCACTGCACAATGATGTTCCTTCACCTTGATGATATTGCTACCGAGCCTTACATCAGTGGTGGGAAAGTTATTGGAAGGGATTCTGAGAGACAGGATTTATATGCATCTGGAAAGGCATGGCCTGATTAGGGATAGTCAGCATGGCTTTGTGCATGGGAAATCATGTCTCACGAATTTGATTGAGTTTTTCGAGGAGGTAACAAAGAGGATTGACGAGGGCAGGGCGATGGACGTTATCTACATGGACTTTAGCAAGGCCTTTGACAAGGTCCCGCATGGTAGGCTGGTCCAGAAGGTTCCAACACATGGGATCCAGGGTGAGCTAACAAATTGGATACAAAATTGGCTTGGTGATAGGAGGCAGAGGGTGGTAGTGGAGGGTTGTTTTTCCGATTGGAGGCCGGTGACCAGTGGTGTGTCGCAGGGATCGGTGCTGGGCCCTCTGTTGTTTGTCATATATATTAATGACTTGGATGTGAATGTAGGGGGCATGATTAGTAAGTTTGCAGATGACACCAACATTGGTGGTCTAGTGGACAGTGAAGAAGGTTGTCTAAGGTTACAACAGGATATAGATCAACTGGGAAAGTGGGCAAGGGAGTGGCAAATGGAATTTAATGCAGACAAGTGTGAAGTGATGCATTTTGGGAAGTTAAACCAGGACAGGCCATATACAGTGAATGGCAGGTCCCGAGGGAGTGTTCTTGAGCAGAGAGACCTTAGCGTGCAAGTACATAGCTCCCTGAAAGTGGCAACACAGGTAGACAGGGTGGTGAAGAAGGCGTATGGCATGCTTGCCTTCATCAGCCGAGGCATTGAGTACAAGAGTTGGGACGTCATGTTACAGTTGTACGTAACGTTGGTTAGGCTGCATTTGGAGTGCTGTGTGCAATTCTGGTCGCTGCACTACAGGAAAGATGTGATTAAGCTAGAGAGGGTGCGGAAAAGATTCACAAGGATGTTGCCTGGTTTGGAGGGCTTGAGTTTTAAAGAGAGATTGGATAGGCTGGGTCTGTTTTCCCTGGAGTGAAGGAGGCTGAGAGGGGACATGATAGAGGTATATAAAATTATGAGAGGCATAGATAGGATAGATAGCCAGAGTCAGTTTCCCATGGTAGGGGTGACTAAAACTAGAGGGCATAGATTTAAGGTGAGAGGGAGGAGGTTTAAAGGGGATCAAAGGGGTAGATTTCTCACACAAAGAATAGTGGGTATCTGGAATGAGCTGCCTGAGGAGGTGGTGGAGGCAGGAACAGTAGCAACATTTAAGAGGCATCTGGACAGGTACTTGAATGAGCAAGGCATAGAGGGATATGGAATTAATGCAGGCAGGTGGGATTAGTATAGATAGGCATTATGGTCGGCATGGACGCAGTGGGCCGAAGGGCCTGTTTCTATGCTGTACGACTCCATGACTCTATGACTCTATATCTGTCAGCATTACCTCTTGGATATTGTAATTCCCGTTTTCATTACTTGGGATTTCCTGAAGCCTGTTTTATTACTTGTCTAAATAATTCACTATGGGCTTGATTGCCTTGGGTTGAGGGTTGAAAGATTTGTATCACTTTGTGTTTTTTTTCTCTCTTTGCTTTCACTTTGCCTCGATACCTCTCTTCAGTAGGTTTCAATGGCCCCTGCGGAAATTGGCTTTTTGCTGCCATCACTGACCCATCCCCCATCACAATTCTACACTCAACCTAAATTTTCAGATTGTTTGATGTTCATGGAGACCAGTGGCCAAGTGCTGCTTATGAATTAGCATTTGCATAAGAATGTAGGAACAGGACCAGGCCATTCAACACCTTGAGCCTGTTCTGCCACTCAGTTAGATCATGTCTGATCGTGTATTAACTCTATTTACCTGCCTTGATTCCACAACCTTTAATGCCTTTGCCTAACAAAAATCTTTCAAAGAACAGTACAGCACAGGAACAGGCCATTCGGCCCTCCATGCCAGCGCCGATCTTGATGCCTGTCTAAACTAAAACCTTCTGCACTTCCGGGGTCCGTGTCCCTCTATTCCCATCCTATTCATGTATTTGTCAAGATGCCTCTTAAACGTCGCTATCATACCTGCTTCCACCACCTCCCCCGGCAGCAAGTTCCAGGAAATCACCAGCCTCTGTGTAAAATACTTGCCTTGCACATCCCCTCTAAACTTTGCCCCTCGCACCTTAACTTATGTCCCCTAGTAACTGACTCTTCCTCCCTGGGAAAAAGCTTCTGACTATCCAATCTGTCCATGCCACTCATAACTTTGTAAACCTCTATCATGTCGCCCCTCCATTTCCGTCGTTGCAGTGAAAACAATCCGAGTTTATTCAAACTCTCCTCATAGCTAATATCCTCCAGACCAGGCAACATCCTGGTAAACCTCCTCTGTACCCTCTCCAAAGCCTCCACGCCCTTCTGGTAGTGTGGCGACCAGAATTGTACGCAATATTCCAAGTGTGGCCGAACTAAGGTTCTGTACAGCTGCAGCATGACTTGCCAATTTTTATACTCTATGCCCCGACCGATGAAGGCAAGCATGCCGTATGCCTTCTTGAACACCTTATCCACCTGTGTTGCCCCTTTCTGTGGACCTGTACGCCCAGATCTCTCTGCCTGTCAATACTCCTACGGGTTCTGCCATTTACTGTATGCTTCCCACCTGTATTAGACCTTCCAAAATGTGTTACCTCACATTTGTCTGGATTAAACTCCATCTGCCATTTCTTCGCCCAAGTCTCCAACCGATCTATATCCTGCTGTATCCTCTGACAATCCTCATCACTATCCGCAACTCCACCAACCTTTGTGTCGTCCGCAAACTTAATAATCAGACCAGCTACATTTTCCTCCAAATCATTTATATATGCTACAAACAGCAAAGGTCCCAGCACTGATCCCTGCAGAACACCACTAGTCATAGGCCTCCATTCAGAAAAGCACCCTTCCACTGCTACCCTCTGTCTTCTATGACCGAGCCAGTTTTGTATCCATCTTGTCAGCTCACCTCTGATCCCGTGTGACTTCACCTTTTGTACCAGTTTGCCATGAGGGACCTTGTCAAAGGCTTTACTGAAGTCCATGTAGCCAACATCCATTACCCTTCCTTCATCAATCATCTTCGTCACTTCCTCAAAAAACTCAATCAAGTTACTGAGACACAACCTCCCCTCCACAAAACCATGCTGCCTCTCGCTAATAAGTTAATTTGTTTCCAAATGGGAGTAAATCCTGTCCCGAAGAATCCTCTCCAATAATTTCCCTACCACTGACGTAAGGCTCACCGGCCTGTAATTTCCTGGATTATCCTTGCTATCCTTCTTAAACAAAGGAACAACATTGGCTATTCTCCAGTCCTCTGGGACCTCACCTGTAGCCAATGAGGATACAAAGATTTCTGTCAAGGTCCCAGCAATTTCCTCCTTTGCCTCCCTCAGTATTCTGGGGTAGATCCAATCAGGCCCTGGGGACTTTTCTACCTTAATGTTTTTCAAGACGCCCAACACCGCCTCCCTTTTGATATCGACATGACCCAGACTATCTACACTCCCTTCCCTAAACTCATCATCCACCACGTCCTTCTCTTTGGTGAATACTGATGCAAAGTACTCATTTAGTACCTCGCCCATTTCCTCTGGCTCTGTCCTTGAGTGGGCCAACCCTTTCCCTGGCTACCCTCTTGCTATTTATATATGTATAAAAAGCCTTGGGATTCTCTTTAATCCTGTTTGCCAATGACTTTTCATGACCCGTTTTAGCCCTCCTGACTCCTTGCTTAAGTTCCTTCCTACTTTCTTTATATTCCTCAAGGGCTTCATCTGTTCCCAGCCTTCTAGCCCTTATGAGTGCTTCCTTTTTCTTTTTGACTAGGCTCACAATATCCTTCGTTATCCAAGGTTCCCAAAACTTGCCAAACTTATCCTTCATCCTCACAGGAACATGCCAGTCCTGGATTCTAATCAACAGACGTTTAAAAGACCCCCACATGTCAGATGTTGATTTACCCTGAAACAGCCGCCCCCAATCTAAATTCTTCAGTTCCTGCCTAATATTGTTAGAATTAGCCTTCCCCCAATTTAGCACCTTCACCCGAGGACTACTCTTATCCTTATCCACAAGTACCTTAAAACATACGGAACTATGGTCACTGTTCCCGAAATGCACCCCTACTGAAACTTCGATCACCTGGCCAGGCTCATTTCCCAATACCAGGTCCAGTACGGCCCCTTCCCTAGTTGGACTATCTACATTTTGTTTCAAGAAGCCCTCCTGGATGCTCCTTACAAATCTCACAATCTTAGTTTTGTAATTTTCAATTCACTGAGCCTCAGCAGCTTTTGGAGGAAGTGAGTTCCAGATTTTCACTATCTTTTGTTTGAAGAAGTGCTTTCTGACATCACCCATGAATGGCTAGCTCAAATTTTAATATTATGCTCCCTTGTTCGGACTCCCCCACTGGAGGAAACGATTTCTCTCTAAATACCCTACGAATTCTTTGATCATCTTAAACACTTCAATTAGTTCCATCCCTTAATCTTCTATATTCAAGCTATGTTATCTGTCTTCATAATTTAATCCTTTTAGCCCTGGTATCATTCAGTTTATCCTTTTAGCCCTGGGGGCGGCACAGTGGCGCAGTGGTTAGCACCGCAGCCTCACAGCTCCAGCGACCGGGGTTCAATTCCGGGTACTGCCTGTGTGGAGTTTGCAAGTTCTCCCTGTGTCTGCATGGGTTTCCTCCGGGTGCTCCGGTTTCTTCCCACAGCCAAAAGACTTGTAGGTTGATAGGTAAATTGGCAATTATAAATTGTCCCTAGTATAGGTAGGTGGTAGGGGAATATGGGGACAGGTGAGGATGTGGTAGGAATATGGGATTAGTGTAGGATTAGTATAAATGGGTGGTTCATGGTCGGCACAGACTCGGTGGGTCGAAGGGCCTGTTTCAGTGCTGTATCTCTAAATCTAAATCATTCTGTTAAATCTGTGTTTCACATCTTTCAAGGCCAATATATCCTTCCTGAAGTGTGGTGTCTCGAAGTGAATAGATCATTTTAGATGGGGTCCTGCCAGAGCTCTGTACAGCTGGAATGTAATTTCCACCTCTTTGTAATCCAGCCCCCGTGCAGTAAAGGACAACATTCGATTAGCCTTTTAAATGATTTTTGTACTTCTCCACTAGCTTGCAGTAAACCCCTAAATCTCTATAATAAAAACAGAAAGTGCTGGAAAAATCTCAGAAGGCCTGGCAACATCTGTGGAGAGAGAAGCAGAGTTAATGTTTCAGGTCAATGACCCTTCTTCAGAACTGGCAGACATAAGAAATGTAAAAGATTTTAAGCAGATAAAGCGGGGGTGGGGCAAGAGATAACAAAAGACAAGGTGTTGATAGGACAAGGTCACAGATAATCAGGGGGTTAGATAGGGTGGATAGTGAGAGTCTTTTTCCTCGGATGGTGATGGCAAACACGAGGGGACATAGCTTTAAGTTGAGGGGTGATAGATATAGGACAGATGTCAGAGGAAGTTTCTTTACTCAGAGAGTAGTAGGGGCGTGGAACGCCCTGCCTGCAACAGTAGTAGACTCGCCAACTTTAAGGGTATTTAAGTGGTCATTGGATAGACATATGGATGAAAATGGAATAGTGTAGGTCAGATGGTTTCACAGGTCGGCGCAACATCGAGGGCCGAAGGGCCTGTACTGCGCTGTAATATTCTAATTCTAATTCTAAAAATACCTGACCAGAAGGTCATGGAGCAAAGGCAAACAATATGTTAATGGTGTGCTGAAAGACACCCTACAGATAGGGTGTTAATGGACTGAAAACTGAACAGCCACAAGCACAAACATGAGAAAAAACAGTGGGTAAGCACAGTAGAAACAAACTGAACAAACTAACATAAAATAAACACAAAAAATAAAATATAAAATAAAGATAAAAGTAAAATGGGGGACCCGTCATGCTCTGCAATTATTGAACTCAATGTTCAGTCCGGCAGGCTGTAGCGTGCCTAATCGGTAAATGAGATGCTGTTCCTTGAGCTTGCATTGATGTTCAGTGGAACACTGCAGCAATCCCAGGATAGAGATGTGAGCATGAGAGCAGGGGTGTGTGTTGAAATGACCAGCAACCAGAAGCTTGGACTGAGCGGAGATGTTCCACACAGCCATCACCCCAATATAGAGGCGACCATATTGTGAGCAGTGAATACAGTATACTACATTGAAAGAAGTACAAGTAAATCTCTGCTTCACCTGAAAGGAGTGTTTGGGGCCTTGGATAGTGAGGAGAGAGGAGGTAAATGGGCAGGTATTACACCTCCTGCACTTGCAGGAGAAGGTGACGGGTGACGAGGTGGTGGGGGTAATGGAGGAGTGGACTAGGGTATCACGGAGGGAATGATCCCTTCAGAATGCTGACAGGGAAGGGAGGGGAAGATGCCTTTGGTAGTGGCATCATGCTGGAGGTGGCGGACATGGTGGAGGAAGATCCTTTGAATATGGAGGCTGATGGGGTGGGAAGTGAGGACAAGGGGAACCTTGTTGCGGTTCTGGGAGGGAGGGGAAGGGGTGAGGGTAGAGGTGCGGGAAATTGGCCGGACACAGTTGCGGGCCCCGTCAACCACAATGGGGGGGGGGAATCCTCAGTTGAGGAAAAAGGAAGACATATCAGAAGCGCTCGCATTGAAGGTAGCATCATCAAAGCAGATGCATCGGAGACGGAGAAACTGGGAGAATGCAATGGAGTCCTTACAGGAGGCAGGGTGTGAAGGAGTGTAGTCGAGGTAGTTCTGGTATTCAGTGGGCTTATAATGAATATTAGTAGACAGCCTATTCACAGAGAGAGAGATAGAGAAGCCAATGGAGATAGAGATAGAAAAGGCCCAGTTCCCGCACCTCTACCCTCACCCCTTCCCCACCCTCCCAGAACCATGACAGTGTTCCCCTTGTCCTCACTTTCCACCCCATCAGCCTCCATATTCAAAGGATCATCCTCCGCCATTTCCGCCACATCCAGTGTGATGCCACTACCAAAGGCATATGCCCCTCCCTTCCCCTGTCAGCATTCCGGAGGGATTGTTCCCTCCGCGACACCCTGGTCCACTCCTCCATTGCCCCCACCACCTCGTCCCCTTCCCACGGCACCTTCCCCTGCAAGTGCAGGAGGTGTAATACCTGCCCATTTACCTCCTATCTCCTCACTATCCAAGGTCCCAAACACTCCATTCAGGTGAAGCAGCAATTTACTTGTATTTTATTTCTATGTAGTATATTGTATTTGCTGCTCACAATGTGGTCTCCTCTACATTGGGGAGACCAAAGGGAGAATGAGTGACCGCTTTGTGGAACACCTTCGCTCAGTCTGAAAGCATGACCCCGAGCTTCCGGTTGCTTGCCATTTCAACAGCACCCCCCGCTCTCATGCTCACATCTCTATCCTGGGATTGCTGCAGTGTTTCAGTGAACATCAACGCAAGCTCAAGGAACAGTATCTCATTTACCGTTTAGGCACACTACAGCCTTCCGGACTGAACATTGAGTTCAATAACTTTAGAGTGTGATGGGCCCCGCATTTTACTTTTATCTTTATTTTTTTTTTTTTTGTTTATTTTATTTTAGTTTGTTCAGTTTGTTTCTACTGTGTCTACCCACTGTTTTTTTTCATGTTTGTGCTTGTGGCTGTTCAGTTTTCAGTCCATTAACACCCTATCTATACTAATGCTTTGTCTTTCAGCACACCATTAACATATTGTTTGCCTTTGCTCCATGACCTTCTGGTCAGGTATTCTGTGACCTTGTCCTATCAATACCTTCTCTTTTGTTATCTCTTTACCCCACCCCTGCTTTACTTGCTTAAAATCTTTTTCATTTCTAATATTTGCCAGTTCTGAAGAAGGGTCGCTGACCTGAAATGTTAACTCTGCTTCTCTCCCCACAGATGCTGCCAGACCTGAGTTTTTCCAGCACTTTCTGTTTTTATTTCAGATTTCCAGCATCCGCAGTATTTTGCTTTTACCCTAAATATCTATGCTCATCCACAGTGCCAGGTTTCTCACCATTTAGAAAATACTCTAATCAATTTTTCAGAGGCCTAAAGTGGATCACACTTCCTCTTATGTAACTCCGTCTACCACAGTTTTGCCCACTTGCCTAATCTAACAATGTCTATTTGTAACATTTTGCTCCCATTTACACCCAGCTTAGTGTTGTCAGTAAACTTGGATATACAGCTCTCTATTCCATCATCCAAGACATTTATAAATATAGTGAAAAGCTAAGGCCCCAGGACAGATTCCTGAGAGACATTGTTGATAGGTTTGATAGGGTTGATAGGTTAATTGGCCATTATAAATTGCCCCTAGTGTAGGTGGTAGGGAAATATAGGGACAGGTGGGCATGTGGTAGGAATATGGGATTAGTGTAGGATTAGTATAAATGGGTGGTTGATGGTCGGCACAGACTCGGTAGGCCGAAGGGCCTGTTTCAGTGCTGTATCTCTAAACTAAACTAAACTACAAGTCACATCCTGCCAACTGAAGTGCATACCCATTATCCCTACTCTCTGACTCCTACCTTAAACTAACCAAACCCTATCATTCCAACAGTTTGCTTCCGATTCTACATGTTCTCATTTTTGCTATCATTTGGTTATGTGGAACCTTGGGGAATACCTTCTGGAGGTCCATATAAATAGCCTCCATAGTCACTTCCTTATCTACTGCATTTGTTACAACTGGAGACAAGAATGTCACCTGCTGTGGTAGTTTTGTTAGCAGATCCATAAATATTTTGAAAAACGTGGTTTATACTGTCTTTTTTAATGGAATGTCAGGCCCCTAATGTTTCTGTCATTTCAGTTATAAAAGCATACACATTATAGGATAAAATCAATTACCATTCCAGTGATCTCCAGCTCTACGTTTGTTGAAATAGCCACACAAACATGGCTAGGATGTAGATATTGTTAGAGTCAAGTGAGGAGGGGTCGAAGGGCTTCCCTCTTTTCCCTCTCCTTGTTTGACCACAACAGGTTTAGTACTTTCTTAAAGTGGATATACTGACCAATTCAGGTATTTGATTACTTACTTGCTATGATCATAACAAGAACCAATTGGACAGCTTTTCTTGAATTAACAAAGAAAGAGGTTAGTTTTATTGTACCTAAACTGAACTCATGAAATAATAAACAACGTGCCAACTTTCACTCTCCCACACACACTTGTGGCTGAATTTTACACCGCCTCGGCAGGCTGGATGGTGGCATGGGGGCAGCGTAAAATTGAGCGTGAGTCTCCGGGAGGCCTTCCTGCCCTGCTCCCGCCTCCGGCCAACTTTACGGCAGTCGGGGGTTGGGGGGGAAGGAGAAATGGTCTGCCCGCCCCAGGCCAATCGAGACCCTTAAGTAGTCACTTAACGGCCACTTAAGGGCCTCTGCCCGCCTCCACAGGTATTTTACCTGTGGAAAGCAGACATGCTGGGGACATGAAAGGCCACCCAGCAATTGCACCCGGCCTTTCCATGCCCCGGGGGCGGGGGTGGGGGGGGGGGGAGTGCCATGGCAGTCAGGCACAGGGGACACAATTGAGGGCTGCCCCCACCTCCCAACCCAGTCCCGGGACCCAAGACGCCCCCCCCTCACCCCAAACAACCACCCTTGCCTCACCAGCATGACAGATCACCTCCTCAGCAAGGCAACCCCAACTTACCTGCAGTCCTGGCACCATGGCATCCTCCTCAGTTGGCTGGGCTGCAGTCACAGCAGTGGCCACTGCTCTTGGTGGCGCTGCTGGGACTAAGAGCTGCCAGCCCGATGATTGGGTGAAAGTCTCGGTACAATTAAAGCCTGGGGACCCGTAAAATGCGGGTTGGATCCCCAGGCTAGACGGAAGTGGGTTCACCACCGACTTTTATGTCGGTGGCGAAGTCCCATCTGCCTAAGGTAAAATTCAGCCCTAGAGGTTTACACACACATAAATAGGTTACAGAGTGGGGAAAGGTAGATTGATTGAGTTAGAGTCCATAGAAAAGGTATACGGTCTGTGGAGTTTAGTGATTCAGATAGATTCTAGCTGAATTCAGTGGTCCTGAGGCATTTAGTTTGAAGCGGTAGATGACTCTCTTGGAGTCTCTTGGAGATAGTGATGCAGATGATTTTCTCCAACGGGATTTCTGATTGTAGCTGGAGTATGCAAAGTGGTTAGTCAACAGGTAGGATTTGAAAGCTTTCAAGCTGGAATGGAGAGAGAGAGAGAGAAAGGGACCCCGGCTTAGGTCTGCTTGTGTCAGAGTTGTTTCTCCTCTGTTGCAGAGAAAACACCAGTTTAAAAAACACAGATGGGGAGGGATTTGTCACGTGCCAATCACTCAGTGATTCAAACATAGTAGTTGGCAGTATTTCTCTGCTTGCTGAAAAGAACAGGTAGTTGCTTTAAACTTCTTGGGTTACTGGAAAATGCAACCATTTTGTCTCCCTCCTCATTGTCATTTGCAATATAGGATACGGTGTTGCAACCTAGGTGATCATCTTAAGCTGCCAGCAGTCATCCTTTTTTTAAATGCTATTTTTAAATTTCTTCAAAAAAAAAGAAATTTAGATCTCCAGTCAGTGGACCAAAGAAAATTATCATTCGACAAAACATATTGGCATAACAATACACTGAGTTTTAATTCCAAGTTTCCGAGTTTGTGGGAAGAGAGCTTCTGCCTACTTCTTCAAGATTGTTGAAGTAATGGTGCAGGGACAGGAGTGGGAAGTCCCTGTGCCTCCGTCCTCAGTTGGTGTCCAGTGAAGTATTGGCGATAGTATGAATAACATGTGATAGAGGGGCCACTGTGGGTTCAGGGTGCTGCAGCAGCCCCACCCCATCCTGGCAGCCTTTGGTCAGCATTTCTGTTTGCTTCAGTGAGGGCTGCAAATGTACTTCCAATCTACCAGGTTTGTACTTACATAGTGTCTTTCACAACCACACGACATTTCAAAGTATTTTACAGCCAATGAAGTTGAAATTAGTTGGAATATAGGAAATTTGGCAGTCAATTCCTACACTGCAATGTCCCACAAACAGCAATGAAATAAATTACCAGATAATCTGTTCTAATGATGTTGGTTGAGAAATAAATATTGGAACATAGGGGAGAATTTTGATGAAAGGTCACAGACCTGAAACATTGGCCTGAATTTTACCTGTCCCGGTGGGTCCACGGTCCGGGAGGTGCAAGCGGGTGCCAAACTCACTCCCGCTCCACACTCAACTTCCACTCCAATCAAGCGTTAATTGTCCAATTAGTGTCTTGGCGGTGGATTACTGATTGAAAAAGGTGCGCCCGTGCGGGAAAGTGATTGTTGGCGGAAACAGGGCAAGAGCTGGAAGAAGGAGCTGAAAGCCATTTAAAATGGCTGGCAGCACCTTCAATAGCTCTGAATGGGCTGCTTTCTTCATGGAGGATGGTGGGAGGAGCAAGAGGTTGACACTAGACATATACCAGGCTGAAGGGAAAAGGAGTTGTCTTTTCAACTAAAGGGGCGACTCAGTCAATTGTCAAAAATTAACCACAAACTTTGGAGGACCAGAACCCGCTTGCAGCAATCTCAGAGAGAGCCAACCACATGGCCCCAAGTTTTACCGATGATTCCCTGCATGTCCCACTCCAGGTAGCTGAGGCAAGGTAGGAGGTCCTCTTCCCAGCAGACAGAAGGAGGAGGTCTTCTCAGGTCACCAAGAAGGCATGGATGGAGGCTGTGGAGGAGGTCAGCAGCTGGGGTGTAGTCAGGAGGACATGGATGCAGTGCCGCAAGTGGGACAAGGACCTTCTAATTCTCACCAGTGCAGAGGAGGAAGCATTGTTGCTTGCAGGGGAGGATGGAGACCACTCAGTTGCCAATGGTGAGGCCGGAGCACCTGGCCAGGAGGGTGAGTTCCCCAGAGTGTGGGTGGGGGTGGGGGTGGGGGTGCTGGCTCAGGCAAGGAAGGTTGTTTGCAAGTTCAAACTCACACATATATGGCCACATTGCATTCTATGGCATGTCCTTCAGTCTGGAGTGTTTCTCACTTCTAATCATTCTGTTTTCCCCTGCAGATGAAGCACAGCAACGGCCAGGCAACATCTCAGGGGCACATCCTCTAAGGAGGAGGAGTGGACCTCAAAGGGTGCAGTGTCACATCCTTTCCCCACACCAAGCACCAGCTCAGATACAGTCACCTCGGTTGGGCTGGTTGCCTCTTCGGATTTGTGGTCACAACCTGATGCCAGCACCGCACAAGGGCTGGACCAGCTGCCAGAGGCAGTATCAGCCAATGCCTCTGACACTCGGAGGACTGTGGGACGCCAGGCCAGTGCTGAGCCCCATGCTGATGATGAGCCTCTAAGGGCATTCATTCGGCAGGTGATGCTGCAGGTGCAGCGTGAGGTGCGTGGAGATCTGGCAAAGTTACCAGAGATGATGCATGCTCTGGCTCAGACTTTGGAGGTTTCCTTCCAGGCCATGAATTCAGCACAATCCCTGTCATCTGCGCGACTGGCTTCCTCCATTGACAGATTGGTGACTGCAGTGGAGGACCCAATCCAGCAGGCCATCCAAAGCCAGCCGAAGATGCGCAGAGACCTGCAAACCCTCACAGAGACAGTGAGCTCTATGCAGCAGTGCCTCAGTGAGCTGTCAACGAGGCTCCTGGGGTCTCCTCCAGGTGTTCATCCCTCTGAGCTCAGCAGGGAGGCCCAATTGAGCCTTGTGAGGGCACAGGATCAACATCTGCATGCATCTGTGGGCTGCTCTCAGGGTACTTCTGTTCTGTACAGCGGCTCCTTGTCCCCTCTGCCAGTGACATTAGCACCTCAGAATCCCAGGGTACATAGGGTAGTCCTGAGACTGCTCAGGGTCACTTCAACATGCCAGGACCCTCACAGCCTCAGCCAGCCCAGAGGATGCCTACCAAGGTCATCCCAAGCTACGGGGTATCCAGATCAGCCACCTGCCTCGGCCAAAACTGGCGGCGAGGCATCTTCAACACGCGTGAGCACTCAGAAACATTTTAAGAAATCACATTAAGTGCACTTAGGGTTCACTGGTGCAAATGGGAATTATGTTAATTTTGCTGTACTGTTCATAAAACATATTAAATTTCTGTATAATAAAAGCAAAATACTGCAGATGCTGGAAATCTGAAATAAAAACAAGCGGTACAGTGGCACAGTGGTTAGCACCGCAGCCTCACAGCTCCAGGGACCGGGTTCAATTCTGGGTATTGTCTGTGCGGAGTTTGCAAGTTCTCCCTGTGACCGCGTGGGTTTCCGCCGGGCGCTCCGGTTTTCTCCAACCGCCAAAGACTTGCAGGTGATAGGTAAATTGGCCATTGTAAATTGCCCCTAGTGTAGGTAGGTGGTAGGGAATATGAGATTACTGTAGGGTTAGTATAAATGGGTGGTTCTTGGTCAGCACAGACTCGGTGGGCCGAAGGGCCTGTTTCAGTGCTGTATCTCTAAATAAATGCTGGAAATACTCAGCAGGTCTGGCAGCATCTGTGGAGAGAGAAGCAGAGTTAACGTTTCAGGTCAGTGACCCTTCTTCAGAACTGACTTGGCTTATTTATATATCTCAAGTGACTGATGATATATGATGCGATCTTTTCCTTCTAACTCCTCCTCCTCAACCTCTTCACCCTCTACATTTGAGGATGCCTCGTGCTGAACCAAGTCCAATCATCCAGGGCCTCCCCCCTCTGCAGCGCCAGGTTATGTACATACATACGAACATATGAATTAGGTGCAGCAGTAGGCTACACGACCCCTCAAGCTGCTCCACCATTCAACAAGACCATGGCTGAATTGATTGCTCCACATTTCCACCTACCCCCAATAACCTTCCACCCCCTTGCTTATCAAGAATCTATCTACCTCTGCCTTAAAATGTTCCAAGTCTCTGGTTTCACTGTCTTTGAGGAAGAGAATTCCAAAGGCTCACGACCCTCTGAAAGAAAGAAATTTCTCCTCACCTCTGTCTTAAATGTGCGACCCCTTATTTTTAAACAGTGACCCCCTAGTTTGAGATTCTCCCACAAGGGGAAACATCCTTTCCACATCCACCCTGTCAAGACCCCTCATGTAAGGCGCAGCAGACAACAACAATGCGAGATACCCTTGCTGGCATATACTGAAGGGCACCACCTGAGTGCTCCAGACACCTAAATCTCATTTTTAGAAGACCCACTCTGGTGGTCACATGGCTCATATTGTACCGTTCCTCTGCTGCATACTGTAGGTTCCTCACAGATGTCATCAGCCATGTCTTCAGCTGGTAACCCCTGTTGCTAAGTATCCATCCTTGCAGGCACATGGGGGGCTGAATAGCACTGGCACCTGGGAGTTCCGGAGAATGAATGCATCGTGACTGCTTCCTGGATAACGAGCACACACCTGCAATATACTCTTACGGTGTTCACAGACGAGTGAAACCTCTTTCAATTAATGAAGGCCCCTGACTGACCTGCAGTTGCTCTGATGGCCGCATGTGTACATCAATCACGCCTTGGACCATGGGGAACCCAGCGATGGCGCTGAAGCCTCTGACTCTCTCGGCCTGACTGGCTGAGTTTGTCTGGAACTTGACAAAATGGTTGGCACACCTGAATATAGCATCAGTTACTACCTTTATGCAGTGGTACACTGATGATTGTGAGATTCCGCACATGTCTCCAGTGGAAGCCTAGAATGAGCCTGATGCGTAGAATTTCAGAGCGACTGTGACCTTTAGTGCCATCAGCATTGGATGTCCACCCACGCAGTTAGATCTGACCTCCACTGCCATCATCTCACACAGACATGTGACAGTCTCTCGGGACAGGTGCTGTCTTCTAAGGCACTGGCGCTCCAACATCTGCAGAAAGATCAACCACTGCCGGTACACCCTGCCTACTGGGTAGACTGGTCTCCTCACAGGTGTTTGCTCCCAGTGCACTCTGTGACCTACTGCCCCTCCCCCATAACCAGGCTGCAGTTGCCCAGCAGGTCACTGATTTCCTGGCCACTTGTCCGCCTTTCTCTCCTTGTGGCATTCTCTTCCTCACTAGAGGACCCTCCTCCAGAGTGGACAATGTCCATGGCTTCAGCGTCCCAAAGATGTAAAGAGGACAGCTATTTGCTGCCTGCTGCAAGGACAGACAATCGCAACCTCCCTATCCTACACAGGATAAATCACTGATGCTGTGGCCCTACCAGGAGCTTACGCATCAGGTGAACCCTGGTGAGCCAGCAATAATAACCCTGACTTTGCAATTAACTCAGAAATCTACCAGAAATAAATGAAAAATCCAGCACCTCCAACTGCTTCACAGATACACTGGTTGCCGCTTTTTTAAAGCTGCCGAGTTCGCGACCCCCCGATCCGTTAGGAATATGTAAAATTGAACAGCCGACATAAAATGGCTGTCAGTTGGCTTTTCAATGACTTCAATTGGCCCTTAATTGATGTAAATTGGACAGTGAGCGGCGCTTCCATCTCACCCACTGTCCAACCTGCGTAAAATGGGGATTGGCATGATGATGTCGGGGACTTGACTCAACATCATCGTCCGCAATTTTTCATTTTGGCCGCCTTGGAGGACGCTCAAATTGAGCTGGTAAAGTTCCAGCCATTAACTCTGTTTCTCCTTCCACAGATGTTGTCAGACTTGCTGAGTATTTCCAGCACTTTCTGTTTTTACTTCTGATTTCCAGCATCCACAGTATTTAGCTTTTATACAGGGGAGAATTCCCCTGCACTTTTTCAAAATATTTGCCAGCTACAACTACTTGAAAGGGCAGAAGTTGCCTTGGTTTAATGTCTTATCTGAAAATGGCACCTCCAACAGTGCAGCAAGCCCTCAGTACTGCACTGGAATGTCAAGCTAAATGTTGTGCTCAGAAGTAGGATTTGAACCAGCAACACTCCTCATATGTCCCAACATTCTGACAATTGTATAGGCAAGACAAGATATTATAGGATTTGCATGGGTGCCAGGTTAGTACATATTATTTATACAGTTAATTATCTCTTTAGCACTGCTGCAACAGTCTTCAAAATGTGGTAAGAAAACAACAGCAACAGAATACAATTTATTGTGTCAGACTTGGCAAACTTTTCCATTTCACGACATCATGTAGCACCAATTGGAATAAAATTCCACTTTTTCTGAAAGTACATCATCAGAATTCCATGGATTACATGTTTGGCACTGATGCAGCCTTGACTTTTGCACTACATCTATCTCATGATACAGTAAAATGTTGATGTTTTTGGTGTCAGTAATCATGACACCTTGAATCAGTGGCTTTTCACAGCTCGTCCTGGACATCACCTGTTGCCATCTTCAGAAATTTCAAGAAAAATCTGTAGATACTTCTTTAACAAGAATTTCTCACTTCCACCTTCAATTGCTAGTCATGCCTAATAAATCTGGAGTAATTTACCCTGAGTGCACTACTGGGCTAAGTGGGGGTCAAACAATGGGATCAGTTGCTTCATCAATGACCTTCCCTCCATCATAAAGTCAGAAGTAGAGCTGTTCACTGATGATTGTACAATGTCTATGTAAAGGGACTTAGTGAGGTTACAGGGTAATAAAGGTGTATGACGTGCTTAATGTCTAAGTAAGTTAAAGCTGGTGAGTTAATGTAATCCAACTGCTTAATAATGCTGCTTATTCTGTTGAAATGTAAAATGCACTAACTTGCGACTACTTGTTGGCCCTTGGTGTTCACACAGTGAAACAAGACACCTGTAATAAAACAATAGGCTTAAGATAGTTATCTGAACGGAACAATGGCGAGACAGCTATATGAGTAACTATATGATTAATGTTGCACAAGTTGGCCATCTGGATTGCTATGAAGGACTACCTCATGTCTGGGAATCTTGTGAACAACAATTCCTATCAAGCTACAATAAGTCAATCAGGGTCATTTACTAACACATAAACCATGCAGTAATAAGTGGTCCAGTGGCCCAATAGCGATGTATGAAGACTGCCTAGACTACCCGTTTCTGCACAAAGTAGGAACGGGGTAATATTGATTTCCTTCTCCATAAATTACTAGTTAAATATTGAAATATATCAGAACATGAAGTTGGGGTTAAAATAAATAACCATTGTACCAGTTTTGGTGACACTTCTCTATCTATAATGTTTAGCTGCATTCACAATTTCTCAGATAATGATGCAGTCCATGTCTACGTGTAACAAGACCTTATCATCCAGCTTGAGTTGATAAGTAGAAAGTGACATTAGTGCCATATAATAATCAGACAACAACCAGCAAGCTAGAGTCCAACCACCTCCTCCTGATATTCAGTGGAATCACCATTGGTGAATCCTCCACTGTAGTGTTTTGTTCATTTGATATGTAGAGCGTATTGTTCATTTGAGGCCACCGTACAGTCTCGGTGTAGCATGTGCAGTGTACTACTAGTGTTATGTATGTGATAACCAGAGCAGGTTACCTTTAGGACCCTGTATGTAACTTGCTGTGAGTCTATGTATGTTGGCTTCTTGTAGTAGTGAGGGCCACACACCTACAGAGAGAATAAGAATGGAAGCTTACATAGTGAAGCACATGTTAGAATGCTGAATCGTATCCTCTTTCTTGGTGACAACCAAACAAAACCTGGTGTCAGAAGTGGCAGATTTCAACAAAAATATGAAAGTTTAGGACATTGCTGATGTGCAGGGAGCAGAGGTTTAGCAGCATGAGAAATTTGCAACTTTTTTTACACAAAGTTCGTCGGAGTAGTGAATAGTGAGTAGTGCCAGATTCTGGCACCACAATTAATGTGCTGCATGGGGAATTTAGAGGTGAACTGGAAAGTTTGAATGGATCCTGGCAAGATTATCTAATGGCCACAGAACGAGATAAGAAGCCAAAGCCACTTCAGATAGCTACCCTGAGAGCTGTAATGGGTCAGGAGTGAAAAGAGAAGTTGAGCATGCTTGGAATGAGTGAGGATGATGCAAAAGAACCAAGCAATTGACAAATTATCTGACCATGTTGCACTTGCAAGGAATGTTTTGTATGACATACATTTTTCATAGAGTCAACTAGCTGTCAAATGAGAGTGTTGACCAGTTTGTAGAAGGCTGAGACAGTTAGCTGAGCCCTGCAAGTCTGGTATGCTACTTGTTGCGATGCTGCAAGATAGGCTGGTGCTGGGCTGTCGAGATAAACAGGCGCAAGCCAGATAGTTTAGAGAGCAGGATAGAGTAGACTAATACCTGGAATGGGTGGGTTGACTTATGAGGAAATGTTGGGCAGCTAGGTTTGTATCCACTGGAGTTTAGAAGAGTAAAAGGCGACTTGATTGAAACATATAAGATCATGAGGGGTCTTAACAAGGTGGATGTGGAAAGAATGTTTCCCCTTGTGGGATGATCTAGAGATGGGGTCACCATTTAAAAAGAAGGGGTCACCCATTTAAGACAGATGAGGAGAATTTTTTTCTCTCAGAGGGTCATGAGGCTTTAGAACTCTCTTCCTCAAAAGGCAGTGAAAGCAGTGTCTTTGAATATTTTTAAGGCAGAAGTAGATAGATTCTTAATAAGCAAAGGGATGAAAGGTTATTGGGGGTAGGTGGGAACGTGGAGTTGAGGTTACAATCAGATCAGCCATGGTCTTGCTGAATGGCAGAGAGGGCTCAAAGGGCTGAGTGGCCGACTCCTGTTCCTAATTCATATGTTTGTATGTTCCTACGAACATACGTATGTCCATATGTTCATATGTGATTTCAAGAAGGCTATTGCAGTCCTTGATGTTAATGATGCTGCTCATCAGCAACTCAAAGTTGTTGGAGGGCAAGAAGAGGTGCACTACAGCCATGTCAAGTTACCTTCCAAGCCCAAGATGAGGCTAGCAAGCTCCTCAAAGCAGTCTTATGGTATGAAGAAATGTCAGCAAAAGACATCACACGGCCAAAGACCCACACAAAGAAGCCATAAGGTTTCCAACACACGCCCCTACATAGAAAAGGACAAGAAAAATGTCTGGCATATGGAAAGGTCTGCAGGAAATGTGACAAACCAAACCATTTCCAGGCTGTCTATAAAACGAAAGCTCTAGCACTACATCAAGTATCAAGTATAGGACGATAATGACATGTCGGACTCAGTGGATAAGACATATGCTATGGAGGAAGTCGGAGCTCTCCACATTCATGATGTAGGAAATAAATTGATCGTACCATTATTTTGTGGCAATCAAGTAATAGAGTGCCAAATTGATAAAGGAGCAACATGCAATGTCATCTCAGGCAGGTAGTTGTGTGAGATTGACAAGACAGCACACCCAATGCTTTGACCTAGCAGGACAAAGATTAGACTTTATGATGGAACCACTATTCCTGTAAGAGGTGGGCATGATCTTTCCTGCCAACATGGGGGTCATGTGCACATATTCACTTTCAAGGTAGTGGATGTGCAACAAATGTCTCTTCTGTCAAGGAAAATATCACTCAAAATGGGATTGATTATGATAAGCACCCCACAGACCTGATACAAAGTTAACCAGAGGGAGTAGAGAAGACTACACAGGATATAATCAATGAGTATGCCGATGTCTTCAAAGGCTTCGGCTGCCTTCCAGGAGAGTATCACCTCGACGTAGATGTCACAATACCTCCAATGAAGCATCCAGTTTGTAAAGTAGAAATTCCCTTGAAGCCGGAACTGAAGCAGAAGCTCTGTGAACTTGAAGAATGGGGAATCCTTGTCAAAGTTATGCAAACAACAGATTGGATTAGCAATGCAGTCATTGTGAAGAAACCTAACAAACTTAGAACCTGCATTGACTAAGGCTCTGAAGCTCCTGCACAACCCTATTCCCACTGTGGGTGACATCTTACAGAGGCTTTATAAAGCTTGTGTCTTCTCAGATCGTGATGCTAAAGACAGGTTTTGGTAAATGAAACAGATGAGGAGAGCAGTCTTGTCACAATGTTTGCTATCCCCTATGGACGCTACAGATGAACATGTATGCCATTTTGGAAATCAACAGCACCAGAAGAGTTTCAACAATGCCAGCATGAAATTATTGAAGATTTAGATGATGTTAAGGTCATAGCTTTTGATTTTCTGGTATTCGGTCATGGTGACACCCACCAGGAAGTGGTAGCAGACCTTGACAAGAACTTAGGCAAGTTCCTTCAGAGTGCAAGCAAAGTCAACTTGAAGTTGAACATGAAGAAGCTTCAACTTCATCTCTTGTCAGGGACACCTACTGGCAGAGAATGGCCTACAACCAGATCCGGACAAAAT
This sequence comes from Heterodontus francisci, assembly GCF_036365525.1. Lineage (NCBI taxonomy): Eukaryota > Metazoa > Chordata > Chondrichthyes > Heterodontiformes > Heterodontidae > Heterodontus > Heterodontus francisci. The sequence continues at coordinate 242,583,723 of NC_090371.1, forward strand.
AAAGGCTATCATGGAGATGCCAGCACCTAAAGACAAGAAGGTAGTGCAACGCCTTCTTGGGTGTGTTACACACCTGGCAAAGTTCCTATCCAGACTGTCTCATGTTGCAGAGCCACTAAGAAGATTGACAAAGATGTTCACTTTGAGTGACTAGAACACCACACTCAAAAACTACATGAGCTCAAACAACTTCTCATGCAAGCTTCAGTATTGAAGTACTACAGCTTGCATGAAGAGGTCACAATCCAATGTGATGCATCAGAGAAAGGATTTGGAGCCACCCTTCTTCAGAATGGCCAGCCAGTTACCTTTGCTTCATGAGCCTTGAGCAAAGCAGAATGCAACTATGCAGCTGGGATAGCTTTAACCAGTATATACAAGGGAGGAAGTTCACAGTGCACGCTGAGTACAAGCCACTTGTTCAAATCTGCAGCAAAGCCATTCACAGTGCACCAAAGAGGATGCAAAGAATGATGCTGAGATTATAGAACTACCAGCTAGATGTCAAGTACTGTCCTGGGAAGGAGATGTACATTGCTGACTGGTTGAACTCCATAGCAGAATGATTGATCCAATTTACGATGACATTGAACAGATTAATCAAGAGAATACCTGAGGCTGAGTGATGCAACATCCATCCAGCTCCAGAAAGAGACTTTGAGGGATCAGACACTACAAACACTGACATCCATGGTGATGAATGGATGGCCGCATGACAGAGCAGAAGAACCAGTCTCAGTTCAAGAGTACTTCAATTTCAGAGCGGAGATAACAATGCAGAATGGAATCCTCTACAAGGGCATGAAAGTCATTGTACTAAAGCAATGCAGCCACTGATGTTGGACAGAGTCCACAAAAGGCACCTTGGAGTAGACACCTGTGTCACACCAGCCAGAGATGTTCTTTTCTGGCAGGAATGTTTGCACAATTGAAAACTATGAACACTTAAGGACTCAACTGAAAAAATGCATACCATACACTTATACATTTGATTGTTATTGTTTTGTGATTGGGATCACTACAATTTTATGTTTATTCTTTTGGACAAGTAATTAAAAAAAGGAAAGAAGGGAGATGTTATGGTAGGTGATAGCCTGAACCGGTTACCTTCAGGACCCTGAGTGTAACTTGATGTGAATCTATGTATATTGGTTCCCTCTTGTGGCAAGGGCCACACACACCTACAGAATAACAAATGGAAGCTTACACAGTGAAGCACATGTTAGAATGCTGAATCGTGTGCTGTCTTTCTTGCTGACAAACCAAACAACTAGAGCAGTAATCCAGACGGTAGTGCTGTGTGTTTCTTCCAGAGATTTAACTTAGCAGATCTACACTATAAAATACTGCAATGGCTATGAGGACAGCATGTGCATTTACTTTATAGCCAGGCATAATTCGCTGTGCTTTCAGTTGTAAACACCAGGTAATGCTGATTGTCAAATAGAGACAGTGTTGGAGTTTGTGCCTAGCCAACCTTCTATCTTAGTGCAGCTAATGCAGGTCAGCCATTTTGTCTTATACACCAATGCAAGGGTAGCTTGGTCAGCTTAAACTTTACAGACAAATTTATTGCAGGATTGTAGCACCCCACAAAATGTGCATTTGTTCCTTCCACCTGCCATCATTATTTGTGGTGATGTCTGTGTGATTGTGCCTGTGGGACGCTATCCTGGATCCTTGATCCAGGAGGGCAAGCCAGGGGCAGCACCAGGCATACCTCAAAATGAGGTGTCAACCTGGTGAAGCTACAACCCAGGACTACTTGCATGCTAAACTGCGGAAGCAGCATGCAATAGACAGAGATAAGCGATCCCACAACCAACGGATAAGATCTAAGCTCTGCAGTCCTGCCGCATCCAGCCGATAATGGTGGTGGACAATTAAATAACAGGAGGCGGCTCCACGAATATCCCCATCCTCAATGATGGGGGAGCCCAGCACATCAGTGCAAAAGCTAAGGCTGAAGCATTTGCAACAATCTTCAGTCAGAAGTGTCCATTGGATGATTCATCTCGTCCTCCTCCTGAAGTCCCCAGCATCACATTTGCCAGTCTTCAGCCAATTTGATTCACTCTACATGATATCAAGAAACGACCAAAGGCATTGGATACTGCAAAGGCTATGGGTCCTGACAATATTCTGGCAATAGTACTGAAGACCTGTGCTCCAGAACTTGCCGCGCCCCCAGCCAAGTTCTTCCAATACAGCTACAACAGTGGCATCTACCCGCCAATATGAAAAATTTCCCAGGTATGTCCTGAACACAAAAAGCAGAATAAATCCAACCTGGCCAATTACTGCCCCATCAGTTTACTCTTGATCATCAGTAAAGTGATGGAAGGTGTCATCAACAGTGCTATCAAGTGGCACTTGCTTGGCAATAACCTGCTCAATGATGCTCAGTTTGGGCTCCGCCAGGGCCACTCAGATCCTGATCTCATTACAGGTTTGGTTCAAACATGGACAAAAGAGCTGAACTCAAGAGGTGAAGTGAGAATGACTGCCCTTGACATCAAGGCAGCATTTGACCGAGTATGGCATCAAGGAACCCTAGCAAAACTGGAGTCAATGGGATCGGGGGAAAATTTTCCGCTGGTTGGAATCGTACCTAGCACAAAGGAAGATGGTTGTGGTTATTGGAGGTCAATCATCTCAGTCCCAGGACATCACTGCAGGAGTTCCTCAGGATAGTGTCCTAGGCTCAACCATCTTCAGCTGCTTCATCAATGACCTTCCTCAATTATAAGGTCAGAAGTGGGGATGTTCGCTGATGATTGTACAATGTTCAGCACCATTCGCGATTCCTCAGAAACTGAAGCAGTCCGTGTAGAAATGCAGCAAGACCAGGCTTGGACTGATAAGTGGCAAGTAACATTTGCACCACACAAGTGCCAGGCACTGACTATCTCAAACAAGAGAGAATCTAACCATCTCCCCTTGACATTTAATAGCATTACAATCGCTGAATCACCCACTATCAACATCCTGGAGGTTATCATTGACCAGAAACTGAATTGGAGTAGCTATATAAATACCATGGCTACAAGAACAAGTCAAAGACTGGGAATCCTGCAGTGAGTAACTCATCTCCTGACTCCCCAAAGCCTGTCTACCATCTACAAGGCACAAGTCAGGAGTGTGATGGAATATTCTCCACTTGCCTGGATGAGTGCAGCTCCAACACCACTCAAGATGCTTGTCATCATCCAGGACAAAGCAGCCTGCTTGATTGGCACCCCATCCGCAAACATTCATTCCCTCCACCACCGATGTACAGTGGCAGCAGTGTGTACCATCTACAAGGTACACTACAGCAATGCACCAAGGCTCCTTAGACAGCACCTTCCAAACCCACGAGCTCTACCAACTAGAAGGACAACAGCAGCAAATGCAAGGGAGCACCACCATCTGCAAGTTCCCCTCCAAGCCACACACCATCCTGACTTGGAACTATATTGCCGTTCCTTCACTGTCGCAGGGTCAAATTCCTGGAACTCCTTTCCTAACATCACTGTGAGTGTACCTACCCTACATGCAGAGGTTCATGAAGGCAGCTCACCATCACCTTCTCAAGGGCAGTTAGGGATGGGCAATAAATGCTGTCCTAGCCATCAAATCCCACATCCCATGAACGAATAAAAAAAGAAATCACGCACTTTCGCTGCACTTATGATCAATATGGCGATGGCTCTGCTCAACCTGCCATATTTTGACGTCACTCCAAGCCCTCATCTGTGTTTCTTCATTGGCAGAATTGGCTGTGATGATTTGAGGCCACAATAGTGGGTTTTGGAATCACGGAGGATAAGAGAAAAAAGGACTTACTTCTCCACTATGGAAGTGAAGAATTAGAAAGTTGAGACACTTATGCCTGTGCAAGGTGACTCTGACTCAGCAAAAACTGTCTAACAACTTATATCACGCCGAAGAAGAATGCAATATATGAAACAATTATTTTCCAAAGAAACAAGCAAGAAGCAAATGAGACAAGTGATAAATATTGCACATGATTGAGACAACTGAAGCCAAATGTGACTTTTGGTGATGTTGAACTTGTCAAATGGGAAATCAAAACATAAATAATTGAAGTTTGCATCTCTAGTCAAATATGCAGAAAGAGCATTCGAGAAAGACAGAAAGCTGTCAGAACTGCTGGAGTTAGCAAGATCACTATCCCATTCAGAGTCTAGAGCTGCTGAAGTTGAAGCTGCCAACAGCAACTGGCAAACTTCAACCTCAACTCCTGTGAACAGTGTTCACCACTCACGTTCCAGGCAATCACCTGAAAAGCAAGAACAACAATCTCTGAAACAGAATCGTGACTTGTCCAAGCAATGCTTCCACTGTGGCAGTGCTTCTCCACACAGTATGCCCTGCTGCTGGCAAGCAGTGTTAATCTTGTGGGAAGCTCAACTATTTTGCTCGCATTAGCCGTTCATCAGCAAAATCAACTGTTAAGACCAATACTCCCAAAACGGTGCCTCACATACGTACCACGCCAAAACAATTAAGCAACAGATGACTGTAAGTATACTTTTGTGCTTTCTTCCAGACACAGCAACTAGCCATGTATGACAGTGACTATTGGATGCTCGAAAGTAGATGTTCTCATAGATATAGGAGCATCTGTTAACGTCATGGGAGATAAAACATTCAACAAACTTCAGGACCGTCCCTTCCTTTGCAAACCAGGGAGTACAAATATTGCTGAAAATAGAGACATTTTGTCAAAGCTTTACATCTTGCACGCATCAGGACAACTCGCAAGAATACCAATGTAAGGAAAACAACAAATTATATTGTCTGAGAAGAGAGTGTTGACTGGTTGGCCAGTGGACTCTGATTGGTAGAGACATTGCCATGGAGAATGCACCAGTTAGGGTGACTGACAGTTAACTGCCAAGCTTTGTTTGAGATTTAACTAAGGCAGCTTGAATCTAATTGGTCAAGGCATTGCTCTGAGGAATGAACCAGTGAGTGGCTGTCACTTATTTTGTTTAGCTGAAACAGGCACAATGTGTGTACATGTTCTTTCTGTCTGCAAAGAACAGGACCCTGTGTATTAATATATGTATCTTCCAGTAGACGCAAATGTGCCACGCTTCGAGCCCGACTGACAATCTTAAGTTGGTTGTCAGCGTAATTGTTAGCATACTGAGGCTTATTTAGCAAATGTTGTCCAATTGTGGAATCACATCTAATGTTGGACACTGTGTTTTGAGTTTTGCAAACATGGACTGATTGGATACGGCCTGTACCTTGCCCGCTGCAAACAGCAGAAGGGACATGTTGTCTGATTCAATTCGCCAGTCTTTGGGATGTTCGGCCTATATACCTAGCATCACACTGGCATTGAAATTCATACATCACATTACTCATTTGTGTGATAGGCAGAACGTATTTTTGGCTTGACGGCAGCATCCTGTTAGTGGTGAACACCACATGTGTTGCTGCTGCACAATAAAAGTGTCACCTATTGCTCAAATGTTTGGGATACATTACCCTTCCAGGGTAATCTGAGGTAGACTGGGCACTTTTCAGGGGCGAAAATGACGGACTAAGGCTTGTTCATAAGTTTGCATGATATACAGTGAGAAATGATCTGATCAGGGTAGCCATTGTCACGCAGGATGGCTTTGATTCGCTTGATGGTGAGCAAATGGCGAGGACACAGGAATGAATGCTGCATTCTGTCTCCTAGTTGGAGAAAGTGATATGCTCATCAGTTCCCACACAGCAACAGACCTGCACATGATTGGAGTCATAGACGCAATTCTTATGCATGTCCACGTGTTCTTGAACTGTATGCTCACTGCTTCACAGGTGTCGGGAAACTGAAGGGTGCTACATGCAAGCTGCATGCAGATCCCAAGGTGCGTCCAGTCATGCGTCAACATAGATGAATACTGTTCCATGTCAAAAAGCAGACAGAGTTGCTTGACCTTAACATCATTGAGAATGTTAGAGATGAAACCACTCCTTGTGTCTCACCCATAGAAACTGTCAAGAAACCTAACAGTGAGAACAAGATCAGCATCTGTGGTCACTAAAACAAGCTATACAACGAGAAAGACATTTGATGGCGACAATTGACAATATCATAGAGAAAATGAATTGGCCAACGTTTTGCTAAACTTGACCTCAATGCAGGCTCTCACCAAATCGAGCTTGCAGAAGAATCAATGTTCTCCACTCACATCAGGCTCTTTCAATACAAGAGGCTCAACTTTGGAATCAACTCAGTAGCTGAGGTATTTCAGCACATGCAAGGACTTGAGGGCATGCTGAACGTCAGCAATGATCATCTACAATGTCATCTACAGTTGCACTGAAAGTGAACTTGAGCAGCACCTACATGCAAGCCCACAACATCTTAGAGAATGCAGCCTCACCCTGAAGAAAGAGAAGTGCCTGTTTAATGAAAGCAGAGTTAAATTCTTCGGTCGTGTACTCAGTGGTGAATATCACCTGATCCACTGAAAGTCGAAGCCTATGCAAATGCTGCAGATCCTACAAACATGCATGAAGTCCGCAGTTTGCTTGGGCTCATCACATACTGTAGTCGTTCCATTCCTGACCTCACTATGCTGTCTATCCCCCTACATGATCTGACAAAACAGACCATCAAGTGGGAGTGGACTAAATCACACAAACAAGCTGTACACCAGATCAAACAATGGTTGTCAGCAAGTTACACAAATGCCGACTTGGACCCTGAAAAAAAACACCCAGTTATTCATGGATGTGAGCCCGGTTGGCTTAGATGCAGTTCTCATGCAGAAAGACAAAGCAGGTCATCCATCAATCATCGCGATCAGTGGTAGGGAAGCTGCTGGAGAAGATACTGAGGGATAGGATCTATTCCCATTTGGAAGAAAATGGGCTTATCAGTGATAGGCAACATGATTTTGTGCAGGGAAGGTCATGTCTTACCAACTTAGTAGAATTCTTTGAGGAAGTGACAAAGTTGATTGATGAGGGAAGGGCTGTAGATGTCATATACATGGACTTCAGTAAGGCGGTTGATAAGGTTCCCCATGGTAGGCTGATGGAGAAAGTGAAGTCGCATGGGGTCCAGGGTGTACTAGCTAGTTGGATAAAGAACTGGCTGGGCAACAGGAGACAGAGAGTAGCAGTGGAAGGTAGTTTCTCAAAATGGAGATGTGTGACCAGTGGTGTTCCACAGGGATCCGTGCTGGGACCACTGTTGTTTGTGATATACATAAATGATTTGGAGGAAAGTATAGGTGGTCTGATTAGCAAGTTTGCAGACAACACTAAGATTGGTGGAGTAGCAAATAGTGAAGGGGACTGTCAGAGAATACAGCATAATATAGATAGATTGGAGAGTTGGGCAGAGAAATGGCAGATGGAGTTCAATCAGGGCAAATGCGAGGTGATGCATTTAGGAAGATCCAATTCAAGAGTGAACTATACAGTCAATGGAAAAGTCCTGGGGAAAATTGATGCACAGAGAGATTTGGGTGTTCAGGTCCATTGTTCCCTGAAGGTGGCAACGCAGGTCAATAGAGTGGTCAAGAAGGCATACAGCATGCTTTCCTTCATCGGACGGGGTATTGAGTACAAGAGTTGGCAGGTCATGTTACAGTTGTATAAGACTTTGGTTCGGCCACATTTGGAATACTGCGTGCAGTTCTGGTCGCCACATTACCAAAAGGATGTAGATGCTTTGGAGAGGGTGCAGAGGAGGTTCACCAGGATGTTGCCTGGTATGGAGGGCGCTAGCTATGAAGAGAGGTTGAGTAGATTAGGATTATTTTCATTAGAAAGACGGAGGTTGAGGGGGGACCTGATTGAGGTGTACAAAATCATGAGAGGTATAGACAAGGTGGATAGCAAGAAGCTTTTTCCCAGAGTGGGGGATTCAATTACGAGGGGTCACGAGTTCAAAGTGAGAGGGGAAAAGTTTAGGGGGGATATGCGTGGAAAGTTCTTTACGCAGAGGGTGGTGGGTGCCTGGAATGCGTTGCCAGCGGAGGTGGTAGACGTGGGCACGATAGCGTCTTTTAAGATGTATCTAGACAGATACATGAATGGGCAGGAAGAAAAGAGGTACAGACCCTTAGAAAACAGGCGACATGTTTAGATAGAGGATCTGGATTGGCGCAGGCTTGGAGGGCCGAAGGGCCTGGTCCTGTTCTTAAAAAAAAAAGGCAAGCAGATCATTCATGCCCATAGAACAATGATAGTCGCAAACAGAGAGAGAGGCACTCTCACTCACATGAAGCATCCTACACTTTCATCTCTACTTGTATGGAAGCAAGTTTGAAGTGATAACCGATCATAGGCCACTAGTGAGTCTGTTCAACAATCCACATTGCAAGCCATCTACTTGAATAGAGCTTTGGATACTCAAACCACAAGAGTACAAGTTCCCTGTAAAGTATTAGCCAGGCAAGCTTAACCAGGCAGACTAACTTTTACACCATCCTTTGCCGATGGATCAGTCCTACTAGTTGTGAAAAACAGACCGCCAAACACCATCTTAACTATATGAGCATTAACGCGATGCCAAAGTCGCTAAAATTAACTGACAGCAAAGTGGCAACAAAACAAAATGAAGCGTTGCAGCTATGTATGACAGCTGTGCAATCACAAAACTTTTGATCTTGTGTTACGTGACAACAGCATCGTCATTCCACAGGTCATTAAAAAAATGTGTTGTAGAAATTGCATTTGAGGGTCACCAGGAAATTGTCAAAGCCAAGCAATTTTTTCAGGAAATGGTATGGTTCACAGGAATTGACCACATGGTGGAGCATAAAATCAGTCAGTGTTTACCATGTCAAGCAACCATAATGTCAAATCTTTGTGAGCCACTCAACATGTCTGAGCTACCTACATCGCCATGGATTGAAATTAACATATATTTTGCAGATTTGCCCACTGATGAGCACTTGCTTTTTGTCTCTGATGGCTACTGCAGATTCCCAATCATAGACATAGTTACGTCTCCCTCAATGAAAGAAGTCGTCCCAAAGCTTGACCAGATTTCTGCTTTGGAGTCCCTCAAACGCCATTCAACAGCGATGAGTTCAGTAAATTTGCGAACAGTTTGGGCTTCACTCACCGAAAAACCACACCCTGTCTCCCAAGAGCTAATGGAGAAATTGAGAGATTCAACTGCACCTTGAAAAATTGATCCATACAGCTACTGCTGAGAGCAAATCAGGAAGGCAGGAGTTGTATTGTTTTCTACACAATTTCAGAGCGACTTTTCACTTGACCACTGGAAAGCCTCTAGCTATGCTCATTTTTGCACATCCTATGCGCAGACGTCTTCCTGAGCTACCCTACAAAGCTAGTGATCGAGGACAGAAAGATTGCATGAAATCAAATGCAGGGTGAAACATAGGAGCATAAGAACGTGGGAGCTGGAGTAGGCCTTTCAGCCTGTCGAATTTGCTCTGCCATTCAATTAGATCATGGCTGATCACCGATCTCAACGCCACTTTCTCATGCTATCCCCATATCCCTTGATGTCATCAGTATCCAGATAGCTATCAATTTTGCTCTTGAACATGCTCAATGAATGAGCTTCCACAGCCCTCTGGGATAGAGAATTTCAAAGATTCACCATCCTCAGAGTGAAGAAATTCCACTTCATCTGCCCCTTAGAGCCATAGAAAAATTACAGCACAGAAGGAGGCTATTCAGTCCATCATGTCTGTGCTGGATGAAAAAAACTAGCAGCCCAATCTAATCCCACCTTCCAGCACCTGGTCCGTAGCCTTGCAGGTTACAGCATTTCAGATGCAGGTCCAGGTACCTTTTAAAAGAGTTAATGATTTCTGCCTCCACCGCTGTTCCTGGCATTCCTCATCCCCACCAGGGATCCGTGACTGGAGATGGGAAATTTCCCTTCGTCTTCTTCTTTCAGACCGGCCTTTTTAAAAACATCGTGCTATCGGTTTCACAGCTGACAGCTGCTGAAGCAGGAAGTGCTTCCCAACTTTGGAGGGATTCGGAGTTTTCCAACTTATTTTAAAAGGCTGCTGGAAAACCCTGAATCTGTCCGATGTTGGGAAGCATGTTTCTGCTTCAGTAGCTGTCAGCTGTGAAACTGACAGCACGATGTTTTTAAAGAACTTGACCAATCACAAAGCTGCTGTGCCAGTACTCCTGCTCCCTGCAACTGTCAGAGTGAGAGAGAGGGGAACAGAGAGAGAGGGGGGAACAGAGCGAGGGGGGGGCAGGAACAGAGAGCGAGAGAGGAGAACAGAGAGAGGGGGACAGAGAGATAAAGGAAAACAGAGAGGGGACAGCGAGAGAGGGACGGACAGAGAGAGGGGGGACAGAGAGAGAGAAAAAAACAGAGAGGGGGGACTGAGAGAGAGAGAGAGAGTGAGAGACAGGTAACAGAGAGAGAGGGGGAACAGAGAGAGAGAGGAAAACACAGAGAGTGGGGACAGAGAGAGAGCGAGGGATGGACAGAGAGACAGAGAGAAGGAAACAGACAGATACAGAAAGGGTTCAAAGAGAGAAAAATGTGGGAATGGGGGGGACACAGAGACCAAGGACAACACAAAGTGGGGGGAAACAATACAGAGAGAGGGAAATATAGGAGAGAGAGAGATGGATTAAGATCTCTCCTGACAGATGGATATCTATCTGGAATACTCTGCATTACTACAAGAAGTGTGCAGACAGACATTGACTACTTATACAAACAAAAAAGCCAAGTATCGCATTAAATCAGTGTCCAACATAGTGATGAGAAAATAAGTCAATAAATTAATCTTCTCATTTAAAGCTTCTTCACAAAAATGCATATTTGGTGTTGTTTTGATTAATAGGAAGATACATTTTTAATGCCTATATCTTTCGAAAATTGTCTCACTGGTCCCCCATGTAAGACAAAGATTGTAATGTGGCCCCCCCACGTGAAACGTCTGGACAACCCTGCTCTAGAGAAACCAGACCCAGTTTCCTCAATCTCTCATTAGAAGACAATCCCACCATCCCAGGGATTAGCAAGGTCAACCTCCATTGCACTCCTAAGACAAGTATAGACCAAAACTGTACACATTACTCCAGGTGCAGTATCACCAAGGCTGTACACAATTGCAGAAAGATTTATTTACTTCTGCACTCAAAACCCCTTGCGATGAATGCCAACATTCAATTTCTCTTTCTTATTGCTTGCTGCACCTGCATGTTAGCTTTTAGTGACTCATGAAGAAGGACACCCAGGTCCCTTTGGACATCAACACTTCCCAACTACTCACCATTTAAGAAATACTCTGTCTTTCTGTTTTTTTCTACCAAAGTGGATAACTTCACATTTATTCATATTATATTCCATCTGCTATGTTCTTGTCCATTCACTTAACCTGTCCAAGTCCTCTTGAAGCATCCTTGCACCCTCTTCACAACTTAAATTCCCACCTAGCTTTGTGTCATCAGCAAATTTGGAAATATTACATTTGGTCCCCACATCCGAATCATTTATATATATATTGTGAACAGCTGTGACCCCAGCACTGATTCTTGTGGTACCCCACTAGTAACAGCCTGCCATCCTGAGAATGACCCATTTATTCCCTCTCTCTGTTTTCTGTCTGTTAACCATTTCTCAATCCATACCAGTATATTACCCCCAATCCCATGTGCTTTAATTTTGTTTACTAACCTCCTTTGTAGGACCTTATCAAAAGCCTTCTGAAAATCTAAATATACCACATCCACAGGTTCTCCTTTATCTATGCTACAAGTGGCATGCGCAAAAAACTCCAACAGGTGTGTCAAACATGACTTTCCCATCATAAATCCATGTTTACTCTGCCCAATCATAACATTATGTTCTAAGTGTCTAGTTATCACATCCTTTATAATTTTCCCCACTAGTGACATCCTTGAAAGTTGATAAATCACCAGGGCCAGATGAAATGTACCCTAGGCTGTTAAAAAAAAAGCAAGAGAGGAAATAGCAGAAGGTCTGACTATCATTTTCCAGTCCTCACTGGATACAGGTGTGGTGCTGGAGGATTGAAGAACTGCTAACATTGTACCTCTGTTTAAGAAGGGAGAGAAGGATAGACTGAATAATTACAGGCCAGTCAGTCTAACCTAAGTAGTGGGCAAATTATTGGAATCTATTCTGAGAGACAGGATAAACTGTCACTGAGAAAGGCACAGGTTAATCAAGGATAGCATGGATTTGCTGTGGGAAGATCTTGTTTGACCAACTTGATTGAATTTTTTGAAGAAGTAACAAGGAAGATAGATGAGGGTAGTGCAGTTGATGTGGTCTACATGGATTTTAGCAAGGCTTTTGACAGGTTTCCAACCTGCAGACTGGTTACAAAAATAAAATCCCATCGGAATACAACCCTAATTTGTGTAATCTCTTCTCATAATTTAACCCTTGGAGTCCATATATCGTTCTGGTAAACCTATGCTGCACTCCCTCCAAGGCCAATATATCCGATTCTGTCAGCTTCCCGTTGGCCAGGTTAGATTAAAATGGTTCCCTTTTATCTGTTTTGGACAAAATGATAAAATTCAAAAAATATTCACTAGATAGTAAGCCAACACCACAGTGACTCTACTGGGTGACTGAGAATAATTTACAAGGCAACAATCCAATCATTAGATTAAGGATGCAAAATTTGGCTCCATAACGCCCATTTTTTCAGCACTATGCTCCAAAATAGCGTCCGTAACATGCACATATGCTTCTTCTGTTATCTGCGCTGGATGCCATTTGAGGGCTTTAATGTGCACTCAGGGAATATCTGCTGGAGGTATATAGAGTAGGCAGATTGTGTAACGCTGACTTGATGCCAGTGCTGCCATTTTGGAACTCAATGTCCTCTCTTAACCTTGTACAGCTGCACATGATTTCAACAGCTGGAAGGAGCTCCCATCAGCACCATTCAAGAGGATTATCAACTGCTTTCAGGTTAGTTGCTGATTGTTTTTGACTGGCTCATCTGCCGTTGTCGAAATGTTTGGTGGTTTCCAGAGCTGCTGTTTCAACAATGACCTTCCCATGAACATAAGAACAGAATTGGGGATGTTCACTGATGATTGCACAGTGTTCAGTACCATTCACAACTCCTCAGATACTGAAGCAGTCCGTGACCATGTACAGCAAGACCCGGACAACATTCAGGCTTGGGATGATAAGTGGCAAGTAACATATGTGCCACACAAGTGCCAGGCAATAACCATCTGCAACAAGAGAGAATTTAACCATCGCCCTTTAACATTCAACTGCATTGCCATCGCTGAAACCCCGCCATGTAAGACCAGGGGGTCCTACTTCCTTAGGTGATTCCACCCTTATGATAGGTGGCAACAGAGGTGACATATCAACTAAATATCCTTCTTTCTGCTAGATGCAGTACATACGAACATATGAAATAGGAGCAGGAGTAGGCCACTTGACCCCTCTAGCCTGCTCTGCCATTCAATAAGTTCATGGCTGAACTGATTACTCCACATTACCACCTACCCCCAATAATCTTCCACCCCCTTGCTTATCAAGAATCTATCTACCTCTGCCTTAAAAATATTCAAAGACTCTGCTTCCACTGCCTTTAGAGGAAGAGAATTCCAAAGACCCACGACCCTCTGAGAGAAAAAATTTCTCCTCATTTCTGTCTTAAACGGGCGACCCCTTATTTTTAAACAGTGACCCCTAGTTTGAGATTCTCCCACAAGGGGAAACATCCTTTCCATATCCACCCTGTCAAGACCCCTCAGGATCTTATATGTTTCAATCAAATCGCTTCTTACTCTTCTAAATTCCAGCAGATACATGCCTAGCCTATCCAATCTTTCCTCATAAGACAGCCCACCCATTCCCGGTGTTAGTCTAGAAAACCTTCTCTGTATTGCCTCCAACGCATTTACATCCTTTTTTAAGTAAGGAGACCAGTACTGTACATAGTACTCCATATGTGGTCTCACCAATGCCCTGTATAGCTGAAGCATAATCTCCCTACTTTTGTATTCAATTACCTTCGCGATAAACAATAACATTCTATTAGTTTTCTTAATTACATGCTGTAACTTTATTGATCCTTTATTGATAGTTCACCAAGGCAAAAACAAATATTCACAGTGCCTAATCTCTGGCTTGTCTGCATGGGAGAGGTTGCCCCATGTGATCGATCCACCAACAATTCTTCTCTCCACGTCTTCTGGTGACTGACCAGGTCACCCATTCCCTGACTGAAGCATCTGTTGTTTTCAGGCGCACTCTTTTATAAATTTTGGCTGTAGCTGTGGTAAACGAGTTAATTATCTACCATGTTAGCTTGCATGCATCTTCTTCAAGATGTCATTATTTTAGCTGATATAGTTAACACTGCTGACATAGTTAACACTGTCTCATTTCTCAATTGTGGTTCCTCAGCACATTTCTTATCTTCACACAATAATAAACAAAAACATATTTTCGGGCTTCAACAATCAAAGATCAAACTTTTAGCGATTGTTTTCCTCGAAACTGCTCCGCCCCAAATTGTTTGATTCAATCAATTAAGTTTAATCACCTTCCCCATCTCCAGTCACAGGATTTAATTGTCTGAACTTTCCTATTACACTCTGCTGAAATGTTCAATGATTAGTTTACCACCTCTACAATTCTTGCTGCACAAGCTTCGTGTGCAGCTGCTGTTTGTCACATACACATTGTCCTCAAAAGTTATACACCAACCTTTGCAGAACCAGTTCACTCTGCACATTCATAATATTGTCCATTTTCCCATCGTGCTTAGCAGTCTCTTTGGTCTGTCGTCTTCCACCACCCTTTGTAGTGTCTTCTTTTGCAGACAATCCATTGGTCGAGGCTACAAACTAATGTATATATGTATATAAAATAAGGGAAAATTATTTCAAGAGTTAGTCACAGTAATATAACAAAAATTGACTTAAACCCACTTACATCTGTATAAAACAAAAGCCTACAACCAGCAACATCCTGGGGGTTACCACTGACCAGAAACTTAACTGAACCAGCCATATAAATAATAATAAATAAAAACAAGAAATGGTGGAACCACTCAGCAGGTCTGGCAGCATCTGTGGAAAGAGAAGCAGAGTTAACATTTCGGGTCAGTGACCCTTCTTCGGAACTGACAAATATTTAAAATGTCACAGGTTATAAGCAAGTGAGGTGGGGGTGGGGCAAGAGATAACAAAGGAGAAGGTGCAGATAGGACAAGGCCACATAGCTGACCAAAAGGTCATGGAACAAAGGCAAACAATATGTTAATGGTGTGTTGGAAGACAAAGCATTAGTAGAGAATAGGTGTTAACGGACTGAATATTGAACAGCAGCAAGTGCAAACATGAAAAAAAACAGTGGGTAAGCAAACTGAACAAACTAAGATGAAATGAAATAAATGCAAAAAAAAGGTTGTAAAAAGTGTAAAAAAGAAAAAAAGAAGAAAAAAGAAAAAACAACTAAAAATGAAAGCAAATTGGGGGGCTGTCATGCTCTGAAATTATTGAACTCAATGTTCAGTCCGGTAGGCTGTAATGTGCCTAATCGGTAGTTGAGATGCTGTTCCTCGAGCTTGCATTGATGTTCACTGGAACACTGCAGCAATCCCAGGACAGAGATGTGAGCATGAGAGCAGGGGGGAGTGTTGAAATGGCAAGCAACCGGAAGCGGACCGAGCGGAGGTGTTCCGCAAAACGGTCACCCAGTCTGCGCTTGGTCTCCCCAATGTAGAGGAGACCACATTGTGAGCAGCGAATGCAGTATACTACATTGAAAGAAGTACAAGTAAATCACTGCTTCACCTGAAAGGAGTGTTTGGGGCCTGGGATAGTGAGGAGAGAGGAGGTAAATGGGCAGGTATTACACCTCCTGCGATTGCAGGGGAAGGTGCCATGGGATGGGGACGAGGTGGTGGGGGTAATGGAGGAGTGGACCAGGGTGTCGCGGAGGGAACGATCCCTTCGGAATGCTGACAGGGAAAGGGAGGGGAAGATGCGTTTGGTAGTGGCATCACGCTGGAGGTGGCGGAAATGGCAGAGGATCCTTTGGATATGGAGGCTGATGGGGTGGAAAGTGAGGACAAGGGGAACCCTGTCACGGTTCTGGGAGGGAGGGGAAGGGTTGAGGGCAGAGATACGGGAAATGGGCCGGACACGGTTGAGGGCCCTGTCAACAACAGTGGGGGGGAATCCTCGGTTGAGGAAAAAGGAGGTCATACCAGAAGCACCGTCATGGAAGGTGATGTCATATAAATACTGTGGCTACCAGAGCAGGTTAGAAGCTGGGAATTCTGTGGTGAGTAACTCACCTCCTGACTCCCCAAATCCTGTCCACCATCTACAAGGTACAAGTTAGGAGGTTGATGGAATACTCTCCACTTGCCTTGATGAGCGCAGCTACAATGACACTCATGAAGCTCAACACAATCAATCCAGGACAAAGCAGCCTGCTTGATCAGCACCCCATCCACCACCTTAAACATTCACTCCATTCACCACCATTGCACCATGGCAACAGTGCGTACCATATAGAAGATGCACTGTAGCAACCCACCAATGCTCCTTCGACAGCACCTTCCAAACCGCAATCTCTACTACCTAGTCGAACAATGGGGGCTTGTAGGAAAAGTACTACAATAATCGTGGGCAATTTTAATCTTCATATAGATTAGACTACTCAAATTGGCAAAGTTGGCCTTGAGGATGAGGTCATAGAGTGTATTAGGACGGTTTAATAGAACAATACGCTCTGGAACCAACCTGGGAACAGGCTATTTTAGACCTGGTAATGTGTAATGAGACAAGATTAATAAATGACCTGATAGTAAAGGATCTTCTAGGCAAAAGTGATCATAACATGATAGAATTTCACATTCAGTTTGAGCGTGAGAAATTCAGGTCAGAAACTAGTGTCTTAAACTTATATAAAGGCAATTACAAGGGTATGAAAACAGAGTTGGCTGAAGTGGACTGGGAAAATAAATTAAAAGGTAAGGCAGTAAAGAAGCAGTGGCAAACATTTAAGGTGCTATTTCATAACTCTCAACAAATATATATTCCACTGAGGAAGAAAGACTCTATGAGAAGGATGCACCATCCATGGCTAACTAAGGAAGTTAAGAGTGGTATCAAATTTAAAGAAAAAGCACAATGCTGCAAAGATTAGTGGTAGGGCAGAAGATTTGGAAAATTTTAGAAACCAGAGAGGATGACTAAAAAAATAATCAATAGGGAAAAATTAAAGTATGAGAGTAAACTAGCAAAAAATATAAAATCAGACAGTAAAAGCTTCAACAAATACATAAAAAGGAAGAGCATTGCTAAAGTAAACATTGGTCTCGTAGAGGATGAGACTGGGAATTAATAGTGGGAGAAACGGAAATGGCAGAGACGTTGAACAAGTATTTTGTATCTGTCTTCACAGTAGAAGGTGCAAAAAGCATCCCAAGAATTACTGCTGCGGTCCATGTGGGGTAGGTATACCCACAGTGCTGTTAGGAAGGGAGTTCCAGGATTTTGACCCAGCGACAGTGAAGGAACGGCGATATAGTTCCAAGTCAGGATGGTGTGTGACTTGGAGGGGAACTTGCAGGTGGTGGTGTTCCCATGCATTTGCTGCCCTTGTCCTTCTAGTTGGTAGAGGTCGCGGGTTTGGAAGGTGCTGTCTAAGGAGCCTAGGTGCATTGCTGCGGTGCATCTTGTAGATGGTACACACTGCTGCCACTGTGCATCAGTGGTGGAGGGAGTGAATGTTTGTAGATGGGGTGCCAATCAAGCGGGCTGCTTTGTCCTGGATGGTGTTGAGCTTCTTGAGTGTTGTTGGAGCTGCACCCATCCAGGCAAGTGGAGAGTATTCCATCACAGTCCTGACTTGTGCCTTGTAGATGGTGGACAGGCTTTGGGGAGTCAGAAGGTGAGTTCCTCGCTTCAGGATTTTATTTATTTATTTTTTTATTTATTTATAGATACAGCACTGAAACAGGCCCTTCAGCCCACTGAGTCTGTGCTGACCAACAAACACCCATTGAGACTAATCCTACATTAACCCCATATTCTCGACCACATCCCTACCATTCTCCTACCACCTACCTACACTAGGGGCAATTTACAATGGCCAATTTACTTATCAACCTGCAAGTCTTTGGAGGTGGGAGGAAACTGGAGCACCCGGCGGAAACCCACGCAGACACAGGGAGAACTTGCAAACTCTGCACAGGCAGTACCCAGAACTAAACCCAGTTCGCTGGAGCTGTGAGGCTGCGGTGCTAACCACTGCGCCACTGTGCCGCCCTAGCCTCTGACCTGCTCTTGTAGCCACGGTATTTATATGGCTACTCCAGTTCAGTTTCTAGTCAATAGTAGCCCCTAGGATGTTCATAGTATTAGGAAACCTAATGGGACTAAAGGCTAACAAGTTCCCTGGACCTGATGACCTGCATCCTAGAGTCCTAAAAGAAGTGGCTGCAGAGATAGTTCATGCATTTCTTGTAATCTTCCAAAGTTCCTTAGATTCTGGAAAGGTCCCAGCAGATTGGAAAACAGCAAATGTAACACCTCTATTCAAGAAAGGTGGGGGTGACAGAAAGTCGGATACTGTTGGCCAATTAGTCTAACATCTGTCATTGGGAAAATTCTGGAATACATCATTAAGGAAGTAGTAGCAGGACATTTAGAAAATCATAATGCAATCAGGCAGAGTCATCATGGTTTTATGAAAGGGAAATCGTGTTTTAGAAATTTATTAGAGTTCTTTGAGGGTGTAACAAGCAGGGTGGATAAAGAGGAACCAGGAGACGTAATGTATTTGGATTTTTGATATGCATTCGATAAAGTGCCACATAAAGATAAGACACAACATAAGAGCTCATGGTGTCGGGGTAATATGTTAGTGTGGATAGAGGATTGGCTAACTAACAGGAAGCAGAAAATTGGGATAAATGGGGCACTTTCAGGTTGGCAAACTGTAACTTGTGGAGTGCCTCAGGGATCAGTGCTGGGGCCTTAACTATTTATGATCTATATTAATGACTTGGATGAAGGTGCCGAGTGTACTGTAGCCAAATCTGTGGACGATACAAAGATAAGTAGGAAAGCAAGTTGTGAGGAGGATACCAAGTGTCAGCAAAGAGATTATAGACAGGTTAAATGACGGGACAAAAATTGGCATCTGGAGTATAATGTGGGAAAATGTGAGGTTGTCCACTGTGGCAGGAAGAATAGAAAAACAAAATATATTCTAAATGGAGAGAGACTGCAAAATGCTGTAGTACAGAGAGATCAGGTGTCTGTGTACATAACCAGAAAAAGTTAGCATGCAGATACAGCAAGTAACTAGGAAAGCAAATAGAATGTTGGCCTTTATTGCAAGGGGAATGGAGTATAAAAGTAGGGAAGTCTTATCACAACTGTATAGGGCATTGGTGAGAATGCCTGTAAAGTACTATGTACAGTTTCGGAATAAAAACAAGAAATGCTGGAACCACTCAGCAGGTCTGGAAGCATCTGTGGAAAGAGAAGCAGAGTTAACGTTTCGGGTCAGTGACACTTCTTCGGAACCAGCAAATATTAGAAATGACAAAGTGAGTCGGGGGTGGGGCAAGAGATAACAAAGGAGAAGGTGTAGATTGGACAAGCCACATAGCTGACCAAGAGGTCAAGGAGCAAAGGCAAACAATATGTTAATGGTGTGTTGAAAGACAAAGCATTAGTACAGATAGGGTGTTAACAGACTGAAGATTGAGCAGCAGCAAGTACAAACATGAAAAAAAACAGTGGGTAAGCAAACTGAACAAACTACAATGAAATGAAATAAACAAAAGAAAAGAGGTTGTAAAAAAAGAAAAAAGAAAAAAGAAAAAACTAACTAAAAATAAAAGTAAAATGGGGGGCCCGTCATGCTCTGAAATTATTGAACTCAATGTTCAGTCCGGCAGGCTGTAGTGTGCCTAATCGGAAAATGAGATGCTGTTCCTCGAGCTTGCGTTGATGGTCAGTGGAACACTGCAGCAAGCCCAGGATGGAGATGTGAGCATGAGAGCAGGGGAGAGTGTTGAAATGGTAAGCAACCGGAAGCTCAGGGTCCTGCTTGCAGACCGAGCGGAGGTGTTCCTCAAAGCGGTCACCCAGTCTGTGTTTGGTCTCCCCAATGTAGAGGAGACCACATTGTGAGCAGCGAATACAGTATACTACATTGAAAGAAGTACAAGTAAATCGCTGCTTCACCTGAAAGGAGTGTTTGGGGCCTGGGATAGTGAGGAGAGAGGAGGTAAATGGGCAGGTATTACACCTCCTGCACTTGCAGGGGAAGGTGCCATGGGACGGGGACGAGGTGGTGGGGGTAATAGAGGAGTGGACCAGGGTGTCGCGGAGGGAACAATCCCTTCGGAATGCTGACAGGGGTAGGGAGGGGAAGATGCGTTTGGGAGTGGCATCATGCTGGAGGTGGCGGAAATGGCCGAGGATGATCCTTTGGATATGGAGGCTGATGGGGTGGAAAGTGAGGACAAGGGGAACCCTGTCACGGTTCTGGGAGGGAGGGGAAGGGGTGAGGGTAGAGGTGCGGGAAATGATTCGGACACGGTTGAGGGCCCTGTCAACAACAGTGTGGGGGAATCCTCGGTTGAGGAAAAAGGAGGTCATATCAGAAGCACCGTCATGGAAGGTGGCATCATCAGAGCAGATGCGTCGGAGACGGAGAAACTGGGTGAATAGAGTGGAGTCCTTACAGGAGGTAGGGTGTGAAGGAGTGTAGTCCAGGTAGCTGTGGGAGTCGGTGGACTTATAATGGATATTAGTAGACAACCTATCCCCAGAGATGGAGACAGAGAAGTCGAGGAAGGGAAGGGAAGTGTCAGAGATGGACCATGTAAAGGTGAGAGAAGGGTAGAAATTGGAAGCAAAGTTGATAAAGTTTTCCAGTTCAGGGCAGGAGCAGGAAACGGCACCAATACAGTCATCAATGTACCGGAAAAAGAGTTGGGGGAGGGGGCCTGAGTAGGACTGGAACAAAGAATGCTCGACATATTCCACAAAAAGACAGGCATAACTAGGACCCATGCGGGTACCCATAGCGACACCTTTTACTTGAAGGAAGTGAGCGGAGTTGAAGGAGAAGTTGTTCAATGTGAGAACAAGTTCAGCCAGGCGGAGGAGGGTGGTGGTGGATGGGGACTGGTTGGGCCTCTGTTCAAAGAATAAGCGGTGAGCCCTTAACCCATCCTGGTGGGGGATGTAGGTGTAGAGCGATTGGACGTCCATAGTGAAGAGGAGGCGGTTGGGACCAGGAAACTGGAAATTGTCAAAATGAAGTAGGGCGTCAGAAGAGTCACGGATGTAGGTGGGAAAAGACTGGACCAGCGGAGAAAAGATAGAGTCAAGCTAGGAAGAAATAGGTTCAGTGGGGCAGGAGCAGGCTGAAACAATGGGTCTGCCGGGACAGTCCCATTTGTGGATTTTGGGAAGGAGGTTGAAGCGGGCTGTCTGGGGCTGCCGGACTATGAGGATGGAAGCTGCAGACGGAAGATCTCCAGAGGAGATGAGGTCAGTGACAGTCCTTTGGAAAGTGGCTTGATGTTCGGTGGTGGGGTCATGGTCTAGAGGGAGGTAGGAAGAAGTGTCCGTGAGTTGGCGTTGAGCATCTGCAAGGTAGAGGTCGGTACGCCAGACAACAACAGCACCACCCTTGTCTGCAGGTTTGATGACCATGTCGGGGTTAGACCTGAGAGAACGGAGTGCCTCAAGTTCAGAGGGGGACAGGTTAGAGTGAGTGAGGGGGGCAGAGAAATTGAGATGACCAATGTCTCACCGACAGTTTTCAATGAAGAGATCAAGAGCGGGTAAGTGGCCAGGGGGAGGGGTCCAGGTAGAGGGAGAATGCTGGAGGCGGGTGAATGGGTCTGCTGGTCGCGGAGAGGACTCCTGGTCAAAGAAGTGAGCCCGGAGACGGAGGTGACGGAAGAAGAGCTCAATGTCATACCGAGCGCGAAATTCATTGAGGTGGAGACGTAAGGGGATAAAACTGAGACCTTTGCTGAGTGCAGAATGTTCAGCATCAGAGAGGGGAAGGTCAGAGGGTATGGTGAATACATGGCAAGGGGTCAGATCAGAAGGGGTGGGGTCAGAGGGAAGTGAAGCGGAAGGAGGATCTGAAGGGGCATTCGCCCCCATCAGCTGCTGGAGCTTGCGTTCCTTGACACCTGAAAGGAAGAAAAAAAGTTTTTTGTTAATGCGTCGGATGAGACGAAAGATGGAATGAAACTGCGGGGTAGAACAGCTTTGAGATAAGGTGAGGCGGTGCTGCTGGAGAGAGAGGTTCAATGTGTGCATGTGGCGGCGCATAGTACTGAGTGTGGATCTCAGGATGCGGCGAGAGTAGCAGTCCGATGAACGTTGTATTTCTCGGAGATACCTGTAATCCTGGGTGGATTCAAAACATGATGGGTGAAAATGCAGTTGGAATCCACATGGAATAAGTCGGAGCCGGAGGCATTCACTGAGGAAGGGTGCCAGCATGGGTTCCTAGTTATGCCTGTCTTTTTGTGGGATATGTCGAGCATTCTTTGTTCCAGTCCTACTTTGAACCTTTCTAATATTTGCTCGTTCCGAAGAAGGGTCACTGACCTGAAACGTTAACTCTGCTTCTCTTTCCACAGATGCTGCCAGACCTGCTGAGTGGTTCCAGCATTTCTTGTTTTTATTTCAGATTTCCAGCATCCACAGTATTTTGCTTTTATTATGTACAGTTTTGGTCTCCTTACTCAAGGAGGAATATACTTGCATTGGAAACAGTTCAAAGAAGGTTCACTAGGCTAATTTCTGGGATGAAGAGGTTGTCTTAAGAGGAAAGGTTGAGCAGGGTGGGCCTATACTCATTGGAGTTTAGAAGAATGAGAGGTGATCTTATTGAAATATATAAGATTCTGAGGGGGCTTGACAGGGTTGATGCTGAGATCATGTTTCCCCTCATGGGGGAATCTACAACTAGGGGGCACAGTTTCAAACAAGGGGTCTCCCTTTTAAGATGGAAATGAGGAGGAATTTCTTCTCTCAGAAGGTCGTTAATCTTTGGAATTCTCTTCCCCAGAGTGCAGTGAAGGCTGAGTCATTGAATATATTTAAGGTTGAGTTAGACAGATTTTTGATCTACAAGGGAGTCAAAAGGTTTATAGGGGGGCAGGCAAGAAAGTGGAATTAAGGCCACAATTAGATCAACCATAATCTTATTGAATGGCAGAGCAAGCTCGAGGGGCCGAATGACCTACTCCTGCTCCTATTTCTTATGTAAGGGTAGCAGACACATGGGCCATCTCCTAGTCACATACCATCTTGACTTTGAAGTAAATTGCTATTCCTTCACTGTCACTGGGTCAAAATACTAGAAGTCTTTCCCTAACAGTATTGGGGGTGCACCTGCACTACATGGACTACAGCATAGAATAAAATCATAGCGGTTACAGCACAGAAGGAGGCCATTTGGTCCATCATGTCTGTGCCAGCTCATTGCAAGAGCAACTCACCTAGTCCCACTCCCCATAGCACTGCAAATCTTTCTCTAGTATCAACTAAGAAGGAGTCATGCTTAAACTGTTTGGTGGTCTAGTCAGGCAACACATTTAGGACTGTTTCAAGCTTTGGTAACTGAGGCAAAGGGCAGAATTTTCTCTGCCAAGGTGGGGGTGGTTCAGGTAAGGGTGGGGGAGGGGGCAATGATTGAAAGCTCGAAAAAAGCCGGCATTTCGGGAACCCAATATGATCCTGCCCACTTCTGCATTTAACTGGGGCACATTTGGAGGCAATTTAGGATCTTACGCACAACTTTTGGGTAAGAATTTGCATCTTGAAATAGTCAATTCACTGTGGATTTAACCCAGCTTCCTGGCTTTAACAGCCAGCACATGGGCTTCCTGAGCTGTTAAACAGTGAAATTAAACAGCTGCTGGCCAGCTGTGAAAGGCTTGTGCTCACAACACTGGCTCTGAGATCCTGATTTCATTGCTTCATAAGTCATTTCCAACTTTTTGAAAGTCATTTCACCTCCCTTAGACTTCACACTCCTTGATCTGCACTTTCCTACTGTCAGCCTTCACTGCAGCTTGGGGGCAACTTATGCAGCAATGGCGTATGGACCTCTGATGAGAGCAACAGGAGCAGCCACACCAACACCAGCAGCACCATGAGACACACCAACAGCAAAAGCACCAGCAGGAGCAGCAACAACATGTACAGCACCAGCACCAGCAGGAACAGCAACAACATGAACAGCAGCAGCAGGTACAGCAACAACATGAACAGCACCAGCAGGAACAGCAACAGCACAAACAGCACCAGCAGGAACAGCAACAACATGAACAGCAGCAGCAGGAACAGCAACAGCACAAACAGCACCAGCAGGAACAGCAACAACACAAATGCAGCTGCCTTCTCTGCAGCCACAGGACAGAGGGGATGGACACAGATTCCTAGCTCAAAGGAGGTGATAGCACCAGCACAGGATCTACAGAGGATCAGCTTCCTCGACATGATGGAGCAACAGTTGTTAATTGTACATTAATTGTATTTAATTGCATGAAAGTGCTGGGCATTAACTTGTGCCCCAATAAGGATACATGGAAAATGTGGTTGTTGGGTTTGAAAGTGAATGTTTGCAATGTGTATCTCTAAAAATAAATGCTTATAAAAGTGTGTAAAGGTAGGCTCCAGTTCTATCCTTCCACCTGGCTTTTTGAAATATATGGTGGCAGAGGATGGTTGGCTAAAGTAAAGGTCAGAAACTAAGCAAAAACTTTTTTTTCAGACAGAAAGCTAAAATTCTGGTGGCCATTGTGGAAAATGGCAGAAAACAAGGCCAATTGGAGGAGAATTTGCCATTGACGTGTTCAGAGACATGTGAAACTATGAATATCATGAATACTGCAGCTGAAAGTCCTTTCAGTAATGGACTTTGTGAAAGGAATCATGTGGTGATCGATGAAATGCTGTAAAAAAAGTTTCACTGCTGAACAAGACTGCAAGCTGACAACTACCCTGGCATGGGAGGTTTAGGGGCGGCACAGTGGCGCAGTGGTTAGCACTGCAGCCTCACAGCTCCAGGGACCCGGGTTCGATTCTGGGTACTGCCTGTGTGGAGTTTGCAAGTTCTCCCTGTGTCTGCGTGGGTTTTCTCCGGGTGCTCCGGTTTCCTCCCACAAGCCAAAAGACTTGCAGGTTGGTAGGTAAATTGGCCATTATAAATTGTCACTAGTATAGGTAGGTGGTAGGGAAATATAGGGACAGGTGGGGATGTTTGGTAGGAATATGGAATTAGTGTAGGATTAGTATAAATGGGTGGTTGATGGTCGGCACAGACTCGGTGGGCCGAAGGGCCTGTTTCAGTGCTATATCTCTAATCTTATGCAAATAATTCACTCCAGATGGCTGGAGGATATAGTCCCTAGCAATTAGTCTGTGGACAAAGTCCCAAATTGCCTTCAATTCTGTGTGATAGTCCTCCTGTGCTTGAAGGTGCTGCAATTAGATCCATATTTCTGCACATTTGAATACTCTACACGCAGAGAGATGGACTTTCATCAAGGCTGAAATTTTGGAGAAAATTCGGGGAGCACTGAGGCATCGTACAAGAACATTTGATCATTTCAATTAAGGAGATCTAGTACACTATAAAAAACAGAGTCATAGTCAATGCAAAGGCCCTGGTAAGGTAATAGATTCTAAAGGTCTTGTCAAAGATGGAAATCAAACTGGTAAGGTTCGTTCCTCATTATTAATCAGAATTACTCACAAAACACATTGACTCTGAGCAGCTGATAGAAGTAAACGAGGCACTTTGTACCTAAGATCCTCATGTGTTTTGTGATGAACATAAGAACATAGGAAATAGGAGCAGGAGTAAGCTATTCAGCCCCTTGAGCCTGCTCTGCCATTCAACTAGATCCTAACTGATCTTCTACCTCAACAGCATTTTCCTGCACTATCCCCATATCCCTTGATATCTTTAATATCTAGAAATCTATCAATCTCTGTCTTGAATATAGTCAATAACTTAACCTCCACAGCCCGCTGGGGCAGAGATTTGCAAAGATTCACCACCCTCTGAGTGAAGAAATTCCTCCTCATCTCAGTCCTAAATAGCCTGCCTCTTATTTTGAGACTGTGTCCACTGGTTCTAGACCCCCCAGGAGAGGAAACATCCTTCCTGCATCAGCCCTGTCATGTCCTGTAAAAATGTTGTATACTTCAATTCTTCTAAACTCTAGAGAATACAAGCCCAGTCTCCTCAATCTCTCCTCATAGGACAATGACGCCATCCCAGGAATCAGTCTGGTGCACCTTCGTTGCACTCCCTCTATGGCAAGTATATCCTTCCTTCCATAAGGAAATCAAAACTGTACACAATACTCTAGGTGCGGTCTCACCAAGGCTCTATACAATTGCAGCAAGACTTCTTTACTCCTGTACTCAAATCCTCTTACAATGAAGGCCCACATACCATTTGCCTTCCTAATTGTTTGCTGCGCCTGCATGTTAGCTTTGTGTGACTGATAAACAAGTGCACCCAGGTCTCTTTGGATATCAACGCTTCCCATTCTCTGACCATTTAAGAAACACTCTGCATTTCTGTTTTTCCTACTAAAGTGGAAACTTCACATTTTTCCACATTATATTCCATCTGCCATGTTCTTGCTCGCTAACTTAGCCTGTCTAAATCCCCTTTGCATCCTCTTCACAACTTACATTCTGGTTTTGTGTCATCAGCAAACTTTGAAATATTACATTTGGTCCCTACATCCATAGGAACATGGGGACCTAGGAAGATAGGAACAGTAGTAGGCCATTCAGCCCCTCGAGCCTGTCCCACCATTCAATCCGTGGCCTAACTCCATATACTTGCCTTTGGCCCATATCCCTTAATATCTTTGCTTAACAAAAATCTATCTATCTCAGATTTAAAATGAACAACTGTTCTAGCTTCAACTGCTGTTTGTGGGAGAGAGTTCCAAACCTCTACCACCCTTTGTGTGAAGAAGTGCTTCCTAACATCTCTCCTGAATGATCTGGTCCTAATTTTTAGACTATGCCCCCTAGTTTTAGAATCTCCAACCAGTGGAAATAGTTTATCTTTATGTAGCCTGTCTTTTCCTGTTAATATCTTGAAGCCTTCAATCAGATCACCCCTTAACCTTCTAAATTCTAGCAAAATCAGGCCTAATTTGTGTAATCTCTCCTTGTAACTTGACCCCTGTGGTCCAGGTATCATTCTCGTAAACCTAAGTTGCACTCCCTCCAAGGCCAATATATCCTTCCTAAGGTGTGGTGCCCAGAACTGCTCACAGTACTCCAAGTGGTATCTAACCAGTGTTTTGTACAGCTGTAGCATAACCTCTGTGTCTTTATACTCCAATCCTCTAGATATAAAGGCTAGCATTCCATGAGCCTTTTTGATTATTTTCTGCACTTGCTCTATGATCTATGCACCTTAACCCCCAAGTCTCTTTGGACATCCACTGTACTTAACCTCTTCCCATTTAGAAAGTACCCTGCTCTATCCTTTTTTGGTCCAAAATGGATAACCTCACACTTGCCCGCATTGAAATCCATCTGCCACAGTTTTGCCCACTCACCCAGTCTGTCAATATCTCTTTGCAATTTTATCCAAATCATTGATATAGATTGTGAATAGCTGGGCCCAAGCATTGATCCTTGTGGTGCCCCACTGGCCACAGCCTGCCAATCTGAAAATGACCCGTTTATTCCTACTCTCTGTTTTCTGTCTGTTAACCAATTCTCAATCCAAGTCAGTATATTACCCCAATCCCATGTGCTCTAATTTTGCTTACTAATCTCTTGTGTGGGACCTCATCAAAAGCCTTCTGAAAATCCAAATATATTATGGGGCAGCACAGTGGCGCAGTGGTTAGCACCGCAGCCTCACAGCTCCAGTGACCTGGGTTCAATTCAGGGTACTGCCTGTGCGGAGTTTGCAAGTTCTCCCTGTGACTGCGTGGGTTTTCGTTGGGTGCTCCGGTTTCCTCCCACAGCAAAAGACTTGCAGGTTGATAAGTAAATTGGCCATTATAAATTGCTCCTAGTATAGGTAGGGGAATACAAGGGATGTGGTAACAGGGTTGTAGTTTTAGTTTTAGAGATGCAGCACTGAAACAGGCCCTTCGGCCCACCGAGTCTGTGCCGACCATCAACCACCCATTTATACTAATCCCATATTCCTACCACATCCCCACCTGTCCTGATATTTCCCTACCACCTACCTATACTAGGGGCAATTTATAATGGCCAATTTACCTACCAACCTGCAAGTCTTTTGGCAGGAAACCAGAGCATCCGGAGAAAACCCACACAGACACAGGGAGAACTTGCAAACTCCACACAGGCAGTACCCAGAATTGAACCCGGGTCGCTGGAGCTGTGAGGCTGTGGTGCTAACCACTGCGCCACTGTGCCGCCCTAGTGGTGGGTGATTTTAACTTCCCCTATATTGACTGGGACTCACTTAGTGCTAGGGGCTTGGATGGGGCAGAATTTGTGAGGAGCATCCAGGAGGGCTTCTTGAAACAGTATGTAGATAGTCCAACTAGGGATGGGGCCATTCTGGACCTGGTATTGGGGAATGGGCCCGGCCAGGTGGTCGAAGTTTCAGTGGGGGAGTATTTCGGGAGCAGTGACCATAATTCCATAAGTTTTAAGGTACTTGTGGATATGGATAAGAGTAGTCCTCGGGTGAAGGTGCTAAATTGGGGGAAGGCTAATTATAACAATATTAGGCAGGAACTGAAGAATTTAGATTGGGGGCGGCTGTTTGAGGGTAAATCAACATCTGACATGTGGGAGTCTTTCAAACGTCAGCTGATTAGAATCCAGGACAAGCATGTTCCTGTGAGGAAGAAAGACAAGTTTGGCAAGTTTCGGAAAGCTTGGATAACACGGGATATTGTGAGCCTAGTCAAAAAGAAAAAGGAAGCATTTGTGAGGGCTGGAAGGCTAGGAACAGATGAAGCACTTGAGGAATATAAAGACAGTAGGAAGGAACTTAAACAAGGAGTTAGGAGGGCTAAAAGGGGTCATGAAAAGTCATTGGCAAACAGGATTAAGGAAAATCCCAAGGCTTTTAATACATATATAAAGAGCAAGAGGGTAACCAGGGAAAGGGTTGGCCCACTCAAGGACAGAGATGGGAATCTATGTGTGGAGCCAGAGGAAATGGGCGAGGTGCTAAATGAGTTCTTTGCATCAGTATTCACCAAGGAGAAGGACTTGGTAGATGATGAGCCTAGGGAAGGGAGTGCAGATAGTCTCAGTCATCTCATTATCAAAAAGGAGGAGGTGTTGGGTGTCTTGCAAAGCATTAAGGTAGATAAGTCCCCAGGACCTGATGCGATCTACCCCAGAATACTGAGGGAGGCAAGGGAAGAAATTGCTGGGGTCTTGACAGAAATCTTTGCATCCTCATTGGCTACAGGTGAGGTCCCAGAGGATGGAGAATAGCCAATGTCGGTCCTTTGTTTAAGAAGGGTGGCAAGGATAATCCAGGAAATTATAGGCCGGGGATGCCTTACGTCAGTGGTAGGGAAACTATAAGAGAGGATTCTTCGGGACAGGATTTACTCCCATTTGGAAACAAACAAACTTATTAGCGAGAGACAGCATGGTTTTGTGAAGGGGAGGTCATGTCTTACTAATTTGATTGAGTTTTTTGAGGAAGTGACGAAGATGTTTGATGAGGGAAGGGCGGTGGATGTTGTCTATATGGACTTTAGTAAAGCCTTTGACAAGGTCCCACATGGCAGATTGGTGCAAAAGGTGAAGTCACACGGGATCAGAGGTGAGCTGGCAAGATGGATACAAAACTGGCTCGGTCACAGAAGACAGAGGGTAGCAGTGGCTGGGTGTTTTTCTGAATGGAGGGATGTGACTAGTGGTGTTTCGCAGGGATCAGTGCTGGGACCTTTGCTGTTTGTAGTATATATAAGTGATTTGGAGGAAAATGTAGCTGGTCTGATTAGTAAGTTTGCAGACGACACAAAGGTTGGTGGAGTTGCGGATAATGATGAGGATTGTCAGAGGATACAGCAGGATATAGATCGGTTGGAGACTTTGGCGGAGAAATGGCAGATGGAGTTTAATCCGGACAAATGTGAGGTAATGCATTTTGGAAGGTTTAATGCAGGTGGGAGGTATACAGTAAATGGCAGAACCCTTAGGAGTATTGACAGGCGAGAGATCTGGGCGTACAGGTCCACAGATCACTGAAAGTGGCAACGCAGGTGGATAAGGTAGTCAAGAAGGCATTCGGCATGCTTGCCTTCATCGGTTGGGGCATAGAGTATAAAAATTGGCAAGTCATGTTGCAGCTGTACAGAACCTTAGTTAGGCCACACTTAGAATATTGCGTGCAATTCTGGTCACCACACTACCAGAAGGACGTGGAGGCTTTGGAGAGGGTACAG
This sequence comes from Heterodontus francisci, assembly GCF_036365525.1. NCBI lineage: Eukaryota > Metazoa > Chordata > Chondrichthyes > Heterodontiformes > Heterodontidae > Heterodontus > Heterodontus francisci. Next base: position 242,614,160 of record NC_090371.1, read on the forward strand.
AGGAGGTTTACCAGGATGTTGCCTGGTCTGGAGGGCATTAGCTATGAGGAGAGGTTGGAAAAACTCGGATTGTTTTCACTGGAACGACGGAGGTGGAGGGGCGACATGATAGAGGTTTACAAAGTTATGAGCGGCATGGACAGAGTGGATAGTCAGAAGCTTTTTCCCAGGTTGGAAGAGTCAGTTACTAGGGGACATAGGTTTAAGGTGCGAGGGGCAAAGTTTAGAGGGGATGTGCGAGGCAAGTTTTTTACACAGAGGGTGGTGAGTGCCTGGAACTTGCTGCCGGGGGAGGTGGTGGAAGCAGATACGATAGCGACGTTTAAGAGACATCTTGACAAATATATGATTAGGAAGGGAATAGAGGGATATGGGCCCCGGAAGTGCAGAAGGTGTTAGTTTCGGCAGGCATCAAGATCGGCTGGTGCAGACTTGGAGGGCCGAATGGCCTGTTCCTGTGCTGTACTGTTCTTTGTTCTTTGTTCTTTTGGTAGGAATGTAGGATTAGTATAAATGGGTGGTTGATGGTCAGCACAGACTCGGTGGGCCAAAGGGCCTGTTTCAGTGCTGCATCTCTAAATAAATAAAAATTACATCCACTGGCTCCCCCTTATTTAATTTGCCAGTTACATCTTCAAAAAATTCTAACAGGTTTGTCAAACGTGATGTCCCTTTCATCAGTCCGTGTTGGCTCTCCCCAATCCTACCATTATTTTCTAAGTGTCCAGTTATCACATCCTTTATAATATATTCTAGCATTTTCCCTGCTACTGATGTCAGACTAACAGGTCTGTCGTTCCCCATTTGCTCTCCCCCTCCTTTCTTAAATAGTGGGGTTACATTTGCTACCTTCCAATCTTCAGGAACCGCTCCAGAATCTATAGAATTTTGGAAGATGATCACCAATGCATCCACTATCTCTACAGCCACCTCATTCAATACTCTGGGATATAGATCATCAGGTGCAGGGTATTTGTCAACTTTCAGTCCCATTAATTTCTCCAGTACTACTTTTTTACTATTAGTAATTTCTTTCAGTTCCTCATTCCTTCTAGTCCCTTGGTTCTGTAGTATTCTTGGGAGGCTTTTTGCATCTTCCTCTGTGAAGATAGATACAAAGTATTTGTTTAGTTTTTCTGCCATTCCCTTATTCCCCATTATATATTCTCCTGTCTCTGCCTGTCGTGGGCCCACATTTGTCCTTGCTAATCTTTTCCTTTTAACATACCTATAGAAGATTTTACAGTCCATTTTTATGTTTCTCGCTAATTTACTTTCATATTCTATTTTCTCTTTCTTTATCAGTTTCTTGGTCCTCCTTTGCTGAATTCTAAAATGGGCCCAATCCTCAGGCTTACTACTTTTTTGACAACTTTATAAGCCTCTTCCTTTGATCTAATACAATCTTTAACTTATCTTGTTAGCCATGATTGGATCACTTTTCCTGCCGGGTTTTTGTGCCTTAATGGAGTGTAAATTTGTTGTAAATTTGTTGAAGGTCCTGAGGAACCGAATACAGAATAAGGGCTAACTAATGTGAGTGGTCATAATACACAGGGCAGGACTTTTACATCGACAGGGTAATTTCCCAGAGTGGGTATTGAGGTGACATATATTCCAGAGGTTTCTAGTGAATGGAGGGTTGCAACAATTGTGAGATGTGCAGGAAAAGCTACTGGCAAGTTTACATATTGGTTGAATGTTCAGGATACTGGCCAAGAAGTGAGGTGCATAGACTGGAAGTGCGGAGAGTAAGAAAGCAAGTACTGATAGAGTCAGGAAGTGACTATTCCAGCAGAAAACGATCACATACTGGCAAAAGAGCCTCCAATAGTGCAAGGAGATCTCACAGTAGTAATCCTGGCAGACAGAAAAGTGGAAGAACAGGCCATAGCTTGAATTGATTCGACAATCAAGTCTAGGTCACAGAACAGTCTTGTAACAGAACTAGAAGCAGAAGTCCTCATGATTGTGAAGTTTTAGTGGTTGCCAGTAAACTAATAAGAAAGGCAAAACAAAGGGGGTTAGATAGTTGGAAAGAGTTTGGAATTTATTCTATGGTACCAGATAAGGGTCTGCCAGTCTTGTCACATGGGTGGATTTGTACTGAAAATCTCCTTGCAGATGGGACCTATAAGGCTAATTGCTAGGAGTTTTGAAGAGTGACTCGATGATACAGATGTTAGAGGGACTCTTCCACAGCTAGAAAAATAATCTTAAAAGCTTGTGTAGCTCTTTTGGCCATGCATTCATGGAAGTGTAGGTTAGTCAACATAAAAGTCCACATTTCTGCAGGGCAATATTTTTAGAGTCATAAAGAGATACAGCACTGAAACAGGTCCTTCGGCCCACTGACTTTGTGCTGACCATCAACCACCCATTTTTTATACTAATCCTACATTAATCCCATATTCCCTACCACATCCCCACAATTCACCTACCACCTACCTACACTAGGGGCAATTTACAATGGCCAATTTACTTATCAACCTGTAAGTCTTTGGCTGGGGGAGGAAACCAGGGCACCCAGTGGAAACCCACACAGTCACAGGGAGAACTTGCAAACTCTGCATAGGCAGTACCCAGAACCGAACCTGGGTTGCTGGAGCTGTGAGGCTGGGGTGATAACCACTGTGCCACCCTTTTTCAGAATAAATTGTTTCTGAAACTACCCAAAGAGGGAGCAGAGGCAGAAGAAAAACTATGGAAACTAAAAAAAAAAGTCTATGGCCTGAATGATGCTTCTAGGATCTGGCATTTTTCAGTGAGATCTGTTTTGATGAAAATAAGTTGTTTTCAACTAAAAGCATATCCAGCAATGATTTATTTGTATCATAAAGGAAAACTTTCAGGCATCTTCATGATGAATGTTGACGATTTCTTATGGGTTGGTACTCCGGAACTTGAGAAATGTGTTTTTCATAAGATTACAGTAGAATTTAAAATTGGAAGACAGTCGGGTGGGGCTTTTATATATATTGATTTAGATATTAATCAAAGTATTTAATTGTATGCAGGTGGTAGGCATTAACTCAGGATTCACTTGTATCCTTATAAGTAGGAACAGACTCGAACTATGGTTGTTGGGTTGGGAAGTGCATGCTTGTAATGTGCTTCTCTCTAAACAAATGCTTATAAAAGTGTGTAGAAATTGGCTTTAATGCAAGTTTTATCATTCACCACCTGACTTCCTGAAATAGAGTCATAGAGGTATACAGCACAGAAACAGGCCCTTCAGCCCTTCGTGTCTGTGCCGGCCATCAAGCACCTAACTATTCTAATCCCAGTTTCCGGCACTTGGCCCAGAGTCTTGTATGCTATGGCGTTTCAAGTGCTCATCTAAATACTTCTTAAATGCTGTGAGGGTTTCTGCCTCTACCACCCCTTCAGGCAGTGCATTCCAGATCCAACCACCCTCTGAATGAAGATTTTTTTCCTCAAATCCCCTCTAAACCTTCTGCCCCTTACCTTAAATCTATTTGCCCTGTTTATTGACCCCTCTGCTATAAGGGAAAAAGTTTCTTCCTATCTAATCTATCAATGCCCCTCATAATTTTGTATACCTCAATCAGATCCCCCGTCAGCCTTCTCTGCTCTAAGGAAAACAACCCTAAGCCTTTCCAGTCTCTCTTCATAGCTGAAATGATTCAGCCCAGGCAATATCCTGGTGAATCTCCTCTGTACCCTCTCCAGGGCAATCACATCCTTCCTATAGTGTGGTGCCCAGAACTGTATACTGTACTTCAACTGTGGCCTAACTAGCATTTTATACAGATCCATTATAACCTCCCTGCTCTTATATTCTATGCCTCAGCTAATAAAGGCAAGTATCCCATATGCCTTCCTAACTACCTTATCTGCCTGTGCTGCTGCCTTCAGTGATCTATGGACAAGTAAACCAAGGTCCCTCTGACCCTCTGTACTTCCTAGAGTCCTATCATCCATTATATATTCCCTTGCCTTGTTAGTCCTCCCAAAATGCATCACATCACATTTCTCCGGATTAAATTCCATTTGCCACTGCTCTGCCCATCTTATCAGCCCATCCATATCTTCTCGTAATCTAAGGCTTTCCTCCTCACTATTCACAACACCACCAATTTTTGTGTCATCTGTGAACTTACTGATCATATCTCCTATATTCACATCTGAATCATTAATGTCCACTGCAAACAGCAAGGGTTCCAGCACCAATCACTGCAGTACACCACTGATCACAAGCTTCCAATCGCAAAAACAACCCTCAACCATCACCCTCTGCCTCCTGCCATTAAGCCAATTTTGGATCCAATTTGCCAAATTACCCTGGATCCCATGGGCTCTTACCTTCTTGACCAATCTCCAATGCGGGACCTTATCAAAAGCCACCCTGAAGTCCATGTAGACTATATCAACTGCTTTATCCTCATCTACACATCTAATCACCTCCTCGAAAAATTCAATCAAGTTAGTTAGACATGATCTCCCTCTGACAAAGCCATGCTGACTATCCCTGATTAATCCCTGCCTCTCCAAGTACAGATTAATCCTGTCCCTTAGAATTTTTTCCACTTGTTTCCCTACCACTGATGTTGACTCACCGGCCTGTAATTGCCTGGTTTATCCCTGCTACCCTTCTTGAATAATGGTACCACATTCATTGTCCTCCAGTCCTCTGGTACCTCTACTATGTCCAGAGAGGATTTGAAAATTTGTGTCAGAGCCCCTGCTAGCTCCTCCCTTGCCTCACACAACAGCCTGGGGATTTATCCACTTTTAAGCTCACTAAAACAGCTAATACTTCCTCCCTTTCAAAGCTAATATGTTCAAGTGTATCACAATCCCTCTCCCTGAACTCTATACCTACATCGTCCTTCTCCATTGTGAACACAGATGAAAACTAATCATTTAAAAACTCATCTATGTCCTCCGGCTCCACACACGGATTGCCACTTTGGACCCTAATGGGCCCTACTCATTCCCTGATAATCCTCTTCCCCTTAATATATTCATAAAACGCCTTGGGATTTTTATTTATCTTGCCCGCCATTGTTTTTTCATGTCCCCTCTGCACTACAATATAACAACTGTGACTCAGGAGACTCAGACTTTTGCAGCAGATTGTTGCTGACAGCCTCCTGGAATAAGACTTCCTTCCAAGAGGGCCAGGTGAGCATACAGTGCCAGTGGCTGTCAAGGTCTCCACAGCCTTCAATTTCTTCACCTTTGGATCCTTCCGGGGATCTGCTGGTGACATCTTCAGGATCTCGCAATCTACTGTCCACAAGTATATCTTCCAGGTGACCAATGCCTTGCTTGCCAAGGCCTCCACTTATGTCCATTTTGACACTACTGAGACAGAGGGCTGTTAGATTTGCTGCAGTGGCTGGATTCCCACAGGTGCAGGGAGTCATTAGCTGTGCATATGTGGCAATCAATGCACCCTCAGATTAGCTTGGATCCTTCCGGGGATCATCAATCAAAAGGGACTCCATTCTCTCAATGTTTAGCTCGATTGTGACCACCCAAAGATCATCATGTATGTCTGTGCAAGGTATCCTGGAAGCTGCCATGGTTCATTCATTCTGTGACAGTCACATCCACCACAGGTTTGCTCAGCTCCAAACAGCATTAATAGGTGGCTCCTTAGAGACAAGGGTTACCCTCCGAGGACCTGGCTGATGACTCCTGAGAGCAGCCCTCCCACTGATGCAGAGGAGAGATACAACAGGATCCACATGAACAGAAGGGCGATCATAAAGCTGGAGGTGCCCTTCAGTATGCCCCATCAAAGATCCAGAATGGTTGTGGTTTGCTGTGCCTTGTACAATATAATCCTGCAGAGAGGAGTGGACCTGCAGGAAGAGGAAGGTGTAGACTGATGGGCATCCTCTGAGGAGGATTTGGAGGATGAGCAGGAAGCAGAAGAGGACTCAGATGTGGCCATGTTGCCTGCAGCCACTTAACTGGCTGTCAGAGAAACCTACAACAGCCTCATTTAGGTACGCTTCACCTAATTAGCTTCAGCTAATCTGAGTGCGTGAGGCCATATGGCAGTGCAGACACAAACCATGTAACCCTCTCACCAACAACTCAATTCAATGCTATGGTCCAAGATCCAAGCGTTATATTCACACCCTTTCCTCATCTTCTAAGCTGATCATAACATTCACCTGAATTACTGTCCAAGTGGAATTCGGGATGAACAAAGTAGAGACCAGGAGAATGAAAAGTGCAAATGAAGTATTTGATTCATTGAAATAATAATCTTAAACATAACGGCATTAACATTGCTATATACATCCAAGTGAATCCCCTTGTGCAACTATTATTTCTTTCTCATCCAGTTCCTATTAATCCTACATGGTGCAACCCCTGTGATTTCAGCAGAGGTGGAGACTGGCTGATCATTCCCCTGTTCTGACAGATGAGATACCCGTGGTGGACATCTGGGCTTTGGAGCCCATAAGGGACCTGCCATAGGTACACCATCTGCACTTGTGCAGGGGCAGATTCTGTCATTGGGGCAGGAGCCAACATGTGGGGCTCTGTCTCAGAAGGAGTGGGGGTTGAGTGGATGAGAAGAGGGAGCACCTTGAGAAGAATCCCAACTTCCATGCGCCCTTTCTCCATCTTCTCTCTCATGGCCCACCTGCACATTCTTGCTAGCCAAGAGTGGGAGAGCACTTGGCTTCATTTCAGTGAGGAGTTGAGGCATCAAGGTGAGGTTTTCCTCCATCCAGTTTAAAGTAGCAGACTACCGGCTGAATTTAGTGACCTCATTGCAGGTCCCAGCAGTGGGCCTTGAAGTGAGTACTGTCGGCGCCTGTGACGTGCGCGACCTCTAGACTGCGATCACACGTCAGGCAACCACTTAACATATTGCAGGTGCAGGGCCCATCCAATCACACGAAAGGGGCGGGCTCCGAGGCGGTGATTGCAGCATCAGATGACTCCAATGCAGGTTCTGGTAACATATTTAAAGTGCTGCCAGCCCTGCTTGTATTCCTGCCTTTCACTGAATCACAGATTCTGGATTACTGCTGGATCCGATGAAGAGGGGTTTGAACTCCTGGACCCTCCCTCCCCCGGCAAAGGGAATACCATTGTTGTCGCATAGCTGGAGTGGTCTGGGATCATGCCTAAGGCAAAACACTAGATGGTCCCACCATTTAACGATGCCTCCCTGGAGATTCTCCTCCAAGCTGCAAGGGAAAGGTGGGAGTTCCACTTTCCAAGGGATGGCAAGAAGAGACCCTCTCACCTGACCAAGCAAGTCTAGATGGAGATCACAGAGGAGGTTAGCAACCATGGGGTCACTCCACACAACTGGGTCCAGTGTAGAAAGAGTGAATGATCTCCTTTGTTCTGCTAAGGTAAGTCCTCCATACCTCTCTTCTTTGGGGCTTGCATATGCCTACATGGGAGGCAGTGCGATGAGGAGGGAGTCACCACAAGGATGCTGACGAGGGGATGAGGCTTCACTCCATCCTGGCAGATGCATGGGCAGCTTCCCGGCGACAGGTTGCCTTCTTTCACATCTCACCCCCATTACATCCCCCGAGAGCGGACGTGGGGAGAAATCATATAGGAAGCCCCAGCAGGGGACAGGGGGCTGCCACTAGCGTAATTGTTTTAAAATAAAAACAAGAAACACTGGACATACTCAGCAAATCTGGCAGCATCTGTGGAGAGAGAAGCAGAGTTAACGTTTCAGGTCAATGACCCTTCAGAACACAGTTCTGAAGAAGGGCCACTGACCTGAAACGTTAACTCTGCTTCTCTCTCCACAGGTGCTGCCAGACCTACTGAGTATTTCCAGCGTTTCTTGTTATTATTTCAGATTTCCAGCATCCGCAGTATTTTGCTTTTATTTTAGCGTGATTGTTTTGTTGCTCTTGCTGTGAAGTTTTATTACGTCTCTATTTCCAATTGCAGGACAAACAGGCCCATAACACCAGGGAAACCTTGAGGACTGACAGGGGAATCCCAGAGCTCCGGCGTCAGTCTACAGCTGTAGAAGAGGAGCTTCATCAACACAGTTCACATTAATTGTGAAATTCTCATGCTTTCATGCCTGAATTGTGAGCTGCTGCACTCATCCTCACGGCCTCATTGGGCTCCCGTTGCAGGCACAGGCCACGTTTGTTAAGCATCTCAGATGTGCCAGTCTTTGTGTTCAAGTGTGGGGGAATCCAGCCATAATAAGTGGTTATAAGGTTAAAAGAGTTATTTTCCTATGAATTAGGATTAAAAAATGAAAAGCAGTGTTCATCTTCTTAAAAGGTTAAAAGAAGTTCATAGGCATGCCTCTGTAGTGAAGGGCTTGCCTCATCTTAGAGCATAGAGGCAGCTTCTAATAAGAAGGATTCGCTTTAAAATTCATGAACCTCATCACACGGTAAACATCGAGAGACATCTTGACAAATATATGAATAGGAAGGGAATAGAGGGATATGGGCCCCGGAAGTGCAGAAGCTGTTAGTTTAGGCAGGCATCAAGATCGGCGCAGGCTTGGAGGGCCAAATGGCCTGTTCCTGTGCTGTACTGTTCTTTGTTCTTTGATAACACAGTTTGCAAATGGTCAACTGAAATTTTGACAAAACTGACCAAACCCAAGAAACTGAATTAGAATCTTGAAACACAGTTAGGTAACTAAGGAAATTGACCACCATGACAGGCTCCCACCTTGCCATTAGTGTAACCTTTCTTAGAAATAAAAGAAGGTGGATCTTAACCAGCAGCCCAGGTGAATGCTCAGGGGACATGGGTTCAAATCGCACCTTGGCAGCTGGTGGTGGAATATTAATTAATAAATTCAATTAATAAATCTGGAACCAAAAAGCTAATGACTATGAAACCATTGTTGATTGTCATAAAAACCCATCTGGTTCACTAATAGCCTTCAGGGAAGGAAATCTGCTGCCCTCACCTGGTCTGAACGACATGCGACACCAGCAATGTGGTTGACTCTTAAACGCCCTCTGAAATGGCTGAGCAAGCCATTCAGTTGTACCAAACTGCTAGAGAAAAGTCTAAAAGGAATCAAACTGGATGGACCTCAGCACAAGAAATGACAACAACGCATCCAGCCCTGTTGACCCTGCAAAGTTCTTCTTACCAACATCTGGAGCTTGTGCCAAAATTGGGAGAGCTGTCCCATAGACTAGTCAAGCAACAGCCTATCAAACAATGTCCCAGACACCACCACCAGAGGTGGCAGCTCAGTGGTATACAGGTGGGAAGGGTTGCCCTAGGAGTCCTCAACATTGACTCCGTACCCCATGAAGTCTCATGGCATCAGGCCAAACATGGGCACGGAAACCACCTACCATCTCCGCCGGCCCCCACCAACCTTCCCTCCCCCAACCTCAGCTGATGAATTAGTACTCGGCGGCGGCAGCGAGAGCAGGAACAGGTGAGAGGAGTCGGGATATAAAGAGCGGAGACCCGAGGCCTGAGACCAGAAGCGGCCGCGGTGACAGCGGGAAGAATGGACTTGCTTGACCAACAAAATCGAAGTGTGACGTCACAGGAGAGCTGGTAAGTGATTGGTGGGTATTTTTTCCGTGTCGCATTTTTGTTTTGGCCAAGTGATTTAAATCAGGAGACATCATTACAGGTTAAGAGTACACTAAAATAATTCATTATTTTTTAATATGAGATCCAAATTAATTAATTAAATAAAATAGAGATGACTGGGCAGGCGATGTGCTGCAGCTGTAGTATGTGGGAGCTGGTGGACGCCGGTGCGATCCACAGTGACCACATCTGCAGTAAGTGTTGGCTGCTCGACAACCTTCGGCTCAGAGTTGATGAGCTGGAGTCCGTGAACACTGCAACACATCAGGGAGGGTGAGAGTTACCTGGACACTGTTTCAGGAGACAGTCACACCCCTCAGATTAATTATATCAAATTCGGACCGTGGTCAGGGACAGGATGGTGTGACTGCGAGTGAGGCAGGTATGGGGATCCAGAATTTAGCTTTGGAGGAGCCTCAGCCAGTGTCCTTATCCAATAGGTATGAGGTTCTTGCTCCCAGTGTGGACGAGGGCACAGACTGCAGGGATGATGAGTGAACTGACTACAGCACCATGGTTTAGAGCATCATTCAAGTGGGGGCAGAAAAGAGAAATGTAGTAGTAATAGGGGATAGCATAGTTAGGGGAATAGACACTGTTCTATGCAGCAAAGATAGAGAGTCCCGAAGGCTGTGTTGCCTACCCGGTGCCAAGGTTAAGGACATCTCTTCTGGGCTAGAGAGGAACTTGGAGTGGGAGGGAAAGGATCCAGTTGTCGTGCTCCACGTAGGTACCAACGGCATAGGTAGGATTAGGAAAGAGTTTCTGCTGAGGGAGTATGAGCAGCTCGGGGTTAAATTAAAAAGCAGAACCACAAAGGTAATAATCTCCGGATTACTACCTGAGCCACGTGCAAATTGCCATAGGGTAAATAGAAAGACTGGTGTGGGAGAAGTGGGTTCCAATGCATGGGACACTGGCACCAGTACTGGGGAAAGAGAGAGCTGTTCCGTTGGGATGGGCTTCACTTGAACCATGCTGGGACCAGGTGTCCTGGTGAATCGTATAACTCGGGTTGTAGATAAGGCTTTAAACTAAATAGTGGGGGGCAGAGTTCAATTGAAAGGAAGTTTAAAAAGTCGAAAAGTAATGAGCGAGCAGAGGTGCAGTGTAGTGAAGGGGCATACATTTAATCAGAGTGTGACAGGAAGGGACAGAGAATGCAAGCATAAGAGAACAGCGAAATTAGAACCAGAGTAGGTAAAAATGGTAAAAAGTCAAAGCTTAAGGCTCTTTATCTGAATGCACGTAGAATTTGTAACAAGATACATGAGCTAAAAGCAGAGATAGAAATAAATGAATATGATTTGATAGCTATCACAGAGACATGGTTGCAGGATGACCAGGACTGGAAACTCAATGTTCAAGGATATTCGACGTTCCAGAAGAATAGGCAGAAAGGAAAAGAAGGTGGGGTAGCTTTGTTATTAAAGGAAGGGATCAGTGCAGTTGTGAGTAATGATATAGATTTAATAGATTGTGATGTAGAATCAGTTTGGGTGGAAATAAGGAATAGCAAGGGAAACAAATCACAGGTGGGAGTGGTCTATAGGCCCCCGAGGAGTTGCCACTCTGTAGGACAAAATATTAATCAGGAAATAATGGAGGCCTGTAAGAAGGGCACTGCAATTATCATGGGTGATTTTAATCTGCATATAGACTGGACAAATCAAATTGGCAAGGGTAGCATGGAAGACGAATTTTTAGAGTGCATCAGGGATTTTATTTTTTTAAATTTATTTAGAGATACAGCACTGAAACAGGCCCTTCGGCCCACCAAGTCTGTGCCGACCAACAACCACACATTTACACTAACCTTACAGTAATCCCATATTCCCTACCACCTACCTATACTAGGGGCAATTTACCTAACACCTGCAAGTCTTTGGCTGTGGGGGAAACCGGAGCACCCGACGAAAACCCACACAGTCACAGGGAGAACTTGCATTCTCCACACAGGCAGCACCCAGAATTGAACCCGGGGCCCGAGAGCTGTGAGGCTGCGGTGCTAACCACTGCGCCACAATGCATTGCAGAACCTACCCGGGAACAGACTATTTTAGATTCGGTAATGTGTAATGAGGTAGGATTAATATGAGATCTCATAGTTAAGGATCCTCTAGGGGGAAGCGATCATAACATAGTAGATTTTCAAATTCAGTTTGAGAGTGAGCAACTTGGGTCTCAAACCAGTGTCTTCAACTTAAACAAGCGCATTTACAGAGGTATGAAGAAAGAGTTGTCTAAAGTGGGCTGGGAAAATAGACTACACGTGAAAGTCGGTAGAGAAGCAGTGGCAGACTTTTAAACAGATATTTCATAACACTCAGCAAACATTTATTCCGGTCAGAAGGAAGGACTCGATGAGAACGATTAACCACCCGTGGAAAACAAAGGAGGTTAAGGAGAGTATCAAATCAAAAACAAAGGCGTACAAAGTGGCGAAAGCTAGTGGTAGGCCAGAGGATTGGGAATTTTTTAGAAACTGGCAGCAGATGACTTAAAAACTAATGAAGAGGGAGAAAATTGATTAAGAGAGTAAACTGCAAGAAATATAAAAACAAACAGTAAGAGCTTCTACGGGTATATAAAAAGGAAGAGAGTAGCCAAAGTAACTGTGGGACCCTTAGAGGATGAGAATGGGGAATTAATAACAGGGAACAGGAAAATGGCAGATAATTTAAACCAATATTTTGCATTGGTCTTCACAGTGGAGGACACTATAAACATCCCAACAATAATAGATGAGCAGGGTGTAAATGGGAGAGAGGAACTTGTAACAATCTTTATTACAAGGGAAAAGGTGCTGGACAAACTGAGGAGACTAAAGGCAGACAAGTTGCCAAGACCTGATGGCCTGCATCCAAGGGTTTTAAAAGAAGTGGCTGCAGAGATAATGGAGGCATTGGTCATAATATACCAAAACTCACTGATTCCAGTAGGGTAACAGCGGATTGGAAAACCGCTAATGTGATGCCCCTATTCAAGAAAGGAGGGAGACAGAAAGCAGGAAACTATAGACCAGTTACCTTAACATCTGTCATTGGGAAAATGCTAGAGTGCATTATTAAGGAAGAAATAGCAGGACATTTAGAAAAACATAATGCAATCAAGCAGAATCAACATGGTTTTATGAAAGGGAAATCATGTTTGAGAAATTTGTTAGAGTTCTTTGAGAATATAACAAGCAGAGTGGATAAAGGGGAACTGTTAGATGTAGTACATTTGGATTTTCAGAAGGCGTTCAATAAGGTGCCACATAAAAGGTTATTTTACAAAATAAGAGCTCAGGGTATTGGGGGTGACATGTTGACATAGACTGAGGATTGGCTAACACACAGAAGACAGAGAGTCAGGATCAATGGGTCTTTTTCAGGTTGGAAAGCCGTAACTAGTGGGGTGCCACAAGGATCGGTCCTCGGGCCTCAACTATTTACTATCTATATTAGTGACTTCGAGGAAGGGACAGAATGTAGTGCATCCAAATTTGCTGACAATACAAAAATAGGTGGGAAGGCATGTTGTGATGAGGGCACAAAGAATCTGCAAAGGGACATAGATAGGTTAAGTGAGTGGGCAAAAACTTGGCAGATGGTGTTCAATGTGGGAAAGTGTGAGGTCATCCACTTTGGTGGGAAGAATAAAAAGGCAGATTATTATTTAGATGGAGAAAGACTACAAAATACTGCAGTACAGAGGGATCTGGGTGTTCTTGTACATGAAACACAAAAAGTTAGCATGCAGGTGCAGCAAGTAATTAGGAAAGCAAATGGAATTTTGGCCTTTAATGATAGGGGGTTAGAGGTAAAAAAAAATAGGGAAGTCTTGTTACAACTGTACAGGGTGTTGGTGAGGCCACCGCTGGAGCGCTGTGTACAGTTTTGGTCCCTATATTTAAGGAAGAATATACTAGCATTGGAGGAGTTCAGAAAAGGTTCACTAGGCTGATTCCTGGAATGAAGTGTTGTCTTATCAAGAACAGCTAAACAGGTTAGGCCTTTATTCGTTGGAGTTTAGAAGAATGAGGTGATCTTATTGAAACGTAAAAGATTTGAAGGGGGCTTGACAGGGTAGATGTTGAAAATATGTTTCCACTGGTGGGGGAATCACGAAGTAGGGGACATAGTTACAGAATAAGAGGGCACACATTTAAAACTGATATGAGAAGGAACTTCTTCTCTCAGAGGGTGGTGAATCTTTGGAATTCTCTACCTCTAAGAGTTGTGAAAACTAGGTTACTAAATATATTTAAGGAGGAGGTAGATAGATTTTTGAAATCTCGGGGAGTCGAGGGTTAGGCAGAACAGGCCTGAAAGAGAAGTTGAGGACTGGGACAGATCAGCCATGATCTTCTATTTCCTATGTTCCCATGTTCCAATATGTTGTGTGGCATTTCCACCGTGCTAAATGGGATAGGTTTTGAACAGATCTAGAAACTCAAAACTGTGCTGTGGGCCATCAGTAGCAGCAGAATTGTATTCAACCACAATCTGTAAACTCATGGCCTGGCATATCCCACACTCTACCATTACCATCAAGCCAGGGCACAAACGCTAAAAGTGAAGTGTCAACCCAGTGAGGCGACAACACAGGACTACATGCAAGCTAAACAGCAGAAGCTGCATGCAATAGATAGAATTAAGCGGTCCCACAACCAACAGATCAGATCTAAGCTCTGCAGTCCTACCACATCCAATGGACAATTAAACAATTAACAGGAGGAGGAGAATCCACAAATCTTCAACGATGGGAGAGCCCAGCACATCAGTGCAAAGACAAGGCTGAAACATTTGCAACAATCTTCAACCAGAAATGTCAAGTGGATGATCCATCTCAGCCTCCTCCTGAGGTCCCCAACATCACAGATGCCAGTCTTCAGCCAATCCAATTCACTCCACATGATATAAAGAAACGGCTGAATGGCACTGGATACAGCAAAGTCTGTGGGCCCTGACAACAGTCCAGTAATAGTACCGGAGACTTTTGCTCCAGAACTGAGCGTGCCCCTAGCCAAGCTGTTCCAGTACAGCTACAACACTGGCATCTACCCGATAACATGGAAAATTGCCTAGGTGCTTCCTATACACAAAAAGCAGAACAAATCCAACCCAGCCAATTACTATCCTATCAGTCTACTCCCTATCATCAGCAAAGTGATGGAAAGTGTCATCGAAAGTGCTATCAAGCGGCACTTACTCAGCAATAACCTGCTCACTGACTCATTGGCCATTCAGCTCCTGACCTCATTACAGCCTTTGTCCAAACATGGACAAAAGAGCTGAACTCAAGAGGTGAAGTGAGAATGACTGCCTTTGACATCAAGGCAGCATTTGACCCAGTGTGGCATCAAGGAGCCCTAGCAAAACTGGAGTCAATAGGTATCAGGGGGAAAACTCTCCACTGATTGGAGTCATACCTGGCTCAAAGGAAGATGTTTGTGGTTGTTGGAGGTCAATCATCTCAGTTTCAGGACATCACTGCAGGCATTCCTCGGGGCAGTGTCCTAGCCCCAAGCATCTTCGGTTGTTTCATTAATGAAATTCCCTCCATTGTAAGGTCAGAAATGGGGATCTATGCTGATGACTGCACAATGTTCAGCACCATTCGCAACTCCTCAGATACTGAAGCAGCCCGTGTCCATATGCAGCAAGACCTGGACAATATAAAGGCTTGAGCTGATAAGTGGCAAGTAACATTTGCGCCACACAAGTTCCAGGCAATGACTAACTCCAACAAGAGACAATCAAACCATCTCCCCTTGACATCCCCCACTATCAACATCCAGGGGTGACCATTAACTAGAAACTGAAGTGGATCAGCCATATAAATACTATGGCTACAAGATCAGGTCAGAGGCTGGGCAGCAAGTAACTCACCTCCTGACTCCCCAAAGCTTGTCCACCATCTACAAAGCACAAGTCTGCACTGAGTGTGAAGAAGGGAGTTTGGTAAGTGAGTGAATTTTAAGGATTAATCTCTCAAGCCTAGTTTTTGATTTGTTTACATCGAGCAGTTAATTGAAATTCCTGTTTCAGTTAAGAGGTAAGCTAGGTTTCTTGCAGTTTTAAACAGGGGTATACTAAGACTGAGTGTAGCTGAAGCTAATGAGATAGCTAGCTTAACCTGGTTTCTGAGCTTTAGCAGAGCTCTAGCAGAGCTGACACAGCATTGTTTTCAGTGTATAAATTCGGGGGACTCTCAGTTCTGCTTGTCTGCATTGAGTGCTGCTGGTGGGTACGGAGTGTGAAGAAGGGAGTTTGGTAATTGAGGGAGTTCGGTAAGGAGGGAATAATAAATTAAGAAGAAAATAAATTTGAGTGACCTCCAGTAGCTGCCTCTGTCTTCGGTACAGGTGAGAAGTTGATTGGTGAGTAACTGATAAGTTATTTTACTTCTCATTGTAATAAAAAGTTTTAAAAGTTATGTTACGGAAGGTCAGCTCGGCCAAGTGGAATGTACATCCTGCAGCATGTGGGAAGTCATGGACGCACCATGTGTTCGAGACTAACACATCTGCAGGAAGTGTCACCAGCTACAGAAGCTTGAGCTCTGGGTTCGGAACTCGAGCGGCAGATGGAGTCACTGTTGTGCATCCGCAAGGCAGAGGACTACATGGGTAGCACGTTTAGGAAGGTGATCACACCGCAGGTTAGGAGCATGCAGGCAGAGGGGGAATGGGTGGCCACCAGGCAGTCTAAGAGAACCAGGCATGCAGTGCAGGAGTCCCCTGAATCTATCTTGCTTGCTAATTGGTTTTCCATTTTGGATACTGTTGACAGCGATGGTTCCTCAGGGGAGTGGAGTCAGAACAAGGTCCGTGGCACCACAGGTGGCTCAGCTGCACAGGAGGGGTGGAAGAAGAGTGGAAGAGCAATAGTGTTAGGGGATTCGATAGTCAGGGGATCTGACAGGCGTTTCTGTGGCAGAATTCATGACTCCAGGGTGGTGTGTTGCCTCCCGGGTCCCAGGGTCAATGATGTCGTGGAGCAGCTGCAGGACATCCTTCTGGGGGAGGGTAAACAGCCAGAGGTCGTGGTCCACATTGGTACCAATGACATAGGTAGGAAGAGGGATGAGGTCCTGATGGCAGATTTTAGGGAGTTAGGAAGGAAATTAAAATGCAGGACCTCCAAAGCAGTAATCTCAGGATTATTCCCAGTGCCATGTGTTCATGAGCAGAGAAATAGGAGGATTGATCGATTGAACACATGGCTGTAGAATTGGTGTAGGAAGGAGGGCATCAGATTTCTGAGGCATTGGGACTGGTTCTGGGGCAGGTGGGACCTGAACAAGATGGACGGGCTACACCTTAACAGGACCAGAACTAATATCCTCGCATGGAGATTTGCTTGTGCTGTTGGGGAGGGTTTAAACTAGCTTGTCAGGGGGATGGGAACCTGAGGGGTAGCTCAGATTGGAAGTAAGTAAAGTTGCTAACAGGAGGTAGAAAAATAGCAAGTGACATTAGAAGGCAGGCGAAACAAAGGTGAGTATCAACTAGGCTCAGAATGCAGAATGTCAGGAAGACAAGGTTAAGGGCACTCTACCTGAATGCACACAGTATTCGCAACAAGGTAGATGAGTTAAAGGCCCAAATAGAAGTAAATGGATATGATCTAATTGCCATAACAGAAATGTGGCTACAGGGTGAGCAAGACTGGGAACTGAATATTCAAGGATATTCGACATTTATGAAGGACAGGCAAAAAGGAAAAGGAGGTGGTGTTGCACTGATAATAAGGGATGGGATCAGTACATTAGTAAGGGAGGATTTCAAATCGGAAGGACAAAATGTGGAATCTGTTTGGGTGGAGCTAAGAAACAGCAAAGGGCAGCAAACATTGAAAGAAGTTGTTTATAGGCCACCAAATGGTAGTAGTAGTGTGGGGCATGGAATTAATCAGGAGATTAGAGAAGCATGTAGTATGAGTAATGCAGTAATTATGGGTGACTTATATCTACATATAGACTAGGTAAACTGAATGAGAACTAGTTCTATGGAAGATGGAGTGTGTCACGGATGGTTTTCTAGAGCAGTATGTTGAGGAAACGACTAGAGACCAGGCTATTTTAGATCTCATATTATGTAATGAGAAAGGGTTAATTAATAATCTTGTTGTAAAAGAACCTTTAGGGATGAGTGACCATAATATGATATGTTATGATGGAATTTTACATTATATTTGAAAGCCAGGGTGTTAAATTTGAACAAAGGAAATTATGAAGGTATGAGGGGCAAATTGGCTGAGGTGGATTGAGAAAATACATTAAAAGGTATGACAGTACATAGACAATGGATAGTCTTTAAAAATATATTACATAGTTTACAGCAGCTATATATTCCTTCAAAGCACAGAAACCCTAAAAGTAAAGGCAGTCAACTGTGGGTAACAAAGGAAGTTAAGGATTGTATAAGATTAAAAGAAAAGGCCTATAAAGTTGCCAGAAATAGTAGTAAACCTGAGGTTTGGGAGGATTTTAGAACACAGCAAAGGAGGACAAAGAAACTGATAAAGGAAAAATAGAATATGAATATAGTTAGCAAAAAATATAAAAATGGACTGTAAAAGCTTCTATAGATACATAAAAAGGAAACGTTTTCCTATGACAAATGTGGGTCCATTAAAGGCAGAGTGAGGAGAATATATAATGGGAATAGAGAAATGACAGAGAAGCTAAATGATTGCTTTGTTTCTGTCTTCACTGAGGAAGATACAAGTAATCTCCCAGAATTAGAGATTGGGGGAATGAGGAATTGAAGGAAATTAGTATTAGTAAGAAGGTAGTATTGGAGAAACGAATGAGGCTGAAGGTTGATAAGTCCCCAGGACCTGATATTCTACATTCCAGAGTGTTGAAAGAGGTAGCTATGGAGATAGTAGATGCATTGATGATCATCTTCCAAAATTCTATAGATTCTGGAGCAGTCCCTGCAGATTGGAAGGTCACAAATGTCACCCCACTATTTAAGAAGGGAGGGAGAGAGAAAACAGGGAATTACAGACCTTTTAGCCTTACATCAGACGTTGGGAAAATGCTAGAATAAATTCTAAAGGATATGATAAATGGACACTTGGATAATAATGATCTGATCGGGTTTAGTCAACATGGATTTATGAATGGGAAATCATGTTTGACGAACCTGTTCGGAGTTTTTTGAGGATGTTACGAACAGAATTGATAAAGGAGAGTCGGTGGATGTGGTATACTTAGATTTTCATAAGGCCTTTGATAAAGTCCCCCACAGGAGGTTTGTTAGCAAAATTATAGCACATGGGATAGGAGGTAATATAGTGGCACAGATTAAGGATTGGTTAACAGGCAGAAAACAGAAAGTAGGAATAAACGGGTCATTCTCGCATTGGCAGGCTGTGACTAGTGGGGTAGCACAGGGATCAGTGCTTGGGCCCCAGCTATTCACAATATATATCAAGGATTTGGATGTGGGGACCAAATGTAGTATTTCCAAGTTCGCGGATGACACAAAACTGGGTGGGAATGTGTGTTGTGAGGAAGATGCAAAGCGGATTCAAGGGGATTTGGAAAGATTTTGTGAGTGGGCAAGAACATGGCAGATGGAATGTAATGTGGAAAAATGTGAGGTTATCCACTCTGGTAGGAGGAATAGATGTGCAGAGTATTTATTAAAAGGTAAGAGATTAGAAAGTGCAGATGTACAAAGAGACCTGGGTGTCCTTGTCAATATGTCACTGAAAACTAACATGCAGATGCAGCAAGCAATTAAGAAGGCTAATGGTATGTTAGCCTTTATTGCAAGAGGATTTTAGTACAGGAGAAGTGAGGTCTTGCTTCAATTGTACTGAACCTTAGTTAGACCGCACCTGGAGTACTGTGTGCAGTTTTGGTCCCTTTACCTTAGGAAGGATATTATTGCCATAGAGGGAGTGCAACAAAGGTTCACCAGACTTGTTCCCGGGATGGCGGGACCGTCCTATGAACAGAGATTGGGGGAACTGGGATTGTATTCTTTAGAGATTCGAAGAATGAGAAGTGATCTCATTGAAACCTACAAAATACTTACAGGGATAGACAGGGTAGATGCAGGTAAGATATTTTCCCTGGTTGGGGAGTCTAGAACCAGGGGACACAATTTCAAAATAAGGGGGAAGCCACTGAGGACAGAGATGAGGAGAAATTTCTTTACTCAGAGAGTTGTGGATCTTTGGAATTCGCCAGCCCAGAGGGCTGTGGAAGCTCAGTCATTGAAAATGTTTAAAGTAGAGATTGACAGATTTCTAAATACAAATGACATAAGGGAAAATGAGGATAGTGTGGAAAAATGGCATTGAAGTGGATGATCAGCCATGATCGTGTTGAATGGCGGAGCAGGCTCGATGGGCTGAATGGGCTACTCCTGCTCCTATGTTCCTATCTAAGTCAGGAGTGTGATGGAATACTCTCCACTTGCCTCGGTCAGTGCAGCTCTAACAACACTCAAGAAGCTCAATACCATCCAGGAAAAAGCAGCCTGCTTGATTGGCACCCCACAAACATTCACTCCCTCCACCACTGACGCACAGTGGCAGCAGTGTGTACTGTCTACAAGATGCACTGCAGCAATGCACCAAGGCTCCTTAGACAGCACCTTCCAAACCCATGACTTCTACCTAGAAGAACAAAAGCAGCAGATGCATGGGAACACCATGACCTGCAAGTTCCCCTCCAAGACACATGCCATCCTGACTTGGAATTATATCGCCGTTCCTTCGTTGTTGCTAGGTGAAAATCCTGGAACTCCCTTAACAGCACTGTGGATGTACCTACCCCACATGGACTGCAGCGGTTCAAGAAGGTGGCTCACCATCATCTTCTCAAGGGCAGTGAGGGATGGGAAATAAATGCTGGCCGAGTCAGCGATGTCCACATCCTGTGTAAGTATAGAATTTTGTCTTTCTGTCGTGCTTACTCTATGAGTTAGCATCCAAGCTTCCTCTTTTCTTGAATTTATGTCAGAGAATGTCATCAGGTGTATGTGCTTTTTGTTTTTTGTATGCAAAACAGAGTTGTGGGTTTATTAGTATATTTTAAGTTACTCCAAAATGATTCATCCTTGTTCATTACAGAATCGTGCATGATCTAAAAAAATAAACATGGACCCGTGTCTTTCCAGAAGTGGATGGCCGCCCCCTTACATGCTTTGTAAACCTGAAGTCATCTAAAACTCTGTTGCACCATATCCTAACTTGCAGCAAGTTCTACACACCCATCAATCCTGTGCTCACTGACCTGCAGTTGCTCCCATTCTGGCAACACCTCAATTTTGAAAATCACATTGTTGTTTTCAAATCCCTTCATGACCTAAAGCATTAGACACAAACAGGTGTAAAGCTTTGTCTACTCTATCCAATGATTCCAATTCACAAGTGCGAGCATTTTCTACTTTCCACATAGCCTGCCTCTGGGTGAGATTGCTAATACAGTTCCAAATTAAGGATAGTATTGTACCATGGGCCCATACCTATTAGGAACATTTTACTTTGCAAACAATCCTTACAGCCAGGAGAGAGAGGCGGCATTCATACCACAGTTGAAACTCTAGAATGTAATCCACCTCCCATAATTGCACAACCTAGCCTGAAATTAGTGATCTTTTGTTTTCAAGAATAAAAAGAGTTAACATAGTCCTATTTTCTATTCAATAGAACAATTGAACATGCCTACACATGAGGTAAATGCTGGCTACAGTCCACATCTGTAGATTCCCCACAACAATGAGTCCAATTCATTAAATTTGTACTCCTGCCAACCTTTCAGCAAAACAACTGAGAAGAAATCTGCATTTGAATATGATCCAAACCAAAGCCTCTAACCATTCCAGTAACTCACAGCAAACTAGAAAAAAAGCCATCACAGAATCGTTACAGCACAGAAGGAGGCCATTCGGTTCATTGTGTCCACACCAGCTCTCTGAAAGAGTGGCTCACTGAAAGAGCAACTCCCTCAGTTCCATTCCCCTGCCTTCTCCCCATAACCCTGCACATTCTTCCTTTTCATATAACTGTCTAATTCCCTTTTGAATGCTTCAGTTGAACCTGCCTCCATCACGTTCTCAGGCCGTGCATTCCAGACCTTAACCACTCGCTGCGTGAAAAAGGTTTTCCTCGTGTCACTTTTGCTTCTCTTACCAAATACTTTAAATCTGTGCCATCTCGTTCTCGATCCTTTCATGAGTGGGAACAGCTTCTCTCTATCTACTCTGTCCAGAATCCTCATGATTTTGAATACCTCTATCAAATCACCTCTCAGCCATCTCTTCTCCAAAAAAAACCACTCCTAACTTATCCAATCTATCTTCATGATTGAAATTCCTCATCCCTGGAACCATTCTCGTGAATCTTTTCTGTACTCTCTCCAATGCCCTCATGTCTTTTCTCAAGTGCGGCGCCCAGAATTGGATGCAGTACTCCAGCTGAGGCCAAACTAGTGTCTCATACAAGTTCAACATAACTTCCTTGCTCTTGTACTCTATGCCCCTATTAATAAAGCCCAGGATACTGTATTCTCTCTCAACCTGTCCTGCCACCTTCAGTGACTTATGCACATATACAATTATATGTGCAGGCATTTAGACAAACAAATATTGATAAGCATAGTTGCCTAGGCAGGCTTGTCTCTGTATCTGAAGTGATCCCAAGGCCCCAGGACACCTGGCATGGTCTCATTCGCTGTGTATTTTTGGATCCCCTTGGCCTGTTGAGGCACCTCAGATGGGGGGAGGCCCAAGAGACAGCTGCACCTGACCCTGAAGCTCCACGATGAGAGCAGCAGCAGCTGGCCAGGCCAAGAAGGGGCCATGTACACCAGAGAGTCTACAGGACTCACATCATCTACCACCAAATGTCTGAGTGACATTGTCAGCAAAGACTACAGCTCTCCAGGGAGGCTGTCACAGACAGCTCATTGAGGTATTTTGCATCAGTATTCACTATAAAGGATATAAGTAATATCCCAGTATTAGCTGTAAGTCAGGGAATGGAACGAAGGGAGGAACTCAAGAAAATTACAATCACCAGGGAAGTGATACTGAACAAATTGTTGGAGCTGCAGGCTGGCAAGTCCCCAGGTCCTGATGGACTTCATCCTAGGGTGTTAAAAGAAGTGGCTAGTGAAATAGTTGATGCGTTAGTTTTAATTTTCCAAAATTCCCTAGCTTCGGGGAAGGTTCCTTTAGATTGGAAAATAGTGAATGTAACTCCTTTATTCAAAAAGGGAGACAGAAAGCAGGAAACTACAAGCCAATTAGCTTAACATCTGTCTTAGGGAAAATGTTAGAAGCTATTATTAAAGATGTTATAGCAGGGCATTTAGAAAAATTCAAGGTAATCAAGCAGAGTCAACATGCTTTTGTGAAAGGGAAATCATGTTTAACCAATTTATTGGAGTTCTTTGAGGGAGTTACATGCGCTGTGGATAAAGGGGAACCGGTGGATGTATTCTACTTAGATTTCCAGAAGACATTTGATAAGGTGCCACATCAAAGGTTATTGCAGAAAATAAAAGTTCATGGTGTAGTGGGTAACATATTGGCATGCATAGAAGATTGGTTAGCTAACAGGAAACAGAGAGTGGGCATAATTGGGTCATTTTCTGGTTGGCAAGATGTAACAAGTGGTGTGCCACACTGACCTGTCTTGGTACTGTCTCACAGAGGATGAATGCCCAGCAGTCGAACAAATGGGCAGATATTTTCCAAATGCACTGGCATAGCTAACTTTTAAAAGTGCACGGTGTGCATCTACCCTGACACATGGAATGTAGCAAGCAAAATACACCAAGCATACTGTTTATTCACAGACTCACTTAACAAGGCTGATTCCTTGGGAATTTTGGCAATACACATCTTCCTTCAGGTGCTTTATTTCAATAGTCATCATTTTTTTATCTGCTTTTTTTAATTCTTTCATGGAATGTGGGAGTTGCTGGCTAGGCCAGCATTTATTGCCCATCCCTAATTGCTCTTGAGAAGGTGATGGTGAGCTGCCTTTTTGAACCACTGCAGTCCATGTGAGGTAGGTACACCCACAGTGCTGTTAGGAAGGGAGTTCCAGAATCTTTACCCAGTTACAGTGAAGGAACAGCGATATAGTTCCAAGTGAGGATGGTCTGTGGCTTGGAGGGGAACTTTCAGGTGGTGGTCTTTCCACACATCTGCTGTCCTTCTCCTTCTAGATGGTAGAGGTCGCAGGTGTGGAAGCGGCTATCTAAGAACCTTGGTGAGTTGCTACAGTGCATCTTGTAGATGGTACACACTGCAGCCACTGTGCATCGGTGGTGAAGAGATTGAATGTTGAAGGTTGTGGATGGGGTGCCAATCAAGTGGGTTGCTTTGTCTTGGATGGTAACGAGCTTCCTGAGTGTTGTTGGAGCTGCACTCAACCATGAAAGTGGAAAATATTCCATCACACTCCTGACTTGTGCCTTGTAGATGGTGGACAGGCTTTCGGAAGTCTGGAGGTGAGTTACTCACCACAGAATTCACAGCCTCCGACAGTACTTTTATGGCTGGTTGAGTTCAATTTCTGGTCAATGGTGACCCCCAGGATGTTGATAGTGGGTGATTCAGCGATGATAATGTCATTGAATGTCAAGGGGAGATGGTTGAATTCTTTCTTGTTGGATATGGGCATTGCCTGGCACTTGTGTGATGCGAATGTAACTTGCCACTTATCAGCCCAAGCCTGAATGTTGTCCACGTCTTGCTGCTTATGAACACGGACTGCTTCAGTATCTGATGAGTCGCGAATGTTGCTGAACATTGTGCAATCATCAGCGAACATCCGCACTTCTGACCTTATGATTGAAGAAAGGTCATTGATGAAGCAGCTGAAGATGGTTTGGCCAAGGACCCTATCCTGAGGAACTCCTGCAGTGATGTCCTGGAGCTGAGATGATTGACCTCCAATAGCCACAAACCATTTTCCTTTGCGCTAGGTATGACTCCAACCAGCGGACAGTTTTCCCCCGATTCCCATTGACTCCAGTTTTGCTAGGGCTCCTTGATGCCATACTTGGTCAAATGCTGCGTTAAATCAAGGACAGTCACTCTCACCTCACCTCTGGAGTTCAGCACTTTTGTCCATGTTGGACCAAGGCTGTAGTGATATCTGGAGCTGAGTGTCCCTAGCAAAACTCAAACTGAGTTGGTGTCACTGCTGGGATCCCTCATCATTGAGGATGGGGATATTTTTGGAGCCTCCTCCTCCTGTTAGTTGTTTAGTTGTCCACCACCACTGATGACTGGATGTGGCAGGTCTGCAGTGCCTGGATTTGATCCTTCGGTTATGGGAAAGTTTGGCTCTGTCTATCAGATGCTGCGTCTGGTGTTTGGCATGCATGTAGTCCTATGTTGTAGATTCACCAGGTTGACACCTCATTTTTAGGTTTACCTGGTGCTGTTCCTAGCATGCCCTCCTGCACTCTTCATTGAATGAGGGTTGGACCCCTGGCTTGATTGTAATGGTGGAGTGAGGGATATTCTGCGCCGTAAGGTTACAGATTGTGGTTAAATACAATTCTGCTGCTGCTGATGGCCCACAGTGCTTCATGGATGCTCAGATTTGATTTGCTAGATCTGTTCGAACTCTATCCCAGATTATCACAACCAGATTGGCAGGGGGATGGAAACCTGAGAACAGTTTCAGATAGGACAATTTCAGGGCAGGGAACGGGAGGCAGAAAATTAGCGAGTGACTCTGAAAGACAGAAGAAGCAAAGGTTAAAAAGTGTGCATACAGGGATTTGGCAGTGTTAAAAGGTATTTATTTAAATGCAAGGAGTACAGTAAATAAAGCCGATGAGCTGAGGGCACAGACACATGGCAACATGATATCATTGTTATAATGGAAACTAGGCTTAAACAGGAGCAAGAATGGCAGCTCAACATCCCTGGATATAAAGTTTCAGGCAGGATAGAGAGGGAGATAAAAAAGGAGGGGGTGTAGCATTATTGGTTAAGGAATCAATAACAGCTGTGAGGAGGGATGATATGCTAAATGAATCATCAAATGACGCCATGTGGGTGGAGCTCAGAAATAAAAAGGGGACTAGGCATAAACTATACACCCCCAAATAGTGAGAGGGAGATAGAAGGACAAATATGTAGGCAAATTTCTGAGTGCAAAAACTATAGGGCATTAATAGTTGGGGATTTCAACTACCCTAATATCAACTGGGATACAAACAATGTGAGGGCACAGAGGGCACAAAATTCTTGAACTGCATTCAACAGTACTTTTTTTAGTCAGCACATTATAAGCTCAACAAGAGGAGGTACAACTCTAGATTTAGTCTTCGGTAATGAAACTGGGCAAGTGGATGAAGTAACAGCAGGTAACAATTTTGGAGATAGCAACCATAATACAGTTAGTTTTAGCATAATCATAAAACAGAAGTAAAAGTAAAATTGGGAGAAGGCAAATTTTACAAAACTGAGAGGTGATCTAGCAAAAGTGGACTCGATACAGCTATTTGCAGGAAAATGAGTGGCAAACCAGTGGGAGACGTTCAAAAGTGCGATTCTACAGGGCACAGTGCAGGCATATCCCCACAAAGATAAAGGGTGGTGCGGCCAAATCTAGAGCACCCTAGTTATCTAGAAGTTTACTGGGTAAGTTCAAGAAGTTAAAGCAGAAAAAGAAAGCTTATGACAATCATAAAAAACTTTATACTTTAGAAAGCCTAGAGGAGTATAGAAAATGCAGGGATGAAGTAGAAAAGGAAATTACAAAAGCAAAGAGAGGACATGAAAAATTATTGGCAGCTAAAATCAAAGAAAACCCAAAGATGTTTTATCAGTACATTAAGAGCAAGAGGATAACTAAGGAAAAGGGTAGGGCCTATCAGAGTTATACAAGGGAACTTGTGCGTGGATGCAGAATATGTGGGCAGGGTTCTTAATGAGTTTCTTGTCTCTGTATTCACAAAGGAGAGGACTGGTGCAGACATTGTAGTAAAGGAGGAGTGTGAAATATTCGATACGATAAGCATAATCAGAGAGGAAGTACTAGAGGGTCTGACATCCTTGAAAATGGATAGATCACCAGGACCAGATGGATTGTATCCCAGGCTCTTAAAGGTAGCCAGGAAGGAAATAGTGGATGCGCTGAGCATCATTTCCAAATCATCACTGGATACGGGTGAGGTGCCATAGGATTGGAGGTCTGCGAACGTTATACCATTGTTTAAAAAAGGTGCGAGGGATAGGCCAGTCAGACTGACCTCGGTGGTGGGTAAATTATTAGGACCAGTTCTGAGAGAAACTGGCACTTAGAAAGGCACGGATTAATCAGGGATAGTCAGCATGGATTTGTTTAGGGAAGGTCATATCTTACTAATTTGATAGAGTTTTTTGAGAAAGTAACAAGAAGGATTGATGAGGGTAGTGCAGTGGATGTGGTCTACATGGATTTTAGTAAGATATTTGACAAGGTCCCACATAGCAGACTGGTCAATAAAATGAAAGCCCATGGGATACAGGGGAATGTGGCAGGTTGGATCCAAATTTGGCTCAGTGACAGGAAACAGAGGGTAGTAGTCGATGGATGTTTATGCGAATGGAAAACGTTTTTCCAGTGGCACGCCACAGGGCTCAGTGTTGGGTCCCTTGCTATTTGTGGTATATATTAATGATTTGAACTTAATATGGGAGGCATGATTGGGAAATTTGCTGATGACACAAAAATTGGCTCTGTAGCTGATAGTGAAGAAGACAGCTGTAGACTCTGGAATGATATCAATAGTTTGGTTGAGTGTGCAGAAAAGTGACAAATGGAACTCAATCCAGAGAAGCGTTAGGTAATGCGTTTGGGGAGGGCAAACAAAGCAAGGGACTACACAATAAATGGGACGATATTGAGAGGGGTGGAAGAAGTGAGAGACCTTGGAGTCCGTGTCCACAGGTCCCTAAAGGTGGCAGGACAGGTTGATAGAGTGGTGAAGAAGGCATATGGAATGTTTTCCTTTATTGGCCGCGGTATAGTATACAAAAGCAGGGATGTGATGCTGGAACTGTATAAAATGCTGGTTAGGCCACAGCTGAGGTATTGCATACAGTTCTGGTCAGCACATTACAGGAAGGACATAATTGCTCTGGAGAGAGTGCAAAGGAGATTTACAAGAATCTTACCAGGGCTTGAAAGTTGCAGTTATGAGGAAATTTTGAATAGGCTAGAGTTGTTTTCCTTAGAACAGAGGAGGCTGAGGGGTGACTTAATTGAGGTATACAAAATAATGAGGAGCCTAGATGGAGTAGACAGGAAGGACCTGTTTCCTCTGGCTGAGAGGTCATTTACCGGGGGGAACACATTTATGGTGATTGGTAGAAGAATTGGAGGGACAGGTACCTTTTAAATGAGTTGAGGGTTTCTGCCTCCACCACCATTCCTGGCAGAGAATTCCAGACACCCACCGCCTTCTGGGTGAAAAACGTATTTCCTCATGTCCCCTCCAATTCTTCTACCAATCACCGTTATTTAACAGCTGGGAACTAACTGAAGAGGACAACAGACACCCAGACAAAAGTTTTGAAAGATTCAGTACCCATCTCCAACCAAAATCAAATCATTGGACCTCCAATATGAATTTCAAGGCCTCAGACAGGAACTAGATGAACCTATTGACAATTTTGTAACAAGATTGAAAAATGCACCCAGAAAATGTAAATTTAGGAACACAGATGAAGGGCTGATAGATCAGCTAATTTGGGGCTCTGCACATCCTGAAGTATAGAAAGTGCTAATTGGAAAGTAGAAGCTCACAATATCGCAGGATGCAGACACTGCCAGAGCACATGAAGCCACAAGCAGACAGATAAAGTCACTGTCTACCTAAAAAGCCAGACTTCAGTTAAATCAAGAGAAAGGCAGTAGGATTGATGCAGGGAAACAAAAACGAAAGAATGTACACCTGACAGGAACTGTGGCCGACCACAGACAGAAGGAAATGTCTCACATATGGATCAATCTGCAGATCTTGCAGAAAGGCCAATCACTGGGAAAAGATGTGCAGAACAAGGACGATGAGTCACCAGAGCCAGAGTAACAGGGCGAATGAGTAGGGAAAGAAACCAAAACATCCATACCCTGGAAGATGACAATGGCTTTGAGAACATGATAGACATAGGAACCACATAAACACTCCTTCCAGGTAAAGCAACGATTTACTTGTACTTTCAATTTAGTATACTGCTCACAGTGTGGTCTCCTCTACATTAGGGAGACCAAACGCAAATTGAGTGTTTGAGGCCTTGGATGGTGAGGAGAGAGGAGGTAAAAGGTATTACACCTCCTGCGATTTCATGGAAAGGGAAGAGGTGTCGGGGGTAATGGAGGAGTGGACCAGGGTGTCGCAGAGGGAATGGTACCTTTGGAATGCTGACAAGTGAGGGGAGGGGAAGATGTGTTTGGTTGAATTCTCTATCCCAGCGGGCTGCGGAAGTACAGTCATTGAGTAATAAAATAAAGATTGACAGATTTCTAAATACAAATGACGTAAGGGGATATGGGGATAGTGTGGGAAAAAGGCATTGAAGTGGATGATCAGCCACAATCATATTGAATGGCGGGGCAGGCTCGATGGGCTGAATGGCCTACTCCTGCTCCTATGTTCCTGCGTTCCTGTGTGATGGCATCTCGCTGGAGGTGGCAAAAATGTCAGAGGATGATCCTTTGGATTTGGAGGCTGGTGGGTGAAAAGTGAGGACAAGGGAGGAACCCTGTCACAGTTCTGGGAGGGAGGGGAAAGGGTGAGGGCAGAAATGTGGGAAATGGGTCGGACACGGTCAAGGACCCTGTCAACCATAGTGGGGGGTAATCCTCGGTTGAGGAAAAAGGAAGACATATCAGAAGCGCTGTTGTGGAAGGTTGCACCATCAGAACAGATGCGTCGGAGAGGGAGCAACTGGGAGAATGGAATGGAATCCTTACAGGAGGCAGGGTGTGAGGAAGTATAGGAAGTGACGGAGCTGGCTGAGTCCTCAAGGACATATCTGCCAGACTGGGCCTGTGGCAGGTGGTGCGGGAACCACCAAAAGGGAGAAAACTATTACACTTCATCCTTACCTGTTGCAGATGCATCTATCCATGACAGTGTAGGTAGAAGGGACCATCTCACAATTCTTGTGAAAATTAAGTCCCATTTTCACACTGAGGATGCCCTCCATCGTGTTGTGTGGCATTACAACTGTGCTAAATGGGATAGATTCAGAACAGATCTGACAGTTTAAGACTGGGCATCCTTGAAGCGCAGTGAACATTCAGCAGCAGTAGAATTGTATTCAAACACAATCTGTAATCTCATGGGCAGGCATATCCTTCACTTTACCATTACCAACAAGCGGGGGGACCAACCCTGGTTCACTGAGGAGTGGAAGAGGGCATGCCAGGAGCAGCAAGAGACATACCTAAAAATGAGGTGTCAACCCAGTGAAGCTATAATACAGGACATGCCAAACAGCAGAAGTAGCATGCGATAGACAGCGATAAGCAATCCCACAACCAACGGATCAGCCTAAAGCTCTGCAGTCCTGCCACATCCAGTCATGAATGGTGGTGGACAGTTATGCAACAGGAGGAGGAGGCTCCACAAATATCCCCAACCTCATTGATGAGGGAGCCTATCACATCATTGCAAAAGACAAGGCGGAAACATTCGCAATCATCTTCAGCCAGAAGTGCTGATTGGATGATCCATCTCGGTCTCCTCCTGCGGTTCCCAGTATCTCAGATGCCAGTCTTCAGCCAATTCGATTCACTCCACATGATATCAAGAAACGGCTGAAGGCACTGAATACAGAAAAGGCTATGGGCTCTGACAAAATCCCAGCTGTAGTACTGAAGACTAATGCTGCAGAACTAGTCATGCCCCTAGCCAAGCTGTGCCAGTACAGATACAACACTGGCATCTACCCGAAATATGGAAGATTGCCCCGGTATGTCCTATCCACAAAAAACAGGACAAGTCCAACCCAGCCAACTGCCGCCCCATCAGTCTACTCTCAATCATCAGCAAAGTGATGGAAGGTGTCATTGACAGTGCTATCAAGCGCCACTTAAATAGCAATAGCCTGCTCACCGATGCTCAGTTTGGGTTCCACCCCAGGGCCACTCGGCTCATGACCTCATTATTGGCTTGATCCAAACACGGACAAACGAGTTGAACTCCAGAGGTGGGGTGAGAGTGTTTGCCCTTGATATTATTGCAGCATTTGACCAAGTTTGGCATCAAGGAGCCCTTGCCAAACTGAAGTCAGTGGGAATCAAGGGGGAAACTCTTCACTGGTTGGAGTCATACCTAGCAGAAAGGAAGATGTTTGTGGTTGTTGGAGGTCAATCATTTCAGCCCCAGGAGTTCCTCAGGGTAGTGTCCTTGGCCAACCATCTTCAGTTGCTTCAGCAATGACCTTCCCTCCATCATAAGGTCAGAAGTGGGGACGTTCTCTGATGATTGTATGATGTTCAGTACCATTCGCGACTCTTCAGATACTGAAGCAATCCGTCTGCATATGCAACAAGACCTGGACAACATTGAGGCTTGAGCTGATAAGTGGCAAGTTACATTCACAAGTACCAGGCAATGATGATCTCCAACAAGAGAGAATCTACCATCTCCCCTTGACATTCAAAGGCATTGCCAGCACCAAATCCCCCATTATCAACATTCTAGGGGTCACCATGGATCACAAATTGAACTGGAGCAGCCACATAAATACCGTGGCTATAACAGCAGGTCAGAGACTGGGAATTCTGCGGCAGGTAATCCACCTCCCAACTTCCCAAAGCCTATCCACCATCTACAGGGCACAAATCAGGAGTGTGATGGAATACTTCCCGCTTGCCTGGATAAGTGCAGCTCCAACATCACTCAGGAAACTCCACACCCATCCAGGACAAAGCAGCCCACTTCATCGGCAGTAATCCACCACCTTAAACATTCACTCCCTCCACCACTGGCGCACAATAGCAACAATGTGTACTATATAGAAGATGCACTTTGCCACGCATCCTTCGACAGCCCCTTTCAAACCCGTGACCTCTACCACTTAGAAGGACAAAGGGAGCAGAAGCATGGAAACACCACCACCTGCAGGTTCTCCTCCAAATCCCACACCATCCTGACAGGGAAATATATTGTTGTTTCTTCACTGTTGCTGGAACAATATCCTTTCCCTTCCTAACAGCACTGTCGGAGTACCTGCACCAGATGGACTGCAGCAGTTCAAGGCAGCTCACCACCACCTTCTCAAGGGCAATTAGGAATGGGCAATAAATGCTGGCCTAGCCACCGATGCCAACATCCCATGAAACAATAAAAATAATTATACATTGCTAATTAACCATATATGCCAGCAGTTCCACTTTTGTGGAGTTTGCACTGTATCATAGGAACATAGGAACATAGCAACATAGGAACAGGCCATTCAGCCCATCGAGTCTGTTCTGCCATTCAAGACGATCATTGCTGACCATCCACTTCAATGCTTTTTTCCCATACAATCCTCATATCCCTTTATGTCATTGGTATTTAGAAATCTGTCAATCTCTTCTTGAAACATACTCAATGACTGAGCTTCCACAGCCCTCTGGGGTAGAGAATTCCAAAGATTCACAACCCTCTGAGTAACATCTTACCTGCATCTACCCTGTCTATCCCTTTAGGTATTTTGTTGGTTTCATTCTTCGGAACTCTAGAGAATACAGGCCTAGTTTCCCCAATCTCTCTTCATAGGATAGTCCCGCCATCCGGGAACAAGTGTGGTGAACCTTCATTGCACTCCCTCTATGGCAATAATATCCTTCCTACAATAAGGGGACCAAAACTGCACACAGTACTCCAGGTGCGGTATAACCAAGGTTCTATAAAATTGAAGCAAGATTTCACTACTCCTGTACTCAAATCGTCTTGCGATAAAGGCTAACATACCATTAACCTTCTTAATCAGTAACTTAATGATGAGGACACTTTCTAATCTCTTACCATTTAAGAAATACTCTGCACATCTATTCCTGTTACCAAAATAGATAACGTCGCATTTTTCCACATTATATGCCATCTGCCACATT
Organism: Heterodontus francisci; assembly: GCF_036365525.1. Taxonomy (NCBI): domain Eukaryota; kingdom Metazoa; phylum Chordata; class Chondrichthyes; order Heterodontiformes; family Heterodontidae; genus Heterodontus; species Heterodontus francisci. Next base: position 242,646,799 of record NC_090371.1, read on the forward strand.
CTTGCCCACTCACTAAATCTGTCCAAATTCCCTTGAAGCCACTTTGCATCTTCCTCACAACACACATTCCCACTTATTTTTGTGTCATCTGCGAACTTGGAAATATACATTTGGGTCCCACATCCAAATCATTGATATATATTGTGAACAGCTGGGGCCCAAGTACTGATCCTTGCAGTACTTCACTAGTCACAGCCTGCCAACGTGAGAATGACCTGTTTATTCCTACTCTCTGTTTTCTGCCTGTTAACCAATCCTTAATCCAGTACATTACCTCCTATCCCATGTGCTTTAATTTTGCTAATCAACCTCCTGTTGGGGACTTTATCAAAAGCCTTTTTTATGCTTGCAATTACCTTTTGTCAGTATCAATATTAAAATAAATTAATATTGTTCCAACAGCTTAAAATGAGCTGCCAGGCAATGTTGATGGAACTGTAGTTTACAGTAAGTGCTCTTTAGTGATATTTAAGTACAGAATTGCACTGACTCAGTTCTGCTGGCCTAATTCATACTGGCTGCAGACAATGGGCATTCTGACTTCCTTGAAAATTCCACCTGCTACTGTGTACAAGCAGGCACTTTGTTAGATAGAAAGTTCAACATTATTCTACCACTGACCACCCTTTCAGCATCTCTCGTTAGACATGAAATACTTGGAATGATTTTGTAATACACTAGCTGAATGTTAGAATTTCATCATGTATTTAATTCAGTACATTGTGGTATAAAAACCTTAATATAACAGTCACAAAACCAAAATTATTTCGGGAAAATGAACACCACAAACCATTTTCTTCTGTGAGTATTTGAGGACCTCTAGTGGTGAAGTCCAACCCAGCAGTTTGTCATTGTGGGAAGACTTGACAATTCTTTATTATCAGGGTCATTGGTTTACACTGACTGAGTGGCCCAGATTTTGCTGCCAAATTAACCACAAGTTAAATGACGCTTGATAATATTAATGTGTAAAATCTCCAGCAACTAGTGGTGAGGAAGAGATAGCCTGTGAATTGTGAATTGCCATAAGTTGCCGAATGATCTGTGCTGCTGCGCCATTAGCCTTGTGAAAGTGGCAATTCACCCTCAACTTCCCTGTGGGTTTCAAGAAATTGGTGCATTTGCACATTAATTACCCATTCAACTTGACACAGAAAGTTATGGCTGCTACTTAAGAGTGTAAGGATCCTTTTTAGTGATGTGATTTATATTCTTGCAATGTGACTGAAGCACTCTGGTCCAGAAAGGGAACAGTTGAAACTGTGGAGTCTCATTGCTAAAGGTAGTAAACTGTTGTGAGAGATGTTTAACATTTTAAATGTTAACAATTTTTTCTTACTTTTCCTTTCTGCCTCTTTTTTCTCTCTCTCAATCCAATTTTTCTTTCTCTTTCGCTACTTTTCTTTCTGTATTGGATTTGACTATTTCACTCTCTCTCATTCCCTGTTTCTTTCTTGATCCTGAAATCTCATTGGTTAAGGATTGGTTAAGACTGTTGAGACCATCATTCACCAAAGTTCTAGATGCCCCGTTATCAGTTTGCACTTTCAGCAACTTTCAGGACAAACGTTTTTTGAGCCGAAGGGTGAGGAAAAAAGAGTAACAAATGGGGCATGCCTTGAGGTGCCCCACTCCAGCAAATACTGGGATCATCAGTCAAATTCTGTTTCATTACATGGGATTTTTCTTTGTTCTTAGGATGTGGCTATTGCTGGCTAGGCCAGTATTTATTGCTCATCTCTCACTGCCCTTGAGAAAATGGTGATGAGCCACCTTCTTGAACTGCTGTAGTCTGTGTAGTTTAGGCACACCCACAGTGCTGTTAGGGAGGGATTTCCAGGATTTTGATCCAGCAACAATAAAGGAAGGGCAATATATTTTCAAGTCAGGATCATGTGTGACTTGGAGGAGAAGTTGCAAGTGATGGTGTTCACATACACCTGCTGTCTTTTAAGCGGTAGAGATTGTGGATTTGGAAGGTGCTGTAGAAGAAGCCTTGGTGAGTTGCTGCAGTGCATCTTGTAGATAGTACACACTGCTGCACCTGTGATGCATGGAGTGAATAATTAAGGTGCTGGATTGGTGCCATTCAAGCGAGCTGCTTTGTCCAGCTTCCTGAATGTTGTTGGAGCTACACTGATCCAGGCGAGCGGGGAATATTCAATCATACTCCTGACTTGTGCCTTGTAGATGGTGTAAACCCTTTGAGGAGTCAGGAGGTGAGTTACTTGCCACACAATTCCTTGATCTTGACCTGCTCTTGTAGTTGTAGTATTTATGTGGCTGGTCCAGTGAAGTTAGTGGTAGCCTTCAGGATGTTGATGGTAGAGGATGCAGCGATGGTAATGCCGTTGAATGTTAAATGAAAATGGTTAGTGTAGTGTATTGTTCAGTTATTGTTAATTTGATTTGTACTGTATTGTTCATTTGAGGCCACCATACATTCTTGTATAGCATGTGCAGTGTGCCACTAGAGGGAGTCGATAATAAAGTTTCAGTTTACAGTAGTAATCCAGAAGGTATTTCTTCCAAAGATTTACAATAGCAAATCTACAATGTGAGATGTTACAATGGCTATGAGGATGGGATCTGCATTTACTATATATCCAAGTATAATTCACTGTGCTTTCAGTTGTGAACCCCAGGTAATGTAGATTGGCAAATTCAGACAGTGTTGGGGTTTGTGCACAGCAGGTCTTATATCTTTGTGCAGCAATACAGGACAGCCATTTTGTCTCATTCACCAATGCAAGGGTAGTTTGGTCTGCTTAAATCATGGAGAAGATTTTATTGCGGGATTGCAGCACCCCCACGAAATATGCATTTGTTTCTTCCACCTGCCATTATAACTTTTTACAATTTCTGTGCGAATGTGCCTGAGTAACGTTATCTTAGGTCCTTGATAACACGCTATCGCTGCACTGATGACAACGGCTATGCCCAACCTATCACATTTTGACATCACTCCAAGCCCTCATCTGTGTTTCCTCATTGGCAGAACTGGCTGTGTTGATTCAAGGATACAATGGTGGGTTTTGGAATCACCGATGATGAGAGAAAAAAATGGAGGTGAAAAATTGGAAAATATTTTTGAGATACTTACACCTGCGCAAGATGACTACAACTCAGCAAAAAATACACTAACAACTTATTTCATGTCCAAGAAAAATGCAATATAGGAAACAATTATTCTCCGATGAACCAAGAAAGAAGCAAATGAGACAATTGATCAATATTGTTCTGAAAGTACTTCCATTTTTTAAATATTTTGAGAGGACTAGTGTTTTAAAATTGTGGAAATGGACTCCTTTGGAGGACCGAAGAGATTACATAGATACTGAACTTTGTTTCTTTTTTAAAAAGGTCACTGGAAGGATTTTGGGACTTGGTTTAAAAACAATCATTACTGGATGTCACATGTCTTAAACTAAATAAACAATAGGAACCTTGGTGACTAGGGGGAGCTGTTTACAGAGAAGTGATATGTCAAGATTTATGGTGGTCAAGAGTTGGTTTCATTTTGGATTATTTTGAATCAGTTGGGGGTCAGCCTGCTAAGAGAGAAGCAACCAGCTCATCCTTTCTCCTCCTCTTGAGAAAACCTGAGAATCCAGTGTGTGATAGCTGAAACCCCTGATGCCACATTTCTCCTGGAAAGCCTGCTAGACTAATCCTCAAAGTTGCCTGAAGAGAACTGCCCCAAAAAGTTCCTGGTGACAGCCGTCTGTGTGTATTTTGGATACCAGAATAAAGAGACAACTGATATCACTCCATATCTTCTCCTTTTCCTTCAAGAATTAACAAGTATTTGGCCAAAGTATTTTTTGTCCTTTTTTGTAAAGAAATCTCTGCAGAGAAAATGTCTTTATTTTTTTCTTCAACTGGTGTGTGTGTGTGTGTTGGGCTAATCTAAAAGGGAACTTTCATATTTCAATCTGTGTGTTAATGCTTTGCATCTTTACTGAATAAGTCTTGTTTTATAATAAATTGATAATTTAGTTGTTTATTAAAGAAACCTGGTTGTTGGATTTTATTCTGAAATAAAATAAAGTATATAATTGGCCATATCAGTAACTGGGTTAACATTTAAATATACGTTGTAACCCGTGGAGAAGTGGAACTAAAGAAAAACAGTGCACTCCTCCCACCTCGGTCGTAACATGTAATTGGGAGCCCTGTGCGGGATAACCCAAAGCCAACAATGTGCAATTGTGAGTGGGGTAATAAGATTTCAAAAGGGGAAAAGAAAAACACCAAGTTTCCTGTGCATCAAAGTTTACACTACCAGGCTGCTGGAGCTGGACTCACCAGCAGAGGGGCTGAGGAGCTGGTGTCCACATTGAAATCACCCTGAGAAGAGACCCCAGATATGGACTGCTGGATCGTCTCCTCCCTCTCAAGGCTTGTACGAACCTCGCTGCTCTCCTGAGAAGGACCAGGAGCAGAGAGATCTCCAGGCCCTTGGTCCCTCTCTTGCCTAGCCGCTGCTGCATCCTGCTCATGGTCGAGGCAAGGGTTTGCAGGTGAGCAGGCATCTGTAGAATATGGCTCTCCATGAGGGTCGCCATCCTCTCCATGGAGGAAGCCATGTGCTAATTTGCCTGGGACATGGCAGCTGTCATGTCTGGATGGACTCTCCCATCGTTCACTCATGGCTGCACATAGCCTGTGGCATCTCTGCCAGATGTTGCCTTACCTCTCCCTGTCGACACCAGAGGGTCATCATCAACCTGGGGCTCAGCATGGGCATGGTCAGCCACAGTCGTCCAACTGTCAAAGACCTCGGCTGTCTCAGCAGCAGCCAGCTGTTCAGCCTGTTTATCATGCTCTCAACAGCTTGTGACCCAGACTCTAAAGCCGAATGGATTCCCAGCTAGGTGAGTGTCCGTGCTGGTGGAAGGTGCGGTAATGTCATGGGACGCTGTGTCCTCTGAGATTGTCTCATAAGGACATAAGAACTAGGAGCAGGAGTAGGCCATTCAGCCCCTCAAGCCTGCCCCGCCATTCAATAAGATCATGGCTGATCTGTCCCAGGCCTCAACTCCTCTTTCGGGCCTGCGTCACATAACCCTCGACTTCCCAAGATTTCAAAAATCTATCTACCTCCTCCTTAAATACATTTAGTGACCTAGCCTCCACAACTCTCTGAGGTAGAGAATTCCAGAGATTCCCCACTCTGAGAGAAGAAATTCCTTCGCATCTCAGTTTTAAATGTGTGCCCCCTTATTCTGTAACTATGTCCCCTAGTTCGAAATTCCCCCACCAGTGGAAACATATTCTCAACAGCTACCCTGTCGAGCCCCCTTAGAATCTTATATGTTTCAATAAGATCACCTCTCATTCTTCTAAACTCCAATGAATAAAGGCCTAACCTGTTTAGCCGTTCTTGGTAAGACAACCTGTTCATCCCAGGAATCAGCCAAGTGAACCTTTTCTGAACTGCCTCCAATGCCAGTATATCCTTCCTTAAAAACTGTACACAGTACTCCAGGTGTGGCCTCACCAACACCCTGTAAAGTTGTAACAAGACTTCCCTATTTTTAAACTCTAACTCCCTAGCAATAAAGGCCAAAATTCCATTTGCTTTCCTAATTACTTGCTGCACCTGCATGCTAACTTTTAGTGTTTCGTGTACAAGAACACCCAGATCCCTCTGTACTGCAGTATTTTGTAGTCTTTCTCTATCTAAATAATAATCTGCCTTTTTATTCTTCCTACCAAAGTGGATGACCTCACACTTTCCCACATTGAACTCCATCTGCCAAGTTTTTGCCCACTCACTTAACCTATTTATATTCCTTTGCAGATTCTTTGTGTCCTCATCACAACATGCCTTCCCACCTATTTTTGTATTGTCAGCAAATTTGGATACACTACACTCTGTCTCTTCCTCCGTCATTAATATAGATAGTAAATAGTTAAGGCCCTAGGACTGATCCTTGTGGCATCCCACTAATTACAGCTTTCCAACCTGAAAAAGACCCATTATTCCCGACTCTCTGCTTTCTGTGTGTTAGTCAATCCTCAATCCATGCCAACACATTACCCCCAATACCCTGAGCTCTTATTTTGTGAAATAACCTTTTATGTGGCGCCTTATCAAACGCCTTCTGAAAATTCTACTGGTTCCCCTTTATCCACTCTGCTTGTTATATTCTCAAAGAACTCTAACAAATTTGTCAAACATGATTTCCCTTTCATAAAACCATGTTGACTCTGTCTGATTGCATTATGTTTTTCTAAATGTCCTGCTATTTCTTCCTTAATAATGCACTCTAGCATTTTCCCAATGACAGATGTTAAGGTAACTGGTCTATAGTTTCCTGCTTTCTGTCTCCCTCCTTTCTTGAATAGGGGTGTCACATTAGCGGTTTTCCAATCCGCTGTTACCCTATAGTGAGTTTTGGTATATTATGACCAATGCCTCCACTATCTCTGCAGCCACTTCTTTTAAAACCCTTGGATGCAGGCCATCAGGTCTTGGCAACTTGTCTGCCTTTAGTCCCATCAGTTTGTCCAGCACCTTTTCCCTTGTGATAGAGATTGTTACAAGTTCCTCCCTCCCATTTACACCTTGATCATCGATTATTGTTGGGATGTTTATAGTGTCCTCCACCGTGAAGACTGATGTAAAATATTGGTTTAAATTCTCTGCCATTTCCCTGTTCCCTGTTATTAATTCCCCATTCTCATCCTCTAAGGATCCCACACTTACTTTAGCTACTCTCTTCCTTTTTATATACCCATAGAAGCTCTTATTGTTTGTTTTTATATTTCTTGCCAATTTACTCTCATAGTCAATTTTTTCCCTCTTTATTAGGTTTTAAGTCATCCGCTGCTGGTTTCTAAAAAATTCCCAATCCTCAGGCCTACCACTAGCTTTCGCCGCTTTGTACGTCTTTGTTTTTGATTTGATACTCTCCTTAACTTCCTTTGTTATCCACGGGTGGTTCATCGTTCTGTTCGAATCCTTCCTTCTGACCGGAATAAATGTTTGCTGAGTTTTTGAAATATCTGTTTAAAAGTCTCTGCTTCTTTACCGACTTTCCCGTGTAGCCTATTTTCTCAGCCCTCTTTAGACAACTCTTTCTTCATAACTCTGTAATTGCCCTTGTTTAAGTTGAAGACATAGGTTTGAGACCCAAGTTGCTCATCCTCAAACTGAATTTGAAATTCTACTATGTTATGATCGCTTCCTCCTAGAGGATCCTGAACTATGAGATCTCTTATTAATCCTACCTCATTACACATTACCAAATCTAAAGTAGCCTGTACCCGGGTAGGTTCTGCAACTTATTGTTCTAAGAAACAATCCCTGATGCACTCTAAAAATTTGTCTTCCATGTTACCCTGGCCAATTTGATTTGTCCAGTCTATATGCAGATTAAAATCACCCATGATAATTGTAGTGCCCTTTTTACAGGCCTCCATTATTTCCTGATTAATATTTTGTCCGACAGAGCAGCAACTCCTCGGGGGCCTATAGACCACTCCCACCCATGATTTCTTTCCCTTGCCATTCCTTATTTCCACCCAAACTGATTCTACCATCACAATCTATTAAACCTATATCATTACTCACAACTGCACTGATCCCTTCCTTTAATAACAAAGCTACCCCACCTTCTTTTCCTTTCTGCCTATTCTTCTGGAACGTCGAATATCCTTGAACATTGAGTTTCCAGTCCTGGTCATCCTGCAACCATGTCTCTGTGATAGCTATCAAATCATATTCATTTGTTTCTATCTGTGCCGTCAGCTCATGTATCTTGTTACAAATGCTACGTGCATTCAGATAAAGAGTCTTAAGCTTTGACTTTTTACCATTTTTACCTACTCTGGTTCTAATTTCGCTGTACTCTTATGCTTGTATTCTCTGTCCCTTCCTGTCACACTCTGATTAATGTATGTTCCTGCACTACCCTGCACCTCTGCTCTCTCGTTACTTTTCGACTTTTTAAACTTCCCTTCAACTGAACTCTCCCCCTCCCCCACTGTTTAGTTTAAAGCCTTATCTACAACCCTAGTTATACGATTCGCCAGGACACTGGTCCCAGCATGGTTCAAGTGAAGCCCATCCCAACGGAACAGCTCTCTCTTTCCCCAGCACTGGTGCCATAGTCCCATGAATCGGAACCCATTTCTCCCACACCGATCTTTGAGCCACTCTCTCATCTTATTTACCCTATGCCAATTTGCACGTGGCTCAGGTAGTAATCCGGAGATTATTACCTTTGTAGTTCTGCTTTTTAATTTAGCCCCGAGCTGCTCATAGTCCCTCAGCAGAACCTCTTTCCTAGTCCTACCTATGCCATTGGTACCTACGTGGACCACGACAACGTGATCCTTTCCCTCCCACTCCAAGTACCTCTCTAACCCAGAAGAGATGTCCTTAACCTTGGCACCAGGTAGGCAACACAGCCTTCTGCACTCTCTATCTTTGCTGCAGAGAACAGTATCTATTCCCCTAACTACGCTATCCCCTATGACTACAACATTTCTCTTTTCTCCCCCCATATGGTTGGCACTCTGAACCATGGTGCATTGGTCAGTTCGCTCATCCTCCCTGCAGTTTGTACCTTCGTTCACACTGGGAGCAAGAACCTTGTTTCCTATTGGAAAAGGGCACTGACTGAGGCTCCTCCAAAGCTAAATTCTGGATCCCCATACCTGCCTCACTCACAGTCACACCCTCCTGTCCCTGACCACAGTCTAAATTGGATGTAATTAATCTAAGGGGTGTGACTGTCTCCTGAAACAGTGTCCAGGTAACTCTCCCCCTCCCTGATGTGTCGCAGTGTGCGCAGCTCAGACTTCAGCTCATCAACGCTGAGCCAAAGGTCCGCGAGCAGCCAACATTTCCTGCAGATGTGGTCACCATGAATTGCACTGGTGTCCAGCAGCTCCCTTTACTACAGCTGCAGCACATCGCCTGCCCAGCCATCTCGATTTTATTTAATTAATTAATTTGGATCACAGTATTTAAAAAAAATATATTTAAGTGTACTCTTAACCAGTAATGACATCTCCTCATTTAAATCACTTGGCCAAATCCAAAAAAAAACACAAAAAGAGACACAGAAAAAAGAAACACCCACCATTCAATTACCAGCTCTCCTGTGTTGTCACACTTTGATTTTTGCTGGTCAAGCAGGTCCACTGAACAGAACAGTGCGCTCTCACCACTGCCGCTTCTGGTCTCGGGCCTCGGGTGTCGGCTCTTTTATCTCCCGGCTTCTCTCGCCTGTTCCCGCTCTCATCGCCACCGCTGCTTCTGGTCTCAGGTCTTGGCTCTTTTAGCTCCCGGCTCCTCTCGCCTGTTCCCGTTCTCACTGCCGCTTCTGGTCTCGGGCCTTGGGTTTCAGTCTTTTATCTCCCTGCTCCTCTCGTCTGTTCCCGCTCTTACAGAATCACAGAATAATACAGTGCAGAAGAGGCCGTTCGGCCCATCGAGTCTGCACCGATGCATTAAAGACACCTGACCTGTCTACCTAATCCCATTTGCCAGAACTTGGCCCATAGCCTTGAATATTATGACATGTCAAGTGCTCATCCAGGTACTTTTTAAAGGATGTGAGGCAACCCGCCTCTACCACCCTCCCAGGCAGTGCATTCCAGACTGTCACCACCCTCTGGGTAAAAAAGTTCTTCCTCAAATCCCCGTTAAACCTCCTGCCCCTCACCTAAAACTTGTGTCCCCTCGTAACTGCCCCTTCCACTAAGGGGAACAGCTGCTCCCTATCCACCCTGTCCATGTCCCTCATAATCTTGTACACCTCGATCAGGTCACCCCTCAGTCTTCTCTGCTCCAGCGAAAACAACCCAAGCTTATCCAACCTCTCTTCATAGCTTAAATGTTCCATCCCAGGCAACATCCTGGTAAATCGCCTCTGCATCCCCTTCAGTGCAATCACATCCTTCCTATAATGTGGCAACCAGGATTGCACCAAAGTTCTATACAACTCCAACATGACCTCCCTGCTTTTGTAATCTATGCCTCGATTGATAAAGCCAAGTGTCCCATATGCCTTTTTCACCACCCTATTAACCTGCCCTTCTGCTTTCAGAGATCTCTGGACAAACACACCAAAGTCCCTTTGTTCCTCAGAACTTCCCAGTGTCAGGCGATTCATTGAATACTTCCATGTCACACTTGGGGCGGCACAGTGGCGCAGTGGTTAGCACCGCAGCCTCACAGCTCCAGCGACCTGGGTTCAATTCTGGGTACTGCCTCTGTGGAGTTTGCAAGTTCTCCCTGTGTCTGCGTGGGTTTCCTCCGGGTGCTCCGGTTTCCTCCCACATGCCAAAGACTTGCAGGTTAACAGGTAAATTGGCCATTATAAATTGCCCCTAGTATAGGTAGGTGGTAGGGAAATATACGGACAGGTGGGGATGTGGTAGGAATATGGAATTAGTGTAGGATTAGTATAAATGGGTGGTTGATGGTCGGCACAAACTCGGTGGGCCGAAGGGCCTGTTTCAGTGCTGTATCTCTAAACTAAACTAAACTAAACATTACTCCTTCCAAAGTGTATCACCTCACACTTTTCAGGGGTAAATTCCATCTGCCACTTTTCTGTCCATTTGACCATCCCATCTATATCTTCCAGTAACCCAAGACACTCAACCTCACTGTTAACCACTTGGCCAATCTTTGTGTCATCCACGAACTTACTGATCCTACCCCCCACATAGTCATCTATGTCATTTATATAAATGACAAACGATGGGGGACCCAGCACATATCCCTGTTTCTACGCCACTGGACACTGGCTTCCAGTCACTAAAACAGCCGTCTGTCATCACTCTCTGTCTCCTACAGCTAAGCCAATTTTGAATCCACCTTATCAAGTTACCCTGTATCCCATGTGCATTTGCTTTCTTGATAAGTCTCCCATGTGGGACCTTGTCAAAGGCTTTGCTGAAATCCATGTAAACTACATCAACTGCACTACCCTCATCTACACACCTGGTCACGGGCTCAAAAAATTCAATCAAATTTGTTAGGCATGACCTCCCTCTGACAAAGCCATGCTGACTATTCCAAATCAAATTTTGCCTTTCCAAGTGGAGATAGATTCTCTCCTTCAGAATTTTCTCCAATAGTTTCCCTACCACTGACGTAAGACTCTGGTCTGTAGTTCCCTGGCTTATCTCTACAACCTTTCTTAAATAGTGGGACCACATTAGCTGTTCTCCAGTCCTCTGGCACCTCCCCCGTGGCCAGAGAGGAATTTAAAATTTGGGTCAGAGCCCCTGCAATCTCCACCGTCGCCTCCCACAGCATCCTGGGACACTAATTGTCCGGACCTGGAGATTTGTCCACTTTGAAGCCTGCCAAAACCTCCAATACCTTGCCACTCCCTGTGACAATTTGCTCAAGAACCTCACAGTCTTTCTCTGAGTTCCATATCTACATCCTCATTCTCTTGCGTGAAAACAGATGTGAAGTATTCGTTCAACCCCTACCAATGTCCTCTGGCTCCACCCACTGATTTCCCCCTTGGTCCCTAATGGGTCCTACTCTTTCCCTGGTTATCCTCTTCCTATTGATATACTTATAGAATATCTTGGGATTTGCCCTGCTTTTACCAGCAGAGCTTTCTCATATCCCCTCTTTGCTCTCCTAATTGCTTTCTTAAGCCCCATCCTACACTTTCTGTACTCCACTAATGCTTCCGTTGATTTGCTCTCCTTGTATTTGCTAAAAGCCTTTCTTTTCCTTCTCATCGTACCCTGAATGTTTCTGGTCATCCATGGTTCTCTGGGCTTGTTGCTCCTACCTATTACCCTCAAGGGAACATGTTGGGCCTGCACCCTCCCCATTTCCTTTTTGAATGCCCCCCACTGCTCTTCTGTAGATTTCCCAACAAGTAACTCTTTCCAGTCTACCTTGGCCAGATCCTGCCTTATTTTACTAAAATTCGCTCTTCCCCAATCCAAAACCTTTTTTTGCAACTTGTCGATTTCCTTCTCCATAACAAGCTTAAATTGTGCCATGTTGTGGTCGCTATCACCAAAATGCTCCCCCACCAACACATCAACCACCTGTCCGGCTTTATTCCCCAGAATTAGGTCCAGCACTGCACCCTCCCTTGTTGGATCCTCTACATATTGAGCTAAAAAGTTATCTTGTATACATTTTAAGAACTCCACTCCATCTAAGCCCTTAACATGATGACTATCCCAATTAATGTTGGGAAAGTTGAAATCACCTAATATAATTACCCGATTATTATTTTTACACACCTCTGCGAATTGCGCACATATTTGCTCCTCAATTTCCCGCTGACTATCTGCGGGTCTATAACAAACACCTAGCAATGTGGCTGTCCCTTTTTTATTCCTAAACTCTACCCATAAAGCTTCATTTGATGGCCCCTCCAAGATATCATTTCTCCTTACTGCAGTAACTGACTCCTTAACTAATATTGCAATGCACCCTCCTCTGTCTCGCCTGAAGATTCTATATCGCAGGATATTGAGCTGCCAATCCTGCCCCTCCCTCAACCATGTCTCCGTGATGGCTACTATTT